>NC_136667.1:10958333-12257500 GCF_903797595.1 Erithacus rubecula | reverse complement strand
TCACCTGTAGTGATCCCAGCTTCCACTTCTCTTTCTGACAGATTGCATGCTTACAGTCTCATGAGCTGACCCTTCACTGTGTATCCAAAGGGACACTTGCTTATGTGGCTAAACTCAGAGTCTTGAATGTACAGCAGAGACACAGAGATTTGCAAACAGACCTCCAGTTTCTTCATGTCTTCATGGCTAGGACTGCCAAGGCTGTTAGAGACACCCAGGTAAAAGCTCTCATATGATTATTGGTGAGGCAGATGGCTGTGTACAGCAGAGCATATCTCACAATCCACCATATCTGCTCAGTAATGAATTTTCCAGGTGTCAAAAGATAGGCACCTTGTGTTGGAGATTAGAGCCAGGACCTTCAGTCTGCTGTTGCCAGCATATGCAGGGAAAGACTGGGGACAAGACTGACCCCCAGAGCTAATGCTGCTTATTCTCAGCCACTCAGTTGTTCCCTGTTTCTTTTTGGTTTTCTTTTTTCTTTTGAAGATTCTCAATTTAATTTACCCTGCTTTTTTGTTTTGTTTTGTTTTCTTGGTTTGGTTTTTGCTGTAATCTAGAACAGCAGTCTCTGCTTCAAAGAAGATGCTCCTGAATTTATGGCAAGTTATATCTGATCTGCACAGAAATTCCATGTTCAGTTTTATTTGTTTTTAGCTTGGAACATTGTGTGCCGTGCCTGAAAATCTTTCTTTACCGGTCTGTTGATTTCGATTAATGAACCCACATACACCTAGTGATGTTTCATTATCACTCACCTATGATATGGTGTTATAGCAGCTGGTAATTTTTGTGAACTGGCTGTATTTTTTTTTTCCTGCTTGATGGAAAACACAATTGCACCAAGCATATGATAATGTTGAATGGGGGGATCCCAACTTGTGACCCATAGCTAATATCCTGCAAGTCACATGAAGCTACCAGAGATTCTTGAGCTGGAGCTCAAAATGCCTGTTTTACCAGCAAATAAACACCATTAATTGCTCTAATATGACATGCAGTAGTTAAATGACAAGATTCTTATTAATATATATCCACCTTTCAGTGTGTATGAGAATGAAGTGATAAAATTATTTAAAATTAGTAGGGAGTATTTACAGGAAGAGATAAAGAACTGTCGGTTGAGGAAAGCAGCATTTTATGTTCTTGTGATGGTGACCTTGCTCCAAGGACAAATCAGAGCTTTATGAAATGAAGCTGCAGATGGCTAGTCTCAACTCTGTAATAGTGAAATGACACAAGAAAAAATTGAGACATCGACAGTTTGTAAATACAATCTGAATGGAAGGGGAGGAAAGGAATTTTTTAAGGGGCGACTGAGTTGAGTTGGTTACAATAGTTCAGCTTCAGGTGTTTTAATAATAATTTCCATTTTAAAACATAATGGAATTGCTCCTTGTTCCTCATACTCAGGGTCACCTTAACACATTTTTCATTTTTAATATGTCAATATCTTGGTTTTAAAAATTTTATCATGAGAGCTACCTAGTGCACCTTCTTTGTATCCATTATTTTAACATATTATTGACCATTTTGTTTTGTAAGTTATGGTGGTGATTTTTGACACCTGATTAGGCAGAGGCTCTGATGAAACCCTTTTTAGGTGCTGAACTAGTTTCATCTGTTAAGAGTAAGGGTGTGAGAAGTTTAATACTGAAAAAGTGATGTGATACTTTGTGCCAGAGCATGCTTTGTTTGTGCACTTACATGAGAAATCAGGAGTAATGCTGGGTTTTGCATGTGGGAGATTTTCATGCAAAGGGCTTCTCAGAAGTTATGAAGCAGCCAACTACTATTGAAAGTGAAGAAGACTTGGGCATCTGACTCTGCAAACTGGTCATCTGCCTTTGCATGGCAAGGAAAAATAAATTAATGGAAATGTTAACTTGGAGAAGGCAGGGGATTTTCAAAATCTCAGTGATCCAGACCACCTCACTGCAATTCACAGAGCTTTTCAGAAATGGGCAGGTAGAGAACTGATTTATCCCATTAGCTCAAGATTTTCTGACTTTCACTTTGCTGGCGTGAAATCTTCAGTATTGCTTTTATCAGATTTCTTCTGCTCTCCCTAATACATAAATTTACCAGCCAGCCATTGCAGTTACCTGTAGCAGCTTCTGCTGGGCACTGAGCTAATGTGACTCCTCTGGAATCTCATTGACACCTCTGAGAGCATGACTTGACATAACACAAGGATCACTTGAGTCAAACCATTTTATGAGATACAAGATGTTGTAGTTTGTCATCATAGCTAGCACAACCTTGTAGAGACAGGCAGAAGGAATACCAGCTGAAATTGGGTGAGATAAATACAATTTGAGATTATCTCATTCAATTTCTAGGTAAGCTGCCCTCCATGGGAACAAGAGTGTGGCATCAGGGGCTGGAGAAGCACAGCAGCTGTACAACCCAAATATAAATATCTGCTCTATGCAGAGAATTAAATTTTGGATCATGACTATATGTTGTACAGAGAAGTACAAAACACCCATCCCTGCATCTTTGGGTGTACATACAGAAAATCAGTAACAGAGTTTCTGTTACAGAATGGTGGTGTTGGGTGAGTCTGACCCCAGAGTGCTGTTCTCAGGTGGAAGAAAAGTGTGTGAACACTGCAGGCACCTAGGTCCCACTGCTATCAGGGGCCTGTCACAGAGTCTTCCTGAAAAGATGGTGGATCCTTCCATTCCATTTGGGATAGTGGATCAAAACTGTTCTCCAGGTTGTCTTCACTCATGGCCTGGGAGTTTATCTAGGCCAAAGGGTTTATTTTCAAGGAAGCTGCTGTTGATGAAATCTTTACCACTTCTCTTTACAAGCCCTGCAGTCCCTGGGAGGTTATGTCTGTCTGCTACACACCAACTCTTCCATTCCCCAAGCTCTTGGCTGCTTCTAAAGCTGTTTCCCATGTTCCTTATAACTACACTGGTGCTGGTAACAGCATCACAGCTTGATTTCCACATGCCTGCTAAAGGATGCTTTTTTATCTAAGAGAAAAATCACTATTGCAATAATTCAGTCTGGATTTTCTCTTTTTCTGTTGCTCTGGTTGCTGTTGCTCTTTAAGGACATGTTTTCATGGATTAAATCGCTCTAAAAATATTGGTAAAGTCTGCACAAAAGCTTTATCTCATTCAATAAATTTTTTTAAGAGAGGAAGTGGAGTCAGTTTCCATCTTACTAGAATTGTGGGTGCATTTTAAAAGCACTTTGGATGCTTTGATGGAATTTTGTTTTGTTTTGAGCAGCATGAAGTATAACAGCTATAGGGAAATCAGTGTTTTATCTGCTTTTCTTGAAGTCAGGAAGAAGATCCTGATAAAATTGCTAGCCAGGTGTGGTGGTGTTGTCAGTGCTCCTAGCAAGGAAGAAGGGCTACCTTTCAAGGAAACTGCACATGCTTATGCTGTATGAAAAGAAAAAAAAAAAAAAAAAACCTTAGGAGTTTTTTTTTAACAAAACCATATACCCACAGATCACTCACAGTCTTCAAACCAAGCCTTTTCCTGACTGACAGCCCCCAGGATAAGCTTAGGAACTTGAGTCTGGCAGTATTTCACAATCTTGTGAATCAAGTAAATGGGTTAAAGATGGGTAAAAAAAAAAAACAAACAAACCAGATCCACCGAACTGCAGTTTGTTTTATCAATGTTCATACATTGTGCTAAAGCAAACATGCAAACAAACAGAAAGCTTTAGAGCATTTCTGAACTGAAAGGCTGTTTTATCTTGAAGAGCATCTCTGAATTGTGAGCAGAATAGAGGCAAAAAAAAGACAGAAAACTTTCAAAGAGCAGATAGAGTTTCGTTAACAGAAGCACAGGTACCCCCAGATTTCCACATGAAGCAAATGACAGTATCTCACAGACATCACACTTTTGAGTGTGTTGACATGATCCTTTTGACAAACCTGACCCTGGATTTTGTTTCCTTTATTTGTATGCATAAGTCACTGTCTTAGTATCTAAGTGCATTTACAGCTGTGAGACCATAAGCCTTCTTTGTAAAGGTGGCATCAAGGGTTCCTGTGGGGATGCACAAAGTCACTACAAAGCAGAAGTTTACATGTGGCTTCTCTGTAATTTTAAGTAATGAAACTCTTAAAACCATCAAGTTGGGTGAGACAGCTTTAATGTTATTGGTGTTTTAATTGCTTGGTCTGTAGTATTTATAGTGTGGTTGTGCCCAGGGGTCTCAGTCTTCTGAGATACATCCTGCCCAGGCTTGAAATCCCAACCAAAGAGATGCAGCACAGCCCCTGGATGGAAGAGGATGCATCAGGGGGCAGGTAGGAGTGCAGGGAAATGCAGGTGTATTAGTTTGAAAGTAGTATTTGCATTTTCTCAGCAGAGTACAAAACTCCCTGTATATAACAGATGTTCTTAAAATACAGAACAAAACTTGGTTCCTGAAACTTCACCCCACCCCTAGGGAATAGCTGTTCCTGCCATGAGCACAAATAGACCACGAGTCTCCAGCCCAGGAGCCAGGGCCTTAGAGCAGGTCAGGAGTGGCTCTGCTCAAGTCCTGTAGCCATGGATTTCTGGTTGTTTCTTGTGTTTCTTATTTACTATGTGATATCATGGTAAATACGTCAAATTCAGTTACCTTTGGTTGCCAAAAAAATGCCAAAGCTGGTGGAAAAAGCAGTTTGTACCACTCATGGACTTGGAGCAAACCTCCACCCTGGGTGCCCCATTTCCTTTGGTCTTTTGTTTTTATGCTGTGGCTCATCTTAACAACCCATCTGGGTTAAGCTCTGAAATCACTAGATTCAGCTGGATGCCTCACTGGAAGCAGAGGGAATATTTCTCAAATCAGCAGCATCTTTTGAAATGGAATAAACTTTTTAAATTCAGGTACTAGAAGTATTTTCAATTAGCCTATTTTCTGTTTCTCCATTACTGCTAATGTTTTCAGTCAGGAAGTGCAGCTCTTCCCCAACTCTGCAAATATCTACTGAAATTTGCAGTGCTGCTTGCCTCTTTCTCAGTAACCCTGCTGTGACCTGGTTATCTATTAGAACCACAAAGAAATCAGTCTCTAATTAGTCCATCTGTTAACTATTCAAATTCATGACTTAGTTTTATTGGCTGAGCCTTTAATATAATACTGAATGGTCTCACCTGGCAGCTTATTTGTTATAAAGCAAATGTACCTTTCTGAGAGCCATTTTGGTGCAGATAACTGTCTTTTCAGCATTGGACAAATGAGACTGTCTAGTAGCCTGCAGTCCCCTTCTTGCCGTCACTGAAATAAATTGTACATCTCCAATAGCTCTGGGCTTAAGTCAATACAAGTTTAACATGTGCAATTTCTTTGTTATATTCTTTGGAGTTATACCGTAAGAGCAGATGGGAAAGTTTAATAGTGATAAATGAGTTTAGTGTTTTCACATAGTCCTAAAAAAACAATGAATGCTTTTTATTAAAGATTAGAGGGTTTTTTACATACTTGCCAAAGAGTGACTACAGCTCTCATTCAGATCCTCAGAAAGTCTCTCCTTTAAATTCTTTTTGGACTGTCTGTTAATGAGGATTCAGAGGAATTAGGGGCCATAAATTTACTCATTCTTGCTTAAGTGAAAACCACAAAGTGATTACTGGATATGTCATTAAGTATTGAGGACTGAAGTTTATCAACCATGTTCACACAGAATGATTCATCTCCACACTTATTTGCTGCAGCTGTGCATTTTCTGCATGGTCAGAGGATGGGGCTCGAGCTTGTGAGTGGATTTTTGGAAGGATGTTGATTCATAGATGTGTATAGTAGGGCTCAGTGGTGCTGTTTGCACCCTTTCCATTCAGCAGTTGCCTGAGTGGTGGCTGGACCAGACCCACAGTGTCTGCAGCTGGTGCAGTGAGCTGCAGATCTGCCCATCAGTCGGGCAGCTGCAGGCCACTGGTTTCACTGGGCTGTGCAATGGCCTCCACAGCTGCAGTCAGTGTGAACAGGGACAGAGGCATTACACATCCCTGCAAGCATGGAGACTGAGCTTTTCTCCCTGCCCTTGGAACACTAGTGCATGAGATACTAAGTCAGAATTGTGTCTTTTTCCCCAAGGCCTTTCTGAGCAGAAATTGCCTCAGTGGGAAGCCCATGGAGTGCTGCAGGAGCTCTGGACCTGCTGTGACACTTTGGCTGGCAACAGGAACACATTCTCCAGTTCCAGATCTATATGGTGTGCCAAGGGATTCTGCCCATTTTAGTATGAGTTTTGGATGGGAAATGGAGAAAAAACCCTGATACCTACATGCAAATGCTTTTTTTTTTTTTTTTTAAGTCAGAGTCAGAACCTCTCATAGCTCTCTGCACCCTCCAGTGTTAACTGTACAGCTCAACCACACCTTGGGTGGGAACACCCACTTCCAACATTCCCAGCTTTGGCACCAGAATCCTCCTCTCTTTCCTGTCTTCTTGGATTTATAATGGGATAAATCCAAACTGCAGACAATTATGGCTGCTTTGACTTGGTTTTACTAGGGGAAGGAAAGTGCTTTTTCTTGGGAAGTGATGAAAAGGAAAAATGTTTAAAGTTCATTAACCTTTGGTACAGATTGCAATGTCTTTTAGACTACAGCATAGCTATTCTTAGTCATGACATGCTAGTGGTTATTTTTTATTGTACAGAAATACAGTAGTTCCCACTAGTGGTGAAAAGAGATAACTTTTTCCTTTTCCTTTCTGTTTTTCTTTTTTGTCTTAACCTAGATGTGAACTTGCAGCAGTCAGGATTTCAAATTCACTCTTTGCCTTCTCATCTATACTGTTTTGTCCTTATTTCCCCAGAGGCAAACTCTGTATCTCTACATTGTTTTTTTAACTGGCTAATTAAGTGTTATACAACTTTGCTCTGAAAAACTCAGCAACCCATTCGGTGTATTTGCAAATGAACTTTGCTGATTGTCATTATTGCTATAGGGTGCCTGCAGAAAATCCCATATAATTAAGCAGTTGTACCACCACAGCACGAGAGCCAAAATTAGTAATGTGATTTACACTTCTTTACCATTAATAATATGGAAAAGTCAACATTATTTTCTTGATGGTGTTTAGGAGAAATTAGAATGAGGTGGACATGATTAAGAAAAGAGACTTTAAATGTTATGACTTGTTAATGCAATAGCCCCAAGCAAGACATCAGAATTATTGTCCTTGCACTAAAACTCCTTTGCTTCAGTAAGCACAGACTCTCAGTGCACCACAAGACAAGTTTGGAGGAAATTGGATAGATGGCAGGGACTTTGGTGGTATGAACATTTCAGCGTCTTTCATGTGCAGAGTACACAAACTGAATCTCTCCACTTTCAAATATTTCCCCAGAGGCAATCTGCATTATTCAAAGCTTAACTGTGGCTGCAGAATCCTGTCTGACATGAAAGCAGGCTGCCAGCTTAAAATGAACTTTCATATTTACATCTGTAGTAAATCATATTTACTTTTTCCTCACCTCCTCTTTTTCTGTGGGAGAGAGGGAGTAAAATGGGTAGGAAGGAAAGGGGAGGAGGAGAGATGTCCAGCAGAATTGTAAGCAAAGCACCAGTACTAAAATCTAGTCTTATGAATGGGAATGATAATGACAGCAGTGATGAGCTGCAGGTCTGTGTCTTTTAGTAAATTATCTCACAGGCACTTACATTTCATCAGTTGTGCTTTTGCATAATAGACCAAAGTGCTGCAACAAAAGGAGGCACCATAAAATGAGTCATTTCAGTGACCTTCTTGTTAATCCCTTGTAGAAAGAATATCTTGGAAGGAGTTGGATGATTCCTCATGGTGAAGCCTCTGTGGAAAGCTGCCCCAGCTCAAGGAGCTTTCCTGGTGACAAATGCCTTTCAAGGCCTCCTTCTGGCCACTCTGAAACATGGCTTGTATCCTGTTTTCTCCATCTGAGCATGCTTCTAATTGTCAGATGTCAGAAGGCAACAAGCATTTTCTTCTTGCTTATCTCCTGATAACATTGATTCTAAAACAAAGGATGTGGGCTTCCATTCTGAAAACAAAGGAAGCATGGCCCAACTAAGGATGCTGGATATAACATATATACTTCTCCCTGCCAGTAATAACAAAACATCATAAATAATGTAGAAGCTGGATGTGAAAACAGAGAACAGAGAATATGCTTGTGTTGCTGTTCCTGGGTATAGCACTCACAGGATCTTGTCCTTAACGAGGCCTTGACTTCTTCCCTCATTTTTCTTTTGTATTTCCCTGAATACCTACCAGATTCTAAGATGTTTAGAATTCAGTATTTTTTAAATTCTTTTTTCATTTTGGATTGTGTCTTCATCCTGTTCTCGTGAATTATTTTTTCTCTCCTCCCCACTGTACTCCTTTGGAGGCAAGAGCTCAGCTGTCAAAGTCAATTTGGTTCTTTCACTGAGGACTTAGAAAGAGGCTGGTTTGTGCCAGGCAGGAGCAGGGCTCACTGCATTTATTACTGATTTGTGTCCACACATGACCTGGCCCTGCATTTTTGTATGTTCTTCTCTCATTTCACAGTCACCTCTTCTTGTTCATCCATCTTGAAACCGACAAGAGCTACTTCAATCCCAGGCCCACATCTTCCTTATCTCTCCGGGTCCTGAGTCTGATGGCACCTTTTCCACTCCTATGTCTTCTGTTTGCTCTTTTCCTGTAGGTTTTTGCCTTTACATTCCACATGCCAAATCCTACCCTGATGCAACTTTACTTCTGTCTTTCAGTGTAACAGTTGAAGAAGTTGTGAGAAATGTCATGCTTTACTCACACCCCTTCTTCCAGCCAGGCAGCCCTGTGACTGCAGGAGTGGTAGTGAATAGGTTCCTGTGGCCTTGGGCAACTCACAAGGAATTTTGGATTAACCTTTAGCTTCTCTCATTTCTTGTGCTGATCCTTAAAAATCAGAGCACCCCCACCTCTCACTGTCTGCACCGTAACACACAGGGCCATGTGAGTCCATTAGGTGTTTTGGCCTTGGGACAGCTGAACACTGAAGAGAGGGCATCAGCAGAGAGGATAAGGGCTTCTGTTGTTACTTCCCTGATGAGATTAATTTTCTTTTTTTCATCTTTCTTGGCAGGATCAAAATGCTGGAATTGTTGCCAGGTTGCAGGAGCCAGGCTCCATCCCAAGTGGCAGCTCTGTGCCGGCACCAGCCACAGTCAATGGGTACACAATGAGGAACCACTTACTGAAGCAGCAAATAATGAAACGGCAGCTGATGCAGGTATGGTGCCTCTGTGGGTTGTTGTGCTGTCTACCTCACTGGGAAGGACAGGACTAACTGGAATGAGGAAATCATCAGTCAGCAAACGCTAAGAGTGACCCTGGAATTGCTAGGCTGAGTCAGAGTAAGACTGGGATGAGGCCAAGAGAGGCCAAGGCCAAGTTCTCCTCTGCCAGAGTTGAGTGTAGATTTGCCCCCTCGTATGCAAGGGAAGGATTTGGTCATCTCCATATCCCTAACATCATTTTTGGTCAGCCGCAGAGTTGGGAGGGAAGATGCAGAGAATGGAGGCTTGGAAAGTGAATCAGCCCCATGCAGTTCTCCATGCTTGCCTTTCTCTCTGGTTCCCTGGGGATTTAGCAGAGTAGATGTTAGGCTCCAGTTTGTCTGGGACTTGACTGGTCTCTCTAGCAACAGAAGCCCCTGTAGGAGGTTTGCAACAGGCTGTGTGAGGAAGCTGGGATGAGGAAATCCCTCTAATGAATTGGATAAAGCAGCTCTAACCATGTGCCTTTGACTTTCTGAATGTGCTGCTGGATTTGGGTCGAGGAGGCTCATTTTGATGGATGGGAAATGAGATGAGAAGTAGCTCAGTAAAAAACCCTCAGTGAAGTCCTGTACTGCTCCTTGATCAAACTCCTGTTCAAACCCAAGCCTCCCTGCCATCACTTGGCTTCAACTTTTTCTGGGCTGCTCTAACACAGGAGGAGCTCCACCATCCCCAGAGAGCTCCCCAGGTCACAGCTGCTGCCCACAGCAGGGATGTGAGTTCAGTGGTGGGTTCTGGGGCTAAATGGTGGGAGACTTGAATCAGGTCACCTGGAGTAGCCCAGCAATGCCTGGCTCAGCAGGCACCTGCTGTGGATCCCCAGCTCCTGTGTTCTGGTCAGAAGTGGCAACCAGCACACAAAGGGATGGTGCACATGGGCAGAGCCTCCAGCAGCAGCACACTTCACGCATAAGCTGGTGAACACAGGAGTCTCCATGTTTGTTCAGCTCCACTTTGGCTGCCTGCACAGCATCTGCCAAAGGTTGCAGTTCCCAGGGCTAGGTTGGCATCAGGACACCTTTGCAAGAAGGGGAATGTGAGAAATTAAGATTCAGTCTGAAATGAACTGTCTGGGCTGAGCCAAAAAGTAAAGGGTGTTTGGGAGAGGTTGTTTATGACAGTGGCTACACTTCAAGAGTCTGCTGCACTTTTGCTTGTCAAGAGATTGCAACTTCACTATTACTCCCCTTGTTTTCCAGGAAAAGCAGAGACAAAACATGCTGGGAGTAACATCTGAACAGAGGAGCTTGTTTGCAGCTCAGCAGTTTCAAGGTAAGGAAGGAAATCGCCTGAAAATGGTCTGAAAATCCTTGAGGTACCAAGGCCTGGTGTCTGGTTATATAGAGACACTTAATGATTCTCAGCCCTGAATTAAAAGCATTTTGCATTTTATCACATACCATAAGATTCCCCTGTTTGCTTATGGCTCCAGTATAACTCCAGTAGAAAGAATACAAAGGAGAAGCCCCCATGACATGAAAGAAAGAGCAGCAGTTTTTAAAGGTTTTGCCATGTTTCAAGGGTGAATCTGTGGCCACCAACTAACATATCTTTTTGTCCACAGGTGTGCAGCAGCCCATTCCTGCTGACTGCAACCAGGTGATCCCAGCTCCTCCACCCAACCATCGCATGCTGCCATCAAACCCAGCCATGCTCCAGAGCACTTTGGGCTCTGGCATGGCCTCAGCCACTGCCAGCCAGAGCAGCGGGACAATGGTGATGATTCCACACAACCCTGGCAAGCAGCAGGGGATTTTTCCACCTAATTCTGACTTTAACATCCCGCTGCGGCCGAGCCAGAACTCACTAGGCATGAACTCGGGGTGCCAAACTGTTCACAGCCACTCCACTGTGAGGCCAGGAATGCCAATGGGAGTCTTCAGTTCTGGCTCCTTAGCAAATCACTCCACAACACAGCAACACGTGAGGCAGCCAAGCGTGCCAAGAATCCCCAATGTCTTCCCCAACTCATCTGCCCAGATGTGGACGCCGACTACTGTGCCAAGAATGCCAAATCAAAGCCAAATGGATAGCAGCATGCAGCAGTTTTCTGGGAACACGGTGTTCTCCAAACAGAGCGTGAGGCCAAGCACACCGGGTCAGGCATTCTCCCAGCAGACAGTGGTGCCACCAAATCAGATCGCTCCTGGCATCCAGGTCAGGCAGATGCAGAAACTGAGCATGGGACAGTCTGGCCAGGGCTTAAGCTTAATGAGTAATCAGAACTTGAGACACAATTTAACCAGGGTACCGTTGCCAGCTATGAATGTTATGAAATCAGTGCCCCAAGGCGTGTCCAGTTTTAACCACCTCAATCCTGCCCCAGGCCTCAGCCCACCAAGCTACCCTTCCACAGGCCAGCCTGACACCTTCAGCAGGATGATTGCCACTGCTGAGCTGCCCCAGTATGACTTGGTGTCCCAGCACAGCAATTCTGTCATGCCTGCCAACTGCAGCGACACTGACTTCCTCGACTCTCTCATGAAGAACAGCAGCAGCAACGACGAAGAGTGGTTGAACAATCTGACAATGATAGATGACATTTTGGGACAGCACGCTCAAAGCTCTGGACATGTTTAGCTTGGAGAGAAGCAGCCTCATTGTAAATAAAATACCTATGGCTTTGAACAGAATGGACGACCCGTGAAAGCCCCTGCCTTGTTCAATACAGAGGGAATAAACTCAGCCAATTCTTTGCCTGCATCAAAGTTTAATATTGGCAGTTTTTCAGATGATTGTATATATTTGAATATTTTGTAAATTATGTTTTCCTAAACCTTAAATGTAGAAGTATTTATACTTCCTTGGGGGACTCTTTGTAAATAAATCTATAGCATAACTTTTGGTTTTATTATAGGGATTTCATTATACCTTGTTATAAATATGCAAATAATATTGTTAGTTTCAGTAATACTGTGTATTACAGCATAAAATACTTATGTTTTTGACATAACTTAACACATGATCTAGAGGTGTCATTCCAACCAGACTAAGCAGAAATCAAATGTGGCATCTATTCTCCCATATCAAGAGGAAAGATTGAAAAGTTGCATTAAAAAAAAAAAAAATCCCTAAAAGGAGCTGCTGATTCCCTTGTCGCTCAGTCTTGCAGACCAAACCTGGTACATAAGTCCCATCCAGGCACTCGGTGCATTGAGGGATCTGGTTTCAGATCCATGTGCTAGATGCAGGGCATGCTTTCAGCTTGGTGCACTCCAGTAGGTCACTGTGCCACTGACAGCGCCAGTGCTGTACTGCAGGGAGTGTGTGTGACCTTCCAGCTGCTGAGGGGTGTGTGCCTGGGGTCGCAGGCTCAGCATGGCCACATTGTGGCCACACTGGACAGGAGGTGCTGGGCAGGTATGGCCCAGCCTCCAGCCACTGAACCCTTCAGCAGAACGGTAGCTCTGGTTTGTGCACCTCTACCATGTATATTTGTAGTGTACAGGTGGTTTATTCCTGGTTTTAAGGTTTTTCATAATTTCTGTTTTAATGTAAGACTTTTTTTTTCAGGGGAAAAGTCTACAAACATTAATAGTTAATTTTTTATGTTTTCCTGTCAGCTACTATTGTCCTCTGTATATTTAAGAGTCTGTTTATGAAAGATTCGCTGTACTGTAAACTTCTTAAAATGTTCTTCATAATTTGTGTAATCATATTTTAATAGTCACGTCATACTTCACAATACATTTGTAATATAACGTCGGCTTCAAGCACAGAATGTTTTTTTCTTCATACCATAATAAACTGCCAGGGGAAAATTGCATATCTTTATGTGTTAATTTTTCAGCTCTGTGTTTTGTACCCACAGATATTTGAATTAATTCTTCCAGGAAGCTACAACATCAATATAATAACATATAAATGCATGTGTACTGTTGGTAGGAGCAGTGAGAGCCAGAGAGTTTAAGCAGGCTTTAATTTTTTTTAAGGTGGGATTGCTGAGGCCCACTGTCCTTTTCAAGTGTAATTATAGGTGAATGTAAAGTAATCTCTGTTGGTTTTTTTTTTTTTACATAGCACCATATTTATTTAAGTGGCAGTTCTTCTGTGTAAATGCCAAGTGTGAGGCAGTGAGAAGGGGACCTTGCCCATTCTGTGACACCTGCAAGGACAGTGGCGGGTACAGAATGTCATTCCTTCGACACAGAAATTGTCTTATGGGAGAGCTGGGGGAGGCCAGGCTGAGAGGAGGGCTACAAAAGAACAGGAAAAACTTCAGCAGTGTTAAATAAATGCACAAATAGAATCTGGAGCTAAAATTGCCTCTGTTTAACTGAGCAAGACACCGCCCTAGCTTCCTGGTGGAGTTGTGCTGTTGCTGCCCTTTGTCCCAGGCACACTGTGGGCACTGAAAGCCTGAGGAAATCTCCTGGGGGGATTCCTTGATGGAGGGAGGGGTTTGGCAAGGACGTTCCTGTCCTGGAATGGGTCCTTCTAGGAGCCTGTTCTCTAGAGCCAAACGGCAGGAAACAGTTCTTAAAATGAGAGGGGACGGTCAGGGTTTAAAGCAGCCAGGGACATGCTCTGCTGCTGGTGTGCAGATGGGCAGGAGCCCTCCCTAGTGCAACCACTCCAGGCTTGTCAGGGATCCTTGTGGCTTCCTGGCAAAGGCAGAACCCATGGGGCCAGAGGTTTTGAGGGGAATGACCCCTAACCAGCTTCATACATGTATTTGTATGAAACCAGGGTGAGGAAGAAAAAAAAAAACAACAGTTTTTCCAGTGAAGGAAACCAAACAATTGCCCAAAACATGCTGCAGAACTCAGCAAGTGTATGAGTAAGGCAGAAATGCTGGCTTGCCTCTGGACAGCAGTGAGGGAGAGAAATGATCATGAGTAAGTCTGTGGTGAAGACAAAGGTGAGTTTGCTTGGCTGTGAAAACTGGCACCATTTCAGCAGCTTTTCTGTCGTGAGCTGCGTCCTGCCAGGGCACAGGGAGCTTCAGGGAGTGGGAAATCTGACACAGGTCTGGGGTCCAGAGGCACTCAAGCCCTCCAGGCTGCCAGCAGCACAGAAGTCACTGATCTCAAAGAAGGCTACTGCCCATATGCTCCTCTTTGTGACATTAATAAAAATGGCAAAAAATTTTCTCTTTTCATTCTTCATTTTGTTTGTGTAAATACACACTTAATCTTTTCAGTTCTGCATGATTTGGGTTACAAACACTGTAAGGAGGATGTCTTCAAAAGCCAACTCTTTCCAACAGAATTTTTGGAAAACAGTTTATCTTGTACCTCTGTTATGTATGCACTTGTTTTCACTCTTGTTTTCTTGTCTACCTTTTGAGCTGGTGGAGCTTCTCACCCCTGTGTATCCCATTTCCTCACACCTCAAGAGGGAATGATGATCCTTCCTTGCCACGGAGGTGTTGTTGGAAGAAGAACCAGACTAAGTATAATTATCTTGCTGGTTGTATTTGTAACTGCTCCTTAGTCAACATGTCTTTTGGGGACTTGACACGTAATCACAATGACCAATGCCCTGCTTGGGTTGCAGCACTTGGCTGCTGCCACTCCCTGGTTCTGACAGAAGCTTGAGCTGGAGCACAGACACAGGGAAGTGCAAGGCCAAGGCATGATGACCATGGACAAACATTCCAGCAGCTGGAATACCAGCACTGCAGTCCTAGTTGCTGTCAGGCTGTAACAGTTAATAACAACTAATTTTCTGTGTTTTTTTTAAAAAAAACTACCTTTGTCTGTATTTTGTCTTACCTTTTCTTCTCTGTCTTTAAAGTGTGAAAATGTTCAAAGTACCATTGTGACTTCACTCTCACAGTCTGTCATTAAGGCAAATAGTTATAGCTAGTAAGGGCTAGTGAGTTGTAGGACTAAACATATCAGCACAGATTTCCTGCTCTGTTTACCAGATCAGCAGATTCCCCCCACACAACATATATGGACTTACAGCATGAACCAAATTCTGCCACCAAGCAGTGTAAACACACAATAGATCCCCTGAAGGCAGTGGTATAGTACAGGATTTAAACGAACATCAATAAGAGCAGCATGTCGTGCTCTGGCAGTGCAAACTGAATTTGGATTTCTAAAATAGTTACAAGGAATGAAGTGTCTGACAGTACTCACTGAAAGCTATCATTTATTTTCCATACAAGTTACATCACCAGACTGCCTTCATAATTATGGCCATGAACAAACAGCAGCAAGGCAGTAAGCTTTTCCTCTTGGATTTTAAAATAACATCAAATGTCCAAAAGGTCCAGAATTTCCGAAGACCTGAGCTCACTGAAAGCCTCTCTCACTGAAAGATCAGTAGCATAGTTAAGCCAGACTTACTACAGGTAAATTCTCTTTGAAAAATTAATCTAAAGCAGTCTATATATAACAAAGGATAAACAGAAAAACACACTCATTCCTATTAGAAGGTAGGCAGGGAGCACCTAGAAATAGATGTCATGGGAGCCTGGATCAGATTATTTCCCTGGGAAGCATAGCCCTGACTTATGCAGAACCCAAGCCCTGCTGCTCAGTCAGTGGCTCTCCAGGATTGATTACATGTCTGTCTTGAGAAGCTTTCAACAAAGGAAGCTGCACTGATGTTGAAGTGTAAGGTCAAGCTCTCCTCTTGTGTAGGATGTTGTAAATCAGGAGCTATTCCACTGCCTGCTGCAGGGTAACCCCTGATTTACACCTCTGGGAGCAGAGCAAGCATCTGGCAATAAGCTGGCACTTGTCTCATGGTCCTGCCTGGATGACTCAGAGTGGGAGAGGTGCCACAGATGTTGCAGGGTGGCCCCAAGGCAGGACTTGCTCCCTGCTGGTACTGCAGGGCAGCAAGGACATGGGAAGACATGAGGCCAGCAGCCTGCTGCACCACTGACAGGCAAGTGGCACATGCCCCTGGGGGGACACTTGGCCATGGCACATCTGCCCACACAGTTATTCAGGCTGAGTTCAGGTTCTGGTGCTAAACTGCAAATTAATGCCTGTTTCCTTCTATTCCCTTACAGAGATAGAGACGATAGAGATGAGATGATAGAGATAGAGATAGAGATAGAGATAGAGATAGAGATAGAGATAGAGATAGAGATAGAGATAGAGATAGAGATGAGAGACAGAGATAGAGATAGAGATAGAGATAGAGATAGAGATAGAGATAGAGATAGAGATAGAGATAGAGATGAGATAGAGATAGAGATAGAGATAGAGATAGATAGAGATAGAGATAGAGATAGAGATAGAGATAGAGATAGAGATAGAGATAGAGATAGAGATAGAGATAGAGATAGAGATAGAGATAGAGATAGAGATGAGAGACAGAGATGATAGAGATAGAGATACATAGAGATATATAGAGATATACAGAGATATATAGAGATAGAGATATATAGATTCAGGTAAAGAGAGATGATAGATAGATAGATAGATAGATAGATAGATAGATAGATAGATAGATAGATAGATAGATAGATAGATAGATAGATAGATAGATAGATAGATAGATAGATAGATAGCACCTGGGGTGAAACCACTGGAGCTGTAGTTAATCACAGCCATGGCTGCTCCCTTCCCACTCACTGAATCAGTTTATAGCACTGCACAGAACAAATACACAGTTTTAAGCACGTCTTGGTCACTTTCTCAATACATATCAGGTCTGAGGCTTTGCTTTCAACCCCACTCTGAGGCAACCATTCGCCTCAAAAGGCCTTGTGCTGTGTCAGGCTCTGTACGTTCGTGCTGACCCATGGGTGTTGGTGCTGGGCTGTGTCTGTTGGTGCTGGGCTGAGTGTTGCTGGGCTGTGTTGGTGCTGGGCTGTGACTTGGTTCTGGGCTGTGCCTGTTGGTGCTGGGCTGTGTCTGTTGGTTCTGGGCTGTGTCTGTTGGTTCTGGGCTGTGTCTGTTGGTGCTGGGCTGTGCCTGTTGGTTCTGGGCTGTGTCTGTTGGTGCTGGGCTGTGCCTGTTGGTGCTGGGCTGTGTCTGTTGGTTCTGGGCTGTGTCTGTTGGTTCTGGGCTGTGTCTGTTGGTGCTGGGCTGTGTCTGTTGGTTCTGGGCTGTGTCTGTTGGTGCTGGGCTGCGTGCATTGGTGATGGGCTGTGTCTGTTGGTGCTGGGCTGTGTGCATTGGTGATGGGCTGTGTCTGTTGGTGCTGGGCTGTTTGTTGGTGCTGGGCTGTTTGTTGGTGCTGGGCTGTGTGCATTGGTGATGGGCTGTGTCTGTTGGTGCTGGGCTGTTTGTTGGTGCTGGGCTGTGTGCATTGGTGATGGGCTGTGTCTGTTGGTGCTGGGCTGTTTGTTGGTGCTGGGCTGTGTGCATTGGTGATGGGCTGTCTGTTGGTGCTGGGCTGTGTCTGTTGGTGCTGGGCTGTTTGTTGGTGCTGGGCTGTGTCTGTTGGTGCTGGGCTGTGCCTGTTGGTGCTGGGCTGTGCCTGTTGATGCTGGACTGTGTCTGTTGGTGCTGGACTGTGTGCCTTGGTGCTGGGCAGTGGCAGGCGTGGTGAGACTGGCCTATTTTCACTTCTTGAGGGCAAACCAGCCCAAAGCTATAAAGTTGTGAAATCTCTTTTTTGCTTTGCTGATACCGAGCTGTGCTTGGCTATCCAGCTTGACTATCCAGAACATGTAGAAACATGTTCTGTTTCAAGTTTATAGACTAGGTCTTGTCAAGCTGCTGGCTTTGTATAAAAGCCAGGGAAAGAGAATTGCCTGGCAGCCCCTCTTCTCAGCCCGTAAATTACTATTCTGTCTCACCTATTAGCTGACTGCACTATTTGCCTAAGCAGTTCCCATTAACCCCGTTTGAGCCCCACAATCCTTAATAAATATATGTTTTCCCGTGCTCTTCCAGGATAGTTGATGATGTCCATTAGCAGTGGGGGACCATGAGGCACAAAAGGCTCAGGACTCGAATCCCAAAGATATTTAGGTGCCTAATGAGGCAGGCAGACACCAGTAGGTTTTTTCAAGTGCAGTTAAGCACAACCAGCAGCCACATCTCATGAGCAGTGGGTTGTGTGTTACCACCAGTAGGTGTGTAGATCCAGGAGGATCTAAGCTGGTTGTTTATGTAATGCTTGTTGTGAGCAGAAAGGGGCTGTGAGTCAGGCCCCTTGGTGTCTTAATTTTCCAACCTTAAGAGCCATTGGCTAATTCCAGCAGGGGTAGCATGCAGCCTGGCAGGTAGGCAGCAAAGGATGAGCCATGGATTCCACCTCTCCTCTGTGCAAGTTCTTTGCTTTACTCAGTGCCTTGTTCCCATCTCTGTGATGCAGCACACCAGGCCCTGCCCTGGGGCCTGGGCTCACACACAGAAAACCTGAGCAGGTCACTCTTCTTGGCCAATATTCCTGTCAACAAATTCTTCAGAAGTGCCACCTGTGCATCTCAAAGACCTACTCCTGCTTCAACCCTCGCCTGATTTACTCTGCTAAGGTTTTTGGTCTACAATCTGTGGTACACTGCTAATACTAATGAGCAAGTACCCAGACAGATAGCAGGAGAAAGAAGATGTGTGCAGAGACAGCAGGAGAGAAGAGGCAAATTTGAGTTTTGATCTACCTCCAGAGGAAGCAGGAGGTTCCTGTTTGCAGTGGAGAGGATGGGCATGTGTTGGATGGGAAGCAGCCTGGCTTTAGCCCCTGTATGGCACAGCTCCTTCAGCATGGGCTGGAAGATGGCTGCTGCTCTGGGTGACAGGGAGCAGCATCCCCCCTCCAGTGCTCAGCTGGCTGTGGCCATAGTGGGACTGCTGGGCCTGTAAAATCACCTGAGGAAAACCTGAAATGAAGGAAGGACAGAGGAAGGGAGGGAGAGAAAGAGGGTGCATAAATGTGCAGGAGACATAATGTCTAGAGCTTCACTTGCAGCTTGAAGTGAATAGGGACACCCTTTCCCCAAATTCTGTGGCACAGTCACCTCCCCTGGAGTCTACACTCAGAGTGGAGCCTGCAGAAATATAACAGTGTGTCTTCATTAGTGGAGAACTGGGAGTGTGGGAAGGGAGTTTGCACAGCTGATTGCCATGGAATACTCTTTTGCTGCTCTTTAGAGCCCTTACCTTCCTTTAAGGAAGCTTTCTAGCCCAAAGGTGAGCTTGGAACTCTAATTAAGAGGCTGATAGTGTCTGTGCCTCAACTTACCTAGCCATAAAATTCAGATAGTCCCTCATCCACACATAATTTGAGGGGTAGCTGTTTAACACTAAATCAAGTGTATTTTGAATTTGGTACAATTAACCAACAGTGCAACATCATCTATTTGGGGGAGGGGGGATGAGTGGGAGTGTGCTTAAACATACAAGAATTGATTGCATCAGACTAATTCTCAGGGGGATCTGGCTGGAAATAAGCTGTGATATGGGTACAGCATTCAATAGAGAGGAGAAAAACATAATTTACCAAGGCTAGCAAAAAAGGTAATTGTATCCTGGAATGGTTACCAGTGTACAAGCCAGAAAAGATGCCCCCAATTCCAGTTGCTATGCCAAAAGCTGACATGCTAAGCCATGTGAAGATCTACCACCATAAGAACATGCTTTTCCAGAACTATAATTCACAGGGATATGAAGCTGCTTCACTGTTCTACCCCCTGCTTCATCTTGCAGATATCTCCATGACTGGCTGGTTTAAAAACTCAAACTTGACACCTCTTGAGCTTCTAATGGATGGTTAATGTACCCAAGATACAGTGAGACACCATCTGCATCCATTCTTGTCCTGGAATGAAATCGGGAGGCAGACTCTTCATCTTCTTGCACCAAGAAGTCTGATCCCAGAATAATGTTTCCATTTTAATTGTCTGTCAATTGCTAATTTTATCCTCTTGTCAGCATCCACAATATGCATGAGAAGTTTTGCTTCTGGCTGTGGCAGTATTTCCACCTATAGTATCTCTTGTACTGAAATCATCCTGACATCCTGAAATCATCCTCAAACTTAAACTCTGAGCTATCCTGGAGAGCAAATACATTCTTTGTGTATTTTATGCAGTGCCCAAACAATGAGGCCCTGGTGTCTAGATGCTACCATAAGTCTACTAATAGATAATAGCTCAATACTGAGATTAACACTGCCACACAGAGACCACCTGATTTGGTGCATTAACTTCTTACCCTTTTCATGCTGTGAATGTAAGCTGTAGCTGGAGATAAAAATGCTGTGTAAATTACTGTAAGTGCTCTGTTCTTCTGTACCCTGAATGAGGGTCACTGTTGTATAATAAATTGCATTAATATATAAATGAAAAGAAATAATGTACAAATTTTCCAGCAAGAATTAGTCACAAGAAGCTTCATGGAAGAAATGACTGCATTAGTTCCAATAAAAGCCATTATTTCTTTCAGATGGCTGCTTGAAGATTGCTAATTCTCTGAAGAACCTGTATCAGCACCTGATGTACTACACAGGGCTGCTGAGACTCCACTTTGTCTCAGTGATTTTGCCAAGTTGAAAGAGGGTTTGCTTCACATATTAGACCAAACAAAGAAATTATGCTTCATAATAAAATTATTTTCTCCTATTCACCTGTGCTGGTTTTGCACACATGGCATTTGGTGAGGAGGGAAGGAGCTACCCACGGAAATTATTTTTTCAAGAGGAGTTGCTGAGAGCTTCTTTTATGTCTAATAAAAAAACAAACAGGAATTAATTTTGAGAACTGACAACCTATTAAACCACTGAGAAAGCTGAACACGCCTCTATGAACGCATGTTAAAAACTAACAAGCTCGTGAAAAAGCTCTCTTGCTTTCCAGTCTTCGGAAAAAGAGAGCCGGCCCAGTGACCGGGTGGGGTTGGGGAGGCTCAGGCCCGGGCTGCGGCTGCTAACGTCAACATCTCGCCGACATCCAGGCTCTGCCGGGCCTGGGAGCGGCTCCGGGCAGAGCCGGGCAGAGCCGGGCCCGGGAGCGGCTCCGGGCAGAGCCGGGCAGAGCCGGGCCCGGGAGCGGCTCCGGGCAGAGCCGGGCAGAGCCGGGCAGAGCCGGGCCCCGCGAGCGGCTCCGGGCAGAGCCGGGCAGAGCCGGGCCCCCGCGAGCGGCTCCGGGCAGAGCCGGGCAGAGCCGGGCCCCGCGAGCGGCTCCGGGCAGAGCCGGGCAGAGCCGGGCCCCGCGAGCGGCTCCGGGCAGAGCCGGGCAGAGCCGGGCCCCCGCGAGCGGCTCCGGGCAGAGCCGGGCAGAGCCGGGCCCCGCGAGCGGCTCCGGGCAGAGCCGGGCAGAGCCGGGCCCCGCGAGCGGCTCCGGGCCGAGCCGGGCAGAGCCGGGCCCCGCGAGCGGCTCCGGGCAGAGCCGGGCAGAGCCGGGCCCCGCGAGCGGCTCCGGGCAGAGCCGGGCCCAGGAGCGGCTCCGGGCAGAGCCGGGCAGAGCCGGCCACGCGAGCGGCTCCGGGCAGAGCCGGGCCCGGGAGCGGCTCCGGGCAGAGCCGGGCCCGGGAGCGGCTCCGGGCAGAGCCGGGCCCGGGAGCGGCTCCGGGCAGAGCCGGGCAGAGCCGGGCCCCGCGAGCGGCTCCGGGCAGAGCCGGGCAGAGCCGGGCAGAGCCGGGCCCCGCGAGCGGCTCCGGGCAGAGCCGGGCCCCGCGAGCGGCTCCGGGCAGAGCCGGGCAGAGCCGGGCCCCGCGAGCGGCTCCGGGCAGAGCCGGGCAGAGCCGGGCCCCGCGAGCGGCTCCGGGCAGAGCCGGGCAGAGCCGGGCCCGGGAGCGGCTCCGGGCCCAGCCGGGCAGAGCCGGGGGCCCGCGAGCGGCTCCGGGCAGAGCCGGGCAGAGCCGGGCCCGGGAGCGGCTCCGGGCAGAGCCGGGCCCCGCGAGCGGCTCCGGGCAGAGCCGGGCCCCGCAGCGGCTCCGGGCTCCGCCGCGGCCCGGCGGGACCTGGGCTGGACCCTGGCGGCTGCCGGGCGTGGGGAGGGATACCATCAGCCTGCGGCTGGAAATGAATGCAGCAAAAGCCAGAAAACAGTCATGCAGCCAGAGCAGCCTCCAGCGTTTCTCTGTGTGCGCCCCTGTTAGGCGGACCCAGGCCCCGCACAGCGCTCAAACACTCTCCATGGGGAGCAGCTCCGGCCGCCACTCTGCAGGGATCACGTGACCACCCCCGGCCTCGGGCTGTGTATTAACCCTTTACTGCACGGATCAAACCTGCACACATTGATTCTCTCTTGTGTGAAAGAAAAGGACAGAGATGAAGACACGCGGAGAAACAACATGGAGACATCGAGGTCAGACAAGAAGGAAGAGTCATGTCCCAGGTGGGATAGGAATGATGGGGATGAGGAGATGCCTTAAGCTGAAATTCTCTTGTAAGCTATGGTGATGGACTATGATATATTGAATACCCCTATAAATAATTGAGAAGTATGAGGTAATTGAAGCATTCAAATTGTAGATATGAGCAAAAGCATCTATGCTAAAGCAAACAGATGTTGAAGTAGCTGTGATCCCATGAAAAGTCAGAACAGATTGAGAGAAGAGTGATGAAGACCCCTTGCCCCCAGGGAAGAATACCTCTGTTCCCAGAGATTAAGATGATCTCAGAGTTAGATGAAGAGAAACTTTGCTTCTGAACTGCTCAAATCCTTAAAGTCTATCCCATAAGTTGACATGGCCCTCGAAAACAGTTGTGGGAAAAGCTCTAAATCGAGGGTAGGAACTTTTACACAGCGATCAGATTTCCATTCTCCCGGGCGGCTGATTCACTGTGATACTGAAGCCACAAGAGAACTGTTTTCTAGTGGAGAAGTCTCTGTAGCCTGACAGATTCCTCTCCCTAAGTGAACTGAAGAAAGACTATTTTAGAGATGGTAAACAGACCGATTTGTTCCGGTACGTTCTCAGTGTGAAAAAAAGAGGGTGCGGGGGAGGAGAAGTGTTCTGAAGGTGTGATTCTGGTTCTTTTATTTTTGTTTTTCTTTTAGTTTCTATTAATAAAGTTTTCCTTTATACCCTTTACAGTTTGAGCCTGCTTTGCCTTCCTCCTAATCCTATTTCACAACAGGAAATGAGTAAATAATTCTATTGGATGCAGTGGTGATTTGGCCAGCACTAGACCTACCACGTAAATTGGTGCAAAGCACTTACAAGGTGTTAGTCTAAACGGTCCTTCTCTTTTACAAGCTATATTTATGCATTTAACGGTTTGCAATAGAAAATGTACTGGAAGTTCATGCTTTTGCGTGCTATTTGCTTTAAGAAGATTTTCTTCTATTTCTCTTAATTTGTGGCATTGTTCTATATAATTAATTCCACTAACAGATCAAGTAATTCAGTAAATATTACTAACTTCCATTTGTTTGGTTCTTCTAATCTAAATACTCCAGTTCTCTTAAAGCCTTTATGTATTATGCAAGTTAGGTATGACACACATGAGAATGAGTTTGCCTTTCTGTGAAATGCAGCTATTTCTCAAATAAAACATACTAACTGCTTCTAATAAATGCATGGAGAAAATAAGGAGGTTTTTTCCTGCCTAAATATAGGATCAGCAAATACCTGACACTAATTTTCTTTGAAGACAAGGAAGCAGTATGTATCTAGTGGTGACAGCAGATGTGTGTATTTATGTACATACACACAGGTGTATATTATATGCACTAGTTGCCAAGTGCCAGGTTTTGGTCACAGCAGTGCTGTGTATGCAAACCCAGATATCCAAAAGCGAGCTGTCATCTGCCTGAAATCACAATAACAAGTATTCAGTCAGTGTTTCTGAAAATGCTTCCCAAAATACAATTGCTATTTCTAGCCCTTGGGAGTCGCAGGATCCAGAATTACGAGAAGCTTCTTATATAATTCACCTTTTTGCTATTGTGAATTAAGCAGCAAGGGGCAATTTTTTTATTTTAGGGTGCTACATGTGTTTTATTTGGTGGCATGTTACTTGATAAAGAAACAATTAGGCTAATTGAGGGGAAAGCTAGGCAGAAATAGGTTAAACAGGTCTTAAAATGCAGCTTACCAGAATTAAATCTGGAGGTCTTTATTTAGCAGGGAAAAATAAAGATCAGATTAGCAAAGGACAATGACAGGAAACAAAGGGTGTAAGTGGCACTGTGCTAGAAAAGCAAAAGAATCACTGATATACCATATCATTCTCATGAAAAGAAAAAAAATGTACACATGTGTACGCATACCAACACATCTATGGATTTGTGATGTTTAACACTGCATTGTGCTTTCCATTTTGTCTGTTATGGCAGCAATTGAAAACAGCAAGAGAAAATTATTGTGTGATAAATAGACATAAATCATCTTTAACTTGACCTGTGGGCCTTTATATGGGTCTTTACTTAAAGATGCAGACTCCCTACCTCCACTTTGATTTTTCTCCAGAATAGTAGGAAAAAGTTAATAATATTATCAGGTATTGTGCTCTCAAATTGCACTTTGATAGCATCAATCTCATAATACCTTAATTTCCTCTAGCATCTCAGTTCTACATGTGTATTTATTATTTGCTTTACCATAGTGCTACAAGAGCCTGTGTTTATCAGAGCAACACCTTTTATCCTTTACAAAGTATGAAATGAGAGAATTGAGGAATATGGGCAGGAGAGGCAGCATAATGGACTCTGACTCTCTATTGTAGACATTACAGGTAGAAAAAGTTTCAAGGAAATGTTGTGGGTTGTTTATAGCTTCCTTGGAAATAAAAGGCAGTGAAAAGAATGCACAAAAGAATATATTTGAATGTATTACAAGTGGGCTGTGAAAACTGGCATCATGAACTGATTTGAGCTGCAGTTAGATGTCAGTTGGGAGTGGAAATGGTAAGTACACAGGCTGCCAAGGCCTCCAAAGTAAAGACAGGAAGGTCTACATGATAGAGTAGGCTTAGCCAGCACAGGGATGAAAAGAGCAGAATAACATGGTGAGAATGACAGACTAAGAAAAATGGTCACTCTAGTAGTATTCTCAATAAATATAAGTAAGACAAGGTTATATTTTTCAAGGCCAAGGGAGAGGATGTTGCAGTAATTGAGATTTGAGAAGATGGGAGTTTTAGCTATAAGGACAGATTTAGACACAGTCTGACCATAAAGGGCTAGAGAAAGGTCTGAGTCAAAGATGATTACATACAGGCAGATAATAGCATAATAGATAAAGTAGAGTACTTGTGAGAGAAGACTTGACACTATTTTAACTGTATACTGAGCTGAAAATGACATTAGCATTGTCAATTAACCAGTTTTTATCCAGATGGCCCAGGGATCGGAGGCTGAAGTATTTGTGTGCTGTCTGGGCTGATTACAAGTGAGGCACCATATCCTGTAAAACAGTAGTACAAGCACCAGGCTCAGAAATGCAGAGAGCCTAAACACCCACACACCCCTCCCATGTCCCACATCATTGATAAAACGTTAATAATTTATGCTCTTGCAGATCCAAGGAGCTATTGGGTGAACCATCAGTCAGAGGACTAAGCACATCTCTTGCAGTTCACATCACCTTTGGGTGTGTGACCATGCGGGTTGGGATTGGGTGGGATTCACAGGACGTTTGTGACTGGGTGTAGTGGAAAGTGAAGTCACACAGAAGAGTCATAAGAAGGTACTAGAGATACAAACTAAGCTTTTTTTTAGGAAAGCAAATCAATCTGCATTGAGGACGCATAGCAGGGAAAAAAAATGGGTGGAAAAGGTAATTTGAGCTGTGGTCACAGAATACATTAGCTGGGGATAAATCGTGGAGTGGCTGGAGCTGCAATCCAAGGAGAAAGGCCTGGTTAATACCAACTGGAAGACAGAAGGCATGTAAGAAACAGACCCTCAAAAATGTGCCAGTAGGTATCTTAGAAATGTAGGAGGGAAAAAAGGGGCAGGTCAGTCACTGAACAAGGGTGGAGAGTATTTCACTTGACAGATTCAGGTGGAATAATAGTTGTGATCATTAAAGGTCATATGAGCAAGAGGCTGTCTGAGATTTTGTCTTCTGAAAGAAATGCAAAGGGGATAAGCCAGGCTGAAAAAAATCTAGGACAAAACCGATGGAAATAAATTTATGAGAACATTTGGGGAAAGAGCACTTTTAGTGATCTGAGTCATGAAGTGTCAGAAATGAGTTCTTGTTCTCATGACGACAGAAAAAATGTTTTAAAACGTGATTTGAATGAAACCTTGAAAGAATGATCAAGTAAAGGATCCTCTGTGTATATACACACATATGTATCTGTGTTTGTGTGTATAGGTGTATATATGTATGTAGACCTGTACATACATATATATATATGAAACAATACGTGATTTACAACTGGAAATACCACATTGGAATGCATCAGAGCAAGACTTCCAAACTGCATCAGTGGATTTTTAAGCTAATCTTTGCTGAGAGGATATTATGTCAGAGGCAAAGATATATCATACCAGAAGACAGCAGACAAGACTGTTTGTGGGAGGGAGGTGATCATTTAATCTCGTTTTGCTCACTGCTTACTCCTGCTATTTATTAACGTAAAACACACAGTTCCATGCTTACTGTAGAAATTTTTCACTCCATAAACATTTTTTTTTCTGTCATAAGAGGCACCAGCCCAGTTCCCTTGTATTTTTCTGGTTTTGATTTTCTAAAGTTTTTGGGATTCCAGATGCAAATTTTTTATAGTAAAGGTAACACCTAAAATTAATGCATAAAATTATTATTAAAATTACTGTCTCGTGGTTTCTTCTGAAAGTACTTCTTCCTTGTACAAATGCATGGTTCACCTCAAAAAGCCTTTAGGTCAGAGTCAGCTGTTCAGATGGTGTAGCTGTTTGTTCATAGAGAAGAAATAATTGCCAAAATTAAACTGGAAGACTTTTTCAAGAAGGCATGAAAAAGCAGAGGTGACATGATATCTTTGATATAGTTGTTGGTATGATGCTTATGAACGGGCAGGGGGGATGATCTTCCCCCAGAGGAGCCAGTGCTGGCCCTGTGCAGGTGTGAGAGGAGGACTGTCACATCTGCTTAAACTGTGGAGCTCCTAACTGCTTACAAAGGAACCCAAGTTACTTTTTGTATTTTTTTTTTTCTTAGATCGACTCTTCTGTGGTATCGAGTCCTGCAGGCAGGGAGGAATTGTCCTTCCAGTGGTGTGGGATCAACTTAGGGTCGGTCACACCGCTGGAGAAGCTGGACACTGCTGTTTTGCAACTCAAAAATATGCTTTATGACATCAAACAGGCTTGACAATATCACAAATCCTCTTTCCTTGAGAGCAGAGACCATCAGACCACAGAGAGTGCCCTGATCTCCACCCTGCCCCCCAGACAAGCACAGCTGCTCCCTGCACAGGGCCAACAGGCCGTTTTATGGACAATTTTTATTTCATTTTAATTTTACGTGAATGATACCCGTGCCATTTCCATTACCTTTTTTTTTTTTCAACCTAGAAGGCTAGGGGTATCTGATCACTGCGTCAGCTTGATCCGCTTCACACTGGCCGCACTAATCTTTCCTCCACTCCCTTTTCCCCGGGTATTTCCTTCGGGACCGCTCTGCCGGCCGGGGACGGCGACGGCCACAGCCCCGAGTGCCTCAGGGCCCCACTGAGCGCCCGCCCGCCCCGCTGGCCTGAGGAGGCGCTCCCGCCCCGCCCCTGCAGGGAAGCCCCGCCCCGCCCCTGCAGGGAAGCCCCGCCCCAGCGCTTCACTCCGCCCCTCCCTGAAGCCCCGCCCGGCTCCCCACAGCCCCGCCCCTGGAGCGCAGCTCCCGGCATCCCCCGCGGCGTGGAGCGGGCGCGGGCCCGTCACGTAAGCGCCGGTTTCGGGCCCGCGGTGGCGGTGGTGGCACCACGGCAGGTGTCGGTGAGTGCCGCTGCGGGGTCGTTGTGTGCCGTTGGGGTCGGGTAGTGCCGGTGCGGGGCCGCTGTGTGTCTTTGCGGCCCAGGAGTGGCGGTGCGGGGCCCAGGCGTTGTCGGGTGCGGGGCTCGGGAGTGTCCGTTGGAGGCCCAGGCGGTGTCGGTGGCTGTAGGGGACGTCGGTGGGCTCCAGCGGCTGGCAGGGCTCGGTTGCCTGAGCTATTTGTGGCCTTTCGGGTCTGGCTACTCGTGATTCTTCTGATGTGCAGCATCCATCTGGGAGCGAGACGTTGCTGAAGTGTGGCTCAGTAAAGACACCTCTGAAGTGTCAATTTTACTTTTCCTGTTAAATCTTCTTGGTGTGAAAATATCCCGAGTGCTCTTGATTGGTTTTCAGACCTTTAAGCTGCTGTAGTGTTTATTTCTGAATGGCTTAAATTTTGTTCTGAAGTGTACGGGACTTCTTTCAGTGTTCACGGCTGAAAAGCTGAAGCCTTCCATTTCAAGCAAGTTTTTTTGTTGATTTAAAGCAAGATACTATTCTTGAAGATGGCAGACTTTCTGCTTGCTGGTTTTTGTGTTGTGGCAGTCAAAAGGCATGTTTTCTATTTGTGTAATTGGTGGATTTTGGTTTGTTGATTTGGGATTTTTTCAGATGCATGAGTTTTAGGAGTGTAAGAAGGGTATTAACTTTTTTCACAGAAAACCCCATTTTTCTTAGTGCCATAAAACCACCATAGGTAAACTCAGTGTTAAAAAACTGTGAGAGTGTTTTGTGGAGGATCTGTAGGTTGGCTTGTCACAATAGGCACTGACAAAAACTGGATGTTTAAAAAGTAGCTTGGCTCTATGGCACATCTACTTTTCTGGGCCAGGAACTGTGCCTATTGCTTGCTAGTAGCCATACATTTGTTTATCTTTACCCATATTTGATGGACCAGGTGTCTGATGGTACAGGAATAGTATGATGTAAAACCAGAACCACTTCCTTACTGTAGTTTCCTTTTTAAAGTTAATTTGTGTTTAGGTGGTTAAAAAAGTTAGGCTGTGCAGTTATTAACAGAGTCTTAACACACATAACTTCTGGCACTGTGTATGATTTCATTGTGTGGCAAGTGTTCCAGGAGCTGAGCTGTAGAGCTGTTTTCAATCAAATGCAGAATTCTCCCTTTTTGCACTGTTTGTCATTCTGTGCTTGGTCAGAAAGAAAGTTGCAGAAAACACACTTGCCAGAGAGATGGGCATGTAGCATCATCAAGGTTGATCAAACTCCAGTGCTATTGTATGTAGAGTTACAGAGTTAATTACCAGTAGTTAGGTTAGAGTGCAGGATGGATTTAATGAGAAATGTCTGTAAACTGCTGGATACTGTGTGTGTTGTTTGAAAGGACACAAAATACTCTCTACACAAAAGAACTACACAAAACAGTTGAATTGGGTAGAAATAAGTGTTTTGTTTCATGATCTATTCCTTCTGACTTTGCCAAGTTAAATAGCTTTTCCTATGAAAGTCATTCCTAAATGTATTTGGGAAAAGAAATTGACTTAGCAACATTTTAAAACTGGTTCGTAGAATTTTAGAAGAGAAAGTTCTCAATTCCACCTACTTGATGTGAAACCTCTTGAAGCAAGGTAAAACATAAAAAGAACTGGGACTGTTTGTTTCCTTTCTCCAAAAGTTTTTTAATATCAAAAACTTTCTACTCTGCAAATAGCAAAAACAAACTACCCTGGGATTTTGCTTCCTTTCTGAAGTTTTTAAAAGTAATGTCAATTGAAATTTTCTGGCAGTGCTAACAATGTCTTCCTACCTGTTCCATTCCTCTTAGGGGCCAGCTACAGCACAAAAGTCAAATGCTGTTGTAAAGTTGAAGGAATGAACACAAGTTTCCTGACATCTCACTACTGACATCAGCCTACTGAAGTGGGCATCTATATTTTATACAACTGAAATGACTGGTTAAATCTGGAGACTTTTGAGCAAGAGAGAACAGAAGTAAGTGCCTTTAAGTAAACTGCAGTACACTTTTGTATAAGATAGAATGTGATTTTTCCCAACCATATCTAAGTAACTCATGTGCTCATGTTGCATGTAGTGATTGGAAAAGCAGAGACTGGGATGTGACTGGACCCATCAGTATGGAAAACATCCAAGTTTCTATGCCTAGCAAAGTTCCTGCTTGTTGCTGGAAAGAGAGCACCCCCAGAAGCGTGGTGCTGCCCTGTGAATGACTTGGGCAGGGTAGTCCCAATGTCTCCTTTCTTAGGGATGGAATCAAGCAATGATTTGTAAATGACTTCATCATAGTCTATGAAGTCATAATCTACTTAGTCTACTTTTTTAATTAGGCTGTGTTTTCTAAGCACAGACAGCTCGGAATGGTACTTTCTCCTTGGCATTATGTGTATTCATGTAATAGAAGATGGAACTAAACAGCAGATGGCAGAAGATGAGTCTGGTGGGTTGTACATGTTCTTAAAGGAAAGCTGGGAGGAACATCTGAGTAGGGGGATGTAGTTTTAACTGTTACAGTGTCACTTATTAATATGGTGTACCATTGTGTAACGTGCAATTTCCACTTCTGTGGAATCATCAGTTAAATCTTTAGCAACAGAGCTACAGTGGGCTAAGGAAGTGTCTTTCAAGAAGAATGAGCAGAGAGAAACTGAAGGCTTTCTTAAAAGAAAACTGGGAAGCTGTGTTTGCTGTCCCACAGGCTTTCCTGTCAACTGCATCAGCTTTTGACAGTGTGGGAGGTATGCATTCCCTGCAGAGGATGCAAAGTTGTGAAAGTAGACTGGGTGGGTTTAGAAATGCATGGATTAGCCTTCAGGTATAGTTTTCCTACAGATGTAATGTTGATTCTGGAGGTAATCTGACAGATGTTTCCTGTAAAAACCCACTCACTCTGTCACCTAATCTAGGTAGATTCAGCTGTTAGAGGGAAAACTGCTGCTTCCTTTGATCCACTCACAGGGCTGAACTTCCACTTTAGAACTCAGCTACCAGACTGAATATTCAGAAACAGTCCAGGCAAAAAGATAATCATGGCAAGGGAAAGGTAGTATACATAGAACAAATACAGGATCAGCAATAAGTGAGTACAAGCAGACAGAAATTATTGTTAAGTGTAAATTGCAAGGAATGGAAGTCTTGACAATTACTGGTAAACAGGCCTTAGCAAATAAATACTTGTATTACTACTAAAGAAGGTGCTGCTTTTATTTGTAGTGGTGATATAAAGCACAAAAATTACCTATCAGATCCATGATGGCATATGTTCTACTCTATCACCTCTTTTTGTGAGAGGACTTGTAATTCTTTTAAAAGAAAGCTTGCCAGGATAAAAGCTAGGATATCATTATATGCTGTATTTTCAATATTATATAAATGGAGTAAGCAATTTGGTTGATAATTAGAAAAAGTAGCATTACAAACCTTTATGTTGGGTCTTGTTGAAAGTTAGGATTTACTTTGAAAATAGGGTGGGAGTTAAATCCCATGTGATGTTAATACAGTAAAAAACTTCAAATGCAGACAGGATGAATATCAGTCAAGACAACTGAGATTTTTTTTACTTCCTCCAGCTATTCTTTATCCAATACCTGCTTTCCATGTACAGGATACAAGAGGTTTTTTGTTTTAAGAAACTTATACATAGAAGTGTGCAGGATTTGGTGACACTAAGAAATTTTCTACTAAACTTTCTGCCAAGTTGTTTCTTTTGATGCCATTTGTAGATTTCTGTTGTCAGGATATTAGTTTTTGTTGAGTGTGAAGTCTTCGTTCTAATATCTTGAAAGCTCCCTACTACAGTAAGCCTGTAAAATCTGAGTGGGCAGGCAACTGACACTCTTGAAATTGGTTTGGTGAATTAGCAGTCACTTGACTGTTGTGAATTTTGTTTGTGTTGGATCCTTTGGGGACAGTGAGTTCACCTGTCAAATGCAGGGCACAGGAGAGAACAAGAGAATGTGTTTTTTTTTCTGGGAGAGGGAGCATTTCTGGCTCTTCACAAACAAATTCAGCAGTCTGTGTTGAGCTGTGCAGCTGCTGTACAGTCTAGCAGAGAATTTGCAACAGTTCTAGAGTGCATCTTTCTTAGGGATGGGAAGCCTGATGTAGAATTGGTGCTGAGCAAACAGCTTCAGATTGAGAGAGTTTTTTAGGATATAGTTGGTTTTTTTTATATAGTGATTATTGATGAATTTGGAAATTCATCACTGACTTGGAAACCTTGGTGCAATAGGGCAGATAAATTCTACATGGACAGTATTCCATTGAGGCTTGCTTTTTGTGTTCTGGTTACAACTTGAATTGATAAGGCTTTCAGAAAGACTTCAAACTCATATGGTTTCCCTGTAAATGTAGATTTAGTAAGTGCATGTGAATAGGGAAAGTTATTTAGACATTAAGGGAGAAGGACCCAGTAATGGCATAATCCAGTGTCAGATTAGTAGAATCGTGAGGATCCACTTGAGGAAGGATGAGGGCTGTGACCTCCATTACTAAGAGGTTATGCTTGGGAGGATTTTAGACGCTGTAATGGTGATGGTAAAGCAGAAATAGGAGATTCTGTGATCTACCAGTTGAGATAAGAGACCACAAACAACATTGTTATGGTTAATGATCTTGGACTGGGATATCTCTCCTCTGAAGACAGGCTGAGAGTCAGGGATATTCAGCCTGGAGAAGGCTCCAGGAAGACCTTACAGCACTTTCCCATATCTAAAGGAAAGACAGACACAAGCTTTTTATCAGGGCCTATTTTGATAGGACAAGGATGATGATTTAATGTAAAAGAGGGTCAGTTTAGGCTAGTTGAAGGAAGAAGCTTTTCACAAGGGTGGTGAAACACTGTCACAGGTTTCCCAGATAGGATGCCTCATCCCTGGAAACATTTGAGGTTAGGTTGGACAGAGCTCTGAGTGACCTGATCTTAAAGATCCTGCTCATTGCAGGGAGATTGGACCAGATGACTTGTAGAGGTCCCTTCCAGCCCAGGGTATTTTATTTCTAAATCTCCCCTGCATTGGTATCTCTCACTATTGCAGGAAATTGTTGTTGGATTTATATACTTTGGAAATACATATCAGCAAGTATTTCTCTGGTGTGGGTTTTCTATGGGGTTTTAGTTGTTTCTGTATTTTAACTCTTGTGAAACTGGAATGCTGTGCTTTATGCAACTTTGGTTTTTGGTGACATTGTAACTTTAGAGACTTCTGCTGCCTTTTTTTTGTTTCTGAGTATAATTCCTTTGTGCTGAAATATAACTGGTTAAATGAGCTTGAAAGAGATATATTTATGTGGACTTGATTAGTTGGTTGTGGCACTGCTGTCTCGCTGTGTTTCATTTTGTTTGATTGGTGCTGTTTGTTTAGGGACTGATGATGTCTGGAAAAATACCTTTATTGCCTTAGATCATTCTTGGGTCTTCTTTTGTACCCCTGTATGTCTTTATATCTTATCCTAAAATTTTATTAACCTTTAGTAAGATAAATGACTACTCTTGTCTTCATGGGATTTGGTACCTGTTTATTTGTTAAAGATGCTGGTGTTTGTTTTGGTGACTCTGATAACTTAGATGCTGCTGTCAGAACTGCTGCTTTTCCATATATGTTTTGTAAAGGATCTGTGTTCTTTTCTGCTTAATGTTTAGCATGAAATACTTTTTTTTTGCCTTTTTCACTTGTGGTTGTACTAGCTTAACTTTGATACTGTCTTAGAAATTCCTAGAGTTCTGCTCTATTCTGTATGTTATTTCTGAAATCCTACATATTATGTATTATCTCTTCTGTGCAGTTGTGGTTTTGACAGACGTGCCTTTCATTTTAGGACTTTGCATTTTATGCTTTTAATTTTATATGGGAAACACAAGGCAATGTATTCATACTGGCTCTGTATGTTGTTACTATAGCAAGGAAAACTCTACCAGCATACCTTTCAAACATTCCTCTGTGTGTCTCTATTCCCATGAATCTTAGGAAGCACTAGTATAAATAACATGTTTAATGAAAACACAGATTCCAAGTAGTTTAATTGTTATTGTAAGATCACTGGAGCCTCCATTTCTTGATAGTGTTGCTATATTAAGTTCTGATAACTTTAACAAAGCTTTGTTTAGCAACTTAAGTTAAATCTTGTAAAATTGCTTTGTCTCCTTGCTATTCTTGATTCAGGAACGAATGTCCAACTATTGCTAACTGCAGAATATCATAAACAAAGTTGTCTGATTTTTTAAAAATTTTTAGAGTAATTCTGTTCAGCTGCTGATAAGCGTGAGCTTTGTATGGTTATCAATTTTTGTGCAAGTCTGGAAGTGCACATGAGTGATACTGGGGAATAAAATGTGCTTGCAGTGGAAAACTACTTGAAAGATTTCTCCCTGTGTGGAAGGACTACTGCTGCTCTGTGATAATGAGAAAGTTGTAGATATTTTAAGACTGTGGTGGAGCATGTTTTTTGAATTGTTCATGGCAGTATGACTTTGGGTGGCTGCCAGAAGGTGCTTTTACAGTTAGACAGATTAAGAAATAATATTTTTTAAATGAATATTTTCTCTTGATATAGAGAAGCTCACTTCCTTGAGGGTGTGTCCTTGTTTGATAGGTACTTTTAATGAGAACTTAATTTTTTCTATTGTCTGAAGATCACACAAGCATAATCCAGATTGATAGGGACTTCAGGAGGCCTCCAGTTCAGCCCCTTGCTCAAAGCAGAATCAGACCCAGTTACCTGAAGGTCTGTCCAGCTGGGTCTTAGAAACAGCTGAGGATGAAAGCTGCAGCTTCCTGTTTTCACAGTCTGACTGCTTTACAGCACAAAAGAAGGGGTTTATTCTTTTTTCCCTGAGATCAAGCTGGAATCTAGTTTGTTTTGATTTCTGTTATATCTTGCCACTCACCACTTTGAAGACCCTGACTCTGCCTTTTTAGCAAGTACATCAAAGATAGCAGTGAGTGGCTGTGAGGTCCCACTGAAGCTGTCTCTTCTTCTGGCTGAACAATTCCCAGCTCCTTCAGCCTCTCACTCCAGCAGGGCAGGTGCTCTGTGTTCTGCTCATCTTGGAGAACCTCAGCTGAACTCGTTGCAATTTATCAATGCCTGTCTTGTACTGGGATCCAAAAGTGGACACTATTCTAAATGCTGTGTAAAGAGTGCTCTATAATTAATTACTAGGATTTAGTTTACTTATGGAAATGAAGGTGGTTATAAATATGCTTATGCTTAAATATAAGCATATGCTGAAGTATTTGGGATTTTTAGGTCTGACTGGATTTCAAAGCAAATTTTTTTAGCATTAGAAGTATTCTTCCATTTGCATGCTGATGAAATTGACTCACATTAATTTAGTGAAAATGTTTGATGGATTTAAAAAACACTGTGACAGATAACACCTTATCTTGATTACATATTTATTCAACTTGATTAGCTCTGAATAAGTCTAATTTGCATCATTGAAGTGCTGGAAATAAAACAGAGTAGTTGGTTGCAATTCTAGAGTGAAATTATCTATAGAGACTGAAGTTAGATAATTAATTTATTCTCACTGTACGGTGTGTTTAAAGAAATGGGAGAATGGGGGAATCTTACACAAAGTAAACTTCCATACACAGAAACATAAACATCTGCTGCAAGAACACACATGTCTTGTTTGCTTGAAGTTGCCTGATGGGGTGGTAGCATGGGGGGGGAGTTCTTTCCTGCTGTATTGTCAGGTTCCTCAAAGAGAATTTGTTCTGATAACCTGCTGGGATTTCTGCCTGCTTCTTTTAACTTTTCCACATCTCAGTGTGTATAATAGTCAGTGTTCTGGATTATTTCAGAATCTTAACTCGTCTCATGTAATGGTACAGTTCAGCCCAAATTTAGTGAATGTGCAGTAAGGGAAGGAAGTAATACCGAAAGCAGAGAAGCAAATGGAAGGTTTCTGAAGCACTTGGTGCTGTTCCCTGTGTGAGCAGCAGGAGTACACTGCGATTGGAACACATCAGGAGTTTCCAAACAAGCTTTTGTTTTTCTGAGCTTTGGCAGTGGGCTGGCTCTGAGGTGAGTGTCCAGAGTCCTGGGTGGGCTCCTGTGGCCTCTGTTGTGGCTTTGCTGCTGGAGTAGCTGTGGTTGCAAGATAAACAGGTGTGCTGGTACCTGCTGCAGTCATAGTTTCCATTTTGCAGCGCAGATCTATTCAGGGATGTCACGTCCTTTAAAAGTCACTTTTCCAGGGTTCTCATCTGTTGTGATGGGTGCAGCCTTAATTTAAATTTACGTGAGCTCCAGTTGAAAGTTCCAGTTACTTAGTCTCTGCTGGAGCTGCTGTGTGTTTGTCTTACCTGGCATTTCTCACTTAAATTATGAAAAAATGAAACTTCATAGGGAAATTTTTTTAAAGCAGCCTTCTGAGTAAATATGCATTTTACCTTTATAAAATCTTAAACTTCTGTAAATTGAAGAATCTTATCTGAACAAGTATTGGGTGTTGGCAAGTTGGCATAGCAATATAGCAAAAGTTGAATCTACCATAAGTTTGTAGTATGCAAGATATTGCAAGGAAGGAAAAGCTGTGAAAATAGCTTCTCTTAATACTCTATGGTCAAAATATTAGACTTCAGTGTTGCAACAGTATTTCTGTGGCGGGTAGTTTGAAAGAGTAAGGATTTAATTTTGATTGCTAATAGCTTTTCATTGAAATTCTTGGCGTTGTGCTAGAAGTAGTTCAGGGTCCCTGTTTCAGTGTTTTGAGAAAGTTCAGATAGATGGACACCCAGAAGAGAGGTAGTAACCTCTGTGTGCAGGGTCACACAGGCTCTGTGACATTCAAAAGCTTTTTTTTTCTTCATTTTTCCAACTGAATGTGTGTTCCTTTTTAACTTTTAAATTTTTTTCTTGTGGAGGGATGTGATTTTTTTTTTACTGATAAGCTATATTACTGAATATTGCAGTTTTAAACACAATGTCAAGTTTCCTGTGTTCTTAATGAAAATGAAGGACATGGGTAACAGCCCTGTAGAGCTTCAGGGTGTAGTTTTCCACTTTATTCCTGAAGAGACACATTCGTGTACTGTTAAAGACATATCAAAGTACTTTTCCTGTTGCAGTCTAATGTGTTGCTGTCACACATATGTTGCAGTGTTACACAGGAGCATGGGCTGCTTTTCATGATGCAGAGATCTGGCCAAAGAAACAAAGATTGTGTTGTCTGTAATTGTCTTTCCCCCCTCCCTCCCACAAACAGAGAAACAATCTCTTCAAGACTGCTGTGAGATGTCAGATTGGTTGATGAAGGATGTGGGAAGAGTAAAAAGGAAGTGCTTTCCCAGTTCTGGAAATCCCTTGTGCAATATTGGGAAAATAAGATGGCGAATCCTCTGTCACACAAGATCCTGTCTTTAATTAATGGCATTAAAAATATAAAGAAAATCCTTTTCCTTTAAATACATGAAGATTGTTCAGACCAAAAGGCTGGATGCTCATTCTTTTGGTGTACTAATTGAAGCTTCAGTTAGGAAATGTTTGGGTTTTTTTTAAACAGAGATGTGGAAGTCCTCCTTTTTCTTGTTACGTTTTTTGAACTTGGACCACATGAGTGTATTGACATGTTTGTGACTTCAAGAGCTGTGCAATAATACTCCAAGTAGGAAGCATTTCATAATACATGTATACAATGACTTAAAATAAGCACTCTAATGTCTGTTTACTGAACTAATACTTGTATTCCAACATCTGAATTCCATTATAGAGCTTGAGTCAGAATATTCCTTGTAATAAGACCAAATTGCAAAGCTAGTAATGAATTTCTTTTTAGATTTGGATGTTTTTGAATAGTAACCTTCAATTACGAGGGATTGTGTAATTTTTTGAATTACTAGTCGCTTGCAAAACATTCTTTTAAGTTCTTGATGTCTACCTGTGGACCTCAAAAGTCTAAAATCTCTCCTGGGAATAGTCTTGTAGCTCTGGAGGAGGTTTAAGTCTCCAATTTGTGTTTACTTGTCAGATACCCGGCATGGCCTCATCATCAACACCTAAATATAATTCAAACTCCTTGGAGAACTCCTCAAGTAAACGGGTAAGTATAACTTTTTTTCATGTTTTTGGTGTTTTATGTCAGAGTTCCCAGAGAGCAGTGTCTTGCATATTTGGTTAGAAAAGTAAGTATTTAAATGGCTTCTTGAATATATATATTTATTTTTATTGCTAAAATTCTAATGCAGTTAACTGAAGTGATTTAAATATCTTTTGGAGTTGATGGGCAAAGTATTCTCTATCACAGCTAATGAGAGGCTCCTTAAAATTAGTTCTAATGTCATTACTCTTATCTTCACTTTCTAGCTTGAAATATTCTGTGGCACTCTTGAAAATTTTTGACACTTTGTCACATTAGATTGTGTATTGCAATTGCTAAGTTATACCTTGTTAGATTTGTCTGGCTCAGTTTTAAGATGTTTATCTAGAGGGAAAAATACATTAAAACAATCTAAATGTCATGCCCCTCTGCTTTCTAATGTTGTGCAGCTGAAGAAAATGTAACCAGGGTGCAAAAAAATATAGAAGCTACTGAATTTGGGAAAGTCAGAAATGAGTAGATTGTGTGTGATAGTTGTGAGTACATTGCTTAAGTAATTTCAATTGATTTGTTCTTCCAAGCCAAATGTGCTTGGAAAATTAAATACACACAGCTTCCAGAGAACTTAGCATATAGAGGTTTAATTCCAATTTAATACAAAAAGCTAACTATTCTTTTAGGAGAAAGATTAAAACCTGCTTGTGTTTCAGATCTGGTCAACCTTTAAATGTTTCATAGTTGCAATTTAAGATAGTGGTGTGTTTTGGTTCCGTCTATGAATTCCTACTTTGACAAGACCTGTTCTTTCCCATACAGGAATTACCTTTAAGTTTGGTTGTTTTTATTTTTAATCTGGAACTTGAAATTGTAAATAACCTGTGATGTGCTGTTGTGGTTCTCTTCTTTAGACTCTGAAAGATGGAACTAACTGGGAACAAAATGAAGAAATACCTCGTCTGCCAGGAGAGACCAGGGTTACAGGTATGAGGCTCGATAGCTGGCTGATGTGCAGTGATGTTCAGCAGTCTGGCAGACACTTGTATCTTACTGTTTTGTTATTTGGACTGGTTAGGCCTGGGGGCAAAGGTAAGTCATGCTGAATGACTTACTCATGCAAAGAAATTGTGAAAGGTTCTTTTTGTCATTTAGAAAAATTCCAAGTATTTAAAGTCTCCGTTTCTACATTTGGCAGATCTTCCCATAGAAAGAAATTTCAAGTTGTGTCCTAATTGTATCTAGAGATTAAGTAGCATGTGTTGAATGCTACTTACATGGATGAGAGCTCCTCCAAGCTTTCTGAAGTCAAGAGAATTCCACGTTGCACCCACTATGCATTGATACCTTGTAGAGTGGTGTGGAATCTAAGCCTGAATGTGAATTCCATAGTACCATCTCATACTTCCTTGACATGAACATGAACAGGGCTTCTCTGCTCTTGTTGGCCTTTACATACAGATATGATGTAGTGTGAGGGAGACTAATGTACTGTGTAGTTTTCTTGATGGAGGCTCTTGCTGAAGTGGAAGTCCTTGTTGGAGTCTGTCTTATGCATCTTCTCCTCCCATATGCCCAGATATGTTGGGTGGATTTATAAACAAGATTGGCTCAGTTGAAAGCAAAGTGGTGATTCAGAGGAAGTAGTTTTGTTTTTAATGAAGAAGGTGTGAGGGAGAGGGACTCGTGGATGTATGATATTGTCCTTTGGGGCATTGCTTTGGAATAGGGCAGATAAACAAGAAGACAGATTGGGCTAAAGAAATGAGTGGATAGGAAGAAATAAGTGGAAGTCTTTAATGTCATGGTTGGACTCAATCATCTTGAGATACCTTTTCAAGCCTTAACAGTTCTGTGATTCTGCTTGCATTGCTTCACTGAAATCTTTTTGAGTGGTATGTGTCAGTATTTGTTCTGTTATTGTCCTTGCTGAAACACTACTGGTGGCCCTACTCTGATTGCCTCAAATTGAAATGTAATATTTCTCTGCAGCATGGTGAGTTCCCTAAACACTACAACTTGAACTATTTGTTCACAGAATGGTGTAATAACATAAAGAATGTATTTGTTCTGGGAATGTGAATAGACTACAGTAATAACGGTACTCCCTGTTCTATGTCTTGCCCTTTCCTGTGTACTGCTGAGAAAGAAAACACAAATATAACTAGGGAAGCCCACTGAAATCTGTGCACTTCATTTGGGCCAGTTTAGTATATGAGTCTTTCGCATCTTCTTAATTCAAGTAGATAAAACTCAGACATAGTACTTTCAAAATTTATTCATTTCCCAGTACAGGTCTCATTTTCTTTTACTGCTACTTAAGTGATACTGTCCGTAGCTCTCCTTTTGTCTTTTCACAATCTTTTAAGAAATACTGCATTTCTTACAGACAAGGATGTTATTTATATGTGTCCATTTAATGGCCCTGTTAAAGGAAGAGTGTACATCACAAACTACAGGCTGTACCTAAGAAGTGTGGAAAATGTGAGTAATATGCCACAATTGCTTCATGGGATGAGTTGGCTTTAAACTATTCTGTTCAACCCCACTGCCTTTGATTTCTTTTTTGGCCAGTCATCTGTTTTAATTTTTGCAAACATATGCTTGTGGAATTGCATGGGAGGCTTTTTGCTTGAAATGGTCAGTAATGTTTGTAATAACCATATCTTAATTTTGTAATGACTAAATAGCAATTGCTTTTGTGCCACTGAGAAATCTGTATAAAAGTATAAGTTCTTTAAAGTTAAATGTATTGTAAAAGTGTGATTTTTGCGTGGTAAAATACAGTTTAATCATGCTGAACTGATACCTTTATCTTTTATCTGTCAGAGCTTTTTTTGATAGCCATTCCCTTTACACTTAATCTGTGATAGATCAAGGGCAGCAACTAATGATGTGCAATAGTTCTTAAAAATGGCTGTCAGTAAACCTAGACTTTGATTGTCCTTGCTGTTAGAAAAGAAAAATACTTTGGTCAGTAGGACCTTACATGGGTGGGGGGAGTGGTAATGTGTTTGATAAACAGTGACGTGGAGGAGAGTAAAATGTGCTTGTGATCTCTTTCATAATTTTTTTTTTTTTTTTTTTTAATAAGAATTTGGGACTATTGAACTGAGATCTTTCTGGCTGTAGCTAATTGTACTAGTAATGTCTTTTTTTCATTTAGTTCTGCTTTATGCTGTGTATCAATAAAGCAGTATTAGCAAGCAGGGGCAGTCAGTATGTAGCACAAGGCATCTCTTAGGGTGTTGTGACCATTCTCCTTGCTTGCTGGACAAGGCATGAAATATTTTTGTTGTATGTTAAACCGGATGGTGCTAAAGGCCATAGAGTGACTATACAGACTTCATAACATGCTGGGAAAGGAGACTCAAAGGCAGAATCATGCTTTTGTTTCCTATATGTATTTCATGTCTGCTTTCTGTTCTGGAATGCATAAGAACATTTTGCTTGGTTCTTCTTTTAACATTAATCTTTTCCTTACTCAAACTTTTCTTGCAGGATCCAGTTGTGATATTGAATGTTCCATTGGGCGTAATTTCAAGGATTGAAAAAATGGGAGGAGCTTCAAGCAGAGGAGAGAACTCTTATGGCTTAGATATAACGTGTAAAGTAAGACTTTCCAGTAATTCAGTAGAAAATGAAATCTAGGGGGCTTTTGTACTCACTGAGTACCTTTTATAGGAAGGGAAATGTACATGCTTATGAATTTAAAAAGAGCTTTTTGAAACTGGACAGGGAAATACCTTTTGTATAAAGGGCTGTTTAACTGTCCTCCCTGCACACAAGGAGAGGGATGGTCTTGCTTTCTGAATCACTAATTGACCAGGTTTTTCACATTAGTTGTATTTTAGGGAATTATTCCTGCACCGCTTTGTTGTTTTGTTTGTTCTAAAAGGAATATTTTTAATAATTCTGATATCTTTGAAGAACACCTCAAATGGGGTCTTTGTAAACTGTAAAGCCAGTGAAAAGTTTATGTAAAAAATATCTATAGTCTTACAAAAAATTGTCGCCATGGAAAACTATGGTCATAGGGGAGTTTCCAGTGGATAATTCAGGGTCCTTTACTAGATTCATTACTGAGTGTGTGCACATTTGATTCTTAGCAGTTAATGTGCAGATTACTTTTTTGACACCGGTGATAAGAAAATAGGAACAATGTATTCTATACAAACTATTGACAAATCGTTCTTTTCAAAACTTTCAAAAAATTCCCATTCTGCAAACTTTCAATGCCTTGCAAGATTTTAGTGAATCAAATAGAGCCATTTCTGATGGCTTCGTGCTAAAGTGCTGTTGGCAGCACACAGAGTATGGTACTGCTTTGTTTGTACAATTCTTACACACTCTTCTACTTTGTGGGATAAGAAATAAAACTGAACATTCACAAGGATTTGAGGTGTGTTACAGACAGATTCTACATCATGTTTAGTGTATAATATAGCACTTGTACAGAGAGAAGCATCTTACAACTTTGGTTCACCTAACAGAAAATGGTTTTGTTTTAGGATATGAGAAATTTACGGTTTGCATTAAAACAAGAAGGGCACAGTAGAAGAGATATATTTGAAGTCCTCACAAAATATGCTTTTCCCCAGTCACATAACTTGGTAAGTTATGTCTTTTCTATTGCTGAGTTGTATTGCATAGTTCTTGCCAATTAACTTTACGTATTTGACCTAGTGATCATGGCTGCTTAAAAAGTATAACCAAAGAATCTGTTGTCAGCAGATCAACTAAACAGCAACTTTTATTTTGTATATTTACAACATTTAAATCTGTACGTTTTGTAAAATGATGGATGTACTCCAGATACACTACTGAGCACCTCTGCTCCAGACACATTTCAGTGCTTAGAAACTCCAAGTTATCCGCCCTAATATGGGAATATAGGGAATACATGCCTTACTTGATTTATTGAAAACATTAATTGAACAGTCTCAAGTATGAATCACCAAGGGTTTTACTTCAGGGGAAGAAGAAATGATAAGACAACACTTGTTTTATTGATCAAACTAATGAAAAATATATCAGGAATGCATTTATGAAATTGTACTGATTTATTTCCGCTAAAAAAAGCATCTTACGGAAGGAACTGAGCAACAATGATGCAAGCTAATAATTATCTTCTCTTTTTTGAAATCTGTGTACTGTCCTTAGTATGAGTCATTTGACATCTTTTTAGTAAATGCTTTATTTTGTCCATTGTAATATTCCATTTGCACTTTATTGGTGTGCTTTAATTTAGGACAATTGTATAAGAGTATAATCTGTTTACAAAGGTTCTTCTCTAAATTTTAAGAACTTTGTTCAAAGAATTGTTGAGTATACAAGGCTGTAGCAAGAATCTTACTTCTTTCCAGGAATGTATGTGTCAGTCAATGAGCTGGACTCTGTAAACATTTAATTCTTCAAAACTTTTCTGCAGAAATTTTAATTCTATATACAAACCGTGGAGTGAAAGCATAAGGGAAAATAAATGCTTTTGCTTAGGATATTTTGTATTGTTAATGAACAGGCCTTCAGAAATGAAGGAGATTTTTACATTTGGGTAGGCGTGAGGAGTTGTAATAACAAAGAAGATGGTTGTTAAGGAACTGAATATATCTAGTTCTACTGTTGCCATTTTATCCATTTTAAAATAGAGAATGATTAAAAGCATGACAGAATATGTGAACCATGAAAGTATGATGGAAAAGAAGCTGTATGTGGAAATATCAAGTTATGGAGAGGTTCAGGTCTTCTAGACATCATGGGGTTCTGTTGCAAGAGGGTTGTAGGTTGGGTTATCCAGGGCACAGTCAAGTGTACTGTTGAATATTTCCTGTATTTTAGATTCCATCATGCCCATGCAGTCTCATCCACATCATCATGCTGAAGAGCTGGGGTTTTTTGAGGATAGTATGTAGTCAATATGTGCAAAAGCAGTTGTAACTGACTTAGGAGAGTGCCTTGTGGGATAATCTAACTATGAGGGGTGAATACCTTGGGGATAAGATGTGGACTTGTATATTAGGTTTGTCATCCAAAAAGACCCAGAGATCCTGTCTAGTGATGGCAGTGAGTAATGTGTGGAATTGCCCACTTCCTGCTTTATTTACTGGACCTGTTGAACTTAATAAAGCTCATCATTATGTGGCCTGTGTGAAGGCTGCTTGCCAGCAGAACTTAAGCTTAATGACAGAAGTCTGCTGGGCAGTAGTAATTTGGCCCTTGGATTAAGTAAAGCAAAGAAGTTGGGGACATAGCGACAATATGGAGAGAGAGTGTCTCTATTTTGTCTCATAACTACATCTAATCCTGTTAGAAATCAGGATTACTTTGGTGGGAAATAAAGTGAGCCTGTATTACATCTGAAGGTTGCAGCTGCCCTTATTTTCTTATGTCACAGTGTGGATGGGCCCTTAACTGTAACATGAGCTAAGCAAGTGTGTGATTTTTTGGTGTGTTTTCATTGCATTTTGGCAAACAGTTTAAACTGATCCTGCCAAAGGTGAGTGTTTCTGTGTGGTTTTCCATTCCTGCTTTTCTTTTTGCTGCATGAGTTTGAGGCTGCATGATTAATCAGATATGGAACTGAAAGGAACTAAAGTTAACAAGGAGATAAAAATAAAAGCTTTACTCTGAGTTATTTCCTGTCTTGTTAGTCCAAACTGGGAGTGGGGTCAAAGCATCTCTGAGTGGATGTGAATCAGGAGGCACTGCTCCTTTCAGTGGTTGGTTTAGAACAAGGTTTCACTGTGTGAATGTGGGTGTGTTGGGACTGTGCATGCCTGCCTTTCCCTTTCCCCTTCTCTAACACTCTGGCCATGTAGCCAGCTCACTCAGGGAGATGTTCTACAAAGAATGTGCTGTAGTTCCCCTTGACAGCTGGGTGGAGATGGCCTCTGATACTCAAATGCTGAGCTCTTGTTCTTCTCTGGTCTCCTCTCTACCTTTTCAGTCGTATGGTTGATTATTCTTCTAGTACCAAACTGATATTTGTATAATCACTAAATCAGCATAACCCACTTATCCAACACAAAATATTCTGGTTAGTCTTGTGCTGCTTTGAATAATTTAGGGAGATCTGGTTTGAAATATATATTTATTTTTAAATACACTGAGAAACTGTCAGCCTTTACAGTGAGTAAAAACTTAGTAATTTATTATATGTAAAAGCATACATCAGTGAGTTAGAAAATGCAATTGATTGTCTTCACAGGTGTGGCAACTTCTTGTTCCAGTTTGCTGCTTTCTTCTTTTGCAATACATAAAGATTGGTCAAATATTTAATAAATGGTGTCTACCTTATATATTCATGTGCGAGTATAGCATGTATTTATGTGCTGTGATTCCATAAACAGTAAATATGTAGCTATTGTATTTGTACTGACATTTATCTATTTACATTGCATTTGTACTGCTGAATAGGCTGCTTGCTAAGCTGTAATAGTCAGATTGTAGATGCTTTCTCCTTTAGCTCACAGAACTATGTTGTGTTTTGAACAACCAGTGTATTGCATATTATTTTTGTGTACTAAATCGGGAGGAGAAATTGAAAATTAAAGACAAGCACTCTGCCTGTAGGAGGCTTAAAAATAGAGACTGTATTGTTGGTTAATTGTGGGTTAATACCTGCAAGGAAGTAAACAATTATTTGCACAGTGAAGCAAAAAGCAGTTTACCAAAAATGTTACAAGATTTGAAAGATTTTTTTTTATTTTTAACTGTAGTAGCCTTCTGATTCAAGTGAAGCAGTAGTCATCTGCTTTTAGACTGTGGATTTGCAATTTTTTGCTTCCATTTTGTGCAGGGGCTTTAATTTGGTTTTAGAAAAATCTTAGCTGATGAATGGTGAGTCTTGCTTGGTTTTGCCAAATATAGGTATTGAAAAATCACAAACTTTGCACCCAAAAAGTGGTTTATTGCACTTTCTTGATTTCTTACTTGTTTAATGTTTTCTTTGATTTCTTCTTTCTGTTTCCTGTGGTAGCTGAGAAGACTTTGAAACTGATTTTTAATTAGTTGATAGACTAATCAGTATAGATGAGCTTTCACCAGACATATAGTATTAATCTTCAAACTTAGAACAGACATGATCAGTGCTTTGGAAGTAACTGCACATTATCCTACCTTGCACTCAAGATGTGAGATAAATAATCAGTATAACTTGAGGTAAATCTGTGTTTTGTTTAAGTAGCTTTCAGCCAGCCAGGATCAGTGCTGAGAGGAGGGATGCCAGCTCAGGCTTGCTGCCTGAAACACTGATGTGTTGAGCAGGTAGTCTGCCTGAAACTTGTTCTTAGTATCCAACCAAACTAATGTGGCGTTGTCTCGGGTGCAGCTGTGCAAAGTGTAGTTCTGCTGTTTGATTATATGTTCTTGGTTTTGAAAAACTTATTCATGATCTCAAAAAAATCAATCACACTTCTATTTTACTGCAATATTCTTCTGAACTTGAATATCTCTTATGTAGTTTTTTTTTTTAAATTCCCACTTGAATCTGGACATCTGATGAAGCTGCAGATTATTTAATTCCTGGGAAGATAGACTGTGTGCAGCAGTTGTTAGAGAGGCAGGATTAACAATGAGAGAAAGGAATGGAATTTTGTGTGTGGAGGAAAGAAAAAAAAAGAGTGGAGGTCAGGGTGGAGACTCTGAGTACCTAAAGTATTGTTTGGGGAGACAGGGGATGTAACAGGGATGTACCACAGATTTGAAGGAGATGTGTGTGAAGAAGGCGTAGAACTGGCCAACCTCCCTATTATTCTGCTATTTTCAAGGGTTTCCTGTGTGAATAATGGTGCACTGACAGAGGCTGGCAGGGTTTTTCTGCCTTGCAGTGCCATGCATTTCCAAGAGGTGCTCATGTCGTTCTTCTGACTTTCCTCTGTCTTCCGCATCTGTGTACTCAGTGCCTGCAGGCAGTGGTGTCACCTTGCTGCTTTCATCCTCACATGCAAGTCTCTAATGTGTATCCACAAAAAGCTAAGCTATGTAATTTTACTAAGACAGCACCTCTCAAATCTTACATCAAGTGATAAAGAGAATCTGTGCATGTTATATTGTGGATGGCATTTCTCCTTCCTGTTTATTGTTCCATTTGCCAGTTACACTATCATATTTTGTTTCAAACAAAAAGAAGTAATGTCCAAATGTGTTAAAATAGGGCTTGTACTGACACAGGTCATAAAATGCAACTGTATCCAAGCATCTATCTTATGTTAAGTATATGATTGTTATAATAAAGTGGTTATATATGTGGCCTGCTTGTTACAGTCCAGTAAGGCAAACTGTAGTTAGAAATTAAATAGACTTATATGAATTGGGTATGATTGTCTTGCATTTGTGTGTCTTCTACTCCTTTTTAATGACAACATAACACAGCAATAATTGTGTATTTTGCTGGGAGAAGTGGGCCTCAGGTAGAGTGGGGATGTTACTGTATTTCAGACTCCAGCAGTTAGGCTGGACTAAAGCTGAGGCCATCTTTGCAGTGTGTTTCTGTCTTACCTGAGAAGCTATTGGGGGTGGTGGGAATAGAATTCAGATCTTTAATCTTTTGGTACAGCGAGTAAGAATTTCCCTAGTCACCAGATGAGCTGTGCAGTATGTACACAATGGTGCACATCCAAACGTTTGTCTGTAGACCTGTTGCTGTAACTTAGTGCTTGCAGAGGAAAAATCATTTTTAATCTTCGGGATTTTAGAGATTGGTAATTTTTAAATACTATTCTTGTGTAGTATAATACAGGCATTTTCTCTGAATTGTTCACATGAAAATCTGAGTCCAAATTTTGCTCCATATGCCTTTACTTTCACTGTAATGTTCTGTGATTCATTAAACTTCAGGGTTTTTGCTGGTTGATCTGTTCTACTGAGAAATTTCTTTCCATTGAGCAACATAGGAAGAATTTGTACTACCTGAAATACCAACAACACTGATGAAGCATAATTGTCCACTTAACTATTTAAGGACTCTGTGACTGTAAGCTTTTGTAGCAAATGCAGTAAAGCTGCTGTAGCCAAGCATTTTAAATGAATCATGCTGTCAATAGTAGGACATTGTTGCAGAAAGGATTCCATCCATCCCCTCATGCATAATAAATTTAATACTTTAAGGCTTTAATTTTTTTTTAAAGGATGAAAACAAAATGCACTTTTCCCTCTGATGTCTTGTGGATTTTTTTTTTGTGGGTGACATGAACAGCATAGCTGCCATTTATTTTTGGTTTGGAACAATATCTTTCTTAATTTTTTGTCAATAAAAGCCTGTTCTGTGTAACAGCTATCACAGTGCACTGTTTCTCATGTGGAAATTTGCAGTAAGTAGGAGGTGAAATAATTGACTTATTCCTGCCTTCAAGACATCTTTTAAGTAACCTGTTAGGATTTCAGTGTTTGTTTCCTTCTGTTCTAAAATTCTCCTTTGCTCCTGGGTCCTTGGTGAATTCTTAGCATAGTTGCTCTTCAGGATATAGCAAGTTTCTTTGGAAGGAGGGGATGGTGCTTGTGTGTAGCTGTTTAATAATAGTTCAGCAAATCGGTTTCATCTACTGCTTCAGACAGTGTTATTCCCATTTTGCTGTATTCCTTGTTTGCAACTAAACAACCCTTTTCAGGTTTTTTAATAACTTTTAATACTTGCATCTACTTCTAGTGGAATGGGATTTTTCTCTGGTAGATATCTCTCTTCATCTCTCCCTCTGTACAACTTTATAGTAGTTTATTTAGTCAAAAGAATTTGCAATGTTTGTACTGAAGGTCTTCCCCTTTAAAAATGGTCAAGACATTCAGAAAACAAAACCAGGGAATGCATTGTTTACTTCTGCAAACTTGCCAATGAGTGCACCTGCTCTAGAATAGTGATTTAATTTAGAATTCTGGTTTGTAAAACTAGTGAGATAAAGCATCTTGAGTGAACAGTACCATCATTTTAAAGTATTTATTTACTTGAACTACATGAGGAAAAACTTCTCCTTTTGTAGGGGGGTCAGTTTTGTGTTTTGATATGAGCTGTTCTGTGTTAAAGCAGTGTAACGTATTGGGCTGAGCAGAAGCCTGGAGCTTTCCTAAGGTTCAAAGCTGCCTCCATGGTGGCAGTTTTTTTCTTGCTCACTGGGTTTTCTACATGTGTGGGATGATCAGTTTAGCATTCAGTTTCTCTTTTTAATGTTTTTGAATTGCTAGGAGACTTTAAACTGGCTTTTTTTACGGATGAGTTATGATGGGCTCTGGAGTGTTTCTGCTCTGAACTCTGTTGCTCAGTTAGCTCAGGACAACATATTCTCTTCTGTGTGTGTTTTTTTTGGGGGGGGGTTGTTTGGGTGTTTTTTGTTTGTTTTTGCTTGGTGGGAAGTTTCTGTGTTATTGTTGTGTTTGTACTTGAAACATTTTTGATTCATCCTCCTTTTGGTATCTGAAGAGTTTGTAGGCCACCAAAATCAGTTCTTAACATAAATGTTACTTTTGCTTTCATCAAAAACTATAGAAACAAACCAAGGGAGGAGAAGGGGCTTAGTTAGGTAATAGAACCCACTTGAAGTTTTTTGGAAGGAGAAGGAAGATAAAGGATATGAGGAACTTACTGGAATCCTCAGTAAGGCTGCTGTGCTGTATAAATGAATTGTGAGAGCAAGCAACAAAGCAAGAAGTAAGTAATGTAAGCAGCTAACAATTTCATTGTCAACGGCAGCTTTTTCTCTTTCATGGAGTTTTACAGTAATTGGGATTTCTTATAGTAAGGATCAGCTGGGGAGGGGATGCAGAAAGACAGCTGCTTCCTGATGGCAATGAATAGCAATTAAAATCTTTTCCACTTTGAATTTAGCATCTGGTGTTGTATGTTGTAATTGAAGCTGTGCCTATTTGAGACATTTGGTGAGAAGACAGTAGGTTTTTGGTGATAATGTGAAATGTGGGAAGTAAACCATTCTAAAACATTTCAACCTCCAGACAGTAAAAAAGAAAAAAAAAATCAGTTAACCTTTATAATTTCTATTCCATTCTATTTTGTTACCTTGTAACTGTTGTCAAATTTTCATTACAAGATCTGTATTTTTTTTACTTGTTGCTCTTTGCTTCATAGTCTTGCACATACCAGATATAAATTGAGAGAGTGGGGCTGGCATGGAGCAGTTAGTCCTATTTTGTAGTGAGCATTAGGGTATAACTAGTGATGAGCCCTCATATTTGCCATTTGCAGTCAGTTTGGTGTAATAAGCTTCTTTTATATCTTACAGGTTTTTTTTGCCTTTGTAAATGAGGAAAAGTTTTCTGAAAATGGATGGATGGTGTACAACCCAATGTCTGAATACAGGAGACAGGTGAGTTATTTACAATTGCCATTGCCTGGTGCTTTCACATCTTCCAACTTGCATAGAGGAATTACTGTTTGTATATTTCTTTTATCAGCTGTTGGGAGAGGATGAAATTTCAACATGAAGAAAAGTAATGAAAAGAAATAAAACATTTGAGCCTTTAAAAAAACCAAGAATGCCACAGGAAGGTGATCTTTGCTCTTTGAAGGAAGTTATTGATGCCTCTTAAAATGTGCCACTGCTAAGTGAGCACAGGTGGGGAGAATGTGCCAAATATGTAACTGTAGTGTCCTAAACATAGATTGTATTTGTTCTTCCCAAAATGAAGTGGGGGAAAAAAAAGCAGCTTGTTTTAGAAACAGCATTGCTTTACAGAAATTCTGGAGGTCTATCAGTATTCTTCTTTGTTCTTTATGTGATCTTGAGAAAATGTCAATGAAAGAGGATGATATTTCATTTTTAAATGTCTGTTAGATAATTAAAGTAAGACATTAAAAAAATTAAATAGCAAAGAATGAGAATTTCCTTCATTTTTTTTTACCCTGCATAGTTTTTTTGTTTCATGGTTTGGGAGCCTGAGGCCCAAAAAAGGTAAAATACAAACACCCACATAAACCCCACTATGCATGTGTGGAGAATTTATGAGTATGTCTCCTGGAAATGCCTTACTGGGCAAAGTGCAACCAGTTGTTGTTCTTTCTCAGTAAGAAACTTACCCTGAATATTACTTTTAACCTGATAGTAGTATCAGGCTACAGAGAAGAAAGGTTATAGTGAGACTTCCTCCCTCACAGTGTCTCTTCACCAGGTGGAAAAGTAAAGCTTCAGGGGAGGAGAGAAGGTAATTTTCTTTCCTCAATCCCGCAGTTAAAGAAATACATCTCCTAGTTTTAGTCATTGTTTTGAAACTTACTATAAGGCTAGAATCGTGTGCACAGTGTGTATGAGATGGCTCTTCAGCTGTTTAAGGCTGTTAATCCATCTGCAATGAGCTGGTTTGTGTGGTCTTGTCATCTTTTTTGCTTCTATTGCTTTGAAATAGTACTTAGTTAAATTGTTGCCACGTGGCCATAATACCATGTAAAATTCAGGAGCGGAATTAGTACTTGTTCAGCCAAAAATACAATGAATAACTTGATGTTCTATTTCAGGGGCTGCCCAATGAACGGTGGCGAGTGACTTTCATTAACGAGCATTACGGGCTGTGTGACACGTACCCATCGCTCTTGGTCGTGCCCTACAATGCAACAGATGATGATCTCAAGAAAGTTGCTGCCTTTAGGTCCCGAAATAGAATCCCGGTGAGTATTAGGTGATGGAACTTGCCTGATGGTGTGGCTAGTTTTAAGTTACATCCAAACAGCTTCTTGCTGAACACAATGCAGAGGATGTTTATTTAAACCCATTTGACTTCTTGCATTTCTGTAATGAAAAATCTGTGAGGTAAGGGAATTTTTTTTTTGTATCAGCTCTTTACAGCACTCTAGAAAATACTAATTTCTACCTCAATACTTGTTTTAACTGGTATTTCCCTTTTGCAAACTTGGAAGATGTGCTGGATTCTTAGACAGTATCAGAAAGCTGCCTTGAATGTCAGTTTCAAACAGATGTACAGCTCAATATGGCAAATATTTATTAGATCTCGTATTTACTGACAGACTAGGCTTATAATTATAAATTGACTATATATATACACACATCTGTAAAATATATAATGTGTATAGAATATATAATGTGTATGTGTAATATGTAATATGTGTAATGTATAGTTCTAATAACCTAGCGGTGTCATTCCTGTCACCTGGAAATTCATGACAGGCCTTTTGGTATGCCTTTACAGTGAGAGTAATAGTAATAGTTATTTTATTAAAACATTAATTTAAAATAGTAATTTCATTCTTGTTCAAGAGATAGCCACTCATTGTCACTCATCCCCCTTCCCCCTCCACTGGCAGATCTTGTTTCTGACCTTCTGAGGATTGGATTTTTGGGAGTTTTTTTGCTTGAACTCTGATCTTTAACTCTGTAACCCACAAGTTACAGAGTGGGTGAGAATACTGTTTCTTAATATTTTTCAACAATGAATTTGCATTTTTTTGCCTACTTCTTGGGTCTTTCCTTATCTTTAATCTCTGGCACGGCATCTGTTCCCTGGGCAGCTCACTGTCTTGTGGCAAGTCCTCTCTGGTTCAGAACAACACAGACTGCATGTGTTTCACTCCAGTGCCTCCACTTTGTAAAGAGGGCTGAGGAACAAAATGTGCTTTAAAGAGAAGAGAAAATGTTCAAGATACTGCAGAAAGGTTCAACTTCCCTTCTTTATCCAAAAAAAAAAAAAAAGGGAAAAGTTGTTCTTGTAGAATTGGAGCATCTTAGTCACCATTTCTACAATGAGTCCATTCTCCTGAGTTGTTTTTTTAGTTTTAGCAGAGATTGCTGTGTTTGTTACACAAATGATCCTGAAAAGTAAACCAGTAACTTAAGATTTGTATGAAAATATTTAAATACATTTGATTATATAGGTGACTATGATTTCAGTAAGCATTAAATATGTAAGAGTACTCTTTTGAAGATTATTATTAAATTATTAAATTTTATGAGACCAGAAGCTGTTGAGATGTCAAGGGATTGTATTTTGAAGAAATAAAAAGAAAGGTGTTCATCTTCATCCTGTGTATTTTAAAGAATATAGCTTTAAGTTAAGATGTTTTAATAAAATGAGTGTCTTCTGCTGTGTGTTTGCCATGTGACCAGGTTCTCTCATGGATTCATCCAGAAACCCAAGCTGTAATCATGCGCTGCAGTCAGCCCCTGGTTGGAATGAGTGGCAAGCGGAATAAAGATGATGAAAGATACCTTGATATCATCAGAGAGGCCAACGGGCAGATCTCCAAACTGACCATCTATGATGCAAGGCCCAATGTCAATGCAGTTGCAAACAAGGTAAATAGATGCTTCTCATGTGTTATTTTTGAAGGTAATGAGAAGACTTACTTTGAAGTTTTCTGTGCAGGGGTTTTGGGGAATAGTAGTAATCTTAATATAGATAAATTCACACAATCAACTACGGAGGCTCAAGGCCATAAAAGGACATGAGTGTCTAAAATAGGTCCCTAAGCAGAGTTTCAGGACCATATGTGGATTTCCAGATACGTTTTTCTGTGTCTGTTCTCAGCCAAGCACAGATCTTAGCATGGGACTCCACGGCGTGTCGGGCATGATTCCACTCTGCACTAGGAAAGTGTACAGCTACAGGAGTAGCTGTAGGCTGGGCTGTAGAGCATGTCCCCTGTTGGGATGGCAGGCAACCTCTGTGCAACCTTCAGATTCTCTGGGAAAATTCCATCCTAGAAAGGACGTGTGCATAAACCCAACCCCGCTGACATGCATCCTTTGTTTGGGTCTCCCTAACCATTACATGGACTACTTCAGGCCTGCCCTGCAAATAAAGAGAAAGTGATAAATAAGTTAATTTGGGTGCTTGCACTCAAAACAGCAATATGGGTATGATCTTGGATACCTTGGTACCTATTGATCTTCCCCAGGTGCTTGTAGTTGGTAATAGCAGGAAGTGTTTTCATGGGGTAAGGTGACTGTTCTTTGTTATCTATGAAAACCTAAATGGGATTAGATCTGGAAGAGATGTAGAAAAAATCATCTCCTCTAAGCTTTCAGAAGGAAAGGTGTGCCTGTGGATTGATTTCTCCTCTGCTTCCCCTGGAGCTCTGCTGAGGATTAGATGATTTAGGCAAGCTCAGATAATGCCAGTACACTGTGTCAATGTTGTTTTTGGCATGGATTGCAGTAGACATGGATGTACTCCATCTTTATATTCAAAGACCATGTTAGGGACTGGTGGTGCAGGAGAAGACAAGTTTAATGTTCTTGTTGTAAGAGAAAGTGCCATGCCTGGGGATAGTTCCTTAGTCATGGAACTTCAAACACAAATTAAGGGAATGTGCTTTTCAGTACTTACTGGTGTAGGTGTGTGTGCACAGCAAAAGAACATGAGAGCTGACCTCAAGAGAATTTGAGATCTGAGTGAAATGATAAGTGTGCTTATCTGGAGGGAAGGAATTCTAGCTTCCGAATAGCTTTGTGGAACAAAACAAGCACCAGTTTAGTGAAATTAGCACTCTTCAGTGTTTGTGCTGAAAGAAATGTGAAATGGTAGAACTTGTTTGCATCTTAGAGGTTTCTGTGTAACATTTGTTAAGTTGCTTTCAAGAATAACAATAATAATTCAATGGGGACAATAACACTGGTAGTTTGCTCTTTGCAAGTTAGGTGCATGTCTTTGTACCTGTAGAGTCTTCTAATTTATAATACAAAATGTAGTTTGTTAAGCTTTGTTACTGTGTTTGTATGTATAGTAGGCATTCTTTCAGAGACTCTATCCTAGGGGCTGTTTTAACCTGATGGTTTGTATTTTGAGGATCTGCCTCAATTGCTTGCATTTGTCTGTACAAATCCTATTAGCCTCTACACACTGAATTTTTATGGGTGAACAAAACATGTAATCTTTCTGTTTGCCTTGTGAAAAGATTGTCAGTTATATCTTTGGAGCAAATGGGGTAAAAAATTGAGTTTCTCCAAGAACTGCAGAAAAACTTAAGGTAATGTCTTACAGACAAATTTGATATGTACATGTTTTATTTAACTCTTCATATGTCTAAATATGAAATGCTCAATCAGAGCAGTAGACACAGTAGGGTACATTTCAGGATCTGTGGAAGAATGACATAAGAAATGCATATCAGTGTTGATCAGCACTGAAAATATTTTGTGAACAGCTGTGAAGGTTTGTCTAAGCAAAATCTTGGGCTGTGCTGCTCACACATTGCTGTGTTCCTTGTACATAGGTCAAGACACAGTCAGGAGTTGCAGCAGCCCTGATGCTGAAGTTAGAATCATTCCTCATGAAGACTTTGTAATGCTCAAAGGAAAGAGAAAAATGCACTCATTGGTTCTTTAACTGCATAGCCTGGCAGTTCTGGTAACAACCCCCCATCTGAGAAGAGGGACAGAGAGCACAGAATAGAGATACTGTGTTGCTGTATAGCAGTGTAGGTGGTACTCATGGGGAAAGGCTACAGAGTGTTTTAGGCTCTCATCTGATGTATAGCTGGTGGCTGCAATGACATATAAAGGCAAAGCTTACTTATCCAAACTTATGGCATGTTTTTGCTGTCTGCAGGAAATACTGCAATCTCGGAGCTTGAGGGAGCTGGTGGTGTTTAGTCTGGAGAAAAGGCTGGGGGGGACCTTATCACTTTATGCAAGGAGATTGTAGCCAGGTGGGGGGTTGGTCTCTTCTCCCAAGTAACAAGTGATGGGAGAAGAGGAAACGGCCTCAAGTTGCACCAGGGGAGGTTAAAATTAGGTTTCAGGAAAATTTTATTTGTGAAACAGTTGTCCAGGGAGGTGTTGAATCACTGTGCCCAGAAGTATTTAAAATATGTGACACTTGGGGGCATGGTTTAGTGGTGGACTTGGCACTACTGGATTTTGAATGGTTGGATTCAGTGATCTTAAAGGTCTTTTCCAACCCAAATGATTTCAGGCTTATCTTTGGAAAGTTTTCATCCGTGGCATTGTGTCTTTAAATACAGGTGGGTCTTCTGCTTCCTTTTGTGACCAGGCATATCCTCTACAGAGATGGTGTTGAAATACTTTGATAGAGCAGCAGCAGAACAGACTTTTTACTTATGTGGCTCTTTAATATCTTAACAGTTTAAATATATGTTTAGTCTTCAGCACTAAAATTTAGTTTTAGAAAAGTTAAAGTAAACTTTAATGTTATTGCTAATTTATTTCTTAAAGACAGAATCTAAGATTCTCAAACATAATTTTTAAATTAAAGCTATCTTATTCGTAACTGAACTCTTAAATTTAAATGTATTTGGCCAAACATTTTATCACTTTTGTCTGTTTCTGTATCAAATGACATTCATTCTTGCTGCTCTGTTGAAAAGAGTGTTTATATGACTAAAGTTAATTTCATATCTGTTGTTTGTAGGCAACGGGTGGGGGATATGAAGGTGAAGATGCATATCCCAATGCAGAACTTTTCTTCTTGGACATTCATAATATTCATGTCATGCGGGAATCTTTGAAAAAGCTGAAGGACATTGTTTATCCTAATGTGGAAGAATCACACTGGTTGTCAAGTCTGGAATCAACCCATTGGTTAGAACATATAAAGGTAACTTTCCTTCTTTGTCTGAAAAATGTTTGTCCAAATCTGTTATATCATACTTGCTTTCTTTGGTAAGCTTTCAAATACATAAAACTACTTGAACTATAAAAACAACATATGAATATTGGCCTTTTATTGCTAACTAATCTTAGAGTATGTTATGAGACTCATAACTAAGCAAAGTAGGTGAAGTTGAATGTTTGCTGCCTGCCTCAAGTTGAGTACTTGGCAGAATGCATTCTTAGTCTGATTTGCTTTACATAAGAACTGATTTTTTTTTTTTTTTATGGTTTCTTGCAATACAGACCTGCAGTTGACTGTCATTGTGACATATTAGTAAATACTTCACTTGTCAGTGTGTATGTGATTTTATCTTGTGAATTATGGTTTTGTAAATAAATTTTGTAAATTTATTTGTAACTTTTGTAGTTTTCATCTGGTAGCACAAATAAAATGATTAAGCTGGTAATTCACCAATTCAGTTACTAGTTGACCTTTGAATCTTCTGCCCCAAGTACAGCTGTGTATAAGTAATTAAAGTATTATGTAATGAATCCTACTTAATAAAATTTTCATCTTAATTTAATATTTGGAAAATAAGGAAAATAAGTATATTTAAAGGGTGCAAGCTTATTTTTTCAATAACTGAGATAATTCAGTCATTTAGATCAAAGAAAGGAGTCAAATGAAATAACACTGAATTTTAAGAGATTATATCCTATGGTAAATCCCTTGTTTCTTTGAAAAATAAGCTTATGTTCTTTGGTTTATCAAGGTTACTGTTTTCTGCCCTGTTTTTTAAGAACTTGCTGTGAGATGAATTTGACCTTAGTAAGAGATTAGGGAACCAATCTGTTTCTCTATTTTTATGCAAGAAATTCACTTGATCTCCTAGAAAATTCTTTTCCAGTTAACTCCAGTGCTCTTTCCATGTCTTTTAATGGAAACAGCATTAATTCAGATGCAAAGAAATCAACTTAGTGTTATTGTTTGACCAGAAATAAGCTGTGTTGTTTGTTTGGTGTGTGTTGCTCCTTGCCAGCTTGTTCTGACAGGAGCCATTCAGGTGGCAGATAAGGTGTCATCAGGCCGGAGCTCGGTGCTGGTTCACTGCAGCGACGGCTGGGACCGCACAGCTCAGCTCACCTCCCTGGCCATGCTCATGCTGGACAGCTACTACAGAACCATTGAAGGCTTTGAAGTTCTGGTGCAAAAAGAGTGGATAAGCTTTGGACACAAGTTTGCATCGGTAAGAATTGGAAGATAATTGCAAAGACTGTGCGTTACTAACTTTCTGAAAAGCTTCCAGTGTTAAATTGCTCAGTTTGCATCAGGGTTTGATAATTCCTTCCATTATTTTTGAATTTAGATTTAAAACAATTCCAGGTAAACTGAGCAGAACTTTTTGGGTTTGGACCTGTGTGATTAATATTTTTCTTGCTATTCTTTTTCTGAGAACTCATATTTAGTTCTTTACATCCTTTTAAAAGCATAGAATTGCTAGGGTAACTGTGGTTATTGAACAAAGAAAATAGGAGGCAGAAAAATTGTGTCCTCTCAAATTCTGCAGCTGAAGATCAGGTAAAGCTGGGACACGAGGTTCTCCATCACTCTTTGTTTGGGTTGTTTTGACTGTCACAAGAAGCAGACGAATGAGTCTGGCCAGTGCCTTCTAAGTGATATTTTGTGTGCTGATTCCCAAATATTCTAAACTTGTAATATCTCCCAAGAGGCTGTTACTGGTAACTGGCTCTACTTCTGTTCAGTTGTCTTCTGGGCAGAAGGTTAGAAGCTCGGAAGGTTAAGTAGTTGCTTCCATAGCAAGTCTTTAATGTTTCACAGGTTTGTGAATAATTTTCACAGAAATTTCACAGCATGTTCTGAGTTGGAATGGACCCTGTTCATTCTGTTTGTGTTAGAAAGCTTTTCAAAGACTTAGTGGAACTTTTTATAAATGTGGCAGCTAACAATTTAACCAGGAAATCTATGTGAGGAACCTGGAGGAGCAGATTATGTTGGCAGGGAGATTATGCTGTTACTATAAACATTACAACAGTGTTGCTTGTTGGTGCTGAACCTTGTAATTCTCAAGTAAGAAGTTTCTACATTTTTAGTAGAAGCTACTTGTGTGGCTATTTTGTCCCGAATGGAATATTCTGAAGATGTTAATATTACTATAATTTGGAAAATAGGAAATCTGGAAAAAATCAAGAAATGGAAAAATATACCTATGTGTGTGTTTCATGGCAATTTTACATTTGCAAATGTATAAGTGTTGCAGTCATTTGGAAATCCATGTATAACTACTCAGCATAAATCAAAAATCATAAATCATACTCACCATTTACATGTGCTTTATTCAGTGGCAGTTTTTTGATCTGACATTCTAAAGGTGGTTTGAGGCTTAAGACTTTTGTATTTTGGGTGTTGGGAGTCATAGCTGATGTAGTCTGGGTTTTTTTGTGTGCTTACTTGTGGTCTTTTAGAAGGGATATGTTTTATAAATCTTTAAGTATTCTGTCTTGATACAGCGACTGGAAAATGTGAAGCCAGTGGCTCGACTTTTTATTCTCACATTTTATTTTGTACTTTAAAACGTTAAAGAGTCAGGATGCACATAAAATTAGATTATATAACTAGGACAAATGTAGCCAAACATGTGTTATGGTTTAACACAGCTTGGTGTTCCTTCATCATTATTAATAAGTTCAAATAATCTATATTTCTTTTTGTTAAACCATTGGTTTTGGGTAATCAAAGATTTTGTTCCCCCTCAACAGATGCTTTTTTTCCAAATAGCGAGGCGGGACTTGGCATCCCTTCCAGATGATTCACTCAGTCATGAGTGAATTTATGTCTGACAGTGTAGCAGGAATAAGAATGATTTAAGTAATTCCTTTTGCTTAAACTGCTATTTTCCCAACTTGCTCAGTCAAGTAGTAATCTTTGGAAGTGGTTGAAGCCACTCTTCCTTGGGCGTACTGTGAATTTTTATTTGATGGGCTATTTAGCTTATAGTGAATGTTAGTCTTTTCTGGAGTGTTTTGTAGAAGTGATGGAGTCACCACCCCTGGAGAGATTTAAAAGACATGTGATGTGTTGCTTGGGGATATGCCTGTGTGGTAGACTTGTGCTGGACTCCGTGATCTCAAAGGCCTTAACTATTCTATGATAAAATTATAATGCAATCATAACATATTTTGATCATTCATACTCTGTTCTAACTTGATAATGACTTGATAGAATTGTGACTTTGAAGAGTAAGAACTAGGCTCTTAGTGCAGTTAGAGCAGTTTCTGAACCTCATCTCTGTTGTTTCATTTTCCCCTTAGTAGAGAGTTGAAGAGTAGAGTGTTACTTATATTGTCTGCGTTGGCACAAGCTTCATGTTTTTTATGATACCAGGGTTGCAATTTGGATTATTTAATATCAAATAACCAAATAATAGTTCCTCTCCATGTTTTATATCAAATTAGGTGAGCAATAAGTTTCCTTGTTGTAAAGGAATTTCCTACCCCAGCTTTTATGTGTATGCTGAATTTAGTGACTCTGCAGATGATAAATTTGCTTATGTGGAATTTAATTCTAAATATGCATTCAAATATGAGACATAATTATAAATGGAAGATAGACATTCTGAAACTGCTAACTATAGTGGAAGTGGGCAGACTTTCACTCCTTATTAAACACATATATGACTCTTAATGGATACCAAGTATTTCAAAACATGAAAACTGAAGAGCAAGGAAGCCAGTTTGGATTTCTTCTTTAAAGCCCTTTTCTAGTCATTTGTTACTGTTACCTGATTCAGCTGCATCCCTCATCTCCCTCTATTTCCTCCCATTCAATTCCATTATTTTAAACTATGTTGCAAGTCATTGTACAGAGTAATGTACTAATGGTCTTATGATTTTTCATGTCCTTGAGGCATTAAGTTTGCTATCTTACAGGCAGGTAGACAACATCTTCGCTCAACATACCTGCTTTTCTTTTGTCTCCTCCATCAAGTACATGCAAACAGAATTATGGAATGAATAGAAACTCTTTTTTCCCTAAATCTCTAACCTCTGTTCTCAGCTATCAAATGCAAAAAGGAAGCAAACAGCTTTTACCAAATATTTTTGTTTGTGGAGCAAATTCCTTTGGGCACTTCATAATAAGGGGCTTACCCAAACTTTTAACAGTCTGTTAATTTTGTGTCAGGAACATGAACTTTCTTTGATCTTGTTCATGTTTGCCTACTCTCTCAGTGTGAATGTTAAGGTTCAAGAGTGGAGGAGAAAGAGAAGATAGTGTGGATAATTTCATTATCTAGGTCCTGGCAGTAGGTTACAATAAAAAGGAAGACAAGGTATGCAACTTGGCTTTTGACAGACTTACTATATAAATTTAGTTCAGGATATGTCTTGATTATTTTTTAAGTCAAATAATCAAGACATACTCTTTGATAACTGTTCATAACTGTTGATGCTTGAACAGTTCTGCTTGCTAATAATCAGCAGGTTTATATAACAGGACCGGTTATCAGTTTGAAATTTTTTTCAGACATCTTTGTAACAGCTTTGCAGTATTTCCCTGTATCTTAATCTCTACTCCTTGGTGCAGTAACTAATTTTGAAATTATAATAGTGGAAGAATTAGTGCTCTAGTACAAAATAAGAAATCATGTCTGTTGCCATAAAATAGCATGTTTCAGTTACCAGGAGGCTGCTTTGCTTCGTTTCAGAGAATAGGCCATGGTGATAAAAATCATGCCGATGCAGACAGATCACCCATCTTTCTCCAGTTTATTGATTGTGTGTGGCAGATGTCTAAACAGGTATGTTGTCTTGTTCTTCAGAAGCTAACAGTGTGAAGAGTTTACTGAATTAAAACCCTATGTCTTTATTTTTTTTGAAAAAAGTCTTTGAAGAGGACAGCATACCCCTCTGCTCTGACCTGTAGTAAAAAAAAGTGTATTTACTTTTGTAAACGTGATATACAGGCTGTGGTTATGTTGCTGGACATGGCACTGGCTGTACAGATTCAGTTGGTGTTCCTGGATGCAGGATTCTCAGACACATACTGAGTGATTTTCATATCCAGCAGAAAGCTTTTACAGGAATTGCACCCAGCTTGATGGGGTCTGCTGTTTTGTTTGACCATCTTATGAAGCTGTCCCTTGAACTGCAGGGACACATGTTGTTTTGTCAATGCTTAAAAAGGAAGCTAGGGAGCTTTTGAGTGCTGTTGTGATTTAAACATTTTAATGTCAGTAAGTAATGAAACAAAGCAGTGAACTTAGTCACTTTAGGGTTAAGGTTCAGGACCTTTATTTTCCTGTTTGGTGCTGCACTGTAAGAGTACATTGTCTTATTTGTCTTGCTAGTACAAGTTCATGTGTAACTGTTCTGTATTTTATTCTTTTTATAAATTAAAGCTAGGTAGAACATTTTGAGATTTTTTTTTCAGTGGCTAGTTTCAGAAAGTTGAACACCATGGGTCAGTGGAACACTTAGTTTGCTATAAAGTGTATGAAAGTATTATCTTAAAATTATTTGTGGATGTATCCACACTTGTAAACTTTACCTTCAGCCTTTTAACCAGGGCCTGTGCCTGTGTTTTCCATGTAAACAATGAGTTTGTATTTCCTGGTTTTAGTTTCCTACAGCCTTTGAATTCAATGAGCAGTTCCTGATTACAATCCTGGATCACTTGTACAGCTGCCGATTTGGAACTTTCTTGTATAACAGCGAGTTTCTCAGAGAAAAAGAGGTCAGTCAAGCCACTATTGTGTCATTGCATTGCTGTCTTTAGGTGATTGCAAAATTTTTGGTTGGATTGTATCTGGTTATAGTCCTTGCAGACAGTGATTTTGAACCTGCTTTTATTTTACACAGTAGTCATGCAGTCACTAAAATACTTGTCAAGCACTGGGTTTGGAATCTTTCTAATACAGTAATGTATCATGCTTCTAAGTAAACCAAATTTTAGACTGTAAAATGTCTTCTGATGGATTTCTTGATTATATTATGTTCACGTTATATTATGTTCTTATTTTTATTTCATTTTAGAAAGTGACTGAGAAAACGTTATCGTTATGGTCTTTGATAAACAGTGAAAAATCTAAATACACCAATCCTTTTTATAGTAAAGAGGTAAATCGAGCACTCTATCCAGTAGCCAGCATGCGGCATTTAGAGCTCTGGGTCAATTACTACATTAGGTGGAACCCAAGGATTCGGCAACAAGTAAGTAAATTCTCTGTTACATACCAAAAAATGCTGTTAGACATTGGAAATAGGATTTTGTGTCATAACTGACTTGTAGAGCAATACCTGTAATCTGTTCAGGTTTTTAATATTATGTTCGTAAAGATGGAGAAAAAAGTGAAAGTAATTGTTTAGTTCTCTCTTAGCTCATTGAACTTATTTTCCTGTTTATTAACAAATCATTCTTGAGCTCTTTCTAGCCCTTTTTCTTGGACACATGTGTAAGGGCATTTGATGCTACTAAATCCTGAATGACAGTGATTAGAAATGGGGCTTGCTGATCCCAGTAGAGTTGGGGAATTAGCAACACACAATTACATTTACTTGTTTTTTCTCCTTTTTCTCCTGCTGAGTGAGGGTATGACACGATTTACAAATGAAATGACCTATTGAATCCTTTCTCTTTCCAAGCTATATGTATTGGTGGTAAGATTTAATTTTTTTTATGTAACACTGATGACCCAGCATTGTTTACACTCTGGATGAAAGCTATCACTGAAAATTATACAAGTAGATCAGACTGGAAGTCCAGAAAAGCATTTATTAGATGACATGTAATTCAGTTCTGTGGTTTTAATCCATATGGACACTCAGTGTTTGTTACAATCCTGCTGGAAATCTCAGCCATGTAGCACATAAAGATTGTGTGCAGAGACTTTTTTGTCATTTTTAACAGCTTGTGGAGATTTGAGTAGGATAAGATAGAGGAGCAGTTTGTGTTACAGAAGCAATCTTCACAGTCCAGCCCTTGGAATGAGTCAGTAGTTTTCAAGCAATTCACTTCCTTTTCCACAGCTGTTCCCCTTTATTATTTACAGTGCTTTAAAGGCTTCAGGAAAGCCTGGCATTTTGCTATGGCCTTTTGCAAGTACATTGCCTATTTGAGTTGGAAGTTCTGATTTTAAAGCTTTTGTTGCTTGTTGTGAAAGATGATGTTGTTTTGCAAATGGTGAATATAAATATTCATTTAGAAAGTGAAGGATTATAAGACATGCAAATTAGCTGTAGATCTACTATAAAATGCAGTTTGCCATTATTCAGGAGAGCTTTTTGGCAGCAATTTCTCCTTAGAAATGCAAACTCAAGTGATAGTGTTCCATGCTGCTACTACTGGTCACTCATTTTCACCATTTTTGTACACAAAGTGCAATTTTATTTTTTCCTACACATGAAATTTATGCTTCATCTTATTTAAGCAACTGAATAATGAATATGTGACCTGAACTATTTTTTATGACCTTTCTTTTTGCTATTCCTTAGAAGTATGTTCTGCTAGCAAAACTATTATCTTATACCACTAGCCATCTTAGTACTTATATTTAGTATTGATCTAACTTCCACAGTTGCCTCAGCATTCATCATTATCCTCATATGGGTGCCTAGTGAGTGGTGCATCTCAGAATGCTGGTTGAACTGGTTTTGAACTGGCGAGGTGTTTAACCATTTGCTGATGAAACTCCACTGCTGATAGCCTTGAATTACAGGCAGTTAACTGTGAAACAGCAACAACTTCTAGACAGGTATATTCAGCCAGAGGTAATTTTAGGCTGGCTCTCTGCTTTGGACATTTGTAATAGTTGTTTTCCATTTGTTTCATTCATGTGAAAATGAAGTTAAGCTGAAAGTGGAAACAGTTAGAAGGCTCTTTCTGAGTAATCTCCTGGAAGCCAGAGCAGTTGATTTAAAACATGTGCAAATTTACTTAGAGAATTCACTAATAAAATTAATTTCACTTATTTACACTAAGTTGCAAATTTACTATTAAAAACTAAAGTAAATTTCATCAGTGAGAGAAGTTATTTATGCTGAAGACATAGATCTTAATCTGATCAGTGTAGCTAAAGTAATCTGGCTAAACAATGTTTTAGGGAAGATGTTGAGATGTTTGGCTTCTGGATTCTAAAACCTTTTGGTAAGTCAAGAAAAAAGCTTTGGTCAAGATATACAAGTAACTATCTTCCACACAATATTAGATAACAAAAAAATAAAATCCTTATGCTTCAGGAAGTGGTGGCTGATTTTACAGAGTTAAGACAAAATGATTTTGTGCAAAGATTGACTTTGGGGGAGACAGCTGGAAGGCAGAAGCTCTCAGCTTACAGCAGTGAGTATTTCTGTTTAGCTAAGACTTGCTGCATCTGCCAGGAAGCCCTGGATACTCTAGTAGCCTGTGTATAAGCAGCTGGAGTGAAGTGCTAAGACTAACACGGATCTCTTCCTAGCAGCCAAACCCCGTGGAGCAGCGTTACATGGAGCTCCTCGCATTGCGTGATGATTATATCAGGAGACTTGAAGAGCTTCAGATCACAAATAATTCTAAGATATCCAATTCATCGGCCTCATCAACATCTCCCTCACAAATGGTGTCCCAAGTACAAACACATTTTTGAAGAAAATACTGGCTTCTTTCTATACTGTAATAGCAAGTGGTGCTTAACATAGATCTATAGCATAAAGAGGAATATTCTAATGCCTTACACTAGACTGTCCTAACACAAATTATTTTAGACTGTCTTCATTTGAGGAGGACTTCAAAGCAAACCCAACTCTTCAATTACGTGCCTTTCACAACCTGTGGACTGGGAACATGAATCAACTCATAGCTCTAGAGGGCTTTAACAGTTACTTTGGTAGGTCTGGTACAATGAAATTAAATTGATGTATTGTTTTTGTAATAGTGCTTTATTACATTTTAGGTCATGTTTCTGTAAGGAAATTCATCAGTCTTGTATGTCGTGAATAAACACAATAATGGCAACAGGAATACTCACATTTTAAAAAATTAGGTATGACTGTATTCCTGTTAGGAATACATTCATGGATTTCATGAGAGAAAAATAAATTCTATTGCAAGATGTCAGAGAGAAGTTTTGAAACTTTGATTACCCGAGAATTCCAAATTTTCCTTTTTTAAAATAAATAGAAATATGGAAGGCATTTCACTGATATGCTTCCAAATAAAAAATTCAAATAGCTCAGTAGATATCAAAAGAAACTTTTTTATTGTAAATTGATTTTATTTAAAAAGAAAAACAAATGAAAGTTGTACTGGATTCTAGGAAGTTCTGTTTGGGCTAGCTGTTCAGCACTAAAGTACAGTACAAATTAGCACTGTGGGCAGTATTGGTTCTTTGGATTAATAAAGAATTAAATGTTTCCAAAAGAAGGTTTATATAATTAGAAACAGAAGCACAGAGACATTGCTTAAATATCCAGCAATAGCCATACTATTAAAGCTTCTGTTTTTCTTCTAAAAATAAATGTGCCTGTTTAAAGGAGCTTTTATACCAAAGTAGACAAAAATTCTCAGTTATAAATAATTTTGAAGACTTGTACATTATACTTTACTGTTTAATTTAACTCCTGTTTAACAAATTTATTCTAAAGTGTTTTAAGGGGCTTTGGTATCCAGGATTTGCATATGGTGTGTGCACTTACATTGAACATTCGAGTGAGCTCTAATTTCAAGCCTACCTTTCAGAGGCTTTTTGTAAATCTTTAAGGTGTTCCTTTCAGGTATTTTTAAAATAGTTGCAAACATTTCTTACCACAGCACAAACTTTGTTCATGATATTTAATTAATATTTTGCATATTCTGAGAAGTTCAATGATATTCGGGCAATCCAGGAAATATTGCAAATCCGAATCTGTAAAGGACTCTAATATTGTTATTTTAAAGGAAATATTTTGATGCTTGAGGCTTCTGTCATTGTAAATTATTGTACATGTGTGGTGAGTTTTGATCTGCAAGATATAACAGGATTATATATAAATTTTGTGTGAGTGTATATAATATAGTTTATTATAAATTCTTCAAGTTTATAACGTGTAAATATTTTGCATATGAAAACTAAATTTAAAAATATAATTCCGTAAAATAAATCAAAGTTTAGAGGACATTGAATATTTAAATCAGTATTTTTTCAAAGGAATAAAAATATACCACCTCTGGATTTAATTCAGTATATGCACTGAGTTGCACTATATTTTCAGGGAAGTTCAGGGCATACGTTACATAGCATGTACGTTCTAAATATGCAGAATTATATGAGTTTTGTCCTCTAAATTTCATTTTCCCATCTATGCTCTCCAGTGTGTGTATCCAAAATAACAATGTTGTCCCCCAATATTGACTTGTTAAGATAAGATTCATTACAACAGATGAATGAAGAAGGATACTCAGTTGTTCATTATATATTTTACATTTTGAAAGCTATGCATACTCTGGTATATTTGCCTTCTACTTACTTGTGGTTTATTAAAAAAATGCTATTTTTCTTAGAATATTTAAAGTTTCTGCATTTGAGTTTAACATATTGGTGATGTCTCTGAGCGGTGTGAAAAAGTTCTGAAAATCTAATAGTTTTTACTGTGTAAACGCTACTTGATAACCTATTACATTTGGGAGAGTGTAATATAATGGAAAGGATCTTTTTGCACTTACTTCATTACATATTACTTTGTTCCTATTACTCTTCAGCTGAATTTGTCTTTGAAGCTCTAACATGGCTCTATGCGGGCTTGGAATTTTTCAAGTCAGCAGATAAGTGTTTTGCTTTTACATATGAGACCAAGATGAGGGTGATTTTAATCCAGTATGTTCTGGAAAATACTAGTTGTCAATGTAGGCATGCAACTTATCAATGCTAACAGAACATCTCTCTCCTTCCCTGTAACCGGCTGCTCTGGGCTGTCATTCTGCACAGATCTTCTGTTCTCTGTGCACTGTAGCCTGTTCCCTGCCAGAAGCACCCTGAGGAAGATTCTGAGGTCGTGAAGAGGAGACTTGCAGGTGCTGAGTGCCTTTTCTAGGAGGGGTGAAAAAGCAGAGCTGCGGTGTCAACATCACCAGCAATGAATGCCCAATATCCCATAGGAAATGTCAGTCTTGGAATGCTAGTTTACGTTTTTGTATTCTTCCTTCTGTGGACATGAGGAGAACAAGCTAGGTTTTGTGCTGGGTTTCTGTTAGCTACGTAGAAAGGTTATTTGTTGAATGCCTTCTTTATTTGCTCTTGCCTTACCCTTACCCCAGCATCACTGTTACGGCTGTACCCAAGACATGACTTGTGTGCTACCTCCTTCTGATGTATTGTTAACCTCTGCCTCGAGTTCAGGTGTTGTGTCGCAGCGAGCGTTATGTCATGCATGAGAAAACATGATCTGTAACAGCGCAGGATCGCCTCAGTGCTACCGCTTCCTCCACTAACCGTGTCGGCCGCTCTCCTTGGATACCGCGGGACTGCTCTGGAGCCGGACCCTGTGTGTCAGGCGTTGTGTCAGAGGGAGAGCAGTAAACATCATCCGTCTGCCGTGTATGTGCGGGAAGGGGAAAATAAAGGTGTCAGTGCTGAACACTCTGCCTCCAACAGCCCTTTTCCTGGCGCGCCGGCCCTGCGCCGTGTCTCCGTGCTGCGGCCGGAATGGGCGATGGGCCAGAGTTGCCCGGCCCAGCCCCGCCGCCCGCCCACTCTCACGGCGCGGAGGCCTCTGGGAAAGTGCCGCCGCCAGGTGACAGCCGTCGGCGCTGCCGGGGCCCCAGCGGGCTGGGCTGAGGCGGCCGGGCCGGGGCGCCGCGGAGAGGCGGGAATCCGCCCGCCATCCCGGCGGCGCGGCCGGAACCATGGAGCGAGCGGCGGCGGCGGCGGCGGCGGGGCCGGCGGTGGAGGGCGGTGGCGTGAGCCGACGAGCCGTGCGGGCGGGGGGCGCCGCGGCGGCGGGCGCGGGCTCGCGCCAGCCCAGCACCGAGACGCTGGACAGGTGAGCGGGACGGCTCCGGGCGGAGCGGGCGGTGGGAGAGGACGTGCCGCGGCCTGCGCGCCCCTCGGGGCTGGGCGGGGAAGGCGGCGGGCGTCCCGCGGCCCGAGCCTCAGCCGAGCGCGCTTCCCCGGCCTCGAGGCGGCCTCCCCGGAACCCCTCCGGCCCGAGAAGCTGCGGTCTGAGGGCGGCTGCTGTGCAGCGGTGGATGGTCTGCGGCGGGAACCGGCTGTTGTCAAAGTTTCCTACTCCGCTCGCCGTGCGCCGGCAGTGCCGCCGCCTGTTTGGCTGAGGCGGCCGCGGGGCTTTGGCCCCAGGGCTGGGGCAGCGTCCTGCAGACTTGGGCTGAGACCGTGCGCGGGTTTTGAGTCTCTTCCCGATTGGTTTGGGGGTGGTTTCCGTCCGTGTATTTAATCTGCAGAGGTGGGACTGTCCCCAGGCACCGCTGTGCCCCCTCAGTGTGCGGTGTGCCCTGGGGTGCTGGCTGGGTGTCCGTGGTTGTGGGTGTCCCTGATGTCTATCTGTCTGTAAGTGTGTGCGGCAGGTCCGCAGGGTCTCACCAGAACAGGGCCAGGTGGCACCACATCTCCTCCGGCTGCCGCTGGCAGAGTTATTCTTTCACTCAGAAGTTTCCAGCTGAAGGCAGACTTCAGAACTGAGCTTAAAAATCGTTAAACCTGGAGTAGAAGTGAATGGAAATCTCACCTTCGTGAAAACTAAATAAAAAAGAATTTTTAAAACCAGTGCTAGGTTCCAGTCTCTGTATTTTCTCTTTTTTGTGTTAGGAGAAATCGGGGGGCTTACATCATTCTAGCGAGGATGGAAGTCAAATGTCCATTTTCTGTCATCAAAACATACACCTTTGTATTGCTTATTAATGTACTTTCTTATCCTGGTTTTTATCCTCGGTTGTTCTGATCTTGCTCTTCCCTGGGCCAGTTATATGTCCATTTGTCATACAGTTTACTTGTTTGCCAGTACGGTTGTATCAGGCCAGGCTAATGTGAGTGACTGCAGATGAAGTAAAATGCAAAAGCAGTCAGTCCTGGTGTGTGCCTTACTGGTGCATGGGGAGAAGGCACATTGGTGTAATCAGTGTTCTGTGGAACGCTGGTCTCAGGGGATAGTCCTTCATTCATATGCATTTTCCTGCTGCTGTTAGCTCTGTTGATGTAGTGATATCCATGAAGATAAGCCATAGAAAAATAAATCGTTTTCTTAATTAACAAGTGAGTGCTTATTTGAAAACAAACTTAGGCAAGCCCTAAAGAGCTACACTGGAAATTAAAGAGATGTGAGAGAAGGAAAAATAAATGAGGTAAGAAAGGGATTACTTTAGGATTTAGGTGTTGGCCTCTTTTGCAAAACTTAAGTGAAGAGTTCTGTGAGTAAATTTGGGTTCCTGTTCAGCACTAACCTGAGAGTTATCTTTGTTGTTCAAGCAGGACTATTATAGATGTGTTTTAGTTGCAAAACAACATTGTGAGATCTAGCCCTGCATAGAATGTGCAGGTGGGGAGAAAGCTATTAAAATTTATCAGGAAAGTTTTGAAAGATCTTCTATTTCAGATGTGGCATTGTTGCATGGATCTGTGCCTTAAACCTAGCTCTAGTGCCAGAATTAATGTAGGGAAAGACCTCTTGTCAAATAGTAATTGGTCATCTAAGGCTGTTACCCCACCCTCTTAATGTCCGAGGTGTGGTGCACCTGCTGGGTGCTGCGTTTAAGTATATTCAGTGTCATGGAGCATTCATAGAATCCAAAGCTAGTTTATCAATTAACTACAAAAAAACTTAACCCTTTCTTTCTGTATTTGACTTCTGAATAAGCATTCAGTCTGTAGAAGAACACAGCTGAATTGTTTGAGGGAAAGTGGCAGTTATCTAAGATATCAGCTGAGGCTGTGTTAACACTCAGGGAACAGTTCCCTCTGGCATTTGCAGTTTTTCCTTGGATACTGGTGTGTGTTGAAGGAGACCCAGACACTTCAGACTGTCATTGCTTCTTCCTCTCAGTACTGCATTACTTGTGAGCAGCAGTAGTTTAGGGGACTTTCCTCAAATTGCATCACCTGGGGTTTAGTGTGGCTCACATGCTTTAGGGTTCTTGTAAACACCCTACACTGTACAATTGGGTGCTGTGGCATAGGAACATCCACCCTGAAAATTATCCAGGGTTTATTTCATGAGTTGGAAAAAAATGCAGCTAACTGTAACTAAGAAAACACGTATTTTCAACATTTAATATATAATACAACATTATTATAGTTTACATTTTTTAATACTAGCATGAAGTAATTTAATTCTGACGATTTACAGAATAATTGGGACATATTAATAAGGTATAAGGAGTTTTCTTCTCCTTGGCCAAACTCATTCCATGGATGGTTTTAAGGAAAAAGTGTGTGAATGGTAAAAATTACACTGGATAAGGAACAGAGCATTTTTCAAGTTCCTAGGACCCTAACCTCGCTTTTAACCTCCTGACAGCTGTGTCTCTGACATGATCTAGTAAGTTTTTTTTCCTAATTTGTTCAATAAAATAGTTGCATTCTGCCCACAAAGCAAACTAAGTATTATGATGTTAGTGATCACTTATAGTGTTGCTTTCTGGATCTGCTCAGTTGCTGTGCTGTTCAAAGTGCACATTTGGAATTACTGCTAAATATTTTGAAATTTCTGGTTTTGTAGCCCGACTGGATCCCACGTGGAATGGTGTAAACAGCTGATAGCTGCAACCATTTCGAGTCAGATTTCAGGGTCTGTCCCATCAGAGAATGTGTCCAGAGACTACAGGGTAAGTGACTTGAGGAATGCAATGATTTGTTTTAAATACAAGAATGGACAATTGGGAAGGTGGTAAGTACTTGAGTGATCACTGAGTGTTTCAGAACTAGAAACATCTCATTATGTGTAGGAGTCTTTTGAATTTGCTTCCTGTTTTCCTCTGTGTTTAGAATAGTGCTTTTGAACTCTGGAATAAAAATTGACAGAGAAGTGAAAGAAAATTTTTAAAGTTTTGAATAAAACACCAAAAATGGGTTGTCTTTGATTACTATATAAAATAGTTGGTAAAGTAGATTATAGTTACAGGTTGAAATGGTTTCTAGTGTGTGTCATTCAAGGTACAGAATTGAACTCCTCAGATTTCACAAAAAATAAATGAATGTCTTTGTTACTTACAGGGGACATAGTTGAGTGTAATTTTTTATGGGGTTCCTCCAGAGACACAGAATTTAACGTTAAACAAACAAGTCACCTCTTTCATTCCCTCCCAGCAACATTTTTATCACTAAGGTAATGACTGCACAGTGTGGTTTCCCTGAGTTCCACTGTGCTTTTGTGCCCCTGTTCTTTCACTGTCACTGGCTATTCCCTTCATGTGGCCACTCAACTCAGCTGTCAAGAGTGGAGCATGGGCAGTTTTTCTCCTCTCACAATGTGATGAAAGTTACCCATGTTTCAGTTCCCTTCAAGAAGCCCAATTTGCTTCTGTCTAGATCTGGTTTTTTTCGCTAGGTTGTATCAGTTTTATTGTCTTCATAGGGAATAGCCAAAGAAAGATTTTTATCTCTTGTTCTTGCTTTTTTTTAACTAGATTTTAATTCACATATGCTGGGTGATTACTAAGTATGTTGTCTGGAAACAGAGTATTTTAGATTGAGTGACAGCTGGTCAGATTCAGCCTGAGTTTGAGATGAGGCTACAAAATGTTTTTGACTGTAGTGTATTTAAAAGTTCATCCTCAACAGAGTCACGCTGTTGGTGCAGGCAGCAGTTTGGAAAGAGTAGTTCTCCCATACTACAGCAGCTGAATTGCAAATGCTTGCTCCAGGTCAAGGCAACATTTTTGATAAAACACTGGGGGAAACCTTGTTTTACATCTGTTGATGTTATATTTGCCAAGGATTTAATTTTAGTAAAATCCAAATGTGTAAGCTTGGTGTTCAGTTTATCTCTGAGTAGAATGCATTTCTCTGGAATGAAGAGCACTGTTTGATTTTGAATAACTTCTATTTCTATACCAAACTCATCACAGATATTATTTAATAGGAATAAATCTTTTAATGCCTAATTAAAATTCTACTTCATTCTCTGTCTCTGAGAAATGAAAGGAAAGGATTTAAGCCATCAGGTGATGGTTTAAATTAAGAATTTTTGTGAATAAATTGTATTCAACGTCACTGTATTGCTGTGATTTGAAATCCCATATTTGTATATAACATGATGTAATTTTTTATAGTTGCTTGCTCAATACCACCAACAGGTTCAGTTCCTTCATTGTTACTGTGGAATCCACCCATGAGAAGACAATGCCCTTATGTTTCCTTTGAGACATCTTTCTCTTTCCTGGGTCTTCATTACTTTTGGTTAGCTTGAATTCCTGTGTTTAGAGACTATCTTACAACTCAGAACCTTCAGGTCAGGTCGGATGTGTGTGTTTGCTTCTGGAGCTGTCAGGCAGTTCTGTTAGTTTGCACTGGATTTACCAGGAACTGCTTGATTCTTTCTTTCATCCTTTTTTTATTGGGGATTCTTTCTTTCATCCTTTTTTTATTTCATCCCTTTCATTAAATTAATGTGTTTGTAAAACCAGGTAAGTATTTTGATTGTTGTATCAAACAGCATTTCTCACGTTACTCTTATGTGACTTACCAGGGAGGAGGGAAGTAAAGAGGAAGCTAATGGAACAGTCAGAACTGGAGGGCACTGGGGAATCTCTTTATTGCTAAACCCTACAGCAGCACTGTGTATCTTCTCTGACACATGCTCTGCCTGCACAGTGTTCTTGAGTGAGAGGCTCATACAAATGAAAATGGGTCAGATTGTAGTTAGTGACTACAAACACCTTCAGAAGTTGAGAAGAGTTGTCTTTTTCTGAAAGGTCTGGTGCCTCTCCTTCATGGTTGTTAGTGCAGGTTTATTGTCTTCCATCTAGAAGGATTACCAGGCTTTTTATTCTCTTTTAACAAGAGCAGAGTGTAGCAGGGTAGAGGGGCTATTAGAAATGAATGTTTCCAAAGAGCTTGGAATTTGTTACGTCACTAAAATTAAGTGGCTGAGTTGTTCTTTTGGGTTTTTTTTTTTTTTTTTTGTTTAGACCGAAGCAGTTCTGCAAATGATAGTTACTAGTTCTGCATAATTTTGTTTTGTTCTTGCAAAATCCAGCTATAATTAAGATGTTTGAGAGTAGTATTCTTTTGAAAGTCTAGCAAAATAAGATACAGTATCTTTAACAAATCAAATCTGTGTGTTTCATTGGATAACATTTTATATTTTAACTAACAGGTGTACAGGAGGCCAGTTATACGGGTAAGATTACCTTTGGCTAGCAGTGAACAGCCTCCTACCTGTGTGTCTCTTGTGCTGTGTGAGATCTTGGTGTGTCAAGCATTCTTTACCTCATTAATGGGCTTTATGGACCAGTCAGACCATTTTGCTATGCAGTGCAACAGCTTCTTTGCCACTGAAATGCTTCATATACATTACAATGTTTTCTTGAGCAATAAAAGTCAATATGTAAGAGAGCAATATTTTAAAGTTATGTTATGAATGTGCAATACTAACTTCAGTTTTATTGCATTAGTTTTGACAAAATGGATGCTTGCAGTTCAGGTTTATGTGCTTCAGACTGCAGAGTACTGTGTTAGCAGCCCTAACATGTCTATGCTAAAGAATACCAGCAGTTAAAGCATTATGCCTGTGTCTGTCCTATTTAAATAAGTTTCAAATTCATGCTTGCTTTTGTACTTGTTTTAAATTAGTTGTTACAAAGCTATAATAGAATTGAAAGTTAGGCTTGAAGTTAGGAACTAGTGAATTGATCCACATCTTTTTAATGATAATTTTGAGACTAGGACTTGCCCATTGTTCATTGAAGATGAAAAAGGGCATGCCTTGTTTTCTTGCCCCTCTCTCTGAGTAACATTTATGGAGTGAGAAATGATCTGGATAGTGTTCTGTCATTGTTCATGAAATGTGTCCAACACTTTTATTCAAACAAAGATCTCTTGTTCAGTCTGAAATGAAGAGATTAAGTCTCAATGATTTCTTTTTCTCACATGCTGTTTACCTCTTTAAAAATGATGTGCTTTGTCCAATCATAAAAATCCACAAGTTGGTGGGGTTTTTTTCTTTTTAATAGATAGCGCATCAAATAATTAGTTTGAGTTGACGAACAAAAACTGGTTTTGTTCAGTTGTTTCCAGTTCTGTGTAAAGGCTTTGATATTTGAATGGTCTGCTCTGCTTCTTTGTCTTTCATATATTTAATTTTTCTGATGTATTTGCTCATTGTCCTGCTGGTTTTCTTTCAGAGATCACAATGTCTACTTCTTTTTGATTTCAGAAACAACATAATTATGATCTGAAATTTAAGTAATTTCTCTATAACACAATTCTACCCATACCTAAATGCCAGTAGTCGTTTATAGCTTGAAAAGGCTTTTTAATTACTTACAACTTTTTAAACTCATGTAGAGTTCAAACTGTCTGAAGATATCTGAAGAATTTCTTCTAAGATATTTCTTGAGGGTTCTGTAGAAATACTGTAAAAAGAAAAATTTGTAAATTTAGACTGAGGCTGATTTTACAGTTTGACCAAGTGAGAAGTTCTTTGCATTTGAACTGGGAAAATAGACTGTCATGAGCACAACTCTCCAGTTGCTAAAGAAAGAAGACAGAAGAACATTTTTGGCTGAACTTACTAAAACAATTCTTTCAACAACCCGATGACATTTGTGCTTCTCTCTAGTGTGCAAAAGGACCTTATGTTTATTAAAGAAATTTAATTAGTGTTCAGGATTTGTTGCCAATTGGCGCAGAAATAAATTAGCTTGAAAATGTGAATTGTTTGCATATTTTGCCATAAGTAGTAATTTTTGATTTTGTAAAGTTACTACTGGTCAGGTTTTAAACAACAACAAAGAAGTTGCTGGAAAGATATGTAAAACTTTAAGGTTGAGAGTTTAATTACAACATATTTTACACAGCAAAGTTTTTTTAGGTGTCTAGGTACTTCTATTTAATGTTGATCTGTTTTTTTTTCTGTGAAAGATTGCATGAGTTTTTCTATAATACTGCCATTGCAAGTTGTATTAATTTCTTCTATTGATAAGCATGTGGCATACTTGAAATTAATTTTCTTCATTGTAAGGTTATTTGTCTTAAAAAGACAGTGCATACTTTTATGTTCTTAATCTACTGACTCTTTTGTGAAAAATTGAGTTAATTTTTCATTTTGTGTTGTGCCAAGTAACATTCAAAGGATGGTGCTGATAGCTTGGATTCCATTCTATGGAAGGTAATGTGTGCCAGGAATGAAAGATTTTGGAAAACTAAACTGGGGTTAAAGTATATGCTGTCTTTTTAAGGAAATTTTAAAAAGGGAAACAAAAAAAAGATAAGATTCTGTCCTTTCACCTGTTGTCTGCAATTTTTTTGCTGTTACCTCTCTCTTGCCCTACTGCTGCCTCATGCAAAGCAGGAGATACAGGATGGACACAATGGCTATCATTCTGAAGCAGAACCTGATCAGGTGGCAAGTTTTACTCATCTTTCATTCATTAACTATGTAGCAAGGTACTATAAATTAGTACTCATACAGTGCAAATAAATCTTACTTTTCTCTTTCTAGAGAAGCCCTAGAAAGCATTTAGTGTGTAACTGGTTATGTGCAAAGCAGAGTTTTCTTGCAAGGTCATGTAGTCTAAAATGTAATACTGAACATAAGCACCACATCCACTTCTAAAAGAGCACATCCACCCTCAGTTTCTAAGCACTGGCTGTTTCTCTGCACGTTATTTTTTTGGTTGGATGCTTAATGAAAAATTCCAAAATTTTCCAAGGAAATCAGAAGCCAGAGATCAGCTAATTCTTTATTAGTGAGAGCTTGGGATAATCTCTTGGGAAGCAGACAGAATCTACCAATTATTTCTGCATGGGTCAGAGTTGCAATACAAGGGGAGGGTTAGTTGTTGTAACAAGTTACCCATTATGTTTATTCAGGATGTAAAAATTGAAACGCTAATAGTTCATCATTTTGACCTGAGACAAATCACTTTCTTACATGGTACTTAACAGTCCCATAAACCATTTTATGCTTTATTACAATCTTTAGTACATTGTAAATCTTAGCTGCCTAAAAAGGACCCAAAGAATCTGTCATGTATCCTTCAGCAAGAAAGGCATTTACTTCAGTGAAAATTTATTAAACTAACTCTTATTTTAATATTGCTAATTGTTCTTCTATACTTTATTACTTCAATCTTAAACTGAACATCTGGATCCAAAATTCCTATAACTTATTCCATAACCTGTGGCACTTTCAGTATTGATTGAAATAGAGCATTGTGGGCTGCTTCTTGCTAACAATATCACAAAGTTAAAATATTAAATAAAGTTTCTGCCATGTAATTGTCTCAGATGAAAATACTCAAGTATTAAATAAGCAGTGTTAGAATTAAAAAAAGAAAAATATAAAAGAGCTTTAAAATGTTCTCAAATAGATAAAATACCCCAAATAGTACCTGTATTCAGCAAAACACTAACAAATTATTAATTACTAATTTGGGCTGATCTTATTATTCATATTTTTGTATGCTATATATAGCTGGCTGTGAAACTAATTGTTGCATAAATGCTTTGTTACTAATATGTTACTAACATATATGTCTGTTATATTTATAATACTAAGTTTTGTGATTGGTTGTTTTTTTTTTTTTCTTTTACTGTGGTACTGTTTAGTACAGTTGTGTGATTTTTAAAAAGCCACTTCTTGTGTTCCAGTAATCTGATAATAAAAGTACTTTGCATTAAAATATATCGATGTGGTACAGATGGAGAGTGAGATTAACTCACAATTTTGGATTATTGCCAGGCACTGCGGGATGGAAACAAACTGGCACAGATGGAAGAGGCTCCACTTTTTCCTGGAGAATCAATCAAAGTTATTGGTAAGTGTACTACTGAGTGCCACACTGAATACTATTGAATTGCTAGTTTGTTTAAAAACAGAATATTATTTCATTTTGACTTTTGTTCTTTAATTTTATGCCATTTAAGATTAGCTGATCAGATGTGGATTTCTTTTCTTTATCTTTGAAATCCAAGTGTAGGAAGGAGAAATCAGATCCAGAGGATGACTTGCTCCATATAGATAATTTTTATTTTCCTAAGGATTTTTTGTTCCACAGAGGTGTATGTATTGTATTTCTGCTTGGAGATGCCAAGGATATGTCATAGATTCAAAATTCTTATAGCAGGAAATATGAAGTTATGATAAACTTTTTTTCTAGTTCCTAATGAGATGTATTTCACTTTTGTATGTGGTGGCAAGCTCTGTCTTAGCAGTCCAGTACTCGGCTAGGAAAGAATATTAGCAAATAAAACTGAAAACAAAGATATGGACATAGAACTGAATTACTTGGAAATCAGATGCCTGTGGATCAGTAATTGCCCCTTTGGGTGCCCTGTCTTTGGGGTGAGTGAGAGTACTCTGCAAGGCAGAGAATGAGAGCTGCCTGCACCTGGGGTACCTGCAGATGCTGGGGACCTGCCTGCCCTTGCTACAGCCCTCCCCAGGTGCTCAGGAGGTGCTGAACAGCAGTGGGGCTGAGGAATTTGATTGCTTTCATTGTTGAGATAAAAACAACTTTGCAAGAATAAACTTTCCTAAAGAGATCAAGCATCAAAGTCTTAGGGAGCTGCCAAAATCTTGTGAGTTTCAAATGAAAATAGGTTGTTATGGAACAAATGTCTACAGTAGTAAAACAAAGCTTTGTTTCATCTGTTTTTCAGCTAAGGATGTTATGTATATCTGTCCATTTATGGGAGCAGTCAGTGGTACACTCACAGTGACAGACTTCAGAATGTTTATCAAAAGTGTTGAGAGGGTAAGACTTCACTATCTATCTATCTATAGTTTCCAGTAGGAATGTTGCTAAAGTAGATTTCAGAAAGTGACAAATTCATTGAAGTGTGATGTTTCACAGCAGTCTGTTCAACAGGAATTACTGTTGGCTCTAATGAAACACCCATGAGTGAGATTGATTTCTATTTCTTCTAATGTAGTAAGACTCATTTGTTTTATATACCAATTTCAGGATCCACCTTTTGTTGTTGATGTTCCCCTTGGAGTTATAAGTAGGGTTGAAAAAATTGGAGTACAGAGCCATGGAGAAAATTCATATGGCATAGAAATAGTTTGCAAGGTAAGACATGGTAGAGATTTACTAATATTAAAGTATTTTCATTACATTTTTCTGTAAGAAGAATCTGTCAGGCCTTGTGCTGTTTTTCTGTTTGATCAGTTCCCTGTATTTGAGTCATGCTTCATTTATTTCAATTCCTTAATGATACTTGCAGTCTTAAACACTTCTGCCTTTTGTCTGAAGAGTGAATTCAAAGGAAAGGTGGTGATTTTTATATCAGGCATCTCTAATAACAGTCCTAGTTATCTCATATAAATGTTTAGAGAACTGTGTTCTGCTGGAGGTTACATGATGTCAGTGACTTAGTGTTCTATATATGCCTTCATTCAATTGAATGTCTTATAACTGCTTTTTCTTTTTTTTTTATTTATCATAGAGTAAAACTATAACTTATTTTTGGCAGGATATGAGAAATTTGCGGCTGGCCTATAAACAAGAAGAGCAGAACAGACTGGAGATCTTTGAAAACCTTGTAACACGTGCATTTCCTGTCTCTAATGGGCTGGTAAGTCTTGAGATGGAGAGGAGGCTGTCACTGGCTCTCCTCTTTTGAGAGAAGAAAGGAAATACAAAGGCTGTATAACAAATTTTGAAGTGTTGATTCATAAAATCTATTGCAGAGCAGCCAGGCCACTCTGACCTTGTGTGCACTTTTTGCATTAATTCATGAAACACTGCTGTGTCCTGCTATTGGTGGAGTGAATTTATACATAACCCTAGAGATCTATGTTTGCCTAATGCTGCTGATTAAAAATATGTATGTATTTTCTGCATTATTTTCTGCAGTAGTTTTATCTAATACAATAAATAGGTAAATTTAGTCTTGTTATTAGTTAGCTGAAGGATTCTATTTCTTTTGCTCGTGTGGGTAAAGAGCTGGTTGGGATGTAGGAAACCAATTTTCTCATCTTGGTATTGCCATAGATGTGTTGTGTGATCAGAGGCAAGTAATTTCAATTTTCTGTTTCCTATCTTGGTTTTGTTAACTTTAAAATCATACTTAATGGGAAAAACTTATCTTCTTTCTAGCTGAGTGTTTTCCAGCCATGACTGAAGGTGTTATGGCTGCTGTTTGGGAGGTTTAGAGGTGCTAGATTTGAAATATTGGAGCATTGACTGTTTTGGAGTTATTGTGCCTACAACCTGTCAGGCAGTAATTTATGATTTTGTTTTATTGTTTTTAGCCTCTTTTTGCATTCAGCTATAAAGAAAAGTTTGCTGTTAATGGCTGGAAAGTGTATGATCCAATGGCAGAATATAAGAGGCTGGTAAGTTACAGAATACTTGGTGTATTTTTTTTTTCTCCATCTCCCCCATAGCCATTTAAACAAGGAAAAAATGTTACAGAAAACTCATCATTTTCAGCTCTTGCTACATAAACTGACTGTCTACATCTCATGATTAGATAATAAAATGCAAGTGGTCTGAATCTGAGTGCATTGAGCACCTGCTAAAGTTGGTGGAGATACAGGTGCTGAGTACTTGAGCAAATTGATCTAACTTAACATGGTTCTGAAATCCACATTTTTCAAGTGCAGTTTCTACAAAACATAGGCTTTATAAAAAATTGGATTTAAATAAGCATCACTAAACAGAAGAGTGACTGTAGTTTGTAATTTTAAATCTGCATTTTCCATAGGGTTATTTTCCTTATCAGTTTAGTAGGAAAGTCTGCCATTGGTTTATGATTCAGTATGAAGATCTAAGTTTATAGCTTATCTTAAAAAAATGTGGGCATGCCTTTTTTTAAAAGTATGCAGCACATAAATTTTGTCCCAAACTCAGGTATGTAAAGGTCTAACTGTAAAAGTGCAAAATTGTTTTGTTTTCATACAGGGCTTGCCCAATGAGAGTTGGAAAATATCCAAAATTAACAGCACCTATGAGCTTTGTGATACATATCCTGCTCTTCTTGTTGTGCCAACCAGTGTAAAGGACGATGACCTCTCAAAAGTGGCAGCATTTAGAGCAAAAGGGAGAGTTCCTGTAAGTGACATTTGTACAAGAGGATATAAGTGGTTTAGAAATTTGTAGCTTTTAAAGAATAATTAGTGTTTTTTTAGTTTTTGTTTTTTAAGTAACAGTGGGATGGCTTCCTTCCTGAGATGGGGTGGGGTGGGGGGACAAAGAAAGAAGAATTAGACTCAATGGGTTTAGAACTGAAGGGAATAACTCAAGTGTGAGTTTAATTGCCCAATTACTGTGCTATGTAGTAAGTTTTTTGTTTGGATTAGCAATTCTAGGCCACAATGGTATCTGATGCTCTGGCATGTATTAGCTCGTGTTCTGATTAGGAGTAGAATGTGTCATAGCCATACTGCTTTGCTTGAGAATAGACAAGGTAGCATTAGAACCCCTTTAAATATGCTAGATCATGTTGGTTTTCATGTTTTGCAAGGCAGTGTACAGGTCCATAGTCTTCTACATGGAAGCGTTTTTTATTCCTCCATTGCACTATTTTTTTTCCAGTTAGAGTAATATAGGCTTAGTTGCTGTTACAAATAAAAGTTAAGATGTTCAGAGTCACTCTGTATTTCAGGCTCAGTTTTGGGATGAGCAGTCAGTGCTAGTGTGCTGTCAATATGTTTTTGCATCAGCCTGTCCTTAACTAGCATTTGTTGATTTGCCAGGAAATAAAGCCAAGTAGGCAGTGTGATTATCTAGTTGTTCTCTGGCCTGCTGCTTTTAAAGAAGTATAGTAAATTAAATAGTTTTTTCTTATTCCAGGTGTTATCCTGGATTCATCCTGAGAGTCAAGCAACAATAACACGATGCAGCCAACCATCAGTTGGCCCAAATGATAAACGTTGCAAGGAAGATGAAAAATATTTGCAGACAATTATGGATGCCAATGCTCAGTCACATAAACTTATCATCTTTGATGCCAGGCAGAATAGTGTTGCAGATACAAACAAGGTAGGTTTGTATCATAACTGGCATTAGTTCATCAACCTTATTACAAGGCCGAAGCTTGAGCTAAATATCAGGATGTGGAGAACCTGATGTTGAAAAGAGATAAGAAAGGGTGCCTAAAGAGACCAGGGGAAGGAAGGTAAGTTGCTTGTATCATTTTGGAAAGGCTGGCAGGAATTAAAGGCAGCATGAAGATATGGCTGAAAAATTATGCATTAGAGCTCACAGAAATTCAAAGCTTTCATTAATAAAAAGGGGAGGGTATAAGGAGGATGTATTATCAAATGTAGCCTATTACAATTAGAATCTCTTTCACCTAAAATAATCCCTTCTCTCAGAAAATCCTGAAACTTGAGTAAAATAACTCTCTCCACCTTATACTTAAGTCCTATACATGTTCTTCTCATTGTCTGTTTTTACCTTTTGAATGACAGGCTAAAGGTGGAGGATATGAAAGTGAAAGTGCCTACCCAAATGCAGAGCTGGTCTTTCTGGAGATTCATAATATACATGTCATGAGAGAATCCCTGCGGAAACTGAAAGAAATTGTTTATCCTACTATTGATGAGACTCGGTGGCTGTCAAATGTGGACTCCACACACTGGCTGGAATATATAAGGGTAAAATGCTTTTGATGTGAAAAATCAATTACTTTTTTAAACTATGTTTTTAAGTTGCATTTCTGAAAATATTGCTGAAATAATGTTGAATCAGAATAATCTTGTGAAAAAGTAACTTTTAAATATAGGATTGCACTTAGAATGCAGCATTCTAAGCATTCCATCATAACTTAGGATTTCTAGTTTTACATACTGTTAGATAGTGAGTTAATTCCTGATAACACAGTATCATATTTACTGCTGTGTTTTATTTTCTTGAGAAGGAATGTTTGTGGGCAGTCCAGGGTTATCCCTTGTTTGGAAGAATGCACTGGGAATTTCAAAATATATTTGAGCCATTGCCAAAAGGACTTGACTGTGAATTTCAGAGTCTTTCTCATCCTTCCCTCCTTCTGTGCAATGTTACAGTTTTTGTGGTGAGCACCTACATTTTCATGAGCTGTTTGTAGCCAGTCATCTATCAGGTTACCATCCACCTTACTATTTAACAGAATATTAAAATAAATCATTACCACACTCAGTTTTACAGTCAGTTTCACTAATCCTTGGAATTATTTTAGAGTAGATTATTTCATTACCGCGTTCAATCCCCTGTTTATGAATTATATGGATGGAGTGTAATTTGTTTTATTAGCAGCTGGCTCAAATAGCACTCATGCAAAACACGTTCAGGATCATTCATTAGTTTGACTCTGCTAAGCAGTGGCTGCTGACAACTGCAGAAGAGCCAGTAGAGGGAGCAAACACAAAATGAAGTCAAATTTAATGATACTTTGGGAACAGTTTAGTTTTTTTGTTCTCTTGAATTTGAACTATTTGAAACAGTTCTGGGGATCTAAATATCTGGAAACCTTTTCTTGTCAGCCTGGCCTTTCAGAGTCATCTGTTCTATGCTTGTGGTCACCTTGCATTGCCACTGACTCTGATGGGGTTCCTGGATTAGGCATTGTCAGAAATGAACTGTGATACCACTGTCAGACAAGTGGCAATAGCATAGTGATTGGAAATTTCATTTAATTATTTTGGAGAGTTGACAGGTGTGACATTCTACACTGACCTGTCCCTTACATGCTACTTCACTTTGACTTGCAGAAACTGCAGGCTGATTTCTTAAAAGCTGCCATTATTTTGTTAACAGCGTTGATAGTATCTCTGAGATTTTTTTTTCCAAGAGTTCTTTGCCTTTTGATTTGGTTTGTAATAGCACTAACAATCCACAGCTTTATTCTTAACACATCTACTGTTTTCTGAGCTCAAACCAGTGTGGCTGTGTCCCAGTTTAATGCAATGCATTACTGGAAACTCACCTTCCAACCCCTTGGTAACTACAGTGCTGCAGAGATAGTCTAGGAGTGTCTTGTGAAGGCACCAGTAACTCTCTGTGTGTGAAGACAATATTAACAACATGAGTAGAGGCACTTGGTGTTTGTTGCACACCCAGAGTATTTTCTGTCTGAGGGTAGAACTTGTACTATTAACAATTTTTCAATTCTCATTTTGTAAACCTTTCCAAACCAACTGAAATACTGTCCTGGTTACCAAGTTTTGAAAAATCTGTAAAGAATAATAAATTTGTAGAGGAAGCCATTTTCTAAGCTGTTGTCCAAAGTGGAATAAAGTTCTTCACATACTCCATAGATATTTGCTGAATTAATAGTGAATGTGTTTTCTGTCTCCCATTCTCTGCTCATTTTCTGTACCTGTTCTGTTGTTTATTTCCAGCTGTCTTCCCTTCACAGGCATTTGTGCTCTCTTTAAAGCAAGCTATTGCATACCTGTACGCTAAATAGATTAGTTTTCTGCTTTTATTGAAGACCAAACTGTTTTAATATTAATGCAGTAGAGGTTTCTAATTGAAATAATTGCCAATTAACTGATTCAGAACACAAACTCTGGTCTCCCATAGACACTTTTATACTGTTTATTGATATTCCCCTCTGGCATCCTTCAGTTCTACCATAAAAGATATGCTCAATGAAGGATAGCATCAATGGAAACTGTCTCTAAAACATGGTTCTTGAAATAGATTTGAAAACTTGTCTTGTGCACAGCTTCTCAGCAGATGCTGGCTTTCCTGCTTCCCAGAAGGTGTTTTTGCATGCCTGGGAAAAGTGCAAATATTTTGCATGATTTCATTTTCTGATGTTGGAATACAGAATATGAATTCTTCTGTGGTCCCATTTCTAGTGGTTGTTTTCTTTCTCCATGTTTTTCAGTGTCATGATAGGTCATGGTAGAGACAAGTCTTAACCAGGAGACAGATCATTTAAGTTTTTTAAAAACTAGAGGGTGGCATCAGGGAACAAAAGAGATGGGCTTTTGAGTGGGGAGAAGAGTAACAAGTTCATACAGGTGACCTCAGACCTGTACCAGCTCTGTCCTGTGCATTGCTCCTGAATCAAGACTATTGATGGTCAACTCAGAAGCTGAATACAATGTATACTTCATGCAGAAACAAATCAGAACTGCTCTCAGCCAGGGGTTTCTGGGTTGGTTTGTGTGTTTTCATACAGATTACAGATTAGCTGGATGATTTGTCTCTTTCCCTAAACTCAGTAGTTTCAGTTAAATTGCAAATGGAGCAAGAAAGAGTGATTGAATAATGTGAAATGAATTTTTAAAAGCCTCAGAACTTCAGCCTTTGGAATAGATTACAGTATTTGTGTTTTTTCATAATAGTACAGAATGTAAATTAATTTAGAGAAAGGATTCTCAGGTTTGTCTGTTATGTGATGCTAGTCCTGGACAACAGAGTGCACACAGTCTTTGTACCTCTAGGAATATGCATACCACTGTTTGGAAATCTCTTAATTTAAAGCATTGTCATCAGGACAATTATGTAATTTATCTGAAATTTTAAAACATAATGACTTAAAGAGTATAAATTAGGGTTTTTTTGGGGGGAGTAGGGTTTTGATAGTATTTAATATGCTTGTTTCTTCATTTTTGTTTTAAGATGCTCCTTGCTGGAGCGGTAAGAATTGCAGATAAAATTGAGTCTGGTAAAACCTCTGTAGTGGTGCACTGCAGTGATGGCTGGGATCGAACTGCACAGCTCACTGCATTGGCCATGCTTATGCTGGACAGCTATTACAGAACCATCAAGGGCTTTGAAGTTCTTGTAGAGAAAGAATGGATAAGTTTTGGACATCGATTTGCAATGGTAAGCTGGAAATTTAGTGTGCAGTTTGTCACTTTCTGGGCTTTTACTTTGAATAGCACAGTTTTTCACAGTACTCTGCTGCATTTTAGTTATTGTCTCTGGTGTCCTCTTAGTGGTCTGAGTGTGTCAGAGAACTGTAACCCGTTCATTTTTTAACAGAAAACCTCTATATGACATAATATAAAATAAATATGAAGTGATTTGAATGCAATGGTGAGAAAAAGTTATGTGGAGTTTTTATGAGAATGAGGGATTGTAATTTATGTTACGGAGCTTATGAATGGAGAACCAAGGAAAACCATTAAGGTTTCTAAAGTGTTAAAATGGCTGGAGTTATTACTCTGATTTAAAGTTGAAGTGTTTATTTTAATATACGGGGTAATGGAGAATTAGAATAAATTCTTACAATGTTCTGTGGGCTCTGGCTCTTAAGATGGTTTAGTAGAAGTGGCTTGCAGTTATGACAGGTGGATATGGAATAACCATTTTTTCAGTTCAGTCTTAATAAATTCCTACCAGTTTTACCACTGATAGAAATCAGTGGCTGTGCAGTAGAAGATGGGGAAGCAACAGGTAGAGCTTTCCAGCTCTGCTCAACAGTGAAGGCACGTTCCTAAGGGAATATTGGGATGCGTTTTCAGTAGTTGAGAAATGCAGGTGAATATTATGGAAGACTTGCCTGTCTTGTTCACCACTGGAACAAGCTTTTCAGTGTTGGGATGGTACTGCACACACACCAGACTGAAATGAAGTGTGCTCTGACTTGCAGCGAGTGGGACATGGAGACGACGATCACGCTGATGCTGACAGATCGCCCATCTTCCTGCAGTTTATTGACTGTGTTTGGCAAATGACAAAGCAGGTAAGATGCTGAAGAGTGTGTTTCTGTGAGGTATCAGTCTTTGGAAACATAATTTGTGTAGGAGAACACATTCCTTTACAGAGTAGTAGCATGTTTACCTGAAGTTGGCTGCACTATGTACACAGAGGGAAATTTCTGTTCAAAGCATGGTACAAGGAGCTAGAGTAGACATTTTGTCTTGAAATCAAAATACCAGCAATTTTTTTCAGTTTAAAATAGGCTTACAAAGGATTTGCTGTTTACATAAGAGTTGTTGTTGAAATAAATTATTTGTGTTGTATGCTCACTTATATGGATTTATATTGTCCTTAAGAACCATCAAAAATCTGGGCTGATTGTTGACTGAGAGTAGTAGAAAATTCTTTTATATATGTCTCAAATGTGAACATTTTCATCCTTATGTATACAGAACAGTATTTGTACCACACAAGCCTGTTCTCTGATAAGTTTTCTTACTTCCATCACTGCTCTTCTCTCTAGATCAGGGGAGATCTCTGAAATCAGTGATTCTTAAGATACCAAAATATTCAGCTTCTCAATTTTGTTTTGAAATATTAAATTATTGAATGGAATTAGTCTTCTTTTTCCTTATATGTGCCTCCAGCAAAAACCTAAGTTTTTTGTGCTTTTATGTTGCCGTTCTTTCATGGGGTTTTTGAAATAGGTTGTCCACATGAAGGCTTTATTTCCAAGTGATGTAGAGTTCTTGGTGCTTGATTCCTTTGGTTTTTATGTTCCCCTCTATCTTTTTTCCTTCTTTCTTTTTTTTTTACCTTCTTGAAGCCTAACATGAATGTGTGCTTTTATAGTAAAAGCTGTTATACTGAAGTCTCTATAGTATGGGATTTGTTTTGAAGGGAGGAGGATATTAGTTTGGTTCCATATGATCCTAGCACTTCCAGATCTCTTACCTTAGTCTTCTTGTTTTGAATATGGTTCTTAAAACTTACATCCTAGTTTCCAAGACTTCTATTTGAAACAATAATCTTTGGTGTTTTATGAAAGTTCCCTGCTGTTACACTGGGCTCTTGTCCAGGGAGTCTTGTAGACTTTCTGTCTATCTGTATTTCAGCATTAATGTGCTGTTCAGTATGGCTGGAGAAAATAAATGAAAATTTCTCTCTCTCTTTCAGAGGAAAGCTAATAACAATAACAAAGAGGGCAGTTCTATAATAACAATAACAAAGTGGGGCAGTTCTAAACACCTGATAGGAATAAAAGTCCTCTGGGGAGATCCTTAATTGAGAGCAGCCTCTTCTATTTTGTGGTTTCCCTTGCTGCCTTCTATTTCTTGCTATAAACAGTTTAGTTCCCTCTAGTTTAGAAAAGAGAAAGCGATGGGGGCAGAGGGGGAATCTGTGAAACATTTTGCCAATACCACATCTGTTCAAAACCTGGATCCAGAAATTGTTCTGAATTTTATGAACAGCAGTGATATTGAAAAATCATTAATGTTGCACAGGAAAAAATAGAAAAAGTTATTCTTGAACGGTTCTTGCCCACTTATTTTAATTTTTCAGTTGACTCGAGCACTTAGAGAATAGATGTGAAGACTGTGATTGCCTTGACACAGACCTTTGAAAAAGAGGACTCTATTTTATTGTTGTGTATTGTGTTGTATCAGTGTGTATCCCCAATTTACTCATAAAACAGTGATAGTTTTGTGCTTTAGAATCTATGGTAAACATATGTGAAATGTTCCAAAGCTCGAATAAGTGTTAATGACTGCAGGAGTGTGTAAGGACTCTGGTTTCAGCATGGGCTAAAAACAAGCAAATAGGCTCTTTTGGGGTGTAAGAGTTACATTCTTGAAACAATCATCTTAAAACAGTGAGAGAATCTCTAATGTCCTACTAAGATACAAATTTCCACATAGCTTGAGACAATGAAATTTAGGCCTTGACAGCCTTGTATTTTCCCTTGGGTTTATGGTCTTCATGACACACAAATATAATAATGGACAATTTGAAAGAAGTACATTGACATCAGATTTTAATAAACACATGGTGAAGTGATTTCCCTCCTCTGTTAGTAAATTCTGGTGATTCTGAGTAGCAGATGTCAAATTGAAAGGCCACATGTGAGCTGATGAAATACTGATGCCTGGTTAAAAATGAGACAGGATTGTAAAATTTGCATGTAGCACTGCAGTTTAAATTCCTACCTTTCATGCACAGAGCCCTCACAGGAGGAAAGTCCATTTAAAGTCAGCAGAAAGTTTCATCCTGTTTGTTACTGGGTATCAGCTGTTGCTGTAGATGCATTTTTCACTGGATTCAGCACTGCATTGTTGCTCTGTCTAGTGTTCACTTAACCATTATTGTCCATTGCACAGTTGTTCTGCCAAGTGTTTCAATGTTAAATGTTACTGTTTTACAGAATGAGTTCATTGATTAAAAAGAAAGTGTATTTGGCATGTGTATGAATCAAATGCCACTTGTCATCATCAGACTTCAACAAGATAATTTCTTTTTTTAAATTCCACTTTACAAAAACTCCCAACAACTCCAGCAGCAACAAGTGGGAGGTTTTAATGACCTGCATGTTTTCTCATAATTAGTGGATTTGAGAAGAAGTAAATTTCCATTTGGGGAATTTTTCCACCTGAATCTTAAAGCAGACGCTAATAGGCTTGGAACTACAGAGGAAGGCATTTTTAGGTCAGTGATTTTTCAGCAGCAGCAATAGAAGCTCTACAGTCTTGCTACATCAGCTCCAACAGTACTACTCTTGTATCCAAAGACTGGGTTTCAATCAAGTGCTATCACTTATTAATAAACTAGTTGGAGTGCAACCAGTGATGTATGGAATTTTGAATATGCTTCACTGGATTGGAATAGTGGCCATGTCGGCATCCTTCTGATTAGTATGGACCTGTCACAACACAGAACCCTGATGTGACAAGGTTCATTAAATGCTTTCAGTTAAAGAGAATCCCTTTAGGAGACACTTTGTCTTTAAATTTTTTTTCCAGATATCATTTTGATGCTTTGCAAATTATTTTTGCTCTCTATATTTGATTGCTACTTTGAGCTGGGCACAGCATGCTGAGATCTGAGACCAAATGAATTTTCTCCTTACTTGGTTCAGCACACCTGCTTGTCAAGTTCTGTTCATACTTCCTTAAACTAATAGCTGTGTTCTTAGCATCATTGTTTTGTAATTGAGTTTTGGCATTATTTCCTAGAGAGAAGTAAGTTCAAACGTTGTAACTTATGGACATGACTAAAAAAGAGATTTTGATAATCTTTATTTCCTCCATGCCTTATGAAAACAAATGGTGAGGAGGTTGAAAACAACTCACAATTTACAAGGGAAGCCACCGTTTGAGCACACTGTGCTGGTGAACAGTGCACAGTGCATTCATAAGGAGGCTCCCATTCATTTTCTATTATGATGCTGATAATCTCCTTACTCAAAGTTTTCAGTCAAAAACTGGTATGTATTAGCTTGAGAAGTCTTGGAAAGAGAATGTTTTTACAATGTTTGTCTTAGATCAATCATCTTTTTTATATAATATTGTTTAAAACTTAGATCTTTCTGGCTTTAATACAAGAAAAAATACATTGTGTGTTATTCAGCTCTTTACTTTCAACACGAATAAACATTTGCTCTTCATAAATCACAGCTGACACTGAAGAGGAATTTCTGGATCAGCTAGTTCACCCACAGTCCCAATTGCTGTTATTCCTCCTAACTATAGGAGTCATCTTTATTTTAAGTAGTTCTTGAGTCACTTGCCAAGGGATTGAGTGTTCTTTAGTGGCACAGAACAGAAACCAGTCCTCTGCTTTCTGCAGAGGCAAATCTGAAATATTGACTTACAATTTCTCCATATAGCAGGAAATTCTGCCTTACGAATCTACAACTTTGCCTCTTAGACTTCTGTGATGATTTACTCTTTCAGAGGGACTGCACAAAGTTTATTTTGTTTGTCCTAGACATTATTCTCTTATTATGTGCTCTTTATTGTTAATGAGTGAAATGCTACCTCTTAAGTTTTCCTTAAATCTTCCCAATTTTTTATTCTTTTACATTTCAATCATTCCATGTCTGTATTTGCTAGCCTTCCCATGCTGGAAACAAAGTTATTTTGGTGCATCAAGCAGTTACCACATGTATTCTTACCATGAAATTTGATTGAAGAAGGACTTCTTCCATCTGAATGGGCAGCAGCCTGTGCAGTTTGCAGTAATTTCATCCTTTATGAATTTTTAGAGCACTACAGATTAGTAGTACAGATTAGATTTCTGACTGTCTTAGAATATATTAGGTAACCTCTGTGAATGAAATACCTGATGGTGCTCAGGGGAATGAAAGTTCTTTCATTTCAGCTGTATAGGATTTAATTTCCCATGCAGAAAAAGAGGGATTAAAGGCTTATTATATATAATTGATGGTAAACTCAGGGTGAAATGGAGAAAAATAACTTACTTGAGTAGAAAGTGAAAGAAAAGTTTTAAATAACTGTTAAGCACAATGTATGTGTAGTAGTCCTTATTCTTCAATTCATTACATGTTGAAATAGGAAATAAAGCTCTTAAATGCTATTATGTTATTTTTTCCTTTCCCCCCCCCCCAAATGCTTTCTTGTTTTGTAATAAGAGATATAAAGCTTATGTTTAAGAGGGTTTGGCCTCTTAGAACAGAATACTGTTAGAACTTCTTAAAATGGATTGCTTTGTATCACCAGTTTCACATCAACTAATGTTTGTATTCTGGAATACTTGGATAATGAATGCAAAGTATAACTCTGAGAAGTATTTGTAAAGATGTAGGTAAAAGGAATTATTGATGCAGCAGTTATTGAAATTGATTACTTTTCCTTCAGATAATCTATAAATAGGAAAAAAATCTTACCTGAAAGATTTGGTTGCTTCTTATGTCTTTCTTCCTTTCTACACTGCTTAAAATAATGCTTGAAATAATTTTACCCTTTTTTAAAATATTAGTTTCCTGCAGCGTTTGAATTCAACGAGTTATTTTTGATCACCATTCTGGATCATCTTTATAGTTGTCTCTTTGGGACTTTCTTATGCAACTGTGAAAAAGAGAGATTAAAAGAGGTAAATAATTAGTATAATACTCATTCTTGGTTTTCTGATTTTATATAAAAATGCATAGAAAACTAGCTAAGAATGTCTGAGCTAGGTTTTTAAATACGTTTGTCACACGGTCTTAAAAAAACAATACAGACATTAAATTTCATGGTATGATAAATATATACTGAATGCCCTTCTATTAAATGAGGTGGCACTTGGGTTTCTTCAGTCATCTTTTGTTATCATCTGCTTGGGGGGTTGAGGGTTCTAGTAAGTTCCCTTGCAGGTATTTTTAGCCAAAATACAAAATTTTAAATAATTGTAATTATCAAATTAAATTATATTTCTGAAGGAACTCGTGTGGATGACTTGGCAGGTTACTCTAGGACCTAACTGAATGGAACTTGTTTTTGAGGACTACAGAAATTAAAATTATCTAAATGAGTGAAGTTAGGACTCAATTAAATATTATGTGTTTGTGAAGAAAAATTAAAAGTTTGTTAATATTCCAAGTACACTTTTGCTTACTTTGTGACTGTTATTTTTCTCATTTTTTAATAGCAAGTTGCAATTTCTTGTTATATTTAGTTCAGCTTTTTTCTTTTTTTTTTTCTTTTTTTTTGGTTTGTCTCTACTGCTTCTGTAGGGGAAAAGTTGCATGTAAATACCACAAGATGGAGCTGAATAATATGTTCTCAGCAAATGCAGGGTTTCCAGACAGCTTTCTTTCATAAATAAATAGTCAGATGCAATTCTCAATAAAGAAATGCAATTTAAGACACAGCAGTAGTAGAAACACATGCTTTGCAACACTGAAGGAGTTTAAATTTGTAAGATGAATCTGATGTAAGTTCAGATTTCCAATCCTTGATCTAACCATTATTATGCTGGTTAAATTTAGAATAAAGCAACTTTCAGCAGTGCAAATAAAAGTACAAGAAGTGAGTTTAAAGCATATCAGTTATTTGTTAGGAGCAAATTGTATGAGTAGAAAAATTGAATAATTATTTTTCACAGACACTGTTTTGGATCTTCCAAACTCCCTATCTCTTTGCTGATATTCTTGTTAAAACTATGTTTTTTGTTTAGTTGGTCAGTGTGTAACCATGTATTTAAATAGCTGTATATATTGCTGTAAATTACGAGCAGTACAGGTTGCTTTTGCTCAACTAGACTTTAGTGTCTCTGAAAATAATATGTCTAAATCTCCTTTCTCTATTAGCCTTGGACCAAAATAAGTGTTCAGATGTTTTGCTAAAGTTTTAAGGCTGTTTAATGATCAGCTAATGCAAGTGTTCTCAGACTGCATGTAATTTTCTAGTAGATAAGGTACAATTCTGACAGAATTACTGATATGTAGATATTAACATCATCTTTTAAAATTTTGCAATCCATGTCATTAATTTTTTAATTTTAACTTTTTTTCAATTAGGAGGTGAGCACAAAGACTGTATCTCTGTGGTCCTATATAAACAGCCAGTTAGAGGAATTCACAAATCCCTTCTATGTAAACTATGAAAACCATGTGCTGTATCCTGTTGCCAGTGTGAACCATTTGGAACTGTGGGTGAACTACTACATCAGATGGAACCCGAGGATGCGACCTCAGGTATGAGCTTTCACATGTCTTCAGTGTTTTACTGAAGATCACAGAGATTAAAAGAAATTATTATTTTTACCAATGTCAAATGCAGCATATAATACAAAAGTGCTCATCTGTTGCACATATTTCAGCTAACAGGGAAAAAGGTGTTTGTTATGAAGATGATGCAGAATGTGGTCAAACTGGGAAAAAGGATGTTTTCATTAAAGCCACCCATAGACTAGGGAGTTACAGTATCACTGTATTGGCTTGTAAAGATTAACAGTCTTTTTTTGTCAGAAGATTACTTTTATAATAATTTTATAAAACTTTGTAATACTATAATTCTTTTATTGCCTTCTTGCAGTTTTTATGTACCTTTGTTTTTAATGATGTTTTGCCCTTTCCCCAGCACTGACATAAAACATTGCAGCAGTTTCTGAAAGAACTGGACTATACCAACTCATTTTGCAGGCCCTCTAATTTAAGCATCCCATGGAAGCTTGTTTTCAATTGACTTTTATAGTTTTAAGATGGCCTACTAAAGATTGAACACTCCCCTTGATTTATCCAGCATTTGTTCTTATCAATAATACCTGCTATTGGGATAAATCTCTAAGTTTCATCAGACAGATGTTTCATATGCTCTTATGCTGAGAAGTCTGAAGACTATGACACATTCAGATTGTCACAACCATGATATATCTGAGTGTGCTACACCATCTCTATATTAGCGTAGCATTCCAAGGTACCCCCCAAGCATATTATGATAAATTACCTGTATTAAGTGATTGCTTGAAAGCTACTTTCATCTTCTAGCAGTTAGAATGAGTTTCAGATTTATTAGACATCCACAAGTCAGAATCTGTTATAAAAGATGGTGTTCCAAGGTAAGTTTCAAGGACACTACACTGGTAGAAGTGCAGGTATATGAGAAATACCTTTTAAGGTCCTGAAAAAGTCTGGATTGAGCTTGCTTTTCTCACTGAGGTGTTCCCTCTGAGCTGCTTTGTTTCTCTTCTTAAAACTTTGAAAGAAATATTTTAAGTTATATAATTTTCAAGTGAAATTGTCATCTGCTTTTTAGCAAAATGCCATCTTTCCTTTAGCCTGTTTGCTGAATATCATTTGGGTGGTGTTGGCACTACCTGCAGTGTTGTTGGTTTATAACTTGTATTTGATTGAGATCTCCAGGCCCTGACAGCGAGCAGGCTTTGTGAACCACATGAAATCCAGCCCTGTCCAAAAGAGGGAGGGTAGGAAAGGGATTACATAATGAGGAAATACCAGAGCTGTCATCTCTTAGTGAGACCTCTGCTCACTGTCTCTGTTGCTGTGTGCTCTGCCTGCTTCTCTGGGAGATGCTCCTCAGTCCTTCTGGCACATGAGACTCATTCACTGTCTTAGAGCAAGTGTCTCCATCAGATCAGCAGCTGAAGGTAACAAAATGTGATGGCCCTGGTAACTCTCTTAACTTTCCTGCCATCTGCTTTTCTTGAAGTACTTTAAAAAAGTGTTTCAACTCTTTAGTTCTACCCCCTAAGTTTTGTCTTGGTATATCATCCATTTCCTCTTGTCTCTGGCCTGAATTTATGTGATATTTATGACCAACATTTGGGAGTGGTTCACATCTACTTGGATAAATTAGCAGCAGAAATTACAATTTTTAGTTGCAGAATTGCATTTGCCAGTCTAATTATGAAAGCACAGACCCATACAAGCGAGTAAATAAACTGTTTCTGTAATCACAGTATACTAAGCTTGATTTCATCTGTGTTTGCATTGTCTGATGTCACACCCTGTTAATCAATTCAGTAACATTCAAATGCATTCAATAACAGAAAAAAAGATTATCCTTGTGACACCCAGCAGGTCTTCACTTACTTTCAGTGAAAAAATTTCTTAATCAGTGGATTTATTATAATAATGGGCATCCCTGCCTACCGATAAAAGGTGATTTTGTTGAATACCTTTTAATGTGTTCTTTAGATTTTCAACTAAATATTAGAGGAAATAAAATATTTAACATAAATAAGTTCTCTGATGATTAGTTCAAGGCAACTTTGTGCTGTTTTATCAGCTGCAAAAACATCTTTAGAAAACTAAACCATGATTATTGTTTTTAAGGATCTCACCAAAAAGAGCCAACAGGTGAATTTAATGGAAGATGAATAATAGTATTTTAGGTTTTTTCATTCTATTTGATTTTTAAATGGACTAAGAGAAGTTTCATTGCACTTCATTTTCTTTTCTATTTGAAATGAGCATATATGACCTATTATATTTTTTAAATTTGAAAATTACTGAACACTAACTTGATATAACCATTTATTAGTTTTTGTATTATTGTACTCTGTATTCAAATAACTGTCTCAACCTGTACTGTTGTGGTACAGTTTAAACATACTCTTCATTGCTCTAGGACATACAGTTTAGCATTATTCTTATATTCTATAAAGATTGCTTAGAATTATATTATTTCATTTCTGTCTAAGCTTTGTAGAAGCCTGAGATGGTGGATTTGATCATGTTTACTTGCATCAAGAACCCTGTTTATTCTAAATTGCAATAGATCTTGTGCACATAAGGACACACAGCCTCTTTCCATATGGTTCAAAGCTCAGGAGTCTGCAAAGTGAACACTGTGAAAAATTCTAGGTTAAATGTGGACATCTCTTGTTGCTAAATTGTGCTTCAACAAGGTCATTCTAATTCTTAAGTGAAATAAAATGTTCTTTGGTTTGTGTTTGGAAGTGTTACATTATCATTGACTTCTTGTCCAAAGAAAATTAGATAGATTTAAGTTCTGTCTTATTTGAGTTCATTGGCTGAGAAGACCTTTTTCAGATTTGCCCTTTCTTTGACTTGGAGAAATGTGTATTTGTATGTGGCATGTGGAAGAGAAGTTCTCCCATTGTCTCATACAGCAGTGTGGGGTCTGTGGGTATGGCCTTGCAGATGACTCTTCTAGTCTGGAATACATTAGATGATGTGATGCTTTTGAATTTTTTCAATTGATACACACTTTTCCCTTTTCTATGTAGTGATTTCATCTTCTTCTTGACACTGGTTTGAGGAATTCTGGCTGCCAGATGTCATTAGGTGTCTCCTTGGGCATCTCTGGAAGGTGGGGAGAGCACAACAATTAATATTCTTGAATATGATCTCTGCAGGGGCAGTATTTTTGAGCTAACATAACCCATCAATTCATATATGCAGAGCATGAGTGAAAAGTTCCAGTCCTTCAAGTTGTGAGAGGCAAGGAAAATAATGCATTTCAGTCACCAAACTTTGCACAGTCCATTAGGATATATTTAGTTCTTTTTATGCTTTCTTGGAAATTATGGTTTAACCCTTGGAGGACAGGGCTCGTTTAACTTTGCTTTTATGTGGTTTTTTTTTTTTTTTAATTTTTCTATGCCTAGTAATTTTTCTTCAAGCTCTGTTCTGTGAATTTGGTCACAGTGCTCCTGTTAATACCACAGAAACCCCTGGAATTTTTCAAATTCATTCTTTTCTTCATGTGTGTGGACTGTCATCCAGAGAAAAGGCTAGCACCATCTATCACCAAGAAATTAAATTCAGCTACTGTAATGGGATCACCTGCTAAAGGCAATCACAAAACTCCTGTGGAAGAGTCAGGGAAATTTTCTTGCCTGGTTAGCAGCTCACTTAAAGACATGAAAGGGAAAGGTAGGAATAAGTAAACTTGTTTGTTTAGTATATACAGAAATTACTGTAAAGTATATAAGTAGCTTACAGTTGCTTTTATTTGATGTTATTGCAGAAGGATTTGATGTGTTAAATAGTTGAGCAATCGGATGTTAGCTGAGTTTCAGTGTCAATAAACGCAAAATATTGTATAGTGAAAACAACAAATAAGATCCTGAGTGTCACTGGGAAAATTGCTGACAATGAACTGGAAAACATAATTACTGAAATGCTTTATTCTGCATGTAACAGGATAATATAACTGCATATAACTTAGTGTGTGGCACATGGAGTGTTTGTGTATTTATCCCTGCCTTCAGTCACAGTGGTTAGTGTGTTCCCCTCTGAGCAAGTTGACATTGGGATGTTTTTGAAAGTCCACACATTTGATTTGCCATCAGTTTGTGGCAGGACAGAACTGTCACACAGCTCTGAAACTGCTTGGCATTGCTGGTTCTGAGTCCCTCTTTCTGAATGAAAGATTGAGGCAGGAGGTGTCAGGAGAAGGAATTGCATTGAGAATTAGACAGCTGAGTGTTACCTTAGCAAAGCAGATTCCATCCCTGCAATTAACAAAGAGTTTTTTGTGAGATGAGGCAGGTTTCAGCCAGTGCCTGGTAGTTTCTCTCTAGCTAAGTGTCAAGTCAAGATTTCCAGAGTTTAATTTACTGCAGATAATTTTCATCTGCATATAAAAGTCTCAGAATTCAATCAGTATGGAATAAAATAGAGACCAGCCACTTATCTTGGATGCTGGTAGATACTGTAGTTACCTCAGAAAAATGAATTGGTATCCTATAGTGGCATCAGAATTTGCACAGAATGGGAGAAGTTAGTACTGTGCAAATAATCTTCATTTTTGGGAGTTTCTAACACATTTTGAAGAGCAAGCACACAATTTCTCTCACATCTCAGATATCTAAATCTAAATAGGCTGTAGGTTTTAATAACCAATGGCATCAGCTTGTAGCATGTACAGTTTCCTGAATTTGGAAATCTGTCAGTAGTTCTGATTTCCACCTGGTAGCATTCTTAATTTTTGTCCTTGCTTTTCCAGGAGGCCAGGGTTTTTTGCTTTTGTGCAAACAAAAGGAGGAGCAAACCTCTACAGAAAGTGTGGAAGTATTGACTATTATTGAAAATTGCTGTCTTTGTAATTTGAGATTGCCTTTTGCTACAAGTCTCCTGTTAACTAGGCTGTCAGAATTCCAGTTCTTCACAGAGAGGAACAAAAAGCTCAAGTGAGAGATATTGTAGTCTTTCCTATTCACAGAGTAGGTTTTTTGGAAAACTGACCATCTTAAGTTGAGCAGTGAATTTAAAATAACCGTTTTCTTCTGCAGCTTTTCTTCCCTGTTGCTAAAATAGATAGTCTCACTGTACAAGACAAAATGCATTCACTGTTGAACAATTTTCATGTGAATGGCTGTCCTTGAGCTAGTAAATAACACACAGTAGATATCCATCCAATTAAGACTTGGTGGTGCTATAGGGGAGTAGCTATTATAATTTCTCTTATCTCTATCCATGTGTTGACAAATTTTGATATCCAAAAGCACTTCGGAATCCTGAAGGATTCCTTGGGAATGAAAGCCTGAAAATCAATACTGAAAGTGAACTGTAGTAATTCTGTGAAGAGGAAGGCTTGAATTTTTGAAGAAATGAAGCTGTCTTATGTGTATATGGTTTTTATGTGGGATGTAGTATGTATATAGTATAGCATAAACTATAGTTTCTCTGTGGGCACAGTTTAAAAAAACACACTTTATTTTTCCTTAAATCTTTCCCCAGCTGGAATAATTAATCATAACTGTGAAGTGTCTTGTGCTCAGCATTACACTGCACCAGGTTCTGCATTTGATGTATGTGGATAATTCAGTTTAAAAAATGGTTTCATATCAATGGTATTTTTAGCAATAAAGAATGTTTTTAGCAGTGTTATAAGTATTTTTCTTCTCAATGTAATCCTGTTGTTAAGGTGAAAAAAAAGTACCTGCTTTTGAGTGAAATAGGCAGCAAAGGAAAGGAAGCAAATGAAGCTAAATGAGGAAAATAACCACCACCCATTTTAACTGGTTAATTTGCAGAAACCTACAATCAGTTCTTCCTTAGTGAAGAATGTTACTTGGGTCACTCAATTTTGGCAGCATTTTATTGCTTTGCACTGCTTGGGAATGGGGTTTCAGATATGGCAGGTATCATTAGTAGTGTGTCATGTCATGGCTTACCAGGGAAAGAAACTGCATGTACCAGAGAGAAGAAACTCTTCGGGGTGACAGGGGAGCTGGCAATGGGAAAGGAAGGGAAACAAGTAGCAGGGAAGAAGTGCAGAAGTTGAATGTAGCTACAGGTGAATGGATAGGTTATATGAGGAGGGTAATTGTGGCTTGATGGAGAAAAGTTGAATTAGAAACTTGGAGAAATGCTGAAATGGGAAGAAATGGAAAAAATGTGAATCTCCCTAAATAAAATCTTCCTGATTAGTTGATTTTTTTTGTTTGTTTGTTTGTTTACCAAAAAAAAAAAAAAGTTGCTGAAGATAACTCAGTGAAAGAGGTAATGGAATAACACTAGGGATTTAAATGTGATGGTACAAAATTTGGTTAGAACTTAAAGCCAAATAGAAAGATGCCAGAATCATGGACAACAGGGAGAAGTCTATAAAGCTTATACTTAGTGCTGAGGGTATTGTTCAGGATAGGTAAAAGGACTTGGGGCACAGGGTTTGGGTAAGTGGTGGGAAAAAATTGGTTATGAGGTAGGGGAGCAGCATATAGTCTGACTTCCTGAGTCAAAATTATAGTAACAATTAAAAAAAAAAAATCAAAACAAAAAAAAAAAACCAACACTGAAAAGGCTTCCTGAAGCATTGTGGTTAGATTCTTCTCCAGCTTTTACTGGGACAGCTTTTTTGTTAATGCTGGAGTGAGGTCAGACTTCCCAAGGATCCAGGCCTTTTTCCTCACTACTTAGTACTGCTGGCAAACTCCATATTCTTGTCTGTTTGGTTCTCTTGCTAGCTATATTTGATGCAAGTGCCAATTCTGTTTTGGGGTGATCAGCTTTTAACTGTTTGTAGTAAATTTTATGTAACTAGAGAAATCTATTTCTTATAAATAATGCATGGCAGAATTTTTTTATGAAGTTAACTCTCCATAATCCATTGAAAGATATGTAGTACATTCACCTTTGTTTCTATTTCATTTTTACTGGACTATTGTGTTAAATCACAGAAACAAAATTTACTGCTTTTCAGCACATTGAGATAATCGTTTAAATAGCACATGAAAAACATCCTGAAGAGCAATGACCCAGACAATTTTCCAGCCCAGCCAAACTGTAGATGCACTGCTGGGTCAAGTTTCATCTGTGTAGGCTTCTCTCATGCATCAGAAATAGTTCTGTGCTTTTATCTGCTTTATGGACACAGATGATGGATCTGGCTGTAGAAGCTGAATGTTGCCTGGCAGCATCACTTTGGGGACACTAGTGTTGCAAAGGAAAGGATACACACTCTGCTGAAAATCTGTGGACCAGAGCAGCAAAAATAAGTTGAATGTAGTTGGATGATAGGTCCAGAATAATCTTTTGAGCTTCCACTCCTAATTTGAGGGGTAGAATGAGTGAGTAGAAAACAGTACGGCTGCTGTCAGCTTCCCAACAAATTCATCTCAGGCAAACCAGTTGCATGATTTTTTAATCAAGACAGTAATAAAAGCTTGCCTTGGTTACACTGCTTGTGCTGTGCAAGTACACAGTTCTAGGGTTAAGGTGGTATCAAGATCTTTTAACAAACAATCTTCAAACTTCTTGTTCCTTTCAGAATCTGTCACTCTTCCACTTCTTTTCATTCTAAACAGTGGCAAAGTGAAGGAGAGCCTCGTTCACAGCAAGTCATTGCAGGTGTTACTGTGAAGGTTGTTTGGACCCATTTCCTTTTGAAGAAGGTTTTATTTAAGAAAGGAGTCTCATTATAAAATAGAATAGGGTGAAGTGACAAAAATGGAGATGGTTGTCTGTAAGAATTTGTACAGCATGGTTTGAGGATCCACTGTCAGCAACAGGTCTGCCTGGAATTAAGTCTTTAGGAAGTGTGGAAGTGAACTGACTTTTTAACTTTAGTATTTTTCATGACAGAATTTCATTCATGATGCTTCATCTTTTTGCTCTTCCTCCTCCATCTAGGATGAAATGAGGCTTCCAGAAAGTTGCATAATTCTTTTAATGGTTTTGTTAAAAAAAAAAACAAAAAGCAAAACATGTAACTTGAGGGCTTTGTTTTGGGCATCCCCCCCTGCTTTTCACTCTATTTTCATTCTTTCACATTTGAATTTGCTGCTTTTTTTTCCCAATAAAGGGCAGTTACAGTAACAGAACTGAAGACATCTGGAGGGAAACATGGTTCCTCATGCCAGGCTTCAGGTCTTTTTGTAGGAACTTCTCTGACACTTCAGCTCCTATACTACCTTTTCCTTACACCATGATAATGTAATTTGAACATGAACCTTTATTACTAAAGAATCAGCTATTGTCAGCTGCTTTAAGATTGAGCTGCTTGAGATTTTTCTAGAGTGAATTTGGCATGCTATTTTTCTAGAGTGAATTTGGCATGCTATTTGGCATGAAATTAAAGTATGTATTGGAAGTTTAATAAGTGAAACCTATCTCTAGAATTTTATTGTTTAGTATTGTGTGCATCTATATGATGCTGTGTTAATGGCAATCAAAAATATTTTTTCCTGGGAAAGGCATTGTATCAGAAAACTCTTTGTGTTTACCAGATGAAGTGGCATGATGATATTTAGTGGAACTTCTTGCAGTGTTTAAATCTAACATACTCTTACTAAAAGATGGCAAATATTTTGAAGGTGACCTCTTTTTTCCCTACTGTAAAGCAATACTCTGCCTTGCTTACAGCTTAACTGGGTTGCAATGGTTTTTACTGAGTCCCCAAGTTTGTGTCTGACTGAATTGTTTTGTGAAACTTCATCCAACAAGGCTCAGTGTTTTATGAAAATGTGACTAAGAAAAATGTTTTCCCATATGAAAATATTGGGAAACTTTGGGACTTCTGCTGGGGCAAGGGGCTGTTTTTCTATAAATGTTCCATCTCTAGGGCAAACATGAGATTTTAGTAAGATTATATTTCAGAAACTGTCCCGTTCATATCCTGGTAGAAATTCCTCCAATTTGGAGATCTGAGGCTGCTGTGATTTCAGTGAATTCTCAAGAACTGGGAATAAATAAACAGGCTGAGAGATGAATTTTATACAGAGTCTATGGGAGAGCTGGGGCTAGCTGTGAATAAGAGCCAGGAGCAAATAATGCTTCAGGTGCTGGAGCTGTTTGCTCTGTGTTCAACCCATGGAACAGAGTCTGGGAAAGTAGGCTTAGAGGGGAAATGGCTGCAGGCAGAGGAAGAGTTGTCCCCTGAGAGAAATGAAGCTTCTCCCTGCCTTTGCCAGAGAATTTCTCTGTTGTAAGAGAGCTCACCTAGAGCAGAATGGTTGCTCTGTGTGTTCTTCTTATTTACTATTACTGTCCTGCCTGATACCCTCATGCCCCAGCTGGAGAATTCTCAAGCTCTCTGTTAAACCAATTTGACATCCAAAGTACACAAAATTAGGAGGTGCTGGCTTCAGATCCTGGTTTTTAAAAGTAGAGTGTTAATTTTCCCATGCCTCGTTAGGGCATCTCATTTGTTTCTTGACATGAGATGAAAGTACAGAAAAGGAAACTTTAGCATTTTAAATTCAGAAGAATAAATAAAAGATGGTGTCAGACACCTGCAAAGAAAACTAAATACTGAATAACTTGTTATTAAGTAGCATCAGCCTGTGTACTGCGTGAATGAGGAATACAAGGGGGAAGCTAGTATTTTAATATTTATTTGACCAGTGATTTTATACATATGTACAGGAAAGCTGAATAGAGTTCAGAGAAGTAATCTTCATTCTGACACCTCCTAATTCTTTGAGAGCATAATTCTGCAATCTTATTATTGAGGAGTTTCCTCTGTGACTTGAATATACACAGACTTTTTAAATGTCATTGTTGTTATTTAACTAATTTATTGAAAGGCAGCTCTGCTCTTCAGGATGGACCTGTGGGGAGAACAGCACTTGCGTCAAAGTTGGAGCATGTTCCTGTTGAATTAGGCTCTGAGTGTGCAGAGGGATTGAGAGGTGCAGCCACACTTTTCTTCCTCTAAGCACTTTATAGAGCATGCCAAGTCCTGCAGCAGCTTTTGTGGAGTGTATCCTGGCAAGATTTGTCATAGGTTCCCTGAAAGCCAGTTGTGTGGGGTTGCTTTTTGAGAGCGTTTTAGCCCTGCAGTGGAACCCAGCTGCTGATGCCTGAAATCTGGCTTAGAGAAATGGACCTGGTTTGCTGAATCATGGTTAAACTGGGCAGAAATCACATGTACAGATCTCCCATGACCCAGGGAGCCATTGTGTGACTGATGATTCCAGTGGTAAATCACTCTGTTAGGGACCTAAGTGTTTCAGGAAAATGTCTTCCTAAAGAAATCTAAAGTAGGAGTGTGAGAAAGGAATCTTCTATGGACGGCAAAAAATAAATACAGGGAGTGCCAATTCCAGAAAATCCTAATCTTTACTAAAATTTGGATTTCCCACAGTGTGTGTTACAGCATCGTGGACAATCTTCGTCAGCAGGCTCAGTTTTGCCATGTTTCTATGTGTATATACTTCTGGTAGTCTACCTCAGAAAAATTAGATTGGCTTTGTAGAGAGTGTGCTTTGTGTTTGATTAGTGAAAGAGATCTGTATATTTGTGGTGTCACTTGCTGAAGAGTTTGTATAGAGGATGTAGGGTAAAACTGCAAGAGGGGGAATTAATTGCACAGTGAGGGCAGGGCTCCAGGGTCATTGGGAGCTGGTAGTATGCAGCAATGGTTCTGCTGAAGACACTGAAAGTTATGCTTTTAAAATTGCTGTAGATGACATGCTGGATAAATTGATGACTCCCAGGGTACTAGGAGCAGCACTTTCTCAATACACTGAAGTTTCTGTTTATGGGCTAAGCCACAAACAAGAAAAAAAACTATGTGGCGAAAAAATTGTGGACCTAAAAAGACCTTTGGTACTATTTTATTGTTTAAAGTTAGAACAAGAATTAAAAATTAAAGGGTATTTTTCTGTGTTAGGTTTGGAAAATATCAATATCAAATGCATGGATTTTGGATGTATGTTCTTTAAAAAGTGATAATTCACAAAAATGTAAGTTGTGACTCAGTTGAGTATTGATAGCAAGTAAAACCCTTTTTGGTTTTGCTATTTCCTTCACATGGCACCATGTGCAGATGGCAGGTTCAGGTGTGCATCCCAGCCTTAACAATCACCACTAAGCAGTAGGAACTGATAGTGGGTGAATGCAATTCCCTGGACCCTGCCATTCCAGAAGCCCAAGGTATAAATTACTCACCTAGCAATCTGTAGGTCTTCCAGTGCTGCATTTCCCCATGATTGTTGCATCAGTGCAATTAAATTATTTTCCTATCTTGCTCTTTCCAAAAGCTATAAACAATTAAGAGTTTGTACGGGATAAAGGAAATTAAAAGCAACTTTCAGTAAAACTCTTTTGGCCTTGTTAGAAAGAGAGGGAGGGTTCTCTCTGCTTGTCTGAGATAAATCCAGCTGCAAAATCTAGTATGGTTTGAATCTTCCTTTGGCCATGATTCAGTTGAATGTTTCAGATATGAAAGGGCTCTGATGCAGTGGTGCATTTCTGATGTTTGTTGGGTAATATCAGAAGCAGAAACCTGTACAATGAACTTCTGTGAAAGATCTATTGGAGTAAGATTCTGGGAGGTCCAGACACCATTCACTTGGCTGCTGCACTTTTCTCACTGGAAGGGGTCAGACTCTTGGAAAGATGCCTGGTTAGAAGAGTAACAAGATGCTCCATATGGAACCAGCTTTGTGAACTCTATGTATAAAGTAAGTCCTGTCCCAACAGGCCAAAGAAATCATTGCCAGGAAAGGCATTTTAAGTTCAGCTAACAGTGGTATTGATATTGGATACAAGGTACATTTAGTGGAGTATATTTGGTATCCCATCAAAATAATTTGCAAACACTTTTTAATAGGTTGCCTGACAATTGTGTTGTTAGAAAGGGACAGTTTCCTGCAATGTTTCATTTCAAATGACTAAAGAAACACTATCCCTAAATATTGACATACTGAAATTTACAAGTGTTGAATTCCTTGTTACTGAAATCAATAGCAGATGCATTGATGAAAAAGATAGATCACTATGAGAGTCAAGGTAATCCTTTTCTTTCTTTACCTGGCAGGTTCCAATCCACCAAAATCTTAAAGAGCTCCTGGCCATCCGGACAGAGCTCCAGAAGAAGGTTGAGGATTTGCAGCGGGAAGCTGCCACACGTTCCATTTCCTCCTCCTCTGACAGAGGTTCATCTCCTTCCCATTCTGCCACACCAGTGCACACCTCTGTGTGATGTGGAACAAAGGCTGTGTGAAAAAACCAGTGTCAGGTAACAGAGGGTGAAGTGCTTTTCCCATCACAGAAGGATTGTGAGTGACTTGTAATTGCTGTGATCTACATGCCTTACTCTGTGTCTGATACTGTCACAATGAGGCCAAAAAGAGCTTCAATAGATGTGATGTATTTTCTTGTTGGCAGTTCCCATGTGTTTTGACACTAGCTAAGTCACCAGTTGTGAAATTAAACTTTGTTTTTGAGCAACTAACAATTTAACCATTCTAAAAAGGAATCCATTTGCCAAGCAGACAGAAAAATGCCTCACACGTTGTCTAGAGTACTATGCCTGGTTAAGAGAATCAGATGAAATGCCACATGATGCTTACGCAGAACACAAAATGTTTTTCAGAATGGGAGCTCCTTACTTAACTCAGTAATTTTTTTTTTTTTTTTTTGTAGAGCAATATTTTTTTCATTTTAGGTAATGCACTTGGAAATCGATTTTAAAATAAATGTTTTCCAGTATAGTTAGTTTTACATTTCAAGCTAAATATGCCATTAAAAGTGGATGAAGTTGAGCTGGATTTGTCAAGTACACCACACTGACTTGTATGATGTAATATATTTGGTAAAGCAAGTATTTAGATTTTTTTTAATGCCTTTTGTACAAGTTGAAATGAAGTCTTTTGACTGTTTAGCTTATCGTTCAGTTGCAGCCTCCCGAGTGAGGGCTAAACTTGCTCATGTACAAAGTAAAAGTTTGTTTTCTAGCAAATGGTAATATTTGGGGTTGGAATGACACCCAGCTGTGTAAATTGTATAGTCTGTATAGCTCTACATTGTGACGTGTGTTTTGTTTCTAAGTGTACACACAAAATGCAAAGCTGTGTGCGTTTATACACGTTTATGGGATGTTAAACATGCATCCTCCTGTGGGTTTAAGCTGTACACTCAGAAAATGGATCCTGCCTGTCCAAATCCTTCTGAGGACATTAACTTGAAATGACTTTGTTTGACAAAGTTTTTTGAATAATATGATATTAATTGTTTTTCTTTAAATAAAGCCTCTTGGCTTTTTGTTTTTTTTAATTCCTACTAGCATTTTTTCTGTAAATGAATAATTAAACTGTATTGTCATGTTAAATACACATTCCCAACTTTATAATACCTCCCCCCAGAAATACTCATATTGGAGAGACTTGATTACTATAACATTCCTCCTTTTAGACAGTTACCATTCTTGGAAGGCCTAGGAATGGTGCATGCTGCAAATTTTCCCTGGATTGTTTTCCTTGCTGTGTTTCATGAAAATCTGGTTCTTCTCCTTAAGAAACTTAAATATTGCAGCTCTGCTTTTTGACTCATGTTTATATTGCTCTGGGTTGTGCTGGCAGGAATTAAGCCCCATTCTTAAGAGCCAGTTGATTCTATACGGTGATTGCAGGTTTTAGTGGCTGTGAGTATTTGTTGTTGTACATTTGTTCCCAATACACAATGGCACTTTTCTGTGTCTCGTTCTCTGCATGAACTCTACCCAGCACATAGTTAATGAGTCAAGCGAGCTGCTGAGCACCTTCCCAACTTCATCTGGAGAGGCTGAAGTGCTGTGTCCAGTGCTTACACATTTACTGTGCAGCACAGGGTATTTCAACATGTCCTTTTTACTGTACTGAATGGTTTTTAGAATAAATAGAAACAAACACAGTTTAGGAAGGCTTGCAATGTTGCATCTCTTAATCAACCTCAAGCTTTCTATAAATAGATTAAAGATGCTTTCCTGTAAAAATGGTTCTGCTGAACAGTGTGCCAGCAATGAATTTTACATTGCCAAAATATGTTGAGCTGGTATTGAATTAAACTCTTCTGTACTTCAGATTTCCGTGACATTTCAACTGTATATTAAAGTAAACCATATTATCTCCAAAATGCAGTGCTAAAGAAAATCTTTTGAAGTTCTTCTCTATATTTGTACTAATAATCAAAAGATTTTATTGCAAAAGCGATGACTGGATTAGCTTGGGCATTCTGAGATTTTTGAAGCTTGGATTTCTAAAGCTAAACTCTGAGAATTTGATTTTGCATAGAAGAACATCAGTTATTTCATGTGACTGGCTGCATATCCACCAGTTTCAACACAGCTCAGTGAGTCTCTGATGTGCAGGGAGAGCTCTGGGGGAGGGTCCTGCTGTTCCACGTGTCAGCACATTGGATGGGTTTGTACATACTTAGCACAGAAATATTCTGAGGTATTCTATAGCTCATATGGGCTAGTTAGAGCACAGCTTTACACTGAAGAGATGATTGTACTCAGTCTGCTTCCTGATAATCAGATTTTTTCCTATGGATTGAACAACTAATTCTGGTTGTTGGGGTTTTTTTGTTTGTTTGTTTGTTTTTTTTTCTTCATTAAGGCAATATTGAACTAGCTAAGGGAAGAGCAGCATCCTGTTTCCTGTCTGATGCACCTTGGACAGAGCTATTAACTTCTGGTTCAAAACCTAGATCTTGTGCTTTGGATTTGGGTTTTAACTGCACAGTATAAAGGGAATGTGCAAAGAGAGCAAGCAGTTACATTTGGCTTGTAGGGTTTTCCTATTGTCAGCGGGGTATGAGAGGGACTACAACCTGAATCCAGTGTCTCAGAAGGGGATGAAGCCCTGGCAATCTGCTGGCACATTTTTTGCTTGTAAAGTAAGTTAAGTGAAGCATCAGCATCAGAGACTTTGCTATTTTAGTCCTGTTTCAGAGCTGAATTTACACTTCTTTCCCCTTTGTAGATAAAAGTAATTTTTTTGTTGTTTCATTAAAATGGAAGAAGGCTTTCAAAGCCAGTAAACACTCCTAACTGCCTGGTTCTGTTCCCTGCAGAGGCAGCCTTCTCAAGTCATTAGAGCTTTAAACAAGAAGTGTTTCATTGCTTTCATTTTCCAAGAGAAGCTGCACTAGTCCATGTGCTGTATTTAGTAATACCAAGAATAGCTAGTTCTCTAAAAGCTGAAAACAAGGAATCAAGAGCTCTTATTCATGTGCACTAAGCCTCCCAACAGAGGACACAGTCAAAAGGGCAATTCAGACTATTCCCCAGGTGAAACATTTATGGTAAAAAGCAAAAAGAAAGTCCATTTACTGAGACCTTATCTGTGGAATTAAGAGGGTATTGATAGCTTTTAACTTGTGCACTTGGGAGAAAAGAGTTAAGAAACATGGGCCAAAAGTAGTTAGTTTGAAATATAAACCTTTTTTGACTGTGGGACTGAGCATTGCATCATTATACAAAACTTAGTTTGCACTGCATGGGAGATTTATCTACTGGGTGTGAAAATGTAAAGGAAACTGCAGGAAACCTATGTCACTGCCTTGACTTTAGCTGCTGGGTGACCTGAGGAAAGTGTGTGTGTGTGTGTGTGTGTGTGTGTGTGTGCATGCAAATAATTTTTGCCATTAAAGTTTTCATAGTGGTATTTGTTTTCTCACAAAGTCCAGTTTGGATTGGGTTTTTTTAATAAAGTCTTCAGTGTAGAGAAGAGGTGATGTACCATAAGGATATAGCCAAACACTTGCAGCTTACTTCCAACATTAAAAAAAAAAAAAAACCCCACAAAAAAAATCAAGTCTGAAATGTCTTTCTAGTCAACTTGGTTTATTTGGTGTTTTCCAAAGGTAGTTAAATGCTTTTTTTTTACCCCAGTGACCTTTACATGCACATTGGCAAAATGCATTTTGTAACATCGTAGCATTCAACCTTCATTTGGTACAGGTCACTTCTTCAGCTGCAAGGAATCTGTCTTGCTTCTACATTAGAACTTCACTCAAAAGAAAGGGTTCTCTAATTTCACAGCCCTGTTGTTCCTGAGCTTCGTTTGTTCCTGAACCTCATCTGTTAGAGAAGCCATTTGTAAAGCCTCAGCCTACTGACTCCTCTTCTTCAGAATCTGAAACAGTATTATGGACTAATTCCACTTTTACCACAACAAATGAGTAGTTAAGAATGACAGTGGAGCACTTGTAAGGATTTGTTAGTGGGGTTGCATGAAAACGACTGAGTTTATAGTGCCAAAAAGATCTGAAATTTGTGTCAGAGTATTCTCAGCTGAGGAATCTGAAATGAAGAAACTGTCAAAGAAAAATGCAAGTAATTGAAGGAACAAACATGAAAAAAAACAGCTGAATTCTATCACTTCTCTTTTCTCTGTCTAACCTTTGTCAAAACCTTTTCTGATTTTTTTTTTTTTTTTGCCATTTAAAATAGCTTAAGAAGTGAGGTGTCATAAGAAAAAAAACTCACAGCATATATAGTACACGAACTCTAAGGATGTCTGTATACAGAGATTTTGGATTCATAAAAAAAAAAGCAAAGCAATTTTCTAGTGGTTTATTGCCTTTTTTTATAAAGGACAAGAAAGTTCATGCCATGTATACAAAGCTTAAATGCAGGATTTTTAAAAAATCCATATACCGATTTAAAGTGAATAAGTAGTAATTTAAATGAAAGTTGAGGTCAGTGCTGGGTCAGCTGTTCCAGAACTTGGATCACTACTGGGAAAATACACAGGAAACCTCTCAATTGCTATAATGCCTAAAATATAGATGATGTATAAACTCCCTGTTTCTTAGAGACTGGTGGCAGTTCAGAAGGAAGAGGAGACAATAATATAAAAATAATTTGAACCTTTGCTGGCATTTATCATTAAGACTCTGACTTTTGTTCAGTTTTGAAGAGAAGGCCAAGCCTAATTTCTCTACTGCAGGATTTGCAAGTATTTTCCTATTTGAAATCCTAGAGAAATCTTGAATTCTATCACTATTCACTTTGGAAGTTTTCTTCCACTGTGTATTTATGGATTTCCACATACCTACACATTGCACTAAGGTGTAAGTAGTTACCAATGTTATACAAAAGCCTTGAGCAAAGCAGCAGCTTCTGAGTCCCAAAAAAAACCTGGGGTGGGTTTTCCAGAGAAACAGCTTGCTGCCTTTCTTTGTTAAATTTGTGACCTGCAGTATTTTGAATTAGACTTGTGCTCTCTCTATGCTCTAGTGTAAGAGTTCCCCAAAGGAGGGGTTAGGTGCTGTACTCTTTAAACCACACTGACTATTGACAAACAGGCAGAGCAGGGTAAAACCTGTGATCTGCATCTGCAGGAACATGGTCACTGGCAAAGTGAGAGGATGGATTATGGGCACTAGATCTAAGCTGGGAAAACAGCTTCTAGTGATCATCAATGCCCTGTTGTAACATTTCATCTACAGTAACTTACAGAAAACGCATTTCATGCTACAGCTTTCAAACGTTTGGGTAAGAGCAAAAAACAAATGCTGGTGCTTGGGACCAGAGGTACACAAACTCAGCACCTGAGCTCCTGTTGCAAATTCTGCAGACCCCACTTCCTCCATGGAAACAGTGCATCCCATCTCTTTCCTATGCTTCCATTATCTGAGCTAACAATTAACATTTCTTTACTATTCCAAACACATTCATAAAGCAAAGCAGCAGTAGTTCAGAGTAGTATTGTTGCAGCCTAAGTGTTCTAAATAGTTGTGAGGCACCTTATAAACCACTGTAGCTGTTCTGACAGAGCTAGTATAAGGCTTTACAAATGCAAATGTTAAAAAGAGCATAAAGAATTGTTAAGCTATTGCAAAATACTTAACCAAGTTACTAGGCAATTTCCTTCCAAATAGAGCTGCTAGACAGCGATACTCCTGGGCTCATTCACCTCCTGCCAAGGCCTTCTGGAAGTCATATCTGCCTGAAAGCTGTGAATTTGTACATCATACTGAAAGGCTTGGTTTTCTTAATACACGTTCATAAAACACGGAATTTGCAAACCCGTACAAAATGCTCACATTTCAGGTTTATATATAAATAGTGAGTACCTGTTACACCATGTAAAGTGGTATTTCCTTCACTTGAGATCATGCTTTTTAAGCAATCACTGATTGGCAAAAATGTATTGGAAAGTGGCAGTTATCCACATTTTAGCAGCAGTCAAAAAGGTTGCTGGGGAGGGATTAGAAATCTAAACAGAAATTCTTGCAAGATAGTGATGGTCGGGTCTAGGCAGCGGCTGGGCAGCATGGCAGGGGCTGTGTGTGCACTGTCCTGGTGCAGCCCAGTGTCCTGCTGAGCACCACTCACAGCCCAGTGCTTCCCAGCCAGCTGCAGGAACCCCCTGCAGGACAGTAATTCATCCTCTCAACAGGTACTGCCTTTTTTGAAGGTTAGCTGGTGACACAGAGTAAAGCTTAAATCCTTTTCTGCCTGTGGGTACCTGGGAGCACTCCCAATAGTTGCTGATAAAAGAATGAGGGGACTGCATCTTGTTAAGCTTGAGTTCTGTTGTAGTACTCAGCATTACAGGTCTTAACAGATATCTGCTTTTATTTTCCTTTGGGTTAAATCTGTCACTTGTTCCAGTGTGACAGATCTGAAGCTGTCCTTGAAAGCATCCATATGGACACAGCTTTAATTGTGGTGACAACATATATATCTCATCACAGAGACAGAATCACAGAATGAACTATGTTGGAAAAGAGCTTTGAGATAATCAAGTCCAAACTATGACCTAACCTAACAGCTCCTCATCAAATAAACCATAGCACTGAGTGCCACATCCAGTCTTTTTTAAACATGTCCAGGGACAGTGACTCCACCACCTTCCTGGACAGACAATTCCAATGCCCAATGACTTTCAGTGAAGAATTTTTTCCTGATGTCTAATCTAAGTTTCCCTGGCACAGCTTAAGAAAAATTGTATCACTTCACTTCCATTCTGATCTACAGCACAGTGGAGCATTCAAATGGCATTTGCTAAAAGTGAACACTGCACACACTACTATCAACTGTATCTGTGACTTCAGGTCACTGTATTTGTGTGAAAATCAGGTCCTTTGGTTAGAAGCCCAGTGCTGGGTGGTGTGGTGAAGCATCCTCAACTCCTGGCTTGGGAGCAGTGAGTCATCTGGCTTAGCCCAAGGCCCCACACAAGGACTCACCATAGGCACTTCATTTTCAGGTGTAGCTACATGAAGGACTGCAGTCCATCCTCAGGACATGTGCAGCTTTTCCCCACCATTGGAAGTGACGTTGCTGGGAGCTGGTCGCAGAAGGTGGCTGGAGGTGCTTTGCAGAAGGCTTTGCAGGGTTTGGCTTTGGATTGCTATTTACAGGCACTTCACTGTCCTCATAACCTGCTCTTGAAAACTTATCATAGCTGAAGTACATTCTGTGGATTTCCACACAATTGAACACCAATCTACACTACTACTTCGATGTAAACTCTTCAAAACAATAAACACATGCTACCAGTCTAACCCTAAAGCCTAGAGCAGCAAAAAGCCAGTTCAAGCTTAAATACACATTAAATAGCTTTGGAGTCAAATTAAAAGCTAAATTACAAGCATGTAAGATCTCTATTGCCACGGACTGATTATGGGGTCACACTTTATATCTTCACACTGTCTTGTTTTGGTGGTTCTGCTGACTGTGTTGCCAGGACTGAATATTTAACTAGGGAGAAAGAAAAAAAACCATGAGTACAATAACACGAGATGGAAGCAGGGTGCAAGCAATGGGTGTAAGCAATGGGTGCCCAGCACTAGCTGATTGTATGTGACGCTGGAAAAGCCTTTGCAGCAGCCCTGACTGTCTGTCACTGAAAGAAAGATCATGCTTCTGTTGTGCAAGACTCTCAATGGCTGGTTACATGAAAGCTAAATGTTAACTGCCATCATTTGCAGCATGAGCTCCTTGGGCTCTTACCAGGCTTTCCTTTGTGTGCAGTAAAGGGGTAAAAGCACTGTGGTAGGTGTTTCACAAAAGCCATAGCATCACCTAAGCATACCATCATCAAAGCCACACAGCAGCACCAGGGACTTCCTTAAAGTCCCTCAGTAAAGCTGTTTCTGTGGAGGGAGGCAGGCAGGGTAAGGGATACAAGGCTCTCACCCTGGGGTTCCTCGCTTACGACAGCTTCCATGTTCTCTCCTTTCACATACTCCGTGTTCAGTCCCTCTGGGAAGTACAATAAACAGAGTGAGATGGGAAGGGTAGAAAGTAAAATTATTTGCTTTGATGCCCTAAAAACTCTGGTAATGGGCCTCAGAGCTGTAACAGCCGAGATGCCTTTTTGAAACCTACTCTGCAGTGACAGCAGCACAGAAGCCTCAATAACCCACAGCCAGTGCTTTGACTTGCTGGGTTTCAAAGTGCCCATGGAGCTCCTGGCAGGCATAGCTCCAGCTCTTTTGTCTGAGGCTCCTACTTCATCTTTATCAGGCAAGACAGCCCAGCTAATTCCTGTCTAAGGCACTCAGCTCTGAGGAATGCAGGAGGAGGCAGGAAGGCTTCCTGGACAGGACTGCTGTGCAGCAAGGGCTCAGCACAGATGTGTGCCACAGCCTCATTAAAAGTTATGCAGAGACTCAAGAAACAGTTCAGAGTCGGGCTGTGGTGATGAAGCAGGATCCCAGTGGAGTGTCAAATCCCAAGTAAGTCCCTTATTCAAAATGCAAAGAAGTTCCCAATGTTATCAACAAGTGGAGCCAAGGCCAAGGAGCAAGGCTAGGCACTGGTGGGCAGAGGTGGCTGCAGGAGGGTGGGCAGGAGAAAGCAGGAGGTCCAGCTCAGAGTTGGGGGTGAATTTAGACAGTCAGGAGTGTGCCATGGACCTCAGGCATCCTCAGCAGCTCCTCTGAGGGACTACTGTGGGGAAAGGCAGAGGTGGGAGTGCTGTGCTAACTGTTGCATCCATTAGAGAGGGACCAGGGAAGGGGATTGGGTGCTGGTCTGCAAATGAAGCCTGAGGCAATCAGGCCATGCAGCACACACTTTTGAGGCATCTATAACTTGTTAACACATCTAAATTTGACTCAGGGTGTGGCAGGTACTGGCTGTGCCGCACCCCCAGGTTTGGATAAGGCTCCTTGGTATTTCCCAGGCAAGGAGGGAGGCAGGGAATGGTGCTGGGGCCAAGCCAAAGGAGTGTGGTGGGAGCCTTAGGCAGCAATGGGGCAGCTGCTGCTCCAAGACACAGGAGAGGAAAGGTTCTGCAACTGGCTAGAAAACCTCCACAAAGTCCCCATGTCAGCAGAGACCCTGGCTGAGCTGTGGAGACAGGAGAGGTACAGCTCCCACCCTGCCCAGGCACAGCCAGAGATCAGGGACACCAAGGGGCTGAGCCACAGCCCAGGCATGGACGGCGAGTACCAGGTGGTGTAAGAAAGAAAGTGTGATGAAGAGTTCTAAGCAGCATTGTGCATGTTCTTTAAAGCAATCATCAGCAAATGCTCCTCAGAAGAGACTCAGAGCTGGGCAAGAGAAAGATCCAAGCCTATTCCTCCTTCCTCCATGCACCAAGCAGTGGTCACTGCACACCACTGCCTCCATTCAGACGTGTTTTAGTGGAGTAACACCAAATGCAATTTATGTTTTTCAATAAAAAGCAGTGGCTGACGGCTCTTAGATTTCTGTCATGCACTGCAATGCATTTAAGGCCTGACATTAGCCCAGCATGCCATGTCTGATGGCTTAAATTAATCTTCCTTTATAATTAACTTTAATTTCCTGCTGCCTTTCTAGGGCTTTGTGTCGCTCAGCTTCCTTCTCATCAAAGCCTTTACTCCATTTTTTTATTATTTATTCTTACCAAAATATCATTTAAGTGGGGGGAATATACAGGGGTGTTTCCTTCCATCACATTCATTTGACTTTTCCCGCTGATCTAATTTACCAAAATGCTGTTTGTTTCAGGCACAACTGGGAAAATAGCACGGTTCCAATAGAAATTTCAAATCCCAAACACCCTTTCCCTAGAGCAAATGGGACTCACAGGAGATTTCAATTGATTAATTTAAAAAAAAGAACTTGTAACTCAGCTCTTTGTAACTTCTCTCCCATAAAGAGCTGCAGGAGCCCACCATGGTCAGGTGAGTGCTGTGGGCTGAGGCTGTGAGGACCCTTCTGCAATGCCTGCACCAAGCAGCTTTAAGGGACAGCTCATGCAAAAAGTGTTTTATAGTAATAGTAAGTTATGCTGCTTAATTTGCAGTTTACTGCAGTAATTGTCACAAACCTGCTGAGGGTGCAGTGGGCTGAAGCCCCAGATGCACACACTGCCCCTGCTCCCTTCCTTGCAGCCTGGTGAGTTTTTACTGCTTCCTGAAATTTGGGAGGGGTTGGTTTGTTTATTTTGAGGCGGTATTTTTTTTCATATTTACTGTGTTTGGTAGTAATGGTTTGGTCTTGGGCTGTGTTTGTGTGGGGTGGGAGGAGCAGTGAGAGCCCTGGGGGTGGCAGTGGATCCTGGGGCTGCTGCTGCTGGCGGGTTCCTGTCTGTGCAAAGCCTGACATGGTGGGGGGCTCAATAACCTGTGGCTGGGGCTTTGTTCTGCCAGCTGGGGGGCACTGGGTGCAGAATGGCAGTGGGGTTCAGGGTGAAGCAGGGGTGTGCTTCCTGGGGTGCTTGGGAAAGCACTTACGCTGGATGCTGAAGCAGAACTTCTTCTGCTGGTAGGAGATGTAGCTGGAGACGGCCCCGATGAGCGCCATGGCCAGGCCGCTGGCGATGCCAGCGATTGTCCCCGTCTCTGCCACTGTGGGGCACAGAGAGAGCTTTGGCATGGGCACTCACACCACTCCTCCAGTCTCACATCCACTGCCACACCTACCTCCGCTGTAGTCATTGTCGGTGTTGCCGCTGGCACCTGCAGAGACACAATCCTGTCAGTACACTGCACCCCTCAGCTGTCCCCACTGCCTGCAGTGCTGAGCACTGCTGGGGCAGGGGACACACAGGACAGGGTGGCAGGGCAGCCCTGGCCTGGGGGTGGGCAGATGCCTCCATGGGATGCAGCATTTCTGCTGCCCCACACTCCACTGAGTTGCTCATTTTTGCTTCTGAGGGCTTTGAAGCTGCTCCTTTCCCTCTGTGTATGCACAGGGGAAGTTTTGGGGGATCCTCGACATGGGACACCTCTGCCAGTGTCTGACAATTACTCTCACTCCCACCTTTTACACCTCCACTGATCAGTGTCAAGGGAACACCTGAATGGCTGTCAAAGTGTTACACAGCACACATCACAGGGAGGTCACTGGCTGAGCTCCATCATGTCAGGGAGCCCTCAATTGGCTTGAAGTCTGTTTTGACATCACCTTCCCTGGAGAAGCTGGGCTGGGAGGAAAAGCTGCTCCCACTAAAAACTGCAGTCCTTGCCCAGTCACTTACATCCTGAATTTATGGAAGCAGGTCAGCATTGTATTAATGCATCTTGTCCTTGACACAGGGATTTATTAAATGTTGATTAGGCTCGTGGTGTTCAGCTCTTTATGTGACTGCTTTTAATATTTAATGCTGTGGATCCTTGTGAACGACTTATCTGATTGTTGCAGACACTGGTGGTAGTGTGGTGAAAGGCAAATGAAGGCATGTACCCATGCATGGCACCAGAGTGCCCTCGAGGTGATAGGGGAGACACAGGTCCCATCTGCCCTGGGGGCAGCTGGAGCTGCAGAGCCTCCACAGAATCAAAAACAAGCATCTCCAATGGCTGGCACCAGGCATGACCACAGAGGCCAAGAACTTCTCCCTTGGTTCTATGCCTGAGACCCCTTTTGCCCCTGCATGGAGGTGAGCACTGCTCTGCACAGGGCTCTTTCTAGAAGCTGGGGGTTATCCTGAGCTATGACTGCTAAAGAAAACAACCATACATAGGTCACCACTTACCCTTCTTCTTGTCTGGACTGTAGCCACCATCCACAATGCTGGCCAGGTCATCATCTGAAAATTCTTTAAAAGAAACAGGAACAAACTGTTTGGCACCTGAGGGAACCACAGCTGTGCCAGAAGCTGGAATCATGGGCTGCTTCATCCCCACTGGAGAACTGGGACTGGTCAAAAGGTAGTACTGCTTCTCTCACAATTACCAGATGTTAACCCTGAATTACTTTAAGGTAATAGAAGAGGTAATAACTGAATAGTTTAAATGCTACTGTACTTTTTTTAACTGAAATGACTGATTTTAAGAGTGATGATGATTGATAATCACAAATTATTGATAATTTATGAGTTCATTAAATGTTTTGGTGGTCAGCCTTGGCTGAGAGTGGAGGAGGCAGGAAGAAGTGGTTTGTGTGTGCCATGGCCATGCTGCTGAGGATCAGTGAGCCCTGGCTGCACCAGCTGGGCCTGGGCAGCACCAGCTGCTCCTGCAGGCAGGAGCTGACAAGGGTCAGCTACCCTTCCCAGAGGGACAGAACAGTCCAGGGGGAAAACTGAGCATGTCTCGGTACACATGAAGAAGTTATCTTATAGTGGGCAAATCAAATTAATGCAGGATAAGTACAGAGAAACAGAGTCTGTGAGTCTGCAGCTGAATGAGTGGTGCTGTTGAGCATCTCAGCTCCAGTTCCAGAGGGAGCCCTGGGGTGCAGCAAGGTGATTAATAGAAGTAGAGACCCAACACCAGGACAGCAAAAGGTCCCTCCTCCGATGTTGTGCATTGGGAAAGATTTCCTTTGCCTTAACAACCTGGAAGAGACTGCCTTATTCATCAGCTTAACACAAAAACCAGGTTTATGGGCTTAGTAATGAGTGTGAAAAGAACAAAAACCCTGACTATGGCAGAGCCTGGAGAGGTCCCAGACAGTCCAGGGTGTGGCAATGCTGGGGGATGTGTGTGCTGGTTTGTAGCCAGTGCCACATTCCAGCAGTTCAATGCCTCAACCCTCCCTGCAGGAGCCTGAAAACTCAGCAAGCCCAGAATACCAAAGAGCAGACAAGTCATCTAGTTATTACAATGTAATAAAATACCTGCCTGTTAATTACACATGTGAGCAGGGTATACAGCCATCCCAACATCAATAAACCAGCCGTGCAAAGTCTGTTTCCCAGTTCAAGTGCTCAGGGGAACAATCCTCACAGACAAATGATTGATTCAGAGCATTTCAGAGATGAAAAAAGAATGCTCCCAGCCCATAGGGTGTATTAGGCTGGGACCCAAGCCTGCTGGAGATTTACACCTTGGCACTGACTGTGAACCCCAGCAGCCCATGGCCTTGGTTAAAGAGCTGTTGGGGATGGGGAGAACTCAATACAACCTCCACAATTTAATGGATCAGAAGAGACCCTGGGGGAAAAAACCTGCACACCGACAGGGAGCAAGTCATTAGGAAGAGCCCCCCTCTGCCAGGGACCATGGAGGAAGAGGCTCCTTCCCTCCCCAGGATCAAGCTGACTGTGGAAATGTCCCCACTCAGAGCAGGCAGGACAGGGGCAGTGGATACTGGCAGTGGGCAGAACATTGGACCAGGCAGTACCTGTTTATCCCATCACTTGTGGGAATGGTGTCAGGCTGGGAAGGATCTCCTACAGCCCCAGAGAACAGCAGGGCTGGTAGCAAGCAGGACAGAGAGGAGAGGTCACCCTACCTTTACCCGGCCTTACATCTGGCCTCCCAGCATCTTTCCCATCATCAAGGGCATCAGCCAAGTCAAAATCCATAGGATCCTTTTCTAGAAAACAAGACCAGGGTTAGCAGTGTGGTGATAGGGTGAGGAACTCTGCAATTAATTGATTAGACAGGGAAAAACACCACTGAAAGAGATGAAGCTCCAGACATAAGTATTTCCCCACCCTGCTATGGGGCCTCATGGCAGATCTTCCAAACCAATCCTGTTCCATGCCCCCTTACTGCTATGGTGGAAAATACCATGTCCTTCCTGCAAAAACAGTGTCCCCATGGCTGGAGTGCCAGGTAATCAGGTAAATGAGACCAGTAGAAGTCAGAGCCAAACTCATAGCCTGAGGACCCAGCTAGTGGAAGAGAAGGAGGTGGCTGTACCATGCTCATGTGCTGGCTGGAATAACCTGTGACTTGATTCCTTGGAGTTATTTTCCTCTCTGAATGCTCAGGTGGTACCCCAAGCTGCCTGGCTCTGACAGAGGACATTGCCTCTGATAAACAGCAGCTAAAACCCAGCATGGAGCCAACTCAGTCCTCCCACAGTGTACTCCAGAGTTTATTCCAATCCAAAAAAAAAAAAATCCTGCCTGGGCAGGCAACAAAATTCCCAGCTGGGTGCCCTGAGCCTGTGGGTGTGTGCCAGTGGAGCCCAACACATGACAGAGAGCACAACCAGCTCACAGCCTTTCAGCAAGCATGGGAACAAAACACAGTCCAGAAACCACTAAAGTCCCTCAGAAAATGCAGAGTACTGCTCAGATGCCCTGTCTTCTCTGTGGTTTTTAATACCTGTTCTTTTCTCAAGGTGTCTCAGGTGTGCAAACAAACCAGAGGTTGGAAAAACCAGGATGAAGGCAGTACCACATCATGGCATATCCCAAACCCTGCCCGTGTGCCAGCAGCAGAGCTGGAGTGAAGCAGCAGGGGCTGTGGAGATTATGCTCACCTGGGTTACGCTTAGGAGGGGCTCTTGTAGTTTTTGGCTGCTTGGTCGTAGTGGTACGAATGACATCCCAAAAGGTATTGTCTGAAGGGAGGGAAAAAAAGCCAAAATGATGGTACCCTCTGAAATGTGGGTTCAGATGAGTGACGTGTGGCCAAACCCCCACCCTGCTGTGAGACTGGGGCTGCACAGCTCAGTGCTCTGGTATTTACACAATTTCAGCTTATACTGGGAGCACCCCTCCCCCTGGGTGCCCTGGGGATGCCTGAGCCTCTGGGGAGCTCTGCATTACCTGGCTTCCCTGGCCTGGAGAAGGGCTTGGAAGTTGGCTTGGCTGGTTTGGTGGTGGTCTCCACAGGCGTGTCAAAGTAATCAGCCAAGTCAAAGTCTGCAGGAGAGAAGGGATTGTTATACTCCTGTTGGTGGGGAAGGCACAGGCTGTGGCAAACACCCTGCTCTGTGGGTGTCGTGCAATGCTGCTGCAGCATTGCCAGGGCCTCCCACATCAGGCTGGAGCTGGAAAGGATGTCCAGCCACTTTGCTGCCCAATCATGACCTATCACAAAAGCTTCCAAAAAGCCTGGCCACCATTTCAGTCCCCCCATCCAAGCTGTGACTGCTGTTCAGCCCTAGCAATCCCAAAATAATTCACTTTTGGGAGTGTCCTGCTGGTACCTATAGCATCTCCTAAGACCTGGTGCAGATGAAAACGGGTTGTGGGTCTGAGCCAGTGGCTGGGACACTGCTGCCCGTGCAACTGCCTATGAGTGACCTTGAACTGAGCAGGGTATACACAGAGAGGGGCAAGGGCACAGAAATCTACTGCAGGAGCCACTCAGTGCCATGATTAATGCAAAAAACACCCCTGGGGAAGAAGCAACTGGCTGAGACAAAGCCTCAGTTTCCACGTGTCTACTTCCCAGGGGGAGTTTACTGGATCAAACAACCACTTGTTCAGGCTCTGATCCAAACACTGTAGCTCCCTGCGTGCCTCTGGCACTTGGCTTTTCTTGTCTCTAGCAAAGACCATGGTGGCACAGGAGCCAGACAGTTGAATTTGCCTACATTTGTGCCAAAATCCTCATGCAGGGGTGAGCAGACTTACTTCTGAGTGCTCCTCTGATGCAGTTTATTGTAGGCACCTCCAGTGGGACTGAGCAACTCTTCAGCTTCTGTGACCATGCTATATTTAACAGTGACTGTTTGGCCAGAACTGAGCCAGAGGAGCTGCTGGCAGAAAAACTCATGTGAATTTAAGGGAGCTTCTTCAACCATGGCACTGCTGGGAGCCAGCCAGCCAGCACATTTGATGTGCACTAACAGTCAGAGACCCATTCTCCCTGTATGAAAGTGTTACTAAGATGGAACTTTCCGTGGAGGCTGGGGATATCTTGCAATAAATAAAGGAAAGAAAATATCCTCTGGACTTCCTTCTGGGAGCAAAGCTAGCAGGTGCCATGCAGATAGGAACAAAAGCTCTTGTGTAATTGTGCAGTGATTTGTGTCTTCTCTTCCATTAGGATACTGCAAAGTGTGCGAAATTCTGCCTTGGTTGTAAATGCTCCCCTGCCACTCACCTTCAGCATGGACAGAAATATCAATATTGCATTTCTTTGACTGCACAGGAACAGTGCAGGTGCACACAACAGATCCATCTTCCCTATGGGCAAATAAATGGGTCCCAAAGCAACTGCTGAGGCAGCAGCACTCAGCCACACACAGACAGTCCAAGGGGGCTCACACAGTTCAATCCCACAGAAAGTGCACTGCACACTGAGCTGAGATGATGTGCATGCAACAAAGTCTCACCTGTCCTACCTGCTGGCTTTCTGGGACCCTTGGGAGTGGCTGTGACAAAACAGATGGGGAGAAAAAGTGTTAGTCATAGGCATCACCAAAAATGTCACCTTTAGACTGAGAATGAATGGCAAAGATTTCACCACAATTTTCTGACATTTGCATTTGTAAACTCAGGGCACAGGGTCATGAACACCCTGCACACAATGTGTGCACAGGGATCAGTACTGCCCAGGGGCGAAAATGGAGCCAGTGCTCCACAGGACACTGCTGCCTTGAGCTGAGCCAGCATCCCATCCCAGCAGGTGAAGAGCAGGGAGCTGCAACAATCTGCTCTAAGGCTCCAGGATACAGCAGCAGACAGGCAAGGGCAGACACTGTACAGAATAGTGTGGAAGCCAGAAGTGAGCTGCCAATGTTTAGGTGTCCCTGGTCTTGTCAGCCAGTCCAAGACAGATGATTCCCCATGCTGTTATGCACAGGAGGTTCCCTGTCAGCTGGAGGACTTTCACTGACACCCTGATACTCAGATCCCAGCATCCCTGGCTGCTCCTGGACTAAAACTAGCTACAGCCAGCCATTGAGGGGGGAGAGAGGGAGCAATATGGAAACCACTGCCTATTACTAAGTATATGAATAAATTATGAGCAAGAGCTGTGGCTGCTCCATTCCCATTAATTTCCACTAGATTGGAGTGGTGCTGCTGGGCTTCATTTCCAGCATGCTGCTATGGTTTGATGTGACCCAACTTCAGACCCTAGGCTGCTTTATTCTGGGGCTGACACGATGAATCCAGAGTGGGATGCCACACTCGGGGAGGTCATAGGGACAGTGCTGTCTCTACCCTTCCCTCACTTGCAGGGACTCCAGCCTGGAGAATGCTACTTTCCCTCCACATAAGGAGGCTATTAGTCATTTCTAACCAGGTCTCCTAAAATGCTGCATTAAAGTGCTTTTGCAAAATTCTAGATGAGCCGCATCAGCCCTCTGTCTAAGTCTGATACCCCATGGCCTATCCTGGCACACTGCAGCAGAGTTGCAGAGAGCATCCTCTACTCCACATAAACTTCAAAGTAACACAGCACCAGTGTCTGTTGTTAGACTACAGCACAAGAGGTTTCAAACACTGTTACAGCTTTCCCTTTGATACACGAGTATATTCAGCCTAATCCCAGAGCTCAGCATCGCTGCCCCGCCAGGTGCTGGGTCTGGGGACAGCCACTATGAACACTGCTGGCATTTGCACCTCTGCCACAGCATCTCCATGACTGGGTAGCAAAATGAGCCAGAGATGTGTGTGAGTGCACAGCGGTCTTGGGCTCAACCCTTGGCACAGGGGGAAGGAGTGTGACATTTCCCAGGAAGGGAGATGAGCCTCCTCCCATCTCTCAACTGCTGTGCTGGCAGTTAGGTTTTGTCCTTCAGGTGTAAAACACCAAAATATGGAATGCTGGCAGTGAGGCAGTCCCTGAGGAAGCGAGTTTCTTTTGCCTGATGAGGGACAGTGGAACTCCAGGGAGGCAGAGCAGTGAGCTCGTGCAGCGCCTGCGTCCCGGGCACCAGCTGCAACGGGAGCAGAGCAGGACCCGGCGCTGCCCCTGCCTGGTCACAGTGAGCCCTCCCTGGCTGGGGAAAGAGTGCCTGATGCACTGTTTCCAGCCCAACAGGGCCTGGCCTGGTGGTAGGCATGGCTGAGGGATGCAAGGAAGCCCAAAGGGCAAGTTCAGTGCCTTTGCTACCTCAGAGCACAGGTGTGCTGTGCCTCTGTGGCTCCTCACAGGAGTCAGAAAGCAAAGAGCACCTGGTCAGCAGCCAGCTTCTCCAGGAGCATCCCCAATCCACCTGTGTGCAAACCCAGACCCTGTGTCAGAGAGGATGAGGCAGTTGTATCCTCTACCACTCTCCCATCAGTATCAGATCCCAAAGAACAAACCACATCTATTAACATCGGTTTGTTTTCTCCTCTTTAAAATAATGAATAAATGTGACTTACGTCGCCTGGTGACAGGGTCAAGCAGAGCATCTTCTAGGTTGAAGTCATCTGTGTCATCCCCATGACCTGGAGACAAAGAATCAGGACTGGTTGTACTCACTTCACACAGAGTAAGCCACCTTTAAATAAGGCATGGCTAGACTTGTTTGCTCAAATTGGTTTACTTTTTTACTGTTTTTTTCACAGCCTCACTCAACATTGGTGATGAGGAAGACATCAGCCCTCTCCAAATGCTGTGACTGTTAAATACAGAGCAGCCATCTCTAGACTTTCCATTTGTCTGCCCTAATGGATGTGGTATAAAGACATGTTATGTTTAAATTTGTCAAGGAGGCCTACCAATTCATCTCTTGAGCTGCCACTCATCTCTGGCTGTGCTCACAATTATACGATTGCTAAACACCATGAAACATTGGGACAGTGCAGACAAATTTGGTGGCAAACAAAAAAACCCTATGCCCCTCTTCTTCTCAAGTGCCTTTCAACATCAAAGGCTTTGCATGAAAAAGCTGCTGCTGGCTGCCAAGCACAACTTAGCATTTCAGAGGCTGAATGCATCTTTCTGCCTCGGAAATGTGAACCAGGACCAAACCTCCATCCCAGGGATATATGTAACAGCCACGGGCAGATTTTTTTTTGCTAGAGATGCCTCACCACAACTCCAGTCCCATATCCCAGGGATAATTCAGGGCTACATCAGGTTCTCCTGCAACAAGGCCAGCTAATCCTTCTTTGCTCTGTCTCTTTTTTGCATGGCATTAATTACTGTTGACTTACCCTAGTTCTGAATGTATTTGTCTTGATAAATTCATGCTTTTACATCTCGGAGCATGCTGAGTAATTAATATCCTTTGGGTTTGCTAAGTACTGCAGCACTGCAAGAGAACATTAAAATGGCTTTCCTCTTATTCCTACTGCTAAATGGATTTAGCTATTGCCACCTGAGCTCCAGTGTGCTTCATGAATAAATTTAAAGCTTTACTGACAAGGACAATAACAATGGGAAGGCACCAGTCCATCAGAAAGCAGGTATCAGTGTTTCAGTGAAAAACTTCTATTGAGAGTGGTCACTAAGTACTGCAACAGCTGCAGTTCTGATCCCACTTACTCACACATCACCTCTCACTGTCATTTGCCCATGTGCTGTCTATTAAACGTACTCAGCAGCCCTGAGGGTGATGTATGTGATGTATGTGCAGGGGCAGGGGCTGGGAAGTTGCTGTGGGCTCCTCCCCCCAGGCAAAGGCTCAGCATTAGGCACTGCTGGAGGGGGTGTATAAAGAATGAGTGTCCCAGGCCACGCTGTGTTTCTCATGGAGCTGAATGATGCCAACACTTCCCTGCGAGCCTGGAGGAACGGCCAGCAGCAGGCGATGCACGGAAAATACATTTGAAATCCACATGGAGATGCGTGTGGAAGAGTCTCTTGCTCAGCACAGCAGGGCTGTGTGTGCCACCCTCAGCCTCCCTCCATGCTTCTCTCCTCCCCTCCCCTCCCAAAACTTTTCCCTATTGGGCCTTATTGCTGGTGAAATATTGGCACTGTGAGACAGGCCATGCTCTCCTGCTCTGACAGCCTGGGTGACGCCACAGGGTTAACAAGTAGTCTGTCAGTGTGAAGAAGTAAAGTCATGGAGGAAGAAGAGAGGAGGAAGAAATGTGCAAGACTATCCACAGTGCTGAAAAGCACCTGCCCAGCTCCAGGGCTTGCACGGGGAGGGGGGGCTGCCAAACCACCAACATCCCTGCTGAGACTCAACACACTCATCACTCTGCTGGCCAACTGCCCCAGCCTTGTCAGTCTGACAATCTCATGCAGTCTTCCTTTCCCAGAATGGCTCTTCCCCAGTCTTTACTGGATTTCCAGGAACTAACAGGACACCATATTTTTTTTTTCTTTCTACTTAAAAGCATGCTTAAAAATAGGCAGAAGGTGAAACCCACATCATGTCTCTGGTGGGATGAGAAACATTACCAGCATGAACAAGGAAAACATTCTGTCACCATGTGAGCTGGCAGGAGAGATGTGGTGGCAGCACCAATTCACATTATTATGCCAGGAGCCCTCCCTTCCTTCTGCCTGGCTCCCTCTACTCTCCATGATTAAGTCAATATTAAGGCACTGACCTGCTGCATGCTGAGCCCTGTGTTAGTGTATCCTCCCCATGCTTTGCCTTCAGCACAGGAGCCCAAATACGAGCGGAGGAGTGGAGAGCTGCAGGGGGTGTGCATGTTCTAATGAAGGGCTGTGGGGGTTATGGGGCTAGACAGAGATGTCCCCATAGTGGGGACATGGACCCAGCAGGGAACACAGTGTCCCAAAACATGAGCTCCCCCCACCTGGCTTTGGGGGACTCACTAAGCCTGCCAGCTGAGAAGCTGAGAAACACTTACAGCCTCCCTGGGTTTGGTGACAGACCCCTTGGCAGCTCTCCCCAAAGGATGAGAGGAGGGTGCCCCTTCCAAAACCACTCTCCAAAGAGCCAGCTGGAACATGAGGGGGCCAAGGGGGGCAAAAGGTGCTCATGGGGCTGAGGTAAACAACAACTGCTGAAGAGTACTCAGCTGGAGCTGCATCCTGGGGCTGTCCCCACACTGGCGGGAGAGGTGGGAATCTTGCCCAAGCAACTGTTGGGAAAACTGTGGATGCAGTGAATTGCCCAATAAAACCTTCCCAAGGAGCAGCAGTGCTTGGCACAGCCCGTTACCCAAGGCTTTCCTACCACTGTCCATGGCAAACCTTTTCCAAGTCCATGAAAAATCCTTTTCCAATATTCCCCTAGGCATTGGCAAGGATTAATAATAGACTGCCAGTTAATTGAAGCTGACAACATCTCTATTTCATGCAAAGGGTGTTACAGAGCTCTATTAGACCTTTTATACATCAATAACTAAGCAGTGCTGTCACAGGCACACAAACTCCCCTTCTTGTCCCAACAGATAAGACTGGAATGTTCTCCTCATTCTTTTACTCTGTTTTTAAATGGTAACAAATCTGGTACTTCATGGCCAGACACTGAAAACCCCACCAGCTCTTGGTACATGTGTTTACTGTGCACATGCAGTTGTTTGGAGGCACCACTGTCACTCTCTGCACTGTCCTTCGCTTCTGGGGCCCTGACACTGCTCCACAATGACTGGAAAACTGCAACTTCCAAAGCCCATCCTCTGATGCACAGCACACAGTATCTTTACAGTAAGTGTTTATACTTTTTGGGAGAGGTTGGGGCCCAGTTCTGCTGCAGCAGAGTTTGTCTATCATGCCCATGAAGCAGTCAGGGTTGTGCATGCCTGTACATGTCACCTCCCTCACAGGACATCCCCACCTACACCTGTTTATAGGGCCACTATAGCAATGATATGGAAAACTTCCCTTTGCTGGTTTCTCTGTGCTGAGGACCATCCTTGATGAGGCTGGTGACCGGGCTAGTTTGGGTTATTTTTTTCCTTACCCTTGCACTGGGTCTTTGGAAGAACTCTGCTGTTTGGCTGCTGGGGGAAAACACACATCTCCTGGGGCAGCTGGGGGCAATTCCAGCCCTGTGTGCCACCAGCCGAGACCAGTGGAGCACCCATGGGACTGCACCTCTATGGTAGGTGAGAAGAGGCGAACAAGATACGTCTCCCATATTTTTATTTAATCTGACAATCCACGGAGACCAAGCCAGAACATCACATGGCACCCAATATGAATCCCAAAAGCCAGACTGGGGAGACGGGGGGACCCCAAGACTGCAGCTGTGTCCAGCAGAAGCCACAGAACAGGGGTGAGAGTTATGGCCAAGCCAGCACTGCAGACCACCTCCCTCTGCCCACCCTTGCTGAGTTTCCTCGCCTTGCCGGGAGTATTTTTAATCAGAGCTAGCTGCTCTTTGAAGGTAGAAGGTTTTTGTGCTTTAATGTATTCTCTCCTCATTATTTTCTGTAGCAGGCAGCTCAAACACACAATTGTACTCGTCAGCTTTTTAGTTTTTACAATTATATATATATTCTAATTAAGCCCCTCTGCGTGACAAAGCTTGAATTACAGTATCATAATTCACACCCAGTATACTGCCAGGCCGTCTGCAGCAATCAGAGCGAGGTGATTCCATTTTTAGTGCAAGCCCACGGATCTCTTTGTGCAATATATATGTATTTAGCTTCCCTGGGAATAGAGAGCCTGCGACAGTACGAGATTGACAGCCTGGGAGATTACAGGAGAATGCAAAGCAGGTACAAGGGCAGCCGAAAGTAATTCCAACTGCCTGACTTTTATGCATCCAGCTCAGGAGCAATGCAGTGGGTGGGGAAACAGGAGGAAAGAGAAAAGCAAGTACTCTGGTAGCCAAAAGGGTGTCCCCAATGACCAACCTCATCTTTTTGGCTCCAAGTTATGAATTTGTGGGTGGGTTGGGCTTGAGGCTGGGCACCCACAGCTGTGTTGGGAGCACTGTAGAGGGTGCTGGGAAGGAGAGGTTTGGGAGCAGAGCTGTGTTGCTGGACCTCTGGGCTGCATCCTGGCAGTGGGGTTTCTGCCATCTCAGCAGACATGCAGCTCCAAAAGTCAGGAGTAAATGGCTGTTAGTCCAAGGCATGGGTCTGCCCTGCAGCACCTGGGGTGCCTGGGGCAGCACTCAGTGTCTCCAGGGAGCCCTCCTGGTACAGGTGACAGCACACCACCACCAGCCAGAGCAGAGCAGATCCCAGTCAGGACAGAGCTTCCCACTTGCCAGTGCCTCCACTACTGTCTGAGCACTGGCTCCAGCCACTGCCAAATGCGTGGGAAATTTACTTGTGAAACCCAAACTCTTGCTGACTGCTATGTCCAAAGCACAGTTCCACGTGTGCAGGGAGAGCACTGCTCCTCAGAGCTGGGGTGTCACACACAGTCTGTCAGCAGTGCTGGCAGGCAGGTGGCTGAGGGCAGCTTCTGTGCAGCTGCACTGCTCCCTGCAGAAAGGGCAGGCTGCCTCCTCAGCACAGGTAGCTCTGCCTTGAAAACTTTGAACTTCCAGTCTATCTCCTCAGCTGCTGCCAGGGAAGACTGGCTGCCCTGCACAAACAAGCTGTCAGCAGCCTGCCAGGGCAAGGGGTGAAAGGGCTCTGCTGAAAAGCAAAGTGTGGGAGAAACAGCCCCCTGCATCCACCCCAGCAGTGGGACCAGCAGCTGATGCTGGGGATACATCAACCCAGCCCAGGGCATGATCAGAAAGGGCACTGGGACACATTCCACCAGCTGGGATGACCTCTGCTCCTTCAGGGGATGAGGGAATGCTGCTGTCCTTGCTCTTCATTCTCAGTGAAACATTTTGATTTTCAGAAGTACTAATCAAAAAACACTCTTGATTATGGCAAAAACAACCTCTGCTGATTTTTTTAATGCAATTAACAAGGGTGTATGGTAATTCCAAGCAATCTCACTCTTGAGATTAAAGGAAAGCCTGCCAGGAAGCACATGAATAAAGCTTTAAGATGAGAATTTGCATAATGAAGACTTTCTCTTTGTGGAGGGACTAATGGTGGTTGTGTTTGAAACCTGTTCAGGGAAATGCCTAAAAGCCTCCACTACAGCCAGGGCACTGCTGCCCTGACCCATGCAGGCTCCAGCACCCACACTGCCCTTGGGTCCCTGCTGGGAGCCTCAGCTCCACAGCCCCAGCTCTTCCCTCTCTTCCAGCCAGTGCCCCAGAATAGGGCAGGAGAGGCAGCAGAGCCCCAGTGCAAGCTCTGAAGTCTGCAGTTCAGGGCAACACCTCTCACTTGGGCTCAGGATAACACCACGGTTCTGTGTGCTGAGGCAGCTGCATGAGAAGCAGGTGTCTGTTGCCATTTGATTTCAAGGCTTACTAGGAGTAATATAAATTATTTGACAGTGATACCAAATAAGCTCTACATCCAGCAGGAGTGATGGAGCTGGTGAGGAAAACCAGCCTGCATCAGGCTCCCTCCCAGCAGACATCACTGGCACCACAATGTGGGGCAGGGCCAAAAGGGCACCCTGGTAAGCAGAAGGTAAGTCCTCACTGGGACCTGCTTGGTGACACACTGGATGATCAAGGGATGCAGTGCCCATCCAGCCTGCACCATGCAGAAGGCTGCATGAAGGTCCGATGGCATCTTCTCCTACCTGGTGTGGAAGGACAGACCTCCAGCTTGCTTCCAGAGCACCTAAAGACTGAGCAGCACTCTGCATGCCCTGCCATGTCCCACAGCGCCAGGGGAGCACCTGAGGGCTCAGTCTGTGCTGCCATGGCCACACCAGGGGCTGCCAGCAGGTCCCTCTGCAGACACCAGGCAAAAAAAAAAACAGCAGGAAGGAGTTTCTCATCTGCTGCCCTCTTGCACAGCCTTGCCCACTCCTCCACAGCAAGATTTAAAACCTCAGACAGGAGTGCCCTTGACTTGTCTTTGCGAACAGCTGCATCTAGGAACTGCCTTGCACAGACCCCACCCTATCTGCCTCTGGCACAGAAGCTGCAAGGAAACATTGAAAGCTGAAGGCCCCTACTACAGACAGACAAACACCTCTGGGTGCCAGCAGCAACCCTGAACAGCTCTAAGGGAAAGCAAAGAACCATCAAGCTCAGCAGGACCACAGCCAGGAAAGGCTTTGTATGGGGGTTTCCCATTAAATGCCTTGGGCTGGATGCTGATGGCCAGGTCTGCCCCATCTCTGGCTCCACAGCAGCGTCCTCTCTCTGATCTCACACGAAACAAATGTTTCAGCAACTCTTCCATCACAGGATGGTCCAAGACCAGGTAGCCCTGCACTGGCAACACAAGATGCCAGTCGAAGCAGTTTTCTTCAGTATCAGCACTCAGATTTCCAGGGCTTTCTGCCATTTCGGTGCATGGAGCAGGTGATGTTTCTAAGCAACTTTAATATGATAGCTGTGTTTTGAGGTTTGTGTGAAAGAGGGCTCTGCAACAGCACTGCCAAAACCTGCTTTCAATTAGGTCCAGAACCATTGCACCCAGAGCAAAAGGCTGAAAGGTTTAAAGCAGAAATATTTTAGGTTCCTCCCTTTCTGGGGCGTGCCTAAGCCCAGCTCTGTACCTGTGATAAGGATGGGATGATGCCCAACCTTCTGTGCCTGGAGGGGGTATACCAGGACTTAGTGGGGACCAAGGACTCAGGAGGGCAGGACAAACTCAGCCAGTCTCAGCCCTCAAAGGAGCTCTGCAAATCTCTGACCCTCCCTTCGACTGTGGGAAAATGCCCTAGGTATAACCCTCAATAACTTAAAGGTGTATCTGATAAGAAAGGAAGACGGTTTTCCTTTCCACTTTCTTACTGCACGTTTAGGAATTTTTTAAGGAAGAACTATGTATCTACCTGTCGGGGGTTAGGTTTCTTTTCGTTTGTTCCTTCTTAGCGATATAATTTTTCCCATGGGTTGCTGGGAGACGCTGACTGCTGGTACTTACAGGTACTTGAGAGAAGAAAGGGTTGGCTGGACCCAGGTAAAAGGAAGGCGGGGTAGTTGCTTGCTCTCTGGCTCTGCGGCTTTCAGAGGACAAGCTTGTTTGGAAGCTGCTGTTGCTTGGGGAAAGGAATTCGCCATAACAAGCCCGGAGCTGCTTCTTCTGTGGGGTGAGCCTCTGCTCGTGAGAGCAGCCACTGGCCTGGGAACTTATTACCACCTGCCTCACTAAAAGCGAGACCCATCCCCACCTGCTGGTGTTCCCGGAGTCCCGAGCCCCCTGTCCGTGCCCTGCTGGCAGCCAGGCTGTGGCTGTGGCTGTGGCAGTGGCAGTGGCAGTGGCAGTGGCAGTGGCAGTGGCTGTGGCTGTGGCAGTGGCTGTGGCAGTGGCTGTGGCTGTGGCTGTGGCTGTGGCTGTGGCTGTGGCTGTGGCAGTGGCTGTGGCAGTGGCTGTGGCTGTGGCTGTGGCAGTGGCTGTGGCAGTGGCTGTGGCTGTGGCAGTGGCAGTGGCAGTGGCCGTGGCAGTGGCAGTGGCAGTGGCAGTGGCAGTGGCAGTGGCTGTGGCAGTGGCAGTGGCAGTGGCTGGGGCAGTGGCTGTGGCAGTGGCTGTGGCTGTGGCTGTGGCTGTGGCAGTGGCAGTGGCTGTGGCAGTGGCAGTGGCTGTGGCAGTGGCTGTGGCAGTGGCAGTGGCTGTGGCTGTGGCAGTGGCTGTGGCAGTGGCAGTGGCAGTGGCAGTGGCTGTGGCAGTGGCTGTGGCTGTGGCAGTGGCTGTGGCTGTGGCTGTGGCAGTGGCTGTGGCAGTGGCTGTGGCTGTGGCAGTGGCAGTGGCAGTGGCCGTGGCCGTGGCAGTGGCAGTGGCTGTGGCAGTGGCTGTGGCAGTGGCAGTGGCAGTGGCAGTGGCTGTGGCAGTGGCAGTGGCTGTGGCTGTGGCAGTGGCTGTGGCAGTGGCTGTGGCTGTGGCTGTGGCTGTGGCAGTGGCAGTGGCTGTGGCAGTGGCAGTGGCTGTGGCAGTGGCAGTGGCTGTGGCTGTGGCAGTGGCTGTGGCAGTGGCAGTGGCAGTGGCAGTGGCTGTGGCAGTGGCTGTGGCTGTGGCAGTGGCAGTGGCTGTGGCAGTGGCTGTGGCTGTGGCAGTGGCTGTGGCAGTGGCTGTGGCTGTGGCTGTGGCTGTGGCAGTGGCAGTGGCTGTGGCAGTGGCAGTGGCTGTGGCAGTGGCTGTGGCAGTGGCAGTGGCAGTGGCTGTGGCTGTGGCTGTGGCAGTGGCAGTGGCTGTGGCAGTGGCTGTGGCTGTGGCAGTGGCAGTGGCTGTGGCTGTGGCAGTGGCTGTGGCAGTGGCAGTGGCAGTGGCTGTGGCTGTGGCTGTGGCTGTGGCTGTGGCAGTGGCTGTGGCTGTGGCAGTGGCTGTGGCAGTGGCTGTGGCAGTGGCTGTGGCAGTGGCTGTGGCTGTGGCAGTGGCAGTGGCAGTGGCAGTGGCTGTGGCTGTGGCAGTGGCTGTGGCAGTGGCAGTGGCAGTGGCTGTGGCTGTGGCAGTGGCTGTGGCAGTGGCAGTGGCTGTGGCAGTGGCTGTGGCTGTGGCTGTGGCTGTGGCTGTGGCAGTGGCTGTGGCTATGGCCGTGGCTGTGGCAGTGGCAGTGGCTGTGGCAGTGGCAGTGGCTGTGGCTGTGGCTGTGGCTGTGGCAGTGGCTGTGGCTGTGGCAGTGGCAGTGGCTGTGGCTGTGGCAGTGGCTGTGGCAGTGGCAGTGGCTGTGGCTGTGGCAGTGGCTGTGGCTGTGGCAGTGGCTGTGGCTGTGGCAGTGGCTGTGGCTGTGGCTGTCCCAGCCCCGCAGCGCCTGCCCTGCCGGGACATCCCTCACTCCCGCTGCTGCCGCGGGCTTCCGATACATCTTGTGATATAAGGTATAATGTAATTCGTGTGAAGTTGTACAATAATGTAGAATAAGCAGTGTTTGTTGTATGAACAAAATAATAAAACTCAGAAACAAAAAAAAAAAAAAAAAGGACCACAGACAAAAAGGACACAGATTGCTTCATCATATCATTGTAACATCCAACAAAAGCAGGGCAGCCCGGATTAACAACCAAATGGACCTAGCCGAAGCGGAGATGGCTCTGTCCAGGGAACACCCAAGCAATGAGAACCCGATAAGCACCCACGACTAAGATAACAGAACCATGGGGAAAGATGCAACTGAATGCCCTGTTTTCCGTAAACTAAGACCGGCAAGTTACATCTCAATAGCACCTTCCCGAAAGCCAGGACACGCCTTCATCAGAATTCATCGTCTCCCAGAATATGGTTTTGTCCAGCCCAACGCGCTGAAAAAAAACCATATGAATATGCGGAACGACGAAAGAAGACAAAGACCTCCGCTCCGGACAAGAAAAATTGTATAAAAACTGGCCTAACAAAGCGGGTTTGGGAACACTGGGGGATCCGAAGCGGTAGAGTTCGGATCAGTCACCCGGCGCCGACCCGGCGTCTCTTACGATTGTGGCTGTCGTGGACCGTATCCCGGCCACGAAATAAATTATCGTTTATTTTTTATTATACTTAAATCGGCTTAATCTCTTTATTATCTATAACAATCTCGTCCACCAGCTCAGGATTTCTGCTCATTGCTGCCGTTCCAGCTCAGTGCTCCTCACAGTCCTGCAGGAGCCAGGGATCGACAGCCCCGGGGCTTTGTGGAGCAAAGTCTCTCCATCCTTCCCCTTCTCAGCCGAGAAGGCTGTCACAGAGTCCCTGGTTCTGTTTGTTATTAATTCCAAAGTTGTTGCTTTGCTTGCCTTGTTATACATACTAGTAAAGAACTGTTATTCCCATCCTCATATCTTTGCCTGAGATCCCCTTAATTTCAAAATTATAATAATTCGCAGGGAGGGTGTTTATATTCTCCAATCTAAGGGAGGGTCCTGCCTTCCCTAGCAGACACCTGCCTTTCAAACCGAGACAATGCCTAAAGGGGAAAGGATGTGGACAGCATCATTATTTTATTCCCACACCCCAACCACTTCACAAGAGGCCAAAGGGAAATTAGCACTAAACCAACTGCACAGGATGGAGAATTGTAAAAGATGACTTTTCAGTAATGGAAAAAAAACAACAGTGTCACCCTGGGCTCCGGTTTGTCCCCACCAGATGCTGTGTGCAGGTCTCTGCTGGAGAATGGATTACTGCCCTGGCAGCAAGGAAAGGGGAAATGTGGGGGATGCTATGATCCCTGCCCAGCAGGCACCAGCCTGCCTTCCCCAGACAGAGACGGGCCAGTGCAGCACTGCTGAGACAGCCCTGTCAGGGACAGGCAGGCTGGGACAAGATCAGGATGTGAGCTGAAACCACTGGCAACCTTGGCACACCCTATGCCCAAGTAGAGCCCCACTGTCCTGGGGATGGCCAAGTACCTGCCTGCCATGGGAAGTGGGACATGAATTCTTTGGTTTGCTTTACTTGTTAAACTGCCATTATCTCAACCCACGAGTTTTCTCACTTTCACCCTTCCAATCCTTTCCCCCATCCCAACGTGGGGGGAGTGAGCAAAGGGTTGTGTGGGGCTGAGATACCAGCTAGGATTACACCACAACAGCTGCTTTCATGTTTTCTTGCCTGCTGTCTACTCAGAAAGATTACAATGTACATTCACATTAGACATTTGATTTTTGCTTACACATTAGGCAATGACTATTTATTTGCAGATTGCCAAAGATGCCTGTTTATCAATCAGACAACAAATTGTGGCATAAAAGCATTTTGTTCACAACTCAGTGCAGAACAATTGATGACAAAGTCAGTGATTCAGTTGCCCAAAAAAAAAAACTGAAGGAAGAGATTAAATGCTTATCACCTGATTCCCAAAGGAAAAAGGTTGTTCTCATCAGATAAAGATCAAGAGGAGGCACTGTAGTTAAAAGTAGGTAAATAGAGAATTACACAGTAAAAATGCTGGCTCATCACTTGGGAAGTGACACTCCTGTAGTACTGTGCTATTTAAAATCAGGAGCAGAGCAGTAGTGGGAATAAAGACTCAGGTAATGCTGACAGAAGGAGCAGGGCTCTGGGAGAGCATGGGGTCTCAGCCTTCCCTGGCTGAGGGCACCTGTCTGCCCTGTCACCACAGCTGCACTGCAGGGCTCCTGCCTGGCCACTGCTGTCCCTGCCTTTCCACAGCACCTCCCGGTGCAAACACGGGGTATTTGGGTCAGGTGGGGAGAGGCTGAGACTACAGCCTGTGCTGCTCACTGTCTGCACCCTCCTCACCCACCCATGTGCTCTGGGTCACTCGGCTCTGCTGCTCCTGGAACATCCCAGATCCAGGTGGTGCTGCAAGGGGAAGGAGACTGTGGAGAGACAGCAAGGTGGGGGGCTGCACCCTCCAAGGAGGAAGCAACAACTTGGAGATAATTTTGAGCAGGTGGCACAGGAACTGGTGGTGATTTTTAACCACCCAGATGGCAGCTGTGAGCCCCCCTCTCCTGGCTTGCCCACAGGGAGGGAAGCTGTGCCACATCCCTCAGCCTTTTCCAACAGTTTGTTTTCAATAAGGTGAGTTTGGCTCCTTGCTTTCATAGAGGAGTCTGGAGAAGTCTCTGAAAAGGGAAGTTTGGGGTGTGTATCCAGCTTCTGCTACTTCCTATGCCCAGCACATGCTGCATCTCCATCACCTGGAAAACAGGTGCTATATAATCAGAGCACTCTGTGCTATTAATTTAAGCATAAAACTAGGTGCTCAGTGAGTTCAAAGTCCAGCAACAGGTCACTTGCTCTCTGTGACCCTACATGGAGAGGAAAGAGCACCAAGACTTACAAACCCAACTGTCTGCAAACTGTTCCAGCTCTGAGATTTTCTCTGTGAAAGTACAAATAATTCACTCAGTTAAGACCATTATTACAAAAAAGAAATATATGTTTAACTTAACTTAAAAGTGCTCTATTTTCTGCATGAGGTGAAAGACATGTTTGGGATCTGTGTGTGTTTTTAAAAGCATAAGGAAAGCTTAGTGCTGTCCTAGGGTGGGGAGGAGAGTGGTTGGAAATAACAAACTCCAGTTTCTTCAAATAATTACAGAGAACTGCAGGCATGGGTTCAGTGTCTCTTGACAGTACAAGAGACATTGTCACCAGCAGCAGTAGCTGGGGCCTGGCATGTGGGGCCAGGCTGAACACCCACCCCAGCAAAGTACCTGGAGCAGAACCCAGCCTGGCTGGGTCACAAAGCAGGGGCTCAGAGCAGGCTTGCAGCAGCTGGACACATCACCCTGGGATGGTTTAATTTTGGGGGGATGTAACCACTTCTGTCTAGTGTTGCATTGGCCTAAGATTGCGTAGAGATTTTAGGTTGGACATTTGGAGGAATTTATTCACTGAAAGGGTGATAAAACATTGGAATAGACTGCTCAGGGAGACGGTGGAGGCACTGTCCCTAGAGATTTTTAAGAGACTGGACATGGCACTCAGCGTCGTTGTGTGGTTGACATGGTGGTCTTTGGTCACAGGCTGGACACAATGACCTCACAGGTCTTTTCCAACCTAACTGATTCTGTGATTCCCTGGCCAAAAGAACTTCTAGGGTGAGAAAATGTGCTAGGTGAAGTTGCATTAGTCTTTCTACCTCTTCAGGCACTGTAGCAGAAACTAAGCAAAGCTCCAAGTGGAAGGCTGTGTACAGGATGGCAGGATGGGACCTGGGGAGATTTTTATTCTAAATGAGTCTACATCAGTCTGGCATTACTTTCCCTCAGATTTTTCTGTCTGGAAAAATGACCCACATCCTGCAGTAACAGGAGCACCTGAATGGAGGTGTCTGGTCACCACGGAGACATCCCACCAAGCTGCTCAACTTCCCCCCAGAGAGCAATCATACAGAGATCTGGCATTAAGATAGAGACATTCTGCAAACTCCTACCCCTAAAAGGATACTTTTATCAGCAAAGCTTTATGGACACAGACTAATATGCTGTTCAAAATCTCATCAGCTATATAACATCTGTTCTGCAGCACAAGCAGCTCTTTGCCCATCCACAGCTGGATGGAGCTGGAAACCTCTTCTGCTTGTTTAGCTTTTGCCTTCTACCCACCCTCTCCAGAGCCAGAGCTGCAGCTACCCCTAAAATCCCAATCCTAAGCATGTTCTTCTGAAGCAGGATTTCAGTAAGATTACTCCAACTTTGACAAGTTTTTTTTCCCAGACTCCTTTATGCATGGGCAAAGAGAGCATTTCAAATGGCAAGCAAAATTCTGAGCAGGTCCCTTTCCCCAAGGTTTTGATTTTCCCAAAACATTGTTTGCTGGAGACAACTCTGTACCACCCTGCAGAGCCTTTCAACAGCAGAATGATGCAGTTCTCAGCATCCCTCCTCTCTGTCTGAGCCACCACCTCCAAAATCTTGCCAATGCCTGTGGTTTTGCTTGCTTTGGTTTTTTTACATATGTTCGTGGTGACTGCATTAGATCCCTACAGCAACTTGGCCCTCTCCTTCTCTGAAGATACTGTTCATTTGGTTGGCAAACAGAGTGCACACCCAGCATCAGCTTTCTGCCTGTGGCCCCAGCTTTCCTCTCACAATAAGTTCCTGTGTTTCCTAGACAAGGTTGAAAAGCAAAGGAAAAGGATTTTGGAGTGACAGCAAGGCAGTTTTATAAATATATATTAGCATTAACTTCACCCCCATCATACCAGCAGGCTGAGCTCTCAGAAGATCAAACCAAAGGTGACCCTGAGCAGCTCCACTGTGAAATCCCTGTGAGCACAGAGGCAGCACTCACTTCTCTTTGCCATGGCTACTGGGCTTGTATCAGGACTTTATTTTTCTTCTCAAATGCATTATTCCCTCAGCAGTCACGTTCTTGTGTTCACACCCTAAATCACAGTTAGTGACTCCAGCATCTGGATCCCCAACTTTGAAGTTTCCCTCTCAAAGTCCTTTCATGTTCTACATTTTGATGTACCATATTCGTCTTCTCCCATTTTCCTCTATTTGAGAACTTCCACTGATTGTGAATTGTATCAATCAGCTTACAGAGGAATTATTGCACAGCTTTTCTCTTTGCCAACAGTGTTATGTAGTTTATTAAACATATGTTTTGTTATTAGAGTGGCTTCAGAAGCAATATCTAATAAAACCCCTGTTTTTCCTTTAATGTTAAAGTTAATGCCTTAAACTTCCAGGAGATATTCTTCCAAGAAGAAAACAAATTTGGGTTTAAACGAAGTAGTTTTAAAAGTTTATTCTAGTCAACTTGGGAAATCAATAGACACTTCTCTTTTACGTGCTTTAAGGGCTGAAATGTTTGCAAGAGGTGTAAGAAAAAAAAAAATCACATTTTTGTAGAAGGGGAGAAAATTCCAAGAGTTAAACAGCCATTTCCAAGCACATTTATCACAGGCTAGTAGAAGAAAAAGTTTCAAAATACAAGTAGAACCATGGAAATTAATTATTTCAACATATATGTACATAAATATCAGAGTATGGCACATTAATGCATATATATTCAAATATGAGAGATTATTTGTAAGAAAACAAATTTGGCTTCTCCTGCTTTATCATACGCACTAAAGACATTATCAAAGTAAAAACTATTCTTTAAATTTATTACCTGATACCTGGTAATTTTAACTTTAATAACACAATCAAGTATTTTAACAAAGATTTTCAGCAGCTTTATACAATGCTGCTATGTCCTTCGATTTCAACAACAATGCCAAACCAAGCCTTTCTCTTCTACTCCAAATGATTCCTCCCTGCAACTCTTCTGGAACATCCATGGTGAGTGACCCTAGGAAGTGATGGGGCATAGAGACACAGGGTCACTCACCTGGCACTGGCACCCCCTTTTCTGCCAGCTGCATCCATGGTTTCCCAGTGCAAAGTGGAGTCTAGACACCTGAAAAAAACTGTCAGAGAGATGGCTCCTTTCTGCTCTCTCCACGCTCTTCGTTGGGCACTGTTGTGTGGAGCTGGTGCAGGGGAGCCACCCGCAGTGACTGCAGCCATCTGTTCAAGAGTTACATATAGCTAATAATGCTGTCTAATATTGCTTTCATATTTAAGTAATTATTATAATTGCTAGTGGGTGCTGGTAGTGACACTTGAGATGTGATCTGTGAGATGCTGCCTATGAAAACACTGAGACAGCAATTTTGGAGTACATGCCCAACTGCTCCTATCATAGTTTGTAAAGTTTTTATTCAACCTCTTCTTACAAAACATAAAACACAAAAACTGCACATGCCCTTTCTGCCTGGCCTGCAAAAGGAAACCTTGTGCTCCCTCCAAAAAGCCCTCAGATGTCAAATTTGCCAGCTTTCCATGAAAACACATCAATGCATTTCTGTACTGGCTTATGAGACAGGACAGGAGAGGGGAAAATAACAAAAGTGGAACGTCTGTTGTTGGACTCTCACTGTTTTCCACAAGCATGTGGTTAACCCTGGATGACTCATAAACATAAAACAGAACTACGTTTTTAAAATTTAAAACACCGTGCAACGTGATGGCATAGGGAATGTCTGCCTCTGGTTACAGCCAAGAGGCTTTGCAGAGTGTTTGGTTTTCTCCACTGTCTCAAAATACTTTAATGCTTCTTCTGCCCCCCAATACACTGGGAATACACCAGAGTTTAGGAGCACTGGCAAATGGGTTGGTACCCTACAAGTGATGCCTGTTTCCAGCACTGCAGCCACAGGCAGATGGGCTGTGGGCAGAGGCAGCTTGGAGGCACAGACGATGCAGCACAGCCCACTGAGAGGGCACTGAAGTACACAGCCATGAATGAAGGGAAATGCACTAGAACTTGATCAAAGAGAAACCCAAACCCATTTCTTTCAACTAAAAAGTAAAATTTGTTCCTGCTTTACTGGGCAGTCACAGACAAGACACACATCAGTCTTGTGTCAGTAGTGGATCTGGACCACAGCTGCAGGAATCACGTTAAGTACTGAATTTGTTGTTTGTTATCCTTAGCTCTTGGTAATTTGTAAACCTCAGAGCTTCCAAGAGACTGGGCTGCCCACAGACTGCCTTCAGCACTGCTGAAGCAACTGTTTCAGAACAAGGAGACAAAAAAAAAAAAAAAAAAAAAAAAAAAAAAAAAAGCCGGGAAACAGAAGCAATGAAGTGTGATCTCTATTGCTGCTGCTCTAAAGAAATGCCATAGATTGCCCTGCCTGCGAAACCCACTGCCTTTCCACATCCTGTTATTCTCCTGGGGGTACAGAATGATGGCAGGGAGGTTGTGCTAGTATATCCAAAAGGCCTGTTAAGTGCTCAGGTGGGGAAGGGATCGCAAGGCTTTGTCAAGGTGCTGCAAAGCTGTTCCAAACATTTGGGAGAGAGATGGAGAGAGACGGGGAGGAGTAGGCACCCACCTATGGACTGGGAGAGCCACTGCTGGAATGCACCGGGGAGGAACCAGAGGCGGTGTGGAAGGGCTGTGCTGCACACCAGCATCTCAGTTAGGTGTGTCCCATGTCAGCAAGGCTCGGCACGGGAGGGGAGGCAAGAACCCGCTTCCCCTTACACAGTGCTCGCCATGGAGAGGCAATTTAAACCAGTCTGGAGAGGAGACAAACTTAATGTTGTTCGATTACCTGAGCAGCCTCAGGCTGGCAGGAATGATTTATGAATGTTTCAGTGGAATTCATTTTGATACAAACACAGCCAAGGATATTTAAAAGCTGGACTCTGCAGCCCAAGAGCTCCAAAATAAAATAGAAGAGCATTTGTGTTTGCCGACATTGCGAACAACACAGAATGCAAATAGCTTTAGTACTGACTAATCAGATTTTTTTTATTATTATTATTTTAACCTAAAATCAGGATTTTATGCACTGTCTCAGCTCAGCCTGTCAAACTGATATCCATCAATTAAAAATGCAGCCGCTAACCTGGTCAGCATAAGCAGCTCTGTACCACGCTGTTACCGTTCCAGGTGCACAAACGGGTAAGTACCAAATGCAAACAAACCAATTCCAGGCGGACTCATGGAAAACCTAATCTATTCCAACTGCAAAACCTGCTTGGGGTTCAGTTTGCGATCTGCTTTGATGCTGATATCTTCTAACCAGTTTGCGCTTGCCAGGTGCCTCCTAGCTAATAGCAGATTTTGTTTAGAAAAACTTTCCTGAGGCCTTTTACATAATTGCCGTCTATTTTCTCAGTATAACTTTAGAAGGACTTTTCCATTCAAACACATAGCTTTTTAAGACTACTGTAGGGTTTTTTAAGGAGACCAAGAGTTGTGGTAAACTTTGCATTGATCTTAATTTCTTCCTCCCCACCCTCCTAAAAACCGGATATTTTTTTCCTTCCTAGTTGCTACTGAGCTGGGACTGATTTCTGGGTTAGACTGTTCTAATCTGCAGAAATAACAGTGGGACAAAAAAAAGAGTGAGAATACAAGCAGCAGCCCGACAAATTTGGGTCACATAAAGAATCCGCTAATCCAACAAGCGAGCAGAGAGACAAACCCAAACACCTTTCGCGGTGACTCCATGGCTACCGCTGTTCAGAATTAGCTAAGCCTCAGGCTGCTCCAGAGCTTTATACCTGCAGCATCGCACATTTTAAGCATCGCTGTAACGCTGTCACCCGAAGGCAAATGCTGCGCTCCGAGACGCGCCCGTCACCAGCACTGCCACCTAAGGCAGGGCTCCAGCCGCCCTGCCCGTGGGTGCCGGCCCCATGGCGAACGGGGGATCGGGGCAGCGGGGCCGGAGGGGCAGAGCCCAGCCGCAGGATCGGGGGAAGGAGGGGGACAAGGATCGTCTGTGGCCCGGCACTGAAGCACAGGCTGGCACCCTGCCATCCGCTGCGGAGCCGGGGTGCTCTGCGCAGGGTGGGGCCCGAGGGGTGCAGCCGCTCCTCGAGGCGATTCCCCAGGGGTTCCCATTCTCTCAGCTGCGGCCTCTTCTCGGGGCGCATCTCTCCGGTCCCGTGAGCCCTCCCGGGGCAGGCTCAGTGCTACCGGGGAAAATACCGAGCCCGAGAATCCTCCACGGCGAGGGAGCCGCAACCCCTGCATCCCTCGGGGTTGCATCCCGCGGGGTGACCCCGGCCGGCGGCGGGGGTCCGCCGTTCCCGGGCCAGGGCCGGCGCCGCGACCATGCGCACACCACACCCGCCCCCTGGGCCCCCCTCTCCCCCGGGCCGCCCCTCCCGCCGCGCCGCGCCCGGCTCGGGCCGCCCTACCTGCGCCCAACAGCGCGGCGAGCACCAGGAGCAGCCCCAGGAGGCGGCGGCCGGCCATGGCGCGGCGGGGCTCCGTCTGCCGCCGCCTCGGCTCCCGTCTCCGCCGGGGCGGGACGCGGCCGTGGGGGGCGGGCGCTCCGCGCCACCGCCCCCCGCCCTCCCCACCGGGCCGCGCCTCCCGCCCCGGCCCCACGCACGGCAGGGAGGTGTCTGCGGGGCGACACCGCGGCTCCCCGAAGGCTGGTCGAGCCCCGGCACCTATCGGCCTTTTTCTCTCAGCGAAAATGTGGTCCCGGCGTACATCCTTCCTCCGGGCGTGAGTGGGGCTGCCGCCGGCGTCAGTCCCACGTTGCTCGCCCGAGCGGGGAGATCCGGGCGGCGAACAGCCATGAGGAGCCGCTCAGGGAACGGGGGAGGGGTTGGGACTGCTGCTGCCGGCCCCCCGCCGTCCGTCAGCCCCGGCAGCAGCCCCCCGGCGGGAGCGGCGGGAGCCCTTGTGCCCGCGGATAGCACCCCGGGGCCGGCACGGCCGCGCGTTCCGGCTGGGAGACCGCAGAGCTGCTGGCGGGGCGCGGTGGTGCGGGCTGGGTGCTCTGCCCCGCCACAGGGAAAGTACAGAAGTACAGGGGAAGGAGATGCTGCAGTTTCACCCTTTAATGTCAAGTATTTACCGTGGAGGTTGCGGAGCTATGGAATTGTTGGCTGGAAGCGACCTCTGGAGGTCTCCAGCCCAAAGACCCCATCGGAGCGGGACCCATGGACACCGATATGAAAACCTCCCTAGAGGTTACCAAAGACCATGCTGTCTCACTGTCTTGGCAAGAAGATTCTCCTGGGTTCAGTCTGCCCCTCCCACTGACACTTTAGCCATCATCCCCCAGCTGTGTTGCTCTGTCGTGTTAGTAACTGCCTTTGAGCAGCTGTAAACTGCCTTAGATTTGCTCTCAGCCGCCTTCTCGCCAAAGCAAACAAGTTGCCTCTCGTGCCCCCTGTGCTGGACCCTCTTCTCTATGGCTCTTTTGAACGGGGGTAGGGGGTTGTTAATAACAGGGTAAATATCTTCTTTGTGATATTTATAGGTTGTTTTGCTACAGAAAAGGGGATGAGGATGCAGCCTATTTTTAGGAGGTATTTCTGAAGCTTTATTGGGGACTGAGAGCCTGAAGAAGTGTCTGGGTCATCGTAGTCGCGTGTCACCTCTCAGCAACTGGTACACAGTGCTGTTAGTGGCTGCTCTAGCCAAGTGTCAGGACTGCCTTGGGTCCCAGAAAGCCCTTTTTTGTCCTTGATGGAAACATTCCTGAAAAGATCGTAGGCAAACACCATGATGGAGCGGGGAGAGAGGGGGTCCTGTCCTCTGTAAAGGCACCTGGGTTGAAGGATGAAGTGGGATAATAGGGGAAGGGATGCTGTATTTCTGACTTTCGTCTGTGGCCACAGAGCAAACTGCAGGTTCCACAGTGCCTTGCCTTGTGGGGACAAGTTCTTTCAAACCCACACCGAGCGCGTTTCTGTGAATTTGTGTAGTTGGGCACGCTCGTATTACCGCAGCTACAGGCAGTTCTGTGCTCTGCAGTTCCCTGCTACCGCCGCAGCTAAGGGGAGTAACAGGGGTCCCAGATACAGAGAAGCGATGCTGGTGAAGATGCACTTCAGCTTCCACACTTGGCCGTTTGTACATCCACGATATTGCCTCTCTCCGTGTTAATACAAAGAGAAATTCATGATTGCAGCCCCGTCCGTGTCAAACTAAAGGAAAGTAGCGGGACAGCATTTGTACCTTCCAGTCTGGTTCCCAATAACCTCTCCGTGTGCTATTTGCATTTCAATGGCTTTCCAAGCCTCCGGTAATTGTTGGGGGAGGAGGCGCGTAAAAAGGCTATTATTATATTAGCGTTGGATCAGCTTTAGCAAGCCTGAAGGCATGAGAGAGCATCGTGCAGCTGATGCAACCCGTGACAGTATATTGTTTGCCGTTCTGTGTGAGCCTGGGGTGTGCGCCGATGCCTGGGAGTTGATTCATAATTACAAAGAGATGTATGAATGTAGCTTTGAATGGGCAGGAAGGCAGCAGCAATGCTGCGCTCTGAAGCTGGAGGGAAACAGGGCGGTAGGAACCAGGAATTCATATTGGAATCACGCATCTGGCTAAACCCCCTGGTATCCAAGGGTGCCATCCCTGTCTGGTCATGCCCAGCTGGAGCTGGGGCTGTGTGCGGCGGGCACAAGTTGTATCTTTAAGGAGGCCGAACACAAGGCAGCTGGAAAGCCTGGGCCCCGGCCAGCAAGTGATTCAGCATCGCCTGACCTGTGCCCGGGAGCCGAGGCTATTCTTGGTTCTGGCTGTGTTTAAGGCAGCTGAGCTTAAATGCTTCCAAATTGTACCACAGAGGATGTGTTGTGAGCCTGGAGCCTCGAACATAGCATGTTGTTTGGGGCTGCAGTGCCGTCTGGATTGCTCTGAGCTCGACGAAGCTGAGACCTTTCCATTTGCTTCTCGAGCTAGATTAAAGCTGTAATCTTCAAGTAGGGGAATAAACAGTCACCAAAGAAATTCACAGTGGAAAAATATGCTCGCTTTCCATAGTATTTTAACAGGTGTCATGCTCAACTCTTCTTGCTCCCCGGGCTTAGCACACTTATTTTTTCTAACTGAGCAAAAATACGGGGAGGGGAAATGCTGACTGGGGAAGGCAATACTGGATCACACAAAATTTTGAATCTTTTTCTTCCTAAATCTATTCAAATAATTTAGCAGGCTCAGAATATGTAATCCGTTAGATCTCAGAGCCTCTCATATGCACTAAGCAATTACTCTCAGTAAGTGATAGACCCATAAAAAGCATCAATTTAGCTACTACTGAAGTGGTACTGTTTGAAAAGTAGAAAGAGCTGTCGTGTAGCAATGCACAGCCTTGTCACACGGTTATCTGGGATGGAAAATGAAAATACACAATTTAAAACGAGTAATTTCAGGGGTTTAACTATGTTTCGACCTTAGTCTATCTCCTGCCTGAGGTATTGTTTTATGGCAGTATTTTCAAATACAACAATTTTTTTAAAGTAAAAAATTTGCTAATTTGGGGAGAGCTTTTAATTCTTTAATGACGCTAGCATGCATTTGGCCGAATTTTCTAGATGCCTTGTTTTCTAAATTCTTGATTAAAGTTAAGATCCGAGTGGTTCCTTTAACAAAAAAGGGAGAGGGAATTAAAAAAAAAATTAAAAAAAGGGGGAAAAAAGGCAAGCGGTAGTAGGAGATGAGAGCTACAAGCAGGAGTTAGCCTGCGCCACCCAGCAGCCCGCGGCTACAGAACCCGAGGATATTCCCGGACTCTCCAGTCACAGCTGCATTATCGTGCAGAAGTAAGGAGTAGGTGTTCCTGAGCAGTGGGCTGGCTGCTCGCCACGCTGTCGGCTCTGGTCCTACGCCAGAGCTTACATCCAGCGGGCTTTCCTCCTCCAGTGCCAGCGGCTGAGCGGAAGGAAGCGGCTCGGGGGCTCCGGGACCCGGTTCGCCCGTCCTGCAGCGTTCTGGGCTGCATGCAGGGAGTCGCTTGCTGGAAGTCACAGCTGAGTAGAGCTGCCTGTAAACAGCCTTACCTGCTCCTCACTGCCTGCCAAGTGTCGAGTACTGGGTATAACTCTCTTCCTGAAGAGCCTCCGGTCTGTTTCCTTGCAGAACCGATGCATTGGGGAATATTTGTACAAGGTAATTTTAAGTCTGTCAGTTCTCTGCCAACACTAGCTGTCTAGACTACTGCTATAATCAAAGGTGAGAGGTAGGTTCCTAATTACGGTTAATCACACCCTAAAAGATCCCTCGTCTGTAAAGGAGAGCGTGGGCACCTTACATGGGTGATTAAAACGGGTTTGACTGTTCCCTGTTGTGTGCTGAGTCTGCCGGGTGACTGCAAACAAATGCCTCACCTTGTGTAAATCAAATGCTGCAACCCAGCTCTTAAAGGAGAAATGTTAATAGTACTCAGATGGAAATTAACTGGAGAGTGCATTTATTTTTGGCCAGTCCCCGGGGAACACCTGCCAAGCATTTCCTCTAATTTCAAAACTGGTTGTTTCTGTTGAAAAATTCTGGTGGAGATTCAAGTCTGGGTCAAGGTGAGTGCCTGGCTCTTCATCGACTGTCTGTGCCATTTAAAAGGGAAAGAGGAAAGGAAGCCAAGCAACAGGCTGGGTGTGAGGAGTGGTGTGCTCCTACAGGAGCAAGCAGGAATGAGAACAGGGCTGTTTGTATGTACCAATGAAATACACCTGCTGGTACCCACACATCTGTGTACAGTTTTAAAATAAAAATGTTGAAACATAAATTAAACAGAGAAAATTAATTCTGGCCTCATTCACTGCAGGATGACAGCCAATTGGTTAAATCAAGGGGTTTGTACACCTGTCTGAAACAGAAGTGAGCAGAACAAGCTGTGATCCCTGTGTTTAAGGTTTCTGAGAGTCATTGAAGCTATTGCGTGGACAAGCATCAGTGGTGGGGATTTCAGCATCAGGTGGGCCAGGCTTTCCCCTTCTGCGAGAGCACAACGAGTTTGCACAGGGATGTGGCTCACAGGGCACCAAATGGGAGTTGGCATGGCCAGACCACTCCTCTCCCACTTCCCAGCACTGTGTGTGTCTGGGAGCACTCTGGTCCAGAGCCAGGCACTGCTGACTTTTTTTCAGAATAACTGATCTTTGTTGGAAGGATGTTGGGGCTTTGGGGTCAATTCACATCTCTTGCAAATGCCTTAGGAACTCATATTTGTTCTCTGGATTCCTGAAAAGCAGACAAACCTGGTATTTTCTGTGATTTGTTTGTTTTGTGTTGGTTTTTGTTTGTTTTTTTTTTTTAATTTCCAACAGAGACAGAAAATGCTGGCTGAGAATCTGAGGCCTGAACCCAAAAAGAAACATGTCTCAAGAAGCAATGTAACTGCTCTGGCCAAGGTTTTTGTTTTTTCTTAGCCTACTCCAGAAGTCTGCAGAATTCAAAAAGGGCTGCAGAGTGTAAGGTGACATTCAGTGCATCAATTAACAGCTGTAAAAAAGCTTTTCTGCCTTTCCCAGCAGTTAATAACCTCATTGCACAGAACTTAGTTATTCCAAAAGACTTCATGTGATTTTTGGCTGACTGAGGTGAGGACTGGTAAGGAATGTTTATAGTTACATTACAAATGGGGAGAACATTTTTCTAATGGGGAAAACCCCAAAACCCTCAGACAAACAAGCTTGCTTTCACTGGTGTCTTTGTTTATGTTGCTGAGACTATGCAGTATTACCTGAGGTAATAAAACACCGTGTAAAGCAGCCTTATTTGGACTGAGAAGTGTGGAAATTGGAGTGCAGAACAGATAGTGTCAGAGCAGTTGAGGTGTCTATGTTGGATTTTTACGTCAGACTGGACAGGGGTGATTTATGTGCTTGGGTTGGTATAAAAGGCAAAGAGCAGGGCTGATACTGCTTGGGAGGAAAGTGTGTATTGCCAAATTCTGGATGTTGGCTCTTGCAGAAGAGAGATGAGTCTGTCTTCTTGGCTCCTAAACCTAAGGGAGACTTATCACAGATAAATTATACATGTCCTCTGGGAAGGTTTTGAGGCCAAAACAACTAAAAGCTCTAGACTATTTAATCTAAATACTGTCCTAGTGAATTACCATAGTCTCAATCTAATATGCACTCTCCCTTGGAAAATGTTATCCCTCTTTTGTAAATAAGGGTTTGCTTATTTACTTGTCCTTCTACCTGTAATTGAAAAGCTCCATTGAGTATAATAGAAGTTATGTACAAAAAGGGAAACTAATATAATTATAATATAATAACTTATTCTTAATTTATTGCATATGGTTTGTTTGTTTGTTTGTTTGGGTTTTCTTTAACTGCACCACAAAATTTTGTAATTGGGCACTAATTTTATATCAAATATTGTTACAGGTTCAAAGTCCTTTTGAAAAGCACTTGTGTCAGGCTTTTCTCTGTGAATCTTCTGTAGATGAGAGGGAATTAAGAACCCCAAGTGCAGGAGAGGGGAAATTCTTCCCAGAGTGCACAGATATTCCCTTTGTGGGACCATTCCTCACTACAGGCTGTAGTACTAACTACTACCATGTTAGCTGGATAGATATTAATTTGATGGTTTTAATTTAGTATTATGGGGATAATTTTCTTTTTATCAAAGTCTGGGGACAAATATTAGGTGTTGTTACGTGTGACTTAAAACCAGGAAAAATTGATAAAATTCAGGCCATTTTCTCAAGGCTTCTGTTGTGCTTGGGCTAGTCTCCACTGTATGGAGTCTGTGACAGCCCTCATGGTAACAAGAGTGGAAGGGATTACTCAACCTAGTCTTGAATGAGGTTGTCTGCTGACAAACCCAGTTGTTTCTATTGCTGATGTCATAGAGTATGACCACTGTGGGTGGCCACAGCAGAACCAGGCCAGCCTGGAAGTCCATGGTGTAAGTATAGAGAGATGGGAATGAGGGAGTTGCCTCAAAACAAAGAACTTTTAATGTAAAAATAACAAATGTAGAGACTACATGGTACAAGAGAAAACTTCCAAAGACCCTGAAACCCAGAAAGCAGAGGTATATAGATGGGGTGGAGGGTACAGGATCCAGTCAATAATGAGGATAAGGAACAGAACCATATATGTAGCTGGCAACTAGCCAACTATTTATCGAAGAACAACACCCTATTTGTAACAAATTAGTTAACATATTAGTTCCCATGAGACAACTCTTATCTCTATTCTCTCTGATGTAAAGGATGTAAAGGATGCTCTTCCTCCTAGATAGGTGCTTCCCAGGATTTGAAACAAAAGCATTCTGCACGTGCAGGCAAAGCCACATCTGTCCACCTCAATTTCCACAATTGGGAGCTTCTGCAAGTCCAACAAAACTCCAGGGCTAGCAGAAAGCTGTGCTGGTGGGTGTGTAACTGTTGACTTAATGAACAGAGGAAAAATTCAATACTGTTTTGACAGTCATGAAGTCATGCTATTTCACATTTGTGCACCTTCGAATCTTCTTCCTGTCTTCATTTTAACTCTTTTTCCTCTTACTAGTTCTGTATCATCAACACTTTCCTTCTCCCTTTCCCTCCCCTCCCTCTATATTCCTTCACATCTTAATGATTTGGGGGAAAATAGCAGCCTTGTAGTGCCCAGTCCTGGTCTGCATCCAAGTGGGATATGTGCAGCAGTAAGAACTCAGCTGAGATGCAAAAAACCAATGCTCTGCAGCAGAGTGGGCTGACACATCAGGCAGCCCTCCAGCTGTTGGGAGGTGGTTGCAAAACATAAATAAACCCTGCCCGTAGTGGAGAACTCCTCACCAGCACAAGCCTTGGCAGAAAGCATGTAAGTGCACAAATGTATTCATGTCTAACACAATTCCACTGTAGTTTTGTCCTGTGCTTGTCAGTCCAGGTGCTCTGGGCAGGCATAGAAGGGAATGGTGCTAAACATCTGACAATCAAAACAGACTCCTATTGCTGGATCACAATATAAGAGTCAGCTTTCATGCCCAGACAGAATTTCCACTGGTGTCAAAGGTTTTATTTCCACTGAGAAGTTGGTAAGTGTGTGGATTTTGGAATATTATCAACATCAAAACAACAGTCTGCACTGTGTTTTCCCTGCTGTTGTCATGTGAAATACTTAGGGGTGACTATAAGTGTAAGTCTCTGGTACAATTTAATTTTGTTCATTTGATGGCAGAATAGCTGTCTGCTGCATTAATTAATTTCTCCTGCTGTGCTTGGGTCTTTCATGCAGCAGTGGGGAAAAAAAGGTCTTAAAGAATGAGACAATGTAGCACAAACCCATAAAAGTTGTTAGAAGGACTGGGAGAGGCAAGAAGTTTGGAAATCTGGATTTATTAAATTTTTTTTTCCATAGGACACAAGTATGTGTGTCACTGCAGAGTCAGTGGGCAGAGCAGCTGAATGGCAGGAGTTTGCTTGACCTGGAAGCTGGAAACCCATTACGAAATTCTGTGATAATTCACTATAAACAAGTTCATAAGAGATGGGAAAGCTGTTTCTCTCCCATTCAAAGCTGCCACACCTTTTTACCACTGGGTTGAGATTTGTGCTGTCTCCTGCAGGTCTACTCTGGGCTCCTTGGGCTCGATTAATTTTTGCTGTGGTTGGGCTGTGAGCTGTTGCTCACAGATGAATAGCACTGATGATAATTAAGTTTTCATTCCTGCATCTTGAGCCAACTGCAGAAGTGTAAATATTGTTACTGCTGTTTTACAGGTGAGGGGAAGACGTATGGGGAGGAATGTGATTAGTCTGGAAAGCTCAGCCCCATGCTCTCGCTGTGAACTGACAGCTTGCACTGAGAGGGAGACTGGAAAGAAGCTGGAGAAAAAGACCCCCGTGTTATTTCTGCTCTGTGAGAGGCTGAGAACCCCAAAAATCACAGAAGGATTTGGGCTGGAAGGTATCTTTTAAAGGTCATCTAGGTCTAAACGTCAGGTTGTTCAGAGCATGTTTCCAGGGATGGCACATTTACGACCTCTCTGGGCAACCTGTGCGAGTGTTTCACCATCCTCATTGTAAAAAAAAACTTTTTCCTTGCATCTAGTTAAAGTCAACTCTTTTAGTTGAAACCGTTACCCCTTGTCCTATCACAACAGCCCCTGGCAAAATGTTTGTCTTCATCTTTCTCGTAGCCCCTTTAGGTACTGGAAGGTGTTTTAAGGTCTCCCTGTATCCTTCTTCCTCTGGTCCCCTTCGTGGCCCTCCTCTGGTCCTGTTCCAGCAGGTCCGTGTCCTTCTTATGCTGAGGAGCCCCAGAACTGGACAGAGTGCATCAGGTGCTGCTTTCTTGGCTGCAGAACACCACCAGCTTTGATTCACGTGTCTTTAAGCTGTTGCATGTCTATGCCATGGGCAGTGCACCAGAGCCCAGGCTGCTCGGGCTGTCACGATGCTCTTTCCAGCTGTTAGAGCTGACACTCTCAAGGTGTGACTAGAGGGTTTACCAATTTTAAATATTTAATTACCTTTAGAGATAGGATTTAGGAGTAAAGACAACGCAGGCTTAAAACTTAAAAAGGTACAAGAAGAACTTTATTAATAACACAAAAGAAAATTCAGGATAAGATTCCTAGATTACTCCCTCCTCCTTTCATTCCTCATTTCTTACCAACCACATACAGAGAACACTTCAGTCAGTTATCCACCCAAATAATCATTTCAGTTCACTTAAGAGAGAAAAGTTCCTTTTTCTGCTTTAGACTTAGGGGGTGTCTTTACCTTCACAGTCTGCATCTGCCAGGGACTTACAGAACAATGAATTTTCCTCTCATTCCCACAGTCCTTCCAGAGCTGTGTTATGGGTTACGATGCACACATGGGGTACCACTTTTAAAGGCAAGCTGCTGAAAAACAAAATTCTCTTCATCTCCTTCTCTATCAAATGTCTCTGTTCATATTCCGGCCCCAAAACAGAGAGTTCCATTTCCCGAGGCAAAAAAGTCTTCATCTCAAGCACCCATCCTCCCCAAGTACATTTCACAGTTTAAAGGAATTTTAGTGAGGTCACAACCCCTCATAGCCCCCAAAAAAGGTTTTCAGCTACTTATCAGTTGCATCTTTTCAATCTCTTCCTATCAGGAACTTTATCTTCATTCCAACGACTTCTGTGGACTCCATGCTTTATTCCTTCTCATTAAGGGGGTTCAGGAGATCGAGAATCTTATCCAGGCATTAAGAAGTTAAAATTGTATCCAGATCGTTAAGAAAAAAACATGTGGCTGGTGCCGGGTGGGGGGCATGCAGCCCTGCCGAGCCAAGCCGGGGCTGGACTAAGGGCTCCCAGCAGAACTAGTGCCTGACCGGGCCCCGGCCGGAGCCCCCCGCACCCCCGGAGGCCGGAAGCCGAAAAAAACCCCCAGCATTTGATCCACTGTGATTTGTGAAAGTGAAATAACTTTTCATTGGTTTTCCGAGCTGTCCATCACCAAATCAGCTCTCTGATTGGTTCCAGCAGCTCACAGGGGACGCTCCCAGAGACGGGAGAGTCCCTCCCACTCCCCAGCCTCATGGTGCTTTCCCTGAGGGGAATCCACCCTTCCCCCGAGCGCGTGAAACCAACACAAACTCACCACAGTTCTTTCATCCTCAGCGTCTACCATGGCCTGGGACTGTGCTTGGCCCCTTGCTGCTGGTTGCATGAAGACTGTAAAATGGTCTATGTGTCTGACACGTTTGTGTGTGTTGTGACTCCTGCTTTGAGCCTACTGTCTTCCAGATGCAGTGTCTACCCTCCCAGCAGAGCCAGTGCCTTCCCTGGTGGGAGTGTTTGTTACATCAAAGCCCAGTTTGTGCTGGGAGCGGATGGTTTCTCTGGTATATTTACACTTGTAAAGGAAGATTTTTTTCTCCCCTTGTAAATATCACAGCACTTCTGTTGCTTCTGTGCTGGCCCATCTGTGCACCAGTTTCACTTGTACTGACTCATGTTCACAGAGTAGTAAGAACTGTCTATAAGTGTTTTAATTTCTTAGTTAGAGTGAGGCCATTTTGTTTGCCTAGTTAGTTTGGAGGCAGATGCATGCTGGGGGTTCTTTTCCTTAATGACATCTCTGAACCCTATCACATTGGTAAAAATTTTTTTATGAAGTAATTGTCACTTTTCAGTTCAGATTTTTCAAGACTTCCTGTGTTTCTAGGTTTTGTTCTCTGCAGCCAGATGTGCTTTCTGCCTGTTTTCTACATGGCCAGAAATCAGAGGATGTGCACCCCTTCTGAAGTGGGTACAACCTCTTTAGCCTGTCATAAGGTTTCAACTTCAAATATTCCTGAAGAAAGAAACTTTAAGTTGTTTAGGCAGGTGGCATTCAGCCCCCTTGCATTGTGTTGTGTTCTTTATCATGAGTGTTCGTGTACTCATTTTCTTCGTGTCTGTCTCACTGTAGAACAGACCTCTGTAGAGACACCTCTGGGTGTTCTCAGAGTAGAAGCTATTTACTGGACTGCTTTTGAACATTTTGACTTGTCTTTGCAGCTCCATGTGCACCCAGTATTATCTTCACTGCCTACAGGTCAGACCTTGCTCTGTGGTCAGGCTCATCACAGGCTCCTTCAGTAGCTGCTTCTCCTGTGTTCACTGAGGTGTAGTACCTGTGTCCTGTGCAGCCTGACCTGCTTCCAGCTCTCTTCTGGCCTGGTACCTCAGAGAACCTGCAAACAAAGGGCATATTTGGAGTTAAAGCTCTACCAGGCCCTGTAGCTGCAGAAGTGTCCTTGGTGTCTGCTGGGTTCTGTGTATGTCCCCTCACTGGAGTGTCAGGCACAGTGGTAGCTTGCTCAGCACTGAGGATAGTCAAGAGTTAAATATACATAGGTGTGTGTGTATGTATATAAATACCTATACATTTACATATATTTAAGTCTGAGGCTGAAAATGGCCAAATTGTGATCCTTCCTCCCCCTGATAATATGAAGAGATGTGTTTCACATACTGGCAGTCAAGTCTGCCAGTGTTTCAAGGTGCTGCTTTTGGAAGGATGGAGTTGTGAGAACACTTCAGTAAATTATAAAAAGACCCTTTTAACAGGGGCAAAAGAGAGTCTTTTTCCTTATATGTATTATTGAGAGAGACACAAGTCATTTCAGCCAAAATGAAAGAGTTTAGCCTGAGGCTGAATCCAGCTGGAGAAATTTTCAGCCTAAACAATTAATTATAGGTGAAGTTATGAGCAACCAAAACTGGAATTTAGACAACTGTCACATGTAATTACAGCAGCACTTCAACTCTAGAACACTGGCACCTGTGTCAGTGCAGTTTCTTGGCTGACTCTCTCAGGAGGGACTTGCAGATCTTTGATAAACTCTGGCTTGCTTTTTGAGGGAATGGGAGAAAACATTTCACATCAGAAATAATCTGCTGCTGAAAGATTAATTAATTCAGAACAGTGTCTTGTGTGTATTTGGAGTTTGCCCAGGGTCAGGTTTAACCAGGCTTTTGTGCTCCTGTTGCAACTAGGAGAGTGTAATGATGATGGAGCCTCCTATGACAGGGAACAGATCAGGTGTGAGGAACTGGAATGGCAGAGATTAATGGGGCTGCATCCTGCTAGAATATCTCCATCTGAGCAAGGCTTTCCTGGGAAACTGGAAGATGACCTCCTGATGATGGAGGCTGTCTCCTATAAAAGAAGCTCCTTGCTTAGCAGGGAGAACACATTGAGACTGACACATATCCTGAATGAATGATTCCTCATGGAGATGCTCATGCCACACACAAACATGTTTTAGAAGCTTGTGCGCGGGGAAATATTCTTGACTCTGGCTGCTAAATTGAGCTGCTTGTGAACCCTTTCAGCAGCAGAGGTAGTGCTGACAAATAGTCATCTTTGGTGATGAAAAGAGAGCAGGTGAGAGGAAATTTTGTGGGAGGAGATCCCTTCTCTGAATTTCTTGTGGAAACCATAATTATGTGATTCAGTATAGAAAGATATGAGGGTTTCCAGTGAAAGCTATGAAAAACACTCAGAAAAGCAGCCTACAGATGAGGCTGCTCATTCAGACCTTATCTATTCATGTGCGAGCATGGAAATCTTAGCACTCTGTCTTATCTCCTCTCCCCTGGGAGATCAGTGTTGAGAGAGTCTGACCTCTCGCTTACCATTTCAAATCAAACCTGGTGTAATAGTGGCTTTGGCCATGCAGTGCCTCAGTCACTTAATGAAATAATCTTTTTCCATGCCCTTCTGGGCAGAAATATGTCTTGCCCAGATACCACTTAAGTGATATCTGGAGGATAGCTGTAACTGAGCAGAGCTGTGGCAGAAACATGCTCCATTACTCCCTTCAGGCTTTCCCTGCAGGTGCAGAGCTTGGGATGTTCAAGGCACTGGAAGTTTGTCTCTCTCACTGGGGCAGTTCCGATATTGTTTATGAAGAGGATCCTTGTTTTCCCTTGCTCCTGGGCTTCTGCAGTTCCCTGCAGGTTTAAATTAACTTTGATTCAATGTTTATTAAAAGCAGTCAGTGCAAGGAGAGTCTCAGATCTGGAATGAATGTTCTCCAAAAACAAGGGCACCTCGATGCCAGCACAGCACAGGGGTATCCATACAAACAGCTCTCAGCCAGAGCTGGACAGAATCTGTTTTGCTTTCTCACACTTGGAGCTGGTATATTTTAAAAGATATCAAGCAGTAAATGTGGCAAAGGGGAAAAATTGTTACAGACTGTATTTGGCAGAAGCCCAGCAAAGATAAAATACCATACGTTCTGTGCAATGAGCTCCTACATAAATGATTCATTCACTAGAATGCAGCAGGGGTCGATGTCTTCTATTTGAATAGCCCAAAGTTATGCAAATATGTGGATTTTCTAAAAACGGAAAAAAATATTACAATATATAATGTTCCAATAAAAAAGCTCTTTATCTAAGCAACTTTAAAGAGTCAAAATCCCACAAGAACAGTGCCACCATGTTATACACATATATACAGCAGCAAATGACAAGATGTGCTCTAGAGATGCAAACTCTGAAAAGATTGCATGTTTTTCTTTGTTTTGCCAGCCAAGTCTGTGTTACAAATTGTGTGTTGTGGAGATCACACTATTTCAAAATATCAAATTGCTAATTAAAGAAACTACTGAAGGAAGCTTTCCAGTAGAACAATATATGCTGTGGGATAATAGTAGTCACTATTTCTTTAATGAGTTTCTTGCCTAACCAGAATTTCTTACAATACATTCAGTGCAGCCATTCAGTTAGATTATTATGAATCACATGTGTATTATTTCTGATTTGGTATTAACATAAAAACTTCTGATGAACCATAGTATTACAAAAATAGGACTAGTGTATAGAATGGCAATATCATTCCTGCTGATAAAAGGCTGGAAATGAAGGTCCTTATGCAGCAATACAATTTAATGCATTAGTTTCTATGACTTAATTTGCAAAGGTGCTGAGAAACTACATGTCCAACTGAAGCCTGGAAGGGCAGGGTGTCTCTGGATGGTCAGGTATGTCAATCCACAGCTTGAGCATTGCTCTGCAGTACAGTATTGCTTTCTGTGAGATCTGAATCAGCAAAAGGTCATGGGAGAGGGAGAAACCTTTCTTGGTGGTGGTGTTGTAATGTAGTTGGTTGAGAGAGCAACTTGAGATTTTCTTAAACATTTATATTTTGCTATAGTGACGTAATTTAGCAATGTTATCCAAGGAAACAGTTTGTACAAGACCTGTGATGTGATGCAGGTAGATCAGGTAAAGGAAAGAATAGTTTAGTTGTATAGCAGAGATAAGAGTGGGGATCAATATGACAACTCTTAAATCCCTTCTTCACCATTCTGTGAGAGTATGGTGGTGAAAATACTTATTTCAGGTTCTGAATACAAGTTGACATAATGAGGTGAATTTCCGAAAATATTCCAAGAAGGTGGATAGTTTTTCAGTGGCTTGTTGGTGGTATCTAGGTGCTTCATTTGGTATTATTGAAAATTCTTTCTTCCTTCTAAAGAGCTTTTCTAGTGTCTATTTTATTTTCTCTGGTGAACAAGAATGATGCCTTGATCTTGGATTTTGCATTTGCAAATAACCACTCTTTGTATTCCCCTCAGATGAAGAGAGCAAATAACTGTTAAAAGCAAAGAATGCAAGTACTTGTGAGGTATAAAAATGAGCTTTTCCTCCTCATGTTTGAAGAGTTACCTGGCATTAGATAAATAGTCCTTGGTGAATCCTTAGTTTGAATTGTAGTATCTGACCACACAGCCACATTCCACCTGTGAATGTTCCCCCATCTGCCTTAAAAATCTTTCTTGTAGCCTTTGAATGATTTAGCCTTTTCTTTATCATCAGATGAAATGATTATGGTCGTGTTGGGATAATGGCTTTGGATGGTTCTTCCACAGCAGGTCCTCACCCTTAAGCTGATTACCATGACTTTTCACTCATTGGAGCCAAACTTGGCTCTAGTGTATAATAGGCAAGCCAAAATCTCAGTCCAGTAAATCCCCACATGAACCATTTCAAAATGTGGGTTGGATGTAGATTCTCTCTCCTGAGCAAATCATTAGTCAATGTTTTAAGAAGCAAATAAATATCTTCTCCATCGCGGAAGACAAATAATGGAAGAAAGATGAAAATCATCAAAGACCAGTATACCCATCTGCCCTTATTGGAGCTGTCTTTAGGTGGCTTCTCTCCTCTCAGTCTGGAAGGCAAAGTATTGGATCTGAGAGTTACTGGTCTGGGAAGCTGTTGACATCTGGATGGTGGCAAGTGTAGAGACGAGAAGTTGGTGAAAATCAGCAAGGGACCACAGAGTCCCTCACCACTGACCATGGACTCCCTTGTTTTCCTTTGTTTAGGGATGGCCATTCCTGCACGTCCTCAGATGCTCTCCCCTTTCCTGCCTTCCAGAGTACTGCTGCTTGCATCTCAGTGGATTTATTCTCCTTCTTATCTAATTTTAATTAAAGCTCCTATTTTCCCCCACCACAAAATCCACTGAAGAAAAATGAACTGGTAACTCATTGTTTTTACCACTTTGGCAGCAAACAAATGTTATGTCTGGCATGCTCGGCACCAAGTCAGAAAATGAATCAGCAGCTGTTGTGACAGAAGCTTTTTCCTGAATGGGGAAACAGAGAAAGAAAGAAAACAGGCCAATGGGAGGTTTCTGCAGTGGACGCTGCCAGTCCCCCATCACCATAAGGAATGTCTGCCCTTCACTGGAGAAGGTGACCCAGCTGCTGGAGAGGCCCCTCTCCCCTGGCATGGGGCCAGGAGGAGCTGTTTTGTGACTGGTGCTGGATGGGCTCTGGTGCCTGTGGCTGTGCCTGGGAGGGGAGCAATGGGATGGGTGGTTTAGAAGAAGCAAGTGACCCACATCTTTGCAGGCCTTCCTGAAAGCCCCACTTCAGCCAGGCAGGCAGTGAAAGTTCAAACAGATACATTGAACAAGAATCACCTATTTGTCCCTGGATGGCACTCTGGCATGGTTTGTTTTGTGCCCATCCATGGGAAAAGGATTAATTATTTCTTTGTGTCTGGATGGATTTGGATCATATAGAATTGTTTTAAGCTGAAACCTTGCATGCATTATACACAGCATGTTGTGAGCTGCAAGGTCTTGGAGGAGTGAATGGTTTATGCTACCCCTGAACACCCTCATCCCTTTGTTTTACCTATTGGTTAACTTGTCATAAGAGCTGAATTTGCCTTGCATCTGCTGATTCTTTTACACCAAGTATTTGGGGGCATATGAAAAAAAATGCTTTTGACTAATATTATGGCCTTGTTAATATATTGCAAGCTATTTCTACAGAAGCAGCATCAAAGTTTTATCTGCTAAATAAATATTGCCAGGCTAAGCTAATACACAGAGTGGGTCTGAAAAAATTACCACCATGAAGGTGTCCAGCTGGACAACTCTACTGTTCAACTGGATGATGATCAGCACTGTAGCTACAGCAGGTTTGTCTGAGGCAGAGAATCAGCCTCTGTCTCTCCTTGGAAAAGGCAGCTTTTGCTAGGGCAGTTTTAAAGGCAATAAACGACAGATGAGCCAGATGAGCTGGTGACTGCAACCTGCATGGCATCAGTAAAGCCCAGAGGGACAGTGTGTGGTTGCTAATCAGGGCAGAGGTTGTCCTGAGTTTCTGGAGACAATTATCACACTATTTACAGCTTCTTTCATGCCAAACAGACAAGCAATATGTTTGTGCTTTCTCTGTACTTATAAATTCCCTCCTCACCTCTGAAAAGTATGCCCACTCTGTCACATGCCATATGTGTTGGAGCAGGGGTTCCTTCTATGACACAGCTGGAGGGACTCTCTACCTCTGGTTTCCTCTTGCTGAGTATACAGTGTTGTTCACAGTGCAAGACAAGGTCTCACCAGGCCAGAAACCCCTTCTGGTTTTGGTTGGGTTGGTTCAGCATGGGATGAGCTGTTTTATGTTAGCATGACAGAGTACAATGATTATGCGAAGACTAAAGCTGTGGGTCAGGTCTGTCTGACTTTTTTTTGTATTGATTGACAAGGTTTTTGGTGAAGCTGTGTGCTCCAAATTTCCCTTTCAGCTCCCTTTACGTCTCTTATTTTGATCCAATGAACCACTGGTTCGTCTGCATAATAAAAACCCTGAGGTCCTGTGAAAACTCCAATCACTAAGCACCGACATCTCCTCTTGGTCTCACAGATACAGGAGGAGGATGTGGTACTGAGAACCTGTCCCACCACAGTCACAGAAAGGTGTCTTTATAGAGATTGGTTATTCACTGATGGAAGCACTGATGCAACAGTTGCAGCCTCAGACATGCCAGTACTTTCTATCCTCAATTACCTAGTTTATGTAGGAAAAGAACTTGAGGAAGATTGCTCTAATAGGCATGTAGGAGCCCACTAGACCTCACTTTCTAGGAACACTGCTTTTTATTATCTTACTGTATCATTTATTTTCTCATCCTGCAAAACTTTTACATCCAGACGCCGTGGTGCTCTTGTTGCTTGTGTAGCAGCAGCTCAAAGGACCCGAGCCCTGCTGGAGCAGGACAGGACCCAGTGATAGCCTGACTTTGCCCCAGAGGCTTCTTAACTCCTGAGTAATTTAATCCTCAGCTGCTGAAGGTAATGGGAGGTGGACCAGTCCTTCAAAGTAATTTCACCTGAATCATTCCTGAGTGGGCTTTAAGGTAATTGATTCTGTCTGCAAAGGTGAAAAGGAGGGGAAAAGGTGTACTGTTTGTGAGCATATGTTGTGTCTGCAGAGGTGGTGTGGTGGCACTTTTTCCAATCTGTGTTAAAAATATATTGTGTCTGATGCAGCTTGCTTTAGAGGATTTACTGAAGTCACCCCTGATTTGCTCCAGACTGTGATTATGCAAGAGGAAAATGAATATCATAGTTTGTCCTGAGACTCAAAGCTAAAGGCAGGAAAGGTGCAGTGAGGTTTCAGGACTAACTGTCTGTCTGTGCAGCTCTCTCCTGACCAAAGGCAGAGTCCATCTCCTCCAAACACATCCCACTGGTTGTGCTGGCAGTCCTGGGCTCTCTCACAGCAGCACCCTAGACCTGGCTCTGCCACTTTTAAGGGATTCAGGATCAGGCTGGGACTCCTGCACAGCTGCGGTGCCTTGCCCCTATTTTATGTTCACTGAAAGATTTTTGAATGGACTTCAGAAGCCATTATGAACCCAAATGTCGACTTACACTTGCAAAATGTCTCTAGTTAATGTTTTCCTAGTGACGCTCTGCTTTGCTTCCCGCCTGCCAGAGTTTCCTGTGACCTATTTGAAATATCACTCTCCTAAGTGAAAATGTGCCTCTCTTTTTCAAACTTGCAAAACTCACAAAAATAAATAGCCTAATTTGGCCAGTTAATAGCCCTCTCCTGGGGCTCCTCTCAGCAACTAAGAGGCCTTTTAAATACAACATTTGTGACTGCGTCATTAAAGCTCTGCATGATCCAAGCAGACTAAACCAAAAAGAAAGAAATGCCTTATTTGATCTAAGTTTCTTTTCTTTTAAATAGTGACACTAGAGACCCATTTATTTTTAATTACACAATTGCTTTATTAAAAGCCTAAATCCTGCAGTCCCTAGTCATTGCTCAGGCAAAACTGTTATCATTGAAGGAAGGACCTGTAGGAGTCAATCCTAAAAATAGGGCAGCTGACAAAATGCCTTTCAGAATGAGTTTGCTTTGTTTTTGAAGGATTTCCCAAGTCAAAGAGAACTTGCCTTTGCTTTTCTTTTCAGCTCTACAGCAATTTGAAAAGGGAATTTAGGGAAACAGTCACTCCAGAAAGCATAATCACCCCGAGTTTTCCTTTCAGACTGGCTCTGCTGCCCTTTTTACCCTGAAACACCATCCTCTACAGAGCCACGGTAGTTTTTACTGGCAGGAGATATGCATGAGTTCATAGAATCTCCTGCTTTGGAAGGGACCCACTAGGATCATCAAGTCCAACCCCTGACCCTGCACAAGACAGCCCCAGAATCACACCGTGCTCCTGAGAGCATTATTCAAATACTTCTTGAACTGTCAGGCTTGGTGCTGTGACCATTTCCCTGGGGAGCCTGCTCCAGTGCCCAATCCCCCTCAGGCTACTCTGAAACCTGCAGCACCTCTCTGCAGCCCTGCCTCACCTGCAGAGAGTAAATCCAGCTGCTGGGAGGCTGGTGGAGGGCAGGATTGATCCTGTGCCATTGATTTTGTGCTACACAAATACATTTCTGTGTTTGGACTCTGAAGGACAGATCTCCTTGCTGGGTTAAGACAGTGCTGCCAGCAGTAGGAGAGTGAGCAGGCTAGCCAGCCACATATACTGGGTTATATTTCTGGGCTAAACTCCAGAGCCTTCAATTTTATTATCTAATTACCCAAGCAAACTCATTCATCTTTATTTTTCAGTCTTTCCCACAGATCCCAGTTAAAATGCAGCTTTGCTATCTGAAGTGCTGCCCAGGTACTCTCTGCTTGGAAAAATTAATGGTTTCTCAGCTTTATTCACTCAAACTGTGTTTTCTTAGTGTAAAGTATGAATGGCAGGAATCCCAGCCCTGATCAGCAGCAGAGGTCTACATTAGGCTCTGCTGTGATAAAGGCGTCTGCATTATCACGGGCAACAGTATCAGGAAGCAAGAGAAAGAAAATTAGCCTGTACTTAAATGTAGGCTTCATCCCCAGTGTGACATGTCATTAGATTGCACTCAGGGCTTTGTGGCATGGCTCACTGCAATGTCTTTATTGCGAAGTATAGACACTAAGAGTTAGTAAATAAAAACAATGGGGTGAAAATCTGCCCTCCAGAAGTTAACAAGACATCAGGAATACATCCCTGGACAATGGAGTCCAAAGGGGAAAAAATACTGGTGTCCCATCCTTTTTCTCTGCAGGACATGAGCCCTCCTCTCCATATGTTGCTGTTGTGTAGATGTAATCCAGGTCCCATGCTGGGCAGAGGCTCCTGCTTAGCATAACCCTGCCCCTGGGAGAGACTTATCTTGCAAATATACCATCTTTTCTGCACTCCTTGCCTTTATTTCCTAAGGAAATGCACATACTGGCAGGTTCAGTGGGCATTCAGATGTGGTAAATTGCAACAAAGCAGAAAACCTTCCCCAGACCTAAGAGTATTCCTATTTGCTCTCCAGGTGGCAAGGGCTGGGCAGGGGGAGAGAGGGGAGAGGTGGCAGATGCTATGGAGCATGAGGCTGCTGTCTTGCCAGCTTGTTTCATCTGACACAGGAGAGATGGGAGAGAAGACTTCATGCAGTCTTTCTCCCTCTGACACCCCTTGCAGACAGAGTCCTCCTGATGCTGCCTCCCAGCACAAAACCCACTGGATTTGAGGGGCTGTGCCTCATAGGAGGCTGGGACAGAGGCACAGGTGCTTTGTGTTCAGTCTGCCCTCCTGGCCATCAGCTGCTCCCAGTAAGCAGAGCCAGGATGAGCACAGCAGGAACATCCAGGAAGATGTTAGTACTGTGCTGTGCCAAGCTATGCCATTCAAAGGGCCTGAGAGCAGGACCTGCTCAGCAGGGCATTGAAAGAGTGTTGCAATCCACATAGGTGTGTGACAGGAAGGACAAGCCTAAATTCATCCTGAAGGAAGGAACCTTCTGGAGCAGAGCGTACCGAGACATCAGGACACAGAGATGAAGGGTAGATGGAGATAGGTTTGGTCCAGAGAAGGGAATGAGCATTGTCAGGAAGAGCTACTACCTGTGGTGGTGGAGTGCTGAACCCTCAGCGTGCCTGGTAAAAACCTATCAAGCTTCCAGGGTGTGCTGTGCTCTTGCAGGCTTCACTCAGGGACTCTCACGTGGCCACAATTCCACTCATCCTGCACCTCTGGTGGCAGTGGTACTTCTCACTTTAGCCCTACCTGCTCAGCTTTCTCCTACCAGACACCAGCTGACTTTATCTTCCCAGATGTTTCTTGTGATCTCTCCATTCTAGCTTTTACCCCTGTTCCAAGCAGCACTTGGAACAATTAACACCTTGTGCTCCTACCATCTTATGGTTTACAAGGCAGCTGGTTACTAGGGCAACAACTGCACCCTTTTCTTTCAGTGTATTGACTGAAAATCAACATTTTATATTAAAGGAAAAGAAAAATAATATTCTCTCAAGCCACAGTGAGTTACAACACCATCTCTCTTGTAATCAAGGTATTGCTGAATTATGGTGCTATAAACAAACACTTCTGATATAACCACAAACACTGTGGGACATGTAACACATTGGCAGTATATTTCAAGTGGCAAACTCATTTATTGTGGGGAGTGGAGGGAGAAAAACACCTTTCCAGAAGCCACAGCAAGGAATTACATCAAAGAATGACCAGAGCTTAAGGGTACAAGCACAAAGTAATTCTAACAACCTGGCTGGAATAAAGCACTTCAGAATATGAGCAAGATTAGAGCAGTGCCCATAGCTCAGGAGGTGAGCATACAGGACTTGGTTATTCTGTCCTTTCAACTGGCCTAAATCATGATTAATTCCATAGCACCTAATAGAATTACCATTCTGTGAGATGGGTGTAAGAAAGTAGCTCCCAGGAGCAGTTGGGGAAGCGAGCCCACAATTATCTCATAACCTTTATAGGCTGGTGTGGAGGCTTCCCTGTTTGCAGGTGGAACTCAAGTAGCAGTCGTGTATCATTAAGGTACATAACTATCTGGGAGATCAAAGAGATGAGGAGTTTGAGGTGAAAGTGGCTCATGCCAGATGCTATGGAGGCAGAGAACAGACTGGGAGGTGCTTGAAAGAGATTTTGTCTCTTGCTGTGTTCCAGGTGGCTGCTGGGTCACTTTGGTCAGTAGGATTGGAAGAGAGCCATCATCTACCTCCTGGATGGTCTGCCAGCCCTGGTATGTGATGAGTTCCAGGTCAGGAGATTTCTCTGCCCAAACAGGGTGATTTTTGTATGGTGTTTTACTATGCCATAATGTGCTTTGGTAGTCACCTGCTCCCCAGGTTGTTAAATACATGTGTGCTGTCAATAGTGCCTCTCTCAGCTGTGAATGGGACCATGCATGGAGTGGGGGAGGCAGGATGGGCTGGGCAGCTGTTAAGTGTCTCCTGAGCCACATTCAAAAGGACATCTGTGCTGTGCAGTGGGAATGGGAGAAGGAAATAGGGAGATTGTCTTAGTAAACCTGGCTCCTGGAAAAGATAATGTATATAGCCATCTATGGTGATGGTGCATACATGAATATGATCATGATGGAGCACTTGTGATCAGAAACTATCAGTGCTTAAAGTTCATTGTCTGTGTCTTATAACTTCTGCATTTATACCAACATGCAGGGTATTAACAGGTTATCTGAAGCTTGCCTGGAGTTTGCAGGACTGACTTTGAAGTAAAAAAATCAGCTAGACTGTGATGTTTTAAGTGACCTAGCTGACACAAAAAGTGAGGATGATCAGGCTGCCGTTACTTCTGTAACGCTGGGTTTCCAAACATGGCTTTACAAGAATGTTGGGGTTCTATGGCTTTAGTTTTAAATGAGTTTCAAGTTGAGGAGAGTAAAGCCTCGAGCAGTTCCACTGTAGAGGTTGTAAATGAGCACAAAAATGCATTGAATGGGAGCTGTTGAATGTACAGAATTCTGATGGGTTTGACAGCACAGCTCAAAAGTTCCTTGAATAATAAGTCTGTGATTTCTGGCAGCCTCCAAGTGCTGAACTTCTTTGGATTTCAAATCAAATAGATACATCTTAACAAAGACCACCTCTTGTCAGCTATCCTTAAAATTATAGCACAGAGATTGAAATAAAATGTGTGTACTTGTCTCTCCTGGGACACAACGGAAGGGGAAAGCATTATCAGAATTCTTTAAACTCATTGTAACAATATTGAACCAATTATTTTGTTAAATCTGGATTTGTTTTCTGCCTCTCAATGAGAACATTTGAGGTCTATCATCTCCACCATTTATGAGTTACCAGTCTGGAAGTGTAAAATTTCCAATTGGAACATATGGTATCAGAGGGAACAAGGGGGATATATCTGATTGCTCATGCTCCCCAAACTCCAAATCTACTCCATTTAGTATTTTGCTCACAGTTTCTGTAGGGGGAAATAAAAGAAATCATCTCTGATCTGAGACCAAGCACTGAACATTTAACCCTGAATAGGAGTCTGTTTGAAAAACTTATAAGCAGCTGAAAAGTGAATAGAATTTCTGTTATAGAATAGAATTTCTGTTTCTTCACAATGGGCAGAACTTAGCAATGCTGATAAATGCTCTCTGAACCTTCTCTAAGTTCTGACACCTATTTTGGGGCCTTGCCTCCAGCCAGTACATGGGGACGGAGCAAGTAGCAGGTCAGAGACCACTTGCTCCCTTTCCTGATGGTGTCAGTGAGGCTGGGCAGTCCAAGGCTCCCAGCAGAGCTGGGCAAGCAGGCAGTGGGGCTGCTGTGGCCTCTGCACAGACGTGAAGATGTGCTCTGCCTCTGAGCCCCATGGTACTGGGAGGCTGTGCAGGATACCTTGCTGGCCATGCTGCCTGGGTTAAACCCCCTTTGAGTTTGGAGCTAGCCTGAGACTCATCTGCAATGACAGAAGACCTTTGAGACTACCAGGCAATGCCAGTTATTGGGCTCTGGGTAGGTAAAATGCTGCTGTAATTTATCAGTTAGTTGCTGTCTTCTTGGTTCTTGGCTGGGCTGATACATTCTTGCATGGGCATTCCTTTACCTGCAACAGAGAAGGGTTATGCAGACCTTCCCTCTGTGCAAGGTAGCAAAGTATTCCCTTCCTTTGCTTTCCTGCAGGGCAGAGCTTAGCCCTGAGTAACCAGGCTGTAAGGTGCAAGAAATAGGCTTCTCACTCTTCTCCTGGCAGAATAAGGAGTTCCTAAGCCTGTAGTCCTGGAAATTGATGTCACCAAATCATAGAAGAGGAGCCTTTCACTTGGCAGCATGACGGTTGGGTAGTGCCACATGTACAACCAAATCTATCCTCCCTGCCATTCAGACAGAAAGCAGCTTGTTTTGGAGCAGCTTCCCTGGGAGGGGGAGGAACAGATGTTTGAACCAGAAGCGTATGTGACAGTTGGGAGACACAGCGTGGAAACACACAGTTGAAAGGAGAAGTCTGATGGGAGTGTGATGACAGCAGCAGGACTTCAGTGACAAGGAGTGGGAAGGAGAACAAGCAGGGAGGAGTGTTACTTCAAAAGCTGAGCAAAGTGCACGAGAAGATATGTCAGGAAAGCGTCAGAGAAAGGAAGAGAGGAAATGTGAGAGAAGAGACAGGCTTTGGGATCTGTCTGCAAGCATGTGTGACCTGTTACCTGACAAACAGAGAAAGGAAGGCCTTTTATTCCTCCGCCTCCTTCCACTAAGTTAACTCTTTTTGCAACCAAGCTGGCTGCTAGCTCTGCTGGAGCTCTTCAGTTAGTGCTTGTGAAAGGTAAAGCTGCCTGTGCTGCTCCAAAGTATGGTGATTGGGGGGTACAGTGTGAAGGTAATCTACCAGGGATGCCCAAGTCCTTCCTCTGCCTTTATAGGGTGGCACAGGAGCCACAAGCCTTGGGACTTCTGGACACTGCAAGAGGAGGAGAGGTGAAATCTCATAACCAGCTTTGCCTCTAAATGTGCCGTGATCACAAGGGCAGGATGCGTGAGCAGAGAAAGGGAAGTGTGTATGAGTATTTCTCCTACAGCAGGGAGGGACATCTCCAGCAGTGCCTTACCCTGGTGACACCAATCACAGCTCTGCAGTGTCCAGTTTCACCCTAGTTCAGCAGATGTGCAAGGCAGACCTGGAACATGCTGCTGGAGTGAGAAGCCTCGGAGCTGGGAGAGGGGGCACAGGAACTTTTCCTCCTGAGGGATTTACAAAGGTTGTTTTGCACAACTCTTCCTGGACTCACCACTGACTTTCCAGTGTGCCTTGAGAAGAACAAACTGGTCCGTTCTGCTTTGTGTCCTCTTGTAGGGAGGGGAGAATATCCTTAAATATGGGGTGAGCCTTGAGATTAATAATGAAGGGATTGCAAGGTAGATGCCAGTCACAACCAGCTAGGCCAGGAGCTGCAATCTGACAATGGATTTTGCACGACTGGTTACTTTCCCCTTCTTAGGAACATTGGCATTCATTTCTTGGTGTGAAATCACAGCAAATTGGAGGCAGGCAATAATCCCTTACGTTGGTGTGCAACCAGGAAGGCTGAACCACGGTGACAGAGACAGGTCAGGGTGTGCTGTGTCTGGCAGCTTTAGGGGAGAGGAGTCTCACAGCAGGGACCTGTCAGTAATATGGGCTGTTTAGGGTTGAGGCTCAGCCAGCAATGCCTTCTTTCATTTATTTATTTTAGGGATTAAATGGATGGAGAGGAACATGAGGGGAAAACAGTGTCAGGACACTGAAGCTGTGCAAGGGTGTTGAGTGCTGCGGAGAAGCAGTTTGATGAAGATGTGAAAACCTGAAGGATTTGTCCTTCCTCACCAAGAGTAGCAATGCAAACTCATGTTAAGGAAGGAAGTTTTGGGCACCATAGAATCAATGTACAGGATGTTTGGAGTGTAAAGATGATGAAAGCCTCTCTGGTGCCTGCTGTATTGGTTTACTGGGCTGCAGGACCCTTCTTGGAGCTGGTCTGAGGAGAGCAGCCATGGGCACTTCTCACTGTGTAGCTTGTACTGGCTGTTCTTACTCCAGAGCTGTGGTGTTGGGTCTGGTGGTGAGGGGCAGAGGGGGTCCTGCAGGCTACCAGGCTGACCTCAGACAGAAGCAGCACAGAGAAGCAGGTACCTTGATGCTTTCACCTAGGAGTGATGTATTTTAGCAGGATCAGGTTGAGTATTTCCCAGATGCTTGGCTTTGTGTAGCAGAATCACACCTTTATTCTGATTAACTTGCACAGGATCTTGTGCAAGTTAATTGTCAGAGTCAGATGCAAGTTGCATTTTCTAAAGGTACTAGTGCAGGTTCTGAAATTAAATTCACATGAGTGACCTGTTTTCCCTGCAGTCTAAACTCAGAACAACAGAGCAGCCTTTAATCTGAGGAGAAGGTTTAAAAATCTTCCAGGTTTGTGTTCCTTGTAAAAAAAAAATTTAGTCAGCACTTGACATGTGACAGTTGCCAGCCCTTGTTCAGCGTGATCAGGGCACTGTTTAATGAATTAATCAGGGAATCCATTCTACCTCATAGCTGGGAAATGGAACATCACCAGACCCTGGAAAGATCCCAGAGTGTCTCTGGAAAGCAGGTTGCAGGACAACACAGGTGATCTTGTGCCTTAGCCCTCCCAGCCTAGGCCTGCAGAGAAGGCCAGCAGTCTGACTTCCTCAGGCTTCTGCTGCAGCCACACTCCTGGCGGAGCAGAGCTGTATGTCACCCAGCATTTTATGTGTGCCTAGGAAAAGGAGCCTGGATCCCCTTCCTGCACAGAGAGCTGCCAGGCTGGATGCCAACACACAACCCTCGGCATTTTTTTATTTACTATAAACCTTTTACATGAAGGCTGGGGGATGTTTTTCATTTACCATGTTACTGTATGGAACCAATCACTATAAATTTAAATGGAGAGCTGGTGGGAGCACACTTACCTTTTATATCATAATTGTGCAAATGCCACTGCCTAACTGCTATTAGGATTACTCAGAGCTTCTCAGATTTCACTGTAAAACATTAGGCTGTGAGAGGTACTGTAAGGGTGTGATTATCCAGAGAGGGTAAGTAGTAGTGGGGGTTGTTGGCCAGAATTGCTACAAGAGGCAAGAAATGCTTAGTAGCTGGAAGTAGAGGAACTTGAAGAGCATAATCTGCCATTCAGGAATACAGCACTCTGTGCGTGGAGAAATCCCACCTGATTTCTATCTGGATCTACACCGACTTGACTTAAATTGTCACCAGGAGGGATTAAAGTCCTTGGCTGAGCATAGGTGTCAGCCGTGTGCTCCCCTGAAGGAACCCTAACACAGTGTAGGAGTCCCACTGGCACTCAGGCTGTGCTGCAGAATCCCATTGATGTGGCCACACCAGCTTGGAGCATTAGAAACTTGCCCCTTCCTTTGATGGGGTCAACAGGCCTGGCTGTGCTGGCACTCAGGAACAATTCCAGGAGGTAGGAGAGGAGCAGAGGGTCAGATGGGATGTAGCTTGGCTAGAGAGGAGCAGGACTCAGACTGAGGGAACTCAGGGCACTGAAGCTGGCTGGTGACTGGGGAGTCACTGCTCTGAGCAGAGACGAGGAAGGACATGGTGTGAGAGGATGCTTCCCTACCCTGCTATGGGCATTGGACATCTCACAGCATCACCTCTGCAGGGACAAGGCATTGCCAACTTTTTCTAGTAGGCAGGGAGAAAAGAGCAGTTCTGAGTATGCACTCCTCTACTGCCTTGATTCTTCACCTGTGACTGAGATTTTAATTTTGCATCCCATATGATTTTCCTGTTGTAACACATGCCTCTGGGTTGTCACTATAACAATGCCTTTTCTTGGCAGGGAAGGCAAATCTGAAAGGAAGCCCTTGAGCACTCTACTGTATGAGTTTCTCAAATGATGGCTGTGTTTCTCCCCCTTGTTCTGCCTGTTTTCAAATAATTTTCAGGCTGGGAATAAATCTGAGTGCAAAACAATCGTGTTCAGCATATAATAACCAGACACAATAGTAAATACACAAGCAGCCACATGGAAAACAAATGAGCTGATGGAAGGACAGAAAGAACACAAGACAACCCAGACACCACAGTTACTATGTTCACAGTAAGATCAAATAACTCTGCCATTTACATGTAATTACATTTTTTTCCCCTCAGGAAAAATAGGATTCTGGAAAACATTTTTAGTTTCTAAATTTTTATGTTCCAATTTGTGTAGTGATGGGAAAAAAACATCTCCCAACAACAAATGTTATATGGGCCAATTAAAATTAAGCAACACAAAGCTGAATTCTGTCCTGAACTTCATCTGTGAAATTCTAGTGAATTCAGTGGGGTTTTGTAACGGGAGGTCAGGATTTGAATATCAGTTTATAAATCAAAGAACAGCAGGGGCTGTGCAGGGTCTAAGCTATTTGGATATTCTTAAATGCCACACTAGGCTGCTGCTCATATCCTGAAAGCATGTTGCCACTGATGATACTGGGAAAGAAGTTTGGCATATTTTTTAATTTTTATTTTGATTTAATATTTTCAGTATGTTTGTCTTTCTTTTGTCATTGAAGCTGTTTTTCTTTGAAAAGCATCTACTTTTAGTTGGGGGAAAAGCAGAAACCTGAGACATTTGGAGGAATTTTATCAAACGCTTGTCTTGATATGAGAAGTTGTAATTAATAAAAAAAGTTAATTATAGATATATAACACACTCCCTAATCTCAATAGACAATGTCTTTCAAACCTAAAATGGCTTAACAAACCTAAAAGAAAATTTAAATAGCACAATTTTTTGGGGAGGAATTAATCTTCTTTTAATCTTCTCGATGTATCTTGTATGCATATGTATGTCTCTAAAATGAATGTGAATAAATGAAACAATTTTTAAAATATTTTCACTGTAAATATATTTTTTATTCATTCACTGTAATGTTCCTACACTCCTAAGCAAAACAGGAATCAAATATGTTAACAAAACATTATGTCCAATGAATGTAAAGCAAAAAGAATTTGGGAGTACTTGGCAGAAATCTACACCCTTTACTATTAAATTTCTCTCCAAAACAACTGTTCCTTCAGCATCATCAAGGATCAATGTAAGCACTTGTTGGTAGCAACCTGAGTTAGATTCTTTGTCACAGATTATGACTTTCCTGTGCTTTTCAGTGATGTAAAGATATTCATGTAAATTGCAACTGTGCATTGTAAAACTTCCTCTCCTTCATTGCTTCATCATCCTGTTGACCTCTTTATCTTCCTGCTGATCTGCCAAAATACCTGCATGGTCCAGTATCAAGTTTGAGCCTCACATGATTCAGTTTTTGCTCTAGTGTCTTAGTTCAGATCCATTAGCTTGGAGGCACCTGGACTTGTGATCTTTCACAAAATCTCACCCCAGACTCTGGTACCTCAGGCCTTGCTGGCAGTTTGGCCTCTGCCAGCACAGAGGTGTGTCCAGGGGAACTGCCCAGGATGGAGCCAGTTGCCCTTGGGGGTTTGTGGCCCATGTCTGTCTGCAGGACTTGAGGTAGTTACTCCAAAATCAGCCTGGTGTGCTGCAATAGCTGCAGTTGTAGCAGTGTAGCTGTATACAAGTGCAGTACTGAAAATATCCCTTCCTTATTGATAGTTTAATTGGTGGCATTTAGTTAATTGTGTATGTTCTCTTTTAATGGAAATAAACCTGGAATTATGCAGCTAAATGTTTTTCCAAAAGCAGGGAGTCACTCAAGGCTGCTGCAGTAAGAGAACCTACCTGAGTATGCCAACAACTTCCAGTTGTTCAATCTGCTGTTTGCTGTCTGTTGCTATGGTGAAGTGATGGCACAAAACTGATACCAAAAAGGAAACAATATTTTCTGAACAGATTTATAAGAAGGAAAAAAAAAAAGGTATAGGGGACAGAGAGGTCACGGGGAAGAGTGGGGAAAGCTTAAGGGACTTTGAGTGCTTTCCTGAGCCAGTTTTTCACCTTTCTTTTTAAGCTGAAGGTTCACTGGACCCTTTGAGGGCAAGACTCATCCTGTTCAGTGTCACCCCAATGAGTGTTTTTAATAAACAATTAAATATTCCCCTAAACTGTAAACACTTATAATTTCAATTCACTTTTTTTTCCTTTGTTTCTCCTCCATCGACACGGATATGGACAATGTATTCTTTTCCTAGCTTTACAGTCAGTTTTGGAGATCTTAAGTCCCAGCAGTGTATTCCTGGTCATAGATCAAGAAAAGCTGCTTTCCTCTCCACCTTTGCAGCACCTATGCTGTTTATGCCTTTTCTGACAATGAGATTTTTAACATTTCCTAAAGCCTTGTTGTGCTAGCAGTGTTTCCCCACCCAGATGGAATCACCCGATGTTCTCTGTGGTTTCCTACACCCAGACCTTCAGCCTACTTAAGGTGTCAGCTGGAGAAGCTGGACTGTGCAAAGCAATTCTGCAGCTGATGGCCCAGCAGCCTGACTGGGTGGGGAAGAGACCAAGCACTCACTTAACAGTTCCTGTGGAGAGAACTCATCTTTCCTTCTCCCTAGCCAAGGATTTTGTATGTCACTCCCTGTCTCACTGTGGCAGCCTATCTTAAAAAGTACAAACCATGGCCAGACTCAAAGCTTCATTCAGACAGAATTGTGAGATAGATTAGTACCAAGATGCTATTATGCTTATTGAAGAACATTCTCCTCTTTCATTCATCTGAATGTGAGTGGTTTAGGTGCATCATTTCCTCGGTATGCTGTGTGCTGCTATCATGCTGTTTTGAAGTGTGGACAGTGGCAGGATGGCCAAAGAGGAAAGGATGCACACTGGAGTTCAGTTATGGTTGAGTATGGGTGCTGGGTGTGGGGTGGGAGCAGATATTCATGGCTTTGGGAACAATTACTTAGTGATCTGAAAGCAACTCTCCTCCTAGCAATGTTTCAGGACTGTGAAATAAGTACCCAGTGCAGCTTTCTCATTCCAGTGCCAGACTTGCTGATTGCTTCATTTAGTGTCACATCCATGTGTCTGAACTACACCTTGGCTGTATCATCACCGACTTCTTTCTAATGTGGGGTCATGCCTCCCTTTATATCCAGCCCTTTGCTGGACTGCTCTTGGGTTGTAATTGCGTTGGATTCTTAATAGAGTTTCTTGGTCTGCTGTCACAGCGTGATTGCAAGAACTTGTGTTGCATTGAATGTGGTCTTGATTACTTGCCAATTAAAGTGCAAGGGAAACACTTACAATCTTCTCCTTTAAAATTGCATCTAGCATCTAGATTCCATCTCCTCTGAAGGCTTGCAGTGACTGTTTCCAGTTGTCCTGTCTTTCTATTTTAGTCTTGGCTTGGTGGGGTAGGTAGATAAATGTGCTTTTATTTTTTTTTCCCACATCCATTAAATGTCTTTTTTTTTTTTTCTTTTTTTTTTTTTTTTTTTTTTCTGTTGTTGTTGTTCTGTGCATCTGAAGCAGAGCAGACAGGCCCTTCTGAAGCTGAATGTTGCTTATTGCTCTCATGCCAGATCACTTAGGATATACAAGGTTTGGGATAGTGCATCTTTAAAAAGAAAAGACATGAAAGCAGATGGCCCTGTGGTAGCTGAGCATGGAAGATGCTTGAAGAAAGTGTGTTGTGGCAGGAGGGATGTGTTAAAAGAGGGAGCAAAGACAAGCCAGGAATGCAAGGAGGCAGTATGCAGGGGGCACACAATTTCCAGGAGTCTGGAAGCGTAGGAGGTGCTGTACTCTGGTGGCAAATCTCATGAAGCAGGTGTGCAGGGGCAAGTGCCTGCCTGCCACCCCCTGGGCATCCATGTGCCGGGAAAGAGCCAGGACCAAGGTGTGAAGAGAAGCAAAAACAGGGAGAGGAGAAAGAAAAGGAAGTAAAAAGCCCCAAGAGGAATGAGGACAATATGACAAGACACAGGGGAGGCCCACCTGTGAAGGTAACCGTGAGTTTCTGTTTATCTTGTCTGTGGTTGTACTGCATGGAGGTTTTGAACTGCTGCACTGTATGACTGTCAATTATTTTAACTTGTATTTCTCACCTCAGTCCCCACGAAGTGCATTTGACAATAATTAATTTTGTGTGTGCAACTGAGAGTGTATCCTACTCCTGCAGAGGTGTCAGCTTAATGGGATATGGCTACAGGGGATAACAGGCTGTGCCATCCCATTAGGGAATTTGGGAGGTCACCTGGTCATTTAGACTAATATTTTAATTATTGGAACATAAGGTTTCTCATAGTTGATTTTGGAACAGATTAACCTCTCTCTCTCTGAACTTGCATGCTGCCAAGCTCCTTAAACACCATTGCTAATTTTATTTTCTACTTTCAGCATGAATTTAAGATAATTCTTTTTGTTTCATAGGTTAAAGAGGAAATATTTTAACTGGCTAAGATCCCAGTGAGCAATTACAAATATTTTATTATAGTTACAGGGCTTGGAATTCAGCCTCAGGCTGCAGGCATCAGAAAATCCATGTGTGGAAATCCCAAGTGTTGTAAGATTACAAGAGTTTTGTATGGAGGGATTCCTCCTTATTTTACTAAAGTTAAACTCTTGCTTTAAAAATAAAATAAAAGTAAGCTTGGAGTTGTAAATGAAACCTCTGCAATCAGCTTTTGACTATACCAGTCAGAGAAGGGTTAATTGAGCCTCTTAGTCTCCATTGCATGTTAGTGCAGAAGGTCAGCGGTGGGAGAAGCCAGGTCCACATTGAAGGCTTTTGAAACAGCCCCCTAACTAGCCTAATGAATATGCTGGTGAAATAAGCAGGTCATTTAAGAGTTTCCATGTCACTATTGTCCATCCAACCTTAAATGTCAGCTCTGTCACTCTGATAGGCTGGTTCTGCTAAAAAGGTTTCCTGGCTTTGTTAGGTTCCTAGGAGGGATTCCCCCCCATCCTTGCTCCTAATTGCTGGCAGAACCCTACAGATGTATTTATATCAGCCTTTTCATTTGGGTCAAGTCTCCACTAGAGAATGTTGCCAGTGTGTACGAATGTTGAAGAGATGCAATGAAGATAAAAGTGAAAGCTCCAAATGCAGTTATAATTATCCTGGTGGAACTCTAGATCAGTGACCACAATGGAATGACTGGCTGAGGGCAGGATGGTTTGATACCTCTGATGATGTGCTGAGTTTGCTGTGCCCACACTAGGACAGTTTCACAGGGCTGCTGAGAGGGAGAACCATCAGAATGCAGGTGGTCCTAACCTTGGGAAGGGCTGTGAGTGGGGCTAGTGGAGGGTGCCTTGTGCTGGCACCTACCTTGTAGCTAAACCCTTGTGACAGAGGGGATGTCCCTAATGGGATGTTTCTGCCAGGGCTGTGAGCACATCTTTAGTGTTCTGACATTGGTTGCTTGAAGCATCTCAAGGGAACCAAGCTGCATATCTGAGAGAGCTGAATATTTTTCACAAGTGTTTTCCAGAACTTCCTCACCCTGTGAATAATAAGCGTGTTTCTTCTTAGGATACTTCTATTATTTCTGTGACATATGGCATTCTAGGGCCTAGAAGACCTCAGAAAATATCTTCTTATCTCAGGAGGACTGCAGACAGCTTTCCTGTGAAATTTCTTGAAGGCTCCTCTACTCCTTGCCTTGAATAAGATCCTCAGTGCTATATAGGGTCAGGAGCACAACAGTATAGGTGTTTCTGATTTAACTTCACAGCTATAGGCTCAACATATTCCAAAGTTGGGCAAAGAGCAAATGGACTGATGCTGTATTGGTATTCAATACCTCATTGCAGCTATTTGCTCCTGCAAACTTTCTTGGCTTTCTGATACCTGCATCAGCTCGTAGATAGGTGGAAATTCAGGTATCACCACTGAAAAATGAAGACTGATAGGGTGAAATAGCACATATCAAAGCATGTATGCTACAGACCAGAGGAGCTCATGTGGCTATTCCCAGAAATGCTGCCAAATCTGGGTCCAAGAATTCCCTCAGTAAGGGAACTGCTTTGACAATGCACTGTGTATTTGATCTGCCCCTCCAAAATAGGAGCCAGGCAAATTTTATTCCTCCTGGATATTATGGCATATGTTTGGGAAGCTTTTTAGCACAATAGCTCCTTTTGGGGATATCATTGTATTGAAGGCCCAAGTAATTTTTCTGTGACTAATGTACTTCCAATTCACTGAGATGCTTTACAATTTCAGTATGTGAAGCCACACCAGCCTCTTCCTAGCTACTACTAGGTGATGCTGCCCATGAGGAAGATATCCAACACAACAAGCACAACATGCTCTGACCGATATTGGACAGGCCCAGTAAAGACATTACATCAACTCTTCAATTGAAATCATCCCACGTGGCGCACAGTGCAAGCAGCAAAAACTTGAGCACAGGTTAATATCAGGCTAACTTCCCACATCAAGACAATCTGGATTCATACTTGGAAGCTTGTTAAAGGTCTTGTGGACTAATCTTTAACACATGGAGGTTGTTGTCCTCCATAATCCTTCCAAGGTATTCATGGTCTCACAGATGAGAATGAGATGATGGAGGAGCATTGTGAGAATGGCTGGATGAGCCATGGAACTGATCAGTAGTGATCAGTGTTCCACCAAGCTCAATTATAGCTCTGGTCTTTTTCAGCACTTTTATTTCTGAATAGCTTAAGTACATGTTGGGCCTTAATTTGCTGGCCCTCTGGCATAACAGAAGATGGACAGAGCAGTCAAAAGGCCAATCCCACCAAGCTGTCACTAATGTTCAGATGAGATCTGGCTGTTAGCTGAAGAATATGTCAACTTATTCTAGACTTCAGGCAATTACAAGGAGCAGAAGAAGGCAATTTGTGGATGACTTTCCTGAATTTAAGGTATATTTATGTAGTGTATTGATTTGTTGGAGGAGTCCTCAGTGACTCCAGATTTTTACACAGCTGTCTCCCAGTTCCATCATCTCCAGTGGGAGAGAAGATACTGCTTCATCTTGGCAGGTAACAGCATGGACTCAGCTGTTTGTATCTCTGCTGTTTCTTGGACAGCACCAACATGATGTATATGGGCCAGAAGCCTTCAGTGTTTGGTGACTCTGCCTGGGACAGGTCTTTGCCACCCATCTCCTCAGCAACAAGGTACTGCAAGTATTAGGAGCTGTCTGCTTGCTATGGGACCTTGGCCAACATTTTAGGCCTCAGTCCTTATATTCAGGATACTGACTGACCTGGGTCCCTGTTGTGGGATGAAGGGTATGGCTGACAGTTGCTTAAAAATGTAGCATATGCTTGCAAAATAAATCCTGCATGGTGAGGATGAGGTCAAGACTTTCTAAGGGGAAGATTCAGAACTATATATTGAGCTCTTTTAGCATCAGTGCAAACATTGCTGCCTGTGGTGCCAAAAGCCAGGCATCCTAAAGTTTAGTTTAGTTGTGGTTTTCTTCTCATGCTTCCTATAGTTAATACATGGTAATATGTAATATTAAAAAAAAAAAAAATCAAACCAAACCAACCAAACAAACAAACACCAAAAAACAAACCCAAAAACTCCCTAAAATTTACCAAACCCACACTTGGCATTGTCTTTGCTGCTGGCTGTATCCCTCTGCACATTCCTTTCTTTGCCTTGGCTCTGGCAGTCACCTGTCTCCTTGGTATACTGGTTCAGCCCACTAATCCAGCGGAAAAGTAACATAGCATAAAAAGAGGTAGAATTTTGGGCTTTGTTTACTTTTTGCTGGGTTAGTGAGCTGCCTTGTCTACAAAAGGGGCCAGGAGAGGACAGGTGAGGTGCATGAGGAAGGGGGACTACATGGACTGGAAGAGGTTGCAGTAAAGGGTCAGATTTGCTCAGCTAACTTTCTGGGTTGTTTTCTTGGGGCATGGCAGGAAAGGGCCCAGATACAGGGCCCAGGTGCAATGTGTGGGGCTGAGGGTACTGCAGAATTGCAGCAGTGGTAGTTTTGGGGGTGAGTAAAAACCTTTCCTCTGGGGGTAATGTTCACCCATTTGCTACTCACATCCTCTGCTTTCAAAACCATGCTGCAAGTGCTAGGATAAAACCTTCAACCCAGCTGTCTCTCCCAGCTACCAAAATATCTCCTTTGCCCCTTGGCCAGCTGTCAAAACTTTCCTGGCCTTCCTAGAACAAGTGTCTTAGGGAATGTTTCCTTTGGCTGATGAGAACTCGAGGGGATGCTCTGGAGATGAGTGTGGGACAGCATGTTCAATGCCAGGTGCCTCTCCTAAGCCAGCTTCTGAACAGCCAGTCCATCCCCTTAGTAATGCTCTCTGCTTGGTGTGCTCTGGAGGTTGAGATTGTGGTTTGAGAAAGAAAGTGCTTCAGAATAAAGAAAATGTGCAACTTGAGAGCCAAGAAAAAAGCCTTAATTATTCAACTAGTATGGAATACTTAAAAGTATCCCTAAAAATAGGTGAAAGGGATGTGTGTCAGCTACAAAGAGATTATCCTGCAGTAGTATTGTTTGTCTTATTTTATGATGATGCTACAGAATACAGTCCCTCAGGTAACCTCATTAATGTTTATGAACGAACCCCTTGTTTTATACTTTTGGTTTGAGAAGGTAGAAATAGGGCAAGAGACTAGCAAGACTGACTTTATCATATGTGCTTTGAAAAGCCCGAGGATATGGTTCTAAGGTCTCTATAAGCATATGATGTACTTGGGCCAACAATTGTATTGGGTGCTTGCTAAACTGCCTGAGATGTACCCTAAAGGAGAAATCCAGGCAGGACTTTGGCTAAAATCCTGGGTAAAATTCTGCATGCTTCCCAGTGGATCTGTCAGCAGGAGGTTGGCACTCTTCTGTGTCTCATCACTTGTTTTGTTTTGATCTCTTCCAGCAAAGGCAACCTGTGACCATATGTTGTTATGGCCATAAGTGCTTCCACAAGGCAGTATCTGGTAAACCCTGCTGCCTGACAGTACCTCAGCTCAGGGTGGAGGCCTCTTTTCACTATCTGTTTCTTAAAGAGGACAACTGTTTCTTCTGGCTATCAAAACAGGGTGGCAGTTACAAACAGCCCATAACAGTATGAGGTGGTTTCTGAGTCTCACTGCTCCATCCTTAAAAATAACAGCTCTTTTTTCAGAGCCAACCAACAATTGTGGTGAGCCACGAATACCAGTTTAACCATTTGGCTGCTGCCCTATAGGAAACAGCTCTTTCCAGAGGGCCACAAAGAGCCCTAGAGCCACACCGGGCTGGTTTCAGTCAGCAGGGCACCCTTGACAGATTTCCTTGTATGCAACCAGCCTCATTAATAGCAAGCAAATCCTGGATAGTTAATACCAAACAAATTGTGGAAGTGTGTAAGAACTAGCAATTCAATTGGATTCTTTATATGATGAACGAGTGGGCAAAACTCTGTTCCTGCTCACACAAACACGCAGTTTCTTGCTCCGTAGTTTCTTCTCCACCCGTCGCGTGTTGGGACTGTCAGCAGAGTGTATTTTGGGCTTGGTTCCACTACGCGCACTAGTAACCGGCTCCGCAAACAGCGCGCGGCAACTGGAACCGCGCCTTACGGCTTTAGGGCAGAAAGCAGCAATAACGCGCTGCTGTCGGTCTGGGGGTCCCTCCCGTCAGCCGCCCCTCGTCCTCGCGGCGCTGGTAGCGGGGCCGGTCCCGGGGCTGGCGCGGCTGGATGCCCCGGTCTCCGCTCGGTGCCGGGGATTCCCCCGGGGGTCCCGCTTTGCCACACGTGGCGGGAACTCCGCGAGGCGCGCGACCCCCGCGCGCCAACTCCCCCCTCACGCTCCCGCCTGCGCCCCGGCGCGCGCTCGCTACGCTCCCCGTCCCCCTCGGCGGGCGCTCTTTTTGAACGAATGACCTCACCCGCGCCGGCCAACCGCCGCGCGGCCGCGCTTAATATTCATGAGGGGCTGCACCAATGAGCGGGCGAGGAGGTTGTTTTAAACGGCAGAGCCCCGCAGCCAATCAGGCCGCTCTCGTAGGCAGCCAACGCGAGGCTGAGCCGCGCCGAGCCCCGCGTCGTGCCCTGCGCTCCGCTCCTGTCCACACTACCGCGAACAATACAGGTACGTGCAGCCCCGCCGCAACTTTTCGGGGGGCGGCTGCCTTCTCCCCGCCCTACCTCTGCGCCTTCGTCCCTCTGCCCTGCCTGCCCCAGCATGCTTTTTTTTTTTTTTTTTTGTCTCTTTTTCTTTTTTTATGCGGTGATCCGTTTCTTCCTTCCTTCGAGTTTTTTGATTTTATTTTTTTTTATTCAATTAGAAAAACATCTGAAAATTCACCCAAAACTTTGCTTCCCCCCTCTCGTGGGGATCGGTGGTGCCGGGGCAGATGATGTGCCCAGGTGGCGGGGCGGTGGGCAGCGGGCGAGGCGCAGCGTTTGTCCCCCGTCTCCTGCCCTGCCCCGCCGGGACCTCTCCCCGCCGCCGAGGGGCCACCTGCCCCCGGTGCAGCCCCGTAGCTCCGCGCTGGGCTCCCGTGCCGCCGAGAGTAATATGGCTGGTGCAGCAACTACACCGGGACTAACTCCTCTTCTCCCCCGCATGGGCAGGGATTTTTCTCTGCCGCCTCCTAATGTCGCACGGCAAAACGCGCGGCGCCCTCGGCTTTTATGTGCCCCCTTCACAGGGTGGGCTCGGTGGGGCTGGTGGCGGTGGGAAAGTTGTCGGCCGTGCGCAGTGCCGTGCCCGCTGTTTATTCTGCATTAATATGGCTGTCGCTTTAGCATCTGACAGGGATAAACCCTGCGCGCTGCGCTTGGCGGTCCCGGCCAAGCAGTTTTTTTCTCGCCGCCGCCACCTCCAAACTCCCCCGATCCCTTCGCTTCTGCCTCCGCTTCTCTTCCCCTGTCTGAGAAGGTGTCTCTGGTGGGGCTGCGCCCGCGGCGGAGCCCCGCATCGCCTTTTCCCCGCGCCGCGCCGCCCGTGCTGTGGGCATTAATATGGCTGGCGCTGGAGAGCCCCGGCGAAGGGAAGAAAGACGTGTGAGCGGCACAGGGATGGGGAGGGGGGTCACGGCGAGGAAAATCTCCTTCCCGGCGCCCCGCGGGGGGCTCAAACCTTTCGCTTTCGCCCCGGCTCCTCTCCCCCCACCTTCCCGTGTCCTCGGACGGGCGCTGGGGGCCGCCCCGGGGCTCCCCGCACTCTTTTTCTGGCAGCGCGGAGGAGCGTAGCGGCGGCGGTAATGGCTGCACGGGAGCCTTTGTTAGAGAGCGCTGCGCTAGGCAGGGGCCGCGGGGGGGCCTCCCGCCCGCGCCCCGGCCCCGACGCCCCCGCCGCCTGCCGGGGGGCCAGCGGGGAGCCCCTTCGCGGCGGGGGTGGCGTTTTGGCGGGGCTGGCGACCGGGGGCGGCGGGTGCGGGGGGCCGAGCGCGGCGGAGGGGGAGCGCGGCTTTGTTCGGCGGCGCGGCGGCGGCGGCGCCGGGAGAAGCCATCTTAGCGAGCGGGGCCGGCCATGGGCGCGGAGCGCGGCCGCCGCCGCTCCCGCTGCCGCTTGCCCCGGCCGCCCGGGGCCGGCCCGGTGTCCTGCGCCCCCGCCCACCCCTCGGCGACCCCCGGCCGCCGCCCCGTCGCATTTCAGGGGCACTTTCTTTCATCAGGAGGCGTTTCACAAAATGGAAGATGAATTATTGGCGTCTGGCGGAGCTGCCGCTGCCCCCGCCGGCCCCGGCCCCGCCGCAGGTGCCCGCGCCGCGGAGCGCGACCGCCGCTGTGACCTTGGGGGGGCGCAGATGCGGGAGGGGCGCGGAGCGGGCCCGGGCCGGGCTGGACCGGCCGCCGCGGGCCGCTCGCCCCCAACTTCGGAGCGGCGCCCGCTCCGCGCCCCGGCTCCCGGTGCCGCGGGTTTTCCGCCTCCGCGGAGGCAGCGGTGTCCCGGCAGCGGCCGGACCGGGCAGGGTGGCTCACGCCGCTTCTTCTGCCCCTGGCGTGTTAGTGGGCGCAACTAAATACTAACGTGGTGCTAATAAAAATAAAGTTTTTAAGTGCCTTAGAAGCTGTAAATAGAAAATAAGGTTGTGTGCTTATGATTATTTTTATTAAGCGGGGAATGTTTATATGGAAGCAGGAAAAGAAATAGAGCCTGAAAGTTAGCACCATCATTTTTGTAACTTGCCGATTTCAACTTTGCACTGACCACTATGCCTCAAACGTGTCAGTTGGTGGAGCAAGAGCAAGCATAACTCACCTCGCAGGGCTCCACAAGTCCTTTTGTGGTTAAAGTCAGCCTTTATTTGTGCCCTTTTTATATATAAAATGTTATTGCACTCTTTTGAGGAGACTAATTTGTCCTGCCTGCTTACCTGGGCAGCAGCTGGTACATGTACACTCCAGCTCCTGAAGGAATAAGTTGCTGACTGGCACTGTGCATGCCACTCCAGCCCCAGTGTGGTAGCCAACTAAAGCAGATACTTTATATTAGTTGGTATATAATGCTTAATAGGCAGAAGTCTGTATGTTTAATAGGCTGTCTCTAGTCTTTGGACATGTGTAAATATATATTAATGTAATACTTAAATCCAGTGACTGGCTTCTCTTGGCTTGTCTGCAACCCAAGTATCAAGGGAGAATAATTTAAGTCTGTATTGGGGGTGGTAAGAGGTGTCAGGGGAAAGATGGTAGTGTGCTACTGGTGAGACATCAGGTCAGATGATGGTAGGGGTGTGTGTGTAAATCTATGCACACCATGTATATATATATATATATATATATACACACACATGGGTGTATGCATTCATCTATATATCATTCATTTGCTCTTTTTTTTTTCTCTATCCCTACAGAATCAAGATGGCTAAAGGTGATCCGAAGAAGCCCAAGGGCAAGATGTCTGCCTATGCCTTCTTTGTGCAGACGTGCCGTGAGGAACACAAGAAAAAGAACCCAGAGGTTCCGGTCAACTTTGCAGAGTTTTCCAAGAAGTGCTCAGAAAGGTGGAAGGTACCTTAATTTGTGACTTTGTGAAGTCACAAACTTCTTACAGTATCTGCTAGGATGATGTGTGTGTATGTGTCTGAACACGAAGGGAGCCGGATCTGTTTTGGTCTGTGCTGTTGTTGGCAAGCTGTTCTGCCATTGGTCAGGTGCTGCTGAAGCCAGTAGCAACACTGAACATTTTAGCCTTATCTATCTGCCCATTTAGATGCTTCCACTAGAGTCTGGCCTTTTTTATGATTCACAAGCAATCCCTTCAGCAGCTCCTTCCTTCCAGGTGTGTGTCCCAAGGAGGACTCTGTGCTTGTCTCATTTCCCTTGCTTCCCCATTGCTGAGTATGTCCATGGGGGCTTTGCCTGTACAGGACCTTCGTCCTCAAGGTAGTCTGTTAGAAAACAAACAAATTCTGAAACTCCGATATCGAGTTGATATGTGTGGGCTTGTTTACATAAAGTTTGCCAGCTATTGAACAGTTGAGTAATCACAAGTTTGGTATCTCATGTTTTGGTTTTTTAGACCATGTCAAGCAAGGAAAAGGCTAAATTTGATGAAATGGCGAAGGCTGATAAGGTACGATATGATAGAGAAATGAAGGACTATGGACCAGCTAAGGGTGGCAAGAAGAAGAAGGACCCCAATGCCCCAAAACGACCACCGTAAGTAACTTTGAGACTTTAAATGTGTAAGTGTTTTGGTTCTTTTTCACACTCTGTGTGTAAATATATATATATATGGGTTTTCAGGAAGGAGGTAGATGGGGAACACAGTGTTGATATAGCAGGAATGGTAGTGATACCATTGTAAACCTAGGCAGCTTGTGATCTTCAGCCTGTAGGGCACTGACACAATTTGTCAGTGCTTGGTACTCTTAAACTCATAGTGATGGAAGATATGGAAGTGGCTGAAGTCTCACTGTGACTCGTGTATCTAAGATGAAGTTGGTTGAGGGGATACAGAGCACTTAGTTAAAAAAGAGCATTGAGTGAAGAATGCAGGTCTGGGCCTCAGTAAAATCAAAACATGTTTAAGCTCGAGTTTAATTTTGTAAGTTTAGAAAAGAAGTTTCTTTTTTCTGTGTTCATGCATGTATCAGTGTTGTGTGGGGAGAGATGGAGGAAGGAGTGCTCCCTGGGTGTGCTGCTGCAAATGCTGACTGTCCTCTGGTGTCTTTCCAAGGTCTGGCTTCTTCCTCTTCTGTTCAGAGTTTCGCCCCAAGATCAAGTCCACAAACCCTGGCATATCTATTGGGGATGTAGCAAAGAAACTGGGTGAAATGTGGAACAACCTCAGTGATGGTGAAAAGCAGCCTTACAATAATAAGGCAGCTAAACTGAAGGAGAAGTATGAGAAGGTAAGGAAAGTTGTCACTTGTGCCTCCTCTGTACCAGCTTTTTTGTTGATGTGCTTTTGTAACATAGGCCCAACTCAGGTGGCCCTAGCATAGTTACAGCTGAGCTTTGCACAGGTTGGGGCAGAGCAGGATGGAGATCCACAGGTAGATTTCAGCAAGAAGGGAGAGATTTTCCCAGTGATGTGCAGCAGGAGCTGCTCATGTTGCTTCACAAAGGGTTTGCTGTGCTGTTACAGGAGCTTTGTCCTGTTACCAGGAAACTTTGAGAGACTGGGTTCTCTTCTCCTCCTCAAAGAAATAGCCATTAATGCAGGGTTCAAGACCTCCATGACTCATGAGCATGCTTAGGTGTCTGCATACCTGTCCTGGCTGTGTCCCCTTGGGGGGGTGCAGTCCCTATTTTTTAACGCCCACTGCTGTAGAAATGCTGTGTGTGTTTGCTGCTTAGAGCAAATTAAGACATCCCCTTGACTTTGCAGGATGTTGCAGACTACAAGTCTAAAGGAAAGTTTGATGGCGCAAAGGGAGCAGCAACCAAAGCTGCTCGGAAAAAGGTAGAGGAAGAAGACGAAGAGGAGGAGGAGGAGGATGAAGAAGAGGAGGATGAAGATGATGATGATGAATAAAACTGTACAATACTTGTCTCCATGTGAATACCATAGAGTAGGGGAAACACCATAAATGAAGCACCTCTTATTTGAGATGGTGTCTCTTGCCCTTATTAGGCTTAATTAAAAAAAAAATTGGATTCCGATCGCGTTGTAGTTTCTAAAAGTGCTCTAGAAATTGTAACTGGTTTACATGAAGTGGCCATGGGTGTAGTGAGCACCCTGAAACTGTATCAAAGCTGTACATATTTCCAAACATTTTTAAAATGAAAAGGCGCTCTAGTGTTCTCCTAACTCTGTGCACTTTGCTGTTGGTGTAACAAAGCATTTAAAAATGTTTCAAGCATTTTTTTTAATTTGTAAGGTGGTGTTACTATATGGTTATTGGCTAGAAAATCCTGGGTTATAAACTGTACATATCTATAGTTTGTAAAAACTAGACAGATTCTTGTGGTACATGCTTAGAGTGATGATGCCTTAGAGGAGCAGTGATTACTTGGAAAGGCTGTACGTTCCCCGGGGTGCCATGGCCCAAAGCATGCACTGTGAGGGTAGATCTATTTACACTACAGTGGGCGTCCATTTAGCTTAAAGTTGTCTTTCTGTATATAGTGAAATAGCATTCTGCTGCCATTCTTAGTTGTGGAAGGGGGTTCAGCTGGCATGAGAAGTGTATGGGTTTTTTAGTTAAGTGCGGTAGTTTTTAAACTGAAACTGTAGACATCTCTTCATGGTCAACTAAGTGAAGAGCCAGTGCAGCAACTGAAGTTCAAAAACACTCTGTACTTAAACAAATTTGCAACGTTCTGTTTTTTTTGTATGTTTAGAATGCTGAAATGTTTTTGAAGCAAAATAAACAGTATTACATTTTTAAAACTGTTCTTGACAACACTCTAAATTTCTGGTTTAAGAGGATCTTAACAACAGCAAGAGGTTCATTTTTGAAGTCTGTGGCATCCCTCAGGGCTGGTGACTTAGGAAACATTCTGACTCAAGGATTTAAAAAAAAAAAAATTTAAAAATAGTGGCCAGCCAAAACTGGCTGAATTGAAAGAGATGGCTGCTCCAGCTAATATGCAATCGTAACTGTTTATGGCTGAGTGGCATAAGATGCTATGCAAGTTTGAACTTTATTACTTGAACTTGGGAGCCTAAATGAACATTCATGACGTAATTGTTTGTTTGTGTGTGTGTGTATATAGCAGCATTCAGAGATGCAGAGAAAGGTAGGTGGCTAGGAATGAGGCTGACACCATGGAATAAGTATAAAAGCATAGTTTGGATTTTTTTTCAGTTGTGTTGGGTAAATTTATAGCCCAAATGCATTGCTGTACATATTAAAATGTGCCTTTTTTGTCCTGTGTTAAACTGTTTCAGACTTGTGGTTTTTTCTAGCCTCTTGTTTCATGGCAGGAGCCGGGCTCCTAAGTTTTACTCCCTGCTGGAGGAGGAGCATGGCGCAGGTACTTTGTCTATGTCCTTTCTCTAATGACACAAGGTGCAGTAGGAATTGGGGTCTGTGGGGTGGGGGAGCCACAGGTCTTTCCCCTCCAGTCATCAGCTGACTGTGTCCAAGTCTTGCCTTCTTTCCAAATCCAAGCCGGGGATGTTTGCGGTGCTTGAAAGAGAGGTAGTACCTTGTCTCTGCCTGGTGATTCTAACCTTGTTTGTCCTTAGTATGGGAACACCACGACTTGGGAAAACTAGTACCATTACACTACCCCTGAATTCCTTCTCTGTGCTGGCTCTAGCAGTTGGTGCTTGCTTGGTGAAGAGTAGATGAGGGTGTGAGGATATTTGCATTAATGGCAGCTCAGAGCTGTGACCTATTGTGTTCAGCTGGTTTCAGAAGACACAGTAACTCACAGCTACAAACACATGTGTTTGGGTATGGGCTGCTGCCACCTCTGCTTTTGAGCCAAGTTTGAGATTATTTGGGTCCAGGTTTACAGGCAGTAACTTTAGAATGCAGTTAAGACTACTTAGTTTCTGAATTGGGTAGCACTTCTGTCTGCTTCTGGCTTCTCAACAACCATGACAACCTCTCACCAACCACAGCTGGGTAAAACAGTCTGATCTAGTATTGAGATGGACTGAAACCTGAAAGCAAAATTTTCAGAATGGAGCAAGCCAGAAACCTTTCATGAAACATAGCAACATGTAGCAACTTCTGTTTTTAAGGCTAAGTGATAATTGAACCACTCAGAAATACTTCTACAATTGCTTAATTCTAGTAATTTTTAGTATCTTTAATGCACAAAAAAGTTGTATTTGCCCCTATTTTATGAGCAGTTGCATTTTAAAAGCCCCAATAAAGCTGCATCTGGAAAAGAAATGGGTACTTCTGTATTTGGTACCCTTTCATGTTTTCTGATGGAAGGGAGTAGGCATCTGGAGATCCCAGTGTGTGGAAATTTGATGGGGAAGTGGTGGAGAAGAAAAGTAATGGCATCAGTTCAGGAGCACTAATGCTGTTTCTATTGTCTAGTTGGCAAAATCTCCCTTTAGCCACATATGGGACTTTGTAGATCACTGTTGTGCAAATCAAGCTTGGCTTTGAATTAACTGCTAGTGAACTAAGCCCCTATTGATAGTATCAGTAAATGAGGATTAGAGCTGGCACCTCTTTGTTATTTTGGAAATGCATTTAATTTGCAGAGCTTGATCAAAGTCTTGGACCTTACGTGAGCTACCTGTTGCTGCTCTTTGCACACCTAAAATATGGCATTCCTTGGGAATGCTGTTCAGTGCAGCACTAGTGCAGGACTCCAGGTGCTTGCAGTTGGATACTGCAGTTGCAGTAGTGATATTTCTTCCCTGGATACTTTGCTGTTAATAAATGCCTGAATGCATATAATTTGCCCCCCCCCCCCAACTGTTTTGTGTTCTGACATGTCATCTCAAATATTGGGAACTGCTTAATTTCACCCAGCTCCATTATTTTTATTAAAGCACCTTCAAATGCTCTTTTTCTCTGCTTTGAAATGCTTGTGGTGTTTCAGAGAAGACATTTCTGCCTTGTGCTGCTGCATAACTCAAACTTCTAGTTCAACTTTACTCCCAAGCCAGGCAAAGTAAATATGTCTCTTATTAACTTCATGATATGTAAAGAAGGGTAAGGATAAAAATAGATTGGGCAGAGGGAGGGGATGGATGAAGAGGCTTTTCCTTGCATGAACTTGACAGAACTGACTGTAAGACCGCTTATATTTCCAAAATGTGATGTGTTGATGCTTCTGTCCTTGCTGAAGTTGGGCTGGGGGACCAGGGTCAGCTAAGCAAAAGGGTTCTGCAGCTGTTAAAACCCACTTACTGCTGGGGGGAGGCAGAGTAAGGCCTGACTAGGTGGGATGGCCCCTCTGGATGCCTAAAGGGGGTGTCAGAGGTCTGAGAATTTTTGAACAAGAGAACATGTCTGATGGTGATGTAGGGCAGAGACAGCATTGACCCATATTATGTGCATTATTTTCCGTGGTTAGTGCTGTTTGGTTTGCAGTCAGGATTGTCTGGACTCTAGAGAATGCATCACATTTCTCTGAATCAAACCATCTGGGGGGCAATGGGATGAACAAGGCTGCTGAGCTGCTCTGTGCAGGGCAGAATCTGCCTCTGGTGAGAATGAGACTGGAACTGTTAGCATGACCCAGAGAGTCAGAGGCCACAGACTCACTGCTCTGTAGTCTAGATATTCCAAAATTCAGTTGAGATATGGTAAATATTTGGTGTGACCCAAAAGTGAGCACTTAGACTGGGAGGAAGAGGCTGCATTGAGAGTCCCACCATGGGTATGGCAGTCACACCTCACAAACAGTCACAAGGAAAACTACATTGCAGGATGGTTTCCTAATGCTGTGTCAGAATCCTAACACATCTGTGGGGAAGGAGTGTGTGATTTTCTGTAATAAAATTAATTTAAAACCCTAGTACCAGTGCATATCTCCCTAGGACAGGGAGAGTGCTTTGGGGATGGGACTGAGGATACAAACAGTCAAAGCATGTCTTGTGGCTTCTCCTTTTGAACAGCTCATTTTTAGGTAGTTTTACTCACAATAAACCCTGCAGGAGCAGCAGCAAGATGCAAGGGCTTGTGTTGGTCCTGGCTCAGCAGGTGGCAGGTGAATGGCTTTTTTACTTCCAGCCTCCAGACAATTCTGGCAGCCACCTCTGCTCACTCAGGCTCTTGTTCCACAAGCAGAGGAACATCTCCCAAATAAGCCCTCTTCTGCTGCAGGATTTGGGGAGCTGGATGAGGAGATAGGACTTTGCTAGTGGGGTGAGAACAGGATGCTGCATTTCTGGCAGTGCTTTCTGACAAGCCTCAGACTCCTCTCTATGAATGTTCACCCAAGCTCACTTTCTAAAAGATAATGGGAGGAAGTGTGGCAGTTGGCATGTTTATTTCTTTCTAGGGCTAGGGCTGCACCACATTTTAATGCAATAAACTGAAATGAGAGTCACAGCAGTGCTGCAAACAAAGTGTGTGCTTGGGACCCTATTAACAAGCAGTTGCTTTCTAAATGTGTCAGCTTGCAGTGGGGAAGGGATGAATAACCAGCATACCTGACAGGGAGTTTTGTGCTCTATGAAGTGTCTTTTTGCAGGCTGGGCTCTGGTTCGTGCCTGCCCCAGGTTGGGCAGTATTTGGTAATCTGTGTTCAGAGCACTCTGCAAGCATCTCATCCTTCCAGGAGGTCTGATCTCTATGTGCTAAAGCAATATGTGGATGGGGGGTGGGGATGTCTCCTTGCCTGTGTGAATGCTCCTGATTGGAGTTGTCTGATGCTAAGAACTCTTCCCTGAGTGTCCTTCTGTGCCTGGATCCCTAAATTAGGCAGGAGGAAGCAGCACAGCTGTACTGGAGCTAAAAGCTCTGTATTCTGGGTGGTGAGTAACTCCTCTTGTTCCTGGATGTGGCATGGCCTCACATAAACACCTGTGAAGTGGCTAAGCCAGGGCAGATGACTTCCCCAGGACTGGGGACCTGAACATTTTGTGGAGTAGCAAATTGGTGCTGTGGTGGGGCTAAGACCTTTAGAGACTGGGATGCATGGAAGCAGGTATTTGTCTTGTTGAGATGAAAATGCATTAACCATGGTGAAGTGATGCCTGGCCTGTAACTGTGTCCCCTGACACGGTTGGCTTCGTGTCTCTGGCTCAATTCAGCAGCCAGGCAAACCACAGCTGGAGGCTGCCTTGATGTGGGACTGGCTGTTTTGAAGGTGTTCATGGTTTACTTTTGAACCCGTGAGTGCAGAGTGGTGCTGCTCTGCCTCAGTGCTCCCTGTGGTACACCCCAGGAGCCAGAGTAGCTCCTCTGTACTAGTCACACACCACTGTAGCCAAACCTGTGTGAGGATGGGGGCAGGTAGGATGCTATGAGCAATAGAGTTGCTTTTTCTTCTCAGCCCTTCTACTTGTAAAGCTCCCTCAGGTATTTCAAGTCAGAAAAATGCTCTTTTAAAAAATATTAATCAAACATGGTCTGGCTTTGTTGTTGTAAGAGCTTATAGCTTGTAAATGTTTTTAACTGCTTCTTTGTGAAGCTTAAAATTAGCTTTATTTAGTTTACAAAATTAATACCCGTAGCAGGATGAAGTGATTTGAGGGATTGCTTGAGACAAATGCCTCTTTTCTGCTGCTGATGATTGTGTTATTGCTCTTCTACTGTGTGTTACCTGGCTGTGCCAGCAGTAATACATGGTCCTGTAAGAGAGCCTTGAGAAAGGTGCAACCAGGGTCAATTTGGTCACCCGTTTTCTTACAAAATATGTTGGCTGAGTTTTGTTCTCTTTAGCTTTAGTGCTCAGATTGGGGATCTTCCTTGGGCAGTTGTTTAAGGCCTGTAGGTCCTGGCTAGGATTTCTCCCCAGTAGCAGGGAGAGCAGAAGGAAATATGCTGGATCCTCTGTTGCTTTTATTTGTTGCTTCATGTAGTAACTTAATTTTTGTAAGCTGCTGGGAGGTTTTTCAAACAAAGTTCAAAGATCAAGATGTCAGTAAAACGCTTGAAGAGAATTCTTTCTTCAAAGAATGTCTCAAAGTGGAATAGCATCTGACCAAATAGAATCACAGAATCTTTAAATTGTTTGGATAGGAAGGGACCTTAAAGATTATCTTGTTCAAACCCCCTGCCATAGGCAGGGCCACCTTCCCCTGTCTGAGGTTTGTGTTAGTGAAATCACTCACTATCACTTTTGTCCCACTTGTTAGTGATTCCCACCAGAGCTGTCTAGCAAAAAAATCACACAGACCTAGACCATAGGTCTAGACCAGACCACATATTTTGAGCTTTGAGGGTGACTTGCAGAAGCCTTTCAGTGGTTTTGAACATAGAAGGACTTAGCCTTGTTTATTTTCTACTCTTCTCTATGCATCTCTGCCCAGAGGGAGCAAATGGGCCTGTCCCCTTTTAGTGCTCTGCTTGGGGAGACTGTAAAGCTGAGCCCTTTGAGTTTTCCATTACCCATACTTACAGGGGGCTTATGAAAAAGAGGGAGAATCACATTTCACATGGGCAGATAGTGATAGGACAAGGAGGAAATTGTTTTTGCCTGTAGTCAGGTGCTTTAGGGAAGATCTTCAGCTTTCATAGACTGTTGCTCTGTGCCAGCTCAGACACTCACTGTTGCTATTCCTCTGAGTTTTTTGTGCTCACAGCAGCATGAGGATGAGGATGGAGGTCACGGGGGTGCAGGAACTGCTGCTGACTGGGTGCATGCTCTCCCAGATGACCCGTGTGGGGCTGAACAGTTGTGATGGAGGTGGGAAACAGGAGCAGGAGGCAGCTGAGGGATGTGGGTCTCCAGGTCTTGAGCAGACGGCATGCAGCCCACAGGGTCTCTCCCTCTGCCAGGGACCATATGGTGCTGTATTTCACAGCCAGCCCTGAGCAGTGGGGTTTGGCAGTGACTATGGATGAAAGGGAAGGGTTGGTCTCAGAAGAAATGTTTGCTGCTGTTTGTGCTCAGGTCTCTCACAAAGGTGGTTATTGCCAATGAAACAGGTTAGGCTGTGCTGTGCACACCTCGTGGCAAGGACACAAATAGGCTGCTGTGGGGGCAGATCAGGTGTTAGTGAATGTGTAGGTAGGAAGGACTTTCATATATATTCTCATCCTGTCAAGCATAAGGTTCCTGCCCATCACAGGTGTTCTGGTAGGGTTTCTTTTCCATTTACCCCGTTCTAGGCCATGCTTGGTTGGTGGGGCTGTGCCAGAGCAGGTGGCAGTGCCCTGTAGCAAGAGCCTCTCTGGAGCAGAGCTGCACATCCCTGTGATCTGGAGAAGGATTGACTCCAGCCCCACAGCCCCAGGGGAGCAAGAATTACCTTCTTGCCATGGATGCTTGGGCAGCCCACCCTGACAAGGGCTCAGGGTGCCCATGGTGAGAGGGGATCCTGCCAGAGGAGCTGCTGGTTTGCTAGAAGCCTTCCCCTAAATATGGGCATTATTATTTTTAATTTTTTATTTGCTTGCTCTGGGATCCTTTGCATTTTTCCCTTAATCCTGGAGAAAAATCAGCAGTGCCCTGTGTGCATGTGACATGGCTACTCACAAACTCCCTTTGTGACTTTTCTTTCACGGGAGAGAAACACATTCAGGAAAAGCAGGGCCCTGACAACAGGAATCAAGTGTTTCTAAATATGGACATCCTTTTTTGGACTAAAAAGTCTTTTTGTACCATGCATATTTCCCCTGTTAATCATTTCCTTTTGTTCCTTGCAAACTTGGGTCCTCCAGTGTTATAGAAGGAATTATAGTTGGTCTGTAAACTTTTTGTTATGATCCTGAACTGCCTTGTATGTTGCACAGATTTGCTGGGTTTTCTTTTTAACGTGGTTGGAAGGGCCAGCACTCTGGTGTACTCACCCTAGCTTTCCCTTTTTTTTTTTTTTTTTTTTTTTTTTTTTTTTTTTTTTTTTAAACAGTCATATTTGGCCTAAGCTCCTATGGAAATATTGGGGATTTTACAAGCCATTGAGCTTTGCCTGGTCCTATTCACTGCTTTTGTGTTGCACTAATTGGCTTCATAAAGAAAGGCCTGGGCTTTGTGTAGTGTTTCTCCTCCAAGGTGAAATGTGAGATGGAGGGGGAAATATTCAGATGTTCACTAGCAGTTATGCTCGCTGGATAATCTGAATGCATCAGAAATGAGCTAGAGCTCAGACAAAGTAGGGGATTAGGAGTCTGGGATGGGCGAGCGGGTGGACATCTGTAAGCCTGCTGTTTAGCTCATCTGCTGGGCTGGGTTGTGTCTTCATCATGTGGGTTATAGGCATCGAAAATGAACAGCATGCTGGGGTCACTGTGGCTCTCTGTGGATATATTCCAAAATAACAATTACTGTTGTTATTTGTGGAGGACCCCACCCGCCCCAGCACAGCTCTGTGTGTTCAAGCTCCCTCTCTGACACTGGAGGGACATGCTGTGGTCTGATGGCACTGTTTGCATGCCCCACCTCTGCCTGCTGCTCTGAGATTTTGGGGGGAAACCTCATGTATCTCTGTAGCTGGTGATACACAGCAGATACTCAGGCCCTTGCTTGCAGAGTGCCCCCTGTGATTTTGAGCAGGGGCAGCTCTGCAGAGCCCAACAGAAAAGCAAATGCATGGAGGAGGAGGAGAAAACCCAGCTCGAGGCTTCTGAACCCTTCTAGTGTGCTGAGCCCAGTTCCCCCGAAGTTGAGCCCATTGTTACAGGGCAGGGCTGCCTCTGCCACCAGCAGCATCTGCTCTGGAGCACTGTCTGCCTGGGGTCAGCTCCACTTGCCCCATCCCTCTCTCACTCCCAGCCCCTCACCCTCATCCCTGCAGACATGAGGTTCATGGCTTGGTTATCAGAGTGGGGATGGAGCAGGGTCTTCTTCATTTGGTGATCAAATTGAAAAATCCTCCTGCTCTTTTGAAAACATTATTGGAGAAGGAATTACAAATACGTTGTGAACGGAACTAACTGAATAGTGGTTTGGTTTGTTTTTTCCCCAAAAAGTAATTTCTTTCCTGGCCTGTTCAAGTGTGCTCCCTTTTTGCTCCTCCATCTCCAGCACCTTGCTCATGCCTCCATCCTTTTCCTGCATACTATGCCTTGGCAGCTTCAATTTTAGCCACAGCTGTAACGTACCCAGATGTGGCTGTACACAGCTGGAGCCTCACAATGCTCCCAGCACATATTCCTTGCTGCTGGAGCAGCACTGCACCTGCCACAGGTGAGAAGCATTGCACTGAGCCAGCTGGCACTGAGAGGTTTCTTGTTCAGGGGAGCAGTGTCATTTCCACCCTACTCTGTTTCTGGCAATGCCATTGCTGCTGGACACGATGTCCCAGGGAATTAAAGCAGGACTGAGGAGTGAGTCAGATGCAGCTGTGTGGCCGTGTCACTGAAAGTTCTGACTCAGCAATATGTGAAGGTTGTGTGAAAGCCCTGCAACTTTCATAATTTGTTGGGGATGTTCTTGTTTTACCTGTCAGCTACACACACACTAATCTGACCCATGAGGCTCTGGGTACAGCAGCAATGGCCAGTGATTCCTGCTGTGCTGCCTTGTTTTCTTGTCTTTTTCTGGCAAAATGGGGTTTTTTTGCTTAGGGAGCAGTGCTGAGTCCCAGTAGGCACTGGCAGCATTTCTACTTTTTGTGTACTTCTGTGTCCTACTGGGTTGAAATGTTGTCATATGTTTTTTTCTGGATAATAGCTTAGGGAGCTGTTGCTGAGGGCAGTTTCTTGGCACTGGGTGGAGTGTGGGCAGACAGGTAAAACACCTCCTTTGCTAGGGCCAGGGTACCAGGGATCCTGCTTCTTGGTCCATGCCAGCAGCACCTTTTGGCTGGGGAAATGGAGGTCTGGAGAAGTAGAGCAACAGTCCTGTGGTCATCTATGGGCACCCTGGAAGTCAAATCTTTGAAAAGCTGGATTCAAAATACTACTTTTTGTCCCAGGGTGAGAGGAGGCATGCATTTTGCCTGAAAAGCAGGGCTGGAAAGGTTTTCTGTGTGCTGGGGAGGGACTCTAGGTTAGGACACCTGCCTGATTTTACACATGCTAAATATATTTTAGTATCACGGTCCCAATTGTTCCTCCACTGTAATGTAACTTTTCAGAACTGCTGGCAGCACAAAACATTGAAACTGCTCTAAACCAGGGGGAGAGCCTGAGGGGCTGCCCAGGGGCTTTGGGATCATCCCCCAGGGCAGGGACAGGGTACCCCACAGCTCCCTGATACTCTTCTGGGCTGTCAAAGCCTTTGCTATGAGTTGGCGAAATCCAGGTTTGGAGGAGGCAGCTCTGAGCCCTGTGTCAGTTCCGTGGGTTCAGTGGAGGATGCTCTTGCAAACAGGAATGCTGGGATTTTGCATTCCCCTCAGCCTCAGCCCTGAAGGAAGCCTAAAGCCTTGGTCAATAATAAGCTTATAAGACAGTAAATCTTGGTAATGAGAAAAACAGAAGACAGCATCTGCTTAACACAATGGCACTGTGCATGGTCTGGTAAACAGCTATTGAAAGGAGATGCCTGTTATCACAGTGGTTACAGCTGAACAGCCCAATTTCCCTGCAGGATTGGTGGGTTTCACTTCCCCCAGACCTTCAGAGGGGCTGCTGGAATCCTGTTGGGGCCAAGCACAGACAGAAATGACCTGTTGCCCATGAGGTTCAGTGCTTACCACAGATGCAGCAGCCCCTGCCACAAAACCAGAGCCAAGTTGCCATTGTCCTGAATGTGTGGAACTGGAGATGGGCATGAGATGGGACTCACAGTTCCTGTCTCCTCCTCCTGAGCCCACTCCAATGCCTCCTTGCAATGGCTGCACTGGGAGATGTACATACTTTGCAGGGTACTCTGCTGCACGTAGGGGTTGGAGTAAAAAATGGGAACAGCTTTTTCTCTTGTCTTTGGAAGTGCCAAAATGAGATGAGCTGATGGGCAACAGTTGCCTGGGGCTCAATGAGTTGTGCAGGGGGCAGCAGGAAAAAGGAGAGGCTGGGTCTTCACCTGACAAACCTGGTGCCCATGAGGTGGGAGAAGGCAGTGCTCCTGCTCCTGCTCCAGATGTGAAGTCAGGTCTGGAAAATGGGGAGGAGGAGAAGGGGAGAGTTAAGGGAAAGAAATCTACAAATGGTGTATAATGCATTTATGAATTGGGTCTTTAATAATTTACATTACCAGTTTAATACTTTGAATACAAATTATCTTGCCCATATGCTGTACTGACAAACATAAAAATGGAGTAATCAAAGCTGTAATAGCACTACAGCAAAAAGACATAAAATGCCACTAGAAGGCTTAGGATAAATTATTGTATGCGCACACCAGCTCTATGGCTCCCTGCTGCCAAAGGATGCATTGCAATTTCTTCCTCAGACTTTGCATTTGGGCTTGAGAACTGATGAAGTACTGGGAGTACTGCTTAAAATTCTGCTAGATGGGCAGCATTTAACAAAGAAGAGGAAAGAAAAAAAGGCTCAAACTTGTTTGATAAGACTGCAATTTAAATTCTACTCTGGCACTACATGGGCTGCCAAGAAAATATAGCCCCCTTATTTGTAGGGAGCCCCCTTCTTCCTCCAGCAGGTTTATTTGCATGTATTATAAACTGCAGTGCTGGCTTGCCATCTTCAGGCAGCTGCCACACACTGCACAGCATCTCTGTGCATTCTTGTCTGTCCCTGTGCTGCTTGGGGGTGGTGGGTCCATCCTGATTCCCTAGGGAGGATGCATCAGGTGACACATGCAAAGGGCAGCACCAGGCAAAACACAAGTTTCACCTCATCCCTCTTCACACCTAAACTTATTCCCCTCTAATGCCTGAGCTCTGAGGGGCTGGAGGAGGTGGGAGAGGATGAAACAGCCCCAGGCCCTTGGTGCTGCCTCTTGGCCAGTCTTGGGCTGCAGTTAGGTACAAGGTGACAGTATGGGAGGCCGTGGGAGCTCATAGATGCTGCAGATGACTGAGTAGTTTGTATTTAGCAGTCTTTTGGTGCACATGTGAGTATGTACCAGGCACAGGGTTCTGGAGAAAAAGGAGTAGGTCTGCAGAGGCAGAGATGCAAGTTGTGCTCACAGGGAGCAGGTGCATTTGTAAATGTCAGTAGACCTTGTGTTGTACCTTGTGGCAGAGCCTCTGCTTTTAAATACCAGCCTATTCTTTGGTGCCACATCTCCAACACATCCCAGCTACAGGCAGTCTTTCACAGAAACAGCCATTTAAGGCTCATGTTAACATACACTGAATTTCTCAGGTATCAGGGTTACTCCATGCTGTAATCCATTCTGTGCTTCTAATACAATCAGTGAAAAATGAGGCTTCTTCCCAAATAAATCATCATCAATGAAGGAAATGGTGATTTTTCCCCAGGGCCCGAGGCTCCTGCAGTAACAATGCCTTTTTCCAAAAGGCAGAGAACTCTGGGCAAGCTCATTCTGTGGTGCATGAGCTCACTGCCACTCTCCCATGGATCTAAACCCTTTGCATATGAATGAGTTTTTCCTGCCTGTGCCTCTATCAGGATCTGCTGTTGTCTGTCTCCCTGGGATGTGGTGCCAGCAGTGCACCCATGGGCTGGGGTTGTTCCTCTTTGTCTCATCCATTATTCCATGCATTGGTGCACCTCCCTCTCACATGCTAAGGGAAGTGGAGTGAATGCCAGTGTTTGGCATCCTGTGCCCTGGCAAGGTGGGTGCTCAGGGCTGTAAGAAGTGAGAAACAGCATCCTCCTCCTGCCTAGCCAGCCAGTTCCTGTGTTCCACCTTACTCTGCTCTTTGTGTTCCTCCAAAGCCTGGTTTTGTTTGTGAGCAGGGGGTTTTGGAGGAGCCCCACTCCATCCCTGGCCTTGGGGAGCAACCACAGGTTGCAAAGAGGCAACCAGAGCTTTTCCTGCCAGGGCAATGGGACCTGTCTGGGTGGGGAAAGGTATCTGTGTGAATGAGGATGGGGAGAAACAGGTGGGCATCCAGCCCCCCTGGAGGAACTTTTCCCATTGCCAGATCTTCTGGAGAATAAGGCCTTCACTGATCCTTTTGATCCACAAATAAATTGTATGGATCAAGATCACAATGAGAAATATCCCCATTCTCATCCAGAGGAGATTTTCAGTATAAAAAGATTTTATGTGACTCATAAACTCTAACATTTATTTCTGCATGTGAGGTAAATATTTCCACCTCTGAACATCTAAGCATTGCAATTTTGTTGAAGCCTCTATTTGTTTAAGTCTGAAGGTGACAATAATTTACCTGTTTTCCCTTCCTGTATTTCCCCAAGCAATGGTGTAAGCCAAAATAGAGCAAACTCAGCTCTAGCTGTCACTTGTCAGCTCCACCCCTCAAATACGCTCAGACAAGCTTTGTCCTGGAGTTTATGTTTGGGCACCTTCTGACCTCTAGCTGCTGGTAAATGGCCCTGTGTGCTGTTTAGAGGAAGAAATACAGTATACCTGTCTGCAGTATTTCTCACTGCCAGGGCAGGCAGGAAAGAGAGACATAACTTAATCTAACTCCAGATAAATCATGATTTCACAGCAATCTGCCTGCCACAGGCAGTTGAGAGTCCCATCTCCTTGGCACTGTAACAACACTTGTCATTCAGCGTCCCAGAGAGACCCACTCACGGCCAGAGATCACAGATGACTGAGAAGATGTCTGGAGTTGTAAACACCATCAATCTGGAGAAAACAAACACTCCAGGGTGCTGATGTCAGATGGGGATGTTTGAAGTCAGTGCTTGTCTCTGCAGAGCACAGGATGTGCACGTGGGCTGCATGGATCCCCAGCCTCGTACCTCCCCAGGTCTGGTACTACCTGAAGCTCCAGCAAACCCAGGGAGATAAAGTACTCTCTGTCCTCTTCCCTGGGAGGACTTGAATCCCCAGATTTTGGAGGCTGTAGCCCCCCATGCAGCCCCCAGCCCACTGCAGAAGGGGACCAAGGTAGGGGTTAGCTGCTGTGGGGCAGGGTGTTGGGATGTGGCCTTGAGGCTGGCCACAGGGCTGCTGCTGGGGGTGCAGCCCCATTCCTGCCAGGTGCCCTTTGCCACCCTCCAACCTGCAGGGCTCCTACCAGACAGGGAGACTGGTTTGGGACAGGTGTTGGAGTTTTATTTTTAGTTCCCCACTTACAGACAGAGACTTATTGTGGGCAGAGAGCCCCTTGTCCCATGCCAGCTTTTGGAGAAGCTCCCCATCTCATCATGGGCAGTGTGTTTGCAGCACAGGTACCTCACTTGGTTTTGTATCCTTTTTGGTGCCTTTGGTACCTTTAGTGCCTTTCCTGGCTTTGGTGGAGTCACTTTTGATTTAGACCTGGTGTCACATGAAATCTGAAGCAGGTGCTCTCCTTCTGCCCATGATTCCCCTGTTCCCCTGCAGCTCCCAGTGTGGCTCCCTGGGTCTCTACCTGTTCTCAAGGACATGTTCATGTCCAAGTCTAAATTCAATGCTAACATGCACAGACTGTTTCTTTATCTGTCTGCTTCCTTTTTTTTTTTCTTTTCCCCCTTTTTTGAAGGAAGCTGAATCCAAGGCTGCCATGTAATGATGATATTATGGTTAATAGTTATTTCTACTTCATAGTTCCAAGAGGTAGAGAAGAGAATCCCACTGGGTTAAATGTAGCACGTTATAACAAAAAGACAGACTGAGTGCCAAACAACTTGCAATCTTCTTTTTAATGTAAGGAGTGTAAAATTAAGATTACTATGGCAACATCTTGCCCATGTTGAACACAGATAAGATTTGTTGGTCTTTATAAATATATATGGGTGTGTATATGTGTGTGTATATATATATATGTAATGTACATATACAAATCCTAAATATCTCTGGCAACCTTTTCTATAGTTGAATTTATATTTAATTTTGAGCTTTCTTTATCACAGATCTAATTTGTATCCAGCTTTCCTTCAGCAGCCTTGCCTTTTCCTTCAGGCTCTTTTGTGCATACATGCCAGGCATGCCAGGCTCAAATGTCCACTGCCTGGAGAGAGTTGTTAGTCTCTGGCTGGGAGCAAGGACAAACTCTGACTGGGGGAGGTAATCCTATCTCCTGGGGAGTTTCATTTTAAGTATATTCAACCCTGTTAAGCCTTATAATGGACATAACATCTCAAAATTTGCTGCATTCAATCAGATTTTAGGAAAGTGGAGTGAATTTGAGACACGGAAATTCTTCCTTTTTCTTCCCATATCTCTTAAGTTATTAGTTCAACTTTCAATGAATTTCCTATGAGGTATGAATCACAGCCCTCATTTCTTCCCCATGACTGAATAAAACCTAGGCCTAGAGCAGAGCATAACCAGGAAAGGCAGCAGGAGGATGGATGCTCCTACAGCTCAATGTCACTTATATTCTTTAAGAAAGCAGCAGAAATTCAAGCACTGTTTTCACCTTTTTGCAGAGGTAAGTGGAGTTACTGATAAAGAAGAGCTTTAACACCACCAGATCTGAAGAGAGCTGTCTTTGCTTATGAGCCTGCAATCGGGGAGGAGGGGGAAACCAGGCTAACTTTGCTAAGGAGATTTGAAGGATACCAGTCTCTACCAAAGAAAGACACTGAAAGGATGCCTTCTTCTCTGGAGGAGCAGGAGGCTCATGTGTAGCAGCTTTAAGGCTGTGGCATTGAATGTGCACAGTTGGAGGGCTGGTGTCTCCACTGTTGTGAAACCAGACGGTACTGGAGATCTGAGAACCAAAACTGAAAACATCTGCTGGCAGATCTGGCTGGAGTAGCTGGAAAGTAGCCTGGAGTTGCCAGCTGCAGATTTCTGGTGCCTATAACTTAGCAGAATTAAATACAAGGAAATAAATCACAGGCAGCTCTGCCTGCAGGGTCTAGAAGGAAAGCAATGGGGCTGGAGTGAGGTGGGTGAGCAACCCCAGTGGTTCTGTGGGGACGGCAGGAGTGGAAAGGTGAAGACTGGATCTGCAGGGCATAGAGAGGCCCACTTTCAAAGCCCACCCAGGCAAATGCAATAGCTTTCCTTCAGACAGAACTGCTCTATGGCCAGGAATCAATATCCTCCCACAGACCCTGCAGAAATGCTGATGGGTGTTAGCGTGCAGAGCTGATGCCCAGAGGAGGATTCCAGACAGAGCTATTGCAGAGATGGGTGGGACAGAGCAAACATGAGTGATACTTCACATGGACGTTGGGCATTGGTGTGGACCTAACAGTGGCAGACTGAGGGTACAGGGGCAGATGAAGATCAGATCAGGCAATGGGGAGTGGGTTGAAGACCAGTGGAAATTCATGAGCAGTGATGTATTATAGGATAGAATAAAGGATTTTTGTAAGATGGACGCTCAACTGTTTGCTGCAGGGAAGTTGTTCCTTTGCTGAATTGTTCCTGATCCTGGACTGACCTATAGGCAGAAGAGATATTGCCACCTCCTTGCCCAAAGGAAGGAGTAAAGGCAGGCTCCAGGGGTCCAGCAGGGCAACAAGGCTGCAAAGCAGGCCCAGAAGGAGTCAGCAAACTCTGTGGGGCTGAACAAACCATCTTCAAGACCATTGGTTAAAATCCACACCCACTTGCTCATCCCATTCTCTGGAATGGGCATCCAGCAGGACAAGAGTCATTGTGATGGAAGTTAACCCTGGCCTTCCTCAGGTAAGAGCAGCTGCTGCAGTCAGTGTGAGCAACAGTGCTGTGCACTGGGTAAAGGCTTGTGTGTAACCTGAGCCAGAGACCTGGTTGCTTGCCTCTTGGAAATGCTGCAGAACTTTGCAGATATGCTGGATTGTCCAGTGAAATCAGAGCTTTTAGTGGGAGCACTGTAAGAGAATAGAATCATTTCCATTTCCCTAAAGGATATGGGGATTCCTATCTATGGGCTGCACATTGCTGATATGTGCCAAAGTGATAGCCTAAGAAAAGAGAATCTTTTCACTGGAGAGGAAAACTCTGGTTATGGAGTCAACTGGCTGCAGCCCTTCTGTTGACTCCCACCACACTGCCACTGCCACTGGCTGCACTTCTGCAGGGGCAGGTAGGTATCACACACCCCCCTTGGTTCCACAGCACTTCTGTGCCAGCCACCATCACCATCACCTCTCTGCTTTTTGTTACTCTTGATCTTCCTGTTCCCATCAGGTGTTTTTAAGCAAACCTGCCACCAAGGCTGTAATCAGTTCTCATGTCCTCCTATATATGCTCTCACCCAGCAATTTGCACAGGGCTGTAGAGCTCTCTGCATGTAATTGACAGGGGAAGGCAATCTGCTTCATGAGAGGAAACATCTCCACGGCTGCTGGATCTGAGCAGACTATTTCCTATAATGAGGATGAAGTGAAGCAGGATCTCACTAACAGTGTGGATGTAGCTGAGCCCTCATTACTGCAGGTGCAGCAAAGGTACTGCTTGGGACATAATTAAGAGCTCAAATGTGTCACACTGTCCTTCCTACACTGCAGCCTTACAGCAAAGTGCTTAGAGCCAAGTGCTCCTGAAGTTTGCTCAAGTCACAATCCAGGCTGCAGGAGGGACTGCTCCAGGAAGGGGAAAGCTCCTTGTCTCCTTTCTTAAGAGACAGTTGTTTCTCTCCTTGCAGAGAACAACTATAATTTCAGCCTTAGCATTGGAAAGCAACTGCCAATAGAAATGGCTTATGCCATCCCCAGCTGGAAAAGCAGCTTGGACGTAGTATGGGCAGAATGTTTGCAGGCAGGTGTACATCCAAATGCAAATGGGGGCTGGGGAGGCAGGGAATGTGAAGGAGAGAGTCCCTAGAGCATCTCAGCACTTTCCATCTCACACTCTTCCCCATGCACAGTCAAAGGGTAAACTTGGGTCCCTTCTCCACATACAGGGGGTGGTGAACTGGATAATACCCTGATGTTTCCAAAAGTTTGGCCTGATTCCTCCAGCTGATCTCTAACTGGAATGAGCCCCAGGCTGGAGGAGGGGGAAGCAAGGGGAGAGAAAGTGAGGTGAAAGAGGCTGCAAGAGCTGCACTAGGAAAACTGAGAGCAACTCAGCCAGCATCCCTGTAGGTGGTGATATGAGAAACTGTGAGAAGAGCAAGATTTTTGTGTGCACAGCATGTTGGGGCAAAAGGGATGGGCTGGAAAGGGAATGGTGAAAGGAGATCTGTAAGGAGCAGGAATGTGTTTGGTTTTGGTTTCTAATGGTAGGAAAAGGGACTGGGTGAGGAATCTCAATGAGAAAAAGTATGAAGTGCTCCTTTTTTCCCCCTCCTTTTTTCCTACTATCCCAAGCGGTTTCTGTGTAAGGGAAAAGCCTGCCTCATCCTCACTTCAGCACACACTTTGGGAATGGTGTGAAGAGAATGAGTGGTTCTTCTTCTGCTTCAGTCAAAGGCAGGTCTTGAACACAAATGAGTTAGGGGGACTGGTCTGTCATAAACAAGCTTTCCTCTCTTTGCATTGCTTTGATTTGCAGAAGTTTCTTAGTTGGATACTAAAACACTTAGTTATTTAGGTTTTGTTAGCTATTAAATATATCAACTAAATCCTTCCCTGAGGAATTTTTCCCCCCAGCAAATCCCAGCAGCTGGGCCATTTCCATATCATTCCTTCAGCCAGGATTGTCACCTGGGTAGAGTTCTCTGCTACCTCTCAATTGTCATCTGAACATCCTCCTTGAGCAGCCTACACAGCAACCAGGCTGTCTTTGCTGGGAGCAGGCCTTCTAATTTGGCATTTTTTGGGGTAGGGTTAAGTAAAGTCACTGAAAAATCATACATTCTGTCCTAGCATCTTGAGACCTGCAGCAAGACTGGTTCCAGGCATGGGATGCTGCCTGATGTAGCTGCTACAATACTCAGCACATGTCCCCAGAGATGCAGAGCTGGGCTTGAGGCACTGGTGATGCTGCAGAGAAAAGCCTGAGTTTCTTCACACATATTTTTTTGCCAGCAGAGACTGTACAAATCCCATGCATAATTCAGCCACTGCCATACAAATCATCCCACCAGTAAAAGCCTTTTCAGAAAGTATGATTTGATTGCAACAAACTTTGACCTAAATGTGCTGCAGCCCTGTATGACAGGTTTTAAACTTTAGCCATCACTTCCTCTGAGAGGCAGAGTGAATCTAGGTCAGCCCCCCCTTGCTTGTTTGTAACTAGGCTAATTCTGATTTCATTCATGTTGCATTCTTGAGTTTGAGATGGGGGGAAAATGGGATATTTAAAAAGGCAAGTCAGCCTCAAAGTCATTCTTCTTAAATCTCATCTTGGAGCAAAGGAAATGGTTTGATGTTGCATCCCAAGGCAACACTGATGGTGTCATTTATTATTCAGGGTGCAAAAGGAATACAGTTTTCCTCCTTTCCCTTTTTATTTGGATTGCAGCGTTAAGCAGTTGGGCTGAATGAACAGGCCTGTGTCCGTGGCTTTTGCAGCGATTAACAAAAAGGGCTGTTCTGGGCAAGCGGGCTGTGCACGCTGCTGCTCTGGGCACAAAGAGGGGAAGTGGCTGAGCACAAGGCTGTTAATTTGTCTGGAGTTTCTAGGCAAGCACGACAGCATAAATAGAACTGCTTGTTTGTTGATCTCCTCTGTGGTGGCAGCTCAGGGCAAGCTGCTGCATTCATCTGTTTATTGCTGAAGTAGCCAGTGCTGTTTTGCCCAGGACTGGAATTCTCTCACACCATGCACAGTACAGCTGTGTTGTGCCTGCATATATAGCTGCACAGTCCAAATGGAAGAGAGAAAAGTTTGGGAGAAAGCAATGACTGCTGCATATTTGTGGCTAGACAAGTGCAGGTGGATAATGAAGATTCCCCTGTAGGTAATGATTTGGAAATAATTCTGCCTCCTGGCCACATGCTGGATTTAAGGGCAGGATTGAGATAAGGGGAGGTGGTGGGGAGGGGGCAGGGGGTGGGGGGAGAAAAGGTGTTTGCCCTTATTTTTATGCTAATAGTCATGATGCATGGCAGGACTAAATTATTTATTTTACTCATTTTTGTCGGCTCAGTGAGTCTTAGACTGCACCAAGGAATGAACCACCACTGACTGGGCTCTAGATCGGAATCTTAAACAAATAAAACAGACTGTGCTGGACAGGCAGCAGCTGAAGCTCTCCACTGGCTGAGCAGTTATCCTTGTGGCATTCAACACCTGTAGGCTGCTGGTATCAATATAGGAGACAGCAGAGACCTCTACACTCTCATCCAGTCTGGAGGAAACCTGCTCTGCCCATCACCAGAAGCAGCCAAGCAGGGCCTAAAGAGTGTGGAAATAGTCCATGTGGCAAAGGATTTATCAGCCTCATTTCTGCTTCTGCTTTTGTGTGTCTCCCAAAGGCCATTGCTTGAGTCAAAATGGCCATGTGTTGAGAAATTACAACTTTCATTGTCTGCTGGTTTTGCTAGAAATAAATATGAGTACTTGGCTAGGGTTGTACAGTGGGAGAAGAGGTGATCAGCTTCATTCCTCATCTTTGCCCTGCCTGTGTGGATCTGGGGAACAGAGCAGGTGTTAGGTGGGACATGGGCAAGGGAGACATCTGAGTGTTACTGCTTGGGGACCTCAGTGTCAGGAATGACTATAAAATTGCCCTTGCAGCTCACTGGGAGTTATTTTCAGTGAGGAAACCACTAACCTGCCCTGTGGTTCTGGTGCCTGCTTTTGCAAGGATGGAGTTATAGACCAATGACAGCTTGCCTACACCCTGTCTGCAACTGAGACAGGCAGCATGGAGGTTGAGGCTCTGATTTTCTCTCTCCTTTCTTTTCATGTCTCCCCTCTCCTTTGAAGTGGGACACCAAGACACCTGTGAATGAGCTCATGCCTGAATTCTGAAATTTCCAACCTGGTATTCCTGATCTAGGTGCTAACCTACCTGTTCCAGCAGGTGCCCAGGGGGCCATTAATTATTTTGGTAAGCATGAGGAGTTCCCCAGGTGTGGCTAAAGGGAATGGGTATGTCACTGTCACTAAGCATGCTTAGTCAAAACAGCAAGGAAAATTTGCCTTAAATATGTCAAATTCAGTATAGTAGTATTTGTAGAGAAAAGCTATTATTTTTGTATATTTGACAAAAGTTAATTGTCTCTGTGACAATCACTAGTAGTAGTCAGCCTATCCCTGTACAGAAGGGAAAAAAATTCTTCATTTATAAGCGATTCATTAAGTAGTATTAAAGCTGTCTCTGAAGACAAAATAATCTTTGTAAAGAGGACTCAAGGTAGCAAGAAGGAAGATTAATGCCTCAATTATGTGAGCTTCCATTTATTACAGTATACCTGGATTAACTCCTTCTGAGATGTGTGCCCTGGTAGGTAGGGTTGGGAAACAGGGATGTTTTGTGCCACTGCTCAGTGAGGGATGAGAGATGCTCTGCACAGGGCTGCTGTGATGAGCATGGCAGGAGGGTGCCAGGCACTACCCCTCTCAGCCTCCCAGTTAGCAAAGCTGTGACAGTTTTGCACAAGGATTGTGCATTTATGGTGCTTGAATATTTTACACTGATTACCTTCTACTTTGTCTTTCTGTTTGCTTGCATGTACCTACTCTCTCTGATGTAGTTCAGGTATTGAAGGATTCTGGTTTCTGACCCTAATTCAGGTGCCTTCTCCTGGGATCACATTCATGATCCTTGCACAATCAAATGAGCCTAAATTCTTCTAACACACTGGGAATACTCTCATTTCAGCATGATTTATGTCAGCAGTTTTGGTAAAGTGTAATTAAAAAGGTCTCATTGATACCACTACTTTCATTTTTTTTTCCCTTGCCACTACTTCTTAGAGTGCTTGCCTTGTCATAATTGAAGCAGTGAAGAGTCCATTTAGCAGGAAGGTGGGAGGAAACAGCCTGAAGATCATTCATCTAAATCACTCCAGTGATGAAAACAGTTACTCACTGCATTTATCATAATTTCTTCTAAATTTCTTACAGAAGATTAGTTGCTGCAACTAAGCAGATGCACACATGCCTGGTAGAGCTCTGCAGATCTTCCCATCTAGGGCAGTCACTCCAGGCTGTGGAAAAAGGCTGCTTTTTGCAGGCATAAATTTCACACCAAAAAAGTAGCCAGATAAAAAGCCTTTTTTGTTTTTCCAGTTGCATTCATTTCATGAAATGCTACATCCCCTTTACCTCGCACTGCTGTGTGAGCAAGGCTTTTTTAAGTGTGGGGCCAAAGTCTTTTTTTGGGTAGCTGTGGTGCTCTTTCCAACACATTTGCATGTAAAGTTCAGGTCCTTTGAAGACATATCCCAGTTCTCCACAGCTGAAACAGCTTCTCATAAATGGTGCAAAACTGACGGAGAAGAGCAGAGTGAAGGTGAAAGGTGCTGGAAGGATATCAGAGTATCAACTCCATGAGAGTTGACCTTACTCCTGTCTGCAGGTATGTCTTGAACAGAGCAGCTGAACATCCATGAGCAAAATTACTTGAAATTACTTGGTTTACACAGAGAAAATATTTTCAAAACTATTCAGAATTCAGTGCAGAGTGTCAAAAGGAAGTCAAAAGTTACATAGCAAGCCAAAATGCTGTATGTAACAATTCAAGAATCCAGGATTTTGATAATTTTCTTTTAAAACTGTTATTTTGTTTTGTTTTTGTTTTTTGTTTTTGTTTTTTGTTTGTTTGCTTGTTTGTTTGTTTTGTTTTTGTTTTGTTTTGGTTTGGTTTGGTTTTTGTTGTTGTTTTGGTCAAAACTGAGTGCTCTGCAGTCATGGAGAAAAGGTAAGACATTTAAAGCAGCTTGGCTGAGCAACACTGTGAACACAAATGCAGGGCTGGCTCTGACCCTGGGCCACCAGGCCAGGGCAGACCCTATTCACTGCTGGTCTCTGCTGTGCCTTGCTGCTGTTGTACTCTGCTGGAAGGGAATGAGCTATCAGAAGCTTTGCTTTTTGCTTTATTATTGACTCACTCAACCAGGCAGGTGTAAAACCCTCATCATGGGTTGTGACACAACCTGAATGTTTGCTTGGACACTTTGACCTGCATACAGAGAGGTGGCTTTGGGCAGAAGCCAGAGGGAGGTGGTGCTGGACAATCTAAGCATGCCCCTGCCCTCTGTCCTGACCACAGCTGATGCTGAGCACCTCTGCTATGAACACAGGCTGAGAGAGCTGGGGTTGTTCAGCCTGGAGAAGGAAAAGTTTCAGGAACACCTTTCAGTTCCTAAAGGGGCTACAAGAGTGTGGGAATAAAACCAGAGAGCTGCGAGCACTGCTCAGCTTGTCACAACCAACAAGGATGTGTTAGCCATAGTAGGCTGCAACCCTTGCCAAGAATAAGAGGGATTTTGAAGAAGGAATGTAAGAGGTAAGAAAGTACTTGGTAGAGGTGCTTAGCATGCAGTTTTGTGGGGAATCAGGTGAAGTACTACATGTACCTGGTTAGCTTAAAGTGAGGCATAGATTAAAGCAATGTTACTTAGTTACAAGTAAGCAATATAGCCTAGTTACATGAATATTATTGCTTCTTTATTTTTCACAATAGCTGGAAAAGTATATAAACTTTGCTTTGTGTATCAATAAACGGCTTCATGACTTAATACAAGAACAACATGAAGATTCCTGTCTCTTCATTACAACTGCCCTCTGAGAGTTGGAGAGGACTTTAGACAAGGGCATGGAGTGATGGAATGAGAGGGAATGGCTTTAAAATGACAGAGGGTGGGTTTAGATTCGATATAAGGAAGAAATTTTTGACTGTTGAGGATGATGAGGCCCACAGGTTGCCTAGAGCATCACTTGCCACATCACTTGAAATGTTCCAGGCTGGGCTGGATGGGGCTCTGAGCAACCTGGTGTTCCTGAAGGTGCTACTGCCCATGGCATGGGGAATTGGAACTGAACGATCTTTAAAGTCCTTTCCAACTCAAACCATTCCATGGTTCTACAGTATCCCTAATTTCTCTTTATTGATTTTTCTTTCTGAACAAAGCTGAGAGCTCATGTGGTTGTGGTATTGCACTCACAGTCTAAACATAGTGATTTGGTGACATCTTACTCATGCTGGTGTGGAATAAAGCATAGAAGGTACCTGGAGGCCCCAGCCTTGGGGCTGGGCTGCGGGAGCTGGGTATCCCGGCTGCCAGAGCTGGGTATCCCGGCTACCAGAGCTGGATATCCCGGCTATCAGAGCTGGATATCCCGGCTATCAGAGCTGGGTATCCCGGCTACCAGAGCTGGATATCCCGGCTATCAGAGCTGGGTATCCCGGCTATCAGAGCTGGGTATCCCGGCTATCAGAGCTGGGTATCCCGGCTATCAGAGCTGGATATCCCGGCTATCAGAGCTGGATATCCCGGCTATCAGAGCTGGATATCCCGGCTATCAGAGCTGGGTATCCCGGCTACCAGAGATAGATATCCCGGCTATCAGAGCTGGATATCCCGGCTATCAGAGCTGGGTATCCCGGCTATCAGAGCTGGATATCCTGGCTATCAGAGCTGGGTATCCCGGCTATCAGAGCTGGGTATCCCGGCTGCCAGAGCTGGGTATCCCGGCTGCGGGAGCTGGGTATCCCGGCTATCAGAGCTGGGTATCCCGGCTACCAGAGCTGGGTATCCCGGCTATCATAGCTGGGTATCCCGGCTATCGGAGCTGGATATCCCGGCTATCAGAGCTGGATATCCCGGCTATCAGAGCTGGGTATCCCGGCTATCAGAGCTGGGTATCCCGGCTGCCAGAGCTGGGTATCCCGGCTGCCAGAGCTGGGTATCCCGGCTGCCAGAGCTGGGTATCCCGGCTATCAGAGCTGGGTATCCCGGCTGCGGGAGCTGGGTATCCCGGCTATCAGAGCTGGGTATCCCGGCTATCAGAGCTGGGTATCCCGGCTACCAGAGCTGGGTATCCCGGCTGCCAGAGCTGGGTATCCCGGCTATCAGAGCTGGGTATCCCGGCTATCAGAGCTGGGTATCCCGGCTACCAGAGCTGGATATCCCGGCTATCAGAGCTGGGTATCCCGGCTGCCAGAGCTGGGTATCCCGGCTATCAGAGCTGGGTATCCCGGCTATCAGAGCTGGGTATCCCGGCTATCAGAGCTGGATATCCCGGCTATCAGAGCTGGGTATCCCGGCTGCCAGAGCTGGGTATCCCGGCTATCAGAGCTGGGTATCCCGGCTACCAGAGCTGGGTATCCCGGCTGCCAGAGCTGGGTATCCCGGCTGCCAGAGCTGGGTATCCCGGCTGCGGGAGCTGGGTATCCCGGCTATCATAGCTGGGTATCCCGGCTATCAGAGCTGGATATCCCGGCTATCAGAGCTGGGTATCCCGGCTACCAGAGCTGGATATCCCGGCTATCAGAGCTGGATATCCCGGCTATCAGAGCTGGGTATCCCGGCTATCAGAGCTGGATATCCCGGCTATCGGAGCTGGATATCCCGGCTACCAGAGCTGGATATCCCGGCTGCCAGAGCTGGGTATCCCGGCTACCAGAGCTGGATATCCCGGCTATCAGAGCTGGGTATCCCGGCTATCAGAGCTGGATATCCCGGCTGCCAGAGCTGGGTATCCCGGCTATCAGAGCTGGATATCCCGGCTGCCAGAGCTGGGTATCTCGACTATCAGAGCTGGGTATCCCGGCTATCAGAGCTGGGTATCCCGGCTGCCAGAGCTGGGTATCCCGGCTACCAGAGCTGGGTATCCCGGCTAAGCGCTGTTTTCCTGCGGCTGAGAAGCTGAGTGATTGGGATGCTGAACTTGTATTACTGCTGAGGCTTCTACAGTGCAAACGTTACAATCGGTAAAAAGGTATTAAACCGAAAGTGAATGGTCTTATTCTGGCGTGATTGGTGGAATAAGTCACTGTGGGGATGGGTTTGCCTGAGGGGTGGCTGGCTGGGAGCGGAGCCGCGGGACAGCGGGAAGCAAAGGCACCGGGAAAGGCTTCAGCGACTCGAGGTGCGAAACTTGGTGTCGTAATCTCTCCCTGCCGGCACCTCCGCCCGAGGGCGAGATGGGGCTCCTAGCGGCGGGCGAGCGTCCCGGCGACAGCGGAGGCTGGAGCAGTGCCGGTGCTGCCGGGAGGGTGGGCAGGGGCTGCGGGAGGGGATCCCCGCACTGCCCCGCGCTGCCGCGCGGTGGCGCCATCGGCCCGGAGAGCGCCCCAGTGCCCCCGCCGCGGACCGGGCACCCCCCGGCCGCCCCCCCGCTCCGCCCCGGGCAGGGCGGCGGCAGCACCGAGGAGGGGACGGCGGGCTCACCCCGGGACGGGACGAGACGGGCCGGGATGGGCCGGGCCCGGCCGGGCCGGGGGTGAGAGCTGCCGTCGGAACGGGAGGAGGAGGAGGAGGAGGGGCTCCTGCGCTGGCGGGCAGAGGCGCGCATGGAGCGGCCGGGGAGCAACGAGAGCTGCCCAGGCTGCCGGCTGGAGGGGGGCCCGGTGGCGGGAGCCGCCACCGGCCTGGCGGCCGTGCTTATCTTCACCATCGTGGTGGACGTGCTGGGCAACGCGCTGGTCATCCTCTCTGTACTGCGGAACAAGAAGCTCCGCAACGCCGGTGAGCGCGAGGCGGGCGCGAGGGGCGGGCGGAGCGGGCGGCCCCGCTCCGCGCCCCGGGCTCCGCCGCCCCGGCCCCGCGTGGCCCCGCTGCTGGCGGGGCGAGAGCCCGCGGAGGCGGCGAGAGCAGAACGGCCGTCCCGCACCGGGGCGGTGAGGGCACCTCCGCTGGGGAGCCGCGGTTCCGATCTGCCCTGGCCCAGGGCTCCGAGCTGTCGGTGAGCCGGTGTAGTGCCCGCCCGTCACTTCTCTCCGTGAGCGGGCTACCGCCGCGTTCCCGACTCGCTCTCTCTGCCCGTCCCGTCCCGCTGCTGCTGCCGTCCTCCGACTTTTCGAAACTTTTGTCCCCCAGAGGCAGCTGCAAACGGAGGAGCCAGCTCAGGTAAAACCCACGTCCCTTCAGCCGACCTGCGCTGGGAGGAGCGGGGCAGAAGCGCAGGTGAGGGCGACTCCGAGTGCCGCGTCAGGTTGCTGAGCAAGAGTACTCGGGTACCATTACAACGCTGTACACTTTTGTGTTCCAGCCTTTCAGTGTTTTAGTATTTTTATCATAAATCTGCTATGCTGAAAACAGAGTGAAAAATTTACATGTTTTTTTTTTCCCACGGGTGATTTGGAAGTCCGCTTTTTAGCCTTATGTATTGACCTCCCTAATGAATTCATCTAGGAAAATTGTTAAGCTGATATTATTCAGTATTTTTAAGAAGGTTGTATTATTGGAGGATATAAATTTTTTTCCTTCAAAGTCTTGTTATTTTAGCAAAGAAATAATACTGAATATCAATGTTAACAGGGAACTTATACTGGATATAAGTTGCTCTGTAAGGAGTTTCAAGTAGTCTGTGTACTGCTGCTTAAATTTTACCATAGAGTATGTTTTGCTGAGGACTGTATCACTGTCTGCTTTTGTAGAGAGAGACATAAAATTGCCTTCACTTTTATAGCTTGTAAAATGGTTTTAATGAAGTATCTGTAGTGTTTATGATGCAAACATTTTGAGATGCTGATGTCTCACTGTCTCTCTCAGTCCTCTGTAAATAAGCAGTAACTCAACAGGGTTCAGTAAAAGTACATGATGGGTAAGGCTGACAGGACAATTTCACTCCAATGCTTCTAGCATTTGATTGATTTTTTAATGATAGAAAGCACAGAAATGGCCATTGGCTTGGGCAGGCACTGGGTGCAGTGACCTCGAATAGTGAGTTGCTTTTTAACTGGTATATAAAATGCTGCCCACAGCACCCATAGTACACAGACAGGCTGTCCTGGGTTTATGAGAAACTGCAATATAGTTGGAAAAGGTATTTGCTCTTCTCTTCAGCGTTGCTTAAAATGTGGGTGCTGCAAGCTTGTGATCAGTGGTTCTGGGGAAGAAAAAGAAGCACCCTACCCTTCTCCCCAGTGTAACTAACTAGTTGTTTATGTTATCTGGCTGCAAGCAGATTTGAAGCTATTAACTGCTTTTATTACCTTTCAAAACGTTGATCACTTGAATGCATTTCATGTTTGACTGCCTCCACTGTGAATTGAGTTAAAGCTCCCGTGAAAGTGAAAAAGAACAGCTTTGTGTTGAAGTGATCATGGAGATATTTTCCAGATCTTAGTCCTTGTCAGTAGCCTGTTGTCTGCTCTCTGTACAAGCTGTCAGCTTGTACGAATAAAGTCAACACAAGTGCAAACAGTGCTAACCTTCCTGATCTGAGGGGATGTGGCTCATGTTGCACACAGAACTTGAGTGTGACTAGTGGGGAATTCAGTGTAACAGACTTTGAAGCAGTGCTAAGTCCTAAGACCCATCCTGTTTTGTTCACCTGAGCACTGCTTGTCCTTCAGGTACAGCCTAAACTGGGAATGCCTGTGCTAAATGACAAAGGGGTTCAGCAGCAGGAGGGTAAGATGATCAGGCCAGTGGTGATGGTCTGATTCAGTAAAATAAAATGTCTAACCTGTCTGTAGTGTTGTCATCCTGTGTTGCTAAAAAGATCATACATGCTTAGGATGTTCAGATAATACATCTCTCTGTGCTGGGAAGTAAGAAGTAAGTGTCAGTCTCCCTGGACAGAGGACAAAAAGTCTGAGATCTCAGCTCGTGCTCCTCCTGTTACGTGAGCAGCCATGTGAATGAGAGGGGCTCATCTGGAGCCCAGCAGCCAAATTGAAGTCCTTTTGACAAAGAGTGTATCTACTCATGTGAAAATATACCCTAAGCAGTTCAATAAATGATGTGATGGCTGTGTCAGCTCTTGCCAAATCCTGGAAGGATTAAGTCCTCCATTTCTGGAGCAAGTTCATGCAATGTCATCCAGCTGGGGCTAAAACTGTATTGTCAGGATGAGCTGGATTCAGGCTGGGATGTGTAACTGGCACTGCTTCAGTAGCTGTGGTGGTTGATCACTCTTGTGAGGGTGGCATTTTTGGTCCATTGCCATGGATGTTTTTAAAGAACTTGTCACTTCAGCACTGCCCACAGCTATAATGGCACATAGCTACAAGAGTGTGAATGTTGGGCAGCATCTCACATTAGCATTTGCCTGGAGCTGAACAAAGAGAAGGAGGTGAGTGGTGCCTGTGGACAGAGGAAACTGGGATTTACTAAAAGCCCCAGGTGTCCTTTGTGGTTGACAGTTCACATCCACAGCTGACTGTTCAGCCAGTCATGCTGGAGAACTTCTGGTGTTAGGCTTTCCTACATCCAGCTGCCTAGACCCTTGGAGATATTTGTGTGGTCAGAGAAGTCCAAAAAAGGTCCAGGCTTTGTTTTGCATTCCCATAGTGCAGGGCAATGACATGATTGAAGGTGAAGGGTGTGAGGAACAACCCTGATCCTCTAACAGGAAAGATGTCTATATGTCTTTATGGGAGGGGTGAAATTTTTTGACAGCTGAAAACTTTGACAAACCTGATCATCCTGCTACTGCACTGGGCACTGGGGGAGTTGGGAAGAACTTGTTCTTCCAAGAGAAATCACACCACTTCTCTGTCCATCTGGGAAGGTATAAGTTGGTGTATCCAGTGTTGTTACTGGAAGGTGCTCAGAGTGCTGAGCACAGATTAGGACACAAGTAACAAACAATGATAGTGAGCTGTGTATAATGTGGCACATGTAGGATCAGGACCAACCAAAGGCTGCTGGCATGGCTGATTTTACAGCTTTACATTCTGGCTCTGGCCAGCTTTACAAGTGTGAAAATCAGCTCTAAAACCAGTCAATAGTTTTCACTGAGTTAGCCTGGTCCCTAGGCAGTGGCTCTGGCAATACCCTTCTCTACTTCTTCTAAACTCACTGCAAAGTCAGGGGCATAGCCCAAACACACATTTCCTGGAAATCCATGTCTCCCAGCGGTGCTGCCTGGAGCTTTGTGTGCAGAGAGCAATTTCTGCTGCCTTTTTGGTCTTGGGAACATCATCTCTAGGGATCCAAAACCTCTCTTAGGGCAGGCAGGTGCAACTCTAATGAGGTCATTTGGCTCAACTGGCTTTTAATCTTCTGGATATACACTATACACGTCTGTTTGCATAGCAGGGAGGATTTTGTTCTTGAACTGTCACCCCAGCCAAAGTCAGGCGTCACACAGAAGTCTGTATGTATTATGTCAACACAGTTACCTTTGTCAGCCAAATGCAAACTCTAAGAAGAAATACTAGATCCATTTGACAAGTCCTCCAGCCAGAAAACTGTGTTGACTAACAGGAGGTGTGTTTCCATCCCTGGCTACTCTCTGCCCTGTTGGGAGCCCAGGCAGGGTGACCAGCCTGCACTTCCTGGGTTGGCTCTTTGCCTTCTGGAAATACTGGCACTATGCTAAGTTTTTGTTTGCTTGAGCAGGGATTTTTATTTATTATTCCAAGACCTCAGGAACTTCCTGGCTGGCCTGGGACATGCTTCTGTTTTTTTTTTTTTTTTTTAAAGTCAATGTTAGGAATTTGGGTGAGTTCCTTCAAAGGCTCCAAGTCCAGATTTTCTGGTTACTGATGTGAAGGATGGTTAGCAGATGGTGTTGGGGATCTTCCCAACTTTCTTCTCAGAGAATTTTGCTATGGCTGAGATTTAAGTCATCCATATTTGAAAAGACAAAAAATTAAAGCTTATACTTTTTTTATCCACTATATCAAGATACTTTCACTGTACTTTTTTAACATAAAGCCTAATTAATTGACAAATTGTAGCTTTTTTCCTGATAGACTTAATTCATCTAGGTTTTTTAAATAGCTTTTAGCTTTCTTTATAAAATGTGTTGAACTCTATAAAATTTGCTCTAATTTTATAGTGGATTTTTGTTAGTGGATTTTTTAAATTTGCCTCTTGTCTTAAAAAATTCTTATTTTAAACCAATTTTTTTTTTTTTTTAATATATCATTGCTTTTCTTGGTGGGAAAGAGGGCTCTACTAAGGCACTTTTAAAAATGTTCCAATAAGCATTGTCACACTTACTTATATTTAGGTGTTTTCCCTCAGTTATTTTTGTGTCTGTTTCTTTCTAGTTTTGTGAAACTGACCTTTAGGAGATGTTTCGGACCATGTTCTGTTTCCTTACCTCAAATATAGCTAGAAACTGTGATTGGTTTTCTTCCAGCTACTGCAGGATTTCCTTGTCCTAGAAAGATACCTGTTATATGTAGGTGTTGAGATTTTTTTTTTTTTTTTGAACCATAAACCCCCCCAGCATCTGCCATAAGCCTGAAATTACATTTCTTCTTGCTGTACATTGTGGGTAGATGCTTCAGGAGCTGCTCATCTGTTCCACTGATTCACTTGTCTACAGCAAACTCCTACCAGTGCTGCTGATGTACCCAGCCCATGGGTGAAATGAGGGGGCCCTGCAGCAGGAGGGGCTCTCTGGAGGGGCTCTGCTGAGGGGAACAGGCTGTGTGTTTGTTAAACAGTGACAAGGTTGCTGACACTCCAGGGTCTGCTCTCCTCTACCTGCTGGGTCCTCTGGTGTGGAAGGGTTGCACCCAGTACCCCCTTGCCCTTCAGCAGGGATGGACACTTGTGACATCAGAGGGGTGAGCTGCTGACAAATGTCTTTTGTGGGGGACAATCCATGGCAGAGGTTGCTTTCAGCTTTGTTACTGATCCACCAACCAGTCGGGGATAGGTTTGCCATGTCAGGCTGACTGCCAGTGCTCCCCCTGTGCCACCAATCATGGGAATGGTGCCTGTAGTGTTGGGGCTGCTCTGGAGAAACCTGACTGGGGCTGGGGCTCAGCACAGTGAGGGCATGGGCTGTAGGGCTGGTGCAGAGGAGTTGTTGAAAGTGGTCTCTCGTGGGGTTGTGCTGGGCTCTGGGAGCAGCAGAGCAGGAGTGCAGGTGGGGTTGGCTCTGTCCCTCTGCTGCAGCCCCCTGCTCCTGTGGCTCTGCAGGTGGGTGCTGGAGTGGGGCTGTTGGCTGTGGGAGGTGGGAGAAGCGGGAGTGACAGTGGGATGAAACCTGTGAGAAAACCAATTTGGATTAAGGTTAAGTGTGAACTTGAAGTGTAATAGGAGCATAAAGTGGAGAACAGTCTCGACCTGTCTTTTTCTAAAAGATGTCTTGCACAGTGAGCCACAAAGACATGGCATTTTTTTAGGCTGTGTTGGAGCCACAGGCACAGCCCCATGGCCAAACTGATTTGGAGAGGTCTCTGATGGCATCACCTTCACATTCACCTGCTCTTGCATTGGTGAGGGGTCAGGCTGGATTCCCATCCAGGCCCTGGCATATCCCTCCTTCCAGCAGTGCTGCTCTGGGCTCTCTTGGCCAGTGTCCAGAGTGCTAAGGAGGAGGCTCAGCCACTGTCTTGCTCCAAGTGGCTTTTGTGGCCCCATGCTGTTCTGCTCCCATGCTGAGCTCTCAGAGCTCCAGAGGAAGCAGCAGCTCACTCGGGCATGAGCAACTCCTGAGTTGCTTTGTAGCACAGTAGCTTCAGAAATATTTCTAAATTGGTCCTTCGTGCAGCTCCATTGGGGTTCCCAAGGGAATTCCATTCCATCAACTCTGTGAGGTCAAAGCTTCCAATATTTGGATTTGCTTTTTTATTTTTCTATTTTTTTTCTTCACAGAAAAAATTCTTTATGTAGATGCAAGTATTTTTAGGAACACTGGATATCAGGAGCCCCTTTGTGAAACTCTGTGTAACTCCCAGCAGAAATTTTTGCTCCTCCCATACTCAGTCATTTTCTTCTACCTCTCCCACTCCAAAACCCCAGTTTGGAGCAGGACTTGGACACTACACTGTAAGTCATGGATGTGTGGCTGGGGAATGGAGTTGAAGCACTTTTAGTCACTCAGTAAGTCAGCAGTGCTCAGCATGCACTTCAGGTGTACCAGTGTTTTGGGAGCCAGATGGTATGTGGTCAAGTGATAAATACATGATCTGAAAGGAATTGTCATGATTTGATGCTGGCCCAGTGCCAGGCACCCATGAAAGTCTTTTGCGCATCCTCCCCTGCTACAGCTGGGCAGTGGAGAGGGAAAAACAATGTGATTAATGAATGCTTCGTGAGTGAGATAAGGACCAGCATAAACATTTAAAGGATGAAACAGGCTAAACTTATGGTTGCAAAGTGAATTTATTACTAACAGAATCAGAGGAGGATAATGAAAAGTAAAACAAGTCCTTAAAACACTGCTTCCCCCCAGCCCCTCCCTCCTTCCCCCTGATGGTGCAGAGACAGGGCATGGGGGTTTTGGTCAGTTCATCACTGAGATTCTCTTTCACTGCTCTGAGAGAAGAGTCCTTTCCTTTTGAGACCATGGGGTCCCTCCCATGGGAGACAGTTCTCCATGAACTTCTCAGGTGTGGTCCCACTCTCACGAGAGGCAGCCCTACCGCACCTGCTGCAATATGAACCCCTCGATGGTCAGACAGTGCTCCCAAAGCTGCTGTGGAGTGGGTCCACGGGGTGCAGTCTCCAAGTACAGGGATGCTCCAGCCTGGAAGAAGGCTCTCTCCACCGTGTCTTCCACTGGATCACAGCCTCCTCCAGGCATCCACCACTCTGGCATGGGCACCTCCCCCACAGGCTGCAGGTGGATCTCTGCATGCCCTGTGGATCCCCTTGGGCTGAGGGGCACAGCTGCACACCAGGGCCTGCAGAGGAATCTCGGCACCGGTGCCTGGAGCACCTCCTCTCCCTCCTTCTGCACTGACCTGGATGTCTCCATGTTGTTTTCCCTCACATATTCTCACCTCCTCCTCTGACTAGAAGCAAAACCTGTGACTTTGTTTTGATTTGCTTCTTAAATATGTAATCACAGAAGTGTTACCAACCTCTGTTTTTGGCCCATATTTGGCCACCAGCATGTCCAGCTTCAAAGCCATCAGAGATTGGCTCTGCTGGACATGGTGGAAGATTCCAGGATCTTTTCATAGGAGCCATCTTTGTGACCCCCCCAGACCAAAAACCAGGCCGTGCAAAACCAATATAGCAATGAGTCAGGTTTCCACTAGAAACAATAATTCTGGCATTTCTGAACTGCAGAATATTTGTCTTTGCGGTGATTGACAAAAGTTCTATTACACATGTAGGTCTATACAGGTCTATACAAATTTGTTGAAACAAAAATCCTATTACTAGGCAGATTTATGTATTTTATCATGTAAAATAATACCCTGCCTCCCCAGATGGCCATCCTATGGGCAAGAGAACAAGCCATGTTCAGCACAGTGCTGAGCTCCCCTTCTCCCTTTCTCTCCCTCTCAGCCCTGTCTCTAGCAAAGGCTCTTGTTTTCTTTCTCGAGCATTGCTGCCCGAGGACCTGATGTTCCTAAAAAGTCTTGAGAGCCAAGTACTGGCGTAGATAATGGTAAATAATTAATTACCTTGCACAGAGTCCTTCAATATGAGGTGGAAAATGTTTCAGGAAGACATAAGGTGGGCATACATGCTCAAAGTAACTGTTCTCTGTGATTAATTAAGATTTAGAAAGACAACTGTCATGTCACAGCCTATGAAGAAAATGGTAATTAATTCAGAGATGGGTTTTGTATGCTTTTATCTTTTTTTTTTCTTTTTTTTTTTTTTTTGCTTTTTGTTGGCATTTTGTTTGCCTTTGTCTCTCTGTGCAGGATGTTTAATTACTTCCAAGTCTGTCCCGCAGAAGAGAGCAGGTATGGAGGAGGATAGGACAGTCCTTAGGAGAAGGCTGTGCCACAATCCTGGGACAGTCATGTCTGCAGCAGCCCCAGTCTGATGGGACAGCTTTTTCTGGAAGATGTAAAAGGAAACCTGTGGTGTAGCTTTCTGATGTTTAACACTCTTCATTCCTGAAAGTTGGAATGAGGACCAGTGAGTCCCTGTCTTCTGAGACCATGCCCTTGATGCCTTGTGTTGAGAGACCTCTTGCTTGTTGAACAATCCCCAGCATCACCTTCAGATGTGATGTTGAACAAATGCTGCAGGGTTTGTAGGGGACTGAGGTCCAGCAGTCCAGCGTCCCACCTGCCCTGAATTCCTCTTTGTCCTTTGACATGGATACAATGCTTTGGACTTGGGGCAGGAGGATGTACAGAGGGTGATGGAGGAGAGGGGTAAGTGGGAATACTAATGGACTGGTGAGAATCTGGCCACAAGCAGGAGTTGTGATGGGATGTGACCTAGGGTGGGCAGTGGGATACTCAGACTGACTGAGCTGCACCTCTTCCCCATCCCAAGAGGAAAGGTGGGGAGAGCTGGCAGCTCTGCCCATTGCAGACATTCATGTCTTGCAGTAAGGGTAGGTGGGCTTGAGAGACCCGGTGTTTTCTAGGAGCAAGCTCCAGCATTGTGGTGCTGAGCAGGCACACAGCCTGCAGTTCCTGTGGGCTCTGTGAGCTATAACTTAAAAGGAGTTTAACATATTTCATCTTACTCTTGGCCCATTGTCTCGCCTTCAGATCTCAGCTGTTTTACTTCTGCAGATACTGCAGTAGAAAATAGACAAATTGAATCTTAATGGAATGGGTGAAATCCATAGCAGAGTTGCATTTGTATGCATTAAGAAATGGAGCCCTGGCCTATGCTGCCCCAGGGAATGCTGCCTGACAGCCAGGTGGGAGGGAGCAGCCTGCCCAGCATGCCTACAGCTGCCTGCATGAGCCAGGAAGGGGGTACAGGGCTACTCTGATGGCTTTAGCTCTGTCCTACTTGTGAGGAGATGCAGAAGGAGTGATTTATGAAAAGGAGATGTTCTCCAGGTGTTCCAGGATTTTCCAATTACTTGTGCAGAGTAACTAACTTTCTTTCGTATGTGCTGCAGGGTGAGGTGAACCTATTCCCTTAGGTTATCACTGCATCTTAAGCTATCCCTGGACTTGCATACAAACATGGCATAGGAGAGTTTGTGGAGTAAACAGCAGGTAGAGAAGATAAGAGGAAGTAGGAGACTGGAGTCCTGGTGCCTGGGTATGGATTTCAGCTCTGCTTTTAGGGTAGAACTTCTGGACAGTGGGACATGATGATCTGTGCTCAGGGCTGGTTCTTCTGCACCCACCCAATCCACCTGCTTGTCTCATGCTTGCATCTGCTGGCCAGTTTCAATGGCAAGAGCCATCCAGATCTCACTGTGCCAGTTCTTTAGTCCTCAGTCCCACCTGCAGGCTGCTGAAATACCCCTGCCAAGCCTTGTTGGTGGCTTGCATTGGCCCTCCTGATGCATTTGTCAGCACTCTGCTTTGGAGCTTCTATGGGCTGATGGGGGGATCCCTAGGTCATAGGAGTGCAGAGTCAGGATCAGCAGGAAGGAACTAGGCTTGTCTGGTGAGGGAAGAGATGATGTAAACTGTGTTTTTAAGGCTCACAGATGGAGGAGGGAGGCGTGTGAGGCTCCTGCTCATGTCCCTGAAGGAACAGTGAGACAGGGATGGCAGCATGGTGGCACTTCCCTTGTGCTGGTGTCAGTTTTTCTTGGCTGGTTTGTAGGAAAATGGATTATACCACATTCAAAATACTCACTACTGGATTTAATAATATTTCAAAAATAACTTAAATGTATTTCTTTCAGAAATGGTATTCCATAGAAATCCTTTCTGTTTATTTGCTGGCATTGCCAAGCACGTACTCCAATGCCAACATCCACGCAAGTCATTGCTTTTTCTAAAACTGAATTGTAGAACAATAGCCTGTCATTAGCCTGGCCCCATGCTGTCTGAGGATAAGGTCTGTGCATTGTGTCATTCCCTGCCTGCAGCTTTTCCCTGATACTGTCTGGGTCATGTCTCTGTGTTTGCACTGCCAGAGGTGCCTCAGGACCAGGGCTGAATGGCTGAGGGCAGTCTCCCTCTACTGCTACACCTTTGCCAACTGAGTTAGTTCTTCAGCCTCAGTACCTTTAGAGAGTTCTTCAGTCTCTACAAGTCTCTACAAATCTCTACATGGCCAGGTCTCTCCTCATCTTTGTGATGCTCTGGAACTTTCTGGACAGTGTCTCAATTGTGAAGTGCTGGGAAGGTGGTTGGAGATGTCTCAACACCAGCCTGATGGCTTCTCTGCAGAGCTGACATGAACCAGCCCAAATGACAGCAAACCCCAGGCCCTGTGACTGACTGCCCAGCCACGTGAAGTAGCCCAGCCTCACAGCATCCCCAGACAGTCCTGTGGCTTCTCTTTGTATTCAGGGAGGAGGTCAGAGCTGAAATTCAGGAAGAGTTTGGCCAGTGGTGCCATGAAGACATGGGCATAAGGTACACTAGCTTTACCTCAAGTATAGTAAACACCCTTTCCAATTCCTAGTACAGAGATTGAAACCAAGTCATGACAACATAAAATATTCCTGGAAGAGGTTTCCAGTAGCATATGGAGTAGTCTAGAGTTGCCAAAGTTAGTATTCCTGCTTTTCTCTCAAGCTCCTCTATCATCTCTGCTCTTCTGACTCCTTGTGGAAGGCAGATCATGCTCACATTGACACTGTCTGGTAATATCCATCTGAAAACATCTGTCTCTTCTGCATTTGGCAACATTAGTTTATTTACAAATGGTGAGTATGATCTCAGCACCTCAATAAACAGCAATAGCAAAGATCATCGAATGCACAGACTGGTTTAGATTGGAAGGGTTGTTTAAAAGTCTTCTGGTCCGACCCTTATTCAAGGAGAAGGACATCTTCAACTAGATCAGGTCACTCAGAGTTCTGTCCAGCCTGATCTTAAATGTTGCAGGAATGGGTTGCCTACCACTTCTCTGGGCAACCCATACCAGTAGCTCACCATCCTCATTGTAAAAAACCTTTTCCTAATATTTAATCTAAATCTACTCTCTTTTAATTTAAACCCATTACCCCTTGGTCCTAGTGCTGTAGGTGTAGAAGAAGAGATTGCAGGCGACCTTGCCCCTGATAAGTCACAGCTGTACTAATTACCAAAGAATAGCCTTGTCCTTAAAGGGTTGCAGCTGTGACTAATAAAAATAAGTGTGATAAAGGGGGTGGGTTGGCTGGTTAAGGGAGCTTGGAGAAAGAGAACCTGAAGGAGGTAGGGGAGTCATGAGGAAGAAGGAACAGAAGGTAGTGAAGGAATGCTTCAACAGGACTGACCAAATGGGAGCGAGTCTTGCTGCTCTAAGGATTCTGCTTATATTAACTGAGGTCAGTCTGAGTCTGCACCCTGGAGTGGGTGTGTGCAGTCTGTGTCTGTGATTAGTTAGGAGTCAGGATGGCTAATCAGCAAAAAGAATAAACTGGGACCCTTTTTTATTTTGTTAAACAAGAGTGTGTCTTGGCTCATTTCTGTATCTAACAAGAGGTCTACTGCAGCAACAGACCTTCACAGAATCACAAGGTTAGAAGAGACCTTCAAGATCATTGAGTCCAACCCATGCCCTAACACCTCAACTAAACCATGGCACCAAGTGCTACATCCAGTCTTTTTTTAAACACGTCTAGAGATGGTGACTCCACTACATCCCAGGCAGACCATTCCAATACTTTATCACTCTTTCTGTAACAAACTTTTTCCTGATATCCAACCTATGTTTCCCTTGGTGCAGCTTAAGACTCTGTCCTCTTGTTCTGTCAGTTGCTGCCTGAAGAAAGAGACCAACCCCACCTGACTACAACCACCCTTCAGGAAGTTGTAGAGAGTGATAAGGTCACCTCTGACTCTCATTTTCTCCAGGCTAAAATATCTGTCCCCTTCTTTCTTACAGATCTCTTTAGGTACTAGAAAGCACTGTAAGGTCTCCCTGGAATCTTCTCCAGACTGAACACCCCCAGCTCTCTAAGCCTTTCCTTCAGAGGAGAGGTGTTCTGAAATGAAAGTGAGTTGAAGAGTTAGCTGTCCTCTGCTTTCCATCACTAGCTCTGCCTGTTTCATTTCTGGCCTTTCCAAAAATATTGGCAGCATCTCTGGAGTTTTCAGTGCTTTGCAGGGAGAAATTAAGCTAGAATAAAGTATACTGGTGCTTTTATATAGAAGTACATGTTGTCAAGGCAAAGATTTAATCTTGGCTTTTTCAAGGGAAGACTAGAAATGAAAAAATTATTTTCTACTCTGCCTAAGATGTGAATATTAAGTCAGTGGTGAGCTCTGTCATTATGGCTTGTATCTTAAACAGTCTTTCCACAATTAAAAGTGATTAGTCAAAATTAATTGGACTAAGTGGAAAGCTTGCTGATAAAACAAGAGTAAGTGTACCTGATAGGCACCAAAATGGTTAGACATTACAATATGGATTGCAAACTCTGCCTCTGCCATGCTTATCCGTGGGAGTTTCTGTGGGGATGATAAGTGTGGTGTGAGGACTTGTGGAAAAACACAGGTGTGATGGGAGAAGGGGGGCATGTGTGATGGAAGCAGGTTGGATACCTGTGGTGGAGGCTGTTGAGCAAAGTCCTGCCTTGGAAGAGGCATTCCCATCTGCTCCTACTATGGTGAGCAGTCAGAGCAAGAAGGAGCAGCAGGTGTCACAGTTCTGCTGTCCTTGGCACAGCAAGGTTTGCAGCTCCTGCAGATTATCTGCCTGCTTTTTTTGCTGAGATACATTTGGGCAGAGTGGTTCAACAAGCCCAGCCTTCTGGAAAGTGCCTGACTTCAGGTTGCTTCTCACCTAGGTTAGTAGGGTTGAACATCTCAGCACGTACTAGTCTGGGATAGGATTAGAGAATGCTTTGTTTTGGAAGAGATTTTAAAGATCATCTCATTCCAGCCCCACTGGCACTGTTGTTAACCTAATAGGAAAACACAGAATTTGCAAGGCAGTGCACTCTTGTTCCTGACAGATACTGATGATCCAGTTCCTAATGACCCAAGACCTTGCTGGGGACTTGAGAGGGCTCTGTTTTCAGAACAGCTGCAGTGAACAAAGTACTCCCTGCCTGATCCAGACTCACATCGAAAGGTGAGGCAATGCTGTCTGCCAGCACCTTGCTCTAAGTCCTTCCAAAAAGCAAGTCAGGACAGAGAAACTGGGAACTGACTTGAAGGAAAACCTTGGTGGGAAAGCCAGTGTTTCCCATGCAAGGCAATGAGGAAGTAAAACTGACTTGCCTAATTAAAACAATAGATGAATTAGCTAATGAAAGAAGTCTCTCCAGTGTGGATATATCATTGGAAGCCATTAATTAAAAGTCTTACTAAATTCCAGACTAGGCAAAGCCTTTAGTAATAGGGTGCAAGAGCAAGATATAGTCAGCACTGTGTCCCTTAGCACACACACACAGCCTTTTCCATAGAGTCTTTAAAATAATAAATTTGCTTTGGAATAAATGATACAGATATGGAAACAGAGCAGTAGGGAAGCAACAAACAGAGCTTACAAGGAGCTAAACTGTTTCAGTCTTGCAGTGGCAGCATCTGCTCTTCTGTACTGGTATTTTGACTCCAGTTCTCTCATTGTTATTTCCTTTTTGAGACAAATTTCTCCCAGGAGAGGCTGGATTTCTTCTGATTGATCATTAGCATTACAAAACCAGTTGGTGCTCCTGGGCTGTTCCCATTGCTTTGGCAGACCAGTTTTTTACAGTTTCCTCTTACCTTTAAAAGTGATTCTATTAATCATTTGTAATAAATATGTGAAGATACCTGTTTTTCCTCCTATGTGGAATGAAGACAAATGATCAAACTCTGACATCTTTTTCCTGGAATGTGATACTGGATTGTAATCAACTCTTCTACTTTTCTCAGCTCTGTTTTTAAATGAGTTTCAGTTCCTGATAATCAACAGATCTGTCTATGGCCTGGCCTGCAAGAAAACTTGAGAGGGACTTTTTATAGGGGCTGCAGGAATAGAGGGAAGAAGGGCTTCATGCTGACAGAAGGCTGGTTTAGATGAGATATTAAGACAAACTTCTTAACTATGAGGTTGGTAAGACATTGGCACAGGTTACCCAGAGAAGCTGTGAATGCCCCATCCCTGGAACTATTCAAGGCCAGTTTGGACGTGGCTTGAAGCAACCTGGTCTAGTGAAAAATGTCCTTGCCTGGGGAGTTTTTGTGTCAAGCCCTTGGCCAAAAGCTTTCCTTACCTCGGCTAAAATTGGCCGTAAACTGGAACAGGAGGAATACAGCACGTCAATGAAGAGGAAGTGCTGAGCAGGCCTTTGTTGAGTTTAACTTTTTGCTGTGGACATGTAAGACATTCATTCTAAAGTAGAGAGCTGAATGGGTGTTCTGCACTGTGTTGTTCTACAAAAGCACTTCTTTTTTTAAAGAAGAACAGACAGAGAGCCCAATTCTTGCTCAGGGTTCACTTTGTATTTGTCCTTTCACACACCCTTGCTTCTCTGATTCTGATGAGACTGATATGTCACCAGGAAATGAGGAAGGCTGGGGAAAGGTGCTGTGTGTGGGGCATCTAAATCCCTTGGTTGCTGACTGCAGGATGGATGAGGAGGCCAGCACAGACAAGTACCTGGCAGTGGCTTGCATCTCTTCAGAAACCAGTGGCCCTTTTTGTTCTGAGGGATCTGTTTTAACTCTTGGACTTTCTTGAAAGCAGGCTTCTCAGCATGTGCTGAATCCTTTTTGAAGTAACTGAGTTGGATTTGAATTGGCAGCCCTTTAAATACTCTTAAGTGGCTGATGGTACAGCTGTATTTGTAGTGGCATCCTGGCTGCAGTGCCATAGCTGTGAACTGCCTCACCAACAGGGACTGCAGGGCTTGGCAGCTCCTTGTTGGGAAGTGGACACAGCATGTGTTGTGTCTTTGTGTAGGGTATTGAGCACCTGTCCTGTTCTACTGCTGTGCTGAGTGGTCCTTGGAGGCAGAAGAGTGGGGGGAAAACAGAGTGGATTCAGGACAGAGAAGGACTCCAGTCATCCTAGAGCTCAGAGTAGAACTGGAAAATCTCCAAGATCATTGAGTCCTACCATTAGCCTAACACTGCCAGGTCCATCATTAATGCTGTCCCTAAGTGTCACATCTACACTTTTTTTTTTAACGTTTTCACCAGCCTTGTTGCCCTTCTTTGGACACAAATCACTTGAACATTACTTGAACAAACACTTGAAGAGCTCTGCTCTAATTGGAAGGTAGGTGTTTTGCAATCACTCTAAAACAAGACTGTATAAAAGTCTTCTGAATCTGGATCTTTTGTCCTGACTGGTGCTGACTTTAAAGGTGAGGTCTCTGCTGAAGTGGCCTTGAAGTGGCACAGGAACAGAACAGGGGAGGCTGTTGTTCCCTGTGGTGTTGGTAAAAGAACAATCTGAAGTATCCTTTAGTGGCAAAAGAAATGAAAGTAGCTTTGACTTGGATATGACCCCTTTTGTATGCCTCCACCTGTGATCTCTGTGGCTGTGTACTTGTCAGAAATGGTTTTCAGTTTCCTGGTGTGGAGGGTGTGAGTGGTTAGAAAGCTCTTGTGTTGGCTGTCCAGCCCAGCAGAAATGAACCAGTGAACCAACCCTACTGAGACTGATATCCCTCCTGCAAAACTGGGCCTGGGTATGTTTATTCTTATCTTTCTCCCTTGAGATAGGAAGACAGATGTGATTTTTTTTTTTTAGGATGATGATGAGCTGTGGACTGTAACAAGAGCCTTCTTTCCAGGGGACTGCTGCAGACCGACACACTTCAGACAGGCTACGTGCTGCTTTCTCTATCCTAGACAAGGAGACTTCTTAGAGCTGTGGTACCTGTGATTGTGTCCATCTGTCCAGGCTTCAGCTGGGATGGAGTTAATTTTCTTCCTAATAGTGCTAGGTACAGTGCTGGGATTTGGATTTAGGATGAGAATAGTGTTGATAACACACAGATGTTTTTGTTATTGCTAAGCTTGAGTCAGTGTTTACACTAACTCAAGGACTTCTCAGCTTCTCATGCTGCCCTGCCAGCAAGGGGAGGCATAAGAAGCTAAAAGGGGACACAGCCAGGACAGCTGACCCCAACTGACCAAAGGAATATTCCAGACTGTATGGTGTCATGCTCAGCCTATAAATTATGGGGAAAGCTGGCCAGGGGCTGCTGCTCAAGGACTGGCTGGTCATCAGTTGTTAGGTGGTAGGGAATTGCATCACTTGTTTTGCATATTCTAATTCTATTCTTATTATTATTACTTCCCTTCTATTTCTATGCTGTTAACTGTCTTTTGCTCAACACACAAATTTTACTTCCCCCCCATTCACTTTCTCCTTGCTGAGACACACCATCCCATCATCTGGTTTACTTGATTTCTGTCAGAAGTACCCAGTTTTCATTTTAAGACCTACATCAGGGATAATGTTTCTTTCTTGTGAGAAGTGCTGGTGGTAGGATGTGAGACTATGGATCACCTGCCTGTGGAACTATAGTTTCCCCTCACAGCGTATTAGTTTCTTTGTCTCATTCTTTCTCCCTTCATCTAAAATTATTTTAGCTTTTAAATGCATTTCCAAGCTGTGGAAAGCGACTGACATTCAGAAACTCTCAACCTCCAGCACTAAGAGCACAATTCTTCTGCATTTTCTATCAAAAAGTGTATTATTACTCATGAGTCCAGTAACACCAAAGTTTCCAAATGTTTATCAGTTGTTTAAATATATTTAGTCTATGAATTCAGAACGTAGATATCTGCTAATGCATCACATCTGTTCCTTATGCCTCTTGTACTTCCCTGCCTTCCTCACAATCCTGCTGTATTAATTTTTTTCAGGACTAACAGTGTCTGCCCGTAATTGTGTTAGGAGTATCTTGAGAAGTAAGAAGCTAGATAAAATTCAAAGCAGGAAAAGGCAATCTTCATATGGATTTTGAAAGTGCTGCAAGATTGTGCATTAAAGAGATCAAGCACCTCAGCTTTTGCCCTTTTACTTCTGTCTTGGAGTAAATGACCTGCATTAAAACAGTGTAGCAAAGCAACAAAACACAGCTAGTTTTATGCAGCAAAAAGACAGAAATAGAGTAAGAGAAGTCCAAAATTGATTTGTGAAGCAGCTTGTTGCTTTCTGACTTAAGATCTGCGTTTTGAATCACATCTACACATCTTTTAAATCCCTGCCAGGATAATGACTTTACTATGTTCCTGGGCAGTGTGTTCCAAAGGTTGGCCACCCTTTAGGCAAAGAAATTTTTCATAATATTCAATCTAAAGCTCCCCTGGAGCAACTTGAGGTAATTTCCTCTTGTCAATTGCTTCTTACTTGGGAGAAGAGACCAATCCCCACCTCACTACAACCTCCTGTCAGGCAGTTGTACAGAGTGATATTGTCCTCTTTGAGCATCTTTCTTTTCTGGGTAAATGTACCCAGCTCCACTGCCTTCTCTGGATTCACTGCAGCCCCTCAATGTCCTTCTTGGGAAGGGCCCAAAACTGAACTCAGGATTCAAGGTGTGGCCTCACCAGTGCCCAGCACACAATGACAATCAGTGGCCCCATTGTTCTAGCTTATGGCTTTTTCTAATTTAACTAAGTTTGACTTAGATTCTAATTTTTCATACCATTCAGAAAAAAAAGTTGTAAAACAGGCAATTCCTCTTAACGTGACTTCATCTCCTGCTCTGTGTAGAGAAAAGGAGTATAATATGCAACAGGTGTTGCTCCTCTCATCTTTGTACACACTTGACTATGATGCTTCTTTTAGAAATGTTTCCTTCTCTGAAGAGCCAAATAAAAATTTTCATCCTGAAAATGATGACCAATTAAGAAACTGGAGTATGGAAATTTCAGGGGAGGGAACAACATATGACTCTTATAAAATGCTATAAGCACTGTGGAGAGCAAGCAACTGAATTTGGTTCCTGGCAATATCTTTAAAAATTCAAATATGAAGTAGCCCAAGAGGAGCTGGCTGTAGAGGCCTGTACGTCATCAGTGGTGTAGTCTGGTTTTTCTCCAACACCTTCAAGCCAGAACTTTGGAAGAATTTCAGTAAAAAATTGCGTTTTAATTTCACAATGGTTAAAAAGATATCATTTCTTGACCTTAAGTGTATCTGGCCAGATTTTAAAGACTTTTTTTCTCACCTTCCATTACTAGTTTTGATTAAGACCTGCCTTGCAACAATGCCAGTAAAGCCAAAGCTTTTATATTTCAGAAGACAGAGAAGAGTACTGCAGAATTATTGGTGAGGCTGGATGTATTTTATTAACACCACCATGGGGAAGCCGCATTCTGATTTATTTGCAGAAATTTCACAGTTTGGCAGTGCTGTCTGGCAGACTTCCTCTTGATTTTTAATTGGCTGAATATTAGGATTGGCCTGAATAGAAAGCTTTGTTTGAATGAGAACTTCAGCTAGAACCTGTGAACATTTTTGAGAACCTGAGGCACACAGGTAAATGTTAAAAAGTTTAGAAGAAACCAGTAGCTCCTGATCAATGCAGTTAGTGTTCTAATTCACATATCTGTTAGAAATAGAACTTTTCCAAAAGCTTCTGTCTAAATTTAAATGGACTGTTTATAGCAATCAGCAAGTAATGCAATATACTGAAATGAGTATAATAGTACTGAATAATAATACAATATACTGAAATAATAAAATGTGCTAAGCATGTGAAGCAAACAGGGTCATTACACCATGAATAAATCATTGGTTCAAACCAACTTGCACTAATGATGGTGCCCATTGAAATAAAATGTAACACGTAATTCAGAGCATTTCAAAACTTATAATAATAACTGAAGTCTTAATCACCAGGAGGCAATGTTTCTTTCCTCCTTGGCAGAGGAAACCTTAGTAATGTAGGACTTCTTCTCTAGATATAAGACTGATTTCTCCATAACAATTGTATCAGATATGTGCCGTTGTATGGGATTGTTCCCCTCTGCTAAATGGGAAAAGGCAGAGAAAGAAATTTGGCCTTGTATATTGTTTTAGGAAGTGAATGTCTTTGACTCTTAATTTCTGTACTTTGGGGAATTGCCATGTCCAGATTTGGGTTTTGGTGTTTAATATTGGAACAAAAAGTCAAAATTCACTGCGGGCTGGAGGTCGATTGCAGCTTGTCAAAACACTCTATTACTGCTGAAAAATGTAAATGTGCATATAAGGTAAAATGGAACTTTTCCATGAAGCAGCTCTTTCTGGCAATGGTGGTACGGGTCATGGGACCAGATGACCTTCAGGTCTGCTTTGATGTGGCTGTTCTCAGGCTCAGAGCCTTCATCAACCCTTCGGTCTCCATGAGGTATGAGAAAACACTGCCTTAACAGACCTCTGTGGATTAATTCAATATGGCAAATACTGACCTTATTTACCTGGCTTTCTGAATTTTTTTTTTCTGTAGTGGAACACAGAAAGTCCAAGCCATTTTTTATAGAGAGACCTGAAAATGCAGGGTACTGAACCGAAAGGAAAACAATCAAAATGTACACTTTCCATAGCTTCATGTATTGCAACCCCTTGCATTAGTACTCTAGGTGACTTCTGGGGAAGCCTTTTATTTATTATATTAGACATAACTATGTGAATTCATACACTTTAGATGTATGCAAGTATGTTCCCTATCAAGAGAAAGAATTTAAAGTTACTTTATGAGTGGGTACTTTATGCAGCGTTTGTTTTTTATGGTGCTTGATGCTCTTTATCCTCCTAAAACTTGAAAACTGGACAGTTAATGCTGTGGGATGGGATGAGATGGAGTTTGAAGAATAGAGAAACACCAGAAACAACTTCTTATACCATTACCTATAACCCCTGCTAAATCTATCCTTCAAAAACATCTTTGAAGAGATGGGGTTGATGTTGTTGCCACAGAAGCAGTGTCAGTGTTCGTGTTTGCTTCAGCACACCACAATCAGCCCTGCTGGGACTTTCCCAAGTATCATAAAAGGGGAGGGAGAGAATTTAGCCTTGAGACTTATCAGTATTGGAGAGTGAAATACCAAGTGGGTTATTTTTCCTGAAACATCAGGTTTCTCACTGCACTCACTTTTCCTATTTTTCACTGAAAAAATAAGAGAAAGCACCAAGGGAGTGGGATAGAAATGAGAAAGAGAGGAATGGTGAAGAGTCCCTTGTCTGTGGGATCTGGGTTTATGAGTCTCACAAAATGTTTTTATGCTTTTCTTAGTGAGAAATAAGCATCCATTTCTGTTATCTTTAAGAGAATGATGATTTATGCTCTCAGAATGAGTGCTCTTTCCAGTTTTCCACATCTTTTCAGTGCCTCAGCAATGTCTTGTGGAGACTTCTTTTTTCCAAGAAAGGTTGGACCAGATGATCCTTGGGGTCCCTTTCCACCCTGGTTTTCTATGATTCTATGACAAAGTGTGTTTGATTCTTGTTATTTCTTCCTTATGTAGTCGTGTACTGTTCTCCATTAAGGCCTCTGTAATTGTGTCTCTGGGAAGTGTGTGGAGATAGGTAATCATTCACATGATACTCTGTGCCAGAGTCAAAATCTGTGTAATAATTAGCTAAACGACTACATATCCTTAGTGCTACAGAGTTGAAGAAATGTGTGGCTTCTAACCTGGGCTTTATGAAATATCTAGTTTTGTGTTTGATATTATGTGGGTAATTCACATTATGTTACTCAAGTTTGCAAAATGCAAAATACAAAGATACAAAATACGTCTCCAGAGTATTGGTTCTTGGATGATTAGTAATGAACATTAGTCATAATTAAAGTCATGTCATTATTTGAACTTTTGAATTTATGTTCTTTCAGTGTTTATGTGACTGTTGCAGCAGCTGCAAATATTGTTGTAAACATATGACCACATCCATGAAAAGAAATCTGTAAATGATCAGAAGACTAATGAAAGTAGGGCTTTCTTTTCTTGGACTTTAAATGGTGTCAGCAGCATAGTTGCCTTCCCAGTGTGTTTTCCCTTTTCTTCCTAATACAGAGAGGAGCCAGCTTTGCCTTCCTTTACAAACCCCTGTACATGGATAACAACCAGAATTAATCCTGATAGCATCTTTATACACCATCTTCTCATTGCAGGAGAATGTGTGAGGGAGGGTAAATAGAGAAGATACTGTCATAGCCTGTAGCTAGTGGGTGTGGGCTGTGGACATGTCACCCCAAAACATGTTGTAGGATGCACTGTGGTGAGGTAAGGCACAAAGCATCTTTCTCATCATGTGCCCAAAGAGGCTGGGCCCAACACTTTGAAAAACAGCAAAGTTTGGTTTGTTTTCAGAGGACTTGTTCCCACACAGTCTCCAGCACTCTCACCCTGGCTCAGGCTGCTTGTAGTGGACAGAGCATTTCAATTTCCATCTCTGCCTGTAGGGAAATTAAGGAGCATGTGTTTTAAGTCCTACTGCTTCTCCTTGCAGAGGTCACACTTGTTCAGTGAGAACTGGGTTTGGCTTCCCGTGACACAGCAATCTGATGGGAAAAAATATGTGAATCGTGGCTTAAATGGATAATGTGAAATGCAGATGTGTCATTATGCCTTGCCCTGCCGTGTGCAGGGGTAGGGCTGAGCCTTCTGCTTTTACTGGCTGGGGTCTTGCATGCTTCCCAAAGTGTCAAAAGTTGAAGGCAGCTGTACTTTTTGGGTCTCTAGAAAGAGCATGCAATGCCCCCACTCCCTGATTTCCCCAGGATTTCATCCATCCTGGTCCCCTTCCTCCTTCACAGCCTGTCTCCTGGGTTTTGTCTTCAGCCAATCCTGTATGAAAACAAAGGGAAGAGGGAATTGGGAGGGGCTGTCATTTTCCTTCTGCTGTCACATGCATCCCAGTGATTTCTGAGTTTAAAGTGAACTAGCAACAGTTTTAAGCATTGTCCTGCACGTTTTGCTCTTGCTCCTGATTTTTCTTTACTCATTGAATGTAACCTCACTTTAGAAGGGGAACTGTCCCACCAATTGCAACAAGCAGGCAGTGCAGAAGGAGGGGACACTTTACTCGTCTGTTCCTGTTGCTTTCATTTGTGATACTAGGCCTTGTAGTCACATCTGTGAGTTTTGCAGGAGGGTCAGAATTCCCCTGAGTTGTATTGATGTAGGCATATAATGCAACCTTTTTCTCAACACCGTTTTAACTGAACCCTTTTTGTTATTCTTGAGCGTGTTTCCTCCTGCCTTGCTTCATATCCCAAATTAAAAATCACCATTAAAGGTTTTACTGATAAATGCTTATGTTATTGCATCCTGCAGGTAGAGCTCAAAGGTTGAGAGGACAGATGTGCCAAACTGGGGTTTCCCTGAGAATTCTTTTGTGATGGAGCATTCTGGCTCCAGCCAATTCTCTAGGTAAATTTTCTTTGTCAGCCTTCATTTCAGAAGGTGGCCAGTTAATACTAGAAGAAAATATAGCCTTTAATTCTTACTCTTAGGTTTTTCCTTGTTGGCTTTCAAATCAATGATGTTTCTGAAATGTTGAGATGCAGATGTGTTTCTGTGTTTTCTTCCAGGGAGTGAGTGATGGCAGCACTGCTGGTATTCAAATGTGTGCAAGATAATAATGTTTTACAGAAGAAACCTTTGTTGGTGAAAAATTAAGTGATCAATTTCCTAGATTCTTTTTTGCAGAAAACATTTTTTTCCATGTTGTGAGAAAAAACAGAAAAGTGGTTTTGACATCTTCAGAGATTAATGTTTACATATAAAACTTTGTTAAACCCGCCAACCCAACATTTTAGTTTTATAATGACAGCAAAAGAGCTAGAAGCCACAGTGAAATATTCTCCTCCAAAATTTCTTCTTGTTAGATGCACTGGAAATTACATATTTGAGGTAATGAAGAAAAAAAATGTGTTGTAGCAGAAGCCAAACACTCTTGCTCCAAACAAAACAACCTGTGTTTTTTCAACCTTTGTGCTGAAGTGTGCCAGGAAGTGTGTGAGAAAGGAGCAGTGATACTCCAGATTCCACACTTTGCCAATCCTTCCATTTTCAGTTTTTTTTAATTGCAAAATTTATCTTGTGTTTTGGATGAAATGATACAGTTCCAGATACAACAAGCAGTCTCTCTTCAGTGGCCTGATACATTGTTCTTAATTTTGTGGAATAGGTTAATTTCATTTAGGTAAGGAAAGGCAAAAAGCAGGCTTTTTAGGGCACTGCCAAAAAGAAGATTAAGTCAGCATCAAATCCATTAGTCAATTGATTTATCTATGCTGGCTAACACCATTTCAGCCTGTCTTACTTTTTTTCCCCCTCAAATGACAATTTAGGTAACTTACAATTTCACTGCTGTATTGCAGCATTACCTGGTGGTTTCTCTGCATGAAACTAGGTTCACTGGCTTAAATTTTTTAGAGCAGATTTAATTTAGTTTTATTTTTTTCATGCAACTTTTTCTTCTTCTGTGAATGTACTATTTATTTGAAAACTTATTTCTGGGACTATGCAATCCTAATTGTTGTAGGCTACTGCTGAACATGCCTGGTAGTAGAAGATGCCTCTATTAATTGTGTGTGATTATGTGTCCATCATTATTCAGTGCCAGCTCTGAGTTTCCTTTCAGCACATGTGTTCCAGGCTCCATGGTGTTCTTGCTTGGGGTTGTCTTGGTAGTCTTTGTTTTCCTCATTTTAGTTTCCTATTGCAGAGCACTGGGGATTCCTCATAGACAGAGGTTCTGGCAGTTGAAGTCTAACCACGGATGGAGACTTTTTTGACCTTTGGAGTATTTCTGACATGTCCATCTTTTGAGGATTCTTTGCTAATTCCCTGGTGTTACATTTTTCAAATTCTTCCAAGAAACATGTATGCCAGCTATTATCCATGCCTTTGCTGGTGTTGCTGAAGCAGGTAGGGATTTCAGGATAGAGGAGACTTCTGCTAATAACTTCTTGCCCACAATGAGTTTTCATCTTCTAACCTGAGACATCAAAGGTGAGTTAGTTTCACTTGAAGTCAGCAGCAACCTTTTAACAGTAAATGTTCCTTTGGTACGATGGTGAGGGAATGGCTCCCATTGAGTTGGTGGGAAGAGTGTTGCTTATGGAATTTAAAGTTGCATGTGCTACCATTCAGCATTTCTCATCTAAACTCCTCCCAGTGTGGGGGATTGTGGGGAACTCCAGAACCGGTGAACAGGGATGTGCTTCTGCCAGTTATATCTCACTTCTGTTGGTTGTTCTTGCATATCACAGGCTCCTGAGCCTGCTCTGCATAGAGCTGTATGGAGCAAAGTGTTCAGTGTGGGAGGACTGCCTGAGCCAGAAGGTGAGCATAGGTTGGAAATATTTTAATTTCTCTTCTGCCTTCTGTTGGGGGTTGATTGTTTTTCTATTACTGTTTCAATATAAAGAATTTTTCCCATTATCATGCCAATGGAGCTGGCCGGGTTACACCCAGGATCTCTGATGACTCCAGACAAAAGGGGTCGGTGGCAGCGGCTCCCAGAGGGGACTCGTGTTTGCAGTGAGCTCGGATCAGGACGCCCCATCTGCAGCCCCTGCTGTGGAACACAGGAGAGCCAGACCCTCTGTGATCACCTGCCCTGCATCTGCCCCGTTCCAGCCTCCTGCCTCTGCAGACACAGCTGATCCCCCGGACACACACGGTGAGCGAGGAGCCGCCGCTCCAGCCCATTCCCACCGAGACCGGCGTGGCCGCTGCCGCCCCTCCCGCCTGCGCTCCCGCCTGCCCTCGGCAGCTCCGGGCTGGGACCGAGCACAGAGACAGTGTGCCTGCAGCTGAAGGGACTGACACCGAGTTATCTGTTCTGTTCTGTTAGCAATTTTAACAACTGCTGTTGTTTCTGCTTGTACAGTTAGATATATTAGTAAAAGAGCTGTTATTCCTACCCCCCTTATCTCTGCCTCAGAGTCCTTGATTCAAACAATTGTAATACTTGGGGGGAGTGGAATTAAAGTCTCTATTTCAAAGGAAAACTTCTGCCTTTACTGGCAGACACCTGTCCTTCAAACTAGGACACCTTCCAGTCAATGGCATCCTTGTACTTGTAGATATCACTGAATCCGAAGGAGGCAGATCTTTTACTGGCAGAGCCAGAAGCTAAAACATGCAGAGGCAGCAGTTTGCTCATGCTACATGGCAATTAACTGGAAAAGTCCTTACTTGAAACTAGAATGTGTCTCTTGTTTGTCCTTACATTCACTTCTCCAATATAAGACTAGCCCTTACTAATTAAATTCAGAATTACGCAGTGCTATCACCTTCTGTCCTCTAAAGAAACAGAGAACAAAACCTGTCAGCACTGCACTCTTCTGCTGTGGGATAATCTGGAATCGGCTGCTGGTTATGTACTTAATTTGTTTGATTTGTCAGTGTTTATTAGGTGCCTGATTGAAGCAAAATCATCCTGTGCCCTCTGGAAATCAACATCCTTCTAGTAAAATGTGCAGCTTGGCTTGCAGGATACTTTTTAACCCCTAGTATTTCCCTGTGGTTTCTGTGGTAGCTCTACAAAATCAGCTCCAGGTGTGAATTGTGAAGGCCTCGTGCAGTCCTGTTCCCCCAGCAATCCCAGCCACTTTCATGGTGTGGTCACCAGTCACATGGCATCAGGGCCTGGTGGCGTAGAGTTTGGGCGTGCTGGTAGTTGGTGACAGGTATGGCCTTGACCTCTCTAGAAGAAGGAAAGGTGGTCTGTTTCAGGATGGCATCACTGCTACAGGTCCGTCAGCATCCTCCATGTTGAATACTTGCATATTATAATGGAATATTATAACACCAAGTAAACAGAAGTAAAAATTCAGTCTGGTAAGATTTATTAGTTTAATATTGGAGGGTTTAACCTGATACCAGATTAACATATTCATAGGGTTTTAGGAACTGCTTGGATATTAACTGCTACCTTTAAATCTGAAAACTTTTTAAGGGTGTCGTGTTTCTTCTGCACTAATGACTCAGTCTGATTTGTAAGAGGTTGAATTTCTTTACACGGTGTTTTGAGACTAATTATGAAAGAGAGGAAATGGCACTTAATTTTAAAAAGTTCCCATTTGGTTTAACAGCTGCTGTGAGATCTCTCTTGTCTTTTCGGCTCTGTTTGCCACTTTGGCAGTATGTTTCTTGTTGTCAGAGTCATACAGAGTTTAATGAAGTGCATCACTTTTATCTTCTCCCTACAGCTATTATTTGTTATTTGATATAACTCTGCCTTGTGAGAGTTTTATTCCTGAATAAATGATAAAAGGACAGCTAGGATCAGAAGGCAGTGCTGGCATGAGAGTTTCTGCTTTGTTGCTAACACAGAAGAAGCCATCGCTCTTCTTTTAAAGGATATGTTATGTGACTGAATTTGGGAAAGCCTTTCAACTCCTGAGGGAGCCAAAGCCAGCTTCTTCTGTTTTGCCATTTGCTGCTGCCCTGTCCTAATTAGCAGTTAGACTCCACGCCCTGTGCTCCCAGTGCCAAGACACTGCCTTCAGGCAATCACTTAAAGTTTTTCATTCCAGTGTAGCAAACACTGTGTTTCTCCACTGTGCTCCCAGATGAGGGCAGTGAGACCTGCTGAGTCAGCAGACATGGCCCATGCTCCTTGGGGTTCATCTTCCTCCACCCCAGAGCCAGGGAGATGTGGCAGCCAGAGCTAGGTGATGTGATAGCCTGGGCATGGTGTGACCCTGGGGAGGCTCTTGGGTGGTTCAGGCTGGAGAGTTTGCTGCAAGAGCTGGGCTCTCTTATATTGTGTAAATCTGTTATTGAAGCTGCAAATCCTTGTTCCTGCTAACTTTGATGTTACAAATAACCCCCTGATTCCTTAAGAGTGCATACAGAACTCAGCTGAGCTATTTGAGTATTAGGCATTTCATGTGGTTGTTGTACAGGGGTGATCCTGCTGGGTTGAAGGTGACTCCCATACTCTCAAGATGTTTCTTGAGCTGCCTAAATGAATGTGCAGCCAACACTGGTGTGCTCCCGTGCCTGACAGGGAAATACACACTGTATCACCACATGCTGCCAGCTCTGTTTGGGAAGCAGAGACTATTTGCTGAACTCCACACATTAATGTGCAGAGCTCTCATCCACTGCCAGCAAAGTGCCAAGCAAATTTTTGGATGGAATTTCTGCAAAGCTCTTTGTAATGCACGCTGACCTTGCGTTATGTCTCCCTGGCCTCTCTGTTTCTGTGCTTTTGGGGTTCCCTTTGAAGGAGGACGTGGGCAACATGCTGTGAGTTTTCATTTCCTGCCTGGATATGTCTGTATTCCACTGCTGCTGAGGACTGCAGACCCTCATCCTTTCTAACCCTGCCAGACCAACCCCCTCTTAGAAAAATGTGGAAATTGCAATTACAGAGAGCTCTCAGGGCCTTATGCATACATGCTCAGAGATAGAGATGGATACAATCTCTAATCTAAGGCCTGAGTTTGACCTAAGGCCTTGGAGAAGGCTTGGAAAAATAGAAATCTGAAAGTGAAATAGACATAAAACAAGAATATAAGTTCCTAGTTTAAGTAGAAGCATGTTTTAAGTAATCAGAGATATGCATTATGTAAGCAAAGCAATATGTTAAGTGAGTAAAAGGTTTTGATGTTTAGCAATAAAACCTGTTATAAATTTGGAAGCTTAAGATGTATCAGTGGAGGTTTGTGAACTGTTATATGATTGGTTAAAAAATGACGAATTGTGGTAAAGCTACAAAAAGCAAAGCAGTTAATGATTGGTGTAAGAAGATGTTACCAAGTTTCACAGAAGTATGTGATTGGCTAAAAAACTAACATAAAGCATTGTAACAAAGGCTTAGATGGCTTCTGATATTATGACATTGAATGTAACACCTTTAATGTCTCACCCTTCTATGAAACTGATGCCATGAGGTAATAAACATATTTTAAACAGTCTCTCAGTTGCCCTGGCTCTCTTGATTTTGATCTCCCAATAATTGGTGCTCCACCATGTGAGGAGTGATCTATTTTATTGAGGAATTGCAAAGCCCTGGATGCCTAATTTAGAGGCTGCTGGAATGAAGCAGAAAACCTGTGAATTTTAAGTGTGCCTGAAATGAAGGAGGAATGGACTCTATTTTCTGTTTCTGAAAACTGAGCCCGCTGGTTGTGTCTGGCTGGAGACCATCTAAAGAGGACCTGTGATGAGGTAACAGGTGAGCTTCAGGGAACATGGGATAAGAAATGTACAGGGAACAGAGAGATGTTTATATTTGTTTAAAGCTCTGATAAGAGCTAATTCTCCAAGGTCTTAGGTCAAACCTTGTATGCATCTCTGTCTCTGAGCCTGTATGCACAAGGCCCTGAGAGCTGTCTGTACTTGAAATTCCCACAGAAAAGTATCCTTAATGATATGTGATATTCCTGCCACCTTGAAGATTTCATGGTGGATATATGACATTGGTATTTGTTATAAATACTTCTTCCTAGAAGACCTTGTATTAAGCCCATGCTTAATTTCATCCTTAAAACTTCTCTCACTTTGGAGTTAGTTCATAAACACAATTGCTTTACTGGGAACAGAAAACAACATGAGATTTCAACAATTAAATGAAAAGTAGCAGGGAATCCTAAGGAGGGGAAATGGAGGGTCATAAATGGCTCTGAAGAGACTTGAAGGCAGGAATTAGTATCTTATGCTTAATGAATGACAGCTCTTCAAAAAATGCTGTTAGATAAAGCAATATAGGAGTGGAAGACTTTTCAGAAAGTGCAAAAGGTGAAAGAGGTTTCTCTTTTAGAAATTTAGCAAACAACTGTATCTCTTGTGTCTTGGAGTGACTTTATGATGCTTGTATCCCCAAATCTTCTGTTCTGTTGGTGTTGAATATTGAGTTCTGCAGCTTTTAGACTGGTTCCAGGAGTGAATGGGGGAGAGAAGAGGTGCAGAGTTTGTTTACGGAGACAACACTTGCTCCCCCGCATCCTTCACAAAGGCAGTGCTGTCTGCAGTGAAGAGAGCTCTCTTTGCTTTTGGTTAGTTTTTTCTGGCTAGCTGAGGTGAAAAGGGATCCCCTGGACTGTGTTTTTTCCCTTTTTCCTGGAATTGTTCAAACCTGCTCTGGACTGAAAACCCAGAAGAGCACTGGGAGCTCAGACCTGTGACCCACCAGGGCTGGCCTGGGCCGTGGCATTTCCCACAGGACTGAGAACAGGCTGAGTGAGCCGGGCTGCAGCCCACGGAAGGGACTCTTCCGAGTTTGTCATCTCCTTCAGAGTGATGAGAGGTTTTGCTGTTTGGTGTTGTTCATTTTTGTGCTGGGGAGTGCTCTGCCAGTTAAATAAACAGGTTTTTTTTTTTCCACTACTCTCTGAGGAAATATCTTTCTCCCCTGAACCAGTTGGGGGAAGGACTGCTTGAATCTGTTTCCTAGAGGGACCCCATCAGAGGTTTCCTCCCAAATTTGCCCTAAACCATGACATCTTGTCTTTGGAGAGGATGGCAAATGACAGCATGACCTCTTAAACTGATAAAAATTCCAACACTTCAGGTGCAAAAGGCAGTCTGAAAAGCTATAGCTTTTTCCTTTATTTTTCCCCTGCCAGAGGAAAGATCTCATATTGACTGAAGATTCCAAGTTACTCCTTGTTAGTCCTTTGTTTCTGAGTATACTCAACTAGCACATGCCTAAAGCTTTTTTTTTCTTTTTTTTTAATGGTAGCAGATAGGGTGGAAGGTAGCTTGGATTTGAGTATAGGCAATGTAGTTATAGAAACCATAGAATCATAGATTCATTAAGGTTAGAAGAGAACTCTAAAATCATCAAGTCCAAGCATTATCCCAGCACTGCCATGTTCACCACTAAGCTGTATCCCCCTAGTGACACATTCTCACATTTTTGGAACACTTGAAGGGATGGTGGTTCCATCATTTACCTGGGCAGCTTGTTCCAAGTGAAGAAAGGTTCCTCCTTGTTAGCAATTTGTAAGGGCTGCAGCTGAGGGGGATGATCAGTCGACTTCTGAGGATCCCTTCAGCTCTGTTGTTGCTGATGGGTTTTGTAGTCACACCCTTGGCTATACAAACGTGAAGGTGGGGAGCAGAGTCACCTTTACCAACCACCAACTGGTTTGAAAGGTCCATTTAGAGTTAGCATTAAAGGGTTGCATGTTATCCTCACCTCCTGGGTTCCTGTTGGGAATCGTGATGCTCGAGTTAACACATAACCACTTTGAAGTATGGAGGTGTGGATGTTAAGTAGTTTCAGAGAGAAGAAATGTCTGTGATTTATTTCTTGATGAGAAAAGCTCATTAAGGAGGAAAAAGGAAAGAAGGGGAGATGTTTTAAGGGGACTCTGAAAGCACCATCAATTGATGGTGGTTATACAACTCTAAAAGTAGGCTTGCCCTTATCACTACAGATTCAGGAGTATTCCAGGATTAGGCAATTTAGCTAAATACATCAGAGTTTGTCTTATGTGGATGGCCTATTTTTTAAGCATCTTTTATTCTTTCTTGGGTTTTTGGTTTTTTGTTGTTGTTGTGGGTTTTTTTGTTTTTTTGTTTTTTTAGGACAAAACAATAGTTTGTGTAAGATCAGAATCCAGCAATGCTCTTCCATTGGAAGCTGTTAGCTGTAAAGCAAAGTGTCTGCCAGCCTCATCAAGTATTATCCATAGGTGTGAGATCTGCCCTTGAATGTGTATATTGCTGTCTGTGAGTCTGAGTACTTACTTGCTTCAGTAATTTACATGTCACTGGATTTGCTTTCAAGCCATTGGATATTATCCAGCACTAGGCTCCCATTTCAATCAGTGTTAGGCACCCACTCAAACCATTTGTTCACACAGGCTCATGTTGGAACACGTTTATTCTGAACTTTACTGCAAAAACATCTTTTCTCCTTTTGTATACCCACACATTGAACCTCAATGTTTTGTAAGTCATTAGGAAAATAACAGAAGCAGATGCCATCCAGCAATATATTTGGGACTCCCTACATGTTTCTCATATCATTGGTAGTTTCTTGTCGTTCATCCTGTACCCAGGCTTTACATGAGTTCTGTAAACCCTGTGGAATATCTAGAGTGAAACTTTTGCTGATGTTCTGGGAAACACTGGTTTTGGACTCCTTTCTGGGAAAATGAGGGCATGATAGTTTGTTTTTTTTTTCATTTTCCAGTGTCATTATATTCTTACTGAACTAACTTTAACTGTTTGTATTGGACTTCTGCCTGTGTAATTTATCAAAGTCCCTAAAATGTTTCCAGGTGAAAGTAACTCTCCATTTCCAGTGGGATTAGTAAATAGTTATGAATGAACCAGGAGGTCCAGAACATACTTTCTTTTACTTTATTTTTTCCTTCTTGCATGCACTGTGTCTCTTACAGTTCATATAGTCTTAGTGCTCTTTCTTTGCCTGTCTGTTTTGTAAGGAGTATTGCTCCTCTTCCTAGCAGATTGTGAAAGTTGGATAAACAGTGCTTCAGTGCTTCAAGATATTGCCAGGAACCTTTTTCATTACCTTTTTCATGCTGCATTCCTGTCCCTCACAGCACCATTTCTCTTCCAGCCTAATCTCCACTGTGTATGTGTACTGTGGCTGTACCTGCTTCATACCAGGTTCAGCATGAGGCCACAGGAGGAAAAAACATGGGCTCTATGAAATTCTATGATCTAAATCTAGCCCATAGGGCTTTTTTGTTTGCATATGTTAAGGTCTTCCAAAGAAAAGCCAATCTATTGCAGTGCAGCACTCCTTGTAAGGCAAACCAGGACTGTGCTGTATCCCACAACTAGGTTTGGAAATAATTTGTATCCAGTTTGTTTCTTTTTACGGAGTCTAGTGGTAAATGCTGTGCAGAAGCACAGGTGATTATCACCCCGCTTACTACCCTAACACCCAAGCCTTCATTTAGGTAACAACATAGAATTGGTTCAGAATGAGTTAAACACTAAATGGCTTTCATCAATGGAAACATTTTTGCATGATGACTATTTCTTAAGTAGCTTCATCATTTCCATATGTAATTCTCTACCTCCATTCCCACCAATTGAGCAGGAAGAGCTGGGACTGGAGAGAGACTCATCCCTGGTATGTCAAGGCTGGGAGGTCAAGACAAGTTGTTAATTGTGGCAGGGTAGCATCTGTTCCTTTGCAGTGGATGTCCGTGATGATGAGGCACAAGGAGGAACATAAGCTCCTGGGCTCAGCTGTGGTGGTTCAGCAGGGCTCTCCAGGGCAGTCAGCAAGATTTTTAACACTAAAATGAGCTGTGTGTTCATATCTGACTGTGTGCTCTGCCTGACAGCTGCCTAGGAATTGGTTGCTTACACACAGCCCCATTCTGGGAACACACTTTGACCAACACCAATAGCAAAAGAGTGTTACTAAGTCTATTAAGCCTGAGTTGACATATTTTTTTCTGGGATAGTAACAGATGGCAAATGGTGGCGGTACAGCTGCTGGGATGGGGAGAGGATGGATGTTCGTTTGTCATTTCACTGGATGCTGGCAATAATTCATATTTATGTTTATACAGGGTCTTTCCTCTTTGAGAGCACTTTACAAACCAGATGATAAATAATGGGCCTGATGTTAATATGGGCTGGTAGAGTTCATCCCTGTGCCCATGTGGCCAGTGTGATAGGGCAAACATAAGCTCATTGGCCTGTGTTTCCTACTCTCCTGGTTTCAAGGACAATGTCTGCTGATAAAGGCAGAAGTTTTTCTTTGAAATAGAGACTTTCATTCCACTCCCTCCAAGTATTATAATTGTTTGAATAAAGAACTCTGAGGCAGAGATAAGGGGGTAGGAATAACAGCTCTTTTACTAATATATCTAACCGTACAAGCAGAAACAACAGCAGTTGTTAAAATTGCTAACAGAACAGAACAGATAACTCGGTGTCAGTCCCTTTAGCTGCAGGCACACTGTCTCTGTGCTCGGTCCCAGCCCGGAGCTGCCGAGGGCAGGCGGGAGCGCAGGCGGGAGGGGCGGCAGCGGCCACGCCGGTCTCGGTGGGAACGGGCTGGAGCGGCGGCTCCTCGCTCACCGTGTGTGTCCGGGGGATCAGCTGTGTCTGCAGAGGCAGGAGGCTGGAACGGGGCAGATGCAGGGCAGGTGATCACAGAGGGTCTGGCTCTCCTGTGTTCCACAGCAGGGGCTGCAGATGGGGCGTCCTGATCCGAGCTCGCTGCAAACACGAGTCCCCTCTGGGAGCCGCTGCCACCGACCCCTTTTGTCTGGAGTCATCAGAGATCCTGGGTGTAACCTGGCCAGCTCCATTGGCATGATAATGGGAAAAATTCTTCATATTGAAACAGTAATAGAAAAACAATCAACCCCCAACACCTACACAGCCTGGATGTAGATGAGGCAGGTGTTTTATATAACTTAGTGCCACTCAGCAGGGATTTCAGGCAGAAAAGGAGGGTAAACAGCTGGAATACAGGTGGTATCACTGGTATTTAGAGTGTCAGGTGCTAGTTTGGGTACCTGGGCTTACCTCTGTCCATTTGGAGTTTTGTGTAGGCTTCCCAAAGGCATCTGTGTCCCACAGGAGCTGCCTTATGGAGTATGTCGCCACTAGCCATGCTGTCCTTGCAGACACGGCAGCTGAGGCTCTGCAGATCACCTGGCACTAACAAAGGTGCTGAGGCTTCCTCTCACTCTGTGGAAGTTGGGGAATGGCCCCAAAGGCCTCTTGACTCCAACACTTAATCTCCATCAGCCTTGCTGGGATGTGCTGTAAAGGCAGGCAGTATTTCCAGGCCCATTTTTAGTCCAAGAATTTGGAATTGATACAAGAAGGAATCAAGATTTTGTGTGGATTGGCTCACTATCTCACAGTGTTGAGTTTGGTGGATATAACAGTGAAATGACAGAAATCAGGGGCTCATAACCAGAAAGGGCACCTTTTAGCACTTCTTTTGTATTTATTAGGAGCTGGATCAAGACCACTACTTACTCCTTCTCCATTACTTGCAGGTTCATAATTGCACCCAGGAAAAATACCACACTAGCAAGAGCTAAGTTTACAAATCCTTAAGAATTACAGCATTGTGGTTTTTCCTCATGCAAAGGGTCAGAACTTCCAGGAAAACACAGGAAGAAGTCTTTAAAAGGAGTTTAAATGAATATTAAATGGTATTTTAGAAACTTAAAAAATGTTGCAGGTAGATAAAACGTCAACTTTATATAATTTTTTGTTTCTTGATACTATATCCAGATCACCTTTTTAGGGAGGAGTGCCCAAGGTGAGCAGAATGTATTAGGATTAATGGGTAAGAACATTTGGAAACTTGCCAAACACTGTTTACTTAGGATGGTGTAAAAACTTACTTTTCCTTATAAAGTATTTGCAATTCTGAAGATAAGGAATTTGCTCTGCATTGGTACCAAAAGAAGGCTGACCACTTTTTAAAGGGTTCAGAAGAAGGCATAATTAAATAATTTTTATTCATTTGAAAGTGAATGTCCAGCTACCATTTGTGTAGCAGCAACAGAAAAATCCTCCCCTTTACATTGCTTCCAGTGTAAAGGTAAGTGATACAAGGAAAGATACGAAATCATGATAATAGGTCTGCTCTCCAATTTTTAGTTCATTTCCATAGAACTCCTGAGCTCAGCTAAGGCTGTGAATCTGGCTGATCTTAGCCAAATGAAAGTTATCAATCTCTGGGGTGTGAACACTGCCAACAATTGCCCTTGTCTGCATTCACTTAGAGTGGCTGAAAGCATGACTCAAGTATGGTTTTGGTAGCAAGACAATTATAAAGTCATGACTTAAAAGTCTAAAATCCAGTAATCCAGTCCTTCACCTGGCAGTGCAAGCAATTCTTTATCCATCAGCTAAGATAATATATGGTGCATAACAAATGTAATTGAAGCTCTGTATGTCTGGTCCTCCCAGTGTTTACTATGCCAAAGTTCTGGCACAAGGCAGGGAGTAGCTCTAAGTGCCCAGTCTTCCCATAGGGAATGATGCCAGCAAATCAGATAATAGTTGGTAGCCCATAGCATACTGCTGTTTTCTGGCTTCATAGTTGTGCTGAGAGATCTCAAAGGACTGTTTTCAGGAGTTAAATTATTCTGGAGTTTAATGCATGTTTTTAAGGCTTTCATAATATCCTTAAATTGGATACTTCCACATTGTCTAATCTTAAATCCTAAGAATGCTGCGGGTTGGCAATTCCTCCTGCCCTTTTTTGTTATTATCCTCTTTATCATTTTATGCAGCACAATCAGGTTTTGAGAGCTGCTGACAGCCCAACTGCACTGTCTTAACTGCAGGAAACCACACTTTATCCCCCTCATGCTAATGGAGTAATAGTAACAGATAATTAATTGAATGCTTTTTCCTTTCTTTTATTTATTCCTTTCTTTGAACATACTCCTTAAGTACACAAATAAAATCCTCAATTAAAATTTATGGATTAATGAATTGAACAAATATTTTTCTTCTTTTTAGCTTTTTCTTTTTTTCCTGGATCTCAGTGAGAATTTTGCTGATTTTCACTTGTGCTCCCCTGTCAAACATTTTCAGTTGTCAAAATGGGTAAGTATACACTGGGCTGTCATGTGGACACGTCAGATGCTTATCAGAATGGTGAAAAGAGATGGCAACAGGGTTTCCTGCTGTGTCATTGTATGTGGTGGTCATACTGCCCTGGAAGCCAGGAGTTTGTAAGGATCAGTGCAATGAGTCACACTCCCCTCCCTAATGCACTTTGATGGGGTAAATACTGTCTACCCCAGGAATGACCCTCTAGAGTTCATGACCTAAAAAATGCTTGTCAGAGTGAGGGCTGCAGGCTCAGCATCCCTCAACACCACAGCATGGTCATCCACTTAATTACAGCAGTACATGATCACTATGATTGCACACTCTCAGTGGTATCTTTATGTCATAAAAAGTTATGTCATAACATTTCTAAGCATTTTCTATGAGCTGCCACTTAATTTGCAGAACCAAGGAGACACTTCACCTCTGCAGGCTGGTGGATAGTGACATATAACCAATCAGCAAGTGGCAGGTAAAAACAAACAGGAAAAAGGCTATCACAGCTAATAAAGAGTCGTGTTGCTTGCTGAATAAACCTTTTCATGACTTTATTTTTTTGCTTAGATCAAATAGTTCATTTTGTTTCTGTTTTGCAATGAGCATAAGCTTTGTAGGGTTAAACACAGAGTATTAATATTATGGCAAGTGGTCATCAGAGGCTTGGTTTGCAGTCATGGCCTGTTAAATTGTTTACTGCACCTCATTATATATGTTTCTGAGGCTGATGTGTGTCTTAAATCCCATTTATCTATAAGACCTGAGTCTGTTGATTTTTTCATAAAACCTAAATGAACAAACATAAAGTTTAAGATTCTCTTTATTACAAGTTGTGTTTTACAGTATAATTATAGTAGCAAGAAGTCACTGCAAACATACCAGTTGCATCAACAATCTTTCAGCATTTTGTTTAATATCTTCATTGATGACCTGTATAAGGAGATTGAGTCCACTATCAGTGAATTTGCAGACACACCAAGCTGGGAGCATGTGCCAATCTGTTGGAGGATAGGAGGACTCTGCAAAGGGACTTGGACCGACTGAATAGACTGGCCGAGTCCAATAACATGAAATTTAAGTCCAAGTGCCACTTTGGCCACAACAACCCCCTTGCAGCACTACAGGCTGGGGACAGAGTGGCTGAACAATGCCCAGGTAGAAAGGGACCCAAGGGTACTGGTCAACCAACTGAACATGAGCCAGCAGTGTGCCAAAAAGGCCAGTGGCATCCTGGCCTGTATCAGGAGTAGTGTAGACAGAACCTGGGAAGTAATTCTTCTCTGTATTCAGCACTGAATCTGCACCCTGTGTGCTGTGTCCAGTTCTGGGCCCCTCGTCAGTTTAGGAAGGATGTTGAGATGCTTGAACACATCCAGAGAAGGGCAACAAGGCTGGCGAAGGGCCTGGAACACAAACTCTGTGAAGAATGACTGAGGGAGCTGGGGTTGTTTAGCCTGGAGAAAAGGAGACTCAGAGGTGACCTTATCACTCTCTACAACTTCCTGAAAGGTGGGTGTAGTAAGGTGAGGGTTGGTCTCTTTCTCCAGGCAACAACTGACAGAATGAGAGGACAGTCTTAAGCTGCACCAAGGGAGATTTAGGCTAGGTGTTAGATAGAAATTCTTCACTGGAAGAGTGGTTGCACACTGGAATCATCTGCCCAGGGAGGTTGTGGAGTCACCGTCCCTAGAGGTGTTTAAAATAAGACTGGATGTGGCACTCAGTGCCATGGTTTAGTTGATGAGGAGGTGTTAGGTCATAGGTTGGACCAGAATGATCTTAAAGGTCTTTTCCAACCTAGTTCCTTCTGGGATTCTGTAATCTGTTATTGTGTATCTTAGCACATTTTTATCAATACAGATTTTTAGACCTGCTTTTCTGTAGCAGTCAGTTATCAGGCAGAAGCTGGACAGGCACCAGCGTCTGATCTCACTGCTGGGAAGAGGTTGGAACAGCAAGGTGACTGGTCATGCAGTGAGCCCCATGCTCATCCATTGTGCTCATGGGTCAGCTTCTTACTTGCTGCCTTTGAAGCTATTGTGTGTGGTTTTGTTTGTCTCAGAATGCTGTTCTGGGCACTATCTATTTGGGAGCAACTCAAATCCCTGCACAGAGGGTGGGATGAAGCAGCAGCCTGGACAGGCTCACTTGGAACTTGACTCAGTTGTTCCAAGTGAGCAGAAGTTGATGAACAACTGTCTTTCTGCTTTGGTGCAAATCCTGTCACTCAGGACAATTCAGTTTCAGCATTGGGTGTACAGGTAACAGTGCTAACTTCAGGTTTCATTGAGCATCTCTTATCTTGTTCACCTAAAGGAAACAGTTTTATAGTTCTGTAATACTTCAGCAAGGAATGTAAAATAACTTCACATGACTGATAAAAACCCAAGAGGTTTGTGTGTTTGGGCATTTTGAGATGTACAAAAAGTGGCAATTTTCAGAAAATACTTTGTCTCCTTCTCCCCCTCTCACCTGTTTGGTTTTGGGTTCAGGGTATGTAAACCATAGCCTGTAAAGGACAGCCCACAGCTGCTGTGTGGGAAAAGTAGGGAGAGGCTGGATCTGTGCAACTGGAGCTTGGACACCAGGGGATTTCCAACAGCCTCTTGAGGCAAGCAATGCCAGTGACCCTGGTGTTTGTACAGTGATGCTCAGCTAATCTCTGTAGAACAATACCTGTTTGGATGAAAGTCAGGTGTTGTTGTGGCAGTCTGCCAGTGAAGACTTTTGCGTATGTGGTTTATTGATTTGCAGAATTCATTGAGGTATTTCCACATTTCCTAGAACCAGGACTTGACAATAAGTCCTCAGATAACCTGTGTTGTTGGATAATCCAGGCAGAATGAGAGGTAGGGCCAGGGAGCTGCTGGAGTACAGGAGCAGACTGCTGGAGTGCACAGAAATAGATTTATAGGAGCAGAGGGGGACCTCAAATAAGTACTAGGGCACGAGATGTTCTGGGATAAGTTCCTTTTTGAATCACTTGCACATGCCTATAATCAGCTCTGCAGCTGAGCTTCAGGTTGTTTGGAGTTGTTTGTTTTTGGTTTTTTTTTTGCTAAACAATTGTGGATTACACTGTGAACAATGTATTGTACCTCTATAATCTGTAGTTTTGTGTTGGACTTCTGTAATGTAAAATAATTTATAATTTCTCTGAAAATGTGGACAAGTCTTTATTACCAGTGTTACACTTGCATTTCTCCACCATTCCTGCTTCTTCATGTATGACTCTGTAACTGGTGGATAGAGCACAGTGACATGAGCCAGTTTATACTAAGAAATTTAAAAAGGGATGGAAAATATGAAAGCTAATAAGGAAATATAGTCACATGCCAACAAAGAGAAAGATACATCTGAAAATAGTGTTGCACGAGAAGATAAATTTAAATTGCAGATAAAGCCCTGCTGGTATTATTTATGACTCCTTTGTTTTATAGTGGGAAAATGTAAAAAAAACCCCAGTAATTAAGACCATTGGCAGGAAACTGCTCTTTACCTTTGCTAAAAGCCACATATTAGATGGCTTCCCATTCCACAGTGTATTTGGGAAGGAGGGTTCGACCTCATCCTACAGAGGGAAGGGCACAAGCTGTTGGTGCAGGGCTCAGCACATGGCAGTCTCATAGCAAACCAGGGACTGCAAGACTAAAGCAATGTTTAACTCAAATTACTCCTATTTTAATAATTAGCCAATAGCCAGTTCCCACACTTCGAAGGGCATGTTCTGCTTTGGTGGCATGCAATGTGCCCCCTGTTTTCAGTACTCAGCCATTAAAAATGCACTGATTTCCAGGACTGACCTGCAAGTAGCTGTTTTATGAGTCTGACTTGCCCACCCATCTCACCAGAAGAAAAGGATGAATTTGGGTGCATCCTCACATAAACTGGGAGATGAGTTTGTTTTTGTGAAATAGCACTGAGTGAACCTTTCTGGCTGTATTTCTAGGCACCTAGCACCCTGCACAGGCATAGGTCTGCTGGTGGGTAGGAGAGGTGAGACTGCACCATTGAAGGTACAGAGGGGAGGCCAAGTTTGCTCCCTGAGTGGGGGATATTATTATTTTCTTCATAAAACCATCTCATTTTCTCCCTGCAATGAAGTTGTATCAAAATAATACACACAATACTGTGCTCTTGGATTGAATTCAAACTGTGAAGTTCATCCTGTGGATATTGTTTCTATAGACCTTTTTCCTTATATTTTTACTTCCTTTCAAATATTCAAGTTGGTTAAGAAAGACCAGCAGAAATGGCTTATTTCTTCCAGCAGCTGGCAGTGAAGTGAGACTAGTAATTTTCCCTATGATTTTTCTAAGCTTTGGATTAAATCCACGGATGTAATGTTTTAAGTAGGGAATATTCAGCTTTGTTCTGCTCTGCCTGGTTCAGAACTGGATGTTGAATGTGTCTCTTTCATGCCCAGAAAAGGCAGAGCCTTGCTTTCTGGCTGCCTGTGTATAAATGTGTATCCAAGTAGGACAGGTCTGGTGAACATGGAGAGTTGTGGTTCAGTTAGTGGAGTCTGCCTCCTAATTGGATTGCTGATATCTCTCTGTCTCTGTTTCACTCTGTTGAAAATTGTTTTGGAAAAGGTTTCCAATAGGAAATTCTGGTGCTGGGGGCACTTTTTTTTGTTGAAGTGCATATTTTGTTCAAGTGAATAAAAGTTTTTCTGCAGAAGAGCATTCCCTCTCTGGAGTGCCTGCAGCATCACTAAGCCTGGCCATAGTTGGTTCTGCCCTCGACAATGGGCATAAATGGAATTAATTATATGGGAGATCAGGTTCAGTAACTGAATTTTAAAAGGCTCTCAGTAAGTTATTAAATCAGCAAGAAAGAAGCATTGAGGCCCTGCAGACACAGAAGCTGTGTGCTGTGGTAAACTTGTGTATGTAAAATTTCTATCCAAAAAGATTTTAGCACTTCACATGACCTCTACTAATACTTATTTTTAAATGACAGTCTGTGTCAGCTGCCTCAGCTCCACACTGCCAGGGGCTATTGTCCAGTCTGGACTGCTTTCCGGTCAGCATGAAGTGGCTTGATATGAGCTCTTGACTTGTCTTGATAGTTTTTTTTGGCACAAACATAGCCATGACCCAACTGCAATGGCAATGCAGCCATGCTTTCCAACAGCCCTTGGTTGTCTTTTCCAAGTGCTAAAGCCTGTGACCTGGTTGAATCAAGATGCAAGAGTCCTTTCAGGGATACTACATAAAAAACACCTCTTTATAGTAATTTAAAAAGCATTTATCTTCTCCACTAGACAGCAGGATATGAGGGTTTGAAGAGAGGGCACAGGTCTGGTCAGTTGGGTGGGATGTTACCTGTATCACATAGGGGCACAGGTGTTCACTCCTTAAATGTGTTACATACAACTCTATTCCCTATATATACTCTCTCTATGTGTGTATATATCTGTTACCTAGTAGTATTTTCCTTCGCACAGCTGCAGATACACCTAAAAATTGCAGAGTTAGGAAAACCAACTACTTTTCTCTAGTGTGCTGTCCTCTAACTGAAGTGTTGAGCCCCTGCTGAAATGATACTCATCAAAATGCTGAATATTGACAGATGTCCTCTTCAACATTATAGCTAGTCCTGTAGTTGCACCAGGTCCCACAAGACCTCAGGGTCCTTTTCTTAATGCAATCCTCTATGCTGACTAGCAAAATGAACAGAAAGGCTTTTTGCCTCCCTGAAAATACACCAGATTCATGAAATGAGCAGCAAGTACTTTTAGAAGGTAACTGGTCACCCAGGTCATTGGAGGCTGCTCCTCACAGTGGAGCGGGCAGGTGTTGTCCCACACAATGCAGCATTTTCAATCCAGTAAGGCTTAAAATATTTTATACTTGCAGATACTCTCAAGTCTCTGTTGTAGAGCCTAAATGAACAACCTGCAGCACATACTCTGCAGAGATGGATGACTGCAGCTTATTAATCACTTTCTCTGCCTGGGACCAGACAGTGAAGAAGCGACTGGCCTTCCATATTGAACTGGACTTTAACATTAAAAGAACAGGAAAATACACCAAATAAGATAATCACGTCAAGGCTGGCTGCTCCATTGTTCCTTGAAGAACATACAATCCTTAGCTTGAGCAGTAATGCTAAGGAAATTCTGGTGTATGCATACCTGCATTCATCAGAAATTCTGGTGAATTTCTGCTTTCATGCAAAAGAGCTGCTTTCATGCTTTCATGCAAAAGAACAAAAGAGACCTTTCCTGTGTAACTGCTCTCAGTGAAATGAATAAACCACTGAAAACACAACTTGCCTGCCATACTCCTTTGGCCAATGATAGTCAGAGAGTCAGGCTGGATAATCAACAAGGAGAACAAAATCCTTTTGTCCTACACAGCTTAAAGGACCACAAGTTTCTGACTTCCAAAGGGTAACACTTCTAGTGTAAACTGCTCCTAAGAAGGAAGATGCAGGTCATCCATTGCTTTCACTAGTAGAGCAAAGTCTTACTTTCTAGGGTTTCACATTCCAAGTGGAGAGTGGAGTGAAGCACATAAGAAGACTTAGGCCTAAAGAGGAATTTTAAGTTGCAAGTTGTCCATCTGGAGCTATGCTAACCTCTCATGATCTCTTCTTTTTTTTGTAGGTAACATCTTTGTTGTCAGCTTGTCCATTGCAGACCTTGTGGTTGCAGTTTATCCATACCCTCTGATCTTGAGTGCCATCTTCCACAATGGATGGACCATGGGAAATGTCCACTGCCAGATAAGTGGGTTCCTGATGGGCTTAAGTGTCATTGGGTCCATTTTCAACATCACAGCGATCGCAATCAACCGCTACTGCTATATCTGCCACAGCCTTCGATACGACAAGCTCTTCAACCTGAAGAACACCTGCTGCTATCTCTGCTTGACCTGGATACTCACCGTGGTGGCCATTGTGCCAAACTTCTTTGTTGGCTCTTTGCAGTATGATCCCCGGATTTACTCCTGCACCTTTGCCCAGACGGTGAGCACATCGTACACCATCACGGTGGTGGTGGTTCACTTCATCGTCCCGCTCTCTGTCGTGACATTTTGCTACCTACGGATCTGGATTTTGGTGATTCAAGTCAAGCATCGGGTGAGACAAGACTGCAAGCAGAAACTCAGGGCAACTGACATCCGAAACTTCTTGACTATGTTTGTGGTTTTTGTCCTTTTTGCTGTGTGCTGGGGACCATTAAACTTTATTGGCCTTGCTGTTTCAATTAATCCTTCAAAAGTGCAGCCACACATTCCAGAATGGCTTTTTGTCCTGAGCTATTTTATGGCCTATTTTAACAGCTGCCTCAATGCTGTGATCTATGGGCTTCTTAACCAGAATTTTCGGAAGGAGTACAAAAGGATATTGCTGACACTGTGGTCTCCCAGGCTGCTGTTCATTGATGTGTCCAAGGGTGGGACAGAAGGGATGAAAAGCAAGCATTCTCCAGCCATAACAACCAACAACAACCATGCTGAAATACACCTATGAGTCAAGACAGTACTATTTATTCTGGATTAAGTTGTATATATAATATATAAGAGCCTTTCTAGCTGTGTGCATTGCACAGCTGGTGTTGTCCTCATGCAAGGAAGGAGTCTGCAGCCTTTCATGCTTAACATCGCTGTGACATCAAGGCTTTGAGTAAGGATTTTCAGAATGGAAATAACTGATTTTTTTTTTTTTTTAATAATATGTCATCTTTCACTGCGTGCCTAATTAATTGGTTTGGTTGCTTTTGTTACAAGCATGCCAACACCCAAAAAGGGAAGCATTCAGAGTGCATGTAGAAATGCAGTTATGCTTGAAATGCAACCTTCAAGAGACAGCAAAATTTCCATTTATTATGCGCAAACCTTTTTCCCCTCCCTCTGAATTCTATTTTTCTAGCGTTAACTTAGCCAGAACTGTATCAAATGAAGTGTAAACTGCATGGCTTTTTACATTTTAGGTAGGTAACTGTATTAGCCAGCAGATGTATGTATGGGCATGGTGTGTGTTTCCGTTTTTGTTTCCTCTTAAGGTTTAGGAACTAGCCTGGGCTAGATGTGAGGCAGGCAGAAGCCAGACCAGTGTGCCTGATGCACTCATTTTAATTGACGTTCTACAGACATTAAGTACCATTGCACTCTCCTTCCCAAGTCATGAGTAAGTATGTGATATATGACATAATCTAATTGCAGTAAGATACTTGGAGCCTGATTCTAATTTAGGCAGTATCCTGTCATGGTCAACAGTCATTCCAAACATCTTTCAAAAGTCACTGCTCCATGAACATTGCAATAAAAAGGTGAACATAGCAGAGTCCTGTCTGTGTAATGCAGATTGCAACTTTTAAATTCCAGTAACATTTACACTTGCGGACAAAGGCAGAAGAGGAAGGCAGTGTTTGTTCCAAAAATCCCTCCCTTTGCCCATCACAGAACATGAATTTGCTTATAGAAGAAAAAGTGGAGATTTTTTTCCCGATTTTATTCATGTACAGAACTGTAATTAACTCATGGAGTGGGGAGAGGAAAGCTACTTAAGCATTCTTATGTATCAGTTCTGTTAAAACCTGGGCTGTGCTATCTGTATCATTGGAATCAATGTCATGAAGTGCTGAGGAGGCCAGTATCACATTAGACGTAAGCACATGGGCAAAGATAAGGCTGTTTCTTTAATGGAATATGAAAGGGCTGTGTGTGCGTGAGGGCAGCTGTCTGTAGAGATGACTTCTTTGTTTCCTTAGCTTCATTGTGAATTTATCTCTTTATGGCTTTAAATATGTGGATCCTGCTTTGAAACAATCCCATAAGATCAACAGGTAAGACTCTCCTGGTGCAAGTCTACCCTCAGATTAGCACACCTGCCTTGATGCTGGTGTGCTGGTGGCACAGAGGGAGAGGGGCAGGTCTGAGCCCTGGAGGTCTGATGAGGACAGCAGGCAGCCCTGCCCCTGGTCAGGGACTGCAGTCTTCTCTCTTTGGTTCTAGTCAAAGCAGGACTAGTTCCCAGCACTGAGCCCTGAAAGACCGAGACCAGACTTTGTAGGTGGCTGGAGATGGAGGTGTGTAGGAATTCCCCAAAGCCTGAGCAGGCTGTGTGCCTAATCCTTAGTGCAGACAGTAAGCCATTTGTGCACTGCTTTCTGAAACCAACTTGCTGCTGAATGTCCCTTCTGCTGTTTTTTTTGGGGAAGATGAATTGAGAGAAATAAAGCCCCTTTCTGAAGTGGGCCAAGGAACTTTGCATGCTGCGTTGTCTCCATGTGGATTGAGTGTCTCTGCTGCTTGTGCTGCCTGTGGTGAAGGTCACTGCAGTACGGGGGGCAGCTGCATTTATAGGGTGCCCTGGCACTTAGGAAGTTTCAAACTTGAACATCTCAGCCACTTCAGATGAATGTTGTTTTAAAATGTACTGCAAGCCAGCCTCCCATAATAGGAATCAAACTGAGTTCTGTTTTGGCCTCTTATTCTGCCTCAGCATGGCCAAATAAAGGTATTTGACCCTGAGAAATAACTGTTGTCTGTTCGCCTTCCAGAAAAACCACTCTGGATGAATTCACACCATTCCATGCAAGCAAAATCATTTTGAGTTGAACTTGGATAAGAAAAGCACTGAGGGCACATAACTGCAGGAAGTGTTTGTCCCATCACACAGGGAGATGTCCCGTGTTCCATTACTAGTCTTCAAAGTCAACAGTTAGTTAGAATCATATCAGCAAATAATTTGAAGCATCTAGTGCCAAGTGAAATATACTGCATTAAGACAATTGTGAAGAATCTTATGAAAAATTTGCCAGTTATCTCAAATACCTCAAAACTGGGGTTTCATCTTACATATTCTTTTCTTTTTAACTGAATTTTTAATGAAGGTAATGTGGTATGTTTTTTTATTTATTTTACTCTTTAAGCTTGTATTTGCACTATTTCTTATTCAGGCTTCAAAGTTAACAGCCAGCAAGTATTTGAGCCAAACCAAGTCCAAAGAGGTCCTGAGCAGGAAAGCTGTGAGAATCCCTTCAACACCTGGCAGGAATAGAAGCAGCAGGAGCACGGTAGGGCATCTTCCCAGGATTGACAGGGTCACCACATAACAAAACTATGCAAAAAAACTATATGTTCATCTGCCACAGGGTCTTGAGCCCAGCTCCTGCCCAGGTCTCTGCAGGACATAGGCAAGGTGCCTGCTGTGCTGCAGTGAGTATGAGCAGCTCCTGCAGTGCCCACCCTGCAGGCTGGGATGGGGATGGCTCTGCGGTGGGCGTGGGGTGGCCCTGGCAGCAGATGGAGCACAGCCCTGGCATCACCTGTTCAGAAGGACTCTGAGTGTCCCAGGGCTGGGCAGATTCAGCCACCATGGCTGGAGGCTTGAGCTCAGTCCTCCTGGACCTGAGGTTTGCAATATGAACCGTGGAAAGCAGGGAATGTGGCCTCAAACAGGATGCACTGTGCCGTTTGTTAGCGCTTCGAGAGAGGCAGTGCTTAGGATAGAATGGAGTTTCATATTGACTTATTTCAAAACTACCCAAGCAACTCCTCCTTTTTATGTTAGGAAATTGTTAACAGAGTACAGAGAGTTTATTTTTGTTAACATTTGTTTACAGAAAAAGGGAAGTGTGTTTTAGCTGAGAATTCTGAGTAGTGTCACAGTTTCCCTATGGCAATTTAGCTTTAATCCAAGTTTGAGATTTCAGTTTAAATCACATTCTACCAATTCCACCTGTTTCATATCTGGCCTCAAGTCTCATTGAGATCACATATAAACTAGTCTCAAATCACTTCCTCTGGGTTTGATATGGTGTGTCAAACACCTATTCTAGTCCCAAGCTCTAAAATTGTTGTTGTGGAAACTTATGGAGAGTCAATATTGCTGTGAAGGAATATGAGTCTCTTGCCACAAAGAAATATTTTTGGATGTTGCTAACGAATGTTGTGTCATAAATTTAAGAAAAATGTAACTAATATATTTATATATAAATGTGTATTGTATATGCTGTTTCTATTTTAATGTTTAATTGAGAATCCTTCAGTATACTTTCCTATTGCCATTTTTGTTTATTAAATAGATTAATTCCTTTTACCTGTTAAAAATGCAATAAATCTGCCATTGGACTACTTGCTGATTTTTTTTTTCTCCAATATCAGTTACTTTTTAATAAATATTTGGAACATCAACTTGAGTTTGATTGACTCCCAGAAAGCAGATTGAATTGACAAACATACTTGAGTTCACACATATCTCAGCAGCCCAGCTTGGACCTGGAGGTGAGTGACCCATGGCATCTGAGACCTCTCCTTGGATCCACATGTTTTCTTCCACTTTCCTGTGAGCCAGCTGCCCGCTGCACTCTGGCCTTCTTCATCAGGGAAGAAACTTTCTCCATACAGCCACTGGTCTTCTGATTGTGCACCCCTTTGAGGCCCTTTGTCTTTCTTGTCCCTATCCATGCCTATCCATATGTCTGTCCGTGGAGTGCTATGGAAGCAGAGTTTGTCAGATGCATTTCCTTGCTCTTTCCTGGGAAGGACAGCACAGCTGAGCTGTAAATGGGAGGGTGTGGGTGCCAGGGTGGTTGCAATCAGGGCACAGGGTGGTGTTAGGTTGTTGGGAAGGTATGGGGCAGAGAGGGCTGGGGGCACAGTGAGGGCTGACACACACCTGGTTTCTGTCACAGAGCTTTGTGAGGATACTGTGTGCAAGATGTTCTATTTGTGTTCTTTTACCCACCTCTGTTTGGGGTAGGTTTTGCTATACTCATTCAGTTCTTCAGCCAGTAGGTTCTATCCACAGGTTGCACTGATTATATTCCCATGCTGACTGGACTGGAGCTGTTCTGGGGGAGTGTCTCTGCTGGTTGTGGAGCAGGCAATATGGGAGTGTGGATGGGTCCAATTGTGACTGCAGCTTGAGCTCCTGTTTCCTAACCAGATGTCACATACAGCCATGGTGTTCAGATACTAGAGGCTAAGATTATCCAGTAAAACAAAGAACATCCATTAAACCAAAGAATTGCTGAAAAGCCATGAAGCAGACATGCTGAGTGAACAAGGGCTATTCATTCAATGACATCCCCAAGCAGTATTGTTACTTTTTTAGCTATTGTTTTCCAAGGGCACTGGACCTCACCTGCTGCTTCTACAGTGAAGCCTGCAATGCTTTGTGATGTGACATGCAGAAAGCAATGTTTATGATTGTAGCAAATCTCAAAATATCTCTGAGCAGAGCTGCCAGAAAACCCTTTCATGGGCTTGTACCTGCTGTTTCTACCCCGTGTAACAGAATGAATTGAACTGTCAGAAGTGAGACAGTGTTACTTATTTACTTGCTCATCACAAAGTATAGTAACTGAGAGATAAGACAGAGATGTAAAACACAAGAGGTATGATAATTTAATACCAGGAAAAAAATCTCACTCATAGTGACTACTTAGAAATCAGTATTTGTCCTAATGTATTTACCTCCAAGGTTGTAATTTGTAACATGAAACGAGCCAGTGAAGAGCTACTGCATTTGCATTCAGAATTTTATTGAAAAAATGTGAATAACTGGACCTAATGTGTTATTTCTTACCACAAAAACCCTGGTATAAGAAATGCAGAATAAGTTCTTGTAAGAAGTCTGTGACGGGATATGCAGATTTTTTTCATTGGTGATAAAAATCATAAAATACATATAACTCATGAACTACACCTGTGAATAGAAGCTCCATAATATTGTTAACTGAATTTTTGTTTCCTAGTGCTTGTTTATAATATCCATTATTCATGGACTGTAAGAACTGTACAGCAGAGATAGAATTTACAGTACAGGGTGGGTTTCCAGAGCAAACAAGGTAGGTCTGAACCATTCACTGAAATGTGTTTCTATCCAAGCATGATAAGATTTTTAACTGAAATGATTGCTTCTAAGAGATCAGGGAAACTTTAATATCTTTTAGATGAGGTGCAATGTCTGTGCAGTCACAGCTTGCTTAGATTAGCTTTTAAATAGACTTGAGCCATCAAGCCATTTTATAATTCTGTCCAGTTGAAGCACATAATTTATTTTGTATGTGGAATATTTTATACATGGCACATTTAATAAACTCTTATGTCCTTCCTTCATCACCATGTTTCTTCTGCAAGCAAAATTTCTGAATTTCCCTGGAAATATGATGCAAAATTGTTTTCTCAACTGTAAGCACATTGCTTTGCCTTGAGGTAGGTTTCCACTGGTTTTGATAAATGTGTAGAATAGAGGTTTAATGTGGCATCAAAATAAAACCATCTCCTGGGTGAAAAGTGACAGCTGTTTTGCAATTAAAAAAAAAAAAAAAAAAAAAAAAAGTGTAAAAACCTCCAAAACAATTTGCAGGAAGTAATTGTAATAGACACTTCTGGTTGAAATAAGGAATATTTAAAGGAATTGTACTTAAACTGGGACCTGATCAGGACAGTGAAGTTAAGAAACCCCTTAATATGAAAAATTACCCAAGATTTTTTATGGCACAGGGACACTCAGGTGGCAGAGAATGGGTGTCTGGCTGCAGAGGAACAGGCAGCACAGTAAGGAAAACTGAAGAAACAGAGAAAACCAGAGCACACTTCAGAAACTATTGAATGAACACATGTATTGGTAGTTTAGTAAGATTTTGCTGTTTGGTTTTTTTGTCTCTTTCCTTCCCTAGCTATGATTTAGTTGCAAATAAAATGGTTACTGTCCAGTGCTCCCAAAGGACAACTTTTTGTGTCTGGTTCTAGACAAGCTGTCAGAATGGTGATCTGGGCACAGCTTGGCCAGGAAGGGATAGGATGGGGCTGATGAGCTGCCCTTGGGCTGAGGAGAGCTCCCAAGGGCTTCAATCCCCCTGGGGAGAGACTCTGCTTTCCAAGGAAGTGTATGGCTGGAAGAGGAGAATGCTGTTAATGCTGTGGCTGCTGTGCCAGCCACGGGGGCACTACAGGGTGCCAGCACCCAGAGGTGGTGCAAAACTGAGACCACATCCAGCTCCAGTGGGGACTGGTGAGACTAATCCAGGAGACACACCTCATTGAGGTAGGAGGAGGCAGTTCTGTCCCAGGAGCAGGGGTGCTGAGGGAGGGAGAATTGCTTCCTTGGGACAATGCTCTTTTATGGGAAAGTCAAAAGATGTTCCAGAAAGCAGATGTCTCCTGTGGGAAACAGAGCTGCTGTGCTTCTGACTGAACAGGTGACACCAAGTCCCAGTACACCTAGCCTCAGGGGTATAAAACTGACTGGGGACGTGGCTGGAGACAAACAGACATGTCCCTCAGTGATCCAGGTGACCAAAGCTTTCTTTGTTCTACATCCTCCTTAAATAGAAGATTTTGAATCTCCTGGGTATACACAAGTAATTGGTCCAAATTCACTCATTTCCTTGGCCAATGCACTTAGGGTTCAATAGATTAGCTGGGATTCACTATGTTTGTTCAAATCCATCCTATTGTCACTCACTCAGGGACCTGCCTGGCTTACAGGCTGTTTGAGTTTCATGCTGCAGCTTTTAGACTATCTGCAGTGTGACAGGGGTGTGTGAGAAATGTTAAGTATTTAGGCAATGATACAGGTTAAACCCTGCTTGGGGTTTTTCATGCCATGCATGAAAGTGGTAGCAGAGCCTTTGTCTTTGTCTTGAGCAGGGCATCAAAGGCAAACCTTGAGGGAAATTGATTGAGACTCTCCTGATGTCTCCTACACCAGAAATTTCCATCCTTCCCAGGCTTATCCCTTCCTTGCAGGCCATCACTGTAAGAGGAATAGGCTGGTGAAGGAAAAAGAGCTGCATTTTGACTTGAAGCCCTTCGGATTCTAGAGTAGATATTATACTGCTTTCCAAATTGTACAGAAATGTGTATGTATGATTGTTAATTTATTGACACAGCCTGGGTTTTCCTAGAGAAATGAAGACCAGCTATACATTTCAAATTATTTGCTACAAAAAGGTTCTAGTTTTTTTTCTTTCTGGGTACTTCAGAGCAGATGGAAAACACAGCAGGTGCTGCTAATATTTTTCTACCCTTGGGAAGACTTGTCACAGTTAACTGTTTATCTTGTTTATTTTGACATTTTGCTGCCTGAAACTGCTCTGTAACACAAAAGCACATGCTGGCAGTTAGAGGTGAAGTCTTACAGATTCACATATACTTCAGTTATAATCAATAACCTACAAGCAAAAAAGAAAAATGTGGTTTTTGTGCATGTGGAAGAAGTTTTTTGGGTTTTTTTTTAATTTTTACTGAGGAAATGCCATGGAATTATTTGGGTTGGAAGCAACTATAAAGCTCATTTAATCCCAACTCTCCTGCCATGGACAGGGACACCTTCCACTGGACCAGGTTACTTAAAGCCCCATCCAACTGTCCTTGAACACTTCCAGGGATGGGGCAACCACAACCTCTCTGGATAACCTGTGCCAGGGCCTCACCACCCTCAAAGGGAAAATTTCTTCCTTATATCTAATCTAAGTCTATCCTCTATCAGTTTGAAGCTATTATTCCTTGTCCTGTCATTCTGTGCCCTTGTAAAAATCCCTCTCCAGCTCTCTTATGGCTCCTTTATGTACTGGAAAGTGCTATAAGATTTCCCTGGAGACCCTTTTCCCCTATTTCCATCAGGGAATGCAGGGGTTTGCACTTTGTGTATCAGTGACTGAAAATTATAAAATGAGCTTTGATTTAGTTACCATGCACAAGATTTTCCTTTGCTTTTTCATCAGGCAATGGAAGCCTCAGTTTATTTTTGCCATGTTCTTAGGAGTGTGCAGAAAAATAGTTAGGAGGTTGGTAATACAGACACTGAAGGGTTTCTGTGCTCAGCATGTTTAAAAAGTGAAGTCTGTAGATGAAAAGCAAGGTCAGTCCTGCTCCTGGTCTGCCTGAGTCCTGCTCTGCAGGGAATCATTGGGAATCAGTGCTGCTCAGTGCCTTTTTAATAGCCCAGAAGTGGGGATGCTTCTCCTCCACTGATCTCATCTGGGGGCTGGAGAGAGACTGTGGGTCCTTGGGCTGACAGAATGTGCCATTTCAGATGCCAGGGCTTTCCCTTGCTCTGTTTTCTGCTGATGAACTTTTGAAAAAAAAAGGCACTTCATTAACTATAAAGGGACTGTAAAGAATTAGCATTTTGGGGTATTTTGGGTTTAGTGAATTATGTCACTGTCTTGTAGTGATTACTAAATATTTTAATAATATGTCTGGTGGAATTTATTCTTGTTTTGGCAGGACCATTAGGATGATAAAGAGCTCAGCAAGGAAGAGTAAATTACAGTTGAGTTCAGAAGTGCTTGGATCTTTTAAGTCTATAGTTGCTGTAAGTTTTTACAAGGATGTGTAAGAAGAGCTAGATAACTTTGTATGCAAGTCTATTTGTCAGACATACTTCACATCAAACACTGACTTAAGCTGCAGCTCCTTTATATGATCAGTGTGCAAAGGCTCCTTTTCCCAGCCTCTGTTCTCATATTTTTAGTTAGCAGATAGCATTGACTTTAATTTCCTGGGTTTTGTGTCAACTTGAAGAGTGGATGCTACCTAGTGGTTGAAGCAGGGGACTGAGTGGAGGTGACAAGTCAGGACATCTTGCATCTGTTTTTGCTTCTTTCTGCTTGTTTTGCAACCTTGAACTGAAGTATGTTTCACCTTTGGTTCTGAGATTTAGTTAATTACATTGCAAAACACTGAGGATGAGACAATTAAGTTATTGAAGGGAACTGCACGATGATTAAACCTTAATTTGCTTTGTGATTTCTTTGTTTCTCGTTAAACCTGCTGAAGCAGGACCTTTGAAGCAAAAATCAATGAAGTTTTTAGAAGTGCAGAGGACTGAATAAGTCAGCTGTGACAAGACTTTGTAAAGCCCATGGTTTTATATTGGCCTGGGGCAAAAACCAGGGCCTGGGTCCTGTGTAACAGGTTGTCACACTGCTGCAGTCCCCTGATTTCTTTTTTCTTTTTTTCTTTTTTCTTTTTTTTTTCTTTTTCTGTAACAGGACAACCATTGTGAGAACAGTCAAAAACAGTGGTGGAAAGATCAGATCTATAGGCTATGATTTGCTTAGATGTGCAATTATCTGCAACACATTAGAGTCCAGTCAAGCTCATTTAAAATTTCCCTTGTGGTATTTGTGGAGTTGTTTCAATGCAGATGTAGGACTTTTTTTTTATTTAGGTTTATTTGGAGTTCATACTGTCTAGTTCCTGTGTCTGCAGGTGTTGTGATAACTGAAGTGAACCAGTTTTCTTGGTGAAAATAATTAGAGACAATGAAACATCAGACTTGCTGCAATATTCTTTGGCCATAGTGAGTAATTCTCCCTCTGGTGTTGGGTCATGCATATGTATTTGTGGATAAACTCCTCCTGTGAGTGTATTAGGGAGGAAACAGTAGGACTCATTCTTTTTCTTTGTTTCCCAGCAAACTGAACAAGACTAATATCACTGAAAGCTGCACTTATGCTAATGTAACATTAGTGTAGGAGGAGAACTGGGCCCAATACAGAATGATTTGGTTTTATCAGTTAGAAATTAGGACTGTTGGAGTTAAAGTGGCAATAAAAAGTGAAAGTGAGAAATGATTTAATGATAAAAGTATAATAGATCTTTTTTAAAAATTGGAGATTGCGCCAGCAAATTAACAGGCAAAATTTGTATGCAAAATTAACAATATCCATGATCTTTGCCAGGGGGTAAAATGTACCATGTTCAACTGGGATTTAGTGGGGGTTGGCAGGCAAAAGCCCTTTTAAAAAGCAGTGTAGGAGTTATAGTCTGTGAGGCTGGGGGGTCAGTCTGTCCCACTACACCAGTTCCATCTGGTATTAAGAAATTACTTCTCTGCTCTACAAAACTGCATTGTGTCTGTATTGAATATTCTTAAATGTAATGGAAGACTATATTTGGAGAGAAAAATCAGAGATACTACATTTTAAAAAAATTATGCTTATTTCTGCTGGTGTCTCTCGGGTTATATTTGCATACAATACTGACTGAGTACAGCAGTGTACTCTGGAGAATCTACACTTTTTTGTCAATTTTCTATTCATTAGCTGCTGCTGCTAACAACACGTCCTTCACATCTTTGTCTTGAGTCACTGCACTCTATTACTATAAATAGGGATTGATTATTGATGTGTTCTTGCAGCAGTATCTTTAGGCTTGAACTTAGCTACCAGTCTTGGTCTGAGTTCCATTGTTAGCATTAATTGATGTCAGTTTCAGTTTTGTGAATCCTCGACTATTTGGATGTGTCTGTATATACACAAAAATAAAGAATGCCTGTCTAAAACATCATGTTGCTGATGTTTGTGGGAAGCACTGGGATCTCCTGTGAAGCATCTTAATTAGTTTTTCTTTCATGTTGACATTCTAAATTCTAGGCTTGAGTTGTGTATCAGATTTTTTCTCCCTTGTTTGTCAAAACAGAACAACTTCTTTAGAGCAGAACATAATGCAAATACTAATTAAAACTGACAAGTCAAATTGATGTCACCTATTTTAAGGTGGCTAAGAACAATCTATTCTGCCCTTGTTGAAGTTGACTGAAACATCATTACTGAAATCTATGAGCTTAGAATGAAGCTCCATAGCATAGAATGTAGTTCTGCTTTTGCTGTTTCTTGAGGCAGGATCAGCTATTCATGAGTTGAGAGAGCTGAGCTATTGCCCATGGGGCAGGACAGCAATCCCAGCTCCCAGCTTGCTCTCAAAGCTGCTGTGCTCCACTTGCTGACAGCTGGCTTGGTGCTTTCTGCTGGCAGATGGGCTTTGGCCAGATGTGATCCCAGAAGCAGATTCTCTACAGAAGGCAAATGTGAGTGTTGAGACTGGTATTCATCCGCCCCGTCTCTCCAAAGTGTCCTAGAGATTGCTGAGAATGAGCTCCTTGGTTTGATCCTGGCAGTTTGTGTTTGCAGGAGGCTGGTCCATGCCAGCACAGGGCAGAGTGGTGAAAGCAGCCTCATTCAGCAGCTGTTTGGCAGGGGGATAGGACAGGTGCTGCCCACAGAGAACTGGCTGTTGTCACAGATGACAGGAGCGTGGGAGCCCTCTTTGTGTAGCAGGGAGTTTGGATGGCTGATAATTACTTCTTTCTCTCCCTCCCTGGGATGCAGATGATGTTACAGACACCTAATTATAATGGAAAATTAAGGAGTTTTTTGGTTTAGATCTGGTTTTCTTCCAACACAGAGTACTGCATCATTTCCAGTGCATCCTGGTGCTGTGCTGATGGTGTTTTGCTGCTGAATAGCCCAATAAGAAGTAAATACTCACACTTATTTGGTGAGGTGCATTTTCTTGATGGTGAGATGTATAGGTGCAAACAACAAAAATATCTCCTGTGTGGATAGGCATCCACTAGGGTTCAGTGCAACCGTAATACGCATAAACCTATATAAAAATAGAGATATATTAGATATATTCTCATCATGTCTTGAAATTGTCTAAAATAACATTCATGCTATGATCATCAGTGCCTTGCATTCCCTCTCAGTCTATATGCATTTGCTAATGATAGCTGCTATTTATATGCTTTTTCCCCCCCATGTCTTGTGAAGATTCTTATTCAACACTGCTCTCCAAAAGCCTTCTTTCAAATGGCCTTCTTTCTTCATTGTTTTTTTTGATGGCCTTACTCTTTTAACCAGCCCTGGGACCCATCAACCTGTCAGTTCAGCTTCCCTGCTCAGCAAGTAGCTGAGTGCTGGAACTGTTCTTAGGTCAGTGAGTTTTTTCTTATTCTGCTCCCATCCCTGTTTGCTTGGGGAAGTAAATACTACTTGGAAAGAAAGCCATTGCCTTTTACTTCCTCCAAATCAAATCCCGTTTTTTCACTGGAATCCTGGAAATACTCGTTTTTCATGTTTGGCTTTTTTATGGCTTAAAAAAACCCCACTACCCCTTTTTCCTCCTGAACCCTTGTAGGTTATTGTGCTGGTTGAAATGGGTTGACTGGCTGTAGCTTGAGAATGAATTTCAGACAAATACCTGAGTTTCTTGTAATTCAAGACTGGATGTTATCACAGCAATGGCTTGGCTGCTGCAGGTTGCTGTGAGCCCTAAGTTCTCCCCAGGGCTGTGGCATTTTCTGGAGAATAACTGGGTAAATCACTTGGCAGGGAGAGGGGAGGTCTAGTGCAAGGAGAGCTTCATGGCAGAGCATAGGCTGCCATGCCTGAGGTGCCTTTAGTTCCCCAAGTGTGGGACCTAGTGCCTATTTTATCCTGAGATTTTTCTTTCCCAGTACCTTAGCCCATTGTGGTACTGTAATCCAGTTGACAAGTCACACTGGGATGCAGATAGATATGTCTGAAGCTGCACTTACTGAGTGCTTTATTCTGAATGAGTCCTGGCATCCAGCCCATGTGCTGTAACTTGGCCAGTTAGCAGCATGCTCAATGTGTGTGAGCTGGCTAGTTTAAACCTCAGCAAAAGCAACTGAAGATGTTCCTAAGGCATACATAGGAGAAACTGTCCTTTTCCCATGGAACTGCAGATAAGAGCATTATTCTTTGGCTCAACTTCCTAAAATATGAACTTCTGAAATGTTGTCATTGCTGATCTCAAGGTCATTTTTGAGTAGCTCAGCCCACCTACTGTCAGCCCTCCATTTTTGCCAAAGAAGTACCTGCACCTTGATGAAGATCTTGGTTTGTGACTGGGTGAACCAGTGAATCCATTTGCCAGCTGCAGAACAGACCTGTTCCAACATCTGTCCAGCATGCCAGTCACACAAAGCAGATGGAAATCACAGAGTTTATTTAACTGCACTGGGTAAAGTCCAGTTAAATTGCCAAAATATATGCCCAGCTTTGCACTTCACACAAATTTTCAAGGTTAATATTTCTGCTGCTGTTGTATTTGATTACTCAAGGTAGTGAAGCAAAGATTGTCGAAGATTATTAAAACAGAAATTGTTGCAGGTTTAGATAATTTGCAAGCAAAACTGGAGATATGAGACTACTGAACTACTGCTTTTTTAAATCATAGTTTCATAACCAGCTTTGCACTGTAGCCCTGATAGTAGCCAAGATACTAAAAATTTTGTGTAGTGATGTCTTCTTAGAGGTGGGGGTTGTGTATTTACACTGTGGGTTGGATGCTGTTATTTTCTAACTACTGTTCAATTATAAATTTTTGGATTCTCTCCTAACACTGCTTGCTGCCTTTCTTGCTCACTCATGTTTTACCTGGCAGAAAATTCCATTTTTCTTTCCTTAACAGCTCAAGTAATGTTCAAAGTAGAATATTGTTAATAACAACACTAGGGATATATTTTTCTGAAGGCAGATACTGAAAACTCAGAATAGAAGACACAAGCAGAAACCAGCAATATTGGAATCTAAACTCTGCCATCAGTTGAAATTGTGGCTTTATTGCTGATTATCTCTCAGCATTGTCAAATGGGGGGTCCCTGAGGTGGTCCCTTACTCAAGATGGACTAAGGGACAGATTTGTGTGGAAATGGAGAGGCTAAATCTTTTATACTGGTTCATACATTGTTCTTTGAAGTGAGAGACATTTAATATCTTCATTTTGCTCATGTGCACAAGTGATACAGAGGTGAAATCCAACTTTAGTCCACTAAATTGAGAGAGCTTCTTTAGCAATCACTGTTGGCAGCTGAGGCCTTCAGTGAATTACAGCAGAAGCTGTTGTGGTCTAAGGAACAGTACCTTGAAGCTGTTCAGCACCTGGGAGCTCCTTCCATGAGGTTTCTGGTCAGCTGAGAAATCCTGATGACTTGACTTCAGTATGGTTTTTAAAGACTTCTGGATCAGGATCAAGGGTGGGTGTTGTTTTGCCCTCAAAATGCCTGAATTACGTCAATGACTTGGATTAAGTTTAAAACTTCAGAAGGAAATGGAGCAGTAGCAAAGGGGAAGGCAGCTGAAAAATAAGGACATGGCTCAGGGTCAGTGAGATGTAGAAATAACATAATATTTTTGAGATTACTATTAATGCTAGAGAGCTGTGTCTAAATGAGGCCAAATTGACCCATGAATCACTCAGTAAATCGGGGTCACATTGCATATTCCAGCTGGTCTAAAACCTGCAGCCTGAAACTCAACCAGCCTGAAGGTAGGCAGGTACCTGGGTGAGTGATGATAGGATGGATTTGAACAACCACGGAGAATCCCAGCTAATCTACTGAACCCTGAGTACAGATGCATCACTGGACAAGGAAATGAGTGACTGGGACCATCACCAATCCCATGTGTATGCCTGGGAAATCCAAACCCTCTCTTTAGGGAGAATGGAGGAGAGTAAAGAGGCTTTTGTCACATGGATCACAGAGAGTTGTATTGTCTGTCTCCAGCCTGGCTCCAGTCAATGTTATAAATCAGGACACTGTGTTTGCTGATGTGCTGCACAGCAAGGTCAGGGGTACATGACTCAGAAGGGGGGGCTTAAAGGCTACCTCATGCTCAAGCTGAGCTCAGCAGAGAAGGATCATGCCCTAGTGATTAAAAAATGAGGTTAATGTAAATCAACAGTCACATATTTTGTTGTTCTATTGCTTGGTTTTTTTCCCCCTTGGCTCTTCTATGAGAAATTTAAACATCAGGAAATGCCTTGGTTTTTCTTATGGAAATTTGCAACATAGATGAACATTTCTTTTGCAGGGGACATAGTTGTCATTTCAGCCAGCTCTGCATTTGAATGTCACAAACATCCAGAATCTTTCTTCACTACCTCGAATTTGCAGGATGTCTCTCTGCAGAGCACACATGACCTCAGAGAGGGTTTGCTTAGACTAAACTCTTCTAAAACAGTAGAAGGAGCAGAAGTTATGATGTGAATACCTTGTAATATAAAGGGTCAGCCTTGGAAGGAATTGTTTGGCTGAGTTAATGAGGCTAAAATCATCTTTTAGTCATGGTTCAAAATTCTCGACAAACTTTCCTGAAATTAATTCTCTGTAGCTTTTCCACCACAAGGAGTTGGAAGCTTAGAGTGGCTGAGTCTGCCAGTCTGTTCCTTAAAACATACAATCAAACCCTGGATTCAATTTCCTCCCATTTGGCTCTACTGGTTCTATCCCTGGGCTCAACCAGGGACCAGCAGTGATATAGATGAAGATTAGTGGTGATCAATCTAATTTGATGGTTGGCACATTTCCAGTGAACTCAAATGGGCTATAGTTAATCTAGTTTTCTACTACACTTGTGTTGTGAGTGCAAGTTAAAATTTGCTTTATATCCCTTTTACCAGATGGCCTTAGAGCTAAAAGAATCAGAGTGGGAGGAAGGAGATCTGACATTAATTTACAGCTTTTCTGCAGCTTTTCTATATCATGCTGGCATGACTCTGTGAGGAATTCTGCCCAACATAACCCCAACACAATGACTGAATAACTTTTTTTCTTTTTTTGTTTTGTTTTGTTTTGTTTTGTTTTGTTTTGTTTTTTGTTTTGTTGTTGTTGTTTGGGGGTTTTTTTGTTGTTGTTGGGTTTTTTGTTGTTTTTGGTTTTGGTTTTTTGTAGGAGAAGCACACTTAGTTAACATCACTCAGCTTGCATGAAGTTCATTAGAGTCACAGAAGGGCTTGGGTTGGAAAGGACCTCAAGATGATCTTGTTCCAAACCCCCCACTGCCATGGGCAGGGACACTTTGCCTTAACCACATTACTCAAAGCTTCTTCCAACTTGACCTGGAACACTTTTTAGGAATGAGGCATCCACAGCTTCTCTGGACAACCTGTGCCAGTGTCTCAACACCATCAATGGGAAGATTTTCTTCCAAATATCTAATCTGAGTCTGCCTCAGTTTTAAGTAATTTTTCCTTGTACTGTCACTCCTTGCTCTTGTCCAAAATCCTTCTCCAGCTCTCCCACCCTTTGGAAGAGACTTGGGCTCTATGTCAGACTCCACCATGCAGCACAACTTTTGTTGATAGACTTTTAACCTGTTTTCAGTCTTTGTCTATTTACCTTCCTTGGTTAAATGATCTGTTTTGAGAGCCGCACCTACCTCGTGCATGCAGACCAGCTTTCCTCCTGTGTTTCACCAAAATGCACATTTGTGCTGGGGCATTTTGTCTGTCAGCAGAGGATAGTACTGAGCATGCTGCTAATTCCCTTGGTTCAACATCTGAGTCTGCTACGTGTAGTGTAACACTGGGGAAGAGAGGTAATCCCTGTGTATCTGAGCTGTGTGACTTGAATGGACTTCACACAGAGGAGTCTGGCACTCAAATGCTTGTTAGAGCTTGTGTTTGGGTGCTAGGCATGCATGATTTAGAGACATCTTTGTATGTATAAGAGACTTGCAGGTCTTAGGGTATTCTCCTGTATATTATGACCTTGTAGGTCCTGTGAGATTCAGGGATAAGAGATTCTTGGGACATCACTGACCCCCTGGACACGGCTTGCTCATGGTGGTCATGTTGAGATCATGCCCTGCTAGGGAAACCTGCTCTGTTCATTGCAGCTGACTCCTTGAATAATGCTGAGTGTGGGCTACATACAAGGAACTTCTAGTGGTGTCTAGTCTCTTCCACAACAGAGCTGCTGCCACTGGATCTTGTGCTCCCAAACCACTTTTCATCAATTGGCACTGGAGAAGGATGAGTTTCAGCTTCCTTCACCTGAAAGAGTGGCAGATATCTCCTTTCTGCTGGTGCAATCTGTCTTCTCTGTTTTCATGAATGAGAGTACCTATGAAAAATGTTTATTTACAGGCCACTGGTTTGGAGGAACTTGATGTTTTAATTAACTTTGAGGGGTTATGGTCAGAATAGTTCACACAGCTGATCTCTGGATCTGAACCTCTCTGGATTCAGAGCACATCCACCCTAATGCCTTTGGAACACATGAGTGAGTTTGGATTACCAATGTGCATGGGATGAATGTTTCTATCATCCCATCATCATTATCATCATCATTTTACTCCTTGCCAGAGAAGTGACAGTGGCTGTAATTAGTTTTGATTGTGCAGGATGGCAGGAATAATCAGGAAGGTGTTAACATGAGAGGGGCTGGCTGTGGCTCCCTCACACTATTGCTGCTGGCAGTCTCTGAGTGCAGTGCTATTTGCATTCGTCTATTAAAAAAACAAAACAAAACAAAACAAAAAAAAACCAAAAAAAGGATGAAAATGCTGCTAGAAAGCAATCTTCCTTGGGATCATGCTTTCCTAACACTCTGAGCTTAGTTCACAGTTCAGGTCTGGCAGGATGTAAGTCTCTGGGCTGCCACCCACACCATGGGTTTAGGCATATTACTCTGCTGATTTCTGTTCTACAAAGGAAAATACTGCAGGTAGAGAAATATCTTAGTCAATACAGCAAGTATGTAAGGTTTCTTACCTATGCTGAGGACCTCTCCCAGGCTGGTTTTCTTGGGCAGGACATCTGCACCATTTCCATGCTGTGACTGCTCACAGCCCACAGGAGTGGCTCCCCCGTTATGGGCTGTTAGAGCTGTTAGTGCAGGGCAAAACAGCTGGAAGTGATGAAAGAGTGAAGCAACAATTATATCCTGAGGTTTCATGACACATTTGGTACCTTCACTGCTACTGCCAGTAGTCATTATGAGAAGTAACAGTAGCAAAATATTTTCTTTTCCTGAAGCATACTGTAGCAAGCTGGAATCTCACGTTGGCAATTTCTGTGCTTTACTGCTCACCCCTTTGCAGCTGACACCATGCTCTTGAAAATACTTCTTTGGCACCAAAAAATGATGTGTTTGCTGCATGGGCAAACCTGTAGAGAGAGTCCAGAGCTCTCAACTTCTGTCTCTGGGTCTCAGTCTCAATGAGTCATTCAGAGATGTCAGGTGGTGGAGGAGAACCCCTCTGGTTTCATGCAAAAGCAAAGAGAAAGCAGAGCTGTGAGGAGAGGCCAGTCAGTAAAGCTTGTAGAGGTCCTTGTGATAATGCTGGAATGAATTCACAGCCTTGGCATTGCTCAGCAGGAGTGCAGGATGGAATCAGAGCCAGTAAAAGCCAGAGCAAAGCATGGCTGAGTGTGTTGGCTGCCTCTGTGAGCCACAAACCTGTTCAAATGAAAGCAGCCAAGATGAATGGCATGTCTGAACACAGAGCATAAATAATTATATGGGAAGCTTAGTGCTCCCATGTCACTGTGTATAAATATTCATGTTTATGAATCTGTCGTTATGCACAAGTGCTTCATCTTTCCAACTTTACTCCTGCCAAAAGTCCTCACTCTTGGAAACTCACTCACTGGTAGCAATCAGATGATTAATGCAAGGAAAGGGCTGGGGGAGCACTTCTAACAGCTTGATTTACAGCAGCATTTAATTCCTAATTTCTGCCCACTGGGAAACAAAATCCAAACACAAACTCAGCTGTTTGTGAGAGACTTTGTCACTGTAGGATTCTTACTTCGCGAGGACTGAATGAAACCACAGAGCTTTTTTCCAGTCACTAATTGTCTGCATCCTTATTATTATCACTGGTGCTGGTGAAGAAATTTTGGTTTTTTGGGGGGTGGGGTTGGGGGGTGAATCGTCTACTGAGCTACTGCTTTCCATAGTCTCAGCCAGTTTTCTGGCATGGCTCATAGCCCACAGGAATGACTCCTGTTATGGGTTGTTATAGCTGTTAGTGCAGGGTAAAATAGCTGGAAGTGATGGAAGAGTGAAGCCTGCTCTGAACTCTGATATCTCAGGAGCAGTTATACACTCAAGAATACTAAAGCTTCTCTCACTGGAGTTCTAGTCAGGCTGTATGGAACCCTTGTCAGTCCCTTGCAGGTAGATCTGAGCTCATGAGAAAACTAAGATTTTTAAGAAGAAAAACCAGCCATGATCATGGGGCTTCCCTTGAGGCTAGCTGAGCTGGGGAAGCCTGAAGCAGCTGCAGACTGCACAGCACTCCTGGCACAGTCCTGGGCTGCTGTGCCACAGAGACAGGAGTTTATGCCATGTCCTGCTCACATGTCAGGCCACCCTGTTTGCCTGAGCAGCTGGCCAGGACTGTGTGCTGGTGCTTGGGACTGCCATCTCAGGCTCCCTCCTTATCTCCCTGATACCAGCCTGCCTGGAAGCTCCTGTTTTCAGTTAGGCATTGCTGGAGCAGCTACAGCTCCTGTTCTTTTTCTGGCTCCCATGGTCACTGACAGGATGTGGATGTTTAGGAGCTTCCTTGGCTCAGCAGTGGGGCATGAGGAGCCTCTGGAAGCAATAATTACAATGTCTATTTTGTGCTTGGTGCCCATAACCCTTTGTATACGATTATTTGTGGCCAGCCAGCTTTTTCTTCTCTTTCAACCCTCCTAGGTGAAAATACAGATGACTCTGGGCATATCCTGTGCTAAGCTTCTGATGCTCCCTGCACTAAACTGGATGGTGTTACCCACCACAGAAGGTTCAGAGAGCCCTAATGCTCACAGCCAGCCAGGGAAAATGACAACAAAAGGCGATACTCATTATAACAAAATTATCATCTCTATAATATGACTTTATACAGAAAGATGAATATTACTGAAGTTAATTTTGCCATTTTGGAGTGTTGACTCCTGCTTTAATTGATCAACCATGGATGATAACTAATGAGGTGGTTTAAGTTGTTTTTAATGAGAGGAAGATAATTAAACATGACGAGTCCAAGTTTCTCTCAGAGCTGCCTATTAAACTCCCACCATACAAAAACTGAATGATACAAAACTTCCTCCTGCCTTCTCCCATCACCTTTAACTACTTTTTAGTTGTTATTAAAAGTGCTGAAATATGGCAAATTGGGTCAGCCCTTGCTTGAGCTGTAAGAGCCCTCAGACTCTTAGGAGGCTGTGGAAGAAAGAAAGTGCTTGTGTGAAAGCTGTTTGGAGGAAGGTGAACCTCCTGCTTGTGCTCCTGTGGAAAAGCTTTCATTTGCTGCAGGAGATCCCACTGATGGCAGTGGGACTGTTGTGTCCCTGCTCTGTGACAAAGTAGTTGTATTTTTGTCTTTCTGAGGGCCCCCAGAAATATTTTCTGCTTTTAATAACCCTTATCTGGGTGGGCTCAGCTAAGTCTTGACTCAACTTTCTGGGATATGGATGAGAAACTACTCCAGGCAATCAGTCTTCCCTTTGTAGGGCCTGAACCAAATCAACAGAGCACCTTATGGTTAGGACTGTCAAGCCAGGCTACAGGGTGAGCCCTCTGTGATCCACAAGTAGGACATGACCTGGCCAGGGCAGCAGGCTGGCAGCCCTTTTTGCAGGGCATGTACCATGCCTAGGAGAGAACAGAGAGGGTGGTAACTGCAGCCTAGAGGAGGCACAACCAAGCTTACAGAGCAGGTGGGAGAATCAGCTCCTGGTGTCATTCCCTTACACTGACAAGGTGGGGAATCCAGAGGAAGAGCAGAAGTGTACTAAAAAAATCAGTATTTCTATATTCAGCAGATTTTAATAGCTGTAATGCTTAAATATGCATTCTCTTGAACTGTGTGTGAAATGTCATCTTCACTGTTTACTGGGCAAGCAGACAGACAGTGCTTATGCTGCAGCTCTATCTTTTTGTGTATTTTGTTCTTTTGGAGAACAACCAAATGTGCTGGACTGCAAGATGGGGTTATTTGTTTGCAAAATACCTTTTTGCTATCAAAACTGATTTCAATATTGAACACAGTTGCCTACCACTATTGTCAAATTTGTTTTGTATTTCTATATTCCTCTACACATTTTCTTCTTTGACAAGAACTTTGAAATAGCAGAGGTGGATGGTGCCTCCTACTTCTTCTTAGTTCAGAGCAGAACAAAGGTTTGCATATACCAGCAAGTGGCTTCTCTTTGTGGCTGACAGATACAGAGGCTGTGGTGGATGCTGTCCCCTAGATCCAGCCATGCCTAGTGAGGGGATGAGGACCAGACCATTTGTTCTCCTGCAGGGGATTGTTATCTCCTGTTGACAGCAGTGCTTGAGTAGACACCTGCCTGCCATCCTGGGTGTGGCATTTTGAATATAACTTGCTTCAGGCATATTCTAAATGATGACATGGGGAGCATGAGCAGGTGTTACTTTCCATCAGCTGAGGTGCAGCACCTGACTGTGTGCTCCTGACTGACTGCAAATACCATCTTTACTATGTTTGCACAAACCTTGAGTTGCAGCAACGACGCTGGAATAAATGCAGGCTGATGCTAGAGATAGAAGGGATCAGCACTTTCCCATATGGCTTTTACAGTCACATGCCTCATCTGTACCATTTCTACGCCTTCTCATGCTTAAATATCAGTGTTGAGTGTAGAAGAGTGTGGATCAAAATGAGCACAAATGCTGGTGCCAATTAAAACTCTCATTGGAGATAAAGGGTGTTGGCAGTTCTCCCAAAAGTATCCCTTTCTCTGTTTTCATGTGTAGGGCTGCTAATTTCCCTGTGATGAGTCACTGAAAGAATTTATAGAGCTAAGAGGGATTTCATGATCTAAACATAGCCTCACGTCAGCCCACAAGGAGCAGCCACAGGAGCTTGCTGCTGAGCTGGTAAATACAACTCAGTGCTGCTCCCTCTTGATTGATGGTGTCTGAAGGGAGGGAATGAAGAGTTAGAGGAGGAAAAGGGTCAGCATGTGTAGCATGGGGCCACCTGAGATCACAACATGGCTAGATAAATCACAAGTGCAGATGAAAGTGGGCGACAATGGGAGAGCTTTTTTTGATAGCCTATTCCCAGCTCCTCCTTCCAGCAAGATGCCAGCTGCCTCCACCTTTCTTGGCAGTAGCTGTTACCTTCTGTAGTTTAGTTGCACGAAAGGAATAAGGTGATTCCTTACCAGTTAACTCAGTACCTGCTTGGATCTTGGTTTTGGCAAACCAAAACTTTTCCCAAGGGTTTTATTCACAATGATTTCATTGCAGCTGATTGCTCACACCCCCTACATCAGGATGGGGGAGAGAATTGGAAGGGTAAAAGTGAGAAAACTCGTGGGTTGAGATAAAGGCAGTTTAAAAGGTAAAGCAAACCAAGGAATTAATTCCCTGCTTCCCATGGCAGAAGGTGCTCAGCTATCCCCAGGACAGCAGAGCTCCATCATTGTAACAGTGACTTGGGAAGACAAACAACATCCCTCCAAACCTCTCCCCCTTCCTCCTTCTCCCCAGATTTCTATGCTGGGCATGGTGCCACATGCTCTGGGATATCCCCTGGGTCAGTTGGGGTCAGCTGTCCTGGCTGTCCCCTCCCAGCTCCTGGTGGAGCTCTTGCTGGTGGGGTGGCTGAGGAGCCAAAAAGGCCTTGGCTCTAGGTAAGTGCTGCTCAGGAACAACAAAAACATCTCTGTGTTATCAACACTCTCCTCAGCACATACCCAAACCACAGCCCCATACCAACTACTATGAAGATAACGAACTCTAACTCAGGCAAAACCAGCACAACAAGACTACAGGTGATCTGAATGCTTTTATTGAATCAGCTTTAATGGATTTTTCAAAGCTACCTTGAACTTAGTGCAGAAAAAAAATTGGTTCCTTGCTTTATACTATCTGAAATCCATATGATGCCTTTAACCAATTTAGAAATCATTGAGGCAAAATTGGTTGTAAAATAAGCTAGAAATATTTCTCCGTTTAGGCAGACTCTAGAAATCAATTTATAGGAGCATTTCTCAAAGCAGAAATTATCTACTCATTAACAACCCCTAAAAATGCACAAAACTTCCTTTCCAATAGGAAAAAAATGAAGCTGTACATTAAAATAACATTTTATTCTTCATTAATTCTGTTCCTCCCAGGCCAGGGCTAGGCAGACACAGCTCCTCTCCCTCCACTTGCATAGCTGAGCTCACTTTCCCATGTAGGAGTGTTGCTGTGATCACATGAAGTCTGTGAGCCAGAACAGACAATTACACAGATGTTTGCACACATCAGCTCCCTCCACATCATTTTTGCTATGCAACCACTGGAGGGAGGGTGTTTTGAACTACTTAGTGAAGTACCTGATGAGGGGGACAAAACCAAACAACTGCTTTTTTCCATACCTTTATCTCTGGTGGTGTTAGCTGTGATGTGTGAGCTGTCTATAGCTTTGGTAGTACTTATTTTGATTTTCTTAATCAATTTACTTACCCTTTGGCTGCTTAATCATGTCTGTCTTGGTGCTTTTCAGAAGAGGTTGTCTCCAGACTGCTCTTGTTTGCTGGTACAAGGTCTCTGGGCTCCCATGTCTGTCAAGAGTGTGATGGCTGTCCCCAGCCATTTGAGGTGCCAGGTGTGTGGCCTTAACCCTTCCCTGTCCCAAGTCCATCTGCTGGCAGCGTGCCTGGAGGGCAGCTCTGCTGACAACATTGTGGTGTCCATCAAACTAGCATGAATTAGAAGGCTCCTTTTGTAAGATTTTATCAATGATCTTCAGCAAAGTTGTTGGCCAAGGCTAGCACTTTTTTTTCTCTGAGACCTCAGATGGGACCTTTTTGATGCTGAAAGATCCTGAGCTGTGAGCTCTGGTAAGGACAACACTTGCTCTGCTTTCACTGACCCCTTCCCCGAGATGTGCCTTGCTTCAGACCCAAGGTCTGAGCCTACTCCTGCTTGCAGAGCAAATGAAACCAAGGATTCATTAATGTGTTTATTTTCAGATGAAGCAAAGCAACTCAAATGAGAGAACTAGCAAGCTGTGAAGACAGGGGGCTGAGGCATGCTCCACCCCAATGGTGTATTGTGCTCACTCAGGTTTGGTGCCAGGAGATGAACTTTGTGCTGGACCTGTGTCCTAGGGCACTTTGAGCCTCCAGACTTCCAGCTGAAATGAAGTGTTTGAATTTTGAACCTAGTGCTGTGTTTTAGTTACCACTTTAGTTGAAGATAACATTTGTTTCTTGGTTGGCAAAAGGTAAAGGAGTGAAAAGCATTTTATTCCTAAATTTATTTTTCAGTCAGTCTGTTGTTGGCACAAAGACAGTGATGGAAACATAGGTGGAGATATGAGAGTAAGTCACTGGGGTTCCTCTTCCAGCAGTGAGGGCAGTCAAGGTCAGATGAAACCAATGTCAAAGCTCAAAGTGGGAATCCTGCCAAGTCTGTTCTTCCTTGCCCATGCTGCTCATTCCTGCCCTGTGACCTTCAGGCCCCTCTGGTACTGGCAGAGACGTTGGGAGGCTGCACTAAGAGTCTAATGAAAACCAGCCTGCAGTAAAAAACAATTTTGATCTAAAGCAACCCTTCAGCACTCCTTTTATCAGAGTGCAGGAGAGAAGGACAGGAGTAGAGAGGAGCCAGTTCTTTCCTTTAAGTTCTGCTTTATGTCAGCTTAGGCTACTCAAGAAACTACAGTTTAGGCAAATGCACGTGGCTGTGATGGGAGCTGCCCTGCAGCCTGCCAGCACAGAACTGGCACCAAGGAAATGTGCAAGAAATGGCACCTTTGAGAGGATTAGGGAGGCCTGTGGCAGCCTTTGTAGGTGTGCTGCTAGTGCTCCAGTGTGTGTGCATGGGCTGGAAGTGCAACCTTTGATCCAGCATTAATAGATTCACTTGCTGCGTGTGAATCTCCAAGTGCTCTGCTTGTGACATGGGCACACAGCAGCACGTGAAGTCCCCACGCTGGAGGGTTTGAGGACTGGCCTGTAAATGCAGAGCAGGACCAGGGAGAGCTGTCATCAAACTTGTTGTTCATGGCTGAAAACAGAAAAAAGAAGAGGAAATGCATCTCTCTAATTACATCAAAAATGAACATAGCTTTTCATGACACCCTTGCATGTTGAAATGGGTACACAAGTTTCTAGGAGTCATGGTTTTCTTTTAAGAACAATTTAGAGTGAGAGAAAGAAAAGGTTAAATCCCTCAAATTCAATAAAACTGTCAGGGAACCTGCTTTGCTTTTAGCACACCCTGACTCTTGTTTACTTGGGTTATCCCCATATGGTTTGGGGAGTGTAGGTCATAAAAGCAAAGGTTATGGTTTTCATCCTTCCATGAGAGGATTCTTCCCACCCTCTGCAGGCTTTCCTGTGCTGTACAAATACTGCATTAGGCTGTGTTTGCTCTTAGTGTGAAACAACTTGTTACTTTCTGGGAAATCAAAGAACTGTTCTGCTTCCATAAAAGCACAGGAGCTGACTGTGCACAGGAGCTGACTGTGCACAGGGGTCAGTGTTCAGAAGCATGGCACATCCATGCGAGTCCTTACAAGCAGATTCTTTCCTTTTGCCAACCTAGTCTTGTGTGCTGTAACTGCAGAAGGCCCATGCAGCTTCCTGGCAGCATTGTCCCAGTTCACCCATGCAGCATGTACACCTGTGGCTTCCCCTTCTTCCTCCTTTCTCCCCTCCCTGGCCACCCTTAGCAGAGGTCTGGCTCTCCCTGTCACACCAGAACCAAGTGTCAGCTCTTGGAAAAGGGAGTCCTGAGGGTTGTGCAAGCAATGAACAAAGCTTGTCTGATTGCACAGACTGCGTTTGACTTCCAGATGAACTCTGATTTGCCTGCTTAACCTTGCCCTCAGTAGCTTCCTAGTCATTTCCTTGAGCTAAGCAGGACCAGAGGAGCTGATGCCATTCTGACATGCTGTTTGCTTCCCCTGCATTCCTGGGAGATGAGGGAAAATAGGGACAAGAGGGTCCATTAATTTTGCCCAAATGCTCAGTGATTGTTACTTCTCCTACTTTCTTTCCTTTTATTTTCATTTTCTATAAACTTCCTGATATGTTTCTCTTGTAGGGACCAGTGTGGAGACCTGGATTCTCTCAGAAGGGTGTTGCAAATCAATGTGGAGGATGGGTGCATCCCCATTAGGTTGTGCTAACCAATCCTCAGCATGTAACTTCTAAAACCTTAAAAAGTAAAATAATTGCAAATACTGTGACTCAAAACTTACTTTTTGTTTCAAGTTTTCCACCCAAATTTGCACTCGTCCTGAATTAAGTCCATTTTACTGGATTGTATCCAGATACTGCTGTTATGATATTTTCATTTTTTCTCTTTAAATCAAATTACTTTAAAACAGTGGCCTGTTGCCCAAACACAAATATTTTGAAGAATTTTTTTTTTGCAGCAGCACTTCCCATAGATAATATTTTCTTTTCTCCCAAGTATAGTCACATTTTTATGGCCCACACAGAGTAACTGTAGCAAGTCAGAAAATAATTATTGTCTGTAGTCCAAAATATAATTTGCAAAAAACAATCAAATGACAGCTCAAATATTTTTGTGCTGATGACTGGGATTTTGTTGTTGTTGTTATTGCTCCTGTTGTGTTTAGAAAGCTGCAACAATGAGTTATGCTGGAAATATTCAAGGTCAGGTTGGATCAGGCTCTGAGGTGTTCTAGCTGAAGATGTCCCTGCTCATTGCAGGGGTGTTGGACTGGGAGGTTCAAAGTTCCATTCCAACTCAAACCATTCTGAATCTGTGATCCACACTGAACTGGGTAAAATACAGCTGGTGCAAGTGGCAGTATTTACTTCAGAAATGGAGCCAGACTGTTTTCCCAATACTGAAATTTATTTATGAACAGTCAATTTCAATTTTTTCCCACTCTAGTTCTTTGGTAAATATATCATCATGTTTATTATTGGCTTTATATTCTGCTCTTTGGGGGGAGACAAAGCATTTAGAAGCAGATCTCAATTTTTATGTATGAGAGTTATTCAGGTTAAAAGAATTCCCTTTTGCTGAATGAATCTGTAATCTTTATTGTCTCCTGAAAAATTTGCTAAAGCAATTTTATTAGTAAAAACTTTCAGGGAGAGCCATGCTCAGAAAAATTTAAAAAAAAAAAAAAAAAAAAAAAAAAAGAAATTAAAAATGCTGCTGTCTTAATTTAACACAGTTTGTGTGTCTATATGTTTAATTCACATTTTCAGTGTCTGAGGCCAGTTTTCAAATGTGAGGACTGTTTCCCAGGAATGCCAAGCTAGTACATCCAGCTGCTAAAAACATGTTGGCCTTAGGCAGGTCAGGTCTGGCACCCCAAATTGACTTGGGTGCCAGCTAAACACAAACCTGCTTTTGAGTACCAGCAATATTTCACTAATCAGACAGGTCTCTAAATTGGATGAGTTGGTTAAGCAGTAGGTCCCTAGTTCCTGGAAGCCTCTTGGAGAACAAAAAAAAGCCTGAGTCCTGGCTTGGCTCTCTGAGGGGTCCCTGAAGTAGCTGGAGCCTTTTTGGTGGTGGCCCTTTGTTACAGATGCAGTGTGTCACAGACTGAGACCTAGCTCCCCTCAGCAGTGAAACAGATGTGCACAAGGGTCTGGCAGCAGAGGCAGCAGCATCTCTGGGGTTTGGGGGGCAGGGGGCTGGGGAGGATAAACCCCTTCCTGGGCTGAGGGACTTACACTGTGCCACCTGTGGCTGGTCACATCAGCAAAGCAGGGACTGGGTAAGGAGCATGAAATAGAGGTGATAAACTATCAGTTATAGTAATTCTTAAATCAAATTTTGAAGGGGCTGCCCCTTCGTCTTCCCTATCATGAGAAAAGTTTCACAAGGTCTCTTCAATTCACCGTATTTAGTTGTGAATTAAAAATGGAAATGGAAAGAATTTGCTGAGGCTCTCAAGAAGATGAATTATTGTTTCATGTGTTAGGTCTTCTGTTTCAGCCATGTTCTTCCTTTTATTGCTGCTTACTGTTGGAATGAGGTACATTAGGAAATCCCACAGCTGGAAGGGAGACCTCAGAAGTGGTCACAGGTATGGTGTCACAACATGTGGACATGTGGCACCACTTTGGGTTTTCATGTATACAACTACAGAACTGTTTCCTTCCCTCTTTTATTCTGGGTAATTTTCTCAGCTCTCTGTTCTCCATATACAAAGATATTTTTGGAATAAAGTTAATGAAATGTTTTTTCCTTGGTAATTGATAGATACATATCACAAGCTTCCAATCAAATGAATTCCCCCCTCCTGCTTTCCCTGCTCAGCAGTCACCCAGAGGACTCATGCTGTTGCATTAATCTGTATGCAAGCAATCAGGTTGGTAATCTGTGCCAATAAAGGGATTTGTGGTCTCTCAGAGCACAGAGACTATGTTCAATCTTGCTGACAGCACTAGGGTATGCCCTATTTAGTTGTTGGAAGACAGCAGGATGATTTTTTTTTTTCCTTGCTGACTTTAAAGCGATTTCTGTGACCTAAAGGACATGAGGGCGAGGAGGACTAAGAACTTTTAAAGTCCTTGGTACAGAATCTGTTTTGGAGTGCAGAAGGTGTTTCTAACACCTGCATGAAACTAAGAATAGTCCTTCACATCCCCAAAACCCCAAACTAATCATGAACCCAAAGCTTGAATCATGATCTGATTCCTGTACTTGCTGTGCTTGTACATTCTCTTTCGTTCTCTCTCTGTTATACTTTGCTCTCATGGTTGTGTCTGTCATTCCCAAACCCCTCTACATTAGGTAGGTTCCCCAGCCTGATTTCAGTCAAGTCCTTCTGCCTTTCAGTCTTCCAGCTCTTTTGAATTTTTTAATTATTTTTTTAAATACAGTTATTATTTATTTATTTAATTAATTTATTTTATTTCCTTACTTGGTCACAAATCTACCAAGAGCCACAGACTGTGTCTGAAGGATACTAGAAGGTAATTGAGCAAAGCAAGGCTCACATCAGCTATCTTACTGTTGTGTGGAGGAGTCTGCACTGCACTAGCAAAACTGCTGGGCTGGAAGTACCTAAAGGGGAGCAGGATTTGAGATAGAACTTTCTTAGCCTCTGCTTCAGCCACCTATGGTGACTCTTTGTCCAGCTTTGGGCTTAAATAATTCCTTATATTTCACAGAGGAAGCTCAGCTGCTCAGTCTGGATATGAAGGGGCTCCTTTAGGCCCTGCAGTGTTTGCTGCTGAGTTGGTTGTCCAAGGAGCCCAGACCCCCCTACATTTGGGATATGGGCAAGGAACCTCTCCTCTTAATGCCATGTCCAAAGGTGTGGTTTCTGGCTTTTTGGCTACCCTGGAAATATAATTTTACCTGAAGTACAACCTTGTACAGGAAATATTTTATTTCTCCACACTTGTTAAACTGTTATTTAAGCTGTTAAAACTTTGCCTGTAGCTATTTCAGGTTCATTTGATCTGGGATGTGACATTCATCTACCTTAAAGTGTTGTATTAAGTATTGACCTGCTGTGATTGTTGCACTAAGGCCAGGTTACACTATTTTGTTATTTGGAAGAAACTGGGAAAGTCTCTCCATGCCCTCTGGCAGATCCCATGAGGAGATGGGAGGGTGGGCAAGACAGAAGAGATGTCCCAGCTCAGTGGGGTCAGGAGGACCATCTACATAACCTGTGTTACTGGGGTCAGCTTCCATCCACAGTGGACATAGTACAGTGTGGAGTAACATAAATGTAAATTTAATTCAGATTATATTTATGTAACTTTTAAATGAAAACAGTTTACTGCTTTTAAGAGATTGACAGTATCAGAATGCTCTTGGAGTGACCAAACTACCTAGAAAAGGGAGAAAGGCTGTGCCTGAGAAAGACTAGTCGAAGTAGAAAGGGAAAGTGATGTTTTTTTATTTTCCTCTTAGCAGCAAAGATGTGAGCCCAGCCTCATGGGGAACTCTTGTGGAGATCTTTTTCTCCATGCAATTTCACCTGTAACCATTTTGCCCAACACGTAAGTCCCAACATGCCCTTATACTCCATTTCTGGAGTACCTGCTTCACAGACTCCTTGGTATGGAAACACAAGCAAACTCAGCAACAAGAATAAAATGTCTAGAATTTCTTTGACATCATCACTTCGTGCTTCTCCTGTGCAGGACACAGCTCTTGCAAGTTTTATGTCCTCCTTCAGCACACAGTCACTCCTTTCTCACTTTGAACTTTTTATACTCTGGGTGGGACGGAGCCTTCCCATGTCTATAAACAGTTTAACAAAAATGAAATGCAAAGGTTAACAAGAGGCTTGCAGAGACTGTGTTAAACAGGTGACCGTGTCATGGTTTCTTATTAAATAAACAGAGCTAGTCTAGGAATCCTCCAAGAGACAAAGAGGTGTTGACATTCTCATTTTCAGTGCTGCAATTCAAGTTTTAACTGTTTCTTACAACTGAAAAATTATGATGTGTGCTTTTTGAGCATTAGTGACAGCACAGTGTTATTAAGCAGACTTCCATCCAAGCAATTCTGGTGGTGAGTGTTCCTCCAGACTCGTGCCTTCCACATAGGAAACACATGAGGGAAAAGATTCCCCACGCAGTGTTAATTCAACAGGAGTGAAAGATCAAGTTCTGGAAGACATCTGACAAAGCCAAGGATCTCAAAGCAGTTGAGCTTTCGTACCTCTAGGAGGAGGAATAATGGAACTTGCCAGTTCAGGCAGCATATAAACCCAGGGCAGACAGACTACCTGGGACAATGTCTTCATCACTGGAGTGGGGAGAGAAAATATTTTATTGAAAAAAAAAATTATTTAAAAAATTTAAAATTTAATTTTATTAAAAAAAAAAAAAAAATTTAAAATAAAATAAGCCACTCCAGAGAGGCAGAGATGTTGCTAATTGCCCAAAGCTAAGGCAGTGATTAACACAGCATCCATTTTATTCGCATTTTATTCTTTTAAAGCTTTATGGGGAAGAAAAACTTCCAGGGTCAGAATGTGGAACAGATTTTCAGTACCATGCTCAGTTGAATGGATGCATAAATCCCATTAGCAGTAAGTGAAATCAGTTGTCTAACTCAAGTAATTGTAATTGTGTGCTGTATTTGCTTTCTTCCACAGTAGTAGGTCCAAATCCTGCCTCTTGGGTTCCTGTTGGTAAGCAAAATGTCTTTTTATTCCTAAAATAAGAATATGCATAAAGAAAATGTTGTCTCCCAGATTTGAAGGTGTACTGCAGGTCTGCAGCTGCAAAGTCACCAGGACATTTTGTAAAAGGTTGTTATGTTGGGTTGATGTGGCCAGAAATGTGTATTCTATCACCATCTGTTGAAGCTGGGTGGGGTAGTGATTTTCTTATCTCTGTGGCACATACTATCTGCTAATGGGCCATCTTTAAGACAAGGTGAGGCAATCATCTTTATCTTTTCCACAACCCACTCTCTCTCCAGGAAGATATCACTGCTGCTGGCCCATTGAGTCCCACTGTATGACTGATAAAATTACATCAACCCATTGGGCAATTCTTCAGTGAGGGGAGGAGCCAAACCTTTCCTACTTAGATAAAAAACTGAGATTTGGAACAGCTGGTTATCCTACTCTCCACTGGATTCCTGAGGAACACCAGATCATTCCACATCATCTCTGGACCTTCAGAGGAAAACTGCACCTTCTACAGGAGCACTGCTTCAGCTGAGCCACCATTTAATTAGAATGCTACCAACACCCTGACTGACAGTGAGTTAGGTTGTATTCTGATCAAGTCAGTGTTTTTGGGATTGTTCTTTGTAATACTGTATTTCTATTTTAATTTTCCTAGTAAAGAACTGTTATTCCTAATTCCTGTATCTTTGCCTGCGAGGCCCTTAATTTCAAAAACATAATAATAATAATTTGGAGGGAGGGAGTTTACATTCTCCATTTCAAAGAGAAGCTTCTGCCTTTATTTGCAGAATAAAGTTTCCTCCCCCTGGCTGGAGCATCTCCCAATGAGATGATGTAATTTTATCAGTCATACAGTGGGACTCAATGATATCTTCCTGAAGGGAAGGTTGTGGAAAAGATAAAGATGATTCCCTCACCTTGTCTTAAAGATGGCCCATTAGCAGATAGTATGTGTCACAGAGATAAGAAAATCACTACCCCACCCAGCTTCAACAGATGGTGATAGAATACACATTTCTGGCCACATCAACCCAACACGGTTGTTTGCCTGAAGAAGGTGGGGACAGGGGGATGCTGCCATAAGGGAGGGGCCAGGTTGTGTGTGACGTATCACTTGGTGTCCAAGAGACTGTATTTACACGTCTCATCTTTGTTTCTTTCTGAGGCAGGATTACATGTTTTCCTGTGTTTTCTAAAAAAACTACCATTGTGCAGTCCTGTTGTGATTAAGGACATGAGCCTCCAGGCTAGGCATTAAATTGCTCCAGGCCAAGAATTGCTACTTTAAAACAATTTTAACTAGATTTAACTGGCCACCTTCTTCTTTTGGTAAAACTGCCTTGAGGGCTACTTTGAATTTGCTCTCAGCTTCCAGGGGGATTTTAATGTAGGCCAGGCTTATGTGAGTAAAGAGGAACAGCAGTGAGAGATCAGCAGAGTCTTTACTGATCCCAAATATTTTCCTTCAATGAAAGTGAGTAGCAGAGGAGTCTTCCAGTAGGTTACAGGCTTTGAGATCCATTGAGTCATGTACTTTTGCTCAGTAATTTGAAAGTGCACCTACCCCCTGGAGTACCAGGGGGAAGAACGCCCATGACTTCAGGAGAGATGCATTTAGTTGGAATATAAGAGTCAGTAAAATACATGGTGTTGCTGCCCCAGGATTGGAGAATGCTGTTTTGTCACAACTTCTGCTGGATGAATAAATCATTAATGTATTCTTTTTCCTGAAAGCTGAAAGGATGGTGTGTCATGCAGCTCTGGCAGGCTGGAGGCATTTTTAGTTTTGTCCATCAGCCCTTCTGCAAATGAGAAGGAGCAGTGTTGATTAGGACAGGCTTATTACAATCCTAGTGGACCAAGAAATTACTTGAAAGTTGCAGTTCAGACATTTAGGTTTGGCTGGGAAATTTTTTACCCCTTTTTTCCCCCTAGTTTATAAACCTGGAAATGAGACTGTACTAGAAATATGTGTAGAAGTTAACAATTCATCAGATCATATTCTGTAGAAGCATGTAGGGCAAGATCATGTTTTGCAAGGAAGGAAGTCATTGTTAGTGATCCAGGCATGCAACAGCCACCCAGATGACAATGCTGGCTAGGAGAAGGTAGAGAGCAGTCCATGCATTAGGGTTATCCTGATTTTGCAGCATTCAGGCATGGTTTGACTATGAGAACACAGAAAGTGTGTGAAGTGCCATATTATGACCAATTAGAGGGGTGACTGATCCCAATGAGCCTTTGTATCTTCAGGTAAAAGGAAGGAGGGTGTCCAAGTGAGCTTGGCAAGGACAGAATCCATACATCCTTTGTCCAACACAGCTCTAGAAAGAGAAGCCCGTCAGGTAACACTCTACAGTGGTTCCCACACTGGCAACACAGCTGGGAGAGACAAATGAATGTCCTTTTTCTGCAGAAGGATTGGATCAAGTATCAGGTTTTGTAAACATGTCTTAATTTCAGATCTAGTGTGATTCTTTGGCCTGGAGTTCACAGACCTAATGAGGCTACTGCTAACTGCCAGCTGTTGTTATCTCTCTGTGTATCTCCTTATTGCTGGGAAATCAAGATTGACTTGCCTGAACTCACCTTGCAGTGCGAGTGGGTTTATAATGTTACAACTGCTTCTTGTGATTTATCTGCTAATGGTCTTTCAATTAACTTTGATCTACATTGATGTATCCATAGTGCTGACTTTAGACCATATTGTCCTGTAACACCCGCAGGCACAAAGTCACTCACTTGAGGAAGAAACCATACAGAAACATGTTGAACCAACAGAGTAATCTCTGTCAGCCAGAGCTGAGTTTCACAGCAGAGTAATCTTGATGGGACATTCAGTTATGTTATAATCTTAATTATTTTATGTTTGCACGGCATATTAGCCTATCTGTGTTTTTCTTGGGTTCATGCAAGACTATGGTTTCATGTCCATCTGCTTATTTGGGCCATCTATTTTCTTCCAATCCTCTGGAACACCCATTGCATTCCATTTGTCAGAAGTCAACACTGAGTGATGCTAGTGGGTGTCAGGGAAATGGAATAAAAACTGTTGCCTGGTGGCTTCTCTCTCTAGCCACATTATTCTGCTGTGAGATCTAGAAATGACCAAGTGCAGTAAAAAGTGCTGTTTGCAAAGTTTTATTTTACAGACCCTTGTGCAAAGAGGGATCTTTGGAGGCTCATGGACTTCACAGCTCTCTCATGGTTTGGGGCATTAGTGATCAATGCCAATGTCAACTTTCTCAAGACAGTTTTTTTAAGCTATTATTTGTCTGGCTTATCAACTTTATAAGGTTGCTTGTGTTCCAAGTTTGACACTTATTTTCCATGGATGAATTTTATTTTTTCACAGCAGCCTGTAGCTGAGTGGAGGAGACTTTTTAGATCATTACTTTTAGGGAAGACTTTGACTCAGGTGTGGTGGTTGAGGAGATAATCACTGCCATTTGGTTGCCCACAGATTTATTTAGGCTGAGATACTGGAATATGCTTGACTATAACTAGGTGTTAATAGGTCAAGAGTAAACTGCCTCCCTTGTGCTGGCCCCTGGTAAAAGATATAGCTGCCTTGGCCATACTAGTCAAGTTCTTCAGGAATCCCAGGCTGGTCCTATGTCTACAGCTGTAAACAACAAAATAACTGAGTGTGCCTAAGAGGCAAATGAGTTATTGCTTGGCTCACTCCAAGGAGCCTAGACCTTCTGTGCCCTTAGCACAACAACTTGTATTGTTTTGATATAACTGCATTGAGGGTGCAGAATGTGCAGCAATGGGGAATGGCTGAACCCAAAAGACTCTCTGTACATTACTAAAAACAGCTAATGAGCTATTCAAAAACTCTTTATTTTTGCAGTTCTGTTAGGGGAATCATAGGACAACACAACCAAATATATTTAAAAATGTGGGCTTTGGGATGGTGCTGGAGGATAGAAGGCACATTGCTTCTGGTTGCAGTGGATCCAAATGAACACTTGGCATAAGTAATCATAGAATCATAGAATGGCTTGAAGGGACCTTAAAAATCATATAGTTGCACACTCCTTGCCATGGGCAGGGACACCTTCCACCAGACCAATCACACCCACCAAATCCATATTTCTCCAATTTAGAAACAAGGATGTTGTGCAGGACAGTGTCAAACACTTTTCACAAGTCCAGGTAGATGTCTGCTGCTCTTCCTTTGTCCACCAGTGCTGTTACCCCATCCTAGAAGGCCACCAGATTTGTCAGGCATGATTTGCCATTAGTGATGCTGTGTTGGCTGCCACCAACCATCTTCTTATTTTTCATGTGCCTAAGTATAGAAAGGAGCATCTGCTCCATGATCTTGAGGCACACCGAGATGACACTGACTGTTCCTGTAGTTCCCCGTGCCTTTTTTTTTTTTACCTTTCTTAAAATGGGGTGGGGGCGGGGTTTCCCATTTTATAACGAGTGGCAGCTTCAGTGGAGTGCCACAACTTCACAAATAGAATGGATAGTGGCTTGGTCACCCCCTCTGCAAGTTTCCTCAGAGCCTGTGAATATGTTCTCACTAAATGAATGCAGCAGACAGACTGTGCAATTACTTATGTCTAGGAGAGACAGAATTGGAGAATGCATGTGATTTATAAATAAGGAGGGGAGGATTATTTTGATATTAAAAGCTGAGAAATCAAACAACAAAAGATAGAGCTAAGATTAAATTTAATTATTATTTTCAGTACTTAGAACATCTTGGAGAGCTTTGTCTTAATTTCTGTCTTCATTTAATAATTTGCATAGCACAACACAAGCTAGAGGTGTTTATGGAACCCTCAAATATAGTAAAATATAACACAATGCCAATTTATTAAATCGATGTGAAGTCTGAGTACAAAAGATGAAAATTTTCTTCTGGCACTGTCCTTTAGTGTTCTGATTTGAACTGCAACATGTTAGCTGAAAAAACAGCCCTGAATATTTCTCAGGTCTGTAACAGGGTGTTGTGCTCCAGTTCCATTTCTTCATGTGGCTTTCTATTTTAAACAAGATTGAATATCAGTGCAGAGTGCTAAATACGTGTGGTATCAATGCACACTCAGAGAAATTGACTCTATATATTCTTATGCATTAAAAAGAAAGTTAATTGCATTGCCAGTTGCTTCATTTGATCTTTTTAAAGGAGAAACACAGTCCATTGTGGTTCATGCTATAGAGTGAATCAGGATTGTTATGAATGTGAACAAGATATCTTAGTCACTTAGGAATGAAGGTTTCTCAAAGGTTTCTCAAACCCATTGAAGATTATGGGCATGTTTTCAAAGCTCAAAATTTAAAAACTACAATTAAAATATTGTCCTCTATGTAATTCTCTTTAATGTGTCATTCTACCCCTTCCTCAACTCTAAAAAGAATGAGAAAACAAATAACAGAGCAGTAGTTCTTTCAGGGTGAATCCTTGTCCCTAACACAGGCATGATTTAATACTTATTGTTTCTTATGCCAACTTAATTATTCTAACTTTTGGCATGTCCAGACTGTGAAGTCCAGATTTCAAAGGTTCTTTCATTTCCTAAAGAGTGTGTGATTTACATGTTCTGCAATGACTAGCAGAGCTAGGCTCAGGTAATATGGCAAGAGGCAAAATAGGATTTCACTCTCAGCAGACAGCTGTTGCTCTAAGGTGAGGTTACTTGCCCAAGTCAGGAGCTGAGGGGACCTGAAACTGCTTGGTGCTCCTAGTATAGGAGAAAAATTTGGAGTCATAATGAAATGATTGTGAAAACTATTAAGTTATGTGCATGATTTCTGTTGTGTCTTTAAGCAGTGTCCTAGGTAGCTGCATATATGAATTACTTTGACTTCACTTCTCCACAATCCTGCCTACACACTTAATGTGGTGCATTTCAAGTAGGTTCTAATGACACCATGTGAGAAGCCTTCTCAGGAATGGCTTCTGAACACTGCAGCTAAACAAAATGCCCCAAATTAATATCATTATTATTTTTCTGTAGAGAAGAGGCATTGCAGCAAGCAGGTTTTTGCAGATAACCTCCTGGTCTCTGCAGATGCAGAATCACTTTTGTGGGCGTTCTCATCTGAAGGTATTAAGTTCTGATTGAGATTTGCTTTCTGCACGGACTAAATACCTTGTTTTAATCAGAAGCCAAAAATGACAAAAAGTTGTGGGGAAAAAAAACCTGAAGGTTTTTGAGTTAAGGTTAAGAATTCCAGAGTGCCTAAAGGAAGATGCTGTGGGTTTGATTTACAAAGGTGCTTAACTGGTTAAATTAGGGAGGCAGGGAGGGTGAGAGTTACAGAAATGCAAGGGTACCTCGTTCTGCTGGCAGTCACACTTGCTAGGATTTTTTACTTTTTCCTGTCATTCTTACTAAGCACTGCTGAGACCCTTGAGGGACTGAAATACTTTTTGCATAAACAGCCCAAAGCTACACAGGCATAGTAACAAATTTAGCCAGATAGGTGTCTTCTCCTAAGAACAGCCTCCTACAGCTTGTCTCAGCAGTAGTATTTGCTGAGCAGTGTCTCAGTGGGTGAAGTTCACTGTTGCATGGCTTGGATTCTGCTCAGATGGCTTTTTCCTGGTTGTTTCTTTGGAAGTGTGTCGGGTTTTGTTTTTCACTCCGCAGAAAGCACCATGCACCATGGGAAGTCACTGCATAAAGACATTATTGCAAAGCTAAGTGCAGTAGTTCCTACAGTTGTTTCTCACTTGAGTAATATTTTCAATGCCCTTAAAAGCATTGATGTTCCACGCAGACACTTTATATAGGTGTCCTGAACAGTCTAGTGGGAGGTAATTTTGCCCACTAGATAGTACTTCATGTTTAAAATCTCTAGAATGCTGCCTACTAAGCAAATGAGCAGGAGTGGAGAGCTGCTGGAGATAGCAAGGTATCTCCATGCCATCTACAGGTGGAAGAATGAAGCTCGGAATATGCAACTTTGGCTGTCCCGTGCTGTCCAGGTTTGCTCTGTTGGATCCTGCTATGGTGGCAATCAGCTCTGCTGTGCAGGGAAAGGCAAGGGCAGTGCTCTGACCCCCCACCCATCCTTCTCTGACAGGGTTGGTACTGAGGAACCAGCAATTCTGCACTACATGGTTGAGACTCTTGTGTAAGTGAGAGCAACAGTGACATTTGTGTCCCTCTGTCACCTTAGCAGGAAATGTGAGTGGGGCCCAGTTGTGGGTGCTGTAGTTGTCCTCTGTGGTACAGAAGACTTTGAAGAAAGTCATCCCAAAACGGGCTGCTCAAAGAGGGTGCTCATAAAATCCCTGTGGTCAAGAGGACAATGTGAAGAGTTTTATCAGTAGGGAAGGGCAGGATGAACTCAGTGGAGCCCAACAGTTTGTCAGGGAAGATAGAATTTTTTAATTGACTATCAAACCATAATCTTGGAAACCTGAGGAAAAGAGGCATCAGCATGTATGTCAGCACAGATAGACATCAATCTTCCCTGGCTAGACAGCAACATGGTTGCTTCTGGAATAATATCAACAACTTGGAAGTGCAGTAAGCTGATTTGGCCTCTTTTATTCAAGCTGTTTCATTTAAATAGATTGTTTACAGCTATTTTTAAATTAGGAGCAATTTAAACCTGTATCTCTACTTTGAAAGATTTGCTTTCATTTGTTATGGCTTATTCCAAAATAAGGTCAAACTGAGGACAAGTACCATCTTAGCCATTCTTTCCATGTTTCTTAATGTTTTTGTGATTTCCTTCATCTTAGCCTAGGACATCCTAGCAAAAGATATGGAGTGGTTGATAGGTAATACTACTAAATAGCTTAAACTTTATCAGAAAAAGAAAAAATTCTTACTTCATCAGGAAAATTTTACTTAGGAACAGTTTAATATCTGCAAAACGTTTGGAACCAGTCAGCAGTCCTGCACATTCCTTTGTGGGACCTCACCTCTTGGCCAGGATTCAGTGCTACTGATGGAGCACCTGAGCCAGTCATCTGTCCCCCTTTACATGGAGTCAGCCAGTGCCAGTAGTTTTGGTTGATCCACCACTGTTGGTTTTAGCATTGTTGTAGTTTTTTGTCACTCTACTTGCTATAGTCCAGGTAAACTACAGCATTTCTTTTGAAAGAGAAAATGCATTGAGCTGTTGAAAAACTTTGCACAGACAAGATTAGAGATGTAATGTACAGTGACTGTGGGACATGAGATTGCCATTCTGTTGTCATTCTGCCTGCAGACTGGTTTTCTGCTACTGGAATGCAACTATTGATGAGCATGGTCTCTGCTCTTTTCAGTTGTGCAATCTCTTCTTGGTTTTGGAGCATTTGTGTTTTCCTGTGTAATGGTGTATTGGCAAAATTGTGGCATTATAATTCATCAAAAATTGTATTTAATTGCTGTAAAGCAAAAAGAGATCAAGGAAATGGATAAACAAAGCAGAAAAAAACTCATCCTCCAGATGTTAGGTAGGATAGGAAGGGTATAGGTCTAAGAACAAGTGTCTAGAAATAGGATTTTGACCTCGAACTGGGCCAAATTATTACACCAACAGTGTGCCAAGGTTGATGGTGAGCACAGAAATGTGTTCTCTCTGTCCTGCCTGGAATGAAGATTTCACCCTTGTATACTCTGGGTTCTATTTATTGAAATACAGCAAACAGTATGAAAAAGCAAATAGGAGCTCTGCAATACCTGTGCACTAGTTTTGCAAAGAGATACAGAGACACAAAATGCAGGTGAGAGAATAGCTGAACTAGCTCAGCATGCAAAGGGTCTCATTGCTTTGCTGCAGGGTGGTGGGTGGCAGAGAAGGTGAGAAAACAAGGGTGCTTGAACAGGCCTAGGGATTGATTTATGTAGAAAGTATGCAAAGGCTGATCTCTGAAAGTAATTGGCATGATCAAATCCAGCTCTCAATTCATGTACAGTCAGGCTACTGACTAGTATATCCTGCCCATTTCACTTAACACCCAAGAACTAGCAGCAGTTTGTGCCAGGAATATGGGATGACTCATTTGAGCTGTTTTGTTTGAAGAAATCAGGTCCCTGGTTGCACTGGTTATTCTGAAGTCTTTCTCACTGACAAGAACAAAGTATGCCCAGAAGATGTGGAAGGTTTCTTTTTAGTATGCAAATAATGTCCTTTACTAAGTTTATTCATTGTCTTATTCTTTGAGATGAAGGGTGCCCTCCATGGTCTGACAAAAGGTGCTACAGCACATACACACCAGGCAAGAGATCATTCTTAGGCTGCCCATTCTTGTCTAATTTATCATCATGGGAATTATGATAATAAATAAATAATGATAAATAAGAGTAGCAGGCACCTCTGGAGATCAGACAGTCCAGCTCTTCTGGCAGCAGAACCAGCCAGAGCCAGTGCCAGCCCTGCTTGTGTTTTGAGTATCTTAAATAACAGAGAGTCCATAACTCCTCAGGGCAACCTCATTCTTGTGTTTGACTATCCTCACAGTAAAAAAAGAAACAAAAAACATTTACTTTTTTTGCCTGCATTGTCTTGTATTTCAATATTTTCCTGTCACTGTGCTCAGATGAGTCCATGGAGCGGAGTTCTTTGCTGTCATTCCATCAGGTATAAGGTCCCCAGAGAGTCATCTCAAGCCTGAATGTATTCTTATATTTTCCAAAATATGTGGTTCAGCTGCCAAACTTGTGAAAACATTGATTTTTATATCCATATTTTCCTGTCTCAACAACTAACACCACATTTTTATTGGTCTGTTCTTGCCAGCTGTTACTCTATTTGCCATCATCCTCTTCTGGATGACTGGATGTTTGCCCTGGATGCCAGTCAGCCTCTTTTGCCCTTCACATTACCCTCTTTTCCAAGGCATACTGGCTCCCAGGCTGAAGGGTGGTAGTGGTTTGGTGGCCTGCCTCAAGTTAAGTACCCACTAGGTGGCCAGACCTTGGGCCTAGAGTTGATGTTTTTTTTCCTGAGGAGAAAACAAGGAGATAAACTTGATTTTCCCTAATACATATATAGAGTGAGGCAGCAGCTGTAGAACTGCCAGGAGGAACTCAGGAGAAAAGTGAAATATGTGGGTTTTTTCTGCTTTCTATTAGAAGAAGGCATTATTCATCTAGCCCAGTAAATTGCTAAGCTTCTAGATCATAAACAAAATAAATAGTTTAAATATAAAACGATCCTTTTAGACAAGGCACAGGGTTGGCATTGCATCCCTGCTTCTCCTGAGAGCTCAGCATGATTCCTGGGAATGGCACTCCCAGAGCTCCATTACTCCCACAAGGGCTCAGAGCAGGAATCCACCCTTGAAAAGAGTCATGGGAAACAGGGCTGGAAATGGCAGGCTCAGCCAAGGATATGCTCCTTCCAGGCTGAATCCTGGGAGTAGATGGGGCCAGGTAGGTTGGGAACCAGCTGGAGACACCCAGTTTCCAAGTTTCCTCCTTAGCTCTCGAATGAGCAGAAGACTGTTCACAGTTCTGTGACCTCAACTGTTCCTTCTCCTGCAGGGGTCAGAGAAAGAAAGGGAACAGAGGTCCAGGACTTTACAATCATATTCCTTTAGAGCTGCAGAATCTCTATTTGGACAAGGAACTTAGAAGCAGAACCTGAAAATATGCAGGTTTTATCTTTTCATATCTGGATATTTTCTTTTCCCTCACAAACAAACATTCTCTTCTACATGTAAACACCCATATTTTCTTCAATAAACTTCCAACAGAGGTCTAAATTAGCCTTGTCTCTCCAGAAAGTCACATTATTTGAATAATACCTGCTTCAGACAGGCATCTAGGAAACAAAATTGTCTGCGAGTAAAGCGCCCCTTCTCACAGTGAAAGAAACAGTACTTCAACAATTAAAATTCTCAAAGATTCATGTTTTGTTTTTTTTTTTACTGCTGTACTTATGCAGCGTTCATATTTCTATGGGAAATTATAATTCTGTGTTTAAGGGATTGGCAGACTGTATTTGGTATCAAGAGAAATGTTGATGTTGCAAGTTGTGTAGACAAAGTAGGAAATGAAACTCTAAACCACAGGATAACTGGCAGAGTTTTGGTATGTGTTGTAGGGTGGGAAAAGTGTAAAATTTCTTACCTGGTTTGGGAAGCAAAATATCCAGAAAGGTTCTAGTTTCAAAGGAATCTATTTTTTTATTGGCACATCCATCAAAGCTACCCACTATTACCTGATTGAAGCCACATGCTTAGAATCATATAATCATTTAGGTCAGAAAAGACCTTTAAAATTGTTGAGTCCAACCACTGACCCAGCACTGCCAAGCTAACCACTAACCTACATTACCAAATGCCACATCTATGGATCTTCTAAATCCCTCCAAGGACAGTGACAACACCACTGCCCTGGGCAGCCTGTTCCAATGCTCTCCACCCCTTTTGGTGAATACATTTTTCCTAATATCCAATCTAAACCTCCCATGGCACAACCAGAGGCCATTTCCTCTTGTCCTATTGCTTGTCACTTGGGAGAAGAAGCCAACCATCATGTGGCTCAAACTCTTTTCAGGTAGTTGTGAAGAGAAATAATATCCCTCTGAGCCCCCCATCTCCCTTAGCTGCTCCTCATAATGCTTGTGTTCCAGATCCTTCAATTGCAGCTTCCTGAAGTCACCACTTTTTTGTTGTAGTGAGGAGGAAACTTCCTGATAGTGGTTTTTGGCTGTAAGGTCCTCCATCCTCTCTGATACATGGGATGTGTGCACCATTTACATTGTGTTGAATGAAGCCCTCCTCTATCCCAGCAGCTGCTCTGAATTTCCCTGTTTTGGGGATTTTTTAACTATTTGAAGTATCTCTCTGTAATCCTATATCACCAAGCACACTGATCTGGTTTTTTGCTTATTAGCTTAATATGTCCTGCAGGCGGGTATTTTTATTTTGTTGCAAGTCAGGCTGGAACTGCCAAGTTTCTCCTTCCCTGTTTGTGGCTGTTATAACCAAGAAGAAATAAATTTTGTTCACTCTAACAGCCATGACCTTTTCAATCTCAAGTGCTTGTACTGAATTCCATTTGAGTTAGCAATTTTTCCTCCAGCACCCAAAAAAAAACCTCTTTGCCCTACTAATAACTTTCACAAGTGCAAAAACTCATCGCTAATCAGGCAGCAGAAATGTCTGGCATTTGGTGAGACTCGTTAAGCTGGTGGCTCTCAACATGTGCACTTCTGTTAAAGGGCACCAGGAAAGGAGATGAGATGGTATTTGCAACTAACCTCTGCTGCTGCTGGAATATCACGGGCAGAGAGTTGATTGATCAGTAGAGCTTAAGCAGCACTTAATTTGCTACTTAAGAGCAACAGATACCGTGATCCAACACCAGGGTGTTGGACCAAGATAAAAAGTGCCTATTTCTAATTTCCTTTGCTAACAACATGGCTGAGCTTGTGGTGGAGAAACCCACCCCACACCATGTGAGAGGAAGGCAAAGGAGAATCCCTTGATTTTCAGGATGAGTGGACTGTGAGATGAAATGAGAACTGGCTGAATGGCAGATCTCAGAGGGTCGTATTCAGTGGCACAGGGTCCAACTGGGGACCTGTCACTAATGGTGTCTCCCAAGATTCAATACTGTCCCTGGTGTTGTTTGACTTGTTCATTGGTGGATAAACATTGGATGAAGGGAAGATGCCTCCTCAGCAGCTTTGCTGGCAACACAAAGCTGGGAGGAGTGGCTGATACACCAGAGGGTTGTGCATCCCTTCAGAGGGACCTTAGGCTGGAGAGATGGGCAGACAATTGTCCAAAGTTCAGCAAAGGGAAATGCAGGTCCTGTGCCTGGGATGAATAACCCCACCCACCTGTACAGGTTGGGGATGACCTGCAGAGGTTGACTTGTACCAGGATAACTGGAAAGTAAACTGGACAGCAAGAGGAAGTTGAACCAGTGTTTGGCTGGAGGGAAGTTGGCCTGACAGGGGGAGATGAATCCATCAGAGGCATACCCTCTCTCCTGAGCTGACTGAGACTCTTCATGCTTGTTTTTATAGCCTTACACAGGGAAAAAAAAGACTAGTTATTGAAAAAAACGTGCCATATGCTGTTGCATATGGCTGTAACATCTGCATATGTACCCAGAGATCTGATATATGTGATAAGCTTCTGTTACAAATCTAACAGTGAAGGAATTATCTTTTGGAATTTTTTTAAATTCATGTTTTTAAACTGTCTTTAAGGCCTCCTGGCTGCCTCTTTATGGGGTTTCATGGAGCCTGCAGGGTCCAGTGAATATAGAAGGTATTTACAGTTATTAGTCTAAGAGTTACCAATACTCCTGCCATCCCCGAGGACATGTGAAGGCTGAGTGAGCTGTCCCAAACTCTTCCATTAACCACTGCTACCAACAAGCAGCAGAGGAGTGAAGTAAATTCAAATTCAAACCACTTAAACAGATGTTTTTGCACCTTCCATCATCCTTTTTTCCTCAGCTGATTCCTATGACTAATGAAAGTAGTAGAATATAAAGAAATCAAAATGTACTGTGTCTCCAATGGTGACATTGTTAAGGTAAAGAATTTAATATAGTTACAAAAATAAGATGGAAAAAAAAATCTGTATTCATAATTCAGATGAAATGGAGCAAAGGCTACTGCTCCTCATGCTTTAAGATGTCGCTGATAACCCAGCTGACTAGTTAATCCAAGACACTGGAACTAGTGACTGTAGGAGATCTGTTCATCATATATGAAAATTCTTCTGTTTTCTCCAAAGTTAGTGTCTTCATCAAGAAGGAGTTCATGAAGCATTGATTTTGTGTTGTGTTCATACAGCACCCAGCATGAGGGAATTGCCCATCCTGGAAAAAGTTGTTAGACTAAAAGGATTAGGGAAAATAACACATATCAGGTAATGAAGTGATATTTATCTAGTTCCCCACTGAACTAGAATGATGCCGTAGGGGTCTGAGACACAAAGTGCATCTGGACAGAGACAGAGAGTTCATGAAAAAGCAAAATGTTCCATCTCATTCAGTTGAACTTGTGGAGCAAAATTCTCAATCACATATAAGTTCTCCTGAACTTTTAAGGCAGAGTCATAGAATCACAGAATCATTGAGGCTGAAAAAGAGCTCTAAGATGATCAAGTTTAGCTGATAACCCAGCAATGCCTTGCTCTCCAATAAACCATGTCCCTCAGTTCCCCATGCACAAGTCTGTGGATCATTGTTTTTTCCACCTCTCAGGCAGAACCACTGAACACCTCTGTGTGTTTGAGCCCTTTAAACTTGCAGGTTTTGCATTTGCTGCAGGGAATTGCCTGTGGGCTTAGATGGGGTGAGGGGGTGGCAAGGAAATTGGAGTTATTTCCAGGCTCCTGAAATGATGCACTTGTAGGAGTGTCCAGAACAAAGCAGCGAATGAGATCTCCTCATAGTGGGGATAGCCACTTCTTAATTCAGCATTAAAATTATCTATTTCAATATTGAATCAACACTTAAGAAAAATCAGTAAAAAACAGATTGTAAAACCATTTGATTTGTGGATAGTCTCGGATGATAGCTACTGAAAAATGAAAGAAAACAGCCCAGACTGAAGCCCTGTGCTTCAAAATAACCCAAAGTAAGAAATAATATATCATCAGTTCATTCAGTATTGCTTGCAACCTGCTGTTTGTGCCAGAGATATGAAAACATAAGATTCCTATGGAAGGTTTCTTGGATTGCAAAAATTCCTGGATACTGCTTGAATTATGTGCCAATAGCTCAGCATTTGTGGAAGGTGTCATCTAATTAAACCAGAATTTTTAAGTACCAGATAGCACGAAGACCAGTAATAGGAGAGCAAAATCCATCTGTATTACAGATGGAATAGGCAACTCTAATAGTATGGCTTTAGGCAATGTTTAATTGAGTAGTTAAATTATCTTTTCCAGATGGGGAAAAAAATTACTGCTCATCTCTCCAATTTATTTCAGCTTCTTCGCATTCTGTTTCCTGAGGGAATTGTGAGGGAGTGTGGGACATCCCCAAATATGCCCAGAATGATTTATTTACCCAATGTGTCATAATTTCCCCTTGAAGGAGAATGTCTTATATGCATGTGGAAGTCAGTGTGTATGTAACTGGCTGTATTTTGCTCTTTTCTTGCAAAGAATATCTGTGGTGCTAATCACAGCTGTATGTTACATACGTGTATGGGAAGTTTTAAGTGTACTCTTTCTAAAAAAGCAAGAGAGAGGATTACTGGTTCATCATCCTTCAGTCAAATCAGGAGCTTGTATCTCAGTGGAGCCATGCAATTTGCCTAAGAAGTTTTTCCAAGCTTTGGGACTGAAAATCTTCACATTGACTCACTGCATTTTGTAGAATGAAATTATTTGTGGCAACCTGAAAACTGTTACTCCTCAGGTTGCCTAAACTCAACCAAATGAACATACAGCAATGTGTGATACTCTGAGTGGTACATGGGAGCAGAACTGAAAATTTTGGATAATTTCAGTTGATTAAGTATTGGATCCATGTGATTCCATCTGCCAAAACATTTTCCATGATCAAATGTCTGCACACAAGCATAGCCATGCTAGAGTATGCTAGTTTGTGTGCTTTATGCTGGCTACAGGAGCACATCTGGTGTTCCTTCTGGGGTGAAAATTCCTGCCCCAAAGGGACTCCTTGGAAAGTCTTGAGCAGATCTGGGTTGGTTGGTTGGTTGGATTAATACCTGACTGCTAGGCTGTGTTGTGTGACTGTGATGTTTTTGATCAGGTGCTCTGAGCCTAAAGAAAAAATTCTCACATCTTGTAGAACTACAGTTCAAATCCCCCATGATGTCTGACTATTTGTGGATGTAGTAACAGGCCTCTGTGCATGGCAGACAGCTGGGCTCAGTCTGCCCCTTTCCAAACAAAGTCATGCTGTCCAGTTGGTCACATCTCAGCCATTGGTCTTGGCTGTGGGCTCAGGAGATAACCATGTTCCCCTTGTGTGGCCTGAAACTCTGCTGCAATTCTGGTGAAATAGGTTTAAAAGCACTTGGGGAAGAAAGTCTCTGTAGTAGTGCACAAGAATCTTGCTGCTATTGGAGTATTATTACCTCTGGGAATAACTACTGGGGCTAGAGAAAATGACCTTTTAAATTACAGGTGGTCTATTTTTCCCCTTGGTAAAAGTTTTCTTACAACAAAGTTAACAAAATTGTTTTAATGAATATGGATGCTTATTGCCCAGAAGCTCCATGGGTTTTAGAAGATGCCCTCAGGGGAAAATGCTGACTGGAAGAGCAGAGGGGGCAAAGTAGATACCTCAAATGTTTCTCTCCAGACATGTTGAGTTCAAAGTGCTTTCAGGTTGTAGAGGTGCAGCATGGTCAGTGTGAGCCCTGAAAAACTCCTTTGTTTGGCATGAGTTGTCACAATTTAATTTTTAAAATGAAAGTTCACAGATGCTTTTAAAGCTGCTTGGAACATGAATTTAACACATACAGTTTGTGAAAAGTCTTTCATAGCCCACTGCTTTTCAATAATCCTGTCTCTCTTAGACCAGTCCAAGTTTAGGGCTTTCAAGCAAACAGCCCTGAGCCATTCTCTGTGGCAGGATCAATGCCCTGAGGGGTGGCTACATTGTAAGGATGAAAGGCTTGTTCTACACTCAGGACTATGTAGAGCAGCAAATATATATTTTACTGCAAGTCTCTACACATCCATAAACAATGTTCCATATTGCAGTGCTGGGAGGGTTCAGAGCACCGTGTACCAACTCACTGGCACTGGGGAGGCCTAGTCAGGCCTGGTGCTGACACACATGGGGCATGTGCAGCTCTAAAAGGAGACAATGCCAGGAAAATACATAGAACGAGTTGCTGAGGCTCCTACAACACCACTTCCATTTCCCCACAGTCAGGCTGCTTACAACTGTGCCTTCCCCACTGCTGCAATAATTTTTTCCACATGGGGCATGACCTGTTATCTTTGTGCCTGGTGCCAAAACAAACTGCACTGTGCTGGGTTGCTGGTTTCTGCTCAGTTGCTCAATCCATCCACTTCCCACTGCCTGGGCATTTGACCCACCTCTGTGCCAGTTGTTATCTCCTAATTTTGTGTGATGACCTAGAGTTTCTCAGGGGTCTAAACATCACCTAAACAGAAAAGACAGCGTGATTTTAAAGCAGATGCACACCCAGGGCATTGCTTCTCTATGCTTGTTCCTCAGCATCCCCAGTTTAGTTCTTGCACCCTAACTTAAGCTCTTCTTATCATTGTGCTGTTGCACATCCCAGGTTGCAGATATGAACAAGAGTACATATGCTTCAGTTCATAACCCTGTCCTTTTTAGTGGCACTTCAAAGAAATCAGTGTAGTGATACAAGTGATTTTTTATTGCATTGTAGGACTGTATTTTATGCTCTGAAGGAACACTTACTTCACATAAAGGCTTTGACATTTTTATAGAAATGGCTATAACTGTGTTATTCTATCTGAGGAAGAATTTATTAAGCCTAGATCTGGATCTCCTTTCACATTATGCAAATGACTAATAACAACCCTTCTTCATTACCAGCTCAGTGGCAAGGCCAGGGGTATTAAATCCCCCTTTCTTCATTCTGCATCTATCAGTCTGCCACATTAGGCTGCAACACATCATCAGAATTCATAAAACCAGCCCAGGCTTGTACAGGGATATGAGGCTGCAAAATTAAAATGCAAGTTGCAGAACATGGTGTTTTTTTGCCTGTTGTGAGAAGAGCAAGCTGAGGCATTTTGGGGCATATTGGGTATGTTGGTGTGTTGAGTGAGGCATGACAACGTCATGTTTACTTGTGATTATGGAAAATTTTGCAACTACCTTATATTGGGGGACAGAAGTAAGGTTTCATTTCCCTCACTGCTCTGCCTAGATTACATATCCTGCTTTTTGTATTTTCAGGAGTGGTTTCCACTGTTTTCCATCCAGATGTGCAATCATTCCCTACATCTCCTTGCTCTCATTTTGGAGCTAGCTACAGTGGGCTGGAGTGCTTGTGACACCCAAGAGAGCTGAGAAGACTTTACTGCATTCTGAGTGATGTTTAGACATTCACACTAGTAAGATGAATCTTATTTCTCTGAAAAACAATCTTTGATTGTGTTGGAGATTCGTTTGGGGGTTGTATGAAATGCTAAAAGTTTGAAAGCAATAAGGACTTTTCATTATGTAAAGTCAACAGACTAAGAAAGTAGCCATCCCAGACTAATTTCTTGCTGGATAGTTGGGGTCAGCCCCCTGGGAGGAACACCTGAATTAAACTCTAATGGTGTATCCCAGTAAAGTAAAGCCCATTTCTCCTCAGTCTGGGATAACCACACAACCACTGAAACTGGGTAAATGAGCTGAAAACAATAGTTGCTTCTCTGGCTTCAGTATGCTCTGAAAATAACAGCTGAATCAAGTCCTGTAGCTGAGAAAAGTAAAGGAAAACTTGTTTAGTGGATGTGGATGGGATTTTGTGTGGGCTAAACACCAATTGTTCAGCATCTTTTGTGGGTGGATCTAGCCCAACTGATCAGAAGTGTGATGTGCTAAGTGAAATAATACATATCTGAGAGAGTTCCTGGCCATCATTTTATGGACAAAAGGAAGAAGAAAGAGGCAGTCCTGTGAGTTTCATTTTCTTAGCAGGGGACAGTTGTCAGTGTTCTTTCCAGAGCAGTTCCAGGAACTGTAATTACTCTTCTGTGTATCAAAGGAGAAGGGTGTTTACACCTGACATAGTCTCTGGGTAGATGAGATATTCTGTCTTGGGAAATTGTCACCTTCAGGCTGGCTGCTCCCACACAGCTAATGAAGAGCACAATTTTCCCCTGCAGTGTACTTGTAGCAACCTGCCAGTGTTCACCCAAGGCAATAGCAGTTTTCTCTGTTTTCATAGCCTTTAAGTCACTCTCTGGCCTGACAAAAAGTACTGATGTAGATTCTTCAGAGCTCAGTCTGATTTCTGTTATACAGCATTAACTTAATAAAAACAGTATTTGTGTTCCAGAAAAACACATAATAAAAGTCATAATTAAGATACAGGGTATCACCTGTAGTGAACTCTGAGTTGGTGTGAGCATCACCAGCTCCTGCTCTTTCTGAACTCATGTCCAGCCTTTCATTACACCTCTGGGCCTGCCCCAGGTCTGCTGTGGAAAGAGTTGTGATGTGCACCAGTGGTCCCAGCAAAAGGACAGTCCCAATGCAAGGACAGCCATGTGCTGGGGACTCTGCTCATGCAGGGTCCTCACAGGTGCTGCTGTAGTATGGGCCTCTGTTCAGGTAGCTCACTGATGAGCAGAGCAAGTAAGGACTACAAAGCTGCAGTCTGGAAGGTAGAAATAGATACTAGGTTATAAAATATTACGCAATTAAACTAACAGCTTCCTTTAACAACTAGAAATAAATTTCTTTGATGGGGGCTCATCAATGATTCCTTTTATACTTAAATAAGTTCAGAGAAGTGCAGCCAGCTTCTAGAAAAGGGACTTTATGAAACAGACTTAAATAAACCTCCAGACCTGGCCATCCTTCAGGGCTGTTGGGTCGGCTGAGCTTTCCCAGCACCCCATATCAGATCTGGGGGCTCAGCACAGTAATGCTGAACACGAGAACACACAGACCTAAGACGCAAACAGGTGTGGGTGTGTGGGATGGTGATGAGCGGGCTCCCGGCAGCGGAGGCTCATTCCCTGCTGCGCAGCTCCATCTAGGGGCTGCTGCCCGCCCGGAGCAGCCGGGACACAGCACTTCCAAGGCAAGATTCCGAAAAATTGGCTGCTCCTAGCAGGGAGAGCTCCGGAGCTCCCCCTCGCCCTGCTCGGGAGTGGCGGGGAGAGAAGGACTTTGTCATCTGGTGTGCGGCAGTCCTGGCACCAGCGGGGATTGAGCTTGGGAAGCACAAAAAGGATTCGCTGTTTTTGGCAGGCAGAGATGACTCTTTGCAATGGCACTGGACACAACGCTCTTAGAAGCATCCGCTTTTCATCAGGTGTCTTCTTGAGCTTAACCTGATTAAATTTATTCAGTAAAAGAGTGGTCAAGCATTGGAAGAGGATGCCCAGGAAAGTGATGGAATCACCATGCCTGGTAGTGTTTGTTTCAAAAATGTGGTTCTTGGGGACATGGTTTACTCAAGGACCTGGCCCTGTTGGGTTAATGGTTGGACCTGATGATCTTAGAGGGTTATTCAACCTCAACCATTCTGGAATTCTAAATTAACTCAGGCTTACCTCGAGTGAAGCTTCCCTTGGTGCGATTCATTCTGGTGAAGGCGCTGTGAAATCCTGGGCTGGGAAGCAGACCCGAGGGCACTTGCAGCTCCCCCTCAGTGGAGACATTGCAGGAACGGAACAGCCTGGCACCACCGTGCCCCTCTGAGCTCCCGCTGAGCTGAAGCTTTCCTGTCTTCAGGAGCACTTCTTTTGCAGGCAGTAGTGACCTACAGTTAATCACAGTAAGGCTTGGGATGCTGACAGGGCAAGTTCCTGTATGGTTTTCTTTGTTGAACTACATCAAAAGGACTTTAGTGAGGTTCTCTGAGGAGGACATTGTTTTCCAGCTCCTCAAGGAGGCTTTGCATTGCACGTGTCCCACGAAGCCTCTCAGGTGGGAGGAAAACACATGAACAATGTTGTGCTCTGGGATGGAGTGGGGCATTGCAGCCTTCACATGTGGCATGAAGGGGGGTAAAAAAAGGCAGGCCCAGTGGCATTGTGCATTATCCTTTATAGGAGAGGTAAACCTAAAAGCATGCAGATTCTGAATGCCTAACATAGGGAAAGGGCTGGAGAACTCAAAATGTGAGTGAAGGTTCCCTGCTCCAGGCTTGCTGGAGAGCTGATGAGTGGTAATATACAATCAAAGACTAATTGCCTTCAAATAAGAGGAAAACCAGCTTCAGGCTAGCTGACAGAGAACCTGCTGGCTCTGTCTGATGCATATGCAGAAGCACATCAGCAGCAGTCAGCACATAAAGTCAAGACTCCTAAGTATTTGCTAGTTAATGATCCCAGGGGAAAGGTCACAGTTTTGTCATAGCAGTGAAAAGAACACCCCCATCATTAACTGTTTACAGGTAATCACAGTTACATCCTACTTAGCCATTTTCCAATATACCAGCATAATTTTGAGGGGGTCCTTCTAAGCCGAAGAAGAATTGGCCACAAAAAGAGACCTTTCCTGCTCTGTATGCAGCAGTCAACGTCTTAACATGATGTTTCATAAAGCCAAATTTGTACTAATGTCAACAAAAACAGCAACAAGCAAAGGAAAGACCAACAAAGAAACCATCTTCTACCAAGGAAGATGCAGCAAGATTCAATGAAATGTGAATATTATTTATTTACAGAGTGATTGCCATATTATGGATGACAGTAAAACAGGAACATCTGTCACCTGGCCTGGAACTAATGCTCCCATGCCTATGTCCTGTCTTCCATGTAATCAGTGCTGCAGCCTTGAAGCAGAGCTTTTAGTGTTTTATACTGTCCAACATGCCTAATTAGCAACTTTAGTAATTGTCTGTAAATTTTGCCATGAAGGGATGATAGAGCAGAGACCTTTCACACAGCACCAAATGGGTAACTACTGTGGACCTGCCACTACTACTCAAGCAGCCAGTTCTGTTCTGGATGAGACAGAAGATGCAATCCTCTGGTGTAATGATGAAAGGCCTGAGGGAAAGTGATATTTTCTCATTTTCACACGGAGAACAGGAACATGTGCATGTGTGGGGAGGATATTCATGGGGCAGAGATATGAGATAATGGAAAGTTCTAACAGTGGAAAGCAAATAGAATCCTGCCTAGACTTCTGCATCTTCAGATCCTCCAAGGCTCTCTGTTCTTCAGCAGCTTCTCAAAACATACAAGTGCCAACATGCAGACCAATTAGAGGAGCACTGACGTGTTTGTGTGCTGAAAAGACTAGAGGTAATAAGTCTTCATCTGAAAGGAGGGGCCATCCTGTTAAAAGGAAAGGCTGAGAAACATTGGTCTCTGCAGTTCACAGGGTGTTTTGCCCCCTTCGTGTCTGCCTGTGACTGCATCCCATCTAGCCAGGGTCAGTGAAGTAGTGTCCTTCACTGCCTGCTAGACAGCCACTCTAAGAAGCCCTATCTGCCCCCATGTTTCACCAAGGGGTCTTCAGTAGCAGGCTTGAGTTTTTTGTCTCTTTGTTGTTAGTTTATGTAAAAAAAAAAAACCCAGAAAAAAAATAAGCCTAAGTCTTGAAAACCTTCGAAAGCTTCAGCTGTTTTTGTGTGTGAATTTTAGAGGCTGTAACTTGTGTTCCTGGTGAGGTCTCAGAGGAGCTTCAGGCAGGGTTTCCACATGCCTAAGAAGAGCACCACCAGTTCTGAGGAACTAGTGACTTTCTCCTCCAAAGCTCCACATTTTCGTATCCCATATCCTTCCTGTGGTTAAAGAAAAAACAGATCTCTATTTGCATTTTTAAGGTGTAGGAATGAACCATCCTCAGAGATACTTGATTACACAGTTGTACAGCAACTTCTGCTCAGTGGCACATGCTGCACTCCCCTTTTTCCCAAGCAAAGCTGTAATGGGTGCTTTGGATACAGCAAAGCACTTCACTGAGAGCCTTCCCTGAGTGAGGATACCCTGTTAATCCACTCTGCAGAATCTCCTGGGGACTTTCTCCTCTTTATGCCTAGCAGGAAAGCTGGGCAAAGGGAAATGCCTGACTTGCAGCTTCTTGGTGGAGAAAACATGAAGCATGCTACTCAGTAAATTAAATCTATATATTCATGGTGTCCTCTGAGCAATGTTCATTCACCTGAAAACTAAGGCTTCTGGCTGGATTCAAATGTCTTTTGGGTATGTACTGGATTCAAACAAATTATTTCTGTCACTGTAGCTGACCTTGGAGAATTTTATTAGTTAGTTAAGATGCTGAATGCAAAGGACAGAACTGAAGCACACAGTAACACTGAAGCCACAGTGTCAGTTAAAATTCGGCTATTCTATTAATTAAATCTGGCTTACATCCTAAGGTGCTGGTATTCTGTATTGCTATAAACTTATTAGCAGTCATTTTACTGGAGAATGAAAATAACATCACTATAATACTGGTAGATGGCTTAATATGTAACAGGACAGTGGAAAAACTAGTAATTTTACTAAAGTTTGTAAATCTTGTTGTGTGGATGACCCAATGTGCTGGATCTCTGAAATGCTTTCCAGGACACACGATGAACAGGGACTATTTTTTGTGTCAGCCACAATGAAAATAAAATAGAGATTTTTCAGGAACAGTGAGAAGGGGAAGCAATATTCATGTAACTGATGTTGTGAAGCTCATCAGAAATTCTTTACTTTTAGGACTGTTTCAACAATGAAATGACAGGTTTTTAAATCCTCCCACACAATGCAGTCATACAGTAGTATCACTAATTGTTGCACTATAGCATTATTTACTCCCAAGCACTGTCTTTCTTATTGCTAGTTTAAAGTATATATGCATGTATGTGTTCACTAATCTTCTTTCTAAAACAAAACTTTCTGCTTTCTGTCTGCAAACATCACCCTGTTTTCATCTGACCCCAACTGCTGAGGAAGGTGATAATGTAACCACTTGGTCAACCTGACTGCCAGGAATGTCTTCTACAACCAAAGGGAAACCACATAGGTATGGCTATGACCCTGGCCCTGCAAAGGACCCTTTGCCTCTTATTCTCCACTAATATCGATGTGAAAGACAAAGGGGAATTCTTCACACCATCCCCTTCTAAACAACAGGGGAATGCTTCATGACAGCTGCTACTGATGAACTTACTGGAGACCCAGTTTCTTCCTGCTTCTTTTCAACTGCAAGCATGGAAGAGCTGAGGGCAATTCTGCTGCTGAGGGCATCTCTTGAAGGAAAAGGGAGGTCAGCCCAGAGCTACTAGGCATAAAGTATTATAGTTCTGATTGCATTAAACTACATCCTTTTTATGAGCAGACAACATGCAAGCCATAAAATTAATGGATATTTCTGTACTCTGTAAAATGTGTCTTTAGGTCTGTCCAGAGAACAACAGCATTCACAGTTTCTCTGTATGGGTGGAGTTGCGGAATGCATTGATTGTTTGTCACACAATTCCCTGCTGTTGTGACTAAGGGATCACTCTTCCCCTACTACTCCCAGTGCACTGAGCCCTGGTCTAGAGGTTAATGTGCCAACCCCAAAACCTGTCTGCTGATACAAGTTATTGCCTAGTTGCATTTGCTCTAGCCATTCTCTTGTTTCCAGGGGGCTGTGAACTCAGAAAGAGAACAGCTTTTTTTCTCTGTTACCTCCTGGGACTGGTGCTGCCCTGCTGTCCCCTCTCCTGGTGTGCAGAGCACTGGATGCCACAGGACAATCCATTCCAGAAGCAAGCCAGGAAAAGGGGGATGGGAATGGTGGCAGCTAGACCTCATGCCTATGCCTCAGCCCCTAACTGGTTTTCTAATATAGGTTCAGGTAGATTCCTTAGAGAGTCAGATAACGAAGATAAATACTACACACAGAATAAATGCAGAGGACACCAACATAACCCTAGATGAACAGTTTAGTGCTTCTCTGTGTGCATATAAAAGTAGAAGCATCTACAGGTTTTCATGATTTTCCTGGACTCTTAGAGCAGTCCTACAGTTCTGTATTTGTTGAATATTTTTTTCTTATGAAATTTCTGTTATTAACTAGAAAATAATCTCCCCTTTGTGACCCTTTTGGCTAAGGTGGAAAGTGTTTGTGGTCTGCCTCAACTAAAACAATGTGAAATTTTACCTAATCATTTAGTTTGAAATTAGTCAGATTGTGATTTTTTTTGCCCATGTGATGAACTTGCAATCAAGGAACAGATTTTCAGCAAATGAATGGGTAGAATTTATCTAAATTTAGTTGTCATTGTACTTCTTTATCCTTCTATAGTGGCAAATAAACTAGAGAATTATCCACAGTCAACCTACCCTCTTCTTCTGTCCCACAAGGAGAGTTACACTTATGGAAAAAGGATAAATATAGCCATAATATTGTCTCAGCACCTGCAGGGAATGAGCTGAGCATTAATCCATTCATTGGAAGAGCTAATCTTTGGATAAAGGACATTATCTTTGAAGATAGTGCTTTGATCCACAACAACATTCCCAGTGAGAAAAGAGGCACCACCTGAGTCTCTGCACAGCCAAAGCCAGGTTTTTATTTGATGTTTCTGCACTTGAGAGTGGGAACAATCCCTCAGGTAAAGGGTGCAATGTAAACAGGCTGTGAATTAGTGAAATGAAGTCATGTCTAGGGAGGTCAAAAACAGAAACTGTGGCCATACAATGTAAAAAGTTCACTAGTTAAAGACGCCACTGAAACTCTTGTCATGCTTTACCAATACTAAGATTTCTTCTGTTTCAAGGGCTTTGTTGTGGTCTCCTTAGGCTGTGAGTTTCCTTTCATGTATCAGATATTCCTGTTAAGGTCAAAGCTAATTGTCATGGCTGTTTTAAAGTTGTTTAATGGCTACTGTATTAGAGTTTAAATAATTCTGTACTTTTGGGAAGGATGAACCAGGAAAACCTTACAAATATGAATGTTTAGATTCTGAGAATATGGAAACCATAAGCGAGATTGGAAGGAAATCCATCTTTGAGATACCCAACCTCAGTTACTAAATAACTAGAAGACAATAATGGCCAGCTGAAAGTAATCCCCTCTTGATAGAACAATGTCTTCTGCTGGAGAGCAGGTCCAAAGGTCAGAGAAGACCCTGCCAGGGTCCAAAGAGTAGTTTTTAAAGTATAACACATGATGGTAATGATTCTTATAGGCTGTATGGAAATGCTATAGAATTTGTATCTTGTGTTGGATTGGTTAGTGGAAATTAGAATATTCAACAATTTATTGTAAAAGGGAAAATCTCTCTCTTACTGCTACCACCCCTCTCTTACCTTACTCTCTTACCCCCTCACCCTCTTATTCTCTTACTTCTTTCTCTTACCCCATTCTCTCTCTGTCCTATTCTGGGCTGTGGCTGGCAGCTCTTAGCAGGACTCTGTATACCCATGCCCTTACAGTAAACTGCAGTTTTAAACCAGCATATACAGAGTGCCTGAGTTTGTCCCTGAGGACTGTCCACCCCAATACAGAGTCTCCCACAGTTTGGCGTCCACACATGTCTTAAGGTCCAGTTCACCTTCTTCGGCTGTGGGACATTTCTTCATGGATGGTAATTAGAGCTACTTTTAATTACTTTCTCAGTTTTCAGGAGCACAGCCTTGTGTTGTTCTGCAGCATTTTGATCTGGAGCTCTTAAAAATCAAACTGTCGAGGGAGCCGTCGAGTGAGGGGAGCCAAGCTCTGGACGGACTTCCCTGACAGCCCTTGAGCATGGACACTGCTGCTGGCCAGTGGTGTCTGCAGCTCTCCCAGGGACCCCGCCATGGAATTCCCCCCACGTGGAATTTCCTGCATCGCCTGAGTTGCAGCTCACAGTTTGGAGGGAGGTCCCGAGCACGCTAAACCATTGCCCAAGGACGCATACAGTGCTGCTCAGAGGGGGGGACCAGGAATACAGCATCTTCCGCACAGCAAGACTGCCTAGCCAGACCCCGGAAATCGGACACTGTATCTGCAAAAACCGAAGTTAGTACATATAGCTAATAATGGGACAGACTCATTCCACTCACGAGAGAGTGTAAGCAACTGAAGCATTTATTAAGTTCCAGTCAGCATAACCTGCCTAAGCAGGAGTTAATGAATCTCTTAGAATGAACTTTAATTAACTTCCCAAACGCAGACCGTTCTGCAGTCTTTACCAAGGACTTTTGGGATAAAGTCGGGGTGAAGCTCTTTAATCATATTTCCTGCTGAGATATGGCTGCAGCAGAACTAGTCCCAGCTTGTCGGGCGCTAGTTGAGCTGTTTGCCGAAAAGCAGCCGTCCCCGGCTGCCGTGACGCCAGGCCCTGCTCCTGCTGCGACCCAAGCATGCAAACAGCCATTCCAGCCCCCGCTCCTGCAAGCGTCACGGGCCTTGCGGCCACTATCCCCCACGCTCCGCGGCCCCTTCCCCCGCTCCCGCATCCCCGGATCCCATCCCTTCAAACCCGCGTCCGCGCCCGATCCTGCCATGTGCGCCCCCGCGGTGTCCGCGCCCGATCCTGCCATGCGCGCCCCCGCGCTGTCCGCGCCCGATCCTGCCATGCGCGCCCCCGCGCTGTCCGCCCCCGATCCTGCCATGCGCGCCCCCTCCCGCCCCCGCGCCCGCAGCCGTCCCTGTCTCCGATGCTTCCTCGGTAACCGCAGATCCCGCTCCTCCTTTCGCAGTCGGTGCTTTCCCCGCCACCGGCTCCATGGCGAGCCTGCCCCTTGGCTCCGCCCTGCACACCCACCTAACCCCATCGCCACCACCCAACCCCCACTGCTAGTCACGCCGACCCTGCCCCCCTCCCTCGTTCCCTTTGGCTCTGCTGCCCTCCCCCCGCTGCTCGCCAGCACGGCTACACACCTCACGGCAGGGGCGGCCATTATTGCAAGTGAGTTACAAACACAACATGCTGCACTGCCCGTAGCCCCCTCGGTCCCTCCTGTCGCCACAGAAGCGGCAACGGTGCTGGCCACAGTCCCAAAATGCCAGGGCATGCCTGCCGGTCCCGCGCCAGCACCGCCAGCAGCAGCGCGCCCGGCCCCGGGCCATGAGCCGGGGGGGCGCAGTCCGGAGTGTCCCCGCTGCCTGTACCACCCCGCGTGAGCACAGCGGCGCACGAACGTGCTACGGCCGCCACCCTGGCTCAGCTTCCAGACTCCCGGTGCCCACAGACCGCGCCCGCTCCACCGCCTCAGCTTCCCGCGACTGGCCCGCCTGCCATGCCCACCCTGGACACTGCACCGCCGCCCCAGCCGCCCTCTCCCGCCCCGCCTGGCACGCCTATGTTAGACGCGGCACCGCCGGTCGCCGCCATGGCCCCGGATCGGGCCGCGCCATTTTCACCGCAGCCTCCTGCCTCCAAACTGCCGCGCGCTGCAGCCCCGCATCCACCTCCCACTTTAGCCCTTCCGGACACAACTCCGCTGCCCGTATATCCCAGCACCGCTCAACCCTCCCCGCATCCCGCCGGAACCGACCACCAGCAGCCCGCCACGCTCGCAGCCGCCATGCCCGTCCCGTGACACCGGAAGCAGGCGTTGCAGCGGCACAGTGCACATCAGCGCTTCCTGCAATGCGTCATTCCGCGGCAGCCGCCTTCCCTGCGTGCCGGCGCTGCCTGCAGCGGTGTCCCTCCGCCAATATCCCTCCGCCGGATCACTGAGCGGCGCCTTCGCGGCCCCTGGGCCGCCACAGCGAATGCCCGCGGCACTGCAGCCGTACCTGCACCGGACTTACCCATTTCAGCGCTGTTATCGCAACCTGGCGCACACATTATACAAGATAGAGGGGGAGTTGACGGCATAGCACCCACATTAATAAGTACAGAACAGACAGGGAACTATTTTACACCTGCAAATGCTTTGCCTATTATGCAAAAGACATTTCCGCTTCAAAATGGGACAATGTATCCTCAAAACTCACCAGACTTAAACCCCCCAAAATATTATGATAATTCCCTGTTGACAAATTGGCAGGAGATCAGAAGAGACATTTGCAAAGATGAAAGCCTCAACGTGATGGCAACTCCTGTTACATTCAGTCAGCAGCCCAGTGGTCCTAGGAGATGGTCTCTCATTCCATCTCATGAAATTAAAGAATTAAGAAAAGACTTGAGGGATAATGGCATCTCCTCGCCCTATTTCAAACAGCTGCTAAAAAGCAGACAGACATACACTTACACCCAATGACTGTAAGAATCTATCTTAGGTAATGCTTATAGACTCACAATATCGTCTATGGGAATTGAAGTGGAAACGAATGCTCACTGAAACACTAGCAACATACATAGTACAAATGTAGATTTGCATGCCCTGACCATATCTAAAATAACAGGTTACCATCCCGATGACAGAAATGAAGATCAAATGAATCTCCCCAGAGCAGCCTTAGATGACATCAAGAAGATGGCTTCTTGCAGATTCAGCCTGCAGGGAACTTTGAAAAAGCCTATAACCGGATTACCCAGGACATATCTGAACCATTACTACGTTTGTGGGTAGGGTGATCCAGGCAGCTGAAAGACAGTGTGCTGACGACATAGCTCATCCCTTAATGATACGAGACATTGTTGAAAATAATGCCAATACAGAATGTAAAAAGGCCATCAAGGCTATGGCAAAGGAGAAGCCCACAGTGCCTGAAATGATAGATGCCTGCAACAAAATTTGAAGTCCACAGCAAGTGGCCTCTATTCAAGCAAATGAACTTGGAAAAGCCCTGGGAGAACAAATTGAAAGAGTTCTCACAGCTCAGACATCACAAGCTGCTGCACTGGCAGCACAGGCAGAAGCCTGAGACCAGAAACTCGTGGAAATCCTAGCTGCTCTGCACCTTAATTCTCAACAAAACAATAACACCATGGCTGTGAAGACTTTCAAGGATTGTGCTGCATGAATTTATTTGACCATTCTGTTTCCATTCATAAACAGCTGCAAAATCTAAGGGATTTAGCCGACCAAATTAAAAGGGATGACCCATCATGGCTAGACAGTTTGTTCAAAGGTTGGAGCTTTGCACCTTGGCTAAAGGAACTCTATAAAATAGGTTTGTTTTTTCTAGTAGTAATAATTGTAGTTATAGTATTTGTACTAGTTATAGCATTTGTACCCTGCATACTCCAGTGTGCACGACAAGTAATGAGCAAGGCAATGTCCAATATATTAGTTGTTGAACTAAACGGGGGAGATGCTGGGAAGGATGAATCAGGAAAACCTTATAAATATGAATGTTTCGATTCTGAGAATATAGAAACCATAAGCCAGATTGGAAGGAAAGCCATCTTTGAGATACCAAACCTCAGTTACTAAATAACTAGAAGACAATAATGGCCAGCTGAAAGTAATCCCCTCTTGATAGAACAATGTCTTCTGCTGGAGAGCAGGTCCAAAGGTCAGAGAAGACCCTGCCAGGGTCCAAAGAGTAGTTTTTAAAGTATAACACATGATGGTAATGATTCTTATAGGCTGTATGGAAATGCTATAGAATTTGTATCTTGTGTTGGATTGGTTAGTGGAAATTAGAATATTCAACATAGAAAATTTATTGTAAAACGGAAAATCTGTCTCTTACTGCTACCACCCCTCTCTTACCTTACTCTCTTACCCCCTCACCCTCTTATTCTCTTACTTCTTTCTCTTATCCCCATTCTCTCTCTGTCCTATTCTGGGCTGTGGCTGGCAGCTCTTAGCAGGACTCTGTATACCCATGCCCTTACAGTAAACTGCAATTTTAAACCAGCATATACAGAGTGCCTGAGTTTGTCCCTGGGGACTGTCCACCCCAATACAAAGGCTCCCACACTGTACTGTGTTGGATTTTGTGGCAAGGTTTAAGTGGAGGAGGCTGTAGGTTGAGAAGACACCAGAAGCTTCCCCTTTCAATGTCAAAATGAATGTCACCTGCCAATAAGATGAACCCATGACTGGTTGAGGATGATGCTATCAGAAACACCACCCCTATAACTCTCCATCTTCACAAAAACTTCTGCATTTTATACAGCCAGCTATAGCCCAAATAGCAGCAGGAAGGGGATATGTTTTCCATTTGTGCTAAAACACACTATTTTTGGAAAAGTACCCCCCAAACCTGCAAAAAAATTTGACACTACCCACTTTGTAGTCAGCACTGTTTGTCTGGGCAAGGGTATAGAATGTCACATATTGATTAAACTGCTTATAACTCATAAGAATTTGTTTACATTTGCCTCTACAGAAAAGGTGTTAATTTCCTTCAGTATCTAGAGTTTCACCTGAAAATGGTAAGTATTGGTTGACTTATATCAGCTGAGGGAATGAAACCTTTCCCATTCTGTTTATGCAGGTGCCACAGGTATTACACAATGCTTGTGGAAGGCAGCCACTTCCATCAGTAGCCCTATGTTTTCATTTCAAAATGACAGCAATACTACAGAGAGATAAAAATGACGCTGTGAGACTTCCAAGTTCCATTAGCTAGTAGGGGTGTTTGAGCTCTTTGCTCTAAATTTTCTTGAGACGTGCAATAACAGAAATATAGCCCTCTAAGGCCCATAAATGCTTTCTTTGCTAACCCAAGCATTATTGTCACTGTGTCAGAAGATGGGTGGCCAACTATGTAACATACTCTGTGGTTGATGGGCTTTCAGCTTGGACTATCATGGAGAATTCCAGAGTTAGCCAGTGCATAATTTTACCTTTCATGAAACATCTTTTCTGGGTGTAGAGGTTCACAGAACAGATAACTGAAGATAACTCAGGTAGCAGTGAATTCAATGACAAGGTGGGCTCTTCTATTTTAAAAGAGCATAAAATTGGTTTGTTTACAGTGCAAGCATGACCCCAAGAGCCAGATTTGACCCCATAAGTGCAGAACAGCTTGAACTGTGCTGCATCTTAACAAACATGAGGGAGCTGCCAGCTGAGCTATGTCCATTGCTGGGGAAAAAAGTGCTTTTAACAAAATTCACTCTCTTTCTCACCCATATTGGAGAAAACAAAATAAAATGCCTCAGTATTTGTAATCAGAGGGTAGAAAATCAATGCTGCAGACAATGCTGCTCCTTGCCTTTCACCTTTACACACTACAGCTGCTGGTGTCCATTTAGTGTCCACTGCATCCAACTCAGGTGAGGGAAACTCACTCTGAGTAAGCTCTGAGAGGCAAGATCACAGCAGTAACTACCAAAACCAGTGCTTATTTCATCTAACTGATTGCAAGGAAAGCAACCATCTCATGTTTCCTCTCTTCCAGGGTAGCAGGATGCCATGGTGGCTCAGGAGGGAAAGAAGCCACTGTGCCATGCTATGTGATGGATGGCACTGCAGCAAGGAGCAGGGCAGAGGTTGCAGGAATGCTGAATGGCTGCACACTGCAGCAAAAGATGAGGAAGGGGTCGTGTGGAGTGACTCACACAATTAAGGTTTGGCTTGGCTGAGTGGCAAGATAACAACATGATTTTACCATAAACAGGCCAAATATGTTATTACTGTGGTATATGAAATTCACGTAAATGGCAACATCAATTAAACAGCTTCCAGAGCTTTTGTTTGGAAACTTGCAAGGCTTTTTTTTCTGCAAAACAGCAAAAGCTGTTCTTTGAGTATCAACAATGAGGAATGTGCAAATGAGACTGCACAGCAGAGACTGTAACACTCTAAGCTTCTGTTGAAAAGCTGGGTTCAACTCCATCCTTTGGTGAATATTTAAGCAGAGTAGCTTCATCAGGAATGTAAATGAATAGCTTGAACAGAGCATAATCTTGGAAATGCTTAGTGCTCATGAGGCAGGAGGAGAGTGGACTCTGCAGGAGTCTTTGGATTCTCATTTGCAGCAGCTATTAGTTATGATAGAGATGGTTTCTTTCAGATTTTGACCAGAATTTTTTTCTTTGGCTGGAGAAGGAATTTCCATTTAGTGGCAGGAGAGCAGAAAACCCTTAAGTGAACAAGCCTCCCTCCCAACAGGATGACATACAGACAATTTGCAGTCTCCCTTTAGAGAATGCCCTTGGCCCTGTGTTACTTCATTTGTAGTGTTTTGTACTGATGAGTTATTCAAAACATTTCAATACCATAAGTTTTATTTGCTCTGAGACCACGCCAATCTCCTGGAAAGCCTCAACCTTCCTCCAAGACATGTGACAGCAGTTTTGCTGTACACAAACACTCTCCGTATCCCTCAAGGAAAGCACCTGTAAGCAGCAGTGATGGCACCACTGTTCCAAGCTGCCAGTGAGCCTGCTCAGGGTAGTTTTACCTGTAGAGATGATAACTTTGCTCAAGCCCAGCCAAAGCTGCTGGTGTGGTCTAAGTCCCATGCTGCTCTCCATTCCCACATCTCTCTGGGAATCCAGCGCTCCATCTCTCTGTACCCTCCATCCCTCAGTCCCTTCATCCCTCCATCTTTCCATTCCTACATCCCCCCATCCCTCTGTCCCTTCATCCCTGCATCCTTCCATTCCTCATTTCCTCCATTTCTCAGTGTCTCCATCTCTCCTTCTCTCTATCCCTCCATCCGTCTTATCCCTTTTTCCCTCCTATCCCTCTGTCTCATCATTCCTCATCCCTCCTCCGTCCCCGTCCCCCAGCCGGGCGGGGCGCGCCCGCTGCAGTGCTCAGCGCCCACCGCTAGGCCGCGCCGGCCCCAGGGTTGCTATGGCGATGGCGGCGCTGCTCCCCGCGCATGCGCGGCCATTGCGGCGGCTTCCGGCGGACCCGGGGAGGCGGCGGCGTCGTGATGGAGCGGTTGGGGCCGGGGTCCGTGAGCGCCGTGCCTGTGGCCGAGTTCAGGCCGTGAGTCGCAGGGCGGGCAGGAGAAGGGCTCGGGGGCAGAGGGCCCGGCGGTGGGGAGCGGGGAAGGCTGTTCGTTGGGCCGCGGCGCGCGGGGAGCGTGTCTGGCACCATCAGCCGCGGGATGCCCGAGGAAGAGCGGGAGGGGAGCGGCAGCTCGGGCCAGCAGCAGCCTGAGCGGGTGGAGAAGGAGCCCCTTGTTTGGCTTGGTCACGCTGCGTATCCCTGGGACATCCCGAATCCCCAGCGTGGAGGCTGCCGGCCGTCTGGGAAACGTGCCTAGCTAGGCTGAGCTTATACACGAATATTTGTTTTTACTGCGTAGGGAGGCGATGAAAGTATGTCAGTGTAAGAAAAATATTTGTCAGCAGAGGAGTTTTTAACTTTGCTAATAAGCTGGAGGTCATCTTACTCTTCTGTGGGTAAGTGTTGATAGAATGGTTTCTAATTTCCGTAAGGAAATTTTGAATGCAGTTATGTCCTTCACCCTGATAGTCCTTCAGGCAAACACTAGTAAAGGAAAAAAATTCAGATTTTTTTCTCTTTTTAAGCTTTTTTTTTTTTTTTTAAACACCTAATGTGCTGCCGAAATATATGGCAGTACATGAGCAGCCCTAAGTGCTGTTGACTGCAGTGTAGAAGCTGTGCATGGCTGCACATAACTGTCAGGGGATGAGATCATTTTCTCCCCATTTCCACTTTTTTTTTTTTTTTTTTTTTTTGCAAAGAAAAATGCATATATTTGTGTTTCAACACCCTAAGGGCTCATGGCTTTGAATCAGGCAATCTTTGAAAGTCAGGAGGGTATTGCCTGGCTTAAATAATGTAGTCAGCCAGGCAGAGTGAGGGAGAACTGGTGGAAGCACAGACAGAACCAAGCTGTGTGTGGTGTTTTGTAAACACAACGCCTGTTCTGGCAGACCAAGTTCAGGGAGACCCTACCAAGTGCATAAACCTTCATATGCCCTCTCTTGTTAAAGGTCTTCTAGGTTTAGGTCTCTGAAGGCAAAGTTTTGGTGTAGTGGCTCTATGTTCTGATTGTTACTACACTTATTCCAGCTTTCTTAGTTAAAAACTGAGAAATTATTTTTAAATAGAGGAAGAAGACCTAATGAAAAGGAACTTGGAGTAGCAAGCTGTTAAATTCAACCTGTGTACTTCCCTTTTTATCGCTGTAGGATTTGTCATTTTTCTGGACTTGTAGTTAGTTAAAAAAAAAGGGAAATTGGTAAGTTTTAATGCAGGATACTGTCATATAATATGTGTGTATGTGTAATATTAGATAATTAATAATCAGGCAGTAATATACACTGATAAAATATTAACATAACCCCCTAAGTTATAATGCTTCCAGCGCAGTAACAGGGAAAAATCTAAAGATTGTTTTAAATTTTGTTTGTGAACTTTAACTGGCAGAATCATTACATTGTTTTGAATACTGTCATTTTTATTGCAGCCAAAAAATGCATACTTCAAGTCTTTATTGCTTCCCAACAATACACTAATCTAGTTTTTGAAAAGGAATCAGCTTCTGTTTGGAACACGTTCTTGTCCTGTTTCAGTCATATATGTTGTGACTTTCTTTTGTGTGTAACCTCTCTTATTTATTTCAGAAATGAGGGTTCATTAACATCAACTTTAAGAACACTTCTGTTCTTCTCAGCTCTAATGATTACATTACCTGTTGGGCTATATTTTTCATCAAAGGCTTATGTATTTGAAGGTAATTTTGTTTCTGCCAATTAGCATTATTATTTAAAAAATAGAGGAAAAGCACAGTCCTCTAAAAATATCTTTGTTCTTCCTGTTTTGAATGTTTGTTGCTGTATGTAGACAAAAGGTCCTGTAATAATTAGAACAGAAAATTATATAAATGGTCAATGTGTCCTTCCCTGCATTGTGGTCTGCAATCCAAAATTTGCTGTTTATTATGCAGGTTCATATTGTATAGAGGTGCATTGTTCCCCTTACCTAAAGAATATTTACCACCCTGCAGGAGACTTTTGCTGGAATCATCAGAGATATGTTTCCTGCAGGTATTGCAAACTAACCATGTGTTCAAGACAGAATAATGTTGTTTATGAGGTTTATATTTTGCTTTTTGAAACATATGTGCATTTAAACGTGTTTTATGCAATTTAATGTGGTTGCTTATGGAGCTTTCTTTTAACTATTAAAATTAATTCTTAAAATAATCATTTAATTATTAAAAAATAAAGAGAGATTATGGTTGTTTGTTTGAACAAGCAGCCATGTTGTAGTCCTGATTCTGCAAGACTTTAATACTTATCTTCTGTGGTTCTAGGAAGTTATCTCCTTCAGAAGTAGGGAGGAGGAAGGGAGAAAACAGCTGCTTTTAAGAGCAGTTTATGAGTATGTAACTGAGTTTTTCTGAGACGATTCTCCTTTTGTGTGTACTGCTGTATGTAGGACATAGAAGGCTCAAAGCTTATTAAGCAGCTTTCAAGATCCTTTTTACCTTTTTTTTCAATTTGAGGTGTAGCAAACTGAGCTTCAACTTTTCTGTGTCAGTTAGTGGCAAGATCTGTCAGCACTGAAAGGATTGTCTTTGCAGGGTTGTGGTTTTGGAGTGCTGTAATGTGTAGGTTTTGTGTGCTTTTGGGGAGACTTTGTTGGGTTTTTAAAATTAAAGGAAACATATTTCAGTGTTTGGTGTTTTGATATTTGAAGGCTTATTTTATATGAGATGCATTCATGCATCTTAACCGATGGGGCATTATTATTTCACAATCTAAATACAGAAGGTAACAGTCTTCTAAATTTAATTGTTGTTCTACTGTTTTCTCCTGTTTTAGTGGCAAATTATTACAGAACTCTCCCTCTTCTTACTCCCACCTTCCTCCCTCATTTTATTGCCCCACAAAGAGAGTTACATTTAGGAAAAAAAGATGTTGAGGTTTATTTTTTGTGCTGGAAGGTAATAACAGAAAAAGTGAATGTTTGTAGAACTCTAAGCTGTTGACAGCAAATCTGGGATATTTTATCATAAATATTGAATACTGCAGTATTGCTTTGTTCCAGAAATAGTTGAAAGGCCTCTAGCTATCACGGTGAATTCTTTACTGTGAATCGTTTTGAGCTAAGATTTTTAACCTGAAGAGTAAATGTAGCGTTGGTCTTTGGTCTGTAGGGAGAACTGTGACTTACCATGTCAGAGTTCCTAGCTCATAACTAATACTCTTTACTTTCTTTGTTTCCTCAGGTTCCTTGGGAATGTCTGACAGAGACAGCTATTTTTATGCTGCCATAGTTGCTGTAGTCACAGTCCACGTGGTACTTGCTCTCTTTGTTTATGTAGCCTGGAATGAGGGCTCGCGGCAGTGGCGCGAAGGCAAACAGGACTGAAGTGAAGATCGTCACTGTCTGATGGCCACTGACTGTAAATCAGATTTTTTGTGAGCTGAAGGAAAAGCATTCTTCCAAATGTGTAATACACGTGCACAGAGAGGAGGCTAATGCCTCAGTTGTGGTTTAAAAAAAGACTTGTGCTCATCTTGACTGTGTACTGGTGTTTTCTGTAATGGTGGTCAAAGTTGTTCTTTAGCCAGCTTCTACTATGTTGAGCTGAGGAGGCCTTCACTTCAATTAAAGTGGAATAATTATGTACTTTTGAAAACTCCTGTAGGTACTTTTGCCATGCCTAGTATTTTTCTGGGTTGCTCTGAAAATAATATTGACATGAAGCAAACATTGCATTTTCTAGGAATTAAATTGCTGTTTTAAAAAGCTACATTACTAACTATCCAGCTACAGTGGAAAATATGGAATTTCACTACTGTGAATAGTTTCCTGATTTATATGTGTTGTGGTTTAACCCCAGCCTGCAATTGAGCACCATGCAGCTGCTTAACCCCTCGATGGGATGAGTGGGGGAAATCAGGAAAGCAAAATGAGAACTCAGGGGTCAAGATAAAGACAGTTTAATATGTAAAGCAAAAGCTGCATGCATAAGTGTGTTGATTTTCTCTACAAATTCAAACTATAGCCCCATGGTAGCTATTAGGAAGAAAACTACCTCTATCCCTGCCCAAACCAACACAGTGGAATAATCTATTTCTGTGTTTAGAAGTAATTTCAAAACCAGAATTGTGTAGAAACTCAGGTGATATCTTTCTAATGTGAAAGATGTAAATGTAATTTTTTTTCAAATACATTTTTTATTGCAGTGTAAAATTCAATCTTTATTTTCTTTTTGGGAGGACTGGTATTACGCATTGCTCATCTTTCTCCTCTTCTATGGTTTATCCTGATAATGCAAAGGAAAGACATAGCATATTTTTTGTATGTCCTTAGACAGGTTTGTATCTCTTTGATACTAGCTAAAGTGTGCAATTGGAATTCCTATGGTAAAGCAGTGTCAGTAACAGTCATAAGCTGCTGTAGTGGGTGGTAGGGAAAGGAGCAAGAGAAAACAAGCTGCAGTTGTCTGCAAATGGTGTCCTTTATGAAGCAGAGGACACAAAAATGACCACATAGAAAATTGGCTTCTCTTCAGAACTACTTACTTGTATACTTTGAAATTATAAAATATGTTGATCGTTTTCTTTTTTCCTTGGTTGTGCATAGAACTTCCTGTAGTCAAACCTTAGAGAGATTTTTGTGTTTTGTGATTATTGTGTAAGATAACATGAATTTCATTCCACTGTTGTGCTGTTGTTAGCAAGCTTTTTAATCTCTGTCTAGAACATTTTTCCAAAAGTTCAAGCAAGGCAAACTTTCTTAACCCTGATGATAGCTGTTAAGCTGTCATCATTACATTGCTTGAGGTCATTCTGTTAATTTGAATTTTCCAGTTTATTATATTAGTTTAGCCTTTCTTGGAAGTATATTGCTTAATATGGAGTTTGGCACGGTTTTGGTGCTGCATGTGTCTGTGGTAAAACTTACATATTAATGAGTGAAAAATTGGTTATCTCTACCTGGTGGCTTGAGAATTATGTCCCCAAGCTTCATTCCCTCCTTGTTCACCCCAGTCCCAGGTGCACAAGCATATGCACCATGGGCACATTAACACAAATCAGTTTTTACCCTTCGTCTCTGCCGTGTTACCTTTTCTTATCCAGAGCCCTTTTGTCAGGTTGCTGCTGGCAAACTGGAGAGTCTTCTCAGAGTACTTGAAGTGCAAAGTTAGTTTGTACATGGGCATATTGGCTTCCTGTTCTCCAGTATATAAAGTGGAACAAATACTGCCTTTTAATAAAGACCTACCCTGCAATACAAGCTCCAGTAAACAACATGTGCTGAACACTTTTTGAATGTCTTTAATATTTCACACATAGAGTACAGCTTAAAGCAACTATATAGCCCTGCTCAATAGCATAGTTTTTTTGTTGTTTTTTTTTATTCACAGTGGAGAATAAAGGATGAGTTACACTTACAAAATAAAGTTTATTTTGAAGTTTATTTGGTACTAGAAGACAGCAGCAGAAAAAATGAATGTTACAGAAGTGTAAGATATGGACTTTAAGGAGAGCACACCTGCTATGTTCTATTAGCTGGGTCCTGTGCTATGTCTATTTTATGTTTCATGTAGCAGAATCCCTAAACACAAAGTTAATTTCCTAGGAATAACAGGAAAATAATTCCTTGTTATAACTGTTTAGTTTAAAAAGTCTGTCAAGTTTGGCCTCTGCTGTACATGCAGGCGCTGTAATGGCTCATCAGTTGGGGGTGATGAGCTGAGCATGAATCCATCCATTGGAAGATCTTTGAAGGTAGTGCTTTGATCCACAATAACATTCATGGTGAGAAAAGAGGCACTGCTTGAGTCTGCACAGCCAGAGCCAGGTGCTTGTTTGATATTGCCTGTGCTTCTGAGTGGGAATGATCACTCAAGTAAAGGGTACAATGAAAACAGCCTCTGAAGGGTTTTCCCCCTGTAGCCCAGGGAGGTCGAAGGGGAGCATTCTCTTCCCTCCTCCTTGCAAACAGTGGGGAGCTGCACTGGAGCACTCTTACTGAAGAACTTAACTCTGTGGAAGGTACCCACACTGCAGCAGTTTGTGAGGGTCCCCTCTGGGGTCGAAGGAGGGCAGGAACAATGTGTGAAGACCTGAACACAACACCCATTCCCTGTCTCCCCGTGCCACTGCAGGGGAGGTAGAAAACTTGGGAGTAAAGTTCAGCCTGGGAAGAAGGGACCGCTGCAGGGAAGGTGTTTTATTTCACATCACCTACTCTGATTTGATGGTTAATAAATTAATTTCCCCAAACTGGGTCTATTTTTCCCATGATGGTAATTAGTGAATGAACTCCTTGTGCTTGTCTCAACCCAGGAGCATTTTTTTACATTTTCTCTCCCCGTCCAGCTAATAAGGGGAGTGTTAGTATTTTGATGGGCATTTGGTGTCCAGCCAAGGTCAAACACAACACATTTAAACTGATAAAAGTGGGGGAGAGAGCAGAATTCTTGTTGGTTTGATCTTTTTACTTTCTATAGAATGGTGATGTAAAAATTTTATTTGTGTGTGGTATTCTAAAGTGGTACTGTAAACCTGTTAATTTTACTACTAGGAATGGATTTGAGACAACTCTTAAAAAGACAACTGGGAATACTACATAAGTCCTTCAGTACTTCACAGTTGCCCCTCACTTAGTAGTCTGTCATGTGTTTGCATAGGTTGACAGTTTAGCTAAAGCAAGTAATTGTGTCTTAGAGTAAGCAAATACCTTGAGACAGAATGTAGCAGAAATTTTCCAGAATATTTTGCAAGAGTGAATAGACAGTGGGGGAACTGGGAAATGGGAAATGAGTGACTTTTCATTAGTTTTTGTCTTCTATACTTAACGTCTCTGTTTTTTCAAATGCCTGCAGGACGCTGTGGTGGTGAGTACCCAGTCAGTGAGAGTGTGCAGGTGAGTGAGCAGCTTTGGTTTGTGCTTAGGGATGCCTGACTAAGCTCATTATTAACTGCCAGCACTGAGTAAGTTGTCTCCAGAGCAAATGGTGATCATGCTATTAAGAGGAATTATCATTGATTAAGGTATATGAATTTGAAACAGTCTTTATAGTACATTTGAGACAAAGCATTGCCTCCCTGTTTCTTGCATTGTAAGAAAGGCCTAGTAATAACACTCAATATTAAAAAAACAAAACCCCAAGGAAACAACCAGACACAAAAAAAAAAATCAAACACAAAAAACTACCCTCCAGAAGGCCCAAGTTCCTGTGTTATTATCATTCTCAGGCTGATTCCAGGCGACTGTGGTTTTGCTATTCTGCTAGAGCAGCATGATAAACTAGAGGGCAGGCTGTGCTACATGATCACTCTGATGTGCCAGGGGAAAGTGTGGTGCTCATAGAAACTATGTGCTCACCTAGTGATTGGTGAACAATAAAATGTTTGATGTTACTGCAATTTTGGTGGGTTTTAGCCTGCTGTGACTACTGTAGTTGAACAAAATGTACTTAGGTTTCTGACAGCCCTCACAGCTGGACAGGGTGTGGTTAGTACATTAGACAGGGTGCATTAGTTCAGGTGAATAAGAGATGGGATAGCAAAGGATCCTTAAATAACCAACTGAGCCACTCATATTACAGAATACCATATTTTGGTTATGACAATTGTAAGCAGGGTGCAGCCCATGGGACAGCAGCAGAAGGGTTCTGTGAAGCAAAGGAGTGACTTGGGGAGATGGGATGAGGGCTGGAATGTGCTACCATACCTTGGTATATGATGGCAGAAACACCATATGTTTTGTTTGGAAGTGTTTATTCCACTGTTTCTCAAGGGATTATGCAAAACCATTGGTCTGAAATATTGAATGTAATAATACAAAATAGTAAGCTAATTCCATTTTAACCTTCCAGCTAAAGTTGTTCATCGGTTGACAGCTTTGCTGTGTGAGATCTTGGACACATTTATTCACTTTGTCTTGTACAAACCAGCATTGTTACTGTCTCTGAGTCATCTCAAGATGGTTAAGCCCTTGGAGTGTAAATATTTCTTTAAAAATACCAAAGAGCAACTGCCACTCTTAATGTTTCATTAGCTCCAATCAACTGTCAGTTTAAGAGTAATACAGAAGCTGCTTGTTTGAAGATGACAGAGAGCAGAGCTTGTTGTGTCCTTGCAAGAGGAAGCCTCGGGTGCTTGAATGGGACTTGCAAGAAGAAATTGCTGTGTGATTCAGGACTCCCACAGTCATTTTCTTATCTGGAGATAACACCAGTGTCTGAGTTTCTGAGCTGTTAGCATAGAGCTTGATTCTGTTTGTTAAGAGAAACAGTGATGTGTAACAATGCTGAGCTGTAGTTGTACAAGAGGAAATGAAAGTAAACTCTTGGGACTTGAGCTCTGTTTGAAACTAAGGCAGTAAGAAAAGGAATTAAGAAAATGCATATGGATTCCTGTAGAAAGCAGCTTTTTTAGGTGCTGGTCTCCCAGTTCTCAAACCAGAGAGCCAATTGAGGTTCTGTTTCTAAAGGCAGGGATTACAGACTGGAAAGCTTTTGTGGGGAGGGATGCCCATGGTGAAGAGTTAGGAAAGTTGAGTTAATTTGGTGACTGGCTGGCTGAATTCCTGGGACTTTTTAGTTCTAGTTTGCTGTCATGCTTCAAAGCTCTTTTGTCCTACCAGCTTTGAATGGGATGTTCTGGCTGAGATAATTCCCCTGTGGGCCTATTCTTTGGAGGGGTCATCAGGTGCTTACCTGCAGCTGTGCTTTTAAAACAGTACAAACTGCTCACAGGCCTGCAAAAAAAGGTGTTGCTGCTTGTAGTTGGCACATGAGACACTGTGGTTTAATAGTTTTAGTGGAAATGGCTCAGGGCATAGGCACGGGATATGTTATTAATTAAAATTGTTCATAATTGAAGAATGATTTATAGCAGTCAGAGATTAAGAACAAACACTGCTGTGGTTGTGGGCCATACTGCAGGCACTATGGAGGAGACATTTTACCTTTGCAGTTCATCCTCAAGATGCAGTTTTTTCTTAGCATGCTTGAGTCATTAATGTGGTTCTGCTAATGTCAGAGATCAGCTGGAAGTTTGGCTTCACAGCTGGAATGCTGCGCATTTCAGGGAACGAGTCTTTGATGTGCAGATGGTTTTGTGTCTGACAGAGAACACAGAAGAACCCACTTTGCTTTCAAGCCACACTTTGAGGCCTTTCCTAGAATAATTCCTGCAGAATTAGCAAATGTTGGGTGATCCTTAGTGTGAAGCATAATGATAGAGCATAGAGTTTCATTTACAAACTTGTGTTATATCTGCAATACAATGGCTTTTTTTCTTCTGAGTAAAGTTTGCCCTCACCAAAAATTCAAACCACAGGTAATTCTGATGATCTGGGTGTTGGAACTGTTTTGATAGCTGTTTGTGTTAGGTGCAGATACCTGTTTAAATGTGGAGTGATTGGAGCTCATCATTTGCAAGTTTTGCCCAGTGTACCTGAGATTGGTTAGACACTAAATCCTGTGTTAATAGATTCCTCTGCTGGCCTTAATGCTTAGGGACTTCAACCCAGCTCCCAGTTTTACTTAGTGAAAACTAGACTTTGGGGTTTATATTATAATGGCCTCTTTCTATATGATAATGACTGACTGATCATTAAGCCAGTTATTTTATACCTAGCTAACATTACACCAGTTCTTTTATTCCTAGCTAGCATTTATTTCTAATCTGTTACAGTTCTGCAAACAGCAGCAAGTTGCTTACTCCTTTTAGTACCTCTCACTCTTTACTTTCCCTTATTAAGTGCTTTCCATAGAAGCAAATATTCCCTGTAGTGTGATATCTCTTGTGGTCTCTAGTTAAGATTATGTTGAACTTTGTAGGACAATATGAGGCTTTTATAACACTTGGTAGGTATTTTGCTTTCCATACCCATGTGTTTTCAGAATTGTTTGTATATCAGCTCTGGTCCTTAAGACATGAAAAGAGTGATTTCAGAGGAAAAATTTTCCAGTTTTATAGACAATACCTGTATCAGTTATCTGTTTGTCATGGGTCTTTGGGAGGAGTAATTAACAACACCAAAATAACAGCATGTTTCTAGGTTGTCAGATACTTACTAGATTTAGGACAGTCAAACTCTGTGGTCAAATGTAGTTTTATTTTAGCATATTGCAAGACTCAAGAACATGTAAGTACATTGAGTAGTATTGGCAATGGGATCCAAGTTGCTTTCATTTCTCCAGCCCTAAAAGAAAAATACATGGAGCCTTTTGGTAAGGAAATCTTAGAGACTCCCTCGGGAATATGTGATGGATGCAGCTTTTAAGATGCCTACCCATGCCAAAATGCTGTGCTTGCTTTATATCAAGCTTATGCAAGGGATTAATTTGAAAAGAGAGCTGAGTGGCTTGTGAACTTTATACCTGAGGTCAGCTGTGCTCTAACTGCATGGTCCAAATTGCTATTTGATGGGATAAATTATTTTAATGTGCTTTTTATGGACCTTCTTCAAAAAGTGAACAGGTAATTCATCTCAGCAGATAATTCTGCAGAGCACCAGAACTAATTTGCTACAGTTCTATTCAGTTACAGATGGAGTAATGTGTCTGATTACATAAGCATGAGTTCAGTTGATCATATCTGTGTGTGGATATAATACGTGAACTGATTGATCAGTAAAACAGTCAAGAGTAATTTATTTTGTGTTGTCTCCTTCAAGCTGTCATCCTGAATCAGATGATAATTGTAATGCAGTAAATGAGGTATTGGAGGTAACTGTGCCAGGACTGCTGTGGTTTGCATGGGTAAGAAGACTTATCCATCAGTAACAGAATGTCAACTGGCTCTTCTTTTTCTCATTTGCATTCTTAGCACTGAGAAATAAAGCCATCATTTACTCTTAACAGTCTTTGAAAAACACAATCTGATGTAATATTTCCTTTAATATTTCCAGGGGAAAAAAATGGGTTTTGAGACTTGATAAAAATTTAAGCTGCTTAAGCCAAAAAAAAGAGCTTTCGGATGAAACTGGTGGTGTTGTTGATGGATTTTCCTCTCCAGAATACACTGCATATTCCTTTTGTGCCAGAAACAGGGGTAGATTTCACAGAACACTGTATGTGGCAGCATTGTACAGTATCCAGATACGATTTGCCTTGTATGTGCTGCCTGCTCTTCTTGCAGCAATTTAATTCCATTAACTCCCCATTTCAGCATTTTTCCCCCATTGTTCAGCTGGCTTTAGACTTTTTTGGGTTTCTTTCAGGTATACCTTTAGTCTGCCTTATCATTTCCTCCACATCTGAAAACTTAAAGTAATAAAGGCTCGTTGAAATTTGCACACAACTGGAGAATGGCGCTGCACTTGAACGGTGCCAGTATCTGTTCAATTATGTTGGTGCTGGGCTTTTGTCCTGCTTCACATTTCAAGAGCACATTCCTTCATTTGGCCACAAGGTTCAGCTAGGAATGAGTTCAGTGGGCAGGATGCAGAATATGCATATGATGCTATCCAGGGTAAGGCTTGGCATGAGATGGGAAAGATACAGCAGTGAGCAAATGATAAAGGAATTAAGCTAATATACGGTCCCTATTTTATCATGTATGCCTTGGGGAATGTGCATGTCTTAGTCTTAGCTCTAAGCAGTGCATTGTTTGGAAAGTACATTTAAGCATGACTAATCTGCGTTTGTCTCCCTCTCCATTTGAAATGTTTTATTTCTCTGTATTTAAAGAATATTATTTCATCATGCAAAAGCTATTTTTCATTTTTCTAGAACAATTGGCTGAAGTGTTTCTATTAATCTTTCTATTATTTAAGCACTTCTATCTGCAATACACAATAGAAACAAATTTCTTTTTTTGAGACAAGCTTGCTTTTTATCCTACATAAACAATGACTCATGAGATTCATCCAACCCTCATCTGTATTCCTCCCCCAACTAATAACTTAAATGTGAGTTTTGCATTTGTATTAAAAGACAGGCTGTGCATACCTCACCAGGGAGATTGTCTGAACATGGAGTTTCCACAGTAAAGCTGCTTCTTTGGGCATTAAGAAGCTTTGCAAAGTTTGTTCCTTAAGTGAAGAAAACAGCATTAGATTTAATTCATTGTTCACACTTACAGTGATCCTAGTCTGGTGTGCACTTCACTTCATTCAAGGTTTGTGGTTCCAATACATGAAGATAACTGCAGAAGGCAGAGACTTGTAATGTTTTGTCTTTGGGCCTGTTAGTCCTGCAGATGGAGAGCATCAGGATGTATAGGATTCTACACTGATCTAGGATAAAAACACCCTCTATTTTCATTCTGAAACAGTCCTGCAAATGGTTGTGCTATGTTGCAAACAAGTAAAACCTTATAAAATAAAGTCCTTATGAAATCAGGTTCAGCTAAATTAACAGCTAGCCTGGTAAGTTCCCGTGAGAAAGAATTCTAAGAATGAGAATCAGTTTGCATAACAATTTATTCTTGTGAAAAAAACCAGAGAAAATTTGTGAGAAATAAAGTCTATCCCATGAGAATCTGTGACGAAAATATGTAAACATATGTGTAAAAAGAGAGTCTTAGCAAATACACACACAAGCACCTTTAACCAATTCCTTGAGCATGAAGAAAATTACTGACCAATTAGAATTAAACATGATAACTTGGAAAGCTATAAAAATAGGCTGTAACATTAAAGTAAGGTTTTTGCTGCTGAAACTTTGAAGTGCTTCGCCCATCATTACTCACCATCGTTGTTATAGTGCTGGTCTAGCTAAGAAGGGAGTGTGAAGGATGGGTGCAGCTATTTGTAGTCAGTGTACCTACTGAAGCCCTGTGTGGTGAGCAGACACCCTCACCTGGAGCTGGCTCCACGTTAATGCAGAGAAGATTGTTTAATCTAAAATGAGATATGGGCTTGCAACTCCATGGTGTAGATGGACCATGGGATTTAGCTGGAAGGAAATAGACCCTTATCAGTACATTAGCAGTACTGCATGAAAAATAGCCAATTTCTCTGAAAAGCAATAGATTTTGCAATGGGCTTTTTTAACTGAGCAAAGTTTTCTGCACATCCAAGTACTTACTTTTTGGTGAAATAAAAAGATGAGAGGATTACTAAAGAAGCTTTCCAGAAAGGAATTTGTATCTTGTACATCAACTTGTTCCTGTTTGGACACTGCGCACAAAACACTGCCTTGCAGATGTTGGGATAATTGGTACTTAACTAAGAAAAGACTCATGAGATTGATTTCCTAGGAACAACAAAAACTTCACACATTTTTATCTCCTCCCTTCATCTTTCCCTAGGAAGGGTCTGTATTTGCAGAGGCTGCACAATAGACAGGTCTATCTCTGACAGCCAGAGCCAAAAGCCTCTTTCTGTATAAGTCTAAGGCCAGACTATCTATTGATTTCTGATAAAAGGGTTTTTGAGATTTTGTAGCACTTCTGTTTTCCTGGAACTCTCCAAAGCAAGTGTGCTTCTGTGAATGGAGTTCTTGAAAGGTGAACCTGCAGAAGTGCAAGTGACTGATCTGTGCAGCAAAGGGTTAAGAGAACATACATCTGCAAAACTGAAAGATGAAAGTAGCCTAGAACATTAATTTCACATGTTCTTATGCAGAAAAACACTTTGAGCAGATACAGCATGTGGAAGGAAGAAGAAAAACACTACCAGGGGCAGAATTGGGAAGCTGAACTATGTGTTGAAGCTCAGAGATTGAAGGCTCCAAAGTGTAATTCATACTCCTGTCTTAAAACTCAGTCAGAATTATGGTTGCAAGTGCAGTGAGCACTGAAAACTTACATGTGGATTCTGCCAGAAATATGTTGGGCAGCCCTATGAATAGGCAAGGAATGTCTTTGACAGGTAATATTTACTTTCTCCCACCCCACCTCCAGACAACTGCAAGAGAAAAATACTGTGATTCACTGCAGGCCAGTAGTCCAAGAGAGATTTTTAAATTTCTCTGACAGTGGATTCCAGTTGGCTTTGGTAGACATGGTTTCATGGGCACTTCAGCACTAGGACTGACCTATGTGCATGTCAGGCAGGGTTTTCTTTTGGGTGGATTTCTCTTGGCTGTTATTGACAGCTTTCCTTAATCTGATTTTCATGACTAATGTGTTGATTTGCCATAGTCCTATGCATGAGCTGAATGTAAATTGAAGACTGCAAGGTAAACAAATTCCCAATGTAAAATGCAGTCTCAGAGACTTACAAAGCCTCATGATAAAAGTAATTTCAAAGTAAAAATCTGTATGCTGAAAAATATTTAATTTCACAGACAAGTAATTTAAGCAGCATGTATTTTGTAGTTTGATGGTATTCCATGCAACACAGTTTCCTTGTTCACTTGTAGGTGTCTGCTCATTAAGTAAGATCTTCTTTGCAAAGTGTAGGGGCTGTTTAAATGCTTTAGGGGATGAGTATATTTATTACAAGTTGATAATCCTTGTAACTCGTTACATTAAAATATAAATAGATTATATTCTGATGAGAAGCATGAAAGTGATTACTAAACTGTGGAAATAAATGTGTTAGAATCCTAAATAGTGTAATAATCCTCTAAGGGGAAATTGCACCTCATTCATTTATAATGGTATTGTGATTGGCTTTGTTTTAGTCCAAGTTTTGAATCAATGCTTCTGTGAAATTCTCATGACTTGCCTTCCAAAATGACATCAAAGACAAAAGGAGAAAAACAGTCTTGACAAAACTGGGTCACTACATCAGCAAGAGCAGAGTGGGCTGAGTTGCTCTGCTTCCTGAATCAAAGCCTTGCTGTAGGAGCACTGCTGAGCTCCCATTAGTGTGTCACAAGTGCCATTCTCAGCAGTGAGGGAACAAAAAGTGTCACAACTGCAGAAAAAAGGCTGAAGGCTTTGGCCAAAGTGTAGTGCCTATCTCCTCAGAGCACTGCTATGCTGAAATGAGGATGTGGAGGTCCTCAAGGTATCCCTTTTGGAGGATGTCCTGGTCCCAGCTATAGTTTGTGGCCAGGAATGCACAAGGAACGAGGAGGGGTAGTAAATCCTTTGTTCCTAAATCAAGCAAAAATCCCAGCAAGGAATCTGAGGTGTTCTGCCAGCCCTGTCCTTCCAGAGGTCCTTTCAAAGTCTTTGCCAAACTCCCAGGTGTGGGAAAGACCAAGGGTCTTCTAAAGGATATGCATCTGGACTGAGGGAAATGTATGGGCCAGAAGCCTAATCTCAGTCTGCCTTCAGAGCAAGGAACTGTCAAGAACTCATCATCTCCATCTCCTACCTCAGTTCCTGTATATCCCCAGAAGAGCTGTCCATCAAGGGACAGAGAGGGGGATTTGAATATGTACACAGGGCCATGCAGGCTGCTTTGAAATTGCCATTTTGTCAAAATAACTTCATGTACAGTTTGGCTTCTGAAGTGGGTGGGTGGGACTTAGAGTACACTGAGAAAAAGGACTCTCCTCCTGGATCTTGTGTGCCTGTATCCTCCAGGCTTTTTTATAAAGGGCCAGTATAGTGTCTATAGTCAAAACTTAACGAGATAATTATAGCTGGCAGGGCTTGGTAATTAATGTCTAGTACAACCTACTGTGACATACTGCTATTTTTATGTGTGTTTTGTGCAAAGTGGGAGTGTTGAGGCACGCTTGTTTGCTGCTGTCTGATGGGGAGAGAGTGACAAATCCTGCAGAAAGAAGGAAATGTGCTTCCCATCTTTTGGGGTTTTAATTAAACTGCAGTGGCAGAAATGGCAAAGTTCCAGGGCTTCTCCTGCAACTGAGCAAGCACTTTGCAGAGAGGGAACCTGGGCACAGGAGGCTCATACACGTCTGTGTTCAAGAACAGTATCTGTTCTTGAGAGTTTCGTTTGGTGTTGCTGATTTACTAATAAAGCAGCCTTCACCTGTGTCTCTGACCATGTGGGTGCAACAATTTGGTGTTTCCACATGAGTAGCAGTAACAGCACATGGTCTCTGGCAGGTTTTACTAAAGCCATCCAGCAGCATATGTATCAAATGCTAATGGAAACCACATGACACAAGTTTTGCTCTTTGGTGGAATATCTCAGAGAAGATATAGCAGATGCAAAGACTTGTTCTGAGGCTTGGAATGTCATGCTGTGCAATGTCTCCTAACGGAGCTACTACTGCCTGCTGTAACCTGCACTTGAGATCCAGAGTTTCCTTGGCTGCACCTTGTTGGCAGAGACATCCCAGTTTCCAGGTGATGTAGCTCACAGAGGGCTTCAGATCAACTGTCTCTCCTCACACCCTTCTGATGCCCTGCAAGTGCTGCAGGGGCATGGAGAGGAGGCACCTGGCCATATGTGCTGCATCTGTGTTCCAGAGAAGCTGTGATGGTACAAAGCAAATGCCAAGCACAAACTGGCATCTGCCCTGACCCAACAGGTGAATCTAGAGGAGGAAATTAGGAAAGGAAAAGTGAAATTTACTTATTTTAATATTAGGAAGATCTGCCTATCTTTATCTCCATGCAAAATAGATTACTTCTATCACCTGAAACTTCTCTGTGTTGGATTTTGTGCAGAGTAAGCTAATAATGACTGTCCGAGTTTAAGACAAATTTGGGCAAAGACTTCCAAAGGAGCCCCCCCTACAATTCCTTCCTTTACCGGGCTTGGAAAGAATTTTTTTCAGGGGAAAGTGGAAAAAACTTATTTATTAACAAAACACAAGATAAATACTTCCCAACACAGACTCAGATGACCAAAAAATTTCACCGTGAGAGGGACGCATTCGGTTGATCTTTGCTGGGAAGGGTGGCAGAGCTTCTTTGGCAGACTTCCAGAGGCAGTCTCTGAGGTTCAGATCCGTCTCCTCTGGAGCCGGTGCAAATTTTCAGGATGAGGAGAAGAAGGGAGAGAGGGAGAGGGGCAGCCGGGGTATCCAGCAGGGTAGCAAACCGGGGGCAAGCAGAAGCAGCCGGGGGGCAAGCAGAAGCGAGTCAGGGGCAAGCAGAAGCAGCTGGGGGCAAGCAGAAGCAGCTGGGGGGCAAGCAGAAGCGAGTCAGGGGCAAGCAGAAGCAGCTGGGGGCAAGCAGAAGCAAGCAGCCTAGCTAAAGCAGCCCGGGGGAGAGGGGCTGCCACGGCAGCTCCGTGGCAGGAGCAGGGAGAGGTGCTAGTCATAGCATCAACCCAGAACATTGACTGAGTGTCATTGGGATTTAGAATCGAATTCTTGCTTCTTCATGTAAATAGGAAGTGATAGTGTAGCATGTAGGAAGTCTTTAATCATCTAGATTTATTACATTTTGTAGGATTATGATTTGGTAAAGCGTTTTGTTTCATATTGAACGCTGACAGAGGCAAGCAGGTAACTGAAGGTACACACAGAGCATTTTAATGGGACTTTTTCTGAATTCATCTGAAGCCAAGCACCCTCTGACTACAGCCCCACCCTCTCATCTGCATTTTGTAAGGGTATTACTGCTGTAATTAATAAGACTTGTGTAACAGTACCTAATTAAACTCTGATCATATAGTGTAAATTTAACTTGATTATCATTAGCCTCAGTGAACTCTGCAGGAGATTAATCCTGGTGATTCAGACAGCAACAGCAGCAGCTCTGTGGAGGACCAAAATGTCAGTAAGCAGCAATGCTCTGTGTCCCCAAACCCTGCAAGGTAGGTCTGGATACCAACAGTAGCATTGGTGTCAGGGAGGGGTCTGCGTGGGGATGGGAGTCTCCCAGTTTTCAAATTGCTTAAAAGCCACTGGAATGCCAGCAGGTTTCGACAGTGCCGTTCTTAAAATCACTGAATAAGGAGCCTGTGAGAGGATTATGGCTTATATAAGAGTTTCATGTCTGTCCTAAAGCTACAGCCCCTATGCGTTTGTACACGACATCGGGTGTCTGCCAGTGATTCATTGACACAGGAATGTCCTAAATTATTATGAGCCACATTTTGTTTAGGACTATTATAGATACAGTATTTAGTCCCCGTCTTATGAAAGCTGATGAGGTTTAGTCTGTGGGAAGAGAGCAGAGGCAATAATGTTATTTTTTTTTTAATATTAATTACTGCATCTTAAAATACTAAATACTTTGTTTCTGCATATTGTGCTGGAGAATTCTTTGCTAAGAAAAAACAAATAAGCCTTTGGTAAAATAATGGAATTTTTTCTGTATGTAGTCCCAAAGTACAGAGCATGGGGTTTGCCCTGTCTTTGGCTGAACACATCTGTTTGTTTGCTGCTAATAATAGTTTAATCAATGGGGCTGATTCCTGCATATTCTCCATCTGACAGTAGCCCAGAAGACCCAGATGACAGCAAAAATGTCTTTTGTATGTGTCACTTTTTCATTCATTTTGTTTGTTGTTGTTGCTTAATTAAAAGCAAAGAGGAAGTTTTACCCTGTTTGCATGAATGGTCACATCAAACAGTACAGGAAAATCTAGGCCAAGCTGCTTTCAGTGGGCTAAGGAACATTATACCATTGCACCGTTTCCTTTCCTAGTAGCAATGCCTCTTTAATAAACGTCAGGCACCTTTTGAACTTTCTTTGAAACTGTTAGTTTTTCTTTCCATAAGTACCCCTTGGTCCATCTTGCCCCCCCAGCTCTCTATGGCGTGGCTGTTATTAGGAGATGTGTCTGTGTGGAATGGGAAGGAGAGGGATGTGCGCGGGGTGGATCCTCACTGCCTGCAGAAATGGTGCTGGTTATATAACGCCCTTGCTGGGTAACGAGGTGAAACACTCAACTCTTCTGCAGGAGCTTTCAGAGGTTTTGGGTCTGCTGGCTGGCTGAAGGGTAAGTCAGGGGCATGTTCCTTGGGGCGGGGGGGAGGGGCTGTGTGTTGGGGTGTACATGCAGGTGTCAGTGTGTACAGTGCTGAAATGAGGCTGCAGCATTAATGGCTGAGATGTCAGTGCAGGCAATGGTACCTCAAGCAAACACTGCCACTCAGCACCTTACCTGAAATAGATAATTTTAGGGTATTTCCTACTTTGTGAAACAGCTCCATAATTTGTCTGTGTTGTCTGTTTTTGTCTACCATGTCCCAAACACAATTAAAAATAAGCTGTGCTTATCCACAATAGCTTTCCTTTAATAGTGGTAGTAATATTTTGTGCTCAGGCAGTGAAATGCTTTATATCAAATGATCCAGGATGCTGATACTATTCAGAATACAACTTGCTGAGGCTTTGCTGTTGTTCTGTGCACTTGCTTTTGTTTCTTGCACTTGCAGACTTGTACCTGATTGCAGCACAGTTGCTGTGTTTGCTTGTCCAAGTGCAAATGTACATGCTGACTGATAAGTGCATGCTGGATGATTGTGTCCATGAGTGCTGGATGTCCGTGTCTGTTTAAAGAGACTGGGACTGTAGGTCTGGATGTGCTTGCCACTGTCATGGAAGAGTTACTCATATGCTTAGCACTCTCAGGGAGCTACTGTCAAATGTGTGCCTCAGAGCAGAAAGTAATCTTGGTTTGCAACAAGATGAACAACAAGAATATCTGAGCTTTTCAGGGTTATATTGCGGAAGCTGTGTTTGTACTGTACGTGCTTCAAGTACCTGAGAGCTACTGGGGAAACTGGTTCTGAGGGGTTGTGCATCCACAGCACAGGCAGCTGTGAGCTCAAAAGATTCCAACAGCAAGAAACTGAGCCCAAATGAACCTAAATAAGCAAGGGATCTGAATTATTCACAAACAGAAGTGCTTGTTTCTGAACAGTCAGGTGTCTGAATTCAGAGCAGCTTCAGGCCATGGGACCGGCATTGTGAGGGTGAGCATTGTCCTGAAATGAACTGTGCAACAGAAAAATCAGTTGGTATTATACACAGGCTTGCATTACTCTGGGACTGAGAATCTCTTGTACCCAATTTTTAGACCTTTTTTTTTTTTTTTTTTCTTAAAAGAAAATGTCACAATTCCTGTCACTTTGGTTTTTGCATTTGTTTCTTCTGATATTCAGCTGGAATAGCAGCCTGCCAGGGCCCACATTCTATATCCTATTTCATCTTTTTCTCTTTCTCTTGCTGTGCTTGAGTTCAGTGGTTCCATAGATCTGGCTGGTCCCTGACTGGTTGTGTGGCCTTTGTGTGAGGAGATGGATGTTAACCTGAGGACAGTCTCTCCTCCAGACTCAAGGAGCTGCACAAGGACTGGTTGCCACACTGGATCTCTGAGGACTTGGGTAGTCAGATGTGTGGGGGCTACTTCTTTTGCATCTACCCATTTCTAGGGCTTCTGGTGTGTTGCTAAAGTTTTGCAGGGAGGAGCAACCTGATGTTTTGTACCCCCGCCCAGGCACCTGGGAAGGGTGTGGCAGGGGCAGCCGGGGCTGTTGGCCATATTGTCCAGGAGGGAAAATGAGCTGATGAAATCTCATTTTGGTGGTAGGTGTGGCATATAACCATCTTTTGTACTGGGGGAGGTGACTTCTCTGTGCTGCAGAAGTACCCTGTCACTTGGGAGAAGATCAATAGTTCCCCCAGCACAGCAAGGACAGCAATGGTGTTAGGCCATCCAATGCTGCAAGCTCCCAAGCATTGTGTACATCAGTGAAGATAGACAGATTGCCATAAGTGACCATAGGTAGAGAAATGTCACATAGCTGTGTAGTTTTTCGTACATGGGCACTGAGGTGCTGGTGGTTTTGTAACTTTTGCAGCTCCATACCTGAGCCTGCAAGGTCCCCGTTGCTGCTTACAGATGGTAAGCCTTGCCCTATATATATCAAGCAGACTTCTCTGTGCACACACCTGTGGTTAATTACCATTATGAAATAGTAATAACAAAATCTAAAATGTCATTACAACGTGGTATGGAGCTGGGATTTGCAATCTTAACTGCAAGCCTCCCAATAGCAAAACCACTCCATGCTTGTGTGAACTCTACTCCTGGACAGTTGTTGTCCCCTATCAGCTACCCTCTGAGCAGGCTGATGTGTCTTGTTTTGTTTGTCACTGACTTGCCAGGATATGTTTTTGTCAGCACCTCTCCTAAATTTTTCCTACGGTGGAAATTCAGCCTGGTTAAAACTCCTACCAGTTGGATGCCTCAGCAAGAGCAGTGCTAGGCACACTTTGCCCAAGGAGTAAAACTTCCTTCTTGAAGGAGAGTTATTTTGGTGTAGACAAGGGTCAGTAAGACTACACTGACTCCCTGATGTTGGTACCTATTCTGAGAATGGATGTTGATCCCACCTTACCAATGTAAAGCCATTCAATACACTTTGCAATAAAATGACTGCTACTTATAAACCTTTCAGGATATTAAAATGGCCTTAAACCCTATTGTGTTTCTTGCTTTAGCTTGGAGCTGGCCCAGAGCTGAGTTTGACTGGCAATGCAGCCACTGCTTTCAGTTTAAGTTCCTTGGGATTGGATGATGGATCCCTGCCTTCTCCCAGTCCTGTCCCCCTGCTGCCTTTGGTGCAGGCTGAGCCCTGAGAGTCTAGCTCCAAGCTGCAGCCAGTGACAGCCTCCACATGCAAACCTCAGCAGCAGAATCAGAGCCATGTTTCTCAAAGAAAATACAGGCTTTTATTCTGTGGGGAGGAGAGGACAAGAATTATTTCAAACATTCTAATAAGCCCCTAAAGTAAATAACTAAATGTTCTTCCACTTCAGTGTAGCTCTTGGAAAATTTTCCAGGATGTCCTTAAAGAGCTCATTGTAAAATAGTGGGATTTTCTTTTCCCACAGGTGTATGTTAAAACAAAAACATTTCACTTGGAGTTATTACAGAATTACCTGGTCTTGGAATTACTGTGAAGAGCTTTGGGAAATCACTCACCTGGGCTGCATTATGTGGGAAGTGCTGCTGCCATGCAGGTCCATGTTTTGTATAGCAGGGGAGGCAGAAATTCAGAACATGATTGTGTCTGCCTGGCTTTAAATGGGAAATTGTAGGGGTTCTTTTTCAGCAATGAAATTGGTTCTGTTCTTTAACTTTTTAGCATAAAAAGGGAGGCCTTACTACAAATAGGATTGTTTGCAACAGCCTTATGGACTCTGCCAATTCTTTTTTCTAGCTGAAGTATTTTTTTTCAGGAATCAACAGAGAAATACTTCCAAACTTGTTTTAACATTGTAACACAAACACCTGTACTTAGGAAGTGGAGGTCTTCCTCTGTCTGCATCCTTCTCTCTCTACCTGGAAGAGCAGTCTGGCACTTACCTGCTGCCAGAGAGCACTGTGGGGAAGGTGCTGAGCCCTGTCAAGGAAAAGGAGATACTGATTCCTTGGGGAGCTGAGCCCAAGACAGACCAATGAATTGTTTTGTTTTCATTGACTCAGATAACCTTTTTATTAGATTACCATTCCCTTCATAGACTCAGGGACCAGAGTAATAAAGGTAATGAAGGACAAGTAATAAAGGCAAGAACAGATGCTTATCTATCCTAGTCCCTCTGACATGTCAGTCCATTGAACCTGTTTGCTGTTTGGTCCTCATTTAGAATTCAATTTTGAATCTCTGTAGGTGTGGTAATTGGGAACTCCCCTACTCAAAGCTCTGTTTCAGTTGAGCAGAAAATACTGTGCCAGGCTGTTTGGTTATTAATAAGCTGATTTTGTTAGAGAATGGAGCACCATGTCTGAGCTCTCATGGCAGGCAGGCTAATGATATTGGACAGTGAGCAACTGTCACTTTTGCTAAATCGGTCATATTGCGTGTAATCTGCTTACAACATGCAGTGAAGGTGGGCCAAAAGACAGGCTAATCCACCTTAGGGCTCTACCCAAAGTGAAATTTGTAGTCTGCTTTTTTTCAAGAACACAGTTATCCATTGGAAACTGTCTCAGAAGCACAGAGAAAGCTAAGAACCTGAATGGACATCAGTTTAGCTGAATAAATTCCATCTGTGTGTCTGCTCCAGGTCTTCTAGACCCTCATTCCTGAGCAATGATAAAATAGGACTTCTGAGGAACAGAAGTGTAATGGAATTTGTCAGAAAACATGTCCTTGCACATTGCTTAAAAATACAGCACAGATTTGGAGCAAATCTGAGGATTTTCTTATAAAGAAAAGGGGAATGAGACCTGGTCAGCACTACTGGACTCTCTGCAAAGCTTTCAGGGGTGGGAGCTGTGGAAGTAGCAGATTAAGAGGCTCTTGGTTATCCCTTTCTGTTTCCAGTGCAGCCAGATGCCAATTCCTAACCTAGACACCCCACTGGGACCTCATCTGCAGCAGTGTAAATGCAGTCCACAGGTTCTTGAATGGCTCTGTGATGGGTTTGGAAAGGTGAGAAGGAGGTGTGGGTGCCCACTTCTGCTGACACCTTCCTGCACCACCTCCTGATGATGTTCAGCCCTAGGTTGTTCTTCCCTCTTGCTGTATTAGGCATGACTGTCTCTTCATGCTCCAATGGTAGGAAAGCAGTGTATTTCTCCTAGGTTTCTCTCTCTTTTTACAAGTGAGACTTCACCCATGCACAACATGTTTTCAGAAACAATCCCCCATTTTGGCCTCATTTGGCCAAAGTGCTAGGAGTTCCCTGAACTTGAGTAGATAAATAATGTTGATGGAGGTGCTGCTTAATATTAAACTAAGTCTGTTGCTGAATCAGGTCCTTGATCTTTGGCAACCTTTGTGCTACAAAAGTATTTATACGTGTAAACATTAAATTGTAGATGCAGTTTCTTCAGATAACACTGCAGCATATGGGGCACAAGGCTGAATTTTATGGGGCAATAAAGCTCAATGCTGAACATTAAAAATCGTTTCCTCTTCACAGGCCTTTATATCCGCTTATAACAACTGTTCCTCCATGGCATTTAGTTCCCCTAAAATTGTCCTCTCACCTTTGCAGTGCTCCACAGGCAGAAGGTGTTTGCTGGTATTACTGTCTTTCCTATGGTTGCATGAGAAGTTCCACATTAGATTGGAATACTGTATTAAGCTGGGACAGTGTATCATATATAGGATTTGAAGGCTGTCAATTACAATATGCATTTTGCAATGATGAAACTGTACAAAATATGCTCGCGGTGAGCTTCAGAAGATCCCCAACTTTGTGGCTCCCCACAGGGGCATCCACAACAGTCAGAGGTAGAGATGCCTACATGATTTACAGCTTAAGAAATTACAGCTTAGGAAAACAAGACAGAAAAGTAGGTTTAAATGCTATCAGAAAAAGGAGGTGAGAGATAAACGAAATGGCTTATTAAAATCATTCAGTGGCAGTGCTCTCTGTTCAGTGTAGAATTCCTGGCTGTCAGCCCACCAATTCTTACAACAATCACAAGATTCTAAGATACAGAGCTGAGGTCCCTCCATTTCCTGCAGATACCAGGGAGCATGTGAGACTCACTGATGGTCGTCATAGGCAGTAGATTGTGCCACCAAGGATAACAATTGTCTTGGGGTGACTGTATGATACTGTGTTCCCCTACATGACTCCTATAACTTTAAGCTCGGCCCCGGCGGAAGGCGGGAGGGAGCCGGAGGAATGAATTCTTTCAGCGCGATTTCACACACCTCTGCCCGTACTCAGCTCTGCGGGGAGGGAGTATAGCTTTTAGCTAGCTACTTGTTTGTTAGCTGAGGCAAGAAGTTTCCTAGGACTGCATACAGCTTCTTCGGTAATTTCTGTGGCTTCTTCTGGAACTGTCCAGTTTAGCTCCGGTCCGAAACAGCAGAACTCCACCGGGGGCTCCGGACCCCGAGAGAAGCCGAGCAGGACTCTAACATCCACCAGCTTTCCCCGCGGCGAGAAGGCTTTAATATCTAACATTATTCATTCGTTTCCCCGTTCCTCCATGAACTCTCTGTGTTAAATAAACAGGTCTTTTCACTTTCCTCCAATAAATTCCTTTTGTTTGGGGAGGGGCGGGAGTGCCGAAACCCGCCCTTTTTTAGAGGCGTTCATTTCGGGACGTTTCCTCCTAACTTGTCTCAAACCGAGACAAATTCACAAGTAGCTGGTTCACAAGACTAAAGAAGGCAGTTCTGTCTTCTGCTCCCTGCAATCTCTGCTGCGTTGGCACAATAGTGGCAAAGTAGTTGAAAGCTGAATTTTATAAAATGTCTCTCCAAGCATTAGCTTAGAACCTGTTTTTTCACGCAGAGGTTGGGAGTGGCAGAAGTGCCTTTTCAAGGGTGAGATTTATTTGAGCTGGTCATGAAACTGCACCCTGAGGGCTTCTGAATTAGGTTGCTTGTAAAAGTCAAGAGTATTTTGATGTACAAGATATTTATGTTCCCTCTTGAAGTGCTATAATGAGGATAGAGTGATAGCATCAGGGAAGCAGAGTCACAGAGCAGAGCCCTGGGAAAGGGCATGCCTGGCTCCTCTGGTGCTTTCCTGGGGATATGTTTTGGTTACCAACTGCTAAACATAGCAAAGCTGAAGCTGCATTATCATTCTACTGAATGGCAAAAAGTTTGTTGTGTCTTTTTGGAGAGCACATCACTGGAGCCTTAACCAGATATATAATGATGTAGAAGCTGTTGAAAAGCACAGCTCTTTTACCATCCCAGTATGTTTATATAATTTTACCTACAGTAGGAAGTATTTGTTGAAAAAAAAAATTAAGTTGTTCCCAAATATGATGATGTTTCTACCAAATGGTATCCATGAATACATGTAACTTTTTTCAAGGATAGAAAAATGTTTTCTGGTAGGGTTAGACATTTGGTTTGTGTGTTCTCTGCAGTCTTCACCATCATAGAATTGGGGGAGGAGTTTCAGATTGTTTTAACAATTACTTAGAAGGTGATGGACAGTCTAAGGTTTTGAACACTCTTTAGATGATGCTTTGGTATGAAGTCTATGGGGATGAGAATGCTGTACTGCCACTGGAGAGATCCAATGAGGCATTTATGCCTGAAAAAAAATCACCCCCAAAGTATCTTGCCTACCAGAGAGGGGCTCCACCTTGAAGGCATTGCTGGGGAATCTAGGAAAAGTGCTGGAGAGCACCCCAAACAAGTGATTTCTTGGAAACTGGACCCTTTTCAAGCATTTCAGTTTGGATGTCCTGAGCCACTTGTCAGAAGTTTAATAGTATTTATCTAAAGTTCATCTGGCCATGGGTGTTGAGATTTTTTTTAAGAAATTTAATTTTAAATAACATTTCCCTCATCTAGGACTTTATCATTGTTAGAAGGGATCTCACTCTGTATATGAGTTATTGCTGGCTCTCACAGGCATGGCTGTTTCACACAAGTCAGGATTTTTTCCTAGAAGGTGGAAAGGTCGGCATTGCTCCCACTGGCACGTTATGGGGCACAATTCTGCAGCCTGCCTCATATTGCTCGCTTACCTGTATTTTTCATTGGGCTCTACCAGAGGGTATTTCTGCAGTTCTGACAACCTGACATTCTCCATGTCAGGCTAAAGCTGTTAATTTTATTTGGAGTGGCTTCGTTTGGTTGGTTTTGGGGAGGAGATCTGCAGCAGGTTTGATCTTTTTGAGCTAGACATTGGGGTTAAGGCTTCTTCCTAAAGGTGCTAACCAAGGAAACTGAGCCTTGTTAGAAATAACACAGGTACCATTTGCAATCTTGCTCCTGATGAGGGATAACTGCTGGAACACAAAAACTGTGATTGAATTTTTCAGTTGTGCAGCAGCACTTTGTTGAACAGGGATTAACCTAAGCATGAGTTTAGCTTCACTACAGCACTTGCTGAATAAGGGTCTAAGTTAATAACATCAAGTAACAGCTGGTGCCAGAACTGCCTTCATCTATTTAGGAAATACAAGGTATATTTCTCAAACACACAAGCCTGTTGCACTGCAATGCCAAGAGGAAAATTTCACTTTGCATTCACCAAAGCTGAAATTTTGTGGTTGCAATGGATCTGCTTTGCAGTAACAATGCACTGGGTGGTAGTGCTCTTGGAACAGAAGCTGCCATTGGTGTTTGGAAACAGCTCTTGTATGAAAGAAAAAAAAAAGACTATTAAGACATTCTTCTGTGAAATAGCTCCAGACAAGGCACTGAGCACATAGCAGTGTGTAGGAGAAGAAAAATGTGCATTAAGTCTTCTTTATCTATTGCATGAGTAATCGAAATTTATGTAAATATGCCTTCTTATAAATGGTATTAATCTTATTCCTATAGAGGAAGCAATGGTAATGCCTCCATCTTTCAGATGTAGGTATAGATAACTAGCATTACATGTCCATTATCCCTGTGGATCATGGAAGAAAATTAACCAACTAAAAGCAACTCCCCCATGACTGTTACTTGGAAACTTTAACGAAGTCCCAAACCCTTTAAAACAGGATGGTAATGCTAGCAAGTCTGTATTTGAAAGACAGAGTGTGAATAACCTGCCAGTTTAAGATGATCTTTTTTTTTTCCCTGGTGTTTTCTGCATGTGCTTCAGTAGGGAGATGATGTGAAGGTTAAGAGGCTTTGCTAGTATAGTTGCAATTTTCTTGAAATGTGTCTGAACTTGCCAGTGAGAGAAGGATCTCAGATTGTGTTGGTTCAAATGCAGAAAAGTGCTGTGACAGCCTGCCAGCATGAGTCATGTATTTTGGGAGTGTTTGTGCTTCATAGACTGTTCCTCAATAGAACACACTTCTCTTTTGGACAACTTTCAGCCTTGTGCAATCAGTCCATCTGCTTTAAAGATAAATATATGAATATTAATAATGAGAGGGATACTAACAGATTGACATTTAATGGGATTTTAGCTTTGAACCTCTGTCTCCTGAAGTCAGAGGCAGCTCTGCCATTAACAAGTGTGTTTGGTCACTGCATAGTCTAACAGTGCAATTGCCTTTATAGACTAGTATTATGTAAAGGCATTCTGTAAATGTCAAACAATATTTCACTGGGGTTCCTTGTGCATTGATGAGTTACTCGGGTTTGGAAATTAGATTTTAGAAATCTATTCATATGTGGAATACTTTCGAAATTGACCTAAAGCTAAATGATAACAGACCTGATATTCCTAAATTTTCAGTGCCCAGATTTTGAGAGCTGCAGTCTTTTAAAGGGTGGCAACTCCAAAGAAAAGAGGATTGTGTGCATTGAGTTTTGGAGATGGTTTTGTATTTGGACCATCCTTTCAAACGCTGACATACCCCTATACTACAACGTATAAATAACACAGGGAAAAGCATGAGATCTTTGATGTTGTACCAAATTTCTTTGGTGCCATAGAGCTCTAGTGCCACAGAACCTGGCATCAGACTTGTGGATTTTATTCCAGCTGTCTCCTTCCTGGTGTGTTTTTTGTGTTTCCTTCCTGCCTGATGTTTGAGCTCTGCAAGTTGACTCAGAGGATCCTGGAGTTTCAGCTCTGGAGTCCAGGAGACCAGAAAGGATGCTCTTGATTCCAGCTTCCTAACTAGCTTATCCTTTGTCTAGGATAGTGCAAGTTATTCTTTCCAAACACATATTTACTAAGTAAACAGTAGGGGAGAGAGTTCGTATACAATTTATTGGCATTACGTCAATAAAGATTTATTCTGTTGTGTGTTTTAGAAGTTTAATTAACGTGAGCTTTGCAATATGTACTGGAAAGTAAATAACAGGTGCATTTACTTGGCAGAAGAGTAATGCTTTAGAGAAAGATATGAAAGCTTTTCCTAGTGCATGCACCTCTGTTCACTGGTACCATGCAGGCCATTCCTCAGTGCACAGACTTCTTAAATCTCCTGTATGTCAGGCTTGGGGGAGACTAAAGTGCTGTACAGATCTCACAGTGAGCCTTTGCACGGGGAATGAGTTTTATCCTACTATGTGAACACCATGAAAACAAGCAGTGAGGCCTGAGACTGAAGAAGATGATCAACTCCATCGATTTGGCTGTTATGCAGAACTGTTTATGGAAAACATATCAGATACACTGGCTGATTTTACTTTGTGGATTTTATCATCTTAGTGATCAAAAATATCCAACGTGAGCAGCATCCCCATAACTGAGCTGTTTTCATTTGGAAGGACTTTTGACTGAGAATTTGGCTGTCCACTGAATTATAAATCCCAGCCAGCAACATTTTACTATAGAGTCCTGATATAACCTTTAGCAGAGAACCACAGAGGGCAACCATGTGGGAAGGTTACTGTGCTTTTGATGCTGCCTGCCTTGTAATTGCCCCCATAAGCATTGTGTTGTATCCTCTAAGTGACACATCATCCTCTAATGTCTCATCCATTGTCTGGTTCTGGGGCCTTGCAGATTATTTACATGTGAGGTTTCCATTGGGGATTCCAAAGTACAGGCTGATCAGTGGTGAAAATTTGCTGCCACCAATGGGAGCTCGACTTAGAGGTAAGAAATCACACCTTCCTGAAACTGTCGGCCCTGTGAATGCTGCCCTGCAAACTTTTAGCTATCTGACCAAGGAACCTTCATTAAACTCCCTGGAACTGCCTGCATTTTTAGGGCCAGTTATAGGTGTACATGTCTTCAGGACTTGGACTCAGCTGGAAAGGAGAAAAGTCCTGTCCTGGGAAAGCATGATCATATCCTGGAATCACGGACAAGATCCCTTCTTACTAGACTGCATCCCTGTCTTGATTTGAAAGGTGTTTGTTAAGAAAGGCAGGAGCCTCTCTTGAAAATAGACAGTGCAAACCCCCTCCCTCCAAATTATTATAATTTTGAAACTAAGGAGCTCTTAGACAAAGATATGGGAACAGGAATAACAGTTCTTTACTAGGAAAAATTAAAATAAAAATACAGTAATACAAAAAGAACCCAAAAAAACCCCAAAACAAAAAACCAAAACAAAAACCCCAAAACAAAACAAAACAAAAAACCCCCCAAAAAACCAAAAAACCCAAAAAACCCTAAAACACTGATAGAGTCAGAATACAACTTGACACCGTATCAGTCAGGGTGTTGGTATCAGTCTGATTAAATGGTGGCTGCAGTCCTCCTGAAGTGACAGATGTGGTTCTGTTGAAGCAGTGGTCCTGTAGAATGTTCCAAAGGTCCAGTGATGATGTGAAAAGGTCTGGTTTTCCTCTGGAATCCAGTGGAAAAAGGCTGCTCTGATGTTCCACATCTCAGATTTTATCTAGGTAGGAAATGCTTGGCTCCACCCCCTGGGTTGGGCATGTCACAACAGGATGATGTAATTTTATCAGTCATGCAGTAGGACGCATGGCCCATTAACAGAAGATATCTCCCCTGGAGGAAGGATGGGTTATAGAAAAGATGAAGAACCCTGCCCCACCTGGTTTTAACAGATGGTGACAGAATACATACTTTTGGTTACATCCTGTTTTGCAAGTCAAGACAATCCCCCGTCTACTGGAGATGTTCTCATGCTTCTTCCAGTCCTTTTGATGGAACACCTCACATCTGGAATAATGATGTCTTTGAACTCCCATTTTTCCAAGGCAACTTTCATAATTTCCTTTTCCAAGACAACTTTCACCATTTCATAAGAGGCTAAAATATGCATAGGCACTAACTTCACTATTAACATAACATTTACAATAACCTTGACAACAAGGGACAGATTTCTTGTTCATGGTCAGCCCTGTTTGGGTGAACTGAATGCAACTATCAAACTTCTCTTACTTTTCTCAGTACTTCTATTAGTGTGTAACTGACCTTTCCCCTTCCTTCACTCCTATTCCTCTTCCTTTTTTGTTCTTCAAATATAATTTAAATGATGTTTGATGCAAGTTAAATTCTATAGAAGCACTATTGATTTGTCCACTCTATTATTCTAAGGCATCAGATTGATAAAGAAGTTTGTAAAACCGTGAGGCAATGACTGTTTTTCCAGGTTGACATTGTAGAAGACCAGAGTAGAAGTATATTTTCCAAGGTTGTGCAATAATAGGCACAGTGTTTGTTAATTGTTCCTCATCACCCCATACAGCTTTATTGCTCTGCACTGTGACTAGGTTGTTACTGGTGGGTTTGTTTTGCAGCTATCCCCTGCACTTTGATAGAGAAATTGCAGTTGGTGATAGTTTTTTTTTCTCTGGACCTCTTTAAAACTCTTCTTTCATCTGCCTCCGATTTTGCTCTGCCTATTTAAATTTCATTTATTGTGGGGGGCTGGCAGTCCAGATGTTTTCATGAGGATGTCTTTATCATCAGGACCTTGCCATAATTAGGCAATTATTTTTTTTTACAATACAATCATTCTGAGATTTTTATGTAATAAGCAGTGAGATACTATACTTTGCTAGAAATGCCTTTTTTGTGTAAGTATGGATTAGAACAGATTTTAATTTTACAGCTTCAGAGATCTAAATTAGACATTGTGGTAAAGGAAAATTATTTATTATGTCTATTAGAACATTTAAGTTTGTGTTGTGCTTATGTGAGCCAGAGTGAAATAGTTAATATATTTTTAGTCTTAGGTAAAGTTAAAACTGCTGGTAGAAGAGATGGTGGGAAAATGGATTGTGATGATGCAAGAAAATGTAGCTAGAATTTTTAAGATACTGCAGTGCCCTGTCCCCTCCTGCTCTGCAATGGGAAGTCCAAGTGTCAATAGAAATAAAATCATTGTCAGTTTGAGCCAACTGGAAGGTGGAATAACTTCAAGACACTTTGTTCTAATTATTTCAACCGCTTCTTTTTGCGTGCAGCTGGAATATTCAATCAAAAGTAGTTTCATTTCTACCTCTTCCTGTTTTGTGTGCATGTGTTTCAGCTGAGAGATGCAGTGGAAGCCATTGCTTGCAAAAATGGGCTTTTTGGTAAAGAATAATTTCCCATCATTTTCCTAAAGAGACTTCCTTTGTAATGTTTCTCACTCTGTCTTACCACTCTTATTTATTTTCCCTGATATGTATCACAGCACAGCTAGTCTGGAGCTGGGCAAATAATTTAGCCATAAATAAGAAACTCAGTTTGTCTGGCCTAGTTCAATAAACAGGTCCCTGGATAAACAAGGATAGGTTGGATTCAAACCTACTCAGGAACCCTCAGCCAATTTCATTCAGCCCTGAATGCAGATGGATCATTGGCCAGGGAGCCTTAAAACCTTGACCAATCACATGTGTAAGCCTGGGAAATTCAAACCCCCAATAAAAGGGGCAGCTGTAATAAACTCAGTGCTGTTTGTTGAGGATGCTTAGTGGATTTGTGTCGTCTCTGTCTCCAACCAACGACTGCATTATAATATGTGCAGTAAAATATTAATTCTTTCAAATGTTAAGCCTGGGTTTAGTCTTAGTTTATGTTTTACTTCTTAATGGCAAGTGTTAAATACTGATTTCTAAGGATGTTCACAGTGGCAGATAGAGTTGCAAAGAACACTGAATGAGTATGATTTCTGTTTCTGTGTGGTTTTTTTCTTTGTAGTAGAAAACTGCCTGAAAACTTTATTCCTAGTCCATCTCCATTTGTATTTTGATGGGAAAACTCCTGATGACTTAAGGCAAACAAAATGCTTTGAAGATGTAGATGTTCTGCTGAACTTAAGCAACTGTTAAGCTTAACTCTTAAACTTAACCATTTCTTAAGCAGGGACTACCTGAGGATGCCACAGAGTTCTTCTCTTCAGGCTAGCAAAACTCTGTCCAGGTGCACTTCAACCAGTGATGCCCCTCCCGTCACTGAAAAAGAAAGAAGATTAACTATGTATAAGTTGCAAGGGGGAAATCCCTACAGCCCATGAGTTGTCCTGGAGAAAAGGGATGTGGCACATCCTTGAGATCATATCTTTTTCTGCCATATTTAGCAGTTCCCCAAAATCCTTTACTATCCTCATCAGAGGTAAAAAAGTATGTGAGCATGGGGTCAGCTTTGCTGATTGAAGGAAAGACTGTGATGGGGAAGAAATCTGGGACAGCAAAGAGTGGAAGGAGAAGACAGATGCCATTCCAGAGGTGGTGGGTATTGATGGCTGCTGTTGTTGCCCTGTTGAAGGAAGAACAGGTATAGAGAACAGTTTTGGCTGGTCACAGGGGTCCTTAAATCTTTTCTACCTTTAAAAACTAACCTATGTGCTCTCTGAATACCACATCAGTCAGACTGAGGGAGTTGGAATGAAAACAGCTAAAGGAGCATTGCAGAGGTAAAACAAGGGGTCCTTCACAAAGGGTTCCCTTGGAGAGTTGTTTTGCCCATGGCTCTGAAGCTGATGGTGGCACTAGTGCTGTAGAAAAAAGTTAAGGTTGCTCCATATGTCAGCATGTGGGACTTTAAGGTCCAAACTCTGCTGCATGGAACAAGTGTGTTCAGATGGTGGCTGTGAATGACTTGAGATTAAAAACCACTCACTGTGTTTCTTCCTGTCTAAACTAAACAGATCTTTTTGGTCAGCATGAAGTACGTGATGACCACATCTTATCTAACTCTTTCCAACCAGACCCACTATTTGCCTCTAAGTTAAGTAAGAGATGACGTCGCAGTCTGAGCTAGGGGTGGCTTTCATGTTATGTGGAGCTCAAAAAGTAGGTTACTGGGTCAGGAACAGCAAGTTCTGACTGTTTGCCAGCTCGGCCTTTTTTTTTTCCCTGTGATGTTTATACTGCTGTGACCTGCCACTCTGAAATGAGTCTAAAATGAACAACAGTGCTTCAGACCAGTGAGATGGGTTTGATTTAACTTGTCCTTCTGTACCTGCATCCAATTATCAGTCTGCAGGATGCTTGTTGTATGGGGGCTTCCTTTTTGAAAAGTAAAGTTCATCAGAGTCCAGTGGCTAGAAAAAAGACAGTAATTTCTAAATTATTAGCTTGAAGACAAAAACTTCCTAAATTCACTGAAGAGATGTGAGCTCATAAATTCAGTACTAGGAGAATTCACTCCCAGATCCAGGATTGTTTAGAGAGGGGACATCTTGGGATATCTGGGAAACTTGAATCTAGCTTACAACAGTGAATCTTGGGATAACTGAGTTTTGATTCCAGTTGTGATCAGTTTGAAATACCTCTGGATGTCTGCACTGCCTTGTCCAAAACTGGTTACTCCCTCCCTCACCTCCCCCACCCCACGTTCTGTCATTTTAAGCCTTCACAGAGCCAAAACTCAAGACCTGCTGCAGGGCATGAGGATGGAGGGCAGTTGCTCCCAGGATTGAGTCCATGCAAGGGAATGGAGTGCCAGGCTGAGAGTGAGAAATCTGACAGAGAATTGCAGCCTCATTCCCAGACACAGCACAGGGGCAGGAGGATAATGGTTGGACTCAGTGGACTTAAAGGTCTAAAGGTCTGGAACAGCATCATAAACACTGCAATTATTTTGTATTTCTATGACTGCAGAGATGAAGCTGGCTCAGGCTGCGTGTGGGTGTGTACCTGTCCCAAGCACTGGACCCCCAGCCCTCCTGTGTTGGGTGATGGCAGCCTGGAGCAGATCACTCATCCCACTGCTGCCATAGGCTCTGTCATGCCATGAGTGGGGCATGAAGACAGCAACAGCAGTTCCTTCATTTGCAGGGCTGGTACAAACCCTTTCTGGTCTTGGTCATATCCAGCTGCCATTAACACCAGCTGCACACATCTGCACTGCCTCAGCCTTGCAGCTGGACGTACAATGTTATATTCAAAGGGAAATTCCTTTGGATTAGAGGCGAGTGTTCCTCTTGCTCAGTGCCTTTGTGCCCAGAGCATGATACTGCAGCTCTCCTCTCCCTGGTTAAGTGTAGAGTGGGGTACACAAGGAATAGGTGTCCTGGCTTCAAGTATTTGAATAATCTCACCAAAGAAAATATTACTCAAAGCAAAGCCTCAAGATGTGTTCAGTGGCTTGCTGCCAAAGCTGACTTAAGAGGAAACTATGTGAGTCATTCAGTCAAGCGATTCATCAAGCTTTCAGTGCTTCTGAAAACTCATCTAGAAGAAATTTAAGTTAAAAAAAAAAAAAGTGGGATTCAAAGAGAGTTTGAACCTCACAAAATCTGTCTTAAATCACTGAGAGCTTTCTTCTGCCAGACCAGATGTAGCAAGACAGAGAAAGAACAGCATCGATTAATGCTCATTGCTGAGTTAAAAATCACTATGCATCAGCAGCACTGCCAAAAAATGGTCTGAGCAGCTTGTAAAAGTCACCCTCAGCATTCAGGTTTGCACATACCTCTTTGTGCTCCTTGTCCATGACTTGAAAATATCTGCAACTGGAGGAAAACAGTACTGCTCAAAGACAGACAAGGTGGGTAATGCAGCTAACAGACACACAGATCTCTGTATTTTAAAGCAAGGATCAGCTCATCTCCTTACTTTTTAATGAAATGCAGCCAGACTGCAGTATCTCATAGAAGACCTGTTATTTATGAGACTATCAACCTCTCAGACCTGCATAGATTCCCCACTGGTGACAGCTCAGCAGGGCCCTGGTTATCACTGCTGACTTACAGTTCTCTCTCGGCTGGCAATCAGTTCAGCCACTACCAGAGAATATGTTAAGCCTCACCCCAAAGACCCCAGTCCTGTGAGGTACCAAGCATTTGGTGTGGGAAGCAGCATTACAAGAGGCAGGAAAGAGATGAACATCTCACCCCCTACATGCCCCCTCTTTCTTAGAAGGCTGGATCAGATGCTTAGCTGATAAAAGTAGACATGGCTCTGTTGCCTTCAGCAGAGCTGCACAGATGTACACTGGAGAATATGGCCAGGGGTCTGTTTAGAAGCTGAAGGTTTAAGGAGAGGGATGCATTTAAAATGCAAATTAAGTCCTTGCTTGCAAATTAGGGCCTTGTATTTTAGGGGATTGTGTTGATTGTGTTAAATTGTCCTGGAAGTTGACCTGTATGAAAATCCACATCTTTCTCTTGTGTGCCATTCTTGGTGGTTTTGCAGGCACTGCACAGCTCGATCTTGCCTTTTCCTTCCCAGAAAGGAAGTGATGGTCTGTCTCTTGGTTAGAGAGAGCTGCCACATCACATGTGCTCACTTTTGCTTCTGCCCTTGCACTGCTTTGGGGTGTGATCTTATACAGTCGGTAGCTGCCTGGCCTTAATTTCTCTCTCTAAAAAACAATGATGACAGCATTATCTGAATGCTTTTGCCTATCCCTTTTTTTTTTTTTTTTTTTTTTGGGTGTAAAGTGACAAAAAACCCCCAGAAATCTGTGTTTGCTTTTCATTTCCTGCTGCACAAATAGCTTTCCAGCCCAGCATTTTCACTTCAACAGCTGTAGCATTAAAGCAAAAATAAAGCCTGATACTGGGCTCCTCCTTTGGAACTCACGAACCATTATTATAGCAATGGAATGCCCTAATAATACCCTGCTTCCAGTCAAAGAGCTGATGGAACTAGATGATCTTTAAGGTTCCTTCCATCCCAAACTGTTCTATGGTTCCATGACACTCTCCATGCATGGGATTCTGTTCTATTAATTGATAGTTACACTTTAAAAGATGTAACAGTTGCTCAGAGGACTGATAATAGGATACAGAGTCCTTTATCTCTGTGTCATGTGTTGAAATCCAGACCAGGCCATTAGCAATTAAAAGGTCTTACCATCTGATATCTGCCCAGTGACCTGTACAAAAGGATCCTCAGCTCAGCAGCATAAACTCTTCAGGTTTTAGATTGCTGGATTTTTTTTTCTCTCTTTTCTTTGTTTCTTTTGAAGGGAGGAAAGTGTCTTTTTCAATCCAATCCCTGCCTTTAGCACCATAACCAGCTGCTTGTAGGCAGGCAAGCAGCCAGGCAGACATGGGGCTGTGGTGTTTTCCCTCCCTAAAGATTGTTTTCCAAACCAAAGCTGAAGTTTGCTAGACCAAGAGATTTGGGAGAGCAGCCAGCACTGGCTCTACTCATATGGACTTGCTTTTTCTTGACATCTCAATACAGCAGCTATTTAGGGATATAAAAATAATAGGTCATAAAGTTAGTTTCATGGGTTTTCCTCTCTTTCTGTCTATATGAAAAATACCCCAAATATTTATTTTCAAGAGTATTTGAAGAATGGAAAAGAAAGATGAAAACCTTTACCTATTGCTGCATTTTTATTCAGGGACAGACATGCTTGTATTCCATTAATTTACGGTGAGACTTCATATTATATATTTTATCTTTCCCATTTGTTTATGCCTACTAAGATTTTTTTCCATCTGAAAACTGATGACAAGTGTGAAAGATTCCATAGTTACCATTCATTGTAACAAGTGTTGTGGGAAAGGAGGTATTTTCTTTTTCTGTCCTCAAAACAAGGCCGTGATAATGTTCATACACAAATGTTTGTGTTTGAGAGAGTTTTACAGCAGGAAGACCATTGTTACAATGGCTGGCCAAGCACAAAATTCAAATTCTTTGTGAGTTGGTCTGTGACTTGTAGCTGGGGTTTGAGCAGTGCCCTCTAAGTGATGGGAGCTGGGTATTCTCAGGGGCTGGGCAGCCCCATCCTGGTGCCCATGTGTGACCAAATGAAACTAGCTAGTTCCTCTGCCACCTTCCTTCATTTTGCTGGAAGCACCAAGGAGAACTCATGATTGTCCTTCCCTGTAGGACTCAGAGACTGGCATTGACCTCCCTAGACCACAGCCACCCAGTCTCTGCTGAGGAAGGTCCCAACCCCCCACCTTCAGGCTTTTGTGAAACATCACCAGTTTTTTGGAGGAAAATGGAAAGCACAGGAGAGAACACAACTGAACCCTAATTGCCTGGAATATTTTAGCAAAAACTGCCACTCCCAAGCTTTTCTTGGGCCATGTCTTTCTTGGTGGAGATCTGGATCCTGGAAGATTACCTCCAATGGGAAATATTGCATTCATAGGACATTGCTTTTCTTTCCTCTAATATGAAAATGCACCTGCTCCCAAATACAGGTCCTAAGGAACACTTGCCAAATGGCATGTCAGAACAGCAGGGGTAGGAATCTCCCAATTCCCTTTTCTCAGTATCTCTAAGAGCTTTGAATTCTTTCCTCAGAGTTTACCCTTCTTGGACAACCACTGACATATTCACCAGCACAGCCTTTATCTCATGGGAAGGAAATGCAAAAAAGACTCAGTGAGCCAGGTTGCTGGCTGATGTGTATTGCTGTTTGTCTGCTGCTGGTGCTTCACATCAGTTTAAATCACAGCACAGCAGTCCCTGCAGCGGTTCAGTAAGCTCCACAATTATTTATGTGTTAGCTTTTAGTCTTCGGAGGATCTAAAATTTTGGCCCAGAACCTTTAGTTTCATGAGAACCAAGCAGGAAAACTGGGGATTTCTGTGTTTCCCATGAATTTATAATACATTGTGATGTTCCAAAAGTTGGCAAGTATTTTCTTTTGTGTTAGTAAGGAGGACCCCTGTTACACCAAGAGAAGGCTGGTAGTACATTCTCCCTAAGTTTGTAGAAGGCAGTTCGTAACAAATTCCTTCAGGTCATCTCTTTATGTAAGTTCTGACCTGGTGCACCTGCCTGAGCTCCCAGATGCAGGTGGAAAGATTAGGTCGTGTGCAGAGCACAGGGACTGCTGGAGCTGTGTGAGCTGTCCACACGTTTAGAAACCCTGCCCTACATTAGACTCCCAGAAAGATTCATGGGCTCACTTGGAAACTTTTGCAGAAATCAAGGATGGATCCAGCCTTCCTTATCAAGCTCAACGGTGGCCACACCAAATCTATACTACTTCTATGCCCAGCACCTCCCTTATCTCTGCACTGCACCCACTCACTGGTCCTGTTCCATCTCTCTGTCTGTTCTCCAGGACTCTGCATTTGGTGTAGCTAAATTCTTTAAAGAAGCTAAGTTGAATCTGATCCAAATATCCCAGGTAGACATGAGTTCAGTTGCCTCCATCACCATGGCATGGCTAATCCCAAACCTGGAGGTGTCTGAGGTGATGCTGAGCAATACTCCAGGAGACAGGAGTGGTGCTGATGGCTCTATTTACTTACAGCCCAGGGGTGTCAGTAGTCTCACCATGTCCATTCCCTCTCTGGTGTTTGCAAGTCAGCTAACACCTGGAATGGGTGTTTGTGGAAGGTGATTTGCAGAATTTACATCAGGATATGATTAATATATCTGCAGGGAGAATTCCTCACTGAATATTTTTGTTTCAGATTTTGGAACTTGCCAAAGGAGAGGAAAAGGAGAATCTCCACTTGCATGAACTAGAGATTTGAATTTTCTTCCTTTGTGGATCTGCTATCCACCCTACATACTCTTCTTAGACTGTTCTTGTGTTTTTCCCTTTTTGAACAGTCTGAGATAATGATGGACAGAAGATAAGTGCATGTACTGTACACAGCAGGATCACAAGCATCCTCTTGAACACCCTTAATAAAGTGTTCAGCTCTTTTGAAAGTTGAAGAAGGCTGTTGATACAAATAAAATCCTTAGATCAGCTCTTGGCATGCTCACTTCTCAGCAGCTTCCCAGATACTCAGTGGTGCTACTCCTGATGAATTAAGTGGACAAAGTCAAGCTTGAGCATTAGCCACATTTTCTTAATTGCAGCAAAATATGGTGGGTATTTGTTTTTCGTTGTGAATAGGAACTGATCCAAGCAAATTAATTCTAGGGTAAGCTTTTTTTTTGCATTTTTTTTTTGGCCACCACAGGGACTCATAGAAAAGTCTTAGGAGCTCACAGCAGGCTATCTTCAAGCCTGTTGCTTCTGGCTATTTAATTGTCCCCCATGAGGCACCATGTTAGGTAGGTTAGCTGGAAATTGGGAAAATCAGCCATTTTCTGGGAGAGTTTGAGCATGCTTGCAGCATTTAGTCACCTTGCCCCCAGATTTGGCAAAGACCATAGTGAAGGAGTAGTACACAAGTGAGCACAGTGAGCCCTGAACAGCCTCTTCCCTGGGCTGTGTGGCAACAAAAATTGGTTTTATCTATATTTCACCTGAACTTACATACATCATTCTCTTTTCTACTCCTTATTCATACTCCTTGCAAATTTGTGTTACCTGACAACAAGGTTTGAAATGGGGGTGGCATTGCAGAGGGTATGTCCAAGGGAGGCTGCCCAGCTCTGGGTCAGCTGCCACTAAGCTGACACGCAGCAGCTCAGGGCTCTCTCACTGCCTGTGGGATTTAATGGCTGAGAGAGGGGCACTAATTCCAGCTCCATGTCTGAACCCCAATAGGAATAATTGCACAATACCCACCTGTAGAGACCCCTGTGGTTTTAGTGGGCTCTCCTGCACCTCCTACCCTAGGTCAGTGTGTCCTGCACTTCTGCTGCTTCCCTGCTGCCTTTTGCTCCAGCCTTGGTTGTCTTACCCTGGTGATGCGTGGTTGACCACCCATCCGGATTTTTCATTGCCTTCTGGGTCACCCTTAGATGAAAGGCTCTACTTCAGTCTTTTAGGACTTTATTTCATTCCTCTGTGGCTTGGGGCTTTTTGCAGGCAGGGCACTTGCCATTTGTGCTCTGCCACAAGCAGGCAGGGGTTACTTAATTACCCACATCCTCTCAAAATAGAAATTCACAGCCCCACAGTACTTAGACACATTTTCATTAGTGTATACAGTGAGCTTTCTTCCAGCTCTGCCAGTCTATTAATAACAGTGCCAAACCTTTGGTTTGCCCAGGCATTTAAGAAAATTTGCTTTTTCCAGATGGGACTGTTGGTATTTCTGTACTTTGAGATCAGAGATGACATCCTGTTCAAATGCCTGGTGATGGAGAGAGGGTACATGGCTCACTCACCCAGTTCTTTCTTTCCTGTGATCTGCTCTTTTCCCAAAAGAGCATAAAATACATGTGTTTTACTTATCCTTTAACTAAGAACTGACCACAGAAAAGGGGACAGAGAGGAAAATTTGGGTATACATGAAAGTGTAGGAAATGGCAGGGAGATAGAAAAAATAGCAGAGAGATGAAAAGGTGGAAAGAAGGTACCTTTTGTTGTGAAGTGATTAGGTGAGAGCCAGCTTTTCAGATGCTTTGAAATAAGGCATTCTCCTGGAAAATACAGATCCTGATCGATTCCAAAAGCCTCAGGGATTTTTGAGGTCAGAGCTCCCCTCGGAAAGTGGACAAATTAAACTGAGCAGCAGTGCCATTTGCAAATGGACTTACTGTTTTTCAGTGAGAAATGTAACCTAAAGGTTTCATATAGTTCAACTTGAAGTTTCAAGTAAAAATGTTCTTTTGTTATTTGCCCCATGAATAAGAAGAGGTTCTTCAAGAGTGGATAAAGAGGCTTGCCTTGGATGGTTAATACAAGGAGAAATGCATAGATGATGCAAGGAGAAGCAGTTCTGTAGGGGGTGTGATACACATGGGCCCTTCTGCTCCACACTTGCAAGGGGCTATTCTGAGTATCCCACCGTGCCTGTGGGTCATTTGCCCCTTTTGCCTTTTCATGAAGTTCAGGCCCAAAGCAGGGAAGTTTTTTATTTCTCTGTTGTTTCACTGTTTCATAGAATCACAGAGTGGTTTGGGTTCTAAGACACCTTAAAGATCACCTTGTTCCAACCTCCCAGCCATGTACAGGGCCACCTTCCACTGGACCAGGCTGCTCAGTCTCACCTAGCCTGGCCTGGAGCACCTCGAGGGATGGGGCAGCCACAGCTTTTCTGGGCAACTTGTTCCAGTGCCTTACCTCCCTCTCAGGGAAGAAATTCTTTCAGTATCCAACCTAACCCTACTCTTTTTCAGTTTAAAGTGCCCTTTCCCAGTCACTCCATCCCTTTTCAAAAGTTCCTGTTCAGCTCTCTTGTATGCCTACTGGAAAGTGCTATATTCAGTGCTCCCTACGGGGACTGACTTTTAGGAAAGCAAGGACATAATAAACTTATAAGTGTAAATGATGCATGTTTATTCCCTGGAGTAAGTGGCAAGAGGTTGAATAGGATAAGTTCATCAACTATGTACTTGCAACTTTCTTTACACCAATTATGATGAAGTTTTGTATTTTCATGTCAGTTTTGACATATAAAATAGTGGGTAGTCATGTAGCTTTTATACTAACTGCTTAGAGAGTGAGGGCACCTTATCCCAGCTCTGAAATACAGAGCTCATTAAAATGGGATTGATGGCATCTAATATCAATTGTTGTATTTTCTATTTGTCTTCAAAGTGGTCAGATTCATTATAAGGGGCAAATTCAAAATAGTTCTGCTGAAGTCACAAAGCCCAAATTTATTCCCTCAAAAACACAAAATCAATCTCTCCTAAGTGTTCTCAGAAAACTTGAGTTTCTTGTTTCTAGATGAGGTAATTTACATTATTTCAAAAGAAATTTTTACAAATATAGAAAAAGAGAGAGAGGAAAGGAGAGTTCCTCTTTCCTGCCTCATAATCCCAAGAGACTGAGCAAGTGGGGACCCAGAGTTAGATACAGCCTGCAGTTCAAGGGATGGGTCAGGTTGCAGAGAGATATGGAGACTGGACACTGGCATGGCCCAAGATTTCAGTGGAAGTCCCAGTGCTGGCTTGATCAATCCCTCCATGCTGCTCATCCATCAATCCATCCATCCATCCATCCATCCATCCATCCATCCATCCATCCATCCATCCATCCATCCATCCATCCATCCATGCCTCATCCATCTAAGTCAGCACAGGGTCCTGCCCACTGCTACCATCTCCAGCTTTGCAGAGAGGTTTCCTGAAAAACCAGCTGTGTTTTAGCCACTGCCTACTTCTCTGGCCACTGCAGGGTTGCTCTGGCTCCATCCCATCTTCCATTTGTCCTAGTGCTCATCTCAGGTGTTGTAGCATGGTCTCTGTCAACTTGAACTCTGCTTGTACCTTTTCCCTTCTGAACTTAGAGATCCATGTTTTGGCACATCCTCTTGAACAGCTTTGTCCAAGCATGAAGGGAGGAATGGCATTGCTCTGCAGTGCCACAGTGCTGAAGGACTCATAGCAGCAGACGTGACCCTGCAGGTTCCCATAGAGTTGGGTTTGCATCAACTGTTCAATTCACCCTTTTGCTAAGCATTGGAGTCTGTCTGCTGCTGGGGGATGCTGGCTGTGTGTAGTCCAGGGTTGCCTGGGACATGATGAACTTCTGTCCTTCTCAGCTGGTTTGTAACTGGTCAGAGATCTATACTCCTTTCTGGCAGTTTGCAGGAGGTTTTTTCACTTAGTGGCCAGCTTGTGGACCCTCTTGTTTGGTTTTGGTTTCAGTGCTGAAGGTTTCACATCAGTGAAAAAAGCAGTGGCAGCAGCTTTTTGTTTGTTTGTTTGTTTTGTTGTTGTTTGTTTGTTTTGCACCCCTCATGAAGAGAAGGTGTGAGGTGGCACCAGCAGCCAGTGTGACTGTGCAGTGTCAGCAGAGGCTCTGTGACCAACAGAGGCACAGTGAGCTGTTTCCCCGTTGCAGAGCTTGGATGAGATCAACCTTTCAGTGCTGCAGAACTCTATAAAAACTGTTTCAATTGATAGAGCTTGAGAGCAAATGAACCTACAAACACCAGTTCTCTCCTTAATAAGGAAAAAGAAAAGGGTGAAGACATGTAGGCGAAGTAACATGAGACACTGTGGTTAGTGAAGGAGTCAAATTGTACGTGGGAGTAGATTGAGGAGATACCTTAATTTTGGGCTGAAATTCTTTTGGCTATGGTGAAGATATCATTGATATATCAGACTTATTTTTTTTCTCTGTAATTCATGGAATGTATTGGTGGGATGTAATGTTCTAACCACGGCCGTGAGCGGAAGCACCAGTGTTGAAATAAGCACATGTTGCAGTAGCTGTGATTCAGTGAGAAGCTTGAACAGAGAGGTGAGAAATTTTGCCCCAGGGATAGTAGAAGAAAACCTCTGCTCCCAGAGATAAAAGAAGAGAACTTGTGTTTCTATACTAGAGCAGTTCATCCTTAAAATTGTACCCCAATAAGCTGAAATGACCCATGGTGGTAGTTATGGGAAAAATGTACCAAAACTTGGAAGGGACTTCATGATTGCAGATTTCCAGGTGGCTGCTGATTTGCTGTGACATTAAAGCCACGAGAGAACTGTTTCCTGTGGAGAAGTCTCCATCATGGCAAGAGAGACTCCTCTCCCTAAGAGAACTGAAGAAAAACTATTTTAGAAATGGTAAACTACTGAAAGTCCCAGGTTTTGTCTCTTTATGTTGTCAGTGGGAAAGAAAAGAGGATAAGGGGGGGAGGAAGAGTGTTCTGAAGGTTTATTCTGATTTTCTTATTATTTTTCTTTTAATTCTGTTAATAAATTTTCCTTATAATCTTTTAAAACTTGCTCCTGCTTTGCTCTCTTCCTAATCCTTATCTCACAGCAGAAAATTAGTAAATAATTGTAGTGGGTGCGCTGGCATTTGTCCAGCACTAGACTCACTACATCTGTGCAAGAGCAGGATAAGATTTACTCGGTGCAAGTGGCTGGCAGAAGGGACTGGATTCGTGAGGCACAGGGGGACATTCCTCTGAATTTGCTAGCATGAGTTTAAACCCAGAACCCAGCACTGATATTACTTTAGTCCTTACAGCTCTCTCATTGCTTGAAGGCATCAGAGTTACCGTTATAATTAAAAGGCTCCTGACCTTGAAGTCAGCTGGCAGAGTTTGGGTGTCCCTCCAAAGGCTGCTCTCAGGGCTGGCTGCCTGCCATCAGCATGATGCCACTCATCCAGTCCTCAGATGGATAATAATAATAGAAAAAGATTGTATAGCCTTCATATGTGTAGTCCCAAGGGTGCCGAAGGTGGCATAGAGATGCTCAGGAATGGCTTCTGCTCCCATTTACAACTCTGTGGGACATTTGGGTTGGTTGTTACTATGATCAGCTGAGAAAAATCTGCTTAATCTCACTTGAGATGTCTTTCCTCTTCATGGTTGTAGCTAATAGGCACTGTATAACTCACTGAGAATTTGATTAACAAAAGACATACTTTGCTGCCCGACCATCAGAGTGAAACAAAAATTAAGATGTTACCAGTGTACTCATTTCTTGTCTCTGTGACAGTGAAAACCTGGGCTATGCTGAAGCCCACACAATGCTTGATTCTTTTACCTACCTGCCTGAACACTAGTCTCTACTCCAAAAAGACAGCCCTGAAGAGGGACACAAATTGTCCTGCCTGCTCAAGCCCAGCAACAGCCTTGTCCTCTGACAAAAAATACTTAAGAGGTACAAAGGTCTGCATGCAAACTCCTTTGAAATTACTGGGATTAAAAGTTCATGAACAGGAATTCATTTCTTTCCTTATTCCTGTTATTTATGTTATATTTTCCTCATTTCATAATTTATGTTATGTGAACATAGAGAATTGTGGTTAAAAACGTATATTAAACACCAAAAATCAAATAAATGTAACCCAAGAAGGAAAGATCACAGCATTCAGCTTGGGTTGAATCATGTCCCTTTTTCCTTTCCCAGTTGCATTTTTAAATCACCAACAAGATACTAGGCTATTCATTAGTCAGATGGCTTCTCTTTTTCTAGGAAGGCAATGCAGAAAAACAAGATGTTTCTTCCTTTTCCAAATAATGAAAGAAAAACATGCTGCCTTTATGCAAGCTGACTAGTAAAATTTTGAAAGGACGCTACTGCTCAAAAAGGGTACTCCCAGCTTTGGCTGTATATATATATATATATATATATATATATATATATATATATATATAAAATGTTTATTACCATTTAAACACACAAGTTCAATACAATTTCAAGATAAAATGCACATCAAAGAACAATTTCCTGCCCATTGTGGAGGGTCTGTGAAGATAATGAAATAAACCCACTTGCAATTGTTGTTTTGCAGCAAGTGCTGGTACATTTTTTAAGCTACTGACAAGCCTGTTAAATAACTGGCCATCTTTAAGCTCAGGCACCCTGCAGTGTAGGAGGCGAATAATTCTCAGGGGGGATTTAACACAGTTATGTAAAATAATCTGAAGCATCCTGGTTGCTCCAGAAAGATTATAATTAAGCATAGGTTTGTTTTCTAAATGTCTGCTATCATCAGTTGATTCTTCTTTGCAACAAAGCAAAACAAAAATATTTTTCTCATTTGTTTGAGAAGCAGTTTCTGTTCCTCTCCTGAAGAGGAAGATGATTCGGATATGTTGCTGAACTCTCTTCTGTCAGTCTGGGTATTTATGTCACAGGATATCTTTTGAATAGTAATTTTTAACATCTGATCAATCTTCCATTCTGTTTGAGCAGAGGAGCACCATCATGCTGGGCTAGATGCAGAAGGGTCTCAGCACTCACTAACCAGTGTCATCCTCTATAAGGGCTTGCAAGCAAAATCTCCAGGGTTGGTGTTCAGCCTTGCCAGTCAGGAGCTTGTCAGCTGCTTAGCTTACAGTTGGGGGAACAGATTTTTTTCTGCTGGAGACTATGACAAGTAGATTTTACAGCAATCCTCTAGTGTCTTAACATGTACCTAAGATACACACACAGAGCAACCTTCATATCCTCACGTGCTGTGTCCCTGTGTAGGGTGAGGAGGGGACCCCTGGACCTTTTGTATTTTGTTGCCTTCTGGTTTAACTCACTTCTCTCCTGTGTCCCCTCACTATGTGCCTTCTGCCTCCTTGTTCACATTACCCTGCCCTCCACATCACAGGTTTTTTCATACCCTAGATAAAATAGCTTTTGAATTAACGTGGACATGTCATGGTTTAAAGAGAAAATCCATCTCTATGCCAGCTGGCTGGGCTGGGAATTTGGCTATTTGTGCCATTGCATCAGCTGCCACCTGTGCCACACATCTGAGAAGGAAACCCTCAGCTTGTGTTTGATAAGCTCCTAGCCAAGGCAGATAAGCCACTGTGCTGATGACACTCTCCCACAGCTGCACGGCTTAACTGCAGTGGCCAGAGTGGAGGGAGAATTGTGGAAGTTATTAACTGTTTTTTTTTAATGATGCTGTCATTTTTCTATTTCACTATAAGTAAACAGAACTTCTCACAGATGACTGTGTTTAGGGTTGTTTGGGTACCCTGCAGTGTGTTCTCATATTTTCCACTGTGTGAAATGAAAAAGAGGAAATTAATGTGATACTTGTAGTAGGTGTCTGTCTTGTTTGTGAACGATCAGATGATCTAGATTTCTGCACAGCTCCTTCTCTGTTAAATGGGGCTTTCAGATTTCACTATTGATTAGAGTGCTTTGCTTTTCTAATTAAAAGAATTCCCAAGTCTAACTATTGACTCGTATGGGAAATGTGACACATTATTAAAGATAAGAGGCTTTAGTCAGAAAATATTGTACCCTCTCTCACAAAAGAGGTCAGTGTAACTTGAGCAAAAGAGTGTCCTAAAAATCAGAAAACAAGCAAAGGAAACAAGAAAGTAGGAGCAAGGCAAATGCTGCATATGTAATCACAGCAAAGCAAGTAGGACAGAAAGGAGAGCGGGCAGCTAAGCTCAGCTTTCGCCTGCCTGCTGCTTAGGGCAAGGCACAACTGCATGTGTGGCTGGTGTTCCTTCTGCAAACAGGGGCTGATGTCACCCAGAGAGCCTGCATGGCTAAACAGAGAGGATGTACTTGCCCAAGGTGAAGTGACAGTGATGGGAAAGTGTCTTTCTTTGGACAAATTTTCACATGGTCTTAGTGTACAGCTGCTTGTGGTAGGTCCAAGGGGTTTTGAAGGTGCATTTCAACCCCTTCTGTAAAACATTCCTTCTCAGCTCTTGACGCATCACCCCAAAATATTAAAACAGCATTTTCATTCCATTTCCAGAAAACAGAATTTCCTGCAAAGAAGTTGACATCACCAGGCAGCCTCTCATACCTTGCCCAACAAACTGCTAAACATGCCAACAGAAGTTGCATGCAGTGTTCATGTCTCTGAGTCAAAGTCTTTGAAGGAGCTGTTGCATCTTATGTTGCTTGGGGTGAAATTAAATAAAAGAGCAGGAAAGGCCTTTGTAGGTGTTTACAAAGATGTTTATTTCAGCCATGCATGCATTGTCCAGTGTTCAGGGAACAAAGGCGAAAGGCTTGTGGGGGGGTTCAGGTTTTGTCATGGGATAAACAGGTGGGGAAATCCTTAGGGACCAATTACTAGAGGACAGCAGTGTTCAAGGGTGGGGTTAGGGTGAAAAGGCCATCAGGGGAACAGGGTGGGAGTGACTGAAAGGCTGACTGACAGGAGAGGGCACGAGGTTGACCCAGGGAACAGAACAGGGGTTGCATTCCCTAGTTGGGAACACCTTTCTGGGTCTCCACAGGAGCTTTTCTCCCTCCACCTGTTTCTAGAAACAAGTCAGCACACTTTAATGTCACCTGGGGACATTAAATTCTTGTTTACAAGAGTCAAGAGACAGGTATTTGCTGCTGGGCAAAAGGAAATCTGCACAGTCAGCAATGATGATTCTAATACCCAGCCTTGGCACTGGTGGTGTGATCTGTAGCTCTGCTTGGTCTCGGGCACATGGAGGCACTGGGCTCTTTGGATGCTGAACAAGAAGAGAGCAGCAGTCAGGACCCACAGCAGTGTCGAGTGTAGGATGGTGCTGGAGGCAGTGGTAGATACAGCAAGCAATGGGAGAAAAGCAGGATGACCAGGAGATGTTGCCAGGGTGGCTCTGAAGAATGTCTGAGATTTTGTGATGCAGCTGCTTCTGATATACTCTTTCATAGTGACAGCAGGGTTGCAAAGAGTGAGATTTTAGTAAACACACACCCATACATGTAAGAACCAAATATGGTTTTGATCCTGCTCTCTTCACATCATTAACTGGTCTTTCTTTCCATTTTCCACCTCAACCTTTTCAATTTCCCTATGCTTTTAGAGAGCTTTACCCTACATCAGATGATTTTTTTCCACTTTCTTCTATAAATTTTACCCTTGTCTCCAGTACTGAAATATTTACAGCTCAATGGCACACATAACAAAACACTGGCATACAGTAATTTCTCGTTGGATATTTTGCATGTTTCTCCTGTGCGCTTTTCCACCCGCATGTGTTCCATTGCCTTATCCCAAAGGATGTCTTTATTCATCCTTTATACTTCTGGTATTTCTATTGTATTTTTAATGTCTTTCTTTGTGATGAGTTGGGTGTTTGAGCACATCACACAGCTTGAAAAAAAATTTCCCTTCAAACTCTTTCATTGAACCAAATCTTACTTATCTGATATGCACACAGACTGAAATTCAATCCTGAGTAAAAGAGTAACCTAGCTGCTGCAGAGAACCTATTTTTGAAGAGTTTTTGTGACAAAGACCTCAGATTGGCCTCCACACAGGGAATAACTTTACCCACAAGAGTCCTACTGGCCATAGTGCTGTTGTCACCTTGAGGGTTGTAATTGTGCCTCAATTTTGTTGTTGGCCTTTTCTTTCCTATGTTATTTTAGCACCAAAGCAGAAAAATGAATTAGTTTTTTTTTTTCAACGTTGACAATTTTTTTCTGTTGGGAAAGCAAGTGAATGGTGTTTCAAATTGTGCAGTTATTTTTCCCCTGTTTTTATTTAACCCTATAAGGTAATACAAAGGGAATAGCTGCATATGGCAAGAACATGGGTGTGGGCTGATAGAGAATCATTCATCAAAAGACACAGATGGGAAGGCAGGCTCACAGGATGGAAAGTATTGACTCTGGATGAGACTTTAAGAGTCACAGTTAAATAGTCACAGTGCATTAGTGTGCTGGTTTTGCACATATGACATTCAGTGAGGTAGAAAGGAGACACTCACAGAAATAATTTAAAAAAAAAACAGGTGCTGAAAGCTTCCTCTGTGTCCGACAAAAAGAAATCGGGGATTAATTTTTAGAACTGACAAGCTATTAAACCACTGAGAAGGCTGAACACTGTGAATAAGCATTTTTAAATGAATAAAGGCCAGGAGAGGTCTCTTTGCCTTGCGGTCTGCAGCAGGTGGCACTGGCCTGGGCGAGGCCTGGCTGGCTGGGCCAGGGAGGGGAAGCCCTTTGGCTGCTGCTGCTGCTAACAGCCCCTAGGATAAAAAGATAAATCAGATACTCTTTTTCCCCTGGAACTCACAGAAATGCATTTTGGGGTGGATGAAGCATTCACATTGAGGCCATGCGCAAAGGTATTTGTGTTAAACAGATGTTGGAGCAGCTGTGATCCCCTGAGAAGTTTGAACAGAGAGGAGAGATGAAGACTCCTGTTGCCCTGCAGGGCAGAAGAAGAAAGACCTCTGTTTTAAAAAGATGAAGAGAACGTTTTCTTGAATTGCTCATCCTTATGTGCCTCATAAGTTGACTTGGTCCTCGATAACACTTGTGGGAAAACTGTTAGTTGAGGAAGGGACTTTTACATAGTGATCGAATTTCTATTCTCCCAGGCAGCTAATGACTGTGACATCGAGGCCACAAGAGAGCTGTTTCTTGTGGAGAAGTCTCCATAGACTGAAGAAAAATACTTCTCTCCCTAAGTAAATTGGAGAAAGATTAATTTAGAGATGGTAAACTGACTGTTTCTGTATGTTATCAGTGTAAAAGAAAAGAGGTCTGGAGGGAGGAGAGCTATTCTGAAAGTTTTATTCTAATTCTTTTTTTTTTTCTTTTAGTTTCTGTTAATAAAGTTCTTCTTTATACTCTTCAAAGTTTAAGCCTATTTTGCCTTTCTCCTAATTCTATCTCACAGCAAGAAATGAATAAATCATTCTAGTAAGTGTACTGGAGATTTGGCCAGCACTAAACCCACCACTAATTAGTTAGAAGGACTACAGTCAGGGATATTAAGTGATATTACTTCTGTTCGTACAAGCCTTCCTTTAATTCGAGAAGGATGATGAAAATCTGCAGAGGAACAAGAGTGACAGATAGATTGGAAAATGCAGTAAGTTGGTAAAGTGTCCATAACTTCTATCAGCTGCTCTTACTAAAGAAAAAGCTTAGGCCTGATTTGACTGCAGTCTAGAAAGTGGTAACATTCCCTACAAGGAACATTTCTGAGTAGGGACTCCTCCTATTTAGCACATAAAGGCATTATGAGTGTGTCTGGAAGTTGGAGTTCTCAAATCTATTAAATTTGCACAGATCATTGTGACTCATCAGAGATCAGATCCTCCCATGCAGGGCAGTTTCAAGTGCAGACAGACTTTTTAATGTGCTGGTGGTCAGCTCAAATGTGCTTTAGCCAGGGATACTGGCAGCACCTCCTCAGGTACCTCCACAGAAGGACAGCATAGAGTGGCCAGCAGTCACAAGCTACACAAGCATGTCTAATGCTCTGTGTGTGCTCAAGCACTAGTTCTCAGAGGAGTTACTGCAGACATTGTATGTACTGCATCAATGCCTAGAGAGCCTGATGAGATGGCCAAGATAGATTTAGCTTAGAAGAGCAATAGTCTCTTTATAAAGAAATAATACAAGAAATGTAACACTCTTTGGCCTTATTTTTCAAAGATAAAGAGTGCCAAGAATGTGTTGAAATTTCCTTAACATTTCTGAAAATCAAGCCATAATTAATTAACCCCTGCATGCCATTTGGCTTAATTTTTTTTCCACTTGATTTAAAAGATGTAAAGAGAAACTTTGGCCTTCTCAAAACCTTGCAGCAAGTTTGTTGTCAGAATTTGGAAGATTCTGAATTATCACCTCACCACTATTTTGTCCCCCTTCCTAATTGAATGAACTTTTACCATCACCAGTGCAACTTCTTGTATAGCATAGACCATATAAGCTGCAGGACAAACTTGAGGAATACCTTTGACTGCATTCCTATTCATAGCTAGGATATGCCAGACAGGAGCATATCCTGCCTTTAATTACACTCAAGAGGTCTTGGTGATTTGGTGTCCTACATCAGTATTAGGAAGCTTGGGCATTGAATTGCTATAAATCAGGAGCTCTTCTGCTCTCACAACAAGCCCAGTGGGAGCCTGATGTTCTCAAAGAGCTTAATTAAAGAGTGCTTATTGTCAGCTCACCCCTGTAGCCCATTAGAGCTCCAGAGAGATTTCTGTTCTCCAACATCATTGTGAAAGTGGGACAGTCCTTTCTTCTGAGGATGCCCTGTGTTTGTAATCATTTCCTCACACATCAATACATTCCTGGTGATCTTATAGTCATGTTGCAATTAGTTGGGGATCAGTGTGAACCGGGGATATCTGAATAACTGTTTATGGAGATCCTTTTGGCCAGACAGTTATTAAACAGTCATAATTTTCCTCCTAGCTAGTACTTTCTCTGGCTGTATCTCAGTGTTCTTGAAAAGACAAAAGTAATGTGTGACATTTCCTAAATGCAACCATTTTCTTTCTTTGGAAGCGTGTACAACCCTGCCCTCTGAAGGCCACAGCCCCTTGAGACTTACAGAGAGAACCCAAGTTCCTCTCATTAAGACCATTCAAAACATTACTTATTTTTGGTTTGAAATCCATGTCATGGTAGAGTTGCACTGTAGTTAAATGAATTATTCCGACCTCTGCTGCTTGGTAGAACCAGCTTCAGTTTTTTCAGTGCATAGGACTAGTGTACTTGGGCCCCCATCAGTCTCATCCACCTTCAACAGGCTATTTGTATGCATTTTATTATTGAAAAAAACAGCTGCTATCAGACATCAGGATGCACAGCTGCACAGTCAGGGGAAGGAGTGGGAAGAGAGGGGTCATGTTACACCACACATGGTGTAAGGCCCTTGTGGGTCAGTTCCTTCCTGAGCTTGCCCCACCCACTTCTCAAACTGAAGCCATCAGGCACAGTCATCACCATGTGTGTCCCAGGAGTGCTGAGAAAGAGTTTTTAAATTTGATTCAGAAGGGATACAATACTTCCTCCCTTAGCATGGGCACAAACAGCCACCTCCCTGCATGCTAGACTTGGGCAGTGTTGCAGCCAGGCAATCCAGAGATTGCATAACTTCTGGCTCTGCTGGCTAACCCACATCCCAAAGGAGCTGAGAGGGCAGATTGATTCAGGTTTATCCTTTACTAAATATTATTTCCCAATGCATTTATGGACCCATGCTACCTCTAAATTTAAGCCCAGAGAGGTCAGGGATATTTGAAGGCTTCAAAAGAAATTTTGGACAGTAAAAATGAGAGAAAAATCTCATAGATCTAGACTTTGTTAGTCATTCTTAGAACTTTCACATCCTTCATGATTGCAGCTATAAAAAGTTCTAGTATTAATTAAACTCTGGCCAACTAAATGTGCCAATAAGATTAAAGAGCAAAGTGTAGGCTGTCATCCTGCCAGTGACTATTCCCAGTGCAAAACTGACTTTAACAGAGCCATCTGAGAGATGGGAAGCTTTTTTGCAGTGATATCACAAGGAAGAGACTCCTCTGACTTGTGTTCTTTGTAATTACAGTAGGGTTTCAAACTTTCTGAGTTCTTGTGTCCTTCACTCTGTGCTAGGCAATCCCTAAATTGTTTTCATTATATTGTGTCATCATTGTCATCCTGCTGTCTGCTTCCCCACCCAGGAAGTGTTTGCAGAATCCTCATGGAGGATAGGAGTTTATCCTAGAGAATAAGTGGCCTTGGGAGGGAAGTTTTACCTGCCAGTAAGTGATATATTGTAATATATAAAGCTGGCAGCCACTTGCTTACGGCTCATGGCTGATGTGCTGGTTTAGTCCACAGTCCCTCACCCTGCTATATCATCATTATGTCTTCTGTCCAAACACAAACTCTTCAACTGCCTTTTGGCACAGGTGAACCACTGTAAACCCCACCTGCACACCACACCTGAAATGCCTGCAAAAACAAGTGACTTTCTGGCATAAAGCAAACCTTTTCCCTTCCTGGCATTCTGCATAGAGCAGATGCTGTGCCACACGCTTCAGGTGGCAGCTGCAGTGAGCCAGGTTTGGGAACCAGCTCAGAGGATGGAGCAAGGGAAGTGCCACCCCTGGGCAGGGACCCCTGCCTGTGGCAGAAGCAGGGCCTGAGCAGGGACATCCAGGGAGGCAGGATTTCCCCACACAGCATAATAATTGTTCTCAGTGGAACTGGGAAGCAAGTTTGTCTCATAAGGCACAGGGAGATGCAGACCCCGAGAGCCCTGGCAAAGGGAAAGGAAATATAGCTCCTGTCCTCCTGGTGTGAAAAGTGGTCTGGTTTTGCAAAAGAAGTGAGCTCCTGGCTTTGCAGAAGGGATGTTAAGCAGCAGAAGTTCCTGAGCTGGGTCTGGTGGAGTATTCCCTGGGATGGTACCCAGTGACTGAAGGGAGTCGCTTCTGAGCAGCGCATGTAATGAGTGATGAAAATATAATTGCTGGCCCACTTGGGCATAATAATATATTTAGATAAAGAACCAGTCAAATGAAGTCAGCCCATTTTATCAGGCCAAACCTCACCCTATTCTCTTATCAGAGGAAAGGATGTTCACTTGCTTAGTTTTTAAATATTCAGTGGTGCTTATTCTCTGCCAGATCCTACAGTTCTGATTTGCCATAGCACTGCCTGCTCCACAGCATTTCTGTATTTGGTCTACTACTTTTATTCTGTTATGGAGTCATCAAGTAACTAGAAAATGTGCTCTAGAAAATCTGTTCTGAATATATGCTGTGCTGCCCAGAGAGGTTGTGGAGTCTCCTTCTCTGGTGATATTCAAAACCCTCCTGGATGCAACTCTGTGCAAACTGCTCTGGGTGAACCTGCTTTAGCAGGAAAGTTGGACTCTATGATCTCCAAAGGTCTCTTCCTCCCCAGCCATTCCATGATTATGTGACTTACTCTGTTCTAGTATCCTCTACACTTTGTCATTTTCATCTGATGAATTTAGGACTCAACTTGTGGGAGCTGGTGGTAGGAGGGTGGTCAGGACAAACTCAGGCACTCTCTATATTCTGGTCTTGGAGTATGCAGTTTATTGCATCAGATGTGGGTGAAAAGGGCTTAGCTGGGAGCTGCCAGGAGCAGCTTAAAGCAGGCCCAGGGCAGGGGGTGGGGTACAGGGACAAGAGCAAAGGAGTGAGATGGTGTCCCAGGATGTAAGAGCAATGAGCAAGAGAGCAAGAGAGAGATTTTTCCATTTACAATACAATAAATCTTCTTCTATGTTAAATATTCTAATTTCCACTAACCAAGATACAAATTCTTTAACATTTGCATACAACTATAGGAATCACTACATTACCATGTTGTACTGCTTTCTTATCTCTAAGCCTTATATTGTACCAGAGAGGGTCTCTGCTGGTTTTTTGGTATGCTTGCAGCAACTGGTGTTATCTTAACAAAGGGAGAAGATCTTCAAGTATCCACATTGCTGCTTTCCAGCCACTCAGTCGAAAACTGCTTTCATTTCAATCTCACTTATGGTTTCCATATTCTCAAAATATTTTGCCAGGCAATCATATTTATAAGGTTTTCCTGATTCATCCTTTCCAGCACCAACTTGTCCTTTCAGAGAAGAATATTGACAGGCTGCTCAAAGCTGTCTACATTAGACTTCTCAAACTAGGCCAGTTGTGTCCCATACTGAAGGATATTGATTAATTTTGATGTGCCCGAAATATATTCCTGCATTAGCAAAGATCTACATACTTTAGAAATCTGTGGTACTGTAACAACACCAGGAGGTGTGTTCTTAATAAAAACCCCCAATTTGGCATGGTGGTAACAGCAGGCAGCAATAGTGTGATACTTGGGAAGCTATGTAAGGAGCTGATGGGCACACACCAATGTACTGGCAGCAGTGATGGCAACACTCTGTATGAGTGTTTCTGCTAGCATGAGGCTTGAGGACCTCTCCCTTCCCTCCTCTTTTAAAATCTCCAGAGATCTCTCTCTTTTACGTGGAATTTTTCACACACTTGTCTACTTCCTTCAAACAAAACAATCAACCTTCTGAAGTTTTATGTATAAACTTTCATTGAAAATTCTACTGGATAACTAACTGAAGAAGTTTCAAACTCCTGGAGTTTAGCTGTTCCTTTCCCTAAAAAGGGTTAACAGTGAAAGCTCTGCTTGTTTTATTAAGAAATTAAGATCTTAAAGTTTGAGTACACTACATGTCACAGTACTTCCTATGAATGCACACTCAAATCTATGCCTTCAGCCCCACTTTAACTAGATTATCTATAATAGTAGGTAGGATAAAACTTTCCTCAGTATCTACTGAAGTAACACTGGAAAGGAAAATGTATTTTGCATGATCACTTCTCAGTCTGAAACACTTCTAGGCTAAATATATTCATCTAAGATATGTGCTTTGGGCATCTGTTTTCAAGCTACATTCTCCCTGCGTGCGACACAGAAGATGCTATTCTTTGCCATCACTGTATGCAGCATAGGTAGATGTAAGAAGATAATTCTGCCTGAAGATTTCTGTTGTCTTTTTTTTTTTTTTTCAGTTGGAAGATATAGCTCTACTGACTCCCATTTGAAACTGCACATAAAATGCAGTCATAGACCTGGTTTGGTTATACCTTCCAAGCTAATCTTGAAATACAACTCAGGCCCAAAAAATAAAATCCAGTGTTCCAAAATGCAGAGAAGACTAAGAGGGAGAGTCTTCACGGCACACAGTTATCTCTGCCAGAAGAGAATTGATATTCAAAAATGCTTATTTCCTTTTAAAATTTTGTCCATTAATGGTTTTATGACGACACAGGAGTAGAGGTCCCTTCTATTACCATTCTGAGAGGATTTTAAGAAAATGCAATTAAGTTCTCTTCCCACCAGACTTCATGAAAGAAGAGACACCTCACCCTCTGGGAAGTGTAAGCAATACCAGTTTTGTAGCAAAAAATTCTTTCTGATTGTTCAGCCTTATTTTTGCAAGTGTCAGACTTAGACAAAGTTCATAACTGGGCCACAGTGTGTATTATTCCAAAACACTCTCCAAGGCAACTCTTTTCAGCTTTAGTCAGGTTGAAGTGAGCCACTACGATGAGGCTGAGTCCCACGCAGGCTGATTTGTTCTGTGAAAAATTCCACATTTGTTTCTAGAATTTGCATCTGGGCTCTTGTGTGTTAGGTCAAGCAAAATGCTCATTTGCTTGCACTCATCTGAATAAGTAAAGGTCACAATACAGAGACGTTAAGTCATAGGATCATTGAAACATGGAATAGCTTGGGTTGGAGAAGACTTTTAAAGCTCATCTTGTCCAACCTCCCTGTACTGAGCAGGGACATCTCCAACTAGATCAGTTTGCTCAGAGCCCTGACCAACCTGACTTTGAATGTTCTCGGGGACAGGGCATCCACCACCTCTCTGGGAAACCTGTCAGTGTTTCACTGCCCTTTTTGTAAAAAAATTGTAGCCTAAATCAACACTTTTTTACTTTAAAGCCCTTATGCCTTGTTCCATCACAACAAGCCCTGCTAAAGGGGCCATCCCTTTGAACCTGTGAACAGCAGAAAAGCTACATAAAGGAGGAACTTATTCTTTCAAGGATGACAAATAAGCACTGACTGGGCTGCCTCAGCTCTGCCAACCAGCCTCAGGATGAAGAACCCATCCTGTGGATACCCACATTTATGGCACTCACTACACAGGATGCAAATGCTTTTGCATCCTATTTCTGTTTACTGTGCAGTTCTGTTTACTGCCACAGCTGTGGGCAGGGAAAGCTGCACATCAAACCCCTGCTTTGGCCTGGGCAGAGGAAAGCTTGCATTGCTCCTGATAAAGGGACAGCTTTTGAAGTCCACTCTCTAGATGACTTGGTATAGGAAAGACCCATGTTCAAAAGAATGGGCTCCACCTTCTGGTTCAGAAGAGCAGCCCAACAAAAAGCAAACAGACCATCTTTCATTCTCCTTATAATTAACTGATGGGCAGAAGCCAGTATATGAAGGTCCCTGGGTCTAGAAATCTGAACAATAAAAACCAAGCTATTGCCATAGAGAGCAGCTTTCCTAGCTCCCTCTCTTCCCCAGCCTGTCAGCACTACCTTAGACTTATCTGGGTTGGGTCACAGCCAGCTTGCCCTCATTCAAGCCCTGATCCTGGCAAGAGAGTAGGTAAGCTGATCAACTGCTCCAGCCAGCTCCAGCAGCCAAGGCCTGAAATAGAAACATGCAGCTGAATGTTGGCCATGCCCAGGGAGATCTCCAGGTTGTCATGGAGGGAGGAGGAGGAGATGGTCCTCAGAGATCATTCCACTGCTGCCTAGCCCCTGTGTGTTTTGATAAGTTATAGCAAAGCACCTGTTGTTTATGTGGACAATGGATTTTGCCTGTGACTAGCAGGAAATTACAAAGTCAATTCGTTCAGCAGCTCAAATTGTAAGTCCTTCTTTTAGAGGAAACCTGTTGAAAAGTTGAGGTTTCCCATCTTCACCAGCAGCTGTAACTCTAACCTGTACTGAGTATGAAAAAAAAACCCACAACCCAAAGCTGTAGTCTCACAGTCACTAATCTGTAATGAAAGCTGCTTTTCAAAAAAGACTGATCTGACTTCTGCAAAATGAAGAAATGCTCTCCTAGCTCTTAGGGGCTGTGATGAAACCCTGACACGTGATGAGAAGTGCAGGAGTTGCATGAGATCATGGGCTGCATCTTCCCAGCAGGAGGAGAGGAGCTGCAGGCCTGGATGAATCAGGAGAGCTTTTGCTCCAGTTCAGGCACCTAGGCATACACAGGCAGGAAGTAAAAAGCTTGGACTTAATCATGACTGGGAAAACCTCCTTGTTCCCTCCTAACATGAAGGTCATGTTTTTAATCTCTCTTCTCCTTTGGTCTCATCACTGAGGCACCTGAGCTCTCAGCACCATGACCAGATGCATTGAGCAGTGCCCATGCAGCACCCCACCTGGAAGCACCCAGAAACAGTGGGGTAGTGAGACACAAAGAATATGCTTGCTGAGGGTTTATAAAGGGCACATGCAACAGGAACAGCCTGTTCCTTTCTCACCTTTATAGATGAAAGTGTTATCTGGACCCTAGAAGGAAGTACTGATTTTAGTGAGAAAAATCACTGGGGCTTCTTACCACTTTAACTATTTCAAGCTGTCTGCAGCTTTTTTTGTACTAGTTGTCATACCTCAACCATTCTTAAGAGGTTTCTTCAATCTGATAAGACTTTGTTAACAAGAAGCTATGCATTTATTTACTGATAAGAAGACAGCCAGAAGAGTTTTTGAGCAGACACAAATGCATGAACAGTTAGGCAGAGACTCTGAGAACAGCTTGTGTAACAGCATGACTGATGGACAGGTAACATTTAGTCAGCCACCTGCTTGGAGAGTTGGGATGGAGAGCATTTCACACAGCACTTTATGAGGTGTGGAAATCACAAAGGCTGCTCCTACCAGGGTTTATGAGTGCCCAGAAGTACTTCTCCTATCATCTTTCCTCTTTAGTGCAAAGCTGGTCTGCCCAGGGAACACGAGCTGAAGAAAAATACACGGAGCTGGTGGGCAGCCATTATGTAAAAGTGCTCTGCATGGAGATGGAAAAAAAACAAACACTTCAATCTGAACAAAGGCTTGAAGTCACTGTTAATTCTTTGCAAAATTTACCACCCACGCAAGCAGGAAGAGCTAGACACCAATCAGGCAAAACTTTCTTGGCCATCAAGGCCACCATAATCAACTGAAGTATCCACGTGATTTGTATGGTCCTGTTACTCACTCAGGGCTGCACAAGAGCAGTGTTTCCTAGGATGCCATTAAAGGATATGTACTTTATGTATGCATCCTTTAATGTACAAGGATATGTACAATATGTACTACTCCTTGCAGTATGTATTTGAGTCCATATCTTAAGAAACAATTTAAAGTAAAATGAAAAAAAAAAAAATGGAAAGAAAACACTTGCCTCTATATGCAAATGGAAATTAATTTAATTATGAATCATAACTTCTATGCAGCACTGCCAAAAGGGCAAACAACTGACAGCGTAACTAAAAGAAGAAAATTGTCAGTCTTTCAGCACATAACCATTTTGATCTGAACAGCAATAATTATGAAAATGGGCAGAAGACTGTTTCACTGATGATAAATCTACAACATGTCCAGCAATACTTGAAGATTCATATTTAGTTACTATGACTATTCAAATTAAACAGTGGGAAAACGTTGTCAATACTATTTTTTTTAATTAGGGAAATAGATCCAAAGCCAAAAGCAACATCGTTAATGTTGGTAACTCAGAGAGAGTTTCCCTCTAGGCTAAATCTTGTGATAAAGGAGAGATGTCACTTATTATGCACTTTAGAATGTGTCTGGCAAGGCTAATAGGTAAATAGCCATTACCAACGAGCCATCTGGGTTGGTAATGGTTTTCTCAGTCACATATTTACTCCAAGCACATTCTTGTTGTTCCAAGTTACTCATAACTCTTAATCACAACAAAACAACAATTTGTTGTTTTCTCTTTTTTTCTCTCCAGAAATTACTTTAAGGCACATAATTTTAGAAAGCTCCATGCTCCACTGGTGGACAAGGCATGGTTGGACTTCAGTGAGTTCTTAGGATAAATGAACACAGCAAAGACTGTGTGCTTTATTTGAGTGTGCAGAGTTCTGACCAGCAGCAGCATGCACAGCTCCTCTATGTGAATGGGGAAAGGTGTTTTCATAAACATCCTCTGGAACAAAATGCTACAGGAAGCACAATCCTTTCTCTGCAGTGGTCTGGCTGGTACAGGGAGTGCATCCATGCCCAGACTGCATACGATGTTCAGCAGTTGTGCAGCCACCCAGGTGCACCCCATTATAGAGGTCAAGGAGATCACTGTGTCATGTTGTTCCTGATTGATTAGAGATCCAGAAGTTTTCCCCAACAGCTGTTATGCCCTGATGGTGCATATTTTGGCTGCAGATTTCATCCCACCTTCTTTCAATGAGAGCCATGTTCCCGTTACTGGCCCAAGTGATGTGAGTGCAAACACAAGTCGTGATCCTGCTGTTCTACAGAGATTCATGTGATTTTTTTTTTTTTTTTTGCCTGAATTGCTCATCTGTAAAATAAACAAAGAAGCTTTTTGTAGAGATTACCTTTGCAAAGTGCTCTCAGATGTCTTTCTGAAAGGGGCATGTAAGAACCAAATAATAAATACTATTAGACACAAGGAAATATGCTGCAGAAAAGTGCAGATTAACCACTGTGCCTGAAAAACACACACTGAATTGCTCTCAAGGACACAGAATTCTGTAGGATGTATGAATGGGAGTGGTTGCTTTGGAAGATGCTCTGTGTGAAGTGGATTATGTGCCACATTCTGCTGCAGTTGTCATGGCAAGTATTCCCTATTTCCCATGGCAACAGAACCATCAACTTTTTACACAGTAAATAACTGCATGAAAAGCTACATTTAATGACCGGGGCACAAGTTAATTTTCTCACATCCTTAACTTCAGCCCCCATATGGAGATGAAACATTCCACTGAAAAGCATTTCCTTCAGCTTGTGACAGGTTTCCTCTTCATAGTTTCATTATGATTCACCCACCAGTTGCTGTGCTACTGACACTATCTGTGCTAGGTATGTGGTACTGCATGATGTCTGAATTCACTGAAGGAGATGATGACAGGGCAGCAAACCCCTGAGTGCTGCTTTTGTAGTGCTCTGAGCGAGTGCTGTCTAATGCAGGTCACCTGAAGTGCTGCCACAGAAACGACTGAAGCTCTAGAAGAAAAAAATGCACTTTTAAAAATTTATTTTTAAGTCTCTTACTTGTGTTCTTCCTCAGCTGAAATGACTTATTCTTCAAACTAGGACCACCACCAGGATGAGGGGCATGCATTAAATGTACAAGGAAAGGATGAAAACTCAGGGAAACTAGATGTCACTATGACAGCAATGATGGTCCAAAGAAGAACAGCCTTTTGCTTTATTGTAACAAAGTTTGTTGTAAGCTAGCTTTTTACTAAAAGTGGTTTCAAGTGCTCTGAGAACCCTTCAGGCCCTGTTCTGCAGAACAATATTGTTTGCATACTGTGCTGAAATAAAAAAGTTTAAAAAAAAAAAACAAACACTAAAACCCCCAATAAACAAACAACAACAACAAAGTAAAAAAAAAGTAAACCAACAAAAGTAAACAAACAAACAAGAAATTAGAAAACAAACCAAAAAACAAACCCAAAATCTAAAAAAAAACCCCAAAACCTCATCAGGCTCATCTGGCTACCTGCAAATGTGCTGGGAAGGTGCTGCTTGGCTTGCCAGACAATATGGATGTTCTCCTGGAGTGGTTTCTTAATGAGAAGAGAACTAGAAATTGTTTCTAAGTCAGTCAGGGGTGCAGTGAAGGTTTGGGATCAGGTTGAGAAGTGAGGTAGTACAAAACTGCCCTCATGATCGCCACCATATCTGGGCCATGTAAAGAGCCAAGTCCAAAGACCAAGAATGCAATCCATTTTTCATGGCTCTTACTTCTGCAAAACTTCCTGAGTTTCATTAAAACATGCTCACTAGATAGCTCCCTTCTCCAATTCCGGTCTCTCATTCACAAGCCCTGACAAAAACTGATCTTGATATTCCCATTTAGATGAGGAAATTTCAACTTTTTCTATAGACACACAAAAATGCCATCACTTAGAGCTGCATAATGAACCTGATTTCTCCATGTAGTTAGAGGTTCATTTCCTCTTATTAGGGATGACTTTTTGCAACACAGTAGACAAATTCTGTCTAATGCTCATTTCCAGTACTATAATCAATCTACTGATGGTGTTCAGCACCTCTCCTGTGCCCAGAAAAACCATGAGCTTTTCTGTGAGTAGAGAGTGCAGTAACATCCCATGCAGTTCTGAATATTTTTTGCACATTTCAGTATCATTTTGTGGTAAAACAGTGATAGAATCTCATAGACTTGGAATTTAACTTGCTTTTGTTTAGGTATGAGCAGAGTGGCACAGCTTCAGCAATGTGTGAAGCTTTCAGTCCATCCTGCTCCCTGGGCAAAATCTCTGTTGAATATCAGTCCACCTGTTTTATGTATTCAGGAAATTATTTGAAAGTTTCAATGTTTTCATAAAGAAAGGCAGAAGGGAAATAGTGGAAATTACCCAAGAACCGTGTTGACTTTGGTGCAGGGATGAAGGACATACATTTTTTTTTCTTTGTATCCTAGAATGACCATTAAGGGAGGTGTTTGGAGAGCCCTGATCTAGGCCTTGTGCTTTCAAGCTTCTGTCCTTTCCAGTGTCTGGGTTGTGTTGTCAGTGGTTCCTCGAGACCATCAGGCTGCTTAGTTCTAAAGAACCACTGGCACAGCTTATGCTGAAAAAGACACTGCTTGACATTTATAATCTGACTGTCAAACTATGCCTTTCCATAGTGGTTGTTTGAGGTGAGTGAGTTTGCATGGTAACTCTCAGGTACATACACAGATATACATCGATATATTTGTATTTTCAGTGTTTGCCAATCAGGGTGTGGTAGAAGTGTCAACTCCACTGTATTCTCCACACAAATGCCCTGTCTGCTTTCTGCTGCATCCTTATCCATCTTAAATAGTCTTTATTTTAATGTCTTCTTGTACAGAGCTGGGAAAGGGCCACACAGGTCACTTGGCCATGAAAAGGAAGAATATGCTTTCCTTACAAAGTGAAATCAGCAGTAGCTTCTCTCAGCACCCCATTTCAGGTGGTTCTGCAGAGGGAAGGTTTTCCCACCAGCAAAGCTGCACAGGGGGCAAGGGGGGACCTCTGGAACTGCCTGCAAGTCACAGCCACCCTAATGCCACTTTCTGACCCAGTTACCCGTTTTGGGAAGAGATTAGGATATAGCTGGGAGCCCTCTGGCCATAGCACAGTCCAGGCAGAACAGAGGAGGAGAATGACAGTAGCTGTGAGAAGGATGGGGAGGTATTGGCAACTCCTGTACCAGCAAACCTTCCCAACAAGTGTGTCCTTTGTCACCCACAGGTATAATCTGGGTGTCTGGTCAGACCCTGGGTGACAGTAGGAAGTCCAGGTGATAAGGGGAACTTCCCATCTGGTATGTTTGGCCAGAAGCTCATTGGGTTTTGTCTTGGAGTCAGCAGTTGCTTCTCTTATCCAATATGTTGAAAACTATAAAATGATAATGTTACCTTTGCATGTGCACTAAGTAAAGGCCCAAGAGAGAAAGTGGAAACCTTCAGTGCCAGGAATAGTTGACCTGCACAATTCCTACCTGCTGTGTATGGGATCAAGTAACAAGACTGGACAAGCACCGGTGAGAAGCTTTAAAGTGTGACCACCTCATATGAATAAAGCTCAGCATAAGTATTAATAGGATATCCATGTTTATCAATGTGGATTTAATGTGCTAACTAGTAAACACTGTGATGTATTAGGAAGGATGCACTTGGAGATATAGACTGTACTGACTTGTCTGTTCTTCCTCTGTGCTTCACCCAAGAGCAGTATTGCAGCTGCTGCTGTTGCCTGGTGCTCCCTCTGCTCCTTTGTCCCCTGCCTGCTGAATTCAGGGCCATTTGTGCCTTTAACATAATTATTATTAAGTTTCTATTTTATGTCCCTGTTCAAGAGGCTCCTTGGTAGCTGATTATACTAATCAGAGGTGACATAACCCATATTTAAATGCAGTAGTCTGAATTTGTTTTCAGCACAGTCTCCAGAAGATATGAACCAAGCATCAAAGAAAATTAATTCATAGGTACATTGTCCTGGGGGATCAAGTTAAAATGTAGTCAAAGAGCTTTAGCTTTACCTTGCATGCTCTCATGTAGAGATATGGACAGTAGAAGGCTGCCATGCTCTTGTTTGTGCAAGTTTCTCCCTTCCTTTCTTTGAGCTAGGCAGAATAACAGATCACAAGAATACTTCTCAGAGAATATTTTACTGCCGTTAAGACAGAACACTTTTTTTCTTTACAAAAACAAAAATTATTTTTGGAAATATGATCAGCCACATGAAAAGTATTCTTTAATCTTTTTCTGGGCCAAAAATATGACTTGGGCACTTCTCAGCTTTTCAAATCAATGCATTCATTTATCTGACCAAGGTATTACTCCAGCACAAGGGAGAGGCCTAACACAGGGCCTTAAATAGACACAAAATTTGGGTACTATTGTTGTCTCTATAAGAACCATCTTAAACCATTTTCTAACATAATAAAGTCCTGGATGATGGAAATGAAAATATTCCTGCTGGTTCTCAAAATCATAGGTGGAATTTTGTCCTAATGGAGATCCATGTATGTTTATAATACTTTTAAGTAGTTGCATAAATATTCCAAGTGGCCCTCAAAGATGCTGGGCAGGACAGTACCCAGAGAAGCTCATTTCAGCCCACAGGAATGGAAGATCTTATGCTAGGGGGGAAATCCTGTTCACACTGCAGTAAATGTGTTTTTTGTTCTGCCTTTAATGGCATTTCCGTTCCTTTTTCTGAACTTAATTGAGAATGGGATTTACCCATCTCCTCACGTGATTCTGGTTCAAACCTGAATTCCAGCTTTGAGCCTTTTTAAATGGGGAAAATTAAGGTGAAACTAAATAAACCCAGAGAACAGATCCATCTCCACATGGAGAAGGACTCTGCTAACTCTCCTGAAGCAGACGTGTGCTCTAAGCAGACAGTCCTTGCAAGGCCAGCAGTGCTCCAGGGAAGCTGTGACACTGATGCACTGCTTTTACAGGTAGGCAGCACTGTCCCTGGCCAAAGGGCCTTTCCTTCTCCCACTGCAAACACAGGGGATGTTTGAGGTGAGGAGAAGGTCATAACACCATAGAAGGGAAAATGCACTATTTCCAGGAACTTTCAGTGAAACTTCAGACTTCACAAAGATAAGGCTAGATAGGGAATTTCAGGGACAGAGTTCACACGGGTAAACTCTCAGGCAGTATCTTTTTATGTTGCAAGTAAGTGAGACTAAAATATTCCATAAATTTTCACTGTATTCTTTTCATTAAATTAAATAATTAGCTATTCATCTCCCAGCTTTGATTTGTTAAATAACCAATACCCTAATTTAGAGGCAAGAATTTAATCCATAGAAAATTCTGTCCTAGGAGCAGATCAAAGTGAGTCCCGGTGTGTTAAGCACACACCTATAGCACTTGATCCTGAAAAAAAAAAAAAAAAAAAAAAAAAAAAAGTGCATGTTGCAATTAGCCTATCCCTTCTTACTGGTTCCCAGGCATTAATCTAAGACTCTGTCAGAGCATTTTTGGTGCCAGGATCAAGGACCTGTGGAGATGCCCACACTGGGAGAGCAGGGCTCTGAAAAGGTAACAAGCAAACGGTGAGAACCGCAGCAGGCTGTGATGGCAATGTCTCCTCATTCCTCTGCATCTACCAACGCTTCAGGAAGAGATTGAAAGTCTCTTGGGCGACATAAATACGCGTGATAAGCGCGTACAGAACACACAAAGGTGAAATGGCCCTGCTTATCAGGCACAATTAAAATGAATAGAGGATGACTAATAAAGAGGCAGTTTAAAATCTTTACATGACACAGTGTCAAGGCAACAGTGTTGTGCAATAGCACTGACACAATTAACTCTGTGTCCCTGCCTTGGGTAGAGCCGGGATCGGGCTCCCGCGGCCCTGGCCCGCACCTCCCATGGCGAGCGCCGGCTGGGCTCTGCCGCTGCTGCTCGCCGCTCTTTGCCGCATCCCAGAGCCGCCGGGCAATCTGCGCAGAAACACACACTTCGGACCAAGGCAAGGCTGGTTTTTCCTCTTCGTCATCTCTGTTCCTCTCTTTTCTTTTCGGTTGCGTGATGCCAAGCCTCACGTTTGCTACTGTGTGAAAAGGGAAAAACATCCAGTTGAATTTCTGGGCACACTGTGGAGGGAGACTGAGGTGCCCGATCCTGAACCAGGACTGGTTGTTGACTTAGCACTGAGCAATGCAAGCATTTCCTGGCTAGGAATAATTGCAGTGTGTAATTTAAAGGCTAGTTTTGACAACCCTTCGCTCGGGATGATAGATGGTGAATGGGAATGTGATCTTCCAAAATACAGCCTTCTGGTTCTTCATTTAATTATGTTGCTCCTTAGTGGTGCCTGTCAGGCTGCAGGATCTCTCAGTCCACTGGAGGAGTGCAGCAGGGGCAGGCTATTGGGTTTTATATACATATATATAGTGTGTATACTCATGTATGTATATATATATGCACACTTCTATTCACACACAAAAACACATATAAAAACATATACAAGAATATATATAAGAACAACAAAGATAATTTTTTTCCTCTGATGTTATTATTTTCTGGCCAAAACCAGCTCTCTCGGTTTTATTGCTGCTGGCATGTCTTTGCAATGCAGCACTGTCAAAAACTAACAAAATAAACAAATTTGAGGCTATGCCAACTATTGCTGAGCACAGGCAAAGCCGCCCAATGCCACAACTTGCTGAACAATGTGTGAATTTTGCAGTGGCAGATATGTCTGTTTCCCTGTTTTTACTTAACTTCTGGAAATATCTTGGTGGAAAGTGAGTTATTCTAAATGAGATAATTAAAGTAATTGATATGAAAACTCCTTCACCATTGCTGCAGGAAGAGGGGCCTCTGTATTTGCCCAGCCTGCTAGCTCTACCTGCCATGGGCTGCAGAGGAGTTGATTGGAACACTTCAAATAAAACATTATTTCTGATCAGCAAATATTGTTGTTTTTATGAGATAAAGTGGTAATTCTGAACAAATTGCTTTATTAGAAGGCATCAGTGTTGATGCTGTTTCCTGTACCTATCAGGTATGTAGGATGGGGGGGGTGGTAATGGAAATGTCCCAGCAGTGCCAGCACCCCTGGCCAGCTGCTAGCACTCAGGGCAATGGCTGTGGCACTGTACTGGCTTGTACCTTTAGGAGAAACCTACCACAGCCTCTTTGGGGCCACATCCTGCCTGCCTGTGCTTCCCACCCATCCGTTTGTGGGTGCTTAATCTTAAAGTGCCTCAGTCACAGAGTTTGATGTTCTCATCATTCCTCATCTACTTTCCCAAATGGGTATCTGCTTGCCCATGTAGGAAGGCAGTGTCATCCCGCTGGTGATGGTCACTGCTCTGACAGGGCTGCACTGCAGGCTGCAAAGACACACCTTAACCCAAGTAAAAGTGGAGAGAAACACTGTATTTGATACCTGTTTGTATCTCACCTGAAAGTGAACAGGAAGGATTTTTATCACACGAGTGAGGGAAGGGTTGCTGTGTTTTTTGCATGACAAGGCCATGTGCCCAGTCCAAGTGAGAAAAAGAGATTTGCCACCTGTGGCAGGCAGCACAACCAAGCTATTTTCTTTGCCTCTGATAGGAAAGTCAATAAGGAATATTAACCGCATGCAAAGGTGCCCTTTTACTTGTCCTCATCAATAATAGCTGATGTTCCTCAGGGTTATTGCTGTAACAACGTCACTTCCTTTTCCTCACTGGCATCAGGTTCATATTAAAAACCTCATAACAAAGTCTTTTGTCCTCTGTCCCATTTGTGGTTCTGCTTTTGTCCCCCATGCAGTGCTTTGGGGCACTGGCATGTGTGGGGATGGGGCCATGCAGGCTGCTTGCATGCCTGCCCCTTTCTTTCAGCAGAACGAGGGCTGAGAGAGGAACAGGAATTTTGGTTGAGCAAAGAAAGCCAGCAGTGAGGATGCCAGCTGTGGGAAAGGGCTGCTAGGCAGTATTGTGCTTCCAGAGGGAGCAGATCTCCCCGCACGGCATAGGTTAAGGAGCTGCTTTCCAAGAGGAGCTAAAGTGTAGAGGGGGAAAAAAGCACCACCAAAAATTAACTTGTTGGTAAGGGAGCGTACATTCAGTTTTGGAAGCAGCTTGGAGCAGCGCGGGACCGGAGTCAGGGACCCAGCGATGTTCGTCGTCCAAGTCGTCCCAACTGCGGCGTCAACCAGTGGCTTCCCACGGCAGCGCCGGTCCCCACCCGGCAGTGTCTTGAGACTTCAGAACAGTCTTAACGCCCCCGCTTTGGTACCTACTGCTTCCCGATACAAGAGGAGCTTAAATCAAAACTGGAGATGGGCAGGACCACATGTCACGATTGAGCAACGGCCCGACTGGCCCGTGGCAGCGCCGGCAGGACCCTCTGCTCCTGCCGCCGGCTGCGGCTCCGCGCCCGCAGCCGCGCACGGCTGTAGTCGCGGGCAGGGGAAAGGAGCTGTCCTTAGAGGGGAGGGTAAATAGTTACAGTGGAGAAAGGGAATTAAAAACAAACAAACAAACAAAAACCTCAAAACAACAACAAAAATAAACTATGAGGAAGGAAGCGGCAAATATTAAATGGATGACTCACGGCACGGGATGACTAATCCCGTCAGGGCACAGCTCGTGCTGCGCAGGGAACCGGTGCCGCGCGCCTGGCGGGGAGCGCGGAACGGCCGCGGGGTCTGTGGGGGCAGCCAGCGCCGGGCGCGAGAACCGCGCACGGAGGGAGTACGAGTCCCAGCAGGACTCCGCGGCTGGGGCCACCCCGAGGCCGGTACCCGCGGATCGGCGGCGGTGACCTACTTTCCGCCGGTTCCTCCCGGCGTACACCACCGCTGCCCGCGCCACCCGCCCGGCCCTGTCCGGACCCCGCGCCCGCAGAGGTGCGCTGCTCCCCACGCACTCCTCCCGTGCGCACCACTCGGCCCCGAGCCCGCACTCTGCCCGCGGGTACCAGCGGTGGGTGCCGGTGGCGGTCGGGCGGGGAAGCAGCGCGCCTGTGCAGTGCCGGGGGGGCCGGGCCCAGCCCGCCGCGTTACACAACCAGCCGCCGCCGCAGCCGAGTTTCACAAGTCCCGCCGCGACTGCCCGCAGCCCGCGCCCCTCGTGCGCCCACCCCCGCGCCGCGCATCGCCGGCACTGCCCCCCGCCCTCCCCGCGCTCATGCCATGTCACCGCCGGGCAGCGGGACCCCGCGGCGAGCGGTAACCCCTGTCGTCGGCGGGGCACCGCGCCGGGGCTGGGCATGGCACTGAGAGCGGCTCCGGGACGCCCATCTTCCTAGACGGTACGTACAGCCGTGGGGGCCGCGAAGCCAACCGGGGTGGAGGGAGAGTCCCCGCACTTGCAGCTCGTGGGGAGTGGGGGCAGCCCGGGAAAAAGCCCCTGCTGCAGGGTCGGTACGCGGCACTCGGCTCTCCACCCTACCTTCGTCGGACACTGCCAGCATGGTCCTAGGTAAGTTCTGGAAATGAAAACTGACAGCCGCAAGTCTTCTGACTTTTTCCTGTAAAAATCCGTGTCCCGTCAAGACGGGCACAGGACGCAGCGCCGGGTGTCCGGGGGGCTCCGGCTATGGAGGGTAGGTGGGAAAGGCACCGCGGAGCTGGGATGCAGGAGCGCGGCGCATCCCGAGGCCAGCCACCGACATCTCCGTCCCTCAGCGCCCGCGGGCCTCGGCGCATGGAGCCGCTCGGGAGGAACCACGGGCTGAGAGCAGCTGAGAGCTGCGGTGGCTTGGGATTGAGGGAAACCGATTTTCAGGAGACTGAAATTGATCTGACCGTTCTGTCTTGAAGTTCGTCGTTTAAGGAATGCTTTTGACTGCAAACAGTGTGGAGAAAAACCTCCGAAATGAGTCTTGCGCCTAAAGATAGCATCTAAATTCCAGGTTGAAAAGTCATTCTTCTCACCAGGGTTGTTATGTCATTTGATTTTACAGAATGTTTACATTATAAGTGGGGAATTAAGAAGGCTTTGAAAGTCCCTCGCGTGTTTCAGCCATGGATTTATGAATGATTACTCCACGCTTTGGTCCTTAGTGGCAGAAGTTGTGAAGTGGTTCCTCTGGATAGCTCGCATTGGAAGCACAGGTCGTGGCTGAACCCTGTGTGATTCACCCCAGTGAGGTGTCACACGCGCTTTGGAGACCTGTAGTCCTTTTTGAAGTGCCACAGTCCCCGAAGGCAGAAGGCAGGTCCCTGCTCGGTGGATTTTGGAGAAGTCCAGCACACCAGTCCCTTTTTGGGGGACAAAACTAGCACTCAAGTGCCAACTACCCCTGATCCCTGAATGAAGTTGTCTCCTTCAGCAGGGGAGTGGTCCCGGAAATAATGTCCCTGAAATCAAAGCTGTTAAAATGCCCTATACCTTATCTGCGTGAGGAGGGTAGGGTTATTTATTAGCTGAAGTTTATTTTGCTGTGTTCAGTGAAAGCTGTGGTGCTGATTTCACTAGAGGAATGAGATGTTCTTATGTATACATGAGAAAATCTGAGGAGTCCCTTTGTTTTTGAACAGAATGCAGGTGGTTCCCTCCTTATTTTGCTGGATCATTGCTGGCTAATCCTTAGCTCCAGAAATGTGAATTTGGCTTAAAGAGACAGCTAGCTCTTCATGGGTTTGATGTGTAGGCTTTACAGTCTTCACAGATCTAACAGATGCTGTTTGAAGCAGCAGACACTTTCAAGAGTACGCAGTGTGAAGCCCTGGTACCGAATGTCTGACAGTGTAGTCTTTAGTTGGGATTTTGTGTATTTTTTTATAAACTTCCTAGGCTGCAATCCCTCACCATAGTTATTCAGTTAGAAAAATACATTTGGGTCTTGGATTTTTTAGAAACTGTATTAAAAAAAAAAAAAAAAAAAAAAAAAAAAGGTAGATAATTCTCCTGTAATGTGCTAATCAGAGTAAACCAGCGTGTTAGTGCTGCACCAGGGAGGACCAGAACAACAGCATTTGGGACTCTGCAGCTGATGGAGCCCTGACAAACACATCAGGCACTAATGAGGACAGGAAGCTCCAGAAAAAGCCAAAAGTTGAAATTTGTGTGGAAGGAAGGCATTCATATCTCTTGGACTAAACATGTGTACCACCAAATCTTTAGAATTTTTCTGGAATAGGTAATAGGAAAAATGAAAATGGCTTTAGGAGTGGTTGCTGGCTGCTTACTTATCTGATCATTCTAAACTGTGGATTACAGTTAATTGATTTGGTGGTTAATTGGTTTGAAATTTTTTTATAAACTGGAAACTTCAGTAAGATATGTGGTGGTTGCTGGGTTTTAGCCACTGAGACTGTATCTGTATTACATTATTTTTCTGGTTTAAGACATACTTCAAGTACACAAAAAATAGCTCAGAGTTAAAGGTTAAAATTAGCAAATGAGTAGTTCATAATTAAAGTCTCATGATGGAGGAAGTGGCATTACATTGAGGAGACACAGATGTCAAATCCAACTTCTGCTCATTAGTAGTATCAAAATATTGGTAGGATGTCTTTGCAGTTTGAAGCCAGGGCTTGTCTGTGCACAGAAGTTGCATTGTTTTGTCCTAAATTACTCAACCTCCCAAGACTCACATGTAGTGGTACAAAGGTTTTAATACCAGCATTGATCGTTCTTTCAAGACTGGTAAAATAAGCTATGCACCTATATCAGAACAACTGCATTCAGGCTTGTACTGGAACAGTTACAGATCCTAGTGAAATAATATGGCTTTAAACAGAACAGTAAAACTTAGAAAAACCAAAGTAGTATGAACCATTGTTTTCTGGTGTTATTGAAATGATAGACCTCTCTATCACTTCAGTTACAGATCTGTCAGGGAAGTCAGGCAGGTACAATAACTGTATTTATTTATTAGGACGTGGATGACACCCTTCTTCCAAGTGAGTGGTGGCTCAGCTGGGGCCATATAGCACTGCAGGAACAGCTCTGTGACCACCAGTATGGCTCTGGTGATGGGCTAACCCAGCTCTAGCTCCACCAGCTCTTCCCATCCCCAGCCCAGGCTGAGACCATGCCAGTTTTTGCCTTGTTTCACTGCTATTTTGGCCAAAAGTATATGGCCTATAGGCTGAAGGAGCAGTGTGCCTGTGGAAAAGTCCTGCAAGGCCCTATTTATTCTATCTCCAGCCTCACTTAAGCCCAGGTTTAAGGGAGGCTGAGGTGGTGACAGCCCCCAACAAGAGCTCTGTGTACAGCTGGGCTCGCTGGCTGCACATCTGCCGAACCTCAGAATCAACAGATTTACTCAAGCAATTAATGAAAGACTTTGACCTACTTCATATTCCTTTATTGTATTTGGCCTTGTCTGCATGGTGACCATTACACCAATTTAGTTTAAGTCTGGTTTTAAAGCGATTTGGCTAACCTGATGTGACCTTGTGTAAGGACGTTCTTATTTTGGTTCAAATGAGCTTATTTGGCTTCAACCAAAACCTGCACTTAGTCAATTTACACAACCGAAATTAGACATACCAAACTGGAAGGGGAACTTATGTCTCTAAATAATGACACAACTTTCTCATGAAAGGAGAACCTTCTGTAGAATCTGGAACAGAGTGTAATTACTGACAAATCTGCAGTCAAGTGAAAGCTATTAATAGCAAATGTTTAAAAAAAACCCAGGGAAAGCAAGCAAAATTTAAATATCTTGGTGAGACAAATGAAAAGGTGCCAATAATCCCAGTCCTGGAATACTGAAAGCTTGACACAAGGCTTGCATAGCTTGCAGCAAGGCTCTCCCATGGCTCTTCAGATGCAGAAGAGGGAAAGCATTTGTGTCCTTCACAGGGGGTCCCTAGAGAGTCAGAGCTGGTTTGAACACAATAGTACCTAGCATCTCATAATGTATATTGTAGGAAAGAATAACTAGACAGGGAAATAATGAGGAAGCAGGCTAAATTACAACAAGATTTTATCAAAGATGGATTGTGCTGGACTAATCTAGCATCTTTTTAGTGTAACAGATTATTTAGGTGGGGTAGAGTAAGAATGTCATTTATCTAAAGCCAAGCATGTGATACCATGTCCCAGAGGATGTTATGACTTCAAATGAAGATGGTGGTTCAAGACAAGAATTGAAAGGTGAAAAAGAAACTTGCCAAAGAGAAGATTGCATGCAAATAAAGTTGTCTGAATGGAAAGAGTTATTCAGAGAAAGTGATCAGTATGGAGGGAGATTGGTGGTGTTGGTGCAGTGGGACCAGGCTTGGGCCTGATGAATGGATCCATTCTGACCTGTGTGCAGGGTCTGGGTGTGTGCCCAGGAGCTGTGTGGAATGACAAAAACTTGGGAGGTATTGTCAGTACAGAGGAGGATCAGATTATCGCATGAAAGGAATTTAGATGACTTTGTTTACTGGGAGTGATAGACATAAAATAGCATTTAATAGTGCTGAGTGCAAAGTAAAGTAAAGTTGTAAGCATGGAGACCAGTAACAAGAACTTCCAGTGTGAAACAGAAGCTCATCAGAGGTCTGTGACAGAAGGGAGAGATGTGGATGCAGTGGCTGCTCAAAAGATACCTGGAGCAAGCACTGGGATGCAGCTGGGAAGGGGACCACTGATGTCCTTGGATACCAAAGGGAAATAATACAAGAAATTCAGGGAAATATGGTAATGATCATTGTACAAATCATCATACTGGGTGTCAATACAAGAGCTCCACGTTGCTTTTGGAGTGATTTACTGATGTTTTGCATAGTTCTGGACACCCCTGTCAAGAAAATGTTAAATTGCAGCAGTAGGAGGGCTAGAGATGTGGTTACACAAATCCATCTCTTGTACAAAGCGAGGTTAAAGATCATCATTTGTCTAGTTCTGGCTAGCTGAGCCAGTGAAGGGACAAGCTACATTGCAGTATTTTACACACAATTACCACTATATAGCAAGAAGACAGAAAAAAATAAGCTAAAAGATAGCATCTGCACTAGGTCAAATTTTCTAAATTGGTCATGAATAAATTTGGGTGGGGAATTAGAAGAAGGCTTGTAGCTGCCCAAGGATTGAAGTTGCATAAGAGTCTTTCAATTAGGGTAGTTTTGAGATAGATCTTGATAATCTTATGAAAGAGATTATACAATTAAATTAGAGAGTTCCTGGAGATAGGAAATTACATTTGCAGAGTTAGTTCTTTGGTCTGCAGTGTAGCCATATTTTTAATGTATGCTTGAAAGGAGAATGGATCATGTTTCTTTATGCTTTTAACCCCATGTATCAGGTCTTCTCCTGTTTTCTTGAGAGATGAAGCAAGAAATAATTTTCTCTGTTGCTGCAGATTTGAATCTTTTTTCTCCCACATCTGAGTTCCTCTCAAGCACTAGGCACTGAAAATGTACAGTGCAGACTCCATGCAGCATTTTTCTGGCATGCTCCCTGGTTCAACTTGTTCATCAGATTTTGAGCAAGAGCCATTTTTCCTTCAGAGTGTGTTGCCAGTAACTGTATTACACTTGATGGTGTATTTTCTGTTGCTGGTGTAAATGAACTCTGTGTAGCTCTATGGACTGCCAGACTAATACTGGCAGTGATCTTCACCTGCCCTTTGCTATGTCACAGAACAATTTAGTCTTACGTGCTTCTTAGGTGTATCATAAGTTTATTGTGTGATGTGAGGATGTGTTTTTGGTGCTTCTTGGCAGGTTGAAGAGATGTTGTTTTTTTCCAATTGTTTTCCAGACTGGAGTGCTGGGTTGGTGTTCCCTTTTAACCTGATGTTCCTAAAATAAGTTGGAAACCTGGACTTAGTATCTGCTCTGCTCTGGTGCTGATCAGAGCAAAATTCTCTAAGTCATGCAGGATAAAATCTAGAAGTGACCGCTGACATTAGTGATGAATTAGTAACTTTAAAAATACAGTGTGGTAAGTGTAAAGTTGAATGTATGATGTCCATCTTACTACAAGAAAGAGAGAAGGAAGTAGATAAAACAAGTCACAAATTAAGCAGTTAAGGAAGAAGGAAAACAGCTCAACCTAGGCTGCAGCAGAGATTGTCCACCTGCCAGTCTGCCTGCAAAGGGAAATGGAAATAGTGGAAACCGTCAGCACTGATGAGGGTAACACTGAGATGGTAAAAGAGGAAGTGTGTTAATCAAATTCGATGGAGCTGTTGAAATGCATTGAATCACCTGACTGACTTGTATTCCTAGGCAAACACAATTATACAATTGATTAATTTGTTGACGTTCCTTTAGTGCATAACTCTATGGTAACCGAGAGGCTTGCTAAACATTACCATGGAGAATGCTGCAAAAATATCTTTCTTTGGGAGAGAGGGAGGGAGGCAGAGCAAGACTTGGAGCTCTGACTTTGGAGGACATACAAAAACACACACACAAATAGACACACTTGTGCAGTTGGAATTGGGCTGCTGTTGCAGATGGAGAAAGATGAGAATCTGGCAGTTTGCAGGTATGATCAAAGAGGTGACCTTGGCTAACAATTGCCTTCAACACTTTTGCTACAGACTGGGACTGTACTACCCTCCTGCTGGATCCCTGCCACCTGGGTCCTGAGCAGGCAGGGACAACAAAGGATTTAGTCTTCCCTGCACTATTCTCCCGTGGCATGGAGGGCTCTGCCACCCTGCATATCACCTTCCATCAGCTTCTGGAACCTCAGTTCTTCAGGGCTGCTCTGCAGGGGCCTTGTGTGACATAGAAATGTGTCTTCAGTTTTACATCGAGTTCCCAGATTTTGATTTTGCCTGGCTGCTCTGTGGTACCTTCACTTGTGCCTTCACTGTTCTCTGTGCCCTGGCTCTGAGCAGACACTTCACCCCTCTTTATCCAGTGGCAGCATCACAGCTCAGCAGAGACCTGCACTGGGCCTCTGTCTCCCCATGATTATTCTGAGTTGGAAGGATCACTGAAGTGTTCCTCTTCACCTATAAGTAAATGTGAGGTGCTTTGTTGAGTGTCAGTTATAGGCCGATTGATTAATTAATTGACTAATAGACAAATGAAGAGATATTTATAAGTATGTTTATTCTTGTTTACAAACTGCCCAAGCCTAAGCAAGATTTTTGAATATGTAGCAATGGCAGGAATCATATCCATAAAAATGCTAATCTTCTCTCTTGCTTCATCAGTTCAGCCCACAAACAAATGCATACACACACGCTTAAAAGAAATTAATAACGTTTGTTGGTTGTCTTCTGGGCTCAACCTGCTTTAATCTTTAATGCACAGCACAGTGCAGTGCATTACTTCTGGACAGTAATGTTTTGATCATAACATGCTAAGTAAAACATTTTTTGGGGTAATTAATGAGCAATAGGTGAGCTGAAAAGAGCTCCCATTGCAGATAGGCTTTTTGCATAGACATGGCAACATGATAGGAAGATTTCCAAGCCAATGCAGAGGCTTTATCTGAAGAGAATGAGATAAACCCCTGGCCCTGATGAAGACATAGGTTGAACTTCCACCAACTTCTTTGTGGGAACCTCTCCCAAAGAGTCAGCTGAAGAGAAAAATGGATGTTCCTGGGTGTCAGTCTTTGGTTTTAGGTTGTTCAAAGCTCTGCTGAACAATCTGCAAAGAGGTGTTTCTGTATAGAGGAGGATGCTGTGTGTTTGGTCACACATGTTGGTGTGTTGACTTGTCACAGCAAAGGCAGCAATTAGGAGGCTCTAATAGCTGGGGAGGGTTACACCCCTTGCTGAGGAAGTTTGACGATAAACCTGTTTGTCCTGTCCCTGAGTGCAGTGTACACTGGCTCAATTTACAGTAACTTAAAAACATTCACTCTGATCAAACTGCTTCAAATCAAATTTTATTAAGTGATGCATTAAATGTGTGTGTTAAATGAGTCACATGAGACAAAAAGGTGGGACTTGGGTTCACTCTCTACTGATGTATATATTAAAGATGAGTATTAATAGTTTGCCTTTTCTCTTGAATAATTGTCATGGCTTCCTTTTGGGGCGGGCTTTCTGTGGAAAGGGCACAGCAGGAAGTATTAATAAAACAAGCTCTTTGCACTAATCTTAACACCTGCATTTTCTGTTTAATTTTGCTTATGCAGAGGGCTGAGCCTTCTCATTAGTGGAGACAGTGTGTCAACATAGGAAAGGTGAGTTATTGTATTTCCTTTCCGTCATAAATTCTGGGATTAACCTCCCACAGGGCGGCAGTGATGCGGAGCTGTGTAATTGCATAGGGAGTTTATGCTGGCCCTTGAGTTCCAGTTCTGGGACAGACAATTATTACTGCTCTTTCTGCTGCAGCATGGACTTCTGAGAAAGCATTTTCTTATCTGAGCCTTCTTCATATCTCATGGGACTTGGCCTGTCAACAGCAAGACCTCCTGGTGTCTATGTCTCACTGAGACTGGAGCTGAGGTCCATTATTTGGGGATATTTATACGACTCAGGAAGCCTTGCTGAAAATTATTTTACGTGGGAAAACTGCGATTCTGTTTCTCGATTTCTGGAAATAATTCAGAGTATGGAAGGAGAGGCTCCCAGAAGAAGGTTGTTAGAAGGAAAGTGTGTATGATTCTGCAATAGTCCTGGTGTATTTTCTGGAAAGGGCAAAGATCCATTGCCTAAAATAGGATAAGAATAATTGCCAAAAAATGATCTAAAATTGCCGCTAAGCCATTTGTAAACCTGAAATGAGGCTGAGTCAGAACTTTCTGTTACCCAGGGCACATGTTTTGAATCTAGAGCTGAATTCCTTATATTGAATATATTCATAGTTAAAAGGGTAAGGAGTGTTCACAGGGAGTCTGAAGTGTTAGAATTATGTGTTTGTTGGTAGAATGCTTTTGCAACCAGAACAGAATTTCTTTTCACTTGGGGGATGAAAAAAAGACAAATGTTTTGTATTAACAAGCATGAATTTAGTTGTACAGTGAGAAAAATTTTGTAAATATAAATCATCAACTTATTTCAAAAGTTTCAGTGCTGAGGAAATTTTCCTGGGATTTTCTAATATAGTCTGATTTGAATTGTTTGAATAAGAAGAGGTATTGGTGAATAAATCAGATAATGAGCTGCTTTAAATAGAAGGGATAGTGCCTATTTATGATGTATAGAAGTTCCTAAGAGAGATGAATTTCCAGTTTAATCTTCTTTGGATTGTGTTTGAAATCTACTTTTATGCAGCATTTCTGACTGTTTCAGAGATTACTCTTCAGACACTTGCATAGACCTTCATTTCTATTTGAATTATAGCTCTACAAGGTCATTTGCAGGCAAATGTTCATTTGTTTCAATTGTTTTTTAGTCCATTGACCTTGAGATAAACTTGGTAAGCCTTGCCAGAAGTTTTCTTCTGACCTAGTTGCTCTTGTCAGAACTTAGGAAGCCTAGTTATCACCCTTACCAGAAGGAGTAATAGAGACCAGCTCTTTTGTCATTGGAGCCTTTGGCCCAGTGTGGATGAGCTTTGCAGTTGATCTGAGAGAGATGAAAATTGCTCCCTTACTCTTACAGAAATAAGGAGCATATTGAGATAAATACTTCTTTTTCATACTTTTTTTGTAAGTTCTTTTGATAAAATTCATGTGGGAAAAAGGATTGCTGGATGAATTAGATTAACTAAACATTGGATTTCTCTCTCATAGAGCATTGGCATTGACTCTTTACCCATGAAAAAGCTTTTAGTTGAGAAAAAAAATTGGAATTAACTTTTGTTTTTCCTGAGAGAACATCATGCTTTATTGAGGGTATAATGTCAATCAGATGATTTTTCTCACAACCTTGCAACACTTGCAGCAGCTTCCATCAAAGGGCCCCAATGGCGAAACGTTGGTGAAAGGATTACATACAGTGCTGTAATGTGGTGGAGCAGGATTGCTACTCTGCATAAAGGAAGGAGGCATCTGGGACATATTAAAAACTTCTGACAGGGATAGGAAGATAATTCTCAAGATAATTCTGCATCGAATTCTACTCTAGCTTCTGCCTTTTGCTGGGCTTCCCAAGCCCCAGGTCACAAGGTTAGAAAAAACTGTGAGCTGATTGTGTCATCCTTCAACTGCAGATGCAGGAGAGCTTCCCCATTGCAGTAAACCACCACCAGACCCAGAAAATCTGTTATCACCCTCCTATTGAGGATGATGGTTTCTAAAACATTAACATTCATGTCAGATCTAGGTAGGGATCAGCAGAAACTTAAATCATTGTCAGAACAGCTGTGAGATACCTAATCAGTTATTTCCTAAGGAAAATGAGTTTGCATGAATAATTGTAAATATTTTGTTCAGCTACTAAAGCGATGGTAAACAAGCTTCTGAGGCTGGAGAGAAGTGTTCTGTGGGACAGTACTTGATTTCTTATTCATTTTAACTTTAGTGTAGAAGGAATTAGTTTAGGTACTTTGGATTACGTTTCGTGGCAGCACTGATCGTTACCAGGGGCTCACTTTGAAGACAGTGAAAGAGAATCATTAAAAGGTTTAGGTTGAAAGGGATCTTAAAGATCATCTCATTCCAGCCCCTCTGCTGTGGACAAGGACACCTTCCACCAGACCAGGTTGCTCAGGGCCACACCCAACCTCACCTTGAACACTTTCAGGGATGAGTATCCAGAGCCTCTCTGGGCAAGCTGTGCCAGGGCTTCACGACCCTCACAGTGAAGGATTCCCTCCTAACATCTAATCTAAATCCAATCTCATTTAGTTTAAAACTATTCCTTCTTGTCCTACAAATATCTACCTATGTAAAAAGTACCCCTCTTTTTTATAAGCTCCCTTTGTCTTTGAATGTCACAATGGGGTCTCCCTAGAGCCATCTCTTCTTCAGGCTGAGGAACCCCAGCTCTCTTAACCTGTCTCCATAGCAGAGGTGCCCCAGCCCTCTCATAATTCTTGTGGCCCTTCTCTGGACATCCTGCAGCAGGTGCACATCTTTCTTGTGCTGAAGACCCCAGAGCTGGATGCAGAACTCCAGGTGGGCTCTCATGAGGGCATAGTAGAGGGGGAGAAGCACAATCATTAACATCCCTAACCTTGATAAACATGGCCAGTCCTGGTTTACAGTGTGCAGCACTTCTCAGGATGAGTGCAAAGCTGGAGATTCTGCCACTGGGAGGTGTTCATGGCACCAGAGTAAATTCTGGCTTTGAGAGGAAGATGACAGCCTGAGCACCCATGCTCTGCCTCAGCTTTGCACTGCCCAGTTTGTGCCAAGCTGTGCTGGTAAGCACAGCCCTCGTACTGGGGGTGAGCCAGGGTTAGGTGCTCTGTGCCCCTTTGGGCAGTGGCTGCCTCATATCTCTGCTGGCTCTCTGAAGTACTTGCTCTACATAAGCAATAATTAATGACACAGTTTAATTTCTTGTTTTGTACTTCTCACATGTTAAAACTGAATTAAGTTGGAAGAAACTTCGATGTTAAATCAAGGTGGGTGTAATGCCAGTTTTGAAGGAGATAAGAGTTTCACTACTGATCTCTTGCAGAAAGGGTGATGAGAGGAAGGAAAGGAGGAAGTTAGCTTTTCTCTCTGCCTAATTGAATATTTTCTCTGTTTGAGTTTCAGCTAAACTACTGTGTAGTTTGCTTGCAATTTTTAGCAGATGTGCACATAAGCAGTGCACTAAGGAAGGAGAATGGGAGTACAGATGATGTTTACCTCTCAAACATGGTGTGGATTTCTGAGGAAACTATGACTGCCAGCTAAAGGTTATGGGCATTTTTAACTTCTGCTGCTGGCTTCATTCACCTGTGTAGATGTTTGTTAGGAATCTTGCTGGCCTTAGTGGTATTCTGTAGTCAGATTATCATAGAAATAAGCTCCATGTGTTTTTCTGCATGTACATTACAGTGTGATTCCTTTCATCAGCTGATTTTAATGTGGATTTTCTCAGTCAGCCTAATTTTATTCTGTTATGTGCAGTAACAGACATTATTAGTATATTGTTATACAATTTAAGGTTCTTTGTTCAGGAAAGCCCTAGGTAAACAATTCATGTTTACCCTAATCCTGGAAAACACAAATATATCGTGCTGTTTTCACCCAAGAATTACATAGATGGTTAAAAATAGTGCCAATGGATCTGGCTAAAGGAAGGGCCAAGCTCTAAATGCTCTTTTCACTCTGTCCCTGGTGAAGTAGGTTCTCAGTCTGCAGCCTTTTCAGCTGGGCTAGTCTCTTACTTGGAAACCAGGGACCAGAGGTGTCAAACATTCAGATCCACCATCTTTGTCAATCACATTCATACAGCCAGGATTGCTCAGCAGGATGGCAGTGTCCACTGCTACTGCCATTAACTTGCTTAAATAGAGGAGATTTATCCTTTGAGAGATAAGGACCCACGTACTTCATTTAGTGGTCATACTGGAGTGTTGATTTGGACTGATACTAGGAGGATTCTTAGCACTGGACTATTGCAGGTGTGAAATAAGTAATTTTAGAATATTCTATGTTCTTGCACAATTGTAATAACCCATACACCAAATTTAGATGTCCAGAAAAACACCTGTGTCATTGATATCAAGGATGCTCATCCTTGAGGTACATGACCAATTCTCTGTCCTGCATCCTCCTGTCACCCTGAGGAGGGGATTTTGTGAGAAATGCCCCTGTCCATGCTGCAGTGAGGGACAAGGGACCCTGCATTCTGCAGCACTGGTCAGAGGAGCTGAGGAGCCTCTTTGACAGCATGGCAGTAGAAATGTTGTTCTTTGTTCCATTCCCTTTCCTCTGACTTCTGTGTTTAATCACATTTTTTTTTACATTAACATTATTAGGGAGGGACACATCTTTTCTGGTCTTCAATTAAAAAAAAAAAACCTCTAAGAAAATCCCCAAAGTGAATTGGACATTCAACCATGCTGAGTCATGTTCTGTTATTATGACTAATTATCCAGCCAGCCATGCAAATAAACTGCAAGGGGGGAAAAAGGATGTGTGTGAATAGCTTATCTATGACAGAATGGAGCCTTGGGTCGTTGTGCATAATATGTGTAACAATATGACCTAGTATGAAAGTGGCTGACATATTTGCAGTAAAAAAAATAATGAGAGAGAGAGAGAACTATGGATGTTTATCTTCTCTTTTCTTCTTCCTAAGGAAGAAGGAAAAACTAAGGAAAGTTTTACTTTCTCATTATACTTTTAGTGTGTAGCCGTGGTACCATGCAGGATGATGAATTTGATTGCAGTTAATTGTTTAAATATTCCTTTATTCACAAAGCTCTCAAAACAAATAACCATCTTTTGAGGAGCTAGTTGAGAAGTGATGTGGGCAAGATAGTGCAAAAGAGAATATTGCATGTGAAGATAAAAATGCCTCAGAGAAGATAAAGAGAAGTGTATGGGGGTGTTTTTAAAAAAGGAGATAGTGCCTCAGTTATATTATTACCAAATCAGTTATATTATTAGCAATACCAGAATAAGCGGCAACAATTCTTGAAAAAAACTTGTAAACTTCAATAATTCATCCTTGGTGTACCAGAGAAGGAATTACAGTTGGGACAACATCTTTTCTGTTGCATAAGTCGTCCAGTGTTACTAATGCAAATACTACAAATGAATACAACTTTGTCCAAAAATACATTTGCTGACTGCTGCTCATCTGTCTTCTTCATGGTAAACAAGAGACATCTGTGCAGAAGGTCTTATAGCCACAGAAAATATTTTGCATTATATTCTCCAAGTGGTGCCATTATGAGCTATTCTTACCCAAAGAGCTGTTCTTTAGGGCAACTGAAACTCAGATGGATGTTTGGTGTTTGTGCTTATTTGCGACTGTATTATATATTAATAATGCAAGGAGTAAAACACTGGATGGAAAAGTGCCACTTCAAGACACCTGTGAATGATTTTGGAAAATGCGAGTAATGTGGGTTTTCTCACAATAATGATCAAGTCTAGCCTTTAATCATGCACTTGAAAGAAGTGGGTTCAGACCTTATGAAAGGTGTTTTCTTACTCAGCTTTAAGGCGCAGGCCAATAAATAACTTGATCGGATTAGCCGAGTTTGAATAGGAATAGCAGCAAATACAATCAAATGAGGGTGAATGATACTGCTGTGCTCTCTATTAGAAAAATATCTGCCAGCTGCCATTGCAGAGAATAATCCTGCAGGATGCTGACACCTCTAGTCCACATTGCCCAAGGGAATTGGACCAGGGCACTTCAGGCATGCAGCTCTCAGTACTCACCTTAGCTGAACAGTGTTTTTTTCTCTAAAATCCTACTTTCCCCTGTTATATAAAGACTGACTCTTTTCTGCCTTCTCCTTGAAAGGCTCTTGATGCTTACTTGGACTGAATGCATTTCTGGTTATTCTCAGCTGAAAGATTACAGAGATGGCAGTGGTCAGGTCAGTGGGGCATGAACATGGCTCAGCTGGAGAGCAGATGTGAGCAGATCATTTAAGGAAAGCAGCTGAAATTCTGGGAGCCAAACAAAAAGAAGTCAAATTTTGAAATCTAAGGCCGTTTGACTTAAGTGCAGATTATATTTGGAATATTCCAGAATTAAACACACCAAGGGGGTAAGGAAATTTCTTATGCCTGAACTTAAATGCATGAAGCCAAAGATGCAAAATGAGGTCAGTTAGCTCAGCTGCAGTGAATCCTTTGATATTCATTTAATGGATAAGTAGATATAACTCTGCGCTTGAAGGAAAGACTTTGAATTTTTGAATTTACTAAAGCTCTTTATAATTTTCTCACAGGTCTTTTACATAAACTGGATATTGGGAGGCCTTTCTTTAAGGAGAGGGTGGTCTCTGAAACAGGCTTTCTTGAGAGGTGGTCAGTTCCCCAAGCCTGATAGCATTTAGGAGGCATTTGGACAATGCCCATAATACCACACTTTAACTTTTGGTCAGGCCTTAAGTGGGCAGCCAGGTGGACTAGCTGGTCACTGTAGCTCCCTTCCAACTGAAATATTCTTTTTTATTCTATTCTGCTGAGCAGTTAAGCTGTACAGACAGGTAGTGCTGTTTCACTTCTGCTACAATACCACACAGATCTCCTCAACTTGTTACCTCTTTTCTTCTGCCTCTGAACCACAGGCGAGAGGTGCTCTGGCTCTGGGAGATCCATTGTTTGTGCAGCATTTGGTTTCAGATACTGGTCAAAATGGAAAAGTTGAGCTCTGAATAAGGGACTGGATTCTTCTCTGGTATAGGGAGTCTTTCAGTCTTGTTCAGACCTATATCTAATCCTTTTGTTGTAGTATTTCCTTTTATTGAATAGCTTCCTTATGTATTGAATTCCAGAAATTCCAGGTTGGTTATATGCATGGGAAACAGATTGCAACTGATAGCAGATTTAATTACTCAGGTCTAGAATTACTGAGGCAGAACATTTTTTCTTCATGTTTTTTGAAAAGGGAGAAAAATCTTTCCTTTTTATTTAGAGGAACGATTTTGAGATCAAATGATTCTGAGCTGCACTGTCATTCAGTGATCACTTGAGGCAAAAATAATGAACTGGGTTTTATTCCCCTTCTTCATTTGAAAATCAGGACTTACCAGTACTGCGTGTTTAAGCCAGTTCTAAGACTATAGTCTTAGATGCTTCAGGAAGCTTATTTTAGGAGGGAGGATTTGACTGAATGCCAATAGACAGAGCTAATCATCGAGACATCTGGATTCACTTCTTAACTCTCCTGCATGACTTTTGGGTCAATGATTTAGGTTGAGTTTTTCCAAAATGTTCAGTATTTGTAGGTGCTTATGCTGAATTTCAGCATGTCTGAAAATTAGGCTGTACCTGCATTCACTGTTTCAAATTCAGCTTCCCAAACCTGGGACACTTGTGCAAAAGGAGACAGAAGTCAAATGTGTACCCCTATTTCCTCATTCCTACAAGGATGGATAACTGTGTTTGTAGAGGATGCTGAGACTTCCTGAGGTAAATGCATTAGACAGGAGAAAAGATGGCAGCAAGCTACTTGCAAAGTATCAGAAAAGTAGACATTGTTCAGAAATCAAAGGATATCTGAACAAGGACCAAACTTCCAAGAGTTCACCAGCTGGAGGGCTTCCTAGACTATGTAGAGGACCAAGCAGATCTGAAGAAGTGCAGAAATGATGGAGCCAAAGGTTGCTGGCTGTCTGCAGACTGACTGTACAGCATCCAGCCCATCCAGCTGCCTTCCCACCTGTTCTCAACAGCAGCAGAGGAGCACCTGAATTGCTGTTTCTTGGAAGGGGGCTCCAGAGACATAGGACTGATCATGGTCAGGGTGATGCATGTGCAGCAAGCTGTGTGCTTCTAACAGGCTCTGATTTGTGTCCCTCACAGTCAGTCTTAGCATGCCAGAGAGGGGCAGACCTGTTGTGCAGGTGTGGAGCAGTTCTGCTAAACATCTGCTCAGATAGTGGAAGAGTTCTGATTATATCCAGCTCCTTCCATGAGTAGGGCTGGGACCTGCTAGACTCTTCCTGCTTTCACAGATGGTGAGTACATCACTTCTGTGGCTGCATCCTGACTCCAGTGTCGACTGTGGCTTCTATCAGGCTTTAAAATGAGCTGAAGCACATTTATAGAGCAGTGGCCAGGTAGTGATGCTACTAATGCTTGTAGACAGAAGAGTTTCGAAAGAAAATCCTCCATTCCACAAATAGCTCCTACCATCTTCTGGTCCTGCAGACTGGGAGTAGATGCATCATGAAGCCAAGTCATACACAGTGTTTTTGCCCCACTGGAGCAGAGCACTTCTGTAGTGTGGTCCTGAAACCATCTAGGACCCACTTCTGACCCCATTGAAGGCTCCTGCTTTTACTGTACAGAGCAAGCAGCCCCTCAGGCCTTACTTTTTTTTTTTTTTTTTGCAATATGAGTTCAACCTCCAGCACAAGCAAGCACTATCTGTACTATCCTTGAGCATTTGAAATGCATTTTTATGTTGGGTTGGTGGCCAGAAATGTGTATTGTATCACCATCTGTTGAAAGCCAGGTGGTGCAGTGATTCCTTATCTTCGTGGCACTATTGTCTGCTAATGGGCCATCTTTAAGATTAGATGGGGCAATTATCTTTATCTTTCTCACAACCCATCCTCCCTCCAGGAGGACATCATCTACTGATGTCCCATTAAGTCCCACTGTATGACTGATAAAATTACATCATCCCATTGGGAGATGCTCCAGCCAGGGGAAGGAACCAAGCCTTTCCTGTCTAGATAAAAACGGAGCTGTCGGACAGCAAGTTATCATTTTTTCACTGGATTCCAGAAGACAAGCTGGACCTTTCCACATCATCCCTGTACTTCTGGAGGAAGGCTGCACCCTTCTACAGGAGCACTGCTTCAGCTGAACCACATCTGCCACTGCAGGGGGACTGTAGCCACCATTTGATCAGACTGCTGCCAACACCCTGACTGACGGGGTGTCAGGTTGCATTCTGACTCTGTCAGGGTTGGGATTGTTGGCTTAGGTTTTTTTTGTAATACTGTATTTCTATTTTCCCAGCAAAGAACTGTTATTCCTAATTCCCATATCTTTGCCTGAGAGCCCCTTAATTTCAAATTTATAATAATTCGGAAAAGTATTTATAATATTCAGAAAAGTAGAGGAGAAGGTATTTAGTTTAATTAGATCACTGATTTTCTTTGTTGTATAATGATTGCATTTATTCTGTGCACAGGGGAAATTCAAGGCATACAAGTAGGCAGTTTAATGACACGTAGACTTCATGTAGCTCTCTGTTTAGGATGAATTTCACTCTTGGTAAATAGAGGAGTTATAAGAGAGATTTCAGGTTAATGCATTCTGAACAGGCAGTTTTCATATGTTTGTCCTCATATCTACCTTGTTGCCAAAACAAAATCCAAAACCAAAAAAGGATCTAATGACCTCACGTAATGCACCAATGCAGTTGATGTGAGTTCTGTCCTCTTGGTGGGAGTCATGCATAGCACCTCCCAGGGAGTCTGGTGATTCCTGCTCCCTTCTTCAGCTGGTGATCCCTGAAAATGGAGCAGAAAGGGTCAGGGTGCCCAGTACTAGCTTCACAGTCAATTCTGCAGAAGATAATGCCCTAGGGCAGAGTGCTGGTTTATTTTAAAAATGTCCTTTGCTGGTTGACTCTAATAGTGTTAAAACTCTTCTGAATGAAACCCTGAAATGAGCTAGAATTTCAATACCAGATTTATGGTCAGATAGTGTTCAAATTTTTTAAGCTGGAGAATCAATAGTTTTGCGAAGAATCTTTTTAGCTTGTCACTGTTTTGAAATTGCTGAAATTTATTAGATTAACCTTCCCACACCCCCCACTCCTTTGTGATTTGCCAGAGAAGTAAATATGATAGGAAGTGACCTGAGGCAGGAAAAAGGGCTTTCTGCTCACCTCCTTTCCCGTGCATCCAGCAGCAATGGTTACTTAACTCCCAGCATTAGGTGGTGATGCTGCAGGGGTCATCCTGAATGTCACCACTGCTTTCCTGGGTAGAAATTGTTCTCGGTATTTTTTTGCAAATTGCTCTGAAGTAAAATATGTATTTATGCATTCACCCCCACACACATACATTTGCATCATTTGGATCAGCCAGAAACAGAAACTGAGCTTTAAAGAGCTGGAAGTATTGAAGAACATTCTGTTCAAAAGACTTTTGACCATTCTGTTTCGATATTCGTGCCTTCTCTTTAGCTCTATGTACCTTTCCTGGAAGTAGTCCCCTGAAAACACACAATCTCAACTGCTGCAGTGAACAGCTACTCTTGCTCTCATCCTACATGAGGGAAAGCCATCTTATTATTTGAGGATTATTTGGCTCTTTGTCTGTCTTTCATACTACAACACACATACCTTTCTTGTAGTAACTGAATGGTAACAAATGAACACAGGTATTCACCCAAGACTGCAGAAGAAATATTATTTGCATATGTGTTCTTATCCTACCCTGCTTGTGCCAAAAGTAGTTTTGTGTTTCTTAGGGTTGTGAATCAACATTCTGCTTTTTGCCATGTTTTGGGAATTTTAAGGGGCCATTAGACATATTGGTAGGATTAATTACATGCATGCTCTTCTTTTCACAGAGACCCCAGAAACATTTAAAATAATATTCTGCAGTGTCATATCTTTACCCTGCAAGGTTCAGCAATTTGCTAGAACAGAGCAAACTTGGCTAGCTATTTTCTCCAGGGTCTGACAAAAATCCTAGAGAATAAAATGTTCCAATAATCGTCTTTTCAAGTGTCTGTTAGTTTTTAATAATTTTCCGCCTTTCTTTTTTCAGAAGCACCATATATTAGTTAAAACAAAAACAAAGAATAAACCACAAAAAAACCCCACCAACACAGTACCACTGTTCCTGCCTGTATCTTTCACTTCACTTTTGTGCTGAATCACAGCCTTTTTTTGTGGTGTAATTGTTTTGTATAATCCATTTTCTCTGAAGCTGTTGCTGCTATAATGAATGTAGTGATAAATCTCTCGCAGGTAACAAGCTAAATTTAGAGTTCAATAAACTAGGGGATAGTATACTGTAGATAAGTAAGTGCATTGAGATGCAACAGATGAATAAAAAGTCCACTTCTGGCAGATTAACAAAGGGGAAACACAGAACATTTGGTTCCATCCCCCACTGACCACCATCACCCATGTTCTAGCAAAGATGCTGTGTGAAATTACAGGTACAGTCCTAGTACCCCCAAAGGGTTCCAGAGTGTGTTGCTGCTGTGGACAGGTGCACTGTGCTGGACACTTCCCTCAGCCCCCCTGTGGATGTAGAGTAGTGTTTCTATAAAGCTTGGAGCTGCACAGCTCTACCACTGACGTGAGGAAGATCCCAATTCCTCCAGGGAGGATACAACTGGGACTGGGAGCTGTCAGGCAGGACAGGACCCAGTGCTCCTGGAGCTGGACATAAATGTCATTGGAGCCAAAACTCATCTGATCCCCACCATGATGATTCCTTAGGCAGTGTGCCCCTAAAGAGAACCTCTCTGTCATGTGTGCCTCAGACCTGGGCAAGCCAAGTTCCCACAGTGAAATGGCTGGGGGATTGTCAAAACTGAGGTCATTGTATGTTTTCTCTTTTGAGAAGAGGAAAGTGAAGAACATGGAGAAGAAAAAGCAGTGGGAAGGATGAAGGCAGGTGATATAAGAAACAACAAGATGGAGAGAAGCTGTGTACAAGAGAGATCCACTTCTCTCAATTGTGATCCAATGATGTTAAGTACAGGGGATAAGTGAGATAAGGGCAGAAAAGAGTGAAGAACAACAGAAGGCAAGACATGGCAGGGAAAGGAGACAGTGAAATAGAGGCAGAAAAAAAAAATTAAGCAAGCAGGTTAGATAACACAGATATGCAGCTCCTTTGCCACACCTGGTTTAGTCTTTGCCTTCCTGTGTGATGCCTTCATGCTGGGCTGTGACACAGCAGTGGTGAGGCCATGCCCTGTGGGTGCTCTGGCAGCTGGGAATGCCACAGCCATGCCAAGCTGTTGCTGCTGCTCCTGCTCACTCACTGTGGCACTGGGGCAAACATCTGTCTGTGTGACAGGAGGATGGCAGGAGTGCAGCACCAGCAGTGGTGAGTGACACAGCACTGACACTGGGGGCAGGACCTCAGGGCTGCTGGGCATCAGCAGAGATGCTGATCCTTCCTATGCAAAACAAGCAGGGATTCAGTCACACTGTTTGATTTTTCAAATGCCATTTACATAATCATCTTACAGTTGAACCAGTCGCACTTTACTAAATCAGCTATTTTTCTGCCAAGCACAGTTGCACCCTCCTGTTGCCTGAAGAAAAATGAAACATTGGCATGCTGACATATAAATCATATTGCTGGAGAGTGCATCTCTCTTACTTGTGACTGCATTGTGCCACAAAGTGCTGCATCTTGTAATTGAGGGCTCTTTGATTAATTCATTGCATGAAAAATCTGTGGAAATTATTAGCATAGCACATTTCCATAATTAACATGTTTCCTACTGTTTAGATTTGAAGATTCCCTGACTGCCATATGTTACTTTAATGCAAAATTCAATGAAAACTTAAATACAGGCAGAACAAAGTTTTTATGCATAGACAGTGTTTTTCATTAGACCAGTTGTTATAGCTGGGAAAAGCAATCAAATCATCTGGATTCAGGGACACTTTTAGGTGATGAATGAAAGCTTTATTTATTGCTGATCACAAAGAAATGGGCAGTATCTCTCATAGAAATATCTTTGCCTTGCCATGAGTGACATAACCAAATAATTAAAACTTAACCTATGATGAAATGTTCATAGGAACTGTTGGTTTCTGGACACAAGTCTGGCATTCCATTAAGAATTATCCAAGGTAATGTTAATATTTTGATGGTTTGCAGTGAGCCAATAAATAAACATTTTCTTTACTCACAGGTTTGCAGTTTTAGATAGCACCTGAAGTCAGTTATGCAAAACAGAAAATTGCTTCTGCCATTCTGTCTTCAGTAAAAAATGTGCCAAAATATATCAGATAGCATGGAATAATGCTTTAACTATTAGTTGTTGTCTGCCAAGTCCATTTGTCTTGCTAAGGCTGTCATTTGGCTACATTACTCTTCCCGTAACCCTGGAAACAACATCAAATACTGTGATGTTTGAAAAGTCTGAAATATAATGTACCCTTAAAATGCAGTGAGTGGTTTTTGAGACTCCCTGTACAAAGGAACAAAAAACTAATTTTCCTTTACAGAGGGTATTAAGCAGTGATGGATGTGCATTACTTTGTGAGAAAGCTGATCCTCACGTGTTGAAGGTGGGATGAGAAACAATGCCAGCAGCATTGACAAGTTTCCTGTTTACCTGCCCACAGAGTTAAGGAATCCCTCTCTCAAAGTGTTACAGAAGAGGATTTTCAGGAGGCAATAAATAAATTTTGATCCCTCTCATTAATGCAGCTAAGGTCAAAGGATTCTATCTGGATCTTTTTAAAATACTCTTAACCTGCAGACATACTGCTGTCTGTAGTGCTAAGTGCCTTAACTGGATGAGGAGTGTATACAACCCTTATGAAACTATTCTTAAGTATTCTAGTTACTATATTTATCTCTGTCTTATAACAAGACAAAAAGCACTTAGCTAAATGCAGTCCTGGAGTGCTTAATCCAGTTAAGATTATTTTGTCCTTAGGTGTCTTCTCCTAAGACTTTTTCTAGCTCACCATCCTGCTGCATCATGCAAAAAGCTGCTCTGTGTGGTTAGGCCTGTGCATTCTTTAATGACCACTTATTCTGTGAGCTCCTTCAAGTCTCAGCTGTTGGCTGAGGACATTGCTCATGTTCATTAGGAAGCCTCATTCCTCTGCCCCTGGCAGCTCACATCTGCTGTACTGCAGGGGAATGATGGTTCTTCCTGGAGACTGGAGAATCCAGGCTTCATTTCCCACTTAAAGCTCAGTCAGCATTAGCTGTACTGTTGATGCTCTTGGTGACCAAACACCTTCCCTCAACTTGCTGCTCTTCCACCTGAGTAGGAGGCCAACCATTCTAATGAGGCAGAAAACCCACCAGCCTTCTTGGGAGCTTTCAGCTGTTAGACAACCTGTTGACAAAGTTTCCATAAAATGCACTTTCTTTAAAATAATGCTTTGCACTCCAAGCTTGGGAAAAATCCTTTTCCTTTGGCTGAATTTTTGCATAGTCAAGTCTGCACACTAAGAACATTCCCTGAAAAATTTTGATAGATCTTTCTGTGTATCCACAAGCATTTTTTATAATTTAACCTAATGCTTAAAAAGGACTTTTCTTTTACCTGTGTATCTCTGAACTTTTCCCCAGTCACCAGATCTTCTAGAGAAGAAACAACTGTGTGATTTTGATAGAGGAGCGCTGAGGGATGAGCAGCAGTGATAAGAGCCTCAGCTCAATAGGGTAACAAATAAGATCACACACGCCTTTTGAACCAAAATAAAAGTGTGTCATTTGATGTGGTTACCACCACAGTGAGAACAGAGACAGAGCAGATCCTCTCAATGGAAGTTTGCTGTGCAGGTGTTGTTTCTAATTGCATCTTTACTGAGGGTGTCAGGAGTTATATTGTATTTTCCCTAGATTATGTGTGTCCTGTCTGTAGCAGGTATTAAGGGGAGGCCTTGAGTCCATTCACAGGAAAGTGGTTGTAGCTTGTGCTGACTTCTGCTGATCATGTTTATCTTGAAGGATGTTTTGGTTGCAAGATTTACTAGATGAGGTACAGCTCATACTTCTGGTTTTCACAGCACACCAGGTAAACTGTCATACTTGTTTTTGATCCTCAGTGGCTTCAAGCCAGTAGGGCCATTCTGCCACCCTGCTGGGTCACACAGCTTTTTGGACATGAGAGGTTACATTGGCCTTCCCAGGTGCTTTTGTGGCAGTAGGTGGTGCCTACAGAGCCAGGCACCTGAGAACTTGGTCCAGCTCCCATTTCTGGAGGCTTTGCTGAGCATTCATCAGTCATACTTGAGCATGTTTCTAATTTGTGGTGGTAGACTTTTCTCATCTTGAAGTGATTACAGCTGTCTAGGTTAAATGTTGCCTGCAACTTTTTTAACTGGACTTGCTTTTCCTTCTAGGATTAATTTTTCTCCGTCTCTATTTACATGGTGATAAGAAGTGATAATCCCACTCTGTCAGTCTGGACTGATGAATCTGAGAAATAGAACAGGTAATTTCTAATCTGGCTTGTAGCTTTTGGTGACTCAGGCAGTGAGAACCACTCCCTCTCTACGAAGTGCATTCATAACAAAATTATTTACAGTTTCTTCTGCCCAAGTCATCTGCAGGGAGGGAGATCCTTGCCCTGGAGCAGGGAAGGAAGGATAAAATTTTGTAGCTGTTGCTGTGAGCATCATCTTTGACTTCCTGACAGTTGTGGCTGGTTCTGTTTTGTGTTATTTTTATAGCTACCAAGTTGTTTGAGGTTGGAGTAGTCTCTAAACAGAGAAAATCTTTTGGATGTACCTATTGAAAAATGTCCCTTGAGTTCTGGGCAGCATGGGGTGTTTTGCAGGGAAAGTACTCATTGGAGATTACTGGGGGGCAGATTGGTTCTGGTGGTGGGGATAGGAACGATTTTCTCTTGGGAGGTGTCAGGTGTCTGAGGGTGTGCAATCCAGGAGACCAGCTGACCTGAGCAGCGTGGGGTGACAGCAGCTGCCTCACCTGCACCTCCCTGGCTCTCTGTTCCTCGACTCAGCCCATCAGAGTCACAGAAAGCAAGTCACCAGGGAAGAAGTTACCCTTGTGTTACCTGTGTTACCCTTGCCCCATCATTTAATGGGGCTTGAGAGTACTGTGTCCTTACTGAGAGTTGTTGCCAACTGTTCTCCTTGACTGGTTAGTGCTAGGTGAGGATATTTTAAATCGACGCCTTGGATATTTTAAATTGAATCCCAAGCTCAGATGATGTGGGACAAGTCCACCAATGCAAGCAGGTGTCAGTGGCTGCAGGATGCTCTGGATGAACCTGTCTATCTATAATCTTTTAGATATCCTGATAATATGATGCTGTTGCCTAATACTAATCCTTTAGGGGATTAGCTCAGTTTCTTTCTTTCTCTTAATTTCTTTTTCTTTCTTTCTTTCTTTTTCTTCCTTCCTTCCTTTCTTTTCCTTTCCTTTCCTTTCCTTTCCTTTCCTTTCCTTTCCTTTCCTTTCCTTTCCTTTCCTTTCCTTTCCTTTCCTTTTCCTTTTCCTTTTCCTTTTCCTTTTCCTTTTCCTTTTCCTTTTCCTTTTCCTTTTCCTTTTCCTTTTCCTTTTCCTTTTCCTTTTCCTTTTCCTTTTCCTTTCCTTTTCCTTTTCCTTTTCCTTTTCCTTTTCCTTTTCCTTTTCCTTTTCCTTTTCCTTTTCCTTTTCCTTTTCCTTTTCCTTTTCCTTTTCCTTTCCTTTTCCTTTCCTTTTCCTTTTCCTTTTCCTTTTCCTTTTCCTTTTCCTTTTCCTTTTCCTTTCCTTTTCCTTTTCCTTTTCCTTTTCCTTTCCTTTTCCTTTCCTTTCCTTTCCTTTCCTTTCCTTTTCCTTTTCCTTTCCTTTCCTTTCCTTTCCTTTCTCCTGTGTCTTTCCACTGGAAAAGAAATCTCAGATATGTTTCAAGCAGGGCCAGCAGTGATTGAAATCAGCCAGTAACCTATCTGATTTCCTGGAACAGGACCAGCTGTGGTGCTGCCTGGTCCAGACACCAGGTCAGATTTCTCTTTTTCGCTCTTACATTTGCCAGGCAGATGCTGATTCCTGTGCAGAGATAGGTGCTTCAGCAGGATTCCCTGTCCTGGCTCAAAGGGCAGGACAAAGGCAGACTGAGGGGCTGCTAGATCTTTCTTTTTTAGATCTTTCCCTTTGAAGTCCTTTTGTTTTAGCTGGATGTTTGAGCATGTCTCATGAGCATGAGTCTCACTTCTCATGCCTCAGTAGCTGACTGAACAAGCAAGGAAAGACATACCAAGAGTGAAATTTGGGAAAATGAAGATTGAAACATCCAGGATGTCTTTTAAGTACAACCTACTACGCCTCATTTTTTGGCATTCTTAGCAATATCAGAGAATATGTCTCAGTAAGTACTTCTGTCTTCTCCTTGCAGAGTCCTGTGTTGTGTAAGCGAACTGATGGATGAAGATGAGAAGGACAGGGCAAAGAGGTATGACAGTATGTTCTCCTGGAGTTGAAATGTAAATGCTGTGTTGTCCAGTGCTTAACAATGAACTTGACTCCAGTGATGTCAGAGGCAAAGCTACCACACAGTTTACAGGCTGTGTATAGCTGACCACAAGCAGTATAATTCAGTCACAGTTCAGGCTTCTCACAAAGTTCAGCCACCCCTACAATGGGGTGAGAAGTCTGAATGGTGACTGAGTTTCCTCCTGTCAGAGAGGCACTTGGCTCAGTTCTGTTTAGTCATTGTACAAGTGCCAAAACAGAGATGGCTGTGAATGTGAATGCTGGATCTGAGAACATCCAAATGCCATCCTGAATATGGAAATGCTTTCTGCATACCATCCTCAGTCTAGATCACAGGAAGTGTGTATCATCATGAATACATTTGTAAAGCAAATTAATTACTACCGGAAGAGGTTGTATGAATAGTGTTATCTCAGATATAAGCATTGGAAAGAACACTTCAGAAGAAACTGAATGGATTTGCTTTCTCCTTTATGGTTTTTTTTGAAGGGGAAAGCCTAATAGATATTCTTAATTTGTGAACTGAAAACTGAAAACCATTGTAGTTCTGCAGCCAGACTCTTTAACATTCCCAGTTTCATATATCACAGCAGTAGATTTTCAAGACCACATACAAGATTTTATTCTGTGGTTCAGTTGCCTCTGCATAGTTCTGTCTCTTGATAAACTCCTTTCGCAAGTGCAAATCAGAGCTATCCTTCACATTTTGATGTTTATATATGTGTGTACTAGTTGCAAAACAAAAATTCATCAAAATTAAGTGAGTGGAAGATGAACATGCATGAACATCCTTTTCTCTTACTGAAGGAATTTCTCCCATAACCCCTTCACTATCAGTGCTTTTGAAACAGTGGGAACTGATTCTGAAATGTGTGTAAGGATATGGTCTTTCCCAAATGAACCCAAATATGTGTTACCTTCAGGTGTTCCTTGCTGCTGGTGAGCTCAGTCTTGCTACAAGGCTCTAAGCATCAGCAAAATCTTTGTGTACAAGCCCAACTTTAAACAAATAAACATTCCCCACAGAGTTTAGATTCTTGTATTTAAAGTGTTTTGCTGGGGCAGGGTAGATCACCTCACCCTGGTTTATACTGTAGGTCCTTCATTCTGCTTAGTGGCATTTATGTTTTTGTCTCACAGGGCATCACGCAACAAATCTGAGAAAAAGAGGAGAGACCAGTTCAATGTCCTCATTAAGGAGCTTTGCACAATGCTGCAGGGCCACGGCCACCCTCTCAAGATGGACAAGTCCACTATACTGCAAAGGACCATTGACTTCCTACAGAAACAAAAAGGTACTGGAGGGTGCTGGCTTTGCAGCTGCTCAGCAGCCAGTTTCCACTCAGAAAATGCAAACTGTTTTTCCCAAGCATCTCAGTGACCCAGAGAGGACATGAGCCTAAGTGAGGGGCAGAATAAAGCACTGCAGTTGGCCTCAGGAGATGAGCTAGAGTGAATACAATGCTGACCAGTGAAACATAGATTTGAAAAGATGCATTTCTGTATGGTTTTTACTGTGGATACATCATTACCCTCATTGGCCTCCACATTCCCTGGCCTGCTTTGTACACTCTCAAATAAAACTTGGGGAAGGAAAAGCTGAAGAACAGAACCCATTACAAAAGTCAGGGGAGAGAGGATTATATGCCATCCTCCCTGGTCTCTTGGATTAGGAGATGATAAACCTGTCCTGCTGCCTGGGCACTCACAAGTGCAGCTTGTGAAACAGATCCAGAATTGCAGACACCCTTTGCTCAAGGGATTTTCTGATATTTTCTCTTTAAGAAATCACAGCACAGACAGAAGCCTGTCAGATTAGACAAGACTGGAAGCCTTCATTTCTTAGCAACGAGGAGTTCACACAGTTGATGTTAGAGGTAAGAAGAAATTAAATAGATATATGAGAAATAATAAGTTCAGTGGAGTAGTTCAGGGATATACAGTTCTTTTTCACCTGTAGGTCGCAATGTTAATGATTTCTACTCTGCTGGCACATACAATACAAACCTGACAGAGACTGATGTTGTACAAAATGCTTTGCAGATGCAGAACTTAAGATTGCTTCCCCTTAAAGATAGATGGCTTTTCATTTGGGAATCAAGACTGATTTGGCCCAGATTTGGCCTGGTGGGAGAGGAAAAGAGAATTTCCTTTTCTCAGAAGAGCCATGAGAGCTGGCAGTTTCAGGAAAAACTTGAAAGGACCTGGAAAAAGCAGAGCAGCTCTCTTCCTCCCACATCCCATTAGCCAGGCAGCACCACCTGTGCTGCCTCTGCAGCTGCTGGCTGTGCACTGCTGTCCTCTTGATGGGAGTGCTGCCTCTTCTGCTTGAATTGCCTTTAAATGCATTAATGAAAACAGCTCTTACACTCCCATCTCTAAAATGTTTTGCCAATCTAGAAACATTCCCCAAGCCTACATTTCTCCCTTCTTATGGATGTGGCTCTGAGTTTGGGCTACATGCTTCTCCAGCAGGAACGTCTCTTGTGTGGGAAGCTGCTGCTCTTGCCCTACCAAAATAAGGGTGTATGCTGGGCATGAGCTAGGACGTGCTGCTGTGTCTTAGTTATTCCTTTTCATCAGGATGTCATGACTCATCTCCCTGGAAAAGTCCATTCATTCTTTCTGGGAATCTCTCTTGCCAAACAAGATAGCTTGCTACAGCTGAATCAAAACAAATTCCCCCCTTAGATTGGAAGTGGTGGGGTAGAGCAAGCCCTATAATAATGGCTGGCTTGCTGGACTCTGGTAGACCATTGAACAGTTTGCTTAAAATCAGAGGGTTTTTTCAATTTGAGCAAAGGCAGAGTCTGGCAGTGAGGTGGGGGAGATGGTGAATACTGCATCTTTGACTCCCTGTAGCTAAGGTGCAGAGCAGCATAACAGTATCTTTAGAAGAGCTGGCTTTGTGCACAGTGCTGGCCAGCTATTAAACCTCCCAGGTCTTGATGTTAGAGAAGAATAAGAACAGACACTGCATAAAAGGTACAAGGTGATATTGTGAAGAATAGGGAAAACACAACATCCAAGGAGAAAGCACAGGCAGTGACTTGAAAGGGACAGAGAACTTTAACTCTGGGACAGAAACCACTGTGAGTGAGAAAGGGGGAAAAAAAAAAAAAGCCTTAAAATTGTTTTGTCACTAGCCTTACAGATCAGTGCTTTACACAAAATAAATAAGGCTTCATATTGCCAATAAACTGCTAAAAATACATAATTGTGTAATTTTTCTGTCTCTGCTTATCCATCCGTCCATTCACAGTGCTGGGTTTGCCATGATGATATCTGACATCTCCTTACAACACTGAGTTTGTTAACTATTGTGTAATTCAGAACACATAATGAAGTGAATGAAGTCAGCAGGGTTGCATGGGTGTTGAAATTCTCAGCATCACTGTCTCACTTCATGTTATATAAATACTCGCTGGGTGAAAAATACAAGTCAATTTAATAGTAATGACAACAAAAAAATGAGAATATACAAATAATGTTGAATTAGCCAGCATGTGTAATTTTTATTTTTCCACATTGAACTGTCATTTCTTGGATTAATTTCTGCTAAGTTTAAGATGATAGAAGCATCACTAAGGAATCAATTAAGTTTTTCCCTTGCATAATTCTGTTTTGGATTTTTTTCTTTTTTTTTTCCCTGCCTATTATCATTAGGCACTAGATGGCTTTCTCCTTGCTCTTACCACTGATGGGATTATTATTTATGTATCTGATAGTGTTTCTTCTCTGCTAGGACACTTACCGGTAAGTTCTGACCATGAGATACATTGAATACATTCGCCTCCTTAATGTAAATCAGTCAGTGTAGTGCTGGGGTCTGGTTTTGTCCAACCAAAGAGTCAACTGACTGTGGGTGGGAGGTCAACCAGCAAATTCTTGTGCAGTTTCTCAAGTTCCTGTGAATAACAGATTCTCTCCCAGGGTCTGAGTTAGTTTAAAAAAACCCCAACTATCAAAATCACTGTACTCATATCTCATCACTTGGCCATGCATCTAAAGGTTTGGGAGGTGTTTGACCTACCAGGTTAATGGAAAATCTTACCATTGTGAAATCCATGCTGAAGCTCTTCTTAGATAATGTAAATATTATTTCAGATATGAATCTATGCTCTTCAAATGACATTGGGTTTTTCTACTTTGAGCCCATAGTGTTGGCTTGGCCTCAGAGTTTTCTGGGAGAACTTCTAGAAAACAGTTAGTTGTCAGGTGCAGAAATTTCAGCTTTGCCCCTCAAAAACATTCTCCGCTTCATCTGGTGCTAAGCACAAAGCAGCAGGGATGCTCTATATGAGGGCAAATTCAAGCATGCAGTTACCTGAATGTTAGGTATTATGTATGTTATGCAAAGAACAAATCTGTTCTGGCATTTTGGTAGAACCCCTTAGTCAGGATATGTGGGTTGATGAGCACTGAATCACTTGCAGGTCAAGCTGATTTTGCTAGATGTTAATCCTAGAAGACAAACGGAGGATGTAAGGAGGAGCTTTCCCTCTTTTGTGACATGTTTTCAAAAAGAAATTCTCATAATGTTATAGTCCTGTGGTACCAGGGTTTCTTCTCCAGCTTATATGTGTCTGAACTGAAAGGCAGCCTCTGGGACTCATTCAAACTTTTGCAAATATCCTGGGGTAAAATAGTCTAAAGGTTATATTCTGTCCTAGATCCATCTGCAGATTGACTGGGCTTCCTTGTCTTAGGCATCCAGCCAGACTGACTGCATCTGTGCTCTGCTGAGGGGTGAAAAGGGATGTGGTTGTGTCAGGTTGTACTGCTGAACATGACAAAGCATTCTTTTGTACCAGTCAGATTTGGTGGACCAAAATATATTAAACTTTCTGCCTGACGGGGAGCAGAGCGAGGTGTACAAGCTCCTTTCTCCACATGTGCTCATGACAGATCCTGTTGCAGCTGATTTTCTAAATGGTAAGTTCTGCTCTTCTCTGTCAGTCAGAGAAGTTTGCCAAAGGTAAACAGCTCCCAGGGAAGTCTGAACAGAGTTCTCCAGCTGTTTAGTACTCTTGCCTGGCACTTCTGTTTTGCTGCATTTGTGAGTTTTAGTGCATCACATCTCTGATGTTCCTATGTGGTCCCAATACTCGCTCTTTGATTAGGACAGTCTTTGTTTTACCATCTGCTTTGTGCCTTGGATGGTAGATGCTTTACCCCAGGTAGATGCTAGACCAAGCCTGAGAAAGGAGTGAGGGCTCAAAGAAAAAAAAATTGGAGAAATACCAAACAGTTTTGGCAGAGCCATTATTCCTTAGGAAGCTTGCATGTCTCAGGACAAGAGAACCCGAATGTAACTTAAGCAGCAGCCTTTCTATCTGAACAGTCCATCTAGATCTGTTCTGCTGGCAGCTGTCCCATGTCCCTTTCCTGCAGAAAATTTCCCTAGGACCAGACCAGGCAGCAGCATCTTCCCAATATCTGTATTTCCTTAAGCCTGTGCTGAGCCCCCACCCCTTTCCCAATGGGTTTGGCAAGGCTACCAAGCAGCACTGGGCTCCCCTTCCTGCCCTAAGCATCTGTGGCAGCTGAGCAGTCTGATGATGCTCTGCCCAGGGGGTGATTTCCCTCTGGCTGAAGGCCATGTGGTCTAATCCATAAGAGTTCAGATTTGGGGCAGAAAACTGGTTTAGAGCTTGGCACAGTGCTCTCCACTGTTAATCAAAAGGCTTAGGGTGTGTTCAGTGCCCTTTGGATCTAGGTCCCACTGAGCAGTGCCAGAGTAGAATACTTCAGTGCCATGCAACTGCTTTGCATGAAATCCTACATCCATGAAGTCAGGGGGAAATTCTGCTGTACAGCCAGAACTTCACATTCAGCTTACTGGGGTGACTGCAAAGACGGGAAAAAAGGATGAGAATACATTTCCTTAAGCAGAAACAGCTGATAATTGCTCCCAGTAGTTATATATTTACTTCTGGGTACCAGAAGCTTCCCAGCAGGGTGTGCTCAGATACCACAGCAGCAGGGTTAGATAAATTAAATATGTGAGCAAGCTGAAGTGCAGACTTCTAATAACATTGACTTTGTATCCCTCTCTTTCTCTCATTTCAGCGGAAAAACAAATAGAGTTCTGTTGCCATTTAGCAAGAGGCAGCTTAGATCCAAATGAACCCCTGATGTATGAATATGTGAAATTTGTAGTGGATTTTAAATATTTTACTCATGGTAAGTTACTGTTCCAGCCTCTCTTTGTCTGTCCACCTCTTTCCTTTAAATTGTCTTGATCTGTAGCATCTTAAAGGCTCTGTTTCTGCTGAAAATTCCCTGTAATTGTCAAGGATAGAATGAGCTGTGCCTACATTGGATATATTTTTTGTATAAAAGTGGCAGGGATTTTGTTGATCAGAAGAGTCCACTCTGCTGCATGTTATGCCTAAAGCTGATATCAGACTGAAAATGCTTCTGTCTGATCCACTGCCGATTTTAAAGCAGCCTACTTATTCAAATAGCCAGTAAAATATGGTATTCTGTTTCACTTGTGGCAGTGAAATGACACTTTACAGAGATAAAGTAATTTGAGGAGCCTGTAAAATCCTGAATCTTGCAAATGTTGGCCTGGAGAAGGTCTGATAAGGAGACTGCAGCTGTACACTGTGAGCTGCTCAGAACTGTCTGAGAAGCTCCCCAGCAAGCCACAAGTAGGTGGTTACAGCTGTGTAACTTGGAGCTTAAAGGGTCGTGCTTTAAATAACTTAGCATGGATCAGTGTGGCATCACACTGAGGGTAGGAGGAGTTTGCTGCTTGGGTTTCATCAGTCACTGTACCTGTCTTAACATGAGAAGAAAGCTCTCCTTCCTCCTCTTCTGAAATTGTCTGGTTGTTTCTAGTGCCTACACCCTCCTGTAATGGCTTTGAGTCTGCTATTGCACGAGCTTTCAGGTCAGCCACGGAGGAGCAGATTTGCCTGGTAGCAACTGTTCGTCTTGTCACGCCACAGTTCTTAAAGGTGAGCTCTGTGCAGCCACAGAAGCTGCTGCAGCTGCTGTGGCACTGTCAGGAGCAGGGTCAGCAGCACAGGTTACTTGTGCATAGGGTTAGTAAAGGAGAGAGGACAAGGCTGTAGCTGGGAGTGGGAGATAACAGATAACATAAGTATGTATTTTGGAGAGGTAAAGTAGAAAGTGGGAGCTGCTTGTAAGAAGAGGGGCAGCCTGGAAAGTTCCAGGCCAAGGTGACCAGCTACATCACTTGGGAATTTGCAGCCTTCAGAGATGTGCATCCACCAGTTCTTTGTATAAGGAAGCCATCTGTATCTTGAAACATTGAAAATGTGCAGCATAGCCTCTTCCTGCTGGTCTGTAAATGTCCCACAGCACTGTGCACTGATGACAGGGATAACAACCCTATGTGCTGCTTGCTCAAGAGAGCATTAGCCAGCTCAGTTAGTGGCTGGATCTGGAGCTGTCATCCATATTCAAATACCAGTATTTGCAAAAGCTGGGGAATTTTGCCTAGAGAGTGCAAGATGAGACTCTGCTTATTTATTCTAGCTCTGAAATTCAGCTCAAGGTAAATATTCAACCATTTTTTATCAGTTCCTGCATCCATAAAACAAGTCTTACACATTCCTTAGAGGAAAATAAGTCAAGTGATTTAAAAGCACTGTATTTTGCTATGGTTTATGATATCAACAAGATACATCCTAGATTTTGATAGCAGGCTCCTTTTGTCATTTTGTGGAATTAAATGTCTGAATGTGCCCACTATTTTGCAGGAGCTCTGCAATGTTGAAGAGCCATGTGAAGAATTTACATCAAGGCATAGTTTAGAATGGAAGTTTTTATTTTTGGACCACAGGTAAGAGATTCAGGTTTAGTCACTGAAGAATAAATAAACTGTAGTTTAAAAATAACAAACTTTGTATACATATTGCCTGAGATCTCAAATGGAATAGTTCTAATTAAATGCAACTTACTAAGTAGCAGTACTCTGAACTCAGCTATTAGGCACCTGTAAATGCTTCACTAATTTCAATATTTTAGGCTAGTGAGAAACCATGGAAAATGTTTAGACAAATGTCTAATCTCCTAACCAGGATAATAAATCTTTGAAAGTGAACTGTGTGGGTCCCAATAAATTCCCCGTATTGTTTTGCTCCTCTGATTTACAGCTACAGCTTCCAGGAATCCTTGTAAATCTTTTTATGTGTCAATAAACTTTTGACTTTTCACCTTGAGAAATGACAGAATTTCTTAAATTAAAATAAAAGACAGTGTATTTTATTATTTAATTCTAGGTTAGTTTCTGGCAATGCAATATGGTGGGCTTTGAATTCAGCTTTGTGAATGAAACAGACTAGAACTAGTTTATTAAGCTACTTAATTTAGGATTAATTTTCTTCAAAAGAAGCTGGAGGGTTTTATTCACTCTTTTACTTCTCTGTGTTTGGCATATGTGCATAAGCACATTGCAAAACCCTACCCTTTTCATTATCCCTCCCCTTGTGAGTTGTTCAAAGGTAGTTATTACTGAAAAACAGAAGACTAGTAAATAATGCTCTAAGTCAAAAATACATTGGTGAGGAAAAAAATCTAAATACCATCTGCACATTTAGAGCAAGAAAAAGAGAGAGCAGATGAAAATGAATAATAACTTTCATTTTTATAGAACACAAGGTGTGTGCCTCACATCCTTGAAGCATGGAGGAACTGACCCTGCTACAGCCCTGCAGTTGATTATGCTTGGTTTGGGTCAGATAATTATTAATTCAGATGAGATCTTGCTGGAGTGACCTTGTTAGACTTTATTTGGCCTGTGTGATAATGCACATTTTTAGAATCAGCTGATTAATGTCAAGCTTTGTAAAAGAGCCCTAAGCTCCTCATATCATTGATGAAGTGAGCTACTTTTCCACAGGGCTGTGTCCCAGCAGCTCCTGTGAAAAAGGTGAGTAGGAGCTACTTTGAAACTTGTCAAAGAGTCTTTTGATGAATCTGGGTTATGACTCAGAGAGGAATCTCTGTGCTGGGCACTTGGAGACACTCTAGTCCCATTGATATCCCCAGCAAGGAAGCCATTGTTACTGAGAGGAAATTAAGATGATGCAGATGTTGAGGCAGAGTTTGTGATTGACCCAGAAGCAAGGAGTGAGCTCAGACCCAAGAATGAGCAGGAGATCGTGGGAGTTGTCTCATTTAATCACTGATTCCAAGCTCTCTTCAGTACAAATCTGCAGGACACTTGAGGATTTGCATCACCACAGGCTGCCTGACACTGAGATGTGCTGTCAGCACGGGCACCCAACAGGACCTGGAATCAGGACCTTTGCTGTCATGATCACAATTCAAATCAGAGTAAAGATAGATGCAATAAAAACATTCCACAGATCTGGATGAACATGAGAAAAGTAGGAAAAATCTGTGTTCTGGGTCTATATGTAAATATATGTAGAGGAAGAAAAACCCATCAGCTTCAATGATGGTCTGTTTCTCTTCTGCACTGTGGTACTGTTCTTATTTTTCCTTCATTTATTAAAAGACTGTATCCAAAAGGATCTCTAAAGACTATGCATTCCCATTTGCACAGCAAGTTGCAGATCTCAGGACTGGAACTTAAGCTAACAAGGCATTTTTAAATTGCTCCACAAGGCATCCCCTTGTTGAATGACAGATGAGGAGCATTTTGTGGTTGCTTTCTCTTATGAAGAGCTCTGGCAATACTCAGGAAAGCATAATACTTTCCTGATCATCTTAAATGTTTATCTGATGTGCAGCTGAAAGGCATTATTGTCTTGAATACAAGCATGTCATTAAAAATAGGAGAAACAGTGATGCATTCTGCCAAAGAGACAGCAAGGAAAGACACTTTAATAAATACACATATTATCATCATTAAGAGAAATCTGGGTCACATGAGGAAAAGGAACAGAGTGCTGTGAAAAGTTACTTGAATAAATAAAGCGGTATTGCAGCAGAGACTGCTGTGTGCTCAGTGCACTGTTTCAAGGGATTTGCTGTCTAGTGGAGGCCTGGCTCTCCCAGCTAATGCTTTGTGCTGGGACTCAGGAGCTCCTGCTCACACCTTGCTCCCCTTGGGACTGCTGTTGAGTAGATCCCTAGATGGTCTATTCGCTGGATTTCTCATTTGGAGCCGGAGTCCCACAGCTGTGGGGAGGGGGGAGGTTATAGACCTGCTTGGGCTCTCTGTGCCTGAAGAACTTATGCCCACCATGTCTCTTGAGAGGACAAATGTGGAGCTGGTTGCTCAGCCAATAGAGAGCTTCACATAGTGATAACCAAAAAACTCAGGACTGATCAACCCAAATCCACATGTAATACACTGAAATAACTTTTTCCTCATAGCCTTTACCACTTCATGGCCTTCTTCCCTAAGAGCACTCAGCTCACCAGGAGAGGGGCAGCAGAAGAGGCTGGTTTGATAGGCATCATTGCATTCAACCTGCCCCATTTTGAGTGTTTGCCATTTTTCCCTGTTCCTGAGAACCACACTAAACTTGGCAGGTTTGCACTATCAGCACATCCTGCAGCCAGAACAAACAGGTGGAGCCACATTAGCACAGGTCTTGCCTCTCTGAGTGCTTGTGTTGGTGCAGGCAGGAGTGTACCTGAGCACTGGGATATAGAGAGTGACATGCTTATACAGGGAACAGAGACAAAGCAGTGGTTTTCTTCCCACATTTCAGTGTTGTTTCATAATCATAAGCTATAAGGCTCCAGTGAAGGCTGTGTTAGGATACTTGCTTTGAAAAAATCTCGTGTTTTGCCTAGAAAAAGGAAAACCTAGGATTGATAACAGAATAGTGAGTTAAGTCATGGCAATGTGCTTGTCTAAATACTTCATCCATTTCTTCTCTACCACCCAAATCAAAAACAACCCTAAATCAGCCCTATACCTATTGCTACTACCAGTGTACTGCAAGCACAGAAACTTTGGTTGACTATAGCTTCCCAAGCTTTTCTGGGGGGCAATTACTTTTTCCCAAGCTGGTCCTGACACATACTACAACTTCCCACTTATTCTCTCTTCTACAGTTCCTACCCAGATGACACTTACATCCAATATACTGCATAATTTTACTTCAGCTCCAAGTTGTTATGTGCAGGATCAGGCAGAGCATTTCTCAAGCTGTGTCTCACAAGCATCCTTAATGAATTGAGTCACTCACATATGTACATGCCTTTCTCTACACCCACTTAATGAATAGGATGTGAAACAGTAAACACACACCTTTTCATTTTCTCAATTTTTACCTCTCCCTTGCTGTCATTTTTTTTTGCTTGTATGTGAAAATACATCACTGCCTATATGAAAATCTACTCCATATTTCCCTGCCAAGTGAATAAACAAGGTGTTTGTTGTTGGTATCACAGCTTATCTGCCAGGATGTCAAAGTGTCAAGTTTTCTGCTCACTCCCTGCCCTTTGCTTCCTTTCTAGGGCTCCACCTATTATAGGATATTTACCCTTTGAAGTTCTGGGAACATCAGGATATGATTACTACCATGCAGATGACCTGGAGCTTCTTGCTAGGTGCCATGAACACTGTAAGTTGCCCTGCCTCTGCAATGTATCTGTCTCTGGTCTCTTTTGTCATTGTGCAAAACCTTTTACTGTCATTGCAAAAGGCTTCTTCTTCCAGGGGCAGAAACTCTCCCTTCCCATGACAGACTCTTACAGCTGACACTTACCTGGGAGGTTGAAATCTGCAGAATTAACTCAGATCAGGAACTCTTTGTGCAGTTTTCCCAAATTGGCAGATACTTTGAGCTCAGGTTGTCTCAGAGGGAAATGAGATTAAAAGATTGGGAGTCAGAACTATTCCCTCTCTGCCTTGTGATTTTTGTTGATTTGTCACACTTCATGGGGTCTTGGCATTCCCCTGGGTTTGGAGTTAGCCAGGAGGCTCAGCTCACCAAAACACCTTTTGAGAGCATCATTTTGAGAGCATCACCTGCCTGTACAATTAGGTGTTGTGAACCTCACTTACTCATTAGTAAACTGCTTCTGGAGAGTCAGAATTACTTTACATACAAAAGTGCTGAACACAGTTTCCCTGTGGGTGCAGATGGCTCATGTTTGGTTGACCTGAAAGGAAAACAACAAAGCAGAAGAGTCAAGTTCAGGCTAATATGTGAATGCCACAGGTCCATGAAATTTATCTTTGTCAAGGAGAAATACTGTGGCCTGTTGGAGCCAGGAGAGAGAGAACTCACATGATTTCCTCAGCAGTGCAGCCCAAAGCTGAAGAGCCATGTCCTGCTGAAGGCTGGAGCTAAAGTGAGGAAGGGCAGAAACTGTCTGCAGATGCCTACTCTTAATCAGTATGCCATTTCTACCACATGTGAGATGCTTTATCCCCAAGACCCAGATTTTTCCATTTTATTGGGTGCATTCCAGACTGAGCCAGAGTTATGTGTGTCCTGTGGTGGTTTTGCATTGCCAAGCACTGCAATAAAAAATAACTACATACTTTGCATCTAGGTAATCAGGTGTTTTGCTACTTTTCTTGTTGGGGACACTGTCTCTGTGCTGTCTCCACTCGAAAGGAGAGTGTTTTGTCAAAAGGAATGAAAGACACTCCTGAGAGTGGAGCAAGCAGGATGCTGTAATTGCTGTGACAGACAGAGCAGCACCATGCTGGGACTAAGAAACTCCACCAAGGAGCCCCACAGCCCACTGGAGAAAACCCAGCTCTGAGTTGCAAACCACCCTCATCTCTACCACAAACCCTTTACCACTTACATATATGAGGAGCTCAGGGACCTGGAAGAGAATGGGGAAAATTACTTCTCTGTGTGTCACATATCCCTGCTCCACTTCCCTGCTGGCTTCTCTTCCCTGTCCAGCAAAGTACTGGTACAGCAGCTGCCAGGAGAGTGGGCTGCCTGGCTGAGCACATGGGGGAAGCTGTGACAGGGGGACACACAAGTTGTGTCAAATGTATCAACAGTGTAGATGGGAGTATTAGCAAAGTATTTTAACTGCTCTCAAGTACAGTACTTCTTAGTGCTGTTTGCTTAAAAGATGATTCAGATACAAGTGAGATGCTTAACCAGACAGTAGCCTTTTTTGCATGTGCAGTTTGGTATAGACACAAACTGTATTGAGGGTGCTTCAGGTCATTCAGCAGAGAATTGGTTTGATGGTTTATATTCTACATCTCTATTATCTAGGCATTCATCTTATCTATTAGAAGAATATTTTCACAACACACGTATAGGAAAGGATCTTTTCATTTTACTGCACAGGGAAACAAAGTGCTGGCAAAGTGACTTAGGGAAGTTGCTTCAGGACGTGTCTGCCAGGACTAGGAACTGAAGGATCCATGGCTAGCATGCCTTGTTAGCTAGAAAATCTCTGCTTCATCTAAAGCCCATCACTGTTAATGGGATTGCTAAAGAAGGCATTCCTGATATTTTAACAAAATAGAGGTGTGCAGGGGAGTAAAAAACCACTTGGGTTAGTGTGGCTTGCTAAGTTGCTGTTTGTCATGTTGACACTTTGGGCAGACACCTTGCATACTGTCAAGTGAAATGGGTTTGTTTAAACCAAGTTTGTATTTTACTTTGTGTTAATTGTGGGTACTTCAAGTGAGCATGTTTCATCTTGTACTCTCAGCAGTCTGGAACAATTAGTGTGGTTATTTAACATAGTTCCTCTCTTTATTTTGCAGTTATATTACAGCACCTGAGATTTTTCTGGACATAGCCTGATAATACATACTGGGTTGGAGTAGGTCAGGTTTTGGAAGAAAACTCTGAGTTAAAATTCCACTATCTTGCTGTTTTTTGCTATTATTAGGATTCTTACTTCATATCTTCAGTCTTTGAAATACATTCTAAGGTACTTACAAAAGGCAAATAATTTGTTTAATTAATGTTGTTTCCATTATTTCAGGGAGCCCATAAGTTATAAGAATGTAGCTAGTTATATAGTTATACCAGTTGTAAGAGAAATCTCAAAATACCAAAAGGCACTCCTGAAAGTCAGCAGGAATGACCCCAAACAAGAGCTGAGTACATGGTTGTGTATCCATCTGACTTGTTTAAAAATCTCAAGAACCATTTTAGCACTGCTCCAATCTGGGCAAGGGATGTGGGAGTGAATGGTTTTTCTAGTCACCTTTGCACCATAAAATCCATATTTGCTATAAATTGCTTTCTGTTTTTGTTACACAGTGATGCAGTTTGGAAAAGGCAAGTCCTGTTACTATCGGTTCCTGACCAAAGGGCAGCAGTGGATATGGCTGCAGACACACTACTACATCACCTACCACCAGTGGAACTCCAAACCCGAGTTCATCGTTTGCACTCATCTGGTCGTTAGGTAGGAGCAAGCACCAAACTCTTCACAGTGTGTTATGTCTCAGTGTTCAGCCATTGCTTTCTCTAGTTCTGTTTCATGTTAAATACTTGCTGTGCCTACTGACACACTAAAATAATATGTAACTCCATGAAACTATTCTGACAAGGAATGTTTGTTTTATTTACCTATTTACTTCTTTCTCCCTCTTTTTTTTGGGGTCAACTGAGCCAAAAGCCTGGAAACCACCTTTGGCCAAGTCTATCAGTGTGTTACATTCCCCTTTTGTCCCTAGTGATGACATGACCATAGAAAGAATCAAAGCTGTTAGGAATCAGACATCTTTCTGGGCATGAATGAGATCATATAATTCCTACAAAACCTTTTGACCTTTAAAAGCCAAATCTTTTGGCTCTAAATATTTATTATTGAGCTGGCTTAGCTGCTGGCTTGCTGGCCTTATTCCTCACCCATATCCAGCCCTGGATCCCCCCCTAGTGGGAAGCTGCTTGTGCTGAGTGGCAGCCCATGCTGGAAAGCAGTGCATGTTTAGGATGCTCTGTGAATACACCTTCTGGAGGGGAACCTGCTGGATTACCACAGCCATCTCAAAAAATTGTATGTGAAAAGTAAGAATGTATTTTCTGAAGGGCTTGAAAAAATAGTGACACACTGGTTTGCTCTATTAACTTGATTAAATTTATTGCTCACTGTGTATTTTTTTACTGTCAGGAATCAATTTCTTTCTTGTCCCCCTGTTTTTTTGTCAAACATCTGGAAGAGCAAACACTAGTAAATGTGAACTATATGGGTCTGTTGGAGTGAGCCAGAGGAGGGCCATGAAGATGCTCAGAGCTCTGGAGCACCTCTCCTTTGAAGACAGGAAGAGAGTGCTGGGGTTGTTCAGCCTGGAGAAGAGAAGGTTCCAGAGAGACCTTAGAGCCTCTTCCAGGGCCTAAGGGAACTCCAAGAGAGCTGAGAAGGAGTTATGGAATTGTAGAACAAGAGGGAATGGCTTTAAACTGTCAGAGATAGGTTTAAATTAGATCTTAGGTAGAAATTCTTCCCTGTGAGAGTGGTGAAACACTGGAAGTCCAGAGAAGCTATGGCTGCCCAATCTTTGGAAGTATTCAAGGCCATGTTGGCTAGGGCCCTAAACAGCCTATTCTAGTGGAAGGTGTTCTGCCCACAGTAGAGGACTTGGAACCAGGTAATTTTTAAGGTCCCTTTCAACCCAAATTCTTTTGATTTTGATTCTGTGATCTGTGGTATAAACTACATGTGAAGTGTGAACATGAGCAAATGTTACACGGAGAGATTGCTTCTCAGTTGTCTTGCTTCTGCCATCCGTCAGGGAATTCAGCTTCACTTTAAGGACTAAATTTATTGTGCATGAACTTGTTTCTTCTTTCTGCTTCCAGTGCCTCCTAAATCTAAGGATGTAGTCCTAAATTGAAGTTCAATTCTGTCTCAGATAGTTAAGGCTTAAAATATGTTACTGAAGTACACAAGTTAAAATATTGTTTCAGGAAAATTCATTGCCACGATGATATAAGTGAGATTGGTTCCACAACTTCTCTTGCCTCCCGTGAAGGCTGCAGCTCATTAATATTTCATCACCCTAAAGTCTGGCACCTCTCAGTGCTCACAATCCATGAGCACTCAGAGAGTCTTCGAAACATCCTCTCCAATTTATCCTAGTGGTGAATCATGTGGTATTTGTTACTGTAAATATTTCATTGTTTCAGAAGGAAAAAAGTAAAGAAAGAAAATACACACTTTCAGAGGCACCTTATAGGGATTCATGCACTTTACATTGCACCTGTTTAGCTGTGTGTTTGTATTTGGAGCTTCCACTGGAGTGCATGCACAGTTCTGTGCACCTGCAGAAGGACAGATCTGACCTCATCCTGCCCAAGGCACTAGCATAGGGATCAGTGAACTATCATGCAAAAAAAAAAGGATTCTTGTTCATCATCATCAGGTTAGAAAATAAGTGTTCACTTGTTGTGGCAGTTTACCTGCACAGAAGCTGTAAAATAATTATTTGGCTTTTTTTGTTTTGGGTTTTTTAAGTTATGCAGAAGTTCGGGCTGAGAGAAGGCGAGATCTTGGTCTTGAAGAGTCATCAATTGAACTGGCATCATCCTCTCTAAAGGTACCATGTTCCTTCACAGTTAAATGAGGAGATGTTTAAACCAAACTGAGTAATTGCTTACCAATCATGGGGAAATACCTGTTCTCTTTTGTCCATTTTCTTTACTCCCATCTCATTCCAAGCCTTGAACTGGGTCATGATTCAGGCAGGCCCTAAGAAGCTTTCCTATGCATGGCTCCAGACTGTCCATGTTGGTTCAGGACAGGCTGGATGAGCTTTGAACAGACTGATCTAGTGAATTATATCCCTGTGGCAGGGGGATTGGGACTAGATGATCTTTAACACTGAGTATTCTCTGCTTATGCAATAACTGTGAATTCAGCAGTTGCATTATGCTGTTCTGTTCCCTTTCTAAGACCATGCTGCAAACAACAGATTAAACCACCCCAGCTCAGAAGCAGAGAAGTAGAGCTGAAACTAGAGACCAGATTGCTGTACCTGTCACCCTTACTAAGGCACAGAGGACCCAAGAATAGGGCAGCACCACAGGGTATCTGTTTTACTTCTGCCAGCTCATCACTGATACTCAGATGAAGATGGGAAGGCAAGGGAAAAGACTTACCTAGATTTCAGCTCAGTTGCTGGATCACATCAAGTGTAGGATTGTGACCTATAACTTCCATTACCAATAACTTCCACAGCTTTAGTCAGTCTGGCATCACCACACATCAGCCCAAGTAACAGGGTAATTTTCACTACTTTTAAGTTTCTCCTCTTGGTAGTTTACAAATAAGATCAGCAATTAAAGTAATTTCAAGTGGGTTGTTGTGTAGTTGACATTTGATCAGCCTCATTGCCTTTCAGACATTATTTTCTGGGAGCTCAGGCTGCTCCCCACTTCTGCCCAGGTCCTGCCCAGAACAGGCTGCTGGAGCCACTGCTCCCCAGGGAGCAGTGAGTGGGATTGCAGCTCTCAGCACTGCCAAATGCCTGTCCCCCTCAGGAGACATTTGCTGTAGGCCTCTTGGTCTGATGTCCCCATGCCACTCCTCCCTGTCCCTTCCCAGTTGTCTCTCTCCATCTCTTCCATGGATGAAACTATTTCCCAGGTAGCCACCTCCTGCCACCTTCATTTATTCCCCCTGCAAGCACTCCCCAGTGCACCACAGCCAACTGGCTGTGACATCCCTAAAGAGATCAGCAGAAAGAGGCTGATGACAAAAGCTCATTTCCTATTGCCCACAGCTTTGTGGGCAGGGGAGAAGGAGCTTGGCACACCAGAGTGCCAGCCATGGGCAGCAGTCCCCATGGAGGAGCAATCCTCCACTGCTGCTTGCTGCCATCAGGTGGGTGCTCAGAGCATCAGTGAGAGGGTCCATGTGCCTGAAGGCTTTTGGGTGAGTGAAGAGGGGCAGAGCAAGGGTTTGGTGGTGTGCTGCAGTGCTGTGCACCCAGCCTGCTGGGTTGGTCTGCAGACAAGGGCTCAGTGAGGTGCAGGTCCAGGCTCAAGGAGGTAGAGGTCCCTTGCAGAGCCATTCCCTCCTGCTGATGATCTCATACTTGCACTTTGCTCTCTGCAGAGCCACAGCAGCTACCTGGATGTGAGGCAGTGTGGCAGCAGCCAGGACGCCAGCCGGGAAGGAGTGTCACTGTCGTCGCACAGCTCCCGGCGCTCCTCGCACACCACCCTGTCCGACTCCACCTGTAGGTGCCGGGGCAGCCCAGCCTGCGTGCAGGCAGTGGGCTGCAGAGCAGAGCAGCCTCCAAAATACTGGGATTCAGCTGGAAGTGACCAAGTTGGGGGTGGGAGGGGAATGCTCAGCATTGGGACCAACATACTGTGTCATGGCAAGTCACAGAGCAGCAACAAAACCACAGCTGTCTGCTGTCTCCTCCCTTTTAACCCACTGCCTGTGTGAGTGCAGATTTCCCCTGGCTTGTCACCAGCTGAGGGTCATGGCTTTTTGCTGTGGTTTTGGGGAGAAGAGGTGACTCGCTCGCTTGATTGAGCCAAGTTCACTGACAAAAGTTTTGTGTTGGGATAACATAATTTTATTATGTCATATGAAATCCCTGCAGAAGAAGCAGAGAAGGATGCCTGCCTTGCTGGCAGCTTCATCCCAGTTCCCATCAGTACCCTCCTTACCCTGGGGAGGCAGAAAAATGACTGCAGTGCCCTGTGTAAGGCCATGGATAGAAAACTCGGGGGACTTTTGTTGAGATACTTGCCGTGGAGAGAGTGGGAATCTCATCTGGATGCAGCCATGGAGGGTAGGCTAAATAGCAGGGAGGAGGGAACCCAGGAGTCAGGTGAGGAGCCAGAGTGACTATAGAGGGGAAGAGAGTCAAACTGCCTGTGGACGGGCAGTTTTATGACCCACTTTGGCACTGTTTGGCTCACTGCCCACCTGCATGTGTGGATTCCAAGTTTAACCAGGGTACCCAGGCTCGTGTCTGCTCTGTCACAGTGAATGTCTCTTTTCCAGCCACGTCATCCATGCAGCACACGGACACCAGCACTCCCACCCGGCCCCTGGTGCCGGGGGCTCCGGCGGAGAAGGCAGCCCTGCAGCTGGCAGCAGTCAGCAGTGCTCAGGTCAGTGCTCCTGAGGAGCAGGAGCCTTCTGAGGTGTAGTGAAATGAGAAAAACAAGCATTGATCTCACCCTCAGAGGTGCTGAATCCCACACTCTGAGTGTGCTGGGACTTCCTGGGGAGGGTCACTGGCTGGCAGAGCCAGTGGAGAGATGCAAGAGGCTTCTCTTCTGCATTCTCTCTGGATTCAGTTTGCTCCTCCAGGCAAAATGCCTTTTCACACCACCAGCCTGCCTTTCTTGGTGTTTGTACTTAGGAGATGGCCTTTATCCAAAATGGGTACTGACATCAAGGACTCTAAATTATCAGGGGCATGCAGGAGCCTAAATTCTCACTTCAGACTTATCCTCGTATCTCCAATCTCAGTTGTCCAATTCCTTGCAAACTTGTTCATCACTGGTATGAGCTGGTAAAGCACCAGCTCTGCACTAGATGTGCTGTGGACCTACAGTAAGGCAAAGTTTTCATTTCTAAGCCATAGCCACTCATCAAGCCCATGGTGAACACCTCTCTCAGCACCCCATAGCTCAGCTGGCAGTGCCCTGCCAGCACCCTGTGATGGTATGGGATTTTATTTTTTTTAAGAACACTTCTGTGTCCTGTCAGCAGGGCAGCCTAGGTGGCTTTGATTCACTGCCCTCATGTCCTTGCTGGCTCATGCAATACTGGGAACAAGGCTTCTGTGCCCTTTTTGTTGCTGAGATTTACCTGCAACAACCTTATTGCAACCACTTATTTCAGCAAGCAGAGAGAGCAGGTGGGACACCCAAAGAAATAGCATAGGAGAGTTTATACTTGTCAAAAGCATTGTGACCTGCTGAAAGATTCTCCCTGAATCTCTAGCAGTTACCTACAGGCTGATACAATGCTTGGTAGAGGAAGGGGATGTCATGGAAGATTTGAGTTACGCTAGAAAAAGAGAAGAAAATAAAAACCCCGAGAAAAATTAGTCATAAACCATAATGGCAAGGGCTGTCCTTACAGGGCTTTGATGTCAGTCCAGTAAAATGTTTGGGCTATAAAACAGAGATTGAAAACAGATTCCTAGGTAGAACTGCAGCCTTACTTGGGCCTGGCATCTGCCAAGTATCACTAGCAGCACACATGAAAGCCCAGCCAGGAGGTGTGGCAAGGGTTTGGATGCAGTGTCTGCCACAAAACACAAGTGGGCCCAAACCAGCAGGGTGTTATCCTGAGGGGACAGGAGACTCCCATGTATAGACACTCCATGAAGAAATTAATTGATTATAATTTCATGCAGAAGTGCCTGGAGGGAGATACGGCATGTGAGCCAGATGTGCTGCTGCTCTGCAACTACAGTGGCACTTTGGTAAAATATGCAATTGCCAGTGTTTGTCAGCTATTTTTTTAATGCAAAAGCTGAAAAGCAGCCATTTTTCTGAATCCAGCATTGCTATGGATATGAGTAGCAGGACAGGTCCTACTCTGTGTTCCTTTTTCTCTGTTGTCTGCAGGCAGTGTATCATTTCCCCACCCAGCTGGGGATGATGCACCAACTGAAAGAGCAGCTGGAAGAAAGGACTCGCATTCTGCAAGCTGACATCAAAACTCAGCAAGAGGAGCTCCATGTCATCAAGGAGCAGCTCCAGCTCGTGCAGGATTCCAACCTGCAGGTACCTGCTGCCCTGATGCTCCCAAACTCACCAGCCATTTGCTTTTCCTTTGAGCACACACAGCTGTAACAAAACTGGCTGTGGCAAAAGTATTGGGAATGAACTCTTGAGAAACTGGTAACTTGGTTTCAGATGTGGGAGTGGTGTTTCTGGAGAGATGAGTGACATCACAATCTAGCTAAATACTGAATCAGTAATTTCCATGATCTAGAAAGAAACAATCCCAAATTAATCCAAAGTCTCCTGTGCATAAAAAACTTGGTGGTTCCATGTCTGGTTAGTGCTACTGGATCTCTACTGGCATTCCTATAAAACACAGCAGGCACAGTGGTCTTGGTTCTGAATAAATATTTGACACAAGCTAATATTGGATTTTCTGTTACTCATGGTTCATTTTGCCCCTGGATTTAAAGATACTGCTGCTGCTGCTGCTTCTGCATTGTTATTTCTGCCAGGCAGTACAACCAACAGTTCCTGTGCTTCTTTCACTCAAAGATGCTGATGCAGCAGCCGATCCCTGTCGTCTTTAACACTGTGCAGCAGCCAAGCCCCCAGAGGCTGCCACCACAGGGGACACCCAGGCAGGCCACAGCCAAGAAGTCACAGCAGACAGCCCTCATGGGGACGAAGCACTACTGCAGCACTCACCTGCTGTCACCACACCCATTCCTCAGGGACGCCCGTGGCACAGCCCCCCAGGTAACTGGCTGCTTCACTGTCTTCATCATCCCCTTTCCCAGCTTCAAAATACTTGTCTGCCATGTCATTCCTCCCATGCATCCCCTGTGTATCAGTTTTACTGCATAGCTGGCTTTGAGGAGTTCATGTCAGGAATCAGTTGTGAACAATGTCACTCAACTGTAAAAAAAAAAACAGGTAGCCAAAAAGCATTTAAACCCCAGAGACTGCTGGAGCCCTCCTGGTGACTGGGGAGGAAGTGAATGGGAGGTCTGGGCTCTCATCAACATCGTGTTCATTCATAGCCAGTGAAATGTGGTTTCATAACACAGGAGCAGGTATCATTTTAAAAGATTAATTTTGCTTTGCCTGAGGAGTCTTGGAAAGCAGCTTTGAAAAAACAGTTTTGTCATCATTAGACCTAAATCTGCTATTAAGATGGGAAAGACTTGAGTTGTTCATAAACAAAAAAGACCAAAACTGCTGCTTTAAAGGACAGATGAGATGCTTTCCTTGTAGACTTCTGATTTGCGCTTCCCCTCTTAACCTGTTTTCTTCCTCCTCAAGCTTTTTGTACCCTTACCCTTATACTCTAGTTTCTCAAAAGTCTGTCTGGGGATGGCAACACCTGCCCTGCAGGGACAATAAATTAAAATGGGTTAGTGGTCTTGAATAGATGTACCCTTCCTACAGTTGTGTTCCTTTTCCTACCTGCCTGCTGTAAGTGGTTATTTTAACCTTCCATTAGGGAGCTTTAAAACTTAGGTGGTACTTTCAGGTACAGCAGCAGAAGCAGCAGCACCCAATCAGAGGAAGCCAAGGCCAGCAAATGTGTGTGCCAGGGCAGACAAGCATTTCAGTGCCCTTCTACAACAACCCCATGGTGTTCTCCCAAGCACAACCCATCACCGTGGCTGCACAGGTGCCGACTGACAGCAGTGAGAAGCAACCACCAGCTGACTACAGCCAGGACAGGAATCTCAGGTACCCACAGCCCTGCTAGGACCAGCCTGGGGGCAGTGACAGAAAACAGCAGTACTTGGGCAGCAAGGAGGGCAGGCGTGGCTGGGCTCAAGATGCCACAGCCAGCATAAGGATGTTGCCTCTGCAGGGGTGAACCCGGTGTGCAGGCAAGCAGGGTGCTGTGCACATCATGCTGTATCATCAGGGGCCTTAAATCCTCTCCATATTTCCAAAAATTAATCTAATTCTGCCATCTGTCAGTTTAAAGCCATTCCACCTTGTCCTCTCGCTCCATGCTCTTGCCAAAAGTCCCTCTCCTGCTCTCTTTTAGCCCCTTTAGGTACTGGAAGGTGCTCTAAGATGTCCCTGTAGCCTTCTCCAGTCTCAACAATCCAAATCTTCTCAGCATGTATTCACAGAAGAGATGTGAGGTGATAAGAAACATCCTATTTCATTAGCTTGTTTTCAAGGTAGTGGTTTACCTGCTTTCATGGAGGATTTTCAAGGAGTTGTTTCTAGAGACTGACAGGATCTTGGACATCGGACCTCTCCCTTCCCTGACCATCCTCTGTTTTCCTTCCACCACAGGATGCTGTTGGATCAGTCCATCCAAGCCATGATGCCCACAGCCAACAGCAGTTGTCAGCCCGTGCTGAGCAGTGCCAGCAGGCAGCAAGGAAAGTGAGTCTCTGCTGGCCCTTATTTTCATAAAATGTTTAGCAGGACACTTTATGGCACTGAAAAAGACATGGAAAAACTTACACCTGGTCACGAAAACACAAACAGTCTCAGTCTGAAATGAAACAAATGTTCAGCCAGTTAGGAGAAAAATTAGAATATTTTTTAATTACAAAGAACTCTGTGATAAATAAAGTGTGTTGAAAAAAAATTAACCATTTTATGGCTTTTGCAAAGCATAAAATGCTTGTCCAAGACATAGAGAAAACGTACAAACTTAAAAACCTTAATTTTCAGCAGTTCCAGACCGTCCTTTGTTGGCAGAGGGGAATCAAGGGCCTCCTGTCAGCGAGGTCTGCATGCTTGGCAGCCCTGCTCCAGGCTGGTTCCTGCAGCAGCTGGGCTCCTCAGCGCCCATTCCAATGGTGGGTCTTGGTGTGTGTTCTCATGCCTGGCTTTCCCCTTGTGGCAGGTTTGGTGCAGAGCAGCATACCCTGCCTGCCCCAGCACAGGTGCAGCCAGTGTCCTGCAGCACCGCCCGAGCTGCAGCGCCGCCCGTCTTCCCCCCGTCGCTCATGATCCCGCACGCCAGCCTCACATCCCAGCAGGCCAGCACGCCCCTCCACCTGCACCAGTGGCCACAGCAGCAGGTTCAGCAGCACCGCCTCTACCTTCAGGTATTGCAGCAGAAGCGGGTTTCTGAGGAGGCACAGGGATGGCTTAGGGATGGGGTTTTTGAAGAAATGGGGTTTATGTGGTTGATCAAACCTGGTCAGTGCCTTTGCACATCTCCATTCCCATTTTATCTCCACCTAGCAGGTGCTCAGCCTTTCTAGGCTAACTCTGCACCTGCTCAAGGCCATGTTTTCCAGCAAACTGTTATCACACAGTGTACAGAAGAAATACCGGGTTTTCAAACACAACTTTTTATCCAGAGGTGCTCTGGTGGGAGGCTGGCTGTAGTAATGAAAAATGATAAGAGAGAAGCTCCTTGGAAAATATACCTCCTGGTGTTACATCTCATCAGAGCAAGATTTTTATCAGCTGCTGTCACAGCTTTCTTTTAATAAATGGGTATTTCACTGGACAAGGTGATTTTGGTTTTTCAGTAGTTTTTGAAGTAGTTTTTGAAGTAGTGATACTGCCAAACAGAGGGGTTGTTTGTTGAATAATTGTAATAATAATTCATCAGTAACACAGTCTCCAAGCCTGGGTGGCAGAGGTTAAATTACAGTCCTCCAAGCAAAGATAGTAGAGAAGAAAGCAAGAGGAGTAGGTTCAGCTGAAAGAGGCCACCCAGCAGGACTAGATTCAGAGAGAGAAATGAATTGTCAGCAAATGTGGGCATGAACTGTCCCCACTTTGGGTCTGTGTCCTCATGGGCTGCATTGGGGTCCTGAGGACTAGCAGTGTGGATGGCAGAATGATGAACACATAAATAGCTCCAGGGCCACAGTAAACCAGAGTTTGACGGCACGGTGCCTTTAATAGGGGGTGAAACAGCAAGGTCTTTGAGGTACCAGCTATGAGTGGGTGCATGGTTACTCTAGAACCTCTTCTTAGGTTGTCTGAAGTTGTTTTCGCACGAAAGATGAAAGTTGTGCATCCTGCAGATTGTAGGATCCAAGTAGCTTTTGAAGGTCTCTGTTTCTGCTGGGCTCCCCATAAGCCTGTTAGGACAGATGGGTCCTGCTTCCCTTCTGTGCTCTCCAGGCATTGTTGGTTTTGCTGACAGGACTCCTGAGGGGCCCAGCTCATACCCTCCAGTTTAGGTCTTGGTGCACACCCTCCTGAACATGAGTCTCAGCATCAGCCCTGTAGCAAGAGAGGGACAGCTGGGTGGTGGGGCAGGTCTGACTGCTCAGGTTTGTGTCTCCCAACAGATGCAAGGTCCTGAGCTGGTGCCTGGGGTTCCAACACAGCGCATTTTCCAGCCGCCCCACACCCCGCAGCAGAACCCCTTGAGCTACTTCCTCCACCCGCAGCAGCAGAGCCACCACACACAGGGCCAGCCCTGCAACCTGCCTGACCTGCCTGAGATGCAGCTGCCCTGAAAGTTGGTTCTGGGAGACAGGGAGCACACGGCTGCACCGCTGCGCCCAGGCGCACAGGAGAGCACGGCGCCATCAGAGCACGACCCGAGACAGGGTGGGCTCCGTGGGGAGCTTGTGGCTGCAGAGATGATCTCTGACAGGGATGCACGAGTGTCATTTGTTGGGATTCCCATGCAGCCAGTCCGTGATGCTGTTCTGGCAGCAGGGTGTGCCCTCGCCCAGCACTGTGGTGACACTCGAAGTGGGGATTTCTTGCTGCAGGTGAGGTATCAGGTCGTCATGAAGCTTGGTTTGCAATGGAAAAAAAACCCTTTTCCATTAAGGACTTCAATGGTGAAAGTCACTGTGAATTTAAGCCCAGCATTTGGAGCACATAGACTCTTCCAGTCTGCAGGACACTGTTGGATTACCATGTACACAACTCATTTTGCTGTAGTAGGTCCACTGTCAATTCTTTTTCCTTTTTCTATACCTCAGTCCCGCAGGTTTTTTTTCCCAGGAGTTTGGATAATGCTGCTAATTTACGTAACACCACTTTTGCCTGAATTTCTTACTGTTGTTATACCAGCTCACATCGCAGCTAATACAATATTTGTCATGTTTTATTTTTGGTTAACAAGTGAAGATAAATTTGTATGGTTTTTACTCCCTGTAGCCAAATATTTTTCAGGTTACAGACAAAGAATCTGTACTCCTTTTTTTTTTGTTTGTTTGTTTGTTTCAAGTGATGTAGCTGTATATGTTTCTATTCATAAAAACAAACCAAACATTCATAGAACAGCATATGACAGCAAACTTTGTGGTTTTGCTAGGTCATGTTCCAATTTGGCGAACCCAAAATGTATAATCACAGCACATAATGTTACAAGCCCATAGGGTTAGCAATAAATTGTATTTTTGTAAATTTTCACTTTTTAACTGCAAGTTTCTATTTATGAATTGAAAAACCAGTTTATTCCTCAGTGGGTGTATAATTAAGTGTCCCTACTGTTTTTGTCTTTCCAAAGGAAAAATTAGAAGTACATTTTTGAAGGGTTAGTAGCTGAGTACTAATCTTGGGCATTGTTAGAACCCAAATGTAGTTGGGTTTGGCCATTACTATAAACTTTGCAAGGCAGTGGTTAGTTAGGACAAGTCCATCTAGCAGTAAAGCTCCACCTTGCAGATAGAGCAAGGTTTAGAAAGGAGTTAGTTCCTAGTGTTTAGTTTGTTTAGTTCCTAATGTCTGTTGAAACCAAGCAAAGAATGCTTGGTTTTGCCTTTGGTTTTCATAGGGTTTTTTTGTTTTGGTTTGGGTTTTTTTGGTACGGTGTTCTGGAGGTTTTTTTGCTCCCTTCTTTTCCTTCTGCACACCACTTTCTGGTCCCCTTGCAGCCCTGCAGCAGCTGGTGTTCCTGATGTTACTGGTGGAACAGCTTTTGGCACAAGCAGCTGCGAGCAGCCCTGTGTTTGAAGAAAAGGGCACAGCTGGGCTCCTCCAGCCCTGGTACACCAGGGGCTGTGTCCCAGCAGTTCTTCCTGGGGAAAGGGATGGGGTTCTGCTGTGCCACATTGCCTGGGGGGAGTGGCAGTGGGAGAAGAGGCTGCTGGAGCTGGGGTCAGCTAGGAGCTTTCAGGGACTGATGCAAGGCCCTAGGGTGCTTTGGTGTTTTGGCCAGGGCATAGGTGGATATGTGAACAAAAGCTGTGCCAGCCCTGGCTATTCATGGGTCCCCTTCCTTGGGTAAAAGCAGCTGGATGGAGTAATTTTGACTGGGACATTGAATGCACAGCTGCCAGGGGTACCAGACATGATGGATCGTTGGTTGCACAGCTGGCCACATGACACATTTTGGGGAATGTAGTTGGCCACAGAATGGAGGCATTGAGGTGCCCAACAGCCTGGTGCCCAATATTGAGGCTCATGCCTTCTCAGTACAGTCCCAGGCTGGGCCCCAGCTCTCACAGCACGTGGAGCCCTTGCGTGCTGGGCAGCCAAGCAGTGGCTCTTGGACACAGTCTGAGCTAGCCCCCTCCCTTTCAAACCATGACAAGAAATGGTGGCTACAGCAGAGCCATGTGCCAGGGACACCTCACTCCTGGTAGTGAGATTTGGAACACCTGCCTTTGTGGAGCAATCTGGAGCTGAAATGACACCTGGGGCTTTCCTGTTCTGCAGGTTTGTTCTGCATTATGGGCCAGCACAGAGTCTTCAGGGTAGGAAACTTTTGTTTTCAAAGCACTATTAGTTTTAGGGTCTCCCTCTCCCCATTCTAAGACAGCAGGGTTGCTCATGAGAATGCAGTAGGAGGGGGTTTTATTTTTGAGAATTGTTTGTGGGATTTTATTTCCACTATAGCCTTGGCACATAACGTCAGAGGGGAAGCAAATGTATGTGTGTTAGGGCTCCAGCATTGCAGTTTGTGGCTCAAGGTGGCTGTGCTTTCCCTGGCTTCCCCATTACACCCATGGCTGGACTGCAGTGTCCCATCACCACACAGCCCAGCCACAGCAGGTGGCAATCAAATGGATCTCAGAGGTGGTGGTGGTTGGGGTCCAGGGCTTGAGGGGTGTGTTTTTTTAACGGGGCTTGGTAGGAAGGTATGTGAGCCAGAGCATTCTGGCATTGCTGTGGCTTTGATAGTGAGTACAAAAAATATATTGTTAGGAAGGGTTCTGGGGTAGGTGGGGGGCAGTGGGTGCACTGGACAGGGCCATGCCCTGGGCTGTTGGCAGCAGGGACAGAAGGCTGGGGGCACAGCCCCTGCTCACAGCTCTCTGTGGGAAACAAGGAGGTTGGTGAGGATGTTTACATGTTAGATCAGCCTTGCTAAAACCAGAGACCTAAAAATGCACTTTATCAATGTGCCCCCCCCTTATTCTCAGAGCCCCCCAGCTGCTGGCCTCGGTGCTGGTGGGTGGGGGCTGCACAGTCCCAGGCACTGCCTCACAGGTAGGGCCTTGTTTTCTCAACATTCTCCAAAGGACAAAATCCCACCGACCCTTTCTGGGGCTTACTTGGTTTTTGCTCAGTCTGCCTCCAGCCAAGGGCAAGGCAGAGTCAGGGCCAGGGGGTTTTGCCTTATATTGTCACTCTCAAAAACCCAGATGGATAAAAATTGCTTTATTCAGGTTGATTTGTATTTGTTTACCTTGGTGTTAGCTATGACCTGTGTTTTTATAACTCATTTGGAGTTGAAGGTTGCTGGTGGGTTTGGCTTACACCCTCTCCAGGCACCTGCAAGAAAATGTATGTGTGACTTGGTGATGAGCAGAGAGCAGGGACATAACTGATGGCAGCAGGACTGGCCTCCAGTGTCCGTGTTGACCTATCTGTCATAAATGTTCGGAGGTTTTCTACCACACAAGTACCTAGATACTATAACTATATATAAATATACATATTTTAATATACATTTATATGTATGCGGATGTATATCTATATATAAATATACATAGGGCATACAATTCCAGACCTCTGAAAACACAGGCAGCTTTAAATAATAAAGTCTTGCACTTTGAGCATATTTGTACATATAAGCTAAAGCCTGGTGGGTATAATCAGGCTGATTTGACAAACACAATGAGACGTTACTGTACATATTGTATATAGTCCATGCAAGAAAAAAAAAGAAAATAAGAAAAAGTCTAGAATTGAGTATAAATCTTGGTTTATTTTATATGATGTTGAATATAAATACATTTATAAATGTTACTATTCTTAAAAGTATTTTGTAATGGGAAAAAGTAAGTGTCTTATGAAGAGGAACAGTAAAGATTTTATTCTTGCTTTGCATCTATTGAATAGGAACTCCATTGAATAGGAGTCCATGCATTTTGAAAAGCTTTAAACAGATTGTACATAGTATTAAAAAAAAAAAAAAAAAAAAAAAAGCGAAGAAGAAGAAATAAAATAATACTTGTAGGACCTCTTACACATTACGTACTCTTGTTATTCCCTGGGTGGCGTGGGTCTGTTGGGGATCAGGAATCAGGATCTGATCCCTACTGTTGGAGGCTGGGATTTGTTCTCTTTTCTCTCTGTGGAATTTTCCCCATTGCAATGCCAAGAAAACCTGTTGGGCTACCCCCTAGCTCCTGATGGCCAGTGACAAAGAAGGCGGGGCTGGGGTGCGGCTGTGCCGGGCTCGCTCTCGCTCGCTGCTGGGCTCAGAGGAAGGTGTCCGGTCCTGCTCCCTTCCACCTCCCCAGCCCACCCCCTCCGCCATCCCGGCGCCGGGAGCCGGTTCTCTGCTGTGGGACGCTGCCCCGCTCCCTTCCCCGCTCCAGCTGCTGCCTCCGAGCATCCAGCCGAGCACGGCCACCCACCGGTGAGAGGGGAGTCCTTCCTCCATCCTCCTCCCCCTGGGACGCCGCCGACACCATGGCAGCCTCCGCAGCAGCGCGGGCCGGGCCCTGCCCCTGCCGCCGCTACCGAGCGCAGGGAGAGTGTCTGCGGCCGGAGCTGAGTCACTGTTCTCTTTGCTGGTAATTTTCATAGCTGCTGTTGGTTTTGTCTGTTTAGATTTATTCGTAAAGAGCTGTTATTCCTACCCCCATGTCTCTGCCTGAGAGCCCCTGATTCCAAAACTATAATAATCAGGAGGGAGGGGGTCTGCATTCTCCATCTCGGGGAGGAGCTCCTGCCTGTCACTGCCCGAGGTGTCTCCTTAGACCGGAGATCACCTCAGGAGGACATAAAGGTGGTCTGGAACCCTGCTCTTTTCGATGCCCGCCGATGAGGGACTGCAGGAGGCTGTTCTTAGAGGTTTTCATGGTTGTTTATTGTTTCTTATCTCAGGAATGCTTTGTCTAGTGAACAGCGGTCTGCTCGCCAGACGTCCAAGGCAGAATCTGCCTGAAAAAGGCAGGGCTTATCTTTTATATTCTAAATTACGTATTTGATATTTACAATTATTCTCCAATACAATACAATCTTGTTAAACGGTCCAGCTCTGTCCTCATCCAATCTGAAAGTGCCAGCATGGATGACAAGGAAAAGGAGGAAGTGTCCAAATTCTCCATGTTGGCCACGTGTCTCTTATCACAAACATCCCCGAAAGTCTATTTATCTACATTCTAACAGTATAATTTATACTTTACTAATTTTTGCAGCTTTCATTTCTTCTCTCGATGTTGGTAAATTGTTTGAAGGAGCTAAATCCAGCCTGAGACACCTGGGTCTCACTCGAGGGTCTTTGGGGACCCAGAGTATTTCCTTCTGTTTTAGTCCAGATATAACAGCAATCACAATCAAGAACCTTATATGATACAACTGGATGAGAAACTTCTGATAAAATCAACATACGGCCATTTCTTAGTCACTATGGTAGCAAACTCTTGTAAAATTACATTATTATTCAGCCATTAGAGTGATAAAACAAGTGATTTGTTTTAGGAATGGATGAAAAGAGAAAGTGACTTTTTTGTATCACATGGCAGCAGCTACTTCCATGTCCTGGAAAATGCTACCAGTTTAATTGCCATCAGTTGTCCCCCATGGTGGAAAGAGCTGGTATTTTTATTATTTGAGCTATTCCCTCCCCTCCCATGCCCAAGCCCTGAGCTGGGCACACAACAGGCCAAGCAGCCAGTTCCTCATGGGGGTCAGGGCTGTCACTGGTCACCTAGAGTACAGGGAACAGTGTCAGCCTCCAGAGCAGCACATTCCATATGACAAGACTTGGAACATCACAGCTCTGCTAGCTGTGTCCCCAGGCTTCTGATTATGCCTGACTAAAGGCATCTTACACAGCAACACTGTGCATTGTCCCCCATAGCCACTGTCAGTGGGGATAATGATGACACAGCTGCCAAGTTACACTGCAGCAGGCACTGCAATGTCAAACAGCACCAGAAGTTGCAGCAATCTACAGCCTACCTACAGCTGTCTGTTTTGTAGTGAATGATGCACCTTCATTTATTTCCTATGACTAAACCTAAAAATAAAGGTGGAAAACTTAATGGAAACTTACAGAAAAGAAGTAACACAGGTGAGTGAAGTGACAGAACAGAATTCACTTAACCAAGCTGCTTCTTGTTCCTGTGCACACTGAGCACCCTCACGTGATGTGATGGGAGTCTGGAGCCATCTCTGTATCACCAGCTTCACCTGGCCAAGAAGCAGCATGCCACAGGGATCTCTGTGCCTGACTCTGCAGGGCTTTGAAGTCAAGGCATCTGTCTTGTTTTGAAAGACAGGTGTCTGCTAAGGAAGGCAGAAGCCTCTCTTTGAAATGGAGAATGTAAGCCCCCTCCCTCCAAATTATTATAATTTTGAAATTAAGAGGGCTCTCAGGCTAACGATATGGGGATAGAAATAACAATTCTTTACATATATATATATAACAAGGCAAACAAAACGACGACTACGAAATTAACAACAAACAGGAGCCTGGTAACAGTTCTTTCAGCTGTGGACACCTTTCCCCTCTGGAGCAGTTACTGTCCCAGCTGGCAGGCAGTGCCAGCCGGCTCCCAGTGGGCAGGGGCGGTGATTCACTGGGGTGGGAGGGCACTGTCAGTCCCAGTGCTCCAACAGGAAGCATGGAGGTGGTGCTGAAGCAGGAAAGCGTCCGAGCAGGCGCTGCAGGGTCCCACAGCCGAGGAAAGGCAGCTCCTGGTGCTGGGATGGCAGGGTGAGGTTTTCCAGCAGCCGTCCTTCTCTGAGCCAAACCAGCAAGAGAGTGAGCAGCTGCCCCCACCTCTCCTCTACCTGCCCCTGATCTCGTGGTGTTCCCCCTCTTCTCCCTGCCCTGTGAGAGAAACTCCAAAACAGGGAGCCTCCCCCTATCATTAGCCCTCCTAGCATGTCAAGGAGAAAAAAAATCCAGACAGAGAGGAGAGGGAAAAAAAATAAAGAAAAAAACCAACCCCCAACAGCATCTCTCTTCAGGACTGAAGGAAAGGACCAAGATGCTGTTGCTCAAGCTTCACCAGTCCCAGCTAAACCTCCATCTATTTGTTAGCAGCCTCTCTGGAATAGGGATGGAAGGAGTTGGAATAGGAAAAAGGGAAAAAACTGGACATCAGCTCCAGAGTTCCTCACTAGCAGAGCTCAACTTATGGTACACTGAAGTCGTACCTCAGCAAACATACCTCTGGGTTGCACTTCTTGGAAATCACTGGCACTTGTTACATCTACATCTCCCCAACAATCAGTCCATGATCCAGAGGTTCCAAAAGAAGAACCTTGCCAGTTGGGCCATTGCTTGAGTGCTGCCAGCCTACTGGAAGTGACCTCACTGTACCCTCCACCCTGTTAAGACTGGAGGCCTGGTCACTGTGACTAGTCTTCCTGGATCAGCCTGCAGGTGTATTACAGGAACAATTTAAAGACACGACCCTTTTTGGGAAAAAAATATAGACAAATTGAACAAAAAAATCCATGCAGTTCATAAAAGTTATTGTTCCCCTCTATATCCTAACTTCTCACCTTAAACCTGTATTGATATATATATGTTCCTTAAACATAGATATGACATCTGACCAAGAGCTACTACACAGCTGACAAAGGCTCTAGTCTCTTGGGTGGGCACTAATAGAAAAGGGTATTGTACAAACTAAGCACCTTTTTACAACCAGGTAACAACAGAAGGTTGCTGTACTTGCAAGCTCCTTCACCATCTTCTCTACTTAGATCTTCACATCTTGGCTGTCAATCAAAATTGAATTTTAAGACTTTCATATCTGTTACCTTGATTAGTAAACAGCTTTGACCAAAACAGTATCTCTCATAAACCTACAAAAGCTTTTGATATGGGCAGCTGTATCTATTCCCATGAGGTTCTGTTAATTTTCATCATGGCTATTTGCAGAATTCCTCACTGATCCAATCTTATCTGGGTACATCCTGGACTAGAGAAACATTATCATCTGCTTTGTATTTCAAAACAACTTTGTGAAAACATTTTTTAAAAGTCATATAATGTGGCCTCTCCATATCCATATAAATGGATAAATTATTTTTATATTTTTTACATAAAAATACAAATCAGCACAACATTGTATCAACTGCAATTGCTTTGTGAAGGCTTCAGGAAAAAAAGCTTCCTCATTCTCCACATATATGATAGAGCTTTTGGACTTCTTCGGTCAACTTTATTTTACATTAATACCGTAGAATATTGAGGAGTGAGACAATTCATAAATTTAACACCAACTTCAATGATAGCATTTCACAAAGTGCCTGTAACACAGTCAGAAATTCATTTTATTCTTCATTCACACTAGTGAAAAGCCTCAGAAAGATACCATCCCCATTCTGCTTCTTTAAGAAAACATATACAGTATAAAAATAACATTGCTCTGCAGAGAAAGATTGTCATACAAACTTTAGAAACAGACATTTTAAACTAGTTTAGCACAGACTCTCCCTTTACTTTGCTATTGTTGTTAAAAATACAAGCTCTTACCCTTCTCTAAATGCCTTCTAGCACCAGCTACCGAAGATTCAAGGTCAGTCTTTGTTAGCTTTTACACTGGCAAAGCTTTCCTCCATAGGATCTCTATTGTATCATATTTTCTTTATATTAAAAATTTCAAGTCAGATTCAACAGGGTTTTCTTGTTGCCTTGAATCCCGACAGACAGAAAATTTTAGAGCAGCAATAATCCAGAGTGCTATAGAAAAGCAATAGTAATTACTGGGTTGAGATATGGACTCAGGGTAGGCAAAGAAGCAACTGCAATCTTGTCCCTAAGCAGCTCAGCAGTCAACACTTGGCTACAGATGGCCTGTGCTTGGACTTTCCAAACACCAGCAAAACTACATTTCATCCAAATGCTCCTAAGAAGCCAACAATGGCTCCTCTTGCCAGATAAAGTACAACTACCATGTAGTCAGACAGATTTAGCCACTGCTTTCCCTTGATTTTAAACAACTAGTATTAGTTTCTGCATCCCTGTGAGCCTAGATGACCAAATAAGCTTCCATCCTTTTCACCTTGTATTTGTACAAGGATTGGTATGAAAATGGGACAGAGGGGCTGGAATCTACTTGAGTCCAGACCCATGGGTAACATCAAAGCAGAGGAATTATGAGCAGGGCAGCTTCCTCTCATGGTCTTGTGTTACCACAGCCTCTTAGTCTTCACCTTGCTTTGACCCCGTCAAACAGAAGCAATTGGGAAATATCTAATAACTAATGACTTAATAAGGTGGAAGACAACCTCCAAGCTGTTGACACTCCTTAAAAGTGAAAATGGAAAAAGTCATTCCTTCTATCACAGAGAAAAGAACCTGGAGAGCACCTACTCTAACAACAGTCATTCAGACAGGTTTGCAACAGGTACACATTCAGTATCTCCAAGCAATGCTGCATGGTTTAATAACATGGTAAAGACAGTTTATTATTCAGTCCCTTTTTTGGGAGGGAAACTTATGAACAATGCAAGAAAGTGACTGTGCTTCAGTGTTTTTATTTACATTACATACCAATAATTGATATTTGAAGCTAATTCTTGTAACTTCATTCCTTATGTGAACACCAGACTTGATTTCCATAGGTGCAGCCTTCATTTGTAAGCACTTTATGTGATTAATTCAGAGTCAAATGTAAAGAAAATTACACTCTGGTTCTTGCTTTAAGTTGTAAATTTTTAGCACTCTCTATTTTAGCTTTTATGTCATGAGGTTTTTCAAAAAATCTCACAAAGGATGGCTCATTTAATAAGGATGCCAGAATCTGTTCAAAGGCAAAAGACCACTCATGGTTCCCTTCCAAACTGTGTGCTCTACTCCCTTCAGTCTGCTCAGAGCTGCTTTCCTCCTGCCTCTCTCTGGGCACTTCAGCAGCCATTTCTGTAACTGGACTCCTGAGAGGTGACATGGGACTCTGCAGTCTTCTGCCAACTTCTTCCATTTTCAGCAGGAGGCTGGTCACTACTGCAATAGCCCGATACAACAGTTCCTCCTCAGGATCCCCATGGAACAGATTGTAGAGAGTTTTTGAAAACTGGATGAACTGAGACTATGGAGAGATGTAGAGGAGACTGTTCAGAGAAGAGCAACACAACTGTCCTGTTTCACTACTTGTGTTCTCAGGCCAGAGCCTGCTGCTGCCTGGCACCTGGTGCAGCTGTTCTAATGACAGCATGGATTAGCCCTGAGAAACCTGTGTGTGCTTCAAAGTCCCTCTCTCAATACATTACAGCAGCTTTAAATAGCTACAATTTGATGTGAAGATTTGAAATTAAAGGGATTCTAAAAATCCTTTAGAAATATTGTAACAGGACTTAAAGGGTAAACTTTCATGTCAAAATAGACTCAAATAAGACTCAGTTTACCTGATTCATTCTTGGCAAATCCTTGACGTTTTCTTCTTTTTTAAGAAGTTCATCTTGCCATTGCTTCAGATATGCCTGAATATCAACCTTCCCCTTCCCTTTTTGAAGGGGAAGAAATAATAAATAAATAAATAAATAAATAAATAAATAAACAAGAACTAAGAGCTTCCTATGGGGGATGATAAGCAGAAGAACCAGCATGTTCCATGTCATTCCTTCTCAACAGAGTGGTGGGCCAAGGACTACACAGGACCAGAGTTCACTTTTGCCTTTCTGCTCTCTTAACTACACTTATGTAAGAGGATAGAATGTTAGCAACATGTTTAGGTTGATGTTACTTAACATATGCTGTCACTACACACTTTCTCAGCTCTACTCACCAAAAGAGGCAGTTACCAAATGAATTCTTTTACCAAATGGATTCTTTTACCTTTTTCTGGGCTGCTCTTCAAAGAATCCCTTTCAAGATTATCCCCAACAGATGAAACTACAATTTGAGGAAAAAAAAAGTTATTTATTTCAGAAAAGAGGATGAATGTTACATTTCCCTTATAAAAAAATCATTCCTTAAGGGGCAAGACCCACAGTGTTCTCAGCATGGATTAGGTCAGTAAGGAACCACATGGTGAAATCTGGATACTTTCTATAAAAATAGAAGCCACTATGGGGCAGAAGATCAAATGAAACTGCTATCAGTTAAATAATCTTTATAGAGTTCACAGTTCACGACTTGAAGAGCAGCAGGAACAGTAGCTATATATTGTATACTTTGGGCAGATTTTAAAAACCAAAAAGGGATATGTCTTCCCTATAAAAATACCACAGCTTTCAAGAGTATTTGAAACAGATTACTAACTCCATAAATATATTAAACACTTTCCAGCTCACTTGGTCTAAGAGCAAAGAATTTCCAAAGACTTACTTATGTGCCTCAAAGTAAGTATGGATTTGGTATTTTAATTCTTGAGGCAGAAAATACCATTCCTTTATGCCCAGGATGAAACAGCCATCACTTCAACACCACAAGAAGCTGCCTACAATGCTGAAAAAGCCAACCAAATACACTCCCTATTTCCATGTAAACACCCATGAACCTTTGAATTCAACCATCAGATGAGCTATGCACAAATTCTGCAAAACTTTAGTAAATTGTAATTATCTACAGAAGATCTTCACAAGGGATTCTGTTAACAGGGAAATCCTGGATTTGCTGGATTTACTAGTTTTTAGAAGAAAGCTCCCCATTTTTCACTGTATAATTAATAGCTTCCTTCTAGTACTGTGCAGGCAAAACCTGACTCTCTGGAGCTTACCACTGAGTTGGCTGAAGTGGATCAGTTCTTCTCTTGAAAGATCATTCCCTTTGGAAGAGTTTAGAGATTCTACTTCAGTAAAAGCTGCAAAAAAATTTTTGAATAAAGTGGGTTCTTGGTGCTCAGGCATTACCAAAGCAGTTATAATTATGACAAAAACCAGGAGAGAGCTCTCCCCAAATGTCACCATTTCTCACTTACCTGGAGGGATGTGCAACTTAAAAAGAAGCTTGAGTTTGTCAGTGAAGCTTCCATTATACATCGTATCTGTTAGGGGAAAGGACAGTCTATTCAACTGGACCGAACTTTAAAACACCCTCTTAACCTAAACAATCCCACCCAGGGAGGTTGGAACTGGACACATGCCCCACCTTACAGGGAGTATAATTAGATATGAAGCTTAAGGAAAGCACTATCACCTGTGGCTAAGCCTGGGGTTAGCCTAGACTGATGAAAGAACACTAATAATGTCTATGACTTGCTAAAATAAAATCACAGCACCAAAGAAATATGGCACTGTCTCAGCATTTCCCTTGAATTTTTGTTTCCTGAATTATACCACTTTGAAAACAAGATTAAAGGAACAGAGCAGTGAGCCAAGAAAACTTTCAGTTCCTCAGAAGTATAAGGCATTGGTCATCCTGCTCCATCTGTGTATAAGATGACATAGTATAAAGATTTATCATAAACCAAACAGGCTGGGCAATGAGATCAGACCATTCCTAATTTCCAGATATTTATGGCCAAGCCATATTTAAATTTAATCTCCAAGAGGAAATTATTCTGTCTGTAATAAAAATCCCACTATTCAACCCTGTGTTAAGAAACTAAGTCTCCTTAGCTCTTTGTATAGTGTATGGAAGGTGATACACGCCAGGACTATTCCCAGGAGCCTTGTGAATGTGCTCATGTATGCTTTGTTGCCATACCAAGAACACAGGCAAATTGTTTGAAGTTTATAAGGCAGCTGGAGTTCTCATCCATCAGTCGGAATGTCCACAGGGCCAGAGAGTCTCTGTTTGCACAGTGAGACCAGGGGCTCAGGAGATGACAGAGAACCCTGAACTGCTGGCAATCAATCCGGTACTGCTCAAGGTAGGGCAGACTGGCATCGTGATGTTGCAGGACAGGACTATTTACACTCCAGTAACAGGAAAGAAAATGCTCCTTCTGCAAAGCAAAGATAAAACATTAGGGTTTTGGAAACGAGAAGTCTCTCTTGGGGAGAGATGTGAGGAGTTAACTATGTAATCAGTAGTACAGCTGGCATGTAAAACATATAGGAGTCCAACCTTTATCTCTATTTACTAAATCCATTTCAAATTCTACCGTTAAGATGGCTCTTTAGTAAGTGAGGAAAATAGCACATTACCTTGAATAATTCATAAAGCTCTTCAAGTTCACTAGGACTGAATTTTACTTCTTGAGACACAACACGTAGCTGAAACAAAATTATGAAAAAATTAATTAACGTGTCTTCCCTTTTTGGAGTAAGCCCATAGAAAAAATTATAGGAGACTTAAAATTACATTAACAGACACTGGTTGCATATTCCAGGTTTTCGCATGTTACAATTAGAAGTAAGAGTAGCACTTCTTTTATAAAGTAATCAGAGCAGTATAGATTAAAATAAATAATTTCTCAAAGAAAAGAAAAGCTTAACCCTCATTCTGTTACTAACATACATGGAGCCTACACTATGAAACCCAGGAGATAAAACTCAATTATTTATAATGACATAAGATATAGCATCCTTTAAATGGGCAAATGCATGTTCTACTCTCAACAGTGAAGCTGAATACTCATTTTTTAAATTTAAAAAAATTGATCACAGCTTTTTAAAAACAAGGTTTGCTATAAGACCAATATATATGTTTTGTAAAATGAAATACAACAATACCACCTTAGCATAACCACCAGCATTTAGTTTCTGTTGCTACAAGCCACATTTACTACAGAAAGAAGCACTGAGTGGTGGACAGATTAGTATTATCATCAGGTATTGGAAATGTGCCACTTAAGAAAACAGGCAAACAAAGGAAGCTCCTCACAGCCTCCACCTTCATTGAGCAGTCAGAATTGAAAAGATGAATTAAGCAGATGGAGAACTGCCACATTACCAGACATTTACCCACAACAAAGACAAAAAGCAACCCCTGTTGAATGTACTACAATAACCTCTTCAGTGCTGCTTCCTGGATTAAAAATGCTTAATTATTTTACTCTGTGGTGCTCTATGCCTCTAAGAGAAATGAATTAACATCAGCAGATAGAAATATAGGTCAGCCTGTTCCAATCCACACAAAGTGTGAAAGATACGCCGGCCTTTAGAAGTGGCTGGCAATGGTGTTATTTATAACAAGACCAGAAGGTCATGCTGTGATTCACAGACTGAAAACATCACAGGCCAAGCCTCAGTTAACAGACACCCTGCAGACATGAGGGGGTCCAGTATAAAATCATATATTTGGCTCTGGAAACTGTAGCTCGTCTCAGAACCTTCCAAAAGCAAATGAATTTTATCAAGAAGAAGGCTGAAACTCTTCCAAGTCACTCACCACATTCTGTTTGGTTGTAGTTTCCAGGGTCTGGATCACATAAAGCCTGTTCCTGCAGCGCAAGCTCTCAACATCCTCATAGCAAATATCACCGTATCTCTGAGAAGAAAAACACTATTCCATGCAATCAACTGTTGGGAGACACATCTAAACAAGCATTTTTGTCTTTCTTGCATCTAAGCACAACACAGGCATGGACAATGGAAGAACACAGAAACTCTGAGGAAAAAGAAATTATTAGAGCCCTAACATTCTTCTTAATCAGTGTAATTTTCAAAAGGGTGTTTAAAAGTGCTTCAGGAAGTGAAGGAGAAAGAAGAAACTGGAGTAGTTCCCTGTGTGGGAAGACAAAGGAAGAGATTTTACTGTGTGTTGGCTCTATACCCAACTCTGCTATCACGTGGTGACTACTACTGCAAGGCAGCAAACTCTTAAGATGTACATGTTGTCAGGGACTGAAGTTCACTCTAGTGAAATTATGAAATCAGCTAAGTAGTTTCTGAATCATTCCTGGCTACCTCTTTAATTTCTGAAGAACATGAAAGGTGTCTGAGCACTAGAGGGAATAAATGCATTTAAGGAAAAGTGGGATAGGAAGCAAAAACTACCAGAGAAATTACCACAGAAATTGTGGAACAAATTATTAAACAATTAAAATCTAAACAGAAACCAGAAGATCAAAACAGGACAACATTGTTTATCAAGACCATGTCAAATCAATTCAATTTCCTTTTATGAGGAAATCCAGTAGATTCAACTCCTCTTCTGTAATGTTTTTAAACACTTTTCAGCAGCACAGGCAATCAGGAAAACATGGCCTAACCATGACCACCATGCAGCATGGACAAAACTATTTCTAATAACAAACTCTGAGAACAAATGAGTGAAAAATAACCAAATTAGGCAAGACTTCCAGAAGATTTTCCACAGTGTGTTTGTCCCTTTATCAGCAACACCCTTTTAACCTGATACGAAAAGCTGCAACACAGACAAGAGTCTGAGCACATTAACTCTGATGAAAGATTAAAAGAACTGGTTGTATTAAATCTAGAAAAAGAATAGATGTGACAACTCCCTTTTGGAGAGCAATCTGTCAACACTCATTCTTTTCACTTAGATGAGACTCATGATGAGGCTGGACTCTGACTGAACAGCCTGATCTAGCTGTCCCTGCTTGCTGCAGGGCAGGTGGGATTAGATAGTCTTTAAAAGCCCCTGCCAACCCCAACTATTCTATAATTCATTCTATGACCAGACTTGAAAGCGTAAATGATGAACAACCACCTAATAGCAACAAGGAACTACAGAGAAAACCACAGCCAACTCTCCTCAATAGTGCTTTCTGAACATCCAAGACAAGTTATACTTGATATTTTTCCACATGGGCAGAGAAACCCTAGAATGGACTCAAGTTTTTGCAGATTTTCCTTTGTGGAACTGTTTTAACAACACTAAACTTTTTAAAGGGTGATCTGGGTGGATGCTGGACAGGAAGCTGCACTGGATAACCTGTTTTCTTCCAGAACTGTATTTGTATGTTCCTGTGGAGACTGTTACCCACATTCTTCTGGTTTTGAAACAAAGTGGAAGCAGAGAGAAATTGCATCTCTGAATCGTAACTTATTCACTGGTCTGGCTTCTGAGCACTGACATTGAGCAATGGCCTTAGTAAGAATATAAATGCAATATATAATGAAAATCTGAATTAATTTAATGTGATAAAATGTTATACAGTCTTCCATTCTCTAGGTAAACATGACTTCTTCATGCCTGATTAGACTGTCAGTGTATATGCATTTGTGCATGAGTTAAAGGACTGAAACTGAACTACATTTTAAAATTCAACTCCATACCTTTTCACTTAAACTCATTTCTCTCATGAACACCTGTATAAACAACAGTATCACAGACAGTATCTCTGTTCACTTCTTCATAATTTGCAACTTATTTGCAGAATGACAAGCCTCCATTGCAGCAATCTTCCCACTTCAAAATGTGTTTTATTTTATTTCTGCGGTGGTATGGAAATAAAACCCTTCACCAAGCAGGAAATTGACTATTACTCTGCCTGAGCTGTTCTTAAATATGAGACACTTGCCAGCACTGAAGAAACTTAGCTTCAACTGAAGAAAATAATTTGCATAAGGAGCTGTGAGATAGAAACTGGGATATGGGCCTTAGAACAGGACTCTCAGCTTGGAAATGGATCTTCCAAGATCCACTTCCAAAGATCTGCCCAAAACAATTTTCAAAAGCCATATCAAAGACTATTGATACTGTGCTGTCTCCTGCAGAAGAAAGTGACTCTTTTTCAGTCGATTCCAGCTCTGTGGAAGTTTCAACTTACATTTCTGAATGCAATATACATTATTTACCATATCTGGTCTCTGAAAGTAGAAAGTATTCTGAAAGTATTAATCCTCACTTTGAGCTCTCAACTATTTTTTTTTCAAGAATCTTACAGCATGTTTTCAAATATGATTCCTCACTATAATATTCTTATAAAACAATACTACAGCAGAACAGACTTTTGTATGATTAGCCCAGACTATAGAGACAGTTCCAAGTGAAACTGAGTTTCTGATTCTTTACATTGTTCACCACATTAAAAGCTGCACCCTATTCTTAAAAAAAAAAACAAAACAAAGAAGATGGTTTCTAAATTGTACAAATTACAGTTAGTTAATCTTTTTTGTGTCAAGGTCAGGACATTTTTTCAGAAGAGATATACTACTGATTTTTTACTAAAAACATGACTGTGAATCAGAAAACAAAAGACCCATCATACGGATAAAAGAAACTAGTTAACAGAAAAAGCAAAATGCGAACATTTCTTTCAGCTTGCCTTTCACTTCCTGCGGGTTGAGTAGAAACCTATCTACAAATAGATTAATAGTCTGATTCACATCATGGCAAGGGAAAAAAATGTCTGATGGAAATCTGGGACAAAAAGAACAAACTAGCCAAATTTCTACCAATCCAGACAGAATTTATACCCTAGTTTGTACAATGCAACTGCACTGTTTCAAAGTAGCCCATGAAACATTAGCACTGCAGGAGATGCAAAAACATGCCCACAAGAACACATACCTCATTTGACTCTCGGATCAGGTCAGTGATGTCCACTTTTGGATGGTCACTCTTTGTATCGCTGAGGTTGGAGCCCTGCTGCACAGCTGGAGGCAAAGGACTGTCTTTGTTAGTGACACTGTCAAAAAATCTGCACAAAGCAAACAGATGAGAAATCAGCAGGAACCAGTTTATCACACTAAAACAGTAACATCAGCATCTACTGAAAAAACAAAGAATGTCAGAGCCAGTAGCACAAATGTGCCACAACAGTAACAAAGATACTCAAACATGGGAACTGCCCACCCAGAGAAGGTTGTAGAGCTCTAGCCTTGGGAGTTTTTAAGACTGAGCTTGTGTGATCTAGTACGAGCAGTAATCCCCATTTGAGTGGGAAGTTAAACTAGACTCTTTTCAAGGTCCCTTCCACTTGGCATTTCCCTGGTTTTTTAATCCATTACAGCAAGGTTGTACGAACCGAAGCAGAGAAAAGGGATTGTCCTGAACTGTGAACAAGACAATCTTAATTCCCCCAGATGTATAAGCCAAAGACATGGCTGATTTGTACCTGCTTATCACATCTACATAACCAGCTTAAATAGATCCAATGGAGAGGCCAGATTTTACAATATCACCAGACCCTATGGTCTCATAACAAAATTTACATTTTCCTCAATAATTCTGTAGCTTCTACCCCATTCAGAAAATTAATAATTTCAGTTCTTAACAGCCATAACTTGTTAACTCCTATAGCACAGTAGTTCTGCTGTTCTAATACTCCATAACATACAATCACAGCAACAATGGAACTTAGTGAAGAGAAAACTGTACAAGTTTTGTTTGCAGTACATCAGTTTAAAGCATACTTCACCTTACTAACATAGAACAAGTATCTCATAATGACTGAACTCATCACATCTTTTTGGTCTTATTTCTGTTTTAAACCATTAACAGCAGAGGATTCAGCAGCCTAGAATACAAGAACTAAGATGAAGAATTTGCTGCGAGTAAACTGATGCCTGAACTGTCTGGAACAGTCATTATGTGCTTTAGATCATCTCATCAAGGCAAGCTGCCTTCTATACATGATGTAAATTCAAAGTAAAAAGCACCCTAGTTTTTCTTTAAAATTCACACAATAGTTATTGTTTTAGAAGAACTTGATATAAGATGGGGTTTTCAAAGGATCGAGGCCCACTTTCCAGCCACCTCCTTCAGAATTTCAGCCTGAGATGAACATTAATTCCTATGAAGCCTTTGGAAGTCTTGGCTAGATGCCTTCTCATCTACCTCAGAATGACTTATCTACATGTAATTATAGAAGCTGCTATGTAGCTTGAAAAAGTAACAGTTACACTGATACCTGTTGAGAACAGTGACTGCTTCTGCATCGTCCTTACAAGTGAGCAACTTCTCCATGTTGTATTCCAGCACTGCAAGGCCCAGCTGCAAGATTGCCTTTATTCCATCATAGAAGAAACAGTCCACCACATTGACTGCACTTTCAATTGGCAGCACACTGATAAAAAGGGTAAGGAACCAGGAGAGAGAGACTGAAGAGAAAAAAGTCATATCCATCATGTGGTCTGTCAACTGAGGCAAGTGAACTCTGATGAGCTCCTCAAACACTGCCTGATCTACCAAGGCACCTGCAGGGAAAGGATAACAAAACCACCACCCAAATCTTAACACAGAGAAGCACACTTCTCACAGAACTAGCCAGAAACAAAGTTCCTGTCCTAGTGCAGCATTGTTGCACAATCACACACAGTCCAGCTGCATGGAACCATTGGCTCCTTCCCCCATGCTACAAGCTGTGCTCTCAACGTATGGGGCCAGAGCCCTGGACATGCTTGAAGTGTGTTGGCACTTTGATGAGTGCACAGCTGCTTTCAGTGACTCACACTCCCTCTGCACCAAGAGAGAAACTTCATGTCTCATTTTCTTCTAACATATGCACCTGTAAGAAGTGCATATGAGATCAAAGGCCAAATCTAGCTGTGAAGTAACTCCTTTTCCTTTATCTAAACTGTCTGAATTTCAAATAAATAGTATGAATTGCAGTTATAATTCCAAAAGAACAATGCAATAGTCTGATTATTTCCTAAGTAGTTAACCCTAGAATACTGACAATATCTGAAAATCACATCCATGCCTATTTAAGGAGGATTCCTCGGTATAGTAGGACCCACAGCTGGTCCGTGGGCCAGAGGGGGTGAATGAACAAGGCTTGTTTTTGAAAAGTCATGATGTTTTCTGACCAAGGCTGTTGGCATGGAGACAAAGAAGAGAAGGAGAAGAAGGACATAGCCAGGAAAGAAAATCTGCATCTGGGGAAAGTATTTTTAGAAAGGTCCTGGGAAAAACAGAGGTGGAGAATTTTTCCGCCAGTAATTGTTATGTTGATTTATTGTAACCAATTAATAAAGTGTAAACTTCATAGACAGTATGAAAGACAGCATGCTGTTGTAATAAACAGATACTAGCCTTCTGAAATGTAGTGTGTCTATTTGTATGCCATGCCTGCCTCAATAGCAACACATGGGATGTTCTCTGTAACCTCCATTTTCTACTCCACATTACCAAAACAAATGCAATGGTTTCTCTCCCTGGTCAGTCTTCAGCTCATTCCTTACATTTGTTCTTAATGAATAACCATTGACATTCAATATAGGTAGATATTCCATTCAAGATAGATAAAAAAGCAGATGGATGTTACCAATGATTCGGCGATTGAAATAATCAGGGAGCATCCTTTCACACACAGCAACCAAAAGCCAGAATGCTTCCTCCTCTTTAGCATACAGCAGAAGCACTGATGTCAGAATATTCATTGCCTGCAACATTCAAACAGCAAAGGAAACATTAAGAGAAAAGACAGTGAAAACACAAATGGTATTATTTCTTAGAATCTGTATTTCTGAAAGCACTTTACAGCACATTTTTTAAAGTATTGGGATAACCTACAGCCATATCTAGGACAAGAATTTTAGTTCTATGGTGTTAAGTACAGAACAGCCTATCTAAAGTTCATAAAAATATTTTGAAGTGTTATATGTCTTGTTAGAATGCAAGTTATATATGAGTGGACATGACAGCATTTATAAACTAATTCAAGTACAATATAAAAACTCATTTTACACAATGGCATGAAAGTAAGTGAACCACTACGCAAGAAATTATTCCACATTTCTCTGACAGATTTTATGAGCTACTACCACACTGCCACCATGAGCTAATATTTCAACAACCAACACTAAGACTCTCAAAACTGCTATACCTGACAATATCCAATTTGTGGATTCCTGAATGCATAAGCTGTAAGAACTCTTCTGAGGGCAGAAATTCCTGTGTCACTTTGAAAAGCAGGATGTTCTGGCAAGGAGCGACGTAAATCTCGTTCAATTTCATCAGTAGCCAAAGTGCACGTTCCTAAGGACTTTTCCACCAACTTAGTGTAATAACCAGGGTTGGATGCCATATCATTTACAGCACCTGCCAATACATTGCATTGCAAGGTATTAGAGGACAACAGTAAAGTAGTAATTTGATTGTTTTCAATTTGTATAAGAATTTTGGTGACTACTAAAGTACCTCACGATTCTCCAGATATTACTGAAGTAATGGGTCAGAGTAATTCTACTGAAAGTAAAGGAATCACTAACAATGAAAATTGCCAATGATGGCTCCCAAAATAAACCAATTATACTTGTTATGCAATACCTGAGAAGAGTAGCCAGAGTTCTCCTCTTAATGCCTCTGGGATGCCTCTTACAACTAGGTCTCGAGTCTTCTTTGTTCGAAACATGCTGACCCCATGGCCCCGTTCTGCAAACAGGATGTTCCACGACTGTTCCTTCATTTTTTCTTTCAACTATGAAAAGCAGAAGATAACAAGCATTAAGTATACTGGTAGACTCTCCTAAGGTTTCAGAGAAAAAAAGTAAATTTTGCTCCCAGTTATAGTCATATAAACTGGAAACTGCAGTGTTGGCATCCGTATTGATGTGTGAAATGAGTGCTGAAGCAAATCAGAGCAAAATCCAGCCTCTGTGCAGAGCACAAAGTTAGCATAAAATGCCAACTCATACATGACCTACTATTCTTTAAAGGAGGTTTACAGAAGATGAGACAGAAAGTAGATCTAATCCAGTATCCCATCTGACAGAAACCAATAACTGCCACAGCACAGGAAGGTTAAACAGACATTTCTCTGAAGCAAAGCAATTGTTGATCGAGTGCTCCAGCTCCTGTGAGGCTCCAGGGCTGAGACAGGGTGAATGTCACCACTACAATTTCTGTGCGTACAGCACTAAGATTTAACATTGTTAAAGCAATTAAAGGTGCTGAAAGTAAAAGTAGATTTTGTTCACTTTTCTTCAACATACTATAAAAAGCAGGGTTTAAAAATCTGGACTCCTTTTTGTCCTGCCCAAAGGGTATTTATTTTCTGGTATTTCTAATATAAAAAATTGAATAGCTTAATTTACTCAGTTCTGCCCAAAGACTTATTTTGAAATAAAACTGTCTACTTGCACATAGTACAAAGAAGTAAAAACTGGATGTTTTGCTGCAAAAACAACTACAATATTCTCCAGAGCATAACTTTGTTAGACAGTGGTGCAAAAGAAGGAAACAAGGAAGAAGTTAAGTCAACTTCTTAGAACATTCTCAAGCTCCCAGAGAGTCTGTAGCAACTTTGTATCTTGAAAATTCAGATAGAAATGCAACATTTTCACTATCATAAAACATCGACTCTTTCCCGAGAGGTAGAAGAGCAGGAGAAATGAACTCCATGAAGATAAGGCATACCTTTATCAAACAAGATAAGCAGAAAATTGAATAGAGCTGTAAAGAAGCACCCTGTGGACTCCAAATACAGAAAATGCAGGTGAAAGAGGACTGGCAAAGCCCCTGAGGAAATCAGCAGCCTGGCTGGAATTGATTTTGATATATTTCACTCCTTTCCAATTCAATTCCAAGAAGTGTTGACCATTTTATCCCTTACCATTTTAGAGTCAAGGTTCTCAGCATCCTGAGGATGGTAGACAGTCATTAGTGCTTCTGTACTGACAGTTTTGCTGTTATCTCTCTGGCCCATCTTCAACTGTCCTGCACCAAAATCCTTTGGATTGTCAGAGGCAGAACCAGTTGCAACCTTGAAAAAAATTTAACAGCAGCACTCATAAATAACAATCCTTCAAGAAGCAGCACTGATACCAGATCATTGTTCATTATATTAAGTTACAGGTGCTACATACAGACTTCTAAAATAAATGATAAAAAGCAGTCCCTGCTCTGCACAGCTGGGCTTTCAGGAGGCTGCACTTGGGAAAAAAACCCAAAAAAATCTCTCAAGCAAAAAAGGAAATTATGAAAGGACAAGTATTACAAGTATTCATAATGAGAACTAAGAATATGAGGATAGGGAGACCTGACCATCCATCACCAACAAAAAAACCCCATTCATACAGTGAACTATATAGAAAACCTGACAGCACTTAAAAACAGCATTACAGCTGGAGTTGCTTTTCAAACCCTGATGAAAAACAAGTTAAAAGAACCCAAACCAGAATCCATTCACAGCAGCACCATTGTCCAAGTCATTCTCTTTCACATGAGCAGAGTATTTATTTTTCCAAAGTTTAAAATCAGAGGTATGTGACTTATTCCTATGAGCAAATACTAAGAAATTAGAATTGCCAGAGCAGTTACCTCAGTACTTATGATGTGTTGTGGACTTGCAGCTGCATTGCACTTCATTCTGAGCTTTGTCACAAGCAGTTCAAAATCTCTCACCTCTGTAAAACGAAAAGCTGTTTTCCCTTTGGTACTAATGCTGACTCCTCTGTTGGCTGGATCTGTTTTATCCACCCCTGTGACCTATGGAACCCAGGACATACAAATTAAGCAGGGAATTTTACCAGCTTACTTATAAAAGAGAAAACCTGTTAAGAGTGCATGTGTAAATGAAACAGTATATGAAGCACACAAGCAGACTAGGTAACACAAGTTACAAGCTGAAAGCTCAATTGCCTGTAGCTTTTAGCAAAAGACACTACGTATCAGATTTGTGATGGACCAGAAATCTTAAAAAAAGTGTTCGCAGGTGTGAGTGCTCAGCTTATTTGAAAACTTTCTCTCCTTCTACCTGCTGAAGCAACTGCACTTTTTTCTTGCCATCCAAAAGCAGAGAAAGCATGACTTTTGTAAGTAATCAAATTAAACAAGTTTTATAAGATTGGATTTTCACTAAGAATACCCTGTCAAAACAGCTGCCATAACACATGACAGCTAGAGCTGACTTTAAATGCCATGATGGAACAGTTACAGATTAGAGTAGTTAAAACCATTTAATCACACAAGTTCAAGTGTGACAATCATGAGAATCTAGACTGACTGGCATTGCTGATATATTCATATTTTTAAAGGTAAAGAATGGAAAACCACTGAGCACATTGTTAGAGGTAAAGAAGGAAAGACCACTGAAATGAGGTAACTGCAGTCCTGTAGAACAGTGAGGATTGACAGTCCATATCAATAAATCTGGAGCCAACTCCTTTAACATAGTTTCTTACATTATGGAAGTCTCTATTGTTTGCAGCACTATTTACAGATAATCAAATAAATTGTTTTATGTAGGTGGGGAACATCCAGTGTATTGCTGAAATTTGTAGAATTCACTCCCCATGTTAGGTGTCTTAGGCAGTGTGTACACAGAGCATGTAAAGCAATTACATGAGAACCTGGTTTATTTGTAGGCTATTGTAAAGTGTGTCTGGTGTTGAAGAAAAGCTTTTAACACTGGAAGACTGAAATGTGCCAGTGTTCCAGGTCACATGAAGTCAAGACAGGAATGAAGAGAGCTGGCTTTTTTTTTCACCAGAAGTTATTCTGCAGTCTACTATAGCACTCTGTAGAAATTCCAAAGTTGTATCCTTTGCTATATGGTCTTCATTCTGTCCTTATAGTCTGTTGAAATTATCAACTATAATGGCATTGCTACTTGCTCACTTGACAACTGGATTTTCCTACAAACTTTTGAACAGACAGCACTGCTCAAATGCTGCAAAAAACTGCACTACTGAGCCAAGAAACACAGCAGTGTGATTACTAATCTTCAAAATCCTCTACCCACTACAATTCTTTACTTCTTACCTTGAGAATGTCTCATTAACTCACTTACAAGTACTAAAAGCTTTTTCATTCAATAAAAAAAAGTATTAAAAAATTTGGATTCTGTACCAAGCTACAGAAATAAGAGCAAATAGAAAAGAGAAAGAAAATAGAGAAACAAATCTGAAACATGAAAGTAGTTCCAGAAACCTACAAGCACAATTCCTACATGTAGTATCCAGGATTGGGGAAAATACATAGCAACACATAAAATAAGGAGACTCTAATGAAAATCTGCTAAACTGACAATAAACTACACAAGTGCAAAACTGCTGGTATAACAGACTCTGATTTGTAGTTTACATTACCTCTCTCAGTGGAATGATTACACTGCACAGGCTGCCATCCTGGCTAGCAAAGCAGATGTAGTTTTCTGAAATGCACATTTTCCCATGGGTGTTAAAATGACTGAAAGGAACCCATAAGAAGCACTCATGAACTTCCTTCAAGGACTCTTCTTTAGGCAGCCTGAAGAATGCACTAAACTGCTCACTGTGGGCATGGCTCTCCAGGCCTCTGGATTAAAAACAAAACACATTGGTAGGAAAGAGAAAAGAAAAATTAAATAAGTTTTAAATTTCTTTACCAATAAAAAGTCAAAAATATCCTGGGAAATGACAGTTAAACATCATGCTCTCCTCTCCCATAATCTATGTAGTCAGTCTGGAGGGTTCAATGTTTTTCTTGAGGAGGCAACAAAGGACAGGATCACACCTACCTGTACAACCACTTAACAAAATATTTAAATATGCCACAAAACAAGACCAGATTCAATAATATTCTTACACAGTAGAGCTCTACAGGGCCTACAGGTAGTGCAGGAAAGATACTAATGTGCTCTGTTTCCCCACACATCAGAATAAACCATTTAAAACTAGAACAAGTTTAGGCTTGATGTACGGTTAATTAGCTAGAAATGTAGCACAAGTCATAAACATCTGCCATGGGCTAATTTTTCATAGACAACTGCAGCCAGAAACAATATTTTGGTTGTACAGCAATATCCCTCTCCAGCATTGCTATCAAATTGAGGAATCAATGGAAAAGGAATTATGTTAACCATTAAGTTAGTGATCTTCATATCTTTCCCACCACCCAAAATGATACTGTACCTCATGAAAGCTACGCACCCATCTGCAACTCACTGCTTTTATCACTCATCTCCAGGGGCTTTCAGAAAAGCCATGCAGTTATCATTTCACATCTATTAAATTATTTGTTCCCCACCTTATCCTTCCTCATCAGGTATCTCTGGAGATACTGTAGCTCTAATCTGAATTTTCTAATCCTAACTGCTGCAAGAACACCTTTTCAAAATTCAAACTAATATAAACCTTTCAGCACTGAAGATTTGGTCATCACCTCCTGCCTTCATACAGACTTTGGATCCTGCCAAGTAACAACAAATTACAATGCCTCACATGGCTTTGGCCCAACACTTTAATGAAACACTAGGTTAAGAAAATATCACCTTTGCTGATATTTACTATCTCCTTGAGTCAAGGAATCTCTTTGTCTTTGCCTAAATAAATACTGGGCCCAGAAGAGATAAATTATAAGCAATGCATTACCTCTTGGTGATCTGCAGAGGGTCGTGAAGGACTGGATCATTCTCAAATGTCTCTTTGTCAAAAAGTCTTCTAACTGCATAGTTTGCCAGCTGCTCCATGAGAAGGAATGTTTCACTTATGTGCAAAAACATGGAAAAATAATGATCCTCCCCATGGGAGCACACATGAATGCTCTCTGTCAGAATCACATTGGACGTTTTCTCAAGTTTTGATATTTCATCCCAGGAGATAATAAGTTTTACTGAAAATAAAAATGTAAGGACATGTGAATCAGTCCTCAATATCTGCCTGTATTAAAGAAATGCAGTAGTAGCAGTACTAATAAAATACAATTAAACAACATAGTCAAATGATAACACACTTGAAAAGGCTACAAACTAATAAGCACAAAATGCATTCTCTTCATATTTCCTAAAAATTTATTCCATTAGAAAGAATTTTATAGAAAAACATTAAAACACACACCATGTATAACAACACAAGTTTACTTCACCTTCTCCTTGCTCTTATGTGAAACTGCAAATAGTAAACAAACACCATTATACAAGTCAACCCCTTTCAATAGCTCACCAACAGGTCTTCTTAAATTAAATTCATCATGTATTGGCATGTGGAGCCCTTTAGCTATGGTATTTCTCAATACAGATCAAAATCGGCCCTTGAAAGGATCCTATTTTCTGTATGTTTTCCATTTTTCACATAAATACAGTTACAGTACACACTATTAGAGGTATTTGTTTAGGCATTTCAAACTAATGTTACATGGGGAAAACCAGAGTTATGTGCAATTATCACCAGTGTGTCGTCCACCCACGTGAAATAGTAAGCCTGTGTGTGAAGAAATATCTGTAATCCTCATAGAGTTAATAATATAGCATGAACTGAAGATGATGGACAGCTTTCAGCTACAGTCAACTTCTAGAAGTCTGCCTTCTCTCTGAAGTTTGAATTAAGGAAGTATAATAATGGATATTGTGTAGTATGTTACACAAATACATGCATTTCCATAAATTATGTTGGCAGTTTCTGCTCATCTCTGTTGACATCTGCTCACATTGCAAAACAGCTCCCTGAGCACATAGGAAGAATTCCTCCTATTCTGAAAGATAAGTGTGAAGCATGAAGGGACAGCTTAGCATCAAGACTTACTTACTTTCTGCTCCAAGCAAAAATGAGTAGAAGCTAAGAAAGTTGGTACTAAGATATAGCCATCCTTGACAGGGCACTCTGCCCTTCCAGTAACTGCATGAGTAGTAGGTAATCAACTTCTCCTGCTCTGGTAATCCAAAACACTTCTCAAACTTCATAAGACCTTCACGAAACTTCTCAGGATCATCTTCTTTTACAAAAGAATCTTTTCCCTCTTCAGCAATCAAACCCTACATCAAAAAATCACATTACTTTATGCATGTGTCCATGCGGGTGGTTGTCATATATGCACTGCATGCACACAGCACAGCACTCTCCCAACAGGAGAGTAAGTTTTAGCATGGGAAGAAGAGTCTGAGGATCAAATTATAGGTCACAAATGAAATGTGCAATTTCAGACTCATCCACCAAGTCTCCCATACAGCTTAGGCAAGACATACTCCTATGTCTCCTCTTCTGAAACAGATATATTTTCCTCACTTAGTCCCAAGAGTTCCTGGGCTAAATATTTAGCATGTATAGAGTGAACAAAAATAGACCATATGCTTCGCAGGCACTGTTAAAACCATGTGAAATAATTTACCAACAGTTTTAGACCACTATCTAAAGGCACTTGACATATAATCTACCAAGTGGAGTTTATGTCAAACAACCTTAGTTGTGGGGCAGAGAAATAGGAACAATGGCACATGTTAACTTTAACAGTCACATACCACTCAATCAGAATAGGCAGCATTTCAGTGCTGCCTTTGAATATTCTACAGAGGATGTATTACTTGTGTACAGTCAAAGAAAAAAAAATACTTAGCCTTTTCCAATTATGACTGTTACTTACTCTTATCTTTCCCTGGACAAAGCTCGTAATGTCCTCATTTGAATCAAATACTGATAGAGTCTTCATAACATTATGTTCTAACCACTCCCAATGTTCTGTTATTTCTTCTCTGCTGGATCCTATTGAAAAAGAAAGTATTACTTTAAATTAGGACAGATTTAATCATTTCACCAGAACTATTAACCAAGAGAATACTTAGCACATTACCAAGTCACAGAGTAATTTAGATACACAAGTCATAAATTTCTTAATACCTCTTGTGAACACTGAACACGCATGAAACATGGGCACTGATGTGTTTTTATCTCTCAAGTTCTTTATGCAGGTCTATTTCTAGCATTTAAATCCAAAAGCATCTCAGTTTTGTCAACAACAGTTCCTTTTTCTCAGCAGCACCTCTCCAACACAGACAGTACAGCATCACTGCACCAGTCGAGGTTTAATAGGCCAGAATGTGCAAAATGTGAGACCAAACCCATGAAGCTCAGCAGGAAATTAAATCTGTGCCTCTGATATCCTCAGCTTTGATCTTTCGGCCTACAACAGTTTCCAGAGCAGAACTTCAAGACTAGGGCCTGCTGTGCAAAATCCTTAGCATGTGTGAGGATGTAAAAGCAAAAGTCACTGGAACCATGGAGGCAGCAAGGACTGAGATGCCATGAGTAAAACCACAGGGTTTCAGCAAATTCAATATAGAGTCAGTGCTTTAAAGACAATGACTCCCCATCAGATGCTGGGGGACAGGGAGAATGAAATAACTTACACAGATTTGAATAAAAGCATTCTAGAATGTAAATTAATTGGCAGCTTCATCCTCCACAAGAATGCTCATTAATCAAAACAGGCAGTGTGATCACATACTATTAATACCCTCAAGCAAGAACACACCTTGAACAATTGTTTTTTTCTCAGTTTACTTTGTAAAGAGTAATTAACCAGCTGTCAATGGACTCCAGAGAATTAAAGTGGCCCTGTGAATGAATATAAATTGCTCAAAATATAGTTAAATAGTTTAATAGACTGTTACACCACATTAATAGACTATTACACTGCATTACACCAGCTGGATTTGCAACAACACTTAACAAATTATATGAAGACTAATCATTTTTCTCTCTTTTCCTTTTTCAGACTACACATGTAGACCAATTATTTAAGTCACAATGTGAATCAGAGGCCCAGAGGCGACCCAGGAATAATGAAACCTTTTTTGCAATTGTTTAAATGATTTACGAGCACTGTTTCAGACCCTTAATATGTACTGGCAAAAAAAAAGTGTCATCCCTTGAATTTCTTCACAGAAGAAAAAATCTAACACAATTAGAACAATTATATTAAGTAGCTTTCTGTTGTAAAGCATATATATGCAGCACAAAATCTATATAAATTTAGTCCTGAAATTATCACCCTTTGCATTTTCCCAAGGGCTAACCTGATGGAAGTAGAATTCCCCAGACTATACTTCCAACATAGATATGATATTTTTTTGACAGCCTGTCACCAGGTCTTTTTCAGAAGTAGCCCTGAAATGTTATTTATTGTCAATTCACAAACTGTTCAAATTCTTTAAGGCTGCCCTTTTAAAGTGACATGCAATTACATTAAATTAAAGCTACAAGAACAAATATGTATTTACTTTTCCATTCCCTACTGATTAATAACACAACACAAGAAAGAAATAGAACTTATACTACAAGAGCAACAGATATGAGGAAGAATTCAGCTCTGACCATGACTGTGAACCCGCATGTTTTAACATGCAAAGACAAAGTAAACAAAAATATTAGGATAAGCATCTACTGTTATTCCTACCTACAGCACACTTTGGAATAAGCTGACCCTGGGAGTCCATCTTGAACTGTATCAAGTTATCTATCTTACAAAAGAAAGATTATGCCTCTGTCACTGTAACAGTGCCCAAAGGTTTTGGCACCTGCAGGACTCTTGCAGAAAGCAGGCAATGAGCAGGTGTAGTAGGAAGAGTCCATAGAGCTATTCTGAAAAACTGGAACTACACTCTGTTGTCAAGCTCAGACTTGCAAATGTTTTTAAACCATTTAGAGATCACAATAATGAGTAACATGAGATGATTACGCCAAAAAGGGATCTCATACTTTGCACCTTCTTTTTCCACTTTCTGGACTTGGCTAGCTCCCCGAGCACAGTACGTACCGCAGGCGATGGACCAGTAGACTTGGGAGTCTGGGGTCTGATGGAGGATGCGAAACGGGGCGACCTTCGACGTTGAGTCCAGCACTGCATCTAAGGTTCCCACAAGGAGACCTGTTGTGTCCAAGAAAATGTACACAGCACAGTGAAACTCAAGTTTTGAAATGCACACTCCCCTCTGATTCATTTCTTGGGGAACAGGAATGCTGCCCAAGTAAGGAACTAATGAACTCTGAGAAAATAAGAAGCATAACTGAGGAGAGCACGAAGTATTCCCAGAGGAACTTCTTTGGGATGTAATATTTTGATCCAGTAAAAGCCATGAGGCCCAAATGGGGGTGAAGAAGTTTCTTGAGATGACCCATGTGGAAGTGACAGTCACGTGGTATGTGAAATCAGACCACAACCAGAAATGTAACACAGCAGTCCCAGCCTTCAATGAGCACAAGAAGTAATTGAACTACCTCTTAATCAGTGATCTACTGTTGTCCTCCAATCCAGGGGAGGTTTCTGCCTTCCTTAGCAGACACCTATCTTACAAACCAAGACAGAAGATCATCAGATCTTAGACACAATTAACTGTACCAGGTGAGTATCCATCACCTCAGCATTGCCACAAGTCATGAATGGGATTTAGATTGCAGGTTTGAGCCTAAGGCAATAAATAGCCCATCGTTACAGTACCAACCACTTCCATGGCTACGGACACTGGCATAACTGTAAGTTACAAGCAGAGGCTCACTCACCTTCTCATCCTAGTCCTGAAAGTCCTCCAGGACCTACCAATGTTTGGAATACTGCATTATTGGTCAGGGTTGCTATACCCTCAAATTCTTGTGTGTTTCTCTCCAAGCACTCCCTTGGATTGCTATTTTCCAATGGGAACCAAGGGACAACTTACAGAGGGTTCCCTACTTTCATCTCTGCTTAAAACTAGTTTCTCCTGGACATTCCACCTAATCATCCTCCTGCCTTGCTCAGGGAATGATTTCAGCAATATCTATGGAAAGTGATGCCCATTTATATAGAAAAAAAAAGGTTCTGCTTTCAGAAAACATTTTCAGTCTCATAGCTGCCTGAGTAAAACTACTAGGAAACACCCTAGATGCTTCAGTAAATAGAGTAAAATACTCTAGAAACCAAAATAAATGGCAATGATCCATAACAGCTTTGAAATACAGATACGTAATTCCCAATATGTCTCCAAAAGACTTGGTTAGGACAATATCAACATTAGCTCAGAGATGTACCACAAAACATCTGCCTTGAATTTTGCTCTCATTTGTACCAATTTAGGGCACGTATCAACTGACAGCACATGTCAATAACTGCCCAGCATTTTGTCATTTGGGGTCAACATAACTTTGTCCTATATTTATTTCACCAAGTACACCAAGAGAATACTAATATTGCTGCTTTATTTTGGTCCTTTTGAAACCACAATATCAAAGAGTTTTATTTTCTTCTCCTGGAATAGCATCAGTTACAGCTTTTTTATTTCTATGGATCTACTTTATTTATAGCAGTTTGACTACTTCCTATGCTTTGTGAGACTAGTGTAATGCAAACAGTATCAGTTTTCTTTTACTAATGAAAAATCAGAAACAAAGAAAACATGCTTCTGTCTTTTTTTTTTTGAAGAGCACTATCCTTCTGAAGCAAAGTTAGCACAGGCCTGGTCTCTCCTCTAATGCATAACAATGCCTGTGAGATCAATAATTAATTATATTAAAACTAGATCAGACAGCCTGTTTTGCTACATTCAAGGTGTTAAGGAACATAAAATATTTAAGAATGTTTCTTACAAACACAAATGTTCTATTAGCACCACACTGGGCAGTAAGGATTTTGAAGACCAGATAAGCTGATATACAGTTGATTCCTTACTTTTAGTTTACTTACATTATCAGAAAAAATAGTTTATGGAAAATACTGTAAAGCTCTGAGTAAGTGGCAACAACTACAGAAAGCGAAATTCTGCAGCTACACCCAATTTCATTCCAGCAAAAACTGCTCCCTTTTGTAATCTGAAGAATTCACAGCCTAATCAGAGCAGAACCAAAGAGGGAAAAACAGTGTAAAACAATCAAATTTGCAATACACAGCTGTAGTGGGTTGGCCCTGGCTGGATGTCATATGCCCACCAAGATGCTCTATCATCCCCCCACCCCCAGTGGGACAGAGGGAGAAAAAATACATCAAAAGCCCAGATATGCAGACCCATTGGAATCAAAACTTAGCAGATGCTCTGTAACTTCCACTAAGGCTTCTCCAGTACAGAATGCAGTAGCAGGGCAGAAACATAACAGCAAATATTTCTTTACAGTGACAGGATAAAGCTTCTTTCTATAAGCAACTACTTTTACAAAGCATTTTGGTTCTGTTTGTAAAATACAAAAAGGACTGAAGCCCCAGCTTTCAATGATATAAACCATGAAAAGAGGTAACCTCTGTGTATTTGATTTAAAATACAGGAATGCAAACTTGTGAATAATACTCCTTTTCCAACATCCTCAAATTAAACACAGAACTATTTTCTGGCTTAATTTTATTTTGTAAGTGAACTTGATTTCATGATTAAGAAATTCCAGCTTAAGGACATACTGAGTATGGGCTGAGATGAGAATGTTCTAAAAAATTTAGACAAAAACATATCAGTTTCAGCCTTCAGAGACAAAAGATTTCATTTCCATTTACAGTAATTCAAGTGCATTATGGTCAGTGGTTATGACTCACGTAAGAAAACAGTAACTCATCAAACTTAGGTGTGTGCCCAACCTTGCCTCTGTGCAGCAAAAAAGATATCCTTAGAAATAGGGAAAATTACAAGTACAACTCTGAAAAAAGTAAGTATCGGTGTACTTGGTAAGAACAGAAAAAAGCACTGCAGTTTCTCTTTGTTTTTGTTGCTAAAAAGCTGTCTGACAGGAACTAGGAAGCACATGGTGGTAGTTTTTCCTACCAGTCATCCCCAAATGTAAACATGCATCTTAACAGATGGATGTTATTTGTCTCACCAATATAGGCACTGCAAAATAATATCTGCTACAGCTGCTGAAAAAAAAAAAAAAAAAGTAGCTGATTCCTATCAAGGCTGAGGACCCACAGCAAGGAAGCCACACCAAAAGCTCAGTGTGCTAAAACACCAGCACAGATAAATGACTTCTGCCCAGATCAGGAAGTCTGGAAAGCACACACCTTTGTGCTGCAGACTGGGTCAAGCTAGATCACAAGGTTCCTCTTTCATTCTGCGGCACCTACCAAAATAAATTCCTTTTAAGTTTGTACATAGATCACCAAGTATTTTTTTAACTGGTCCACCATGAAATTTTGTTAGAGATGATGTTCTCGCCTTTGACATCCACAACTAGTACTTGAACATTGTTCCTTCTGTGAGATGTCAGAGAAGGAAAATTTCCCCACAGCCCACGTCACTGCCCAGCTCTGTCTCCCCTTCTCCTAACCCCCTGTGCATGCAAGCCAAGAAGCAATGACCCACTCAACAAGCCACAGCTTTTAAACAGTGGAAATATCCACAGGGGCCTTTGACAGGTTTGGGATGGCAACAATTACCACAGGAGATCCAGGACTTGGGAAAGTCATAGGTTTTCCCTACCTTTCCAAGCATGGCACAGGGAAGACTAGTTCCAACCATATATTTATTTCACTAATAAGCTTTTCTCCTCTCACAGTTGTATTTTACTTATGTTTCTCAAGCAGAAAGAGGCAAATTGTAACAGCAGAAGCAAGAAATAAGCAATTTGTTTGTTCAAATTCCAGTGAAAGGTTGGCATATTATGACACCAAATACTCATTTGTATCACTACTCCCAGTATACCCATCTCCTAATCAAGGTCCTGTCTAAATTAGAATCAAAGCTACAGCTCTGTGATCAGCATGCTTAATCTCACCAGACCTTAGTTACAGCATATGTATTCATAACTACATCCATCCACTCTGGAAAACCTGATCAGCTCTCCCTAAGTGGCTCTAGAGAAGATACAACAACCAGAGGACACGGTCACACGGTTGCACTGTCAGACAACACACTGAGATTTCCCATTGTATGATGAACTACCCGATGGAGCACCACTCAGGTCACTGCATCTGTATCCTTAGGGCAGCTCTAAAACAAAGAGAATGAAGTATAAAGTTAAGCAGGTACTTATCTGCAGGGAGGGAGGCAAGGCTGAGCACAACCGAACAAGGTATTTCTGGACCTGTTTACAAGTTACTCACACAACCAAACTCAGAAGTCTGGTGTGTGTGCAAACAAGCCGTAAGAGCTCCCTGTGTCACCTACAAACTGGTCCTGTGCCCGTCAGTCCAGAGGGGTCATACAAACAAACCCCAACTGCAGACTTCTTTCTATTCCTAGGACAGCATCAGAATTCCCAGCCTTCCTTCAGGTAAGTATCTCTGACATTATCTTTGGCTCCTTTGTCTTTACCTTTCTCCAAATACTAGCTGCTTCCTCAAGACTTCCCTCCTTAAAGCCTGTCTTACCAACTGTACTCTATTTTTGGAAATCCTTTGTCACATCCCCATTGGCACTATTCAAACCCTACAGCACGGCCCATCTTTGTTTCCACTCCCATTTTAAGGCATTGTCCCTCTTTCACTCCTAACACCTAGTCCCTTAGTGCTGCCAGTCACCTCCAACCTGATCTCACCAGCTGTAAAACACTCTTCAGGAGAACGAGATTGTACTGGGACATTTGGATGATTTCATAACACAACAGCTGTGCTTTGCTTTTTCCTAAAGGAAGTAATAATTTTCTCAAGTGACATGCAGTAACATCAAATAAAGCCCAGGCGTAGCAAATCATGCTGGCTTCTATCTGGGAAGTTTGAATATTTGCAAACCTGCAAACACAAATGTAATTGCATTTTTATGCAACTGTCTGGTTAACCTTTCTTAATTACAATTTTAATTCAAGAACATCTCACTCCTTTTGTTTCTGTCCAGGGAAAAGTGTAACTTGCATAGAAGAATCTGTAAAAATCTACAAGAAAAGTTACAGAAATAAAATGTGCAATGCCACATCAAAAAAAGCATACTACAGCAATTATCCCATCCAAGTGTTTTTCCCACACTGTCAACAGCCACCAAGGACAGAAGAGCAGAAGTCTCATCTTCACCAAAACTCAAAGGGCACTTGCAAGGTCCAGCTGTCTAACCAGCTGTAAGCCTATGAGGAGGTTTCTAGAAGAACAACTTATTCCAGTTCTCATTGTTCCACTTTAACCACAGTCCTTCAATGAATTTTATCATGCAGAAAATCAACCTACATAGCAACTTGGTTTCCTTGGCTTCCAAATATATCAAAGTAGAGAACAGGCCACTAAGCCTGATCCCCACAAGACTTCTAAGCTTGAAGTCTATCAGCCTTGGTTCTAAGCCAAAGCCTGACATTATCTATCTGCTTATAATACTATGATATGCGTAGTAACCTGGGATTTTGGGATGCTTTCTTTTACACTTTTTATGTGCCCTACCAGCGGTTCATTTAGATGCCAATGAAGAATGCCTCACCTAGAGCTGCAAGGGCTATTTCTATATCTGAAATTCATCAGACAGAAATTTGAGCCTTGTGGTTTGTCCAGTAAAATTAATAAATGTTTCCACAAGACAATTATGCCTCATGTCTAACGCAGCTTCCTTTAAGATGACACAAATTAGAGACAGCCTAGAAAACCTACAGAAATGCAAAACACTCGAGAACCATGTCCCACCGAGGAATGGCTTTATGCTGAATCCCTCATGCTGATTCTTTACAGGGTCAATGACAGACACCATCAGCCTATAAAGGAATCAGTGCTAGTCAACATAGTTGCCACCATCACAGAGGTCTCAAGCATAGCTGGGGCCCCTGCAGTGCCTGATGATACAAACAGGCAAGAATTATCAATAGAAACTCAGCTCCATACCTTGAAGTTCTCATGGAATAAAGTTTATTCCATTCAAATTTTTTGAGAATGTAATTTCCTGCCTCACCACTCTGTCTCTTTCCTGACCCACCACTGCTGACAAGCTGCATCAAATCATATGCTTGCTTTTAAAACGAGCAATCAGAAATGCCTGAGCAGAAGTTTGTCTCAGGCAGCCCCAGATGCACGCAGAAAAAGGGATTTGGAAATGAGCATCTTGCCAAAACAAGACATATCAGTGCTTCTTCAGACGCGTCCGCTTCCAGCAAGCAGCCCACGGAGCTCAGCCGGATTCCGCGGGAGCAGCGGCTCCTCAGCCGTGCCGAGGCTGGGCTGTGCTGCTCGGCTGTTCCCCGGCCGCCCGGGGACCCAGAGCACCAGCCGCCGCCAACCCTGCCGGGTGCCCGTCCCCGCCGTGCTCTGCTGCCCCGAGGGCCGCGCGACCCAGGGAAAGGAAGGCGAGAAAAGCCCCATGAGAAATACAGGACGGTCTGGGGCTCCAGAACTCGACCAGGTCCCTTCCTGCCCCTCTGGCAGGGGGTCCGAGGAGCGACAGACCCCTGTCCTCCCGCTCCAGTCCTGCCCCGGCCTCACAGGGGCAGTACCTGCCAGCCCGCCTCCGCCCTCCTCGCCGTAGCCCCGCCGCCTCTGCAGCACGAAGTACTGGTTGGAGCGCTCCTGAACCCACAGCTTGAGGGCATTTTTCAGCAGGACCTCTTCGGGCTTCAGCCACATCGCGCAGCCCCTCACGGCGCAGCACTTTCACCGCCCTGCCCGCTCCGCGCTCGCAATTGCGGTGCCAGGCAGGGGAGGGCGGGGTTCCCAAGGCATGCTGGGAGCTATAGTCCTTGCCGCCAAAGGGCCGCGCTGCGCTGCTATAATAGGACTACAACTCCCACCGGCTGAGCGCTCCCCTGCCTCGGGACTACAGCTCCCGTCGGGCCCTGCGCGTCTCGTGTCGCCACGCGGCCCGGGGCTGCCTCCGCAGCCGTGGCGGCCTCTCCCGGAGCGGGGTCCGAGTCCCGACTCTGTGCGCCCCGGGGCGCGGGCCGGGGGTGCCGGCTCTGTGTGCCCCGGGGGTGCCGGCTCTGTGTGCCCCGGGGGTGCCGGCTCTGTGCGGGCCGGGGGTGCCGGCTCTGTGCGGCCCGGGGCGCGGGCCGGGGGTGCCGGCTCTGTGCGCCCCGGGGCGGGAATCGGGCGTTCCGAGTCTCGGTTTCGTGTGCCGCTCCTGCACACAGCTCTGCCTCTCCCCAGTCCCAGGCGGGGCAGAAGGTGCTGTGGCCGTTCTGCCCATGACACAAGTCCCGTTTTCAGTTCTGGCGAAACCTGACTCCATTTTCAGCCGACAGAACACACAAATGTCACTAGAGACGGGGTTTAGCTCCCAGGTGCGTTTTCCAGCCTGGCACTGCAGGCGGGGTTTGGGGGTGCAGAGAGAGAGGTTGACAAAAAAAAGGAACAAAAGCTTCAGAGGACTGGACGCCCCCCTGCCTACTCTGTTCCAGTCTCTGCTGCCGAGGACTTCCCAGAGTTACTATCTTTTCCCCCCTCTATGCAAGATTTATTCTTCTTCCTAACACAATCTGTCATTCAGTACAAATGGAGTGAGTAGGTCTCCCTGTTTCCCAGGAATTTCTGTGCACTTTCCTTATGTTATAGACGACAATATAATATTGGCTTTCACATTCACATATTAGCTTTTTGCATCACAAATATTTTGCTATAGTACAATTTATACTTACTTTTAACTGCTTTTGTATAGTATATCAGTTTATGTATACACTGTATAGTTTATATGAATAGCAGTGTGATAAATATATGGTAGGTTTTAGCAAAATTGTAAAATAGAGAATAAAATACCTCTATGTAACCAACTTACAGAGTGGTGTAAATTCTTTTTCTTACATCTATGTACTGGCCTCTCCAAATGATAAAATGACAGAAACCAGATCAAAAGCATCTGGGATGGATTTATCAACTCCTCACTATCAGGGATGTAAAACAACAAGACAGCAACACAGGAAGAAATAAAATGTATTTACCTAATCTACAGAATGTCCTGCAGACAAACCAGAGGTTAAAATCAAACCAGACTTCCTAGAATGTCAAAAACTCAAAGGAATGTTTGAATAATGTATAAACACATGAATATGCATATACCCCCATTTTACATTGAGGTTCTTTGGCTAATCGCCAAAACTAAAAAATACCCAGTACTGGGTATTTTTTGTCCCTTGTTTTATCCCTTATTAAACTTTTAAAATTCTAAACTGTGAATTTTTTCACACTTAGCACTCTATTTCCAGCATAATTAACCTTCCTAAGATTTTCAAGGATAATGCTTTATTGATTGTGTATAATACAAAATATCCAGCATACAGGTGTTTAAATGCAGCCTCTACTTTGAGCTCTTTCTAAAAAAAAAAAAAAATCTGCACATTATGCACTAATTGTGCATTGCAAATTTGGCACTTTTGCTTTTTCCTGCCTTCCTTCATGTTTTTCAATAGTACTTCACTACCAAAAATGCTGCTGCTAGCACTGGTCTATTTTGAGCACAGGCACAGTGAGGTTTTGCCAAGCAGTCACAGAAATTGGCAATGCCCATCCGCTTTCAGCTGCATAAGCAGCCACCTACTCAAAGGGCCAGTGTGAAAACAGACCCAAGTGTGCAATTACATTTAACTCACTGGAAGCTTCAAAACTGGATGAATTTCACTGGCATAAGACTTTTTTCCTTTTCTTTCAGTCACTCATTGCACCAGCAATAAAAGCTGTAAAATTGAAGAGCTGTGCTTTGGGGACTGAATATATATTTACCTAATACAACTCTTTTACTTGGGCTTTTTTTTTTTTGTTTGGTTTTTTGTTGTTGTTTGTTTTTGTTTTTTTAACAGAAGAGGAAGCAACACATTTCTGGTGGTCTACTTTTACTAGAAATGAAAAATAAAATAAAAGTCATTAATCAAACATTAATGAGAGTGAGTCCCTGATACCCTGGAACACAGCTCTTCATGCCCCCACCTGAAGTCACAAGTAACATATATTACTGGGGATTTATGAGCTGAACTGATTGAGTAGTTCCTGCATGGATCCTGTTCCTCTAAGAGCATTCCCACAGAGTGTTTACCATTTAATTTTCTTCAATTAGACAAGCCCCTGGATACAGGAAATTACGGACCTAACACAGATCTTCTGATTCTGATGCTAATTTTAAGGAGAGATGCCCTTGGCATTTCCTACCCAGGGCTTGCCTTTTGATGACCCACACATGCACTGGACATGTTAGGACATATGTTACTATGCTTATGTAACATTCTAACTTTGTTAATTGGATAAATATGTAACAGTAAAATGCTACTGCTTGGAAAATACATGTTTTGTATTTCTCTCCATGTTTCAAGGCCTTGAATGTCTTTCTCTTTTCCAGTTCCCTCAGGCACTGGATTCTTAATCATATACTGTTTAAAAAAATCATATACTGTAAAAAAATAATGTTCAGATGCAAAGAGTGCACCTCTATGGGCATGGAGGAATTTATTTATAGCCACTTGAAAACTTTCTTAATCAGTGCACAATCATGCTACAGTGTAATCAACGCATTCTACAGAAACACAGATCCATTTAATGCTGCAGAATTTTTCTTTCACATTCAAGACTTATCCTAGAAATTGTAAATTATTTCCCTCAAATAACCATGTCAAAATTACATAAGTAAATATCTATATAAATAAATGTTGGCTTCACTCTGTATCACCAACAGTGAATGGATGTGGAGTTGCTCTAGGAATATTACATAATTTTTAGTGCACACCACATAAACAATGCAATTTGATTTAAATTTTCTCTTTAAACCAAAATTAATTGCTGAAGCCAGTAGATTTTCTTTGATCTCCTCCAAACTGCAAACATTGCACCCCTGCAGGAGAAGAGCCCCATTTACATCTACCCAGGAAAGGCATCAATCTAAACTTGAGTGAAAAGGCAGGGCCACCCTCGGTGCTGGTGTGTTGTAATGTGAGAAATACACTCGTTTTTAAAATTTCAAAGGTTTATTAAACCTTAACAAATACAACAAAGGACCGAATAAGGAGAGACACAGCGCCAATAACATACAGAACACGGTCTGCCAAATGTTCTACAGAATGGCTGCTCCGCCTTTTATAGCCGGAATGGGAGGGGGGCGGGGGTGTCTTTGCATCAGCCAATACTGGCCCATCCCAAAATCTGTCACTATGTCAGTTAACCCTTTTCTGCCATTGCTGGACACTATTTTCTTGCCACTTGATTGGAAGCCAGGTGTTGTCATGCAACAAACCTTTCCCATCCCATGCAAGGGGCACATGTACTCGCCCTCCCTCCACAAGTGTTTTACACCCAAGCCTGTCTGGCGTGCCAAGGGGGGAAGGGGACTACGGGGAGAACACAGAATGCACAGACAACAAACCACAGTAACATAACCACACATCAGTATACCTTTTTTTAAACATACACACAGTTTTCATCCCTTAATTGCGAGAGCCGATCCTTCATATTATCTATCTATAACATTGAACATGTAATGAATTTACATTAAATCACATAGGCAAGGTAGATGTCTTTATTGATTATGCCTGTTAGGTCACTTAAGATGGACTAGATCTCACCATTTTATGGCAAGAGTCACTGCCCTTATGACTAAAACTGCTTTTATATGTTTGCAGCCCTCATCACAAGTCCTGCTTTCCCCTTTAAACAAAATTCTCATGTGAAATATATTTCTATAGGGACACATGAGTATTTTCCTCAAGATGAGAAAATGGCATTATTTTGATTTGAAATTTAAAATTAAGCCGTGCTGTTGTAAAGATTGGTTTACAAGACAGCACCAGTAATCCAGCACCAGGCAACAAGGCTTCCTCTCCTTCAGGGATAAAAAAAATGTTCACATTCCCCCTTTGAGAGCCCACAGGTATTTGACTGAAGTGTCTAGATCAGAGCATTCCTCAGGGAGAGGGGTAACTCCCTCCCTTTGCCTGGGGGAGTGAGTAAACACTTGAATGTGATGCCAGGGCCTGTTCAGTTTGCTCTTTGGGGACAGAAGAATTGACAAATCTGTGTGACTCAGTGGGAATATTAATATGTTAAGAGTCAACAGGCAGACCTTTAAGCAACTGTACCACTTGTGGGCTCATTATTTCCATTATCTTACACATGAGCATTAGTGTATCTATAGAAAACCCCAAAATTATTGCACAATAACAGCAGGTTTTTACTGCTTTTCTGAACAACCCCAGCCCCAGGCACATTCCTGTTGGTTTGTTGCTTAGAGGAGTCTGTCATGCCACACATACACACATAAATACATATATATATGACCCAGAAACATTCTAGTCCATGGCATCACCAAAAACGAGTGAACATTTTCCTGCACAGTCCCCTAAGTAGGGCTGGTAAAGACAGCTGCTATACATGGAAATTTGACAATACAAAAAAGTGAGAGTGGATCCTTAAAATTTCTTTAGGGTAGTCTAACAGGAACAGACAGAAGTTTAGTATCAAAATGGTGTTCACAAAATTTACACTTTCATTTTTAAACCAAATCCCTTGCATAGCTACTAGTTACAAACACATCTGCAGAGATAAGAACATGGCAGACTTGCAAGTTAAGCTGCAAAACTGGAGAACCATTAAGTTCTGCCTAGCAGTAGCTCAAATACTGCTCAGGTACTTACCCTGTATATGTTCCTTTAGCAGTGGGTCACATTTGATATATTTGATATAAGAAACCCAGCAAATATAAAGCTGGAATTCTATGAACAAAGTAACCCAAAAAGTGCCTTTCAATGTATTGAATTGATCTGAATCCCTTCCCTTTTTTTTTTTTTTTCCTTGAACATCAAATTTTGCTCCTATTGAAAACAAAAATGGCAGATGATTTCATGAGACTGTATGCTCATAAGATTCTTGCAGCTTACACACCACAATAAATTCATACCAGCACTGTGAAATGAAATGATGAGGGCCTGCATATTTACTGCTTGGCTGTTCCTTTAACTGCTCTGCACTTCAGAGGTAAAATAAAAAGGCAATCACAGCAAACAACAGCTTCAGAGTGGAGTCTGAATACAGCTAGCTTTGCAACTGGAGCTCAGAACCAACTGATATTTTCTAGACAAGACTTGGAACTGCATTAAACAGAAAAACAAGACTTAACTGCTCCCAAATCAGCCAGAAGAGCAACAAGCTTTTACTGTATATCATAGTAGAGTACAGAACAAAGGACAAGTTACCGTTTTTAAAATGTTTTTTCCTCAAAGAAAGCATAGACTTTAAGGAAGGGATGCTGAACAACCTGACAAAGGAAAAGTGAGGCACAGCCAGGCTGAAGTGCACATGCTGGACTGCCTTGAGCTGAACATGCCTACAAGCACAATTCAGCAGCTCACTGAACACATCCTAAGGGCTTGGATTTTAACATGGAGTACAGCTAGGTACTTGATACTAGGTTTCAGCATCTCAACACAATTTCAATCCATGTAACAGTAGCATCCTGCACAGAACTAGCACTCCTTATTCCAATTACTATGAGCAAACACTGCTTCTTTTTGCCCTCCCAAAAGAAGGATGTGTTTCAAGTCTGTGGGACAGGGCAAATTCAGCATCTGCTTCCATGAGACCTGGTAATATTTTGTGTCGGTCAGGATCATCAAAAATAGAGTTGTATTTACATTTTCATTTTCATATTCAAATTTAATATAAATGATGAAATATTTACAATAATTTCATTTGTACTATAGCTAAGAAAACGCATTGCTTTTCCCCCCCCAGATTCTTAAGTTATTTATTAGAGCCTCTAGGACAAAACCCTACTGAACAATAGAAATTAGTCAAAGATGCAGAGGTAAAAAATAAAGTGCATTTATAAGATGTCCTTAGCTACCTTCACTGGACAAGGCCAGGTCACTTACTATTGAGGCAGCCAGTGTTCCTACTTGACCCCATCTCAACTCCACACAGAGGACAGACAGCTTCTCCAACCCTCTGTTACAGTCACAGGACGTCAGCTCTCCCTGCAGCTTGTGCACTTGAGCAAGAAAATGACATCAACAGTCCAGCATTTTTCAGAGGCTGGATCATTTCTGAACAAAACACAGCAGATCCTTTTGTAAGAATTTATCTTTTACATCTTCGGCTGAGTCTTTCCTGAAGTCAGTTCCAGACTCCCACAAAGCCAGGACTCTGGCATATTGCTGATGCTAGAGATGATTATAGCTCCTCAAATCACTGGAGGATCTTTCAGTCTAACAGACTAATGTTAACAAGGTTTGAAAAGCTCCTGCAGTTGTTCCCTTTACAGTAAGTTAGATTTGGCCTGTCAGCTTGCAGCTCTTCTTCCCCTTTAGGAATGTGTGGTTGGCAAGTTGGAGTTCAGAGGTAGAGAATCACTAGAGAGCCAAAGACACTGTGGACAAAAATCCAGTTTGACAAGCATTAGCTTGCACTTTTTCCGATCAAATTAGAGCACTGAAACATTAAATACCATGTTGCTTTAAACAAAACTGTCTCATAACTATTAGAACAGATCAAAATAAATTTGTTTACAATGAAAATCCATTTGAATGAAAATAAAAAACAATCAAAAATTCCAACTCAAAACCATTCCCAGTGGAGACAGCTATGACATAAAAAAATCTCACTTAAACAATTCAAACACAGTAGAGAAGCTTTGCTGAAGATGGAATTTTTGTTTAGTTAAAATCTGCTGGTTTTCTTTGTATTTAAGACAGCTTTATCCAGAGAATGTTAAGACTCCTGTGGGAAATACAGTTTTAAGAAAGGCAAACCATACAATTATGATTCAGACAAGTCTATTCATCTAAACATTGCCAATGCAGTATTTTCTGCAACAGTCTTGCAACTTTTGGTTTATGTGGAATGGCAGTGGGCAGCTCCTTGCAGAAGACTTGCACCATGTGGCCTGGTATGTTCTTAGAACGTGACTTCACAAACAATCTTGCCTTCACAAACTTGTGTTTCATCTCCCTCAAAACCTGGGTTGTCACCTTGTGAAAGGACAGTCACAGTGGAGGGTTGGGATTCTTCACTTACAGGATGCATGTTGTCATCTGTCCAGAAGAAAACCAAGTCAAGGCAAGTCAGAAAGCACCACATCCAAGCATTACCATCTTAAAGCAAACCACACAAACTTGACTTGCACAAGCTCAACTGCACTTTTCCTGCAGAGATTTAAATCCAAGGCCATGCCCCTACTACCTCTCTCCTTCTGCCCCTTGTTAGTTTGGGAGCCCAGTCTTGCCACTGCCTGTCTTTTCTGGAGATGTCTGCTCAGCTTAGTAGTACTGAGCAAGCTGAAGTTGTGTGCTTAAGCTAAAAGGCTAAAAAATCCAACTAAGAGGTTTTTAGCAGGTCTTGTATCTTTATGCTGCTGAAGGCAGGTATCAAGAGCAACTCCTAGAGACCAGGTTCAGGATAAAGTGGGGGGTGGGCCTGTGCTGATTTTGAAGAAGGCCTTCCCTACAGACTAACCTTGTCTGGCTGATGTCCCTGTGTGTCCTTCCCACTCCAAGTGAGAATACACGAGAATGACCCATGTATTATAAGGACCCAGCAGGCCTTGAGTTACTTAGAGAGATGCAATTTCAACTTCTGATGTTTAGCTCATGGGAAGTGCTCTCTTCTCTACTGGGGTACTTCAACAGGGCACTCCCAAACACACACCACTTGCTCTAGCAACATGTCCTGCAAGAGACAGGCAGCAAATCCCAAATTTTCCTATCAGCTAAGCTTCCCATGGGAAATAGAGCATCCCCTTCCAAAGGCCATGCCACAATTCAGAGATAGTTACTTTCATTTGTTTATCTGCAATCTTTTCATTTTTAAAGCCAATAGCAACACTGAATACATGTTGGCAAAGCTGAGCACTAAAAAGACATTTTCAATTTGTTTGCTCTTGCTCAAAGAGACAACATATTTGGAAATTAATACTCTCTAAATTGTTCAAGGATGACTCAGCCCCGACAAATCTGAAATACACTTAAGTATCTGTGTTGGGGGTTGGGTTTTGTTCTCTTACTGTCCCAGTCTAAAGAATTTTTCCCATTATCAAACGTAATCTCCAAAGAGATAAGGGACATGTTTGGAAAAGTCTCTTTGCTCTTGAACTATGCCTCTAAGTTTGAACTATTCTTTCACAGACTTTGGCTTTTAATTCAAATTAAGGTTGTGTTTCATTTGAAAACAAAGACTAAGTGTCAGAGCTAAAGGCTAAAACAAAAGGTAAGATAACCCTGAAAAATAAAGTATTTAAGCCCTGTGAGATGCTGTGAAGGCAACTCCCCCTAATTCACAGCCTAAGCAGCCAAGCACAAATGATCTAGCAAGGCAGATGAAAGAGTCGACATACTTTCTGATGGTATGTGTGCCTCCTGAGCAGATTCATCTGGTCCCTGCACAGAATCATATCCAGATGATGCTGTTTCACTAAGATTGTCCTCTTCATTAACTATAGTGACAGTAGATAGAGGTCTTTGGCCACTGGATCCTGGGGCTTGCACAGACTCAGACTGTGGTTCTACATCCATCTTTGTGGGAAAAAAAAATAAAAATAAAAGGTTAAATTACAACTTGGCAGGAGGGTGCATCTTTCTGGGAGAACAATGCCTGTAAGGACTGTGTCTGGAGCACTTTTATGCAGAGGGAAAAACATGAAATGGAATAAAAGTTCTGCTGTTAACCTCCAGTATCAGAGGTGAAAAACAGTTACTGCCTAATTGAGTGGAAAGTTCAGACAGCTTCTGCACTGCTTGCTGAGTATCAGGCAAACAGTTTTCCTTCCACTCAGATCTGCCTCCCCCAGGCAAACTGACTTAGTTTTAGCTGATCCAGGCAGCATCAGGCACTGGCAACAGCATCTTCCTCCAGCACTTGCAACAATGAGCAATTACAGAACACATTGGAAACTCTTGATGCATCCTAGGAAATCATGCAGTTCCAGAAACATCATACATGCTAACACATTCACTTTTCAAGGGCTCCAAGTACTGAGCAACTGAAGAGAAGCTGGTTTCAGGGGCAGTATGAGTTGTCAAAGTCTGACTGAAGATTCCTTAGCTGTAAGCACAAGAGTTAAGAACAATTCTTCTGTTAGGCATGAGTCAGCTTTGGATGACATTCTGTTCAAGCCTTTAGGCAATACTAACTCATACCAGGTCAGCTGCAGGCTTCCCTAAAAGGGACATCACAATTATTCCTATAGCATCTGGCCACAGACTTGGCAACACCTGTGCTTATCACCTGCACTCTAGAGACATCATGAAAAAAGCTCAAGATGTGGTCACAACACCAGTGTAACACTGTGACTGGCAGCTGCCACCGTGCCAACAGCCTCAACACTTACCTCAACACCCAACACTTTGAGGATGTCACATTTGCACAGAGGACATGTCCCATGCTCCAGAAGCCAGGGGTCAATACAGGTCTTATGGAAGACATGGCTGGAGGAAGAAGGTAGCCAACAGGTTAGGTTTCATACCAGGAAGATTGCCCATGTGCCAGCTATGAAGGAGCCTTTTGTAATAACAAGAATTTATTCCTTCTATAATAAATGACCTTATTTTGCCACAAGTTTCAGCTGAAAGTTATGGATAATTGATCTTCCAACCTGTAGGTGGTTTGTGCTTATTAGTATCCCAATACAACTTGCTAGAATTCAGCATTATCATTTTTGCTACACCTAAACAGTCTAAAACTGTTTTTCCAAAACTGTGTACAATACATTCCCAGCTGATATTTAAATGATACAACTATTGAATCTCAGCCTTAGCTTTAAGATTAACTTCTATCATGCAGATGACTAAATAGCATTTGTTTCTGTTGCAATTACATGGGCAAATAATCTCAAAGAGTTATGTCATCAAGCTAAACTGTATTCCCACCCATTTATAGTGCCTGTGCAATCACTGTGTATTCCAAGTGGTTATTTGGATGGCCATACACTCAAGAGAGTAGATATAGCTCAGCCATCAAATGCAAATTGATGCAAATGTGTGCTTCTATTAAGACCCTCAATTCCACAATGGGTTTAAATGAGGCCACAGATTTAGGTGATGACTTGAAATCCTGTAATCTGCCTCTTCCCTCAGCCTGAATAGATACAGCAAGGCAAACAAGCACTGCTCAGTATTAATCAGCCCTATTATGAGGTAAATGGAAAGATCACCACATCCAGTGTTCAGCAGCCCACCCTCCAGCAGGATCCAAGGATTCTCCAAATCAGCTCACATAACTGGTACTTCCTTCCAGCTGCACCAACAGCATGTTTAGAATAAAACTTGAAACTTTCTTGACGCCTGACTATTTTAAATCTTTGAACTTAATACTGGACTTGTGAACCTTTCCAACTATAAATACCTTCAGTTTGACTCCCTGGACAAGCATGCCCTCAGAAAATACCCACACCCCAGGGACTCAGATATCACCAATGTGATTCACAGAAACATTCCTTTGATTGATTCTTTCATAGATCCAGTTAAATTCTTTCGAAAAGTAGGAGCTTAGTGTTGAGTCAGCCACCATAATCAAGCATGTTCTTGCAGTAAATACCAGTTTATAACTCATGTGAGGGAGAATTTAATATGGTTGATACTGGCAGATATCACCACTAATGAAGATTATCAAGTCCATGTAGTCTAGTCATTTGAAGCTAGCGTGCCTCTGACAGCTACATTTGGGCAACAGAGAAAAAAATGCATCACAAACATAAAAGCAGACTCAGAAAATGCAGCAAACTCACATATAAGGAACAAAATCAAAAGATGTTACTCCACTCTTACCCAAATAAGTCATACTTTGTTTGCAGCTTCATACCAAGATTATCAGGGTTTATAGGCAAATAATGAGAAATCAGGTCTCCTATCAGGCAAAGTGTCTGGAGCCTGTCTACAAGTTTCTAATGGCACTTAGTCCACTAACAAAACTATCCATGAGTATAAACATGACAAGACAACTGGATAATCAATAACATACATGTCTGAATAGCTATTCAGTTTGGGGTTTTTTTTAAAGAATTAGGCATTAGATCAAGGGAGTTGGTTGATAACATCTTAGCTGACTAACTTTGTCTTACCAAAACAGCTTAGAGGCCCGAATGCTTGGGAGCAGAGAAAGCCTTTGCAAAACTATAACCTGATGCACAGGTAACTCCAGCTGAGATTTGCCAGTGTTTGACAGCACTGCTCAGCATACAGCAGCAGATACCCATTTTTCTATTCTTTAGAACTTCATTCTCCTACATCAAAATATTTTCAAGGCTTTTAAGAATGCTCCCTAAGGGTTATGACACCTTTTCCTTTGCACAATTTGGGCAGTTTATGTGGCAAATCTCTGATTTTAGAAGCTTGGCCAGAGCAGTCCCAGTCAGCAGGCACAGGAGGAAACCCCACAGAATAAGTTTCCTTAAGCCCTGTGGCAGCTTCATTGCACACCTTAGAAGCAATCACACTGGGCTTCCACAGCAGCACAGCAGTGAGATACAACAGGAGAGGATTCTAGGAAAATCAACTGCCATGGCTGTATTTTAGTCTCTGTTTCAGAGGATGCATACAAGAATATACATGCTTTCTTTTAAACTAAAATAGTCAGCATGGTTTAACAAATTTAGCAGAAACTCAAGCTTCTTAGTAAACAGTAATTTAAGGGACAAGAAGTGGGCAACATTTTGCCAATTACCTGCAAGTTAGTGGTAACATTCTTATACACCAGTAAAGGAAGAAATCCTTAAAAAGTCCTGGCGTTCGGCTGAGGGACACTGTGGTCTGCCAAGTTAAATGTGTCAATCTACTCACAGGGAAAGTGATGAACACAGGCCATTGGGGCACACTACAAATGTGTATTTACACAGTTTCTGATGTTCAAAATAATGTTTTGATAGATATTCAAGAATTCTCACTGTACAACAACCTGATGAAAGTTTGTTAACAAACATGGCAGAATTTTGGATAAAGAGCCAGTTTGGAAGACAACTTACTTGCAAGTCAGAACACGCATTACATCATTTGGCTTGTACTGCTCAAAGCACACAACACAGGAATCTCCATCTGGACCAATTTCCTAAAACAGTGAAATAAATTTACAGCCTTAACACATTTTGAAAGCTTCCTCTGAACTCCAGTCAGATTTACTGCAGATGAAGGGGGCTAGCTACAGTTAGCCACGATGCTCCCAAATATAATCTTATATAAACACACTTTGTGGATTACTGACAGTCAAGCTGACACTTCAAGACAAGCATTGAAAGTTTAAACCAATGGTTTAGAATTCCACATGAAACTGTTACTGGATTACTGGAGGCACTAGTGTAGAGCTTTAGAAACTGCTACTCCAGTTTTAGTTACAAGAACAGCCAGGGAAACTGATTAGATATTAGTTTATGTTTAAGCATCCATGCCAGCCAATTAGGTCCTCTCACATCAGCAAGACTATGAGCAGCAGCTAACAAAATAAACTGATTTATATTAATGTAAGTCTTGAGGTCTGGAAAAGCATCTGGTCTGAAAGAGGTACTGTCACTGCAACCAAAAGTTACCAGCTCTGAGAGACTTCTGCACCTCCTGCTCCAGCAGCAGGGAGCTCCCCAGGCTCCATGCAAAGGCTGTGCTGGAATGCAGGGCAGGTCACAGGGTCAGTCTTACCTTATCCCCTTCCTTCAGGGTGCGCAGCTGCATCTGTTCAATGGCCTTCTTAGCCCGGGCCCTCAGCTGCCGCTGTGACACAAAGCAGGCCTGGTCAGAGACAGCCATTTCTCTACTCACTTACTCATACTTACCCAGGTACCTACTGCAGGCAAGCCACAGTTTTAAAACCCAGATGTTATCAAAACAAGCCAAGTAAGCATGACCATACTATTTGGAGACAACATGAAACAGTTTTGGGACATACTGATATAACAGACTGATGCAGTTACTGACTAGATGACACACCAAGACAGTACTTACATCTGCTTTGGCTGTACCTAATCTTTTCACAAAGCACAGAAATTATAAGGGTTTTTCAGTTTAAGATGCAAGATAATCTAATCACATTAGATCCAGCCAAAACAAACACAAGCTTTCAAACTAAATTGGTACAGAAGACGGAACACTGAGTTCAACAATTGCTTTATGTTATAGTCATTTTAGGACACCTTCCCGACACAAACATTCTGATGAAAGGTGAGAGGGATTCTTTACCAATCAGCCCACTTCACACCAATACACCCTGAACTATTCCTCTGCTTCCGCTGCTTTACAGCTTGCCTGGCAAGTGTTGCAGCCCAGCTGTCAGTGCAGTGCCTGGAATTAGGCCAGAAACCAAGCTCAGTTTAAAGGTGCCTTGGGTTCCAGTGTAGGTCACAGGTTGGTGCTGTTCCACTGACTCAAAGAATGGGACTATCTTCTCCCTATCCGATGCACTTCAGGTAATTCTGGTAGTGCCATCCCCAGCACAACACTTAGCTGAGGGACAGACCAGACTCAAGTTCTGCAGCTAACCAAAGAGCCTCTTGCCAATTCCATTGCTCTGTGCAGAAGCTTTGCACTGTTGGCTTTCTAGCATTCCATCTCCTTAGGCATTTTAGCTCAGTTACATGTAACTCTTCCAAGTGCAGTACTGGTGGCACAATTGCAGAAGGACAAGAGAGAGGAGGGCTGTTGCTGACACCAAATAATCTTGCAAGGACTGGCCATTCAAGTTTGCTTAAGATTCCTTGGGCCGAAGCACTTAAAAGCAAACAAGTTGATTCATACATCCCCCTGGGACCCTGTGAAATAGTCCTGGCACAAAATAAGCTATTTTTGTATTAGCACTGTTTTTATGCCCTAAGGTAAGAGCGTCCATGTGCATGCTTTAAGAGTTTAATAACTGACACCTACTAACAACTACCAAGGAAGAGACATATACCATCCAAAGATGAGGGATATAGATGTGCAGATTTGTTTAGAAAGAAGAACTACTGAGGTTTTTTTGGAAGTTTGTGAAGTTCTGCTGAACACATCAATATATGTTTTTCAGTGTCACTTATGTTAAACTTGGAAATGTCCTTATCAAGGTTTGAGACTGAAGCCACAGAGCAGCAGCCACATACTGCTGTTTACTGAGGCCCCCAAAAGTCTGAGCAGCAAACATGGTAACATAACAGAGCAGAAATGCAGCAATATAAGTACCTCTCGTACATGGCCAGAACTTATTAACTGAAAACTAAACTTTCTAGGAATGTACTCTCTCATACAGTATCTAATCTACACATCTAATGTCAGGCCAAACATATTAGACAGGACCCAACTGGCTGCACTGTTAATAATTTACTTGAAACAATATTTTAAATTTTGCATGGGCACCAGTTTAATTGCTCCTCATTAAACGCATCAATGCCAAAGTCACCTTTAACATTGATTTTGGCAAGTACAGCAGAACACCCCTCCAGGGGGTGGAGAAAGGTTGCAGAAGAAGCTTTATATTGAATAGTCTACCAGGACATCCAAGCTTGGAATGTCAAAGTATTTTCTGAAGCCAAGTTTTTCAAGGAAATGTGAAACGTGAATTATGTTAGAACTATAAAAGCACCAACATTGAAAAAGCTAGAAAAAAATAGCTAAGTTAAGGAAATAGAATCAAAATATTACAAAACAGGTCAGGTCTCAGCTTCCATCCAGGCTCTGGAATGTTGAAATAGCGAGGTACCTAAATGGAAAAATTAGGTGTGGATTTACTCAGTCCTAAGTCTTCCTTGTTCAAAGCTGACAGTTTTGCCTCCAGACCTTTCTGAATAATGGTGCCTTCTTGGTACCCTGTATGGCAGTACAAACCAGACAGCTCTGAGCAGGCTGGGAACTCCTGCTTTTCTCCTGTAAGCTAAGGAAGTTCTTTCCCACAGGTAGCCACAGGTAGCTTCTGCCATTTAAGCAGTTTTGAATTGTTGAAAGTTGAGCAATTTGCCTCCTCCAAAGCCACTTATTAGGTCAATTCTCAGCAACATCTAATCTTTATGAAATCAAAGGAAGTAAAGACTTGAGCTGAAATTAGAAACTAGGGCACAGATAACATCATGGGTCATTTTGCTCTATTAAGAAAGGTTACTATATTGAGAACTGAATTTGTCAGTACTCTACTGACTAGAAAGGTAGAAAGCCACCTACCATGCTTGTCTCAACTTTCCATCTTCTTGCTCACTGACCTAGCAATTCAGGAAGAGACTGCAGAGGTGGAGACTTGAATTTCAAGCCCAGAAGATGCATTCAAGAAGGAACTAGCAGTGTAGCTTGCTCATGAGGAAAAAACTGCTCTGGTTTAACTGTTAGGTTAGGACAGATGTGCTACTAAACTTCTCTTTTTGCTTGGACCGGAAGCTGACATGACTGGCTTTTCTCAATAGCCACTCAAGTTCAGGCAATCTGGGTTTTCAAAGGGCTGAACTGTGACAGAAAAGCCACCAAGACATACCATACAAGCCAGGAAGTTGTTTGACTAATATTCAGTACTTCATGGAGCCAAAGCACCTAAAACTCTCAAACTTTGGATCTTTGAAAATCTACTCCACAGCTAACGGGGCACATGGTAGCATCACCTTTTACTAGTTCACCTGAATTTACAAGCATTTTCTTGTTGTTCTTTACTTACCTAATCACTGTGAGGTCAGTCTGAGATGCCAGGGTATAATAAAAATTGGAAACAATTCTGGGTTGTCTTTGACTTTCACTTTGACAAAATAGTGTATTTTTACGCCCTGATAGCAGAGAAGCTTTCTTCTATTCTTATACTCTACAAAGCACTTCTTGGTGTGGAGACCCAGAAAGGTGTTCCCAACTAGGGAATGCAACTCCTGTTCTGTTCCCTGGGTCAACCCTGTGCCCTCTCCTGTCAGTCAGCCTTTCAGTCACTCCCACCCTGTTCCCCTGTTGGCCTTTTCACCCTAACCCCACCCTTGAACACCCCCTGTCCCTTGGCAATTGGTCCCTAAGGATTTCCTCACCTGCTCATCCCATGTACTTAAACCTGGACCCCCACAAGCCCTTTCACATTTGTTCCCTGAACCCTGAACAATGCACACATGGCTGAAATAAACATCTCTGTAAAGCTCCTGCAAAGGCCTTTCCTGCTCCTTTACTCGCCATCACCCCAAGAAACAATTAAATGCAACATCTTGGGGCTTCTTGATTTCAGTTCTGCTGAAATCATGTGGAACTGGCATATCATTTATCATTGTTATTTCTTCAATCTGCAGTAAGCTCCTTGTGTACATGGAACCCAAGACTGCTAGCCAAGCAGACTGGATTTTCCCAGTATCATCTATCACTGAGGCATTAATAACATCTGCAGTTTCTTGAAAGCCTGATAGCCCACAATGATCTGTTGCACTCTTAAGTACCTTCAAAAGAGGAAACATTTCAATTTGATTTAATGAATAGTGAGTAGGGTTTTCCTGCCCAGATTTATTTAGCATTGTCAAACAGAGCTGTGAGACTAAGGTAGATGGCAGGGATTCAGCAGCAGGAGACTGCATCTCTGCCCACAAATAACAGCAGGAGAACAGCATCAGGTTACAAAGACAACTCCACATTTCATCCAGAAGTGGCAGTGCTACATCTCACAGGTAGAAGAAAACTTCCAATACTTCCAACCCTGAGTCTGTCACTGTAATTCTCAGAAAGCTTTCAGTCAGAAAGCAGCTTTCAACAAGCAGCAGCCTCCCAATGTGCAGCTATAGTCATGCCCCATTTTGCAGACAAACTTCCAGTCGTGTCTCCTGTTACAGCAAGGACATAAGCAGTGCTATGTGGGAACAATGAGGGTCAGCTTAAAGCAGTTTAAGGGGGCTCTCAGAGCCCCCACTACATGAGCATTACAGCTACACTGTAGTTCAGAGAATATTTGTAATATACACAATTAGCTTAGCAAAATCAACTTTTCTCCATGTAGTTTACTTTTGGCTGTTCTTTAGGGAAGTTTTAAGCTGTGCGAAGATGTATCTCTTAGCATTTTAAAGATCAAACAAACAAATTCAGTAATTTTGGTACTTAACTAAAACTTACAGATCAAGATCCACACCATGGAGGGATGGGGGGTATAAAAAACCAAGAGTACAACTCACCTGCTCCCTGGACTGGGCCCGTGCGAGAATGAGTCTCCGAGCAGAGTAAGAGACATAGCAGCCCACAGTTGCTGCTGCCACAATGAAAAATGATACAGAAATGAAGAGGATGGTGAAGATATTCATGGAAAGACTGTGCTTTTTGCCCACTTCAATCACCATAGTGACTTTCATGCCCTTCTGAATCCGGCTCAGGATTTCCATGCCTTTCACATTGCCAATCATAATTGCAACAATCTTTTCAGCACCTGGAAAGAAGAGGAATCCATGCTCAGTTCCCAAGTGTTGTATCAGAGGCATTGTCTTCGATGTCCTACTTCAAGTGCTAAAGAAATGGCAGTGGGAAGTTTTTAAATAATATTTACAGATTCAATATGAACTGATGGAACAAGTGAAAACACTATGTGTTTTCCAGCTGAAAGTATGTCTCATTACCTATGAGCAGTGAGCAGAACAAGTGAACCATCATCTCCACAGCATTCCTCACTCCTATATAGGACACAGACTGTCCTATTTTAGACACAACACTTTGGTGATTTACATTTTAACATGCCTTTGAACTACATGAAGTTAAAAATAAATCGGAGAGTAAGATCACTGGAGATTGTGATATCTGTACAGGGACTGCTTTCTGTAGTGGATCCAACTCCCTCCCTGCTCCACTGCTAGTTCTTAGCATCTCTCTTTCTAAATTTGACAATATTTTTGAGTACTTCCCCAGACACTGAGCAAAGACATAGATCACCCTTCACTTCTGTATTTTCAGCAGCAATAGAGAAATGATTGAGGAAAATTGCATCGTGAATTCTGTTTTTTTGAGTTTCTAGTGCAGATTCAGAAGGAAGTAAATATGAAGAGAGGTGTGTTCCACTTTTAAACAGTTGGGGCAAGATGCCAAATGCCATCCTGATTTTAACAACAGGTTTTATTGGCTTAGTTGAACACCACAAGTCAAAGGAACCAAGGTGTTTATGGTAGGAAGAAATTTCAAGCAACTCCAGTCATCAAGCACAGACCAGAGCAAACTGGTTTCCTTTCAGTGACATGCAAGGGCTTGAGGACACATGATACCATTTGTAGAAATGTTAGAATGTCCCAATATTACAGAGAAGCTCTTAAGAGGGGGGGAAAAAGGTGAGAAAGGTTGATAAATAAATTATCACTGCTCTCTCTAAACTCAATTTGATCACCTGCACAACATTCATAATAGACATTGCATGGGGGAAGAATAAACACAGTTACAAAGTGCTATTTTTAGCTAACCTCCCAGCCAAACACTCTTTAATGGGAAGACCAACTGTTTTTCCCTCTGCTGAGTTACTCAAGTTGTTTCCCTCTGCTGAAAGTTATTCAACTTTCAGCTACCACAAAAACCCTCTAATTGGTGTTAAACCACAAAGGCTGTCATTGGACAAAGTGGTTATTAGTTTTCCACCTTGTTCACATTATGCTTGTGATCCAACACAGCAAGCAACTTTCCTCAGTGGGACAAAAGTCATATTTTATACAGAAAGCTCCTTGTAAAGACAATGACATCACACAGAGCTGAGGAAAAAAAAAAAAAGTCTCCCAGACTGCAACTACTCTTAAGGATGAACTAGGGCTTATATATAATATATATAATATGATGGAGCCAGGTGTTAGCGAGCAAAGAAGTCAGAAACAGACTTGCTTTCATAAGCATGGAAAGAAGTGTGGAAAAACAGGCTGCAACAGTGTCCTGGTTTAGGACAAATTAGGGAAAACACCTCCAGAAGGAGGCCCCCAAAAACAAACCCCCATGACTCCTCCTCCCACCACCAGGTTCGGGAAGAATTTCCTCAGAGGAAAAGTGGAAAAAACCAGTTTATTTAGCAAACACACAAAAACAAAACAAAACAAAAAAAACCAAAACATTCCCCAACACAAGAAAAAACAGCCACAGATGACAAAAGAAACTCTTTCACCAGTCTGAGAGAATGAACAAACTCAGAAAGTGTCTGGCACTGGGGAGGGCTGAACACTTGTCACTAAATGCAGACTCGGGGGCTCCGCGATGTCCCCAGGTCCCGGCCCAGAACAGGCTCGGATGGTGTTCCTAGCTAAACTAACTGATAAGGAAAAAAAGTGAAGCAAAGCAGCAGCAGCAGCAGCAGCAGCAGCAGCAGCAGCAGCAGCAGCAGCTAAGCCCAGACGATGGGGGACAAAACAAACCTTCACCTTCAGAGTCAATTCTGAAAGCACCGAACATAACTCCAGCCATGAACAGCACACACGACTGGGGATACAAAGCATCGTAATGTCAACCCAGGACAAACAGTGAGGAAATAAAAAGCCTGCCAATAAAAAGCAAAAAACTTTGCTCTGCTGATTTCCCTATATTTCTGCATGTCTCACAGTAAATCAATCTTGTCATTATGCAACAGCACTGGACACAGCATAGTGACTCCCACTAATGAAATGTCACCATCAGCCTGCAAAACCATTCCAGCTACTAAGCCATCCACTGTGAACAAGTTTGACCCTTAAAGAAATAAACATATTCCAGATAAGTTTCAGACTGCATAGTTCACAGGATGTCATCAGATGACAGCTTTAATCCTCACTGACACCTCCCAACCCCAGAGATTGCTGTTGCAATTTCAGCTTTGCTTTAGATGAACAAATGCAAGTGGCTAGCTGATGGCTTTGACACTGGCACAACAAGGGCAGAAGCGAGTGGTCATTTCCATCAGCAGGTTTGCAACAATTTCTGTGCTTCTATAACAAAGCAAGAGGATCACCCCCACTCAATACTTCGTGAGTTGCTACCTGGGTCACATTATCACAGGTACTGAAACATGGTGGTACTGAAACCAGCAGCCTTGAGAGAGGCTCCTGAGAGGCCTTGGCCATCATGTGGGAAGCAAGATACTGGATGGGACATCTGCAGAGGTATCTCAAGAACAGCAGCTGCTCTCAACTGCCAGCTGTTTCCCCACCCAGGCTCCAGCAAAGCAGAGGGAAGTCAGTTAGTTGTGCACTCTCAGAAACCCAAGTCCTTTGCCCAACTATCGGCTTTTGTGGTTCAGTTGAAGCTTCTGAAACAGTTTTTAAGGGACACTAGAAGGTGAAATTAATCTGCTGCCTGTTTAGCTGATAATGGGCTCATTGCTAAACAGAAGCAAGACCTGTTCAGTTAAACATTTGCCAGCCTCTTGCCTTTCACATTTGTGAAACTGGAGAGGGAAAGTTATTCAACTCTTTAGGAAAACACAAGCTGCCTCTTCAGGCACTCCCAAATTGTAAGGCAGCAGCTGGTCAAAATCTGAAGGAAATTGAAGCACATGGGCTGATGAAGCACACAAACCAGCAAACAAAGCAGAGAAGAGCTGGGGCACAGCAAATTGGGCCCACATGGAGAGTGCACGACTGGGATCGAAGTTTCACCTTCCTGGATCAGTCTAACTTAGATGTAGAGTGGAGCTGCATCTATTTATAGCACTAATCAACTCCTAGACAAAACTCTGCCCCCCTGCAAAGGTTTCACTTGTTCTGCCAGTACACTTCTAAACATGAATTACAGCTTTGACAATTCAGCAGAGAAATGAGATGTGCAAGGGAGGCACAGAGCAGAGAGCATTACCTTTGCACAGTACACATCTGCGTTTACACATTCATTTACAGTGATTATTATAATCCAGTGCTACATTTTTGTGTGCTACCAAGAAATCTATCCTGAACCAAGCAAACTGTAGGGCCTGGAGAACACTTGCCCCACAATATTTAAAATGCAAAGGTACCTTTAAAACACTCCCTTTCAGCAATAAAATCACAATCTATAAATGCATTAAAACACATCAAGGCAAGGACCAGATCTCAAGGTCAGACAAATCCACTGACCAAAACCATCTCAAGAACTAAAACTCCCTCACTCAAAAGTAATTTCTCATTCAGGCACTGGGACCATTTTGCCTTGTTTAAACCAAACAAATTCAGCTTCAATTAAGTCCTGAAAGACCCCTTCATTTTGGTTTAAAGGCCTCAGTGTAACTTTGGGCAAATTCCATAGATCTTTCTTTTCTTGGACAGCGAGAGCCAAACCTCTCTAGTGTCTCTATCACCATTTGCTAAGAAGAGGATGTCAAACTGATGGACCCTTTTTGTCTTTGGGAAAGCTACAACACAGTAGCTTGGGACTAAGCTACAACACAGTTTAGTGAAAATACGTGAGGAAGGCAATAGTTTTGCGTGCATTTTTAAGAAAGAAGAAAAAAACATGCTAAGTAGGCAAGTTGTTTCAGAACAAGGAAAAAGCTAGCATGCCACACACAGCCTCCAACATTTTGGATCCCATCATTTTTTTCCCCTCAGCTATCTCAAAGTCTGAACTTTTGCCTCATCTTTAATCAGACTAAAACTACGTACCCACAGTTTTACCAGTATCCCTTTACTCTGCCCAGAGAGCACCTTGTGCAACCAGTGCCTCTGCTATGGTACAGCCATGCTGCTTCTCCCTGGGACCAGCACAGCTCACCCCAGCGTGCCCAGCACTCCACTTGGACAATACCCCCACCCCATCCTTGCTCCTGGTGGGATCATAAATCCATTTCAAGCCCCAGCTGGCCCCCACATAAGCCACCTGTTCAGAAAAAGCAGAATAGAAGAAATTACTTTTGATTTTGAATGTTTCATATACTAAAAAAAACCCCCACAAACAAAAAACAAAGAGGCAAAAAAACCAAACCAAAACAAAAAAAAACCAACCAAACAAAAAAACCCCAAATAAAACACAACAAAAAAACAAACCATGAAAGAAAAGGAAGTGCAAAGTTTGGAGTCTGAATTCTCAAAGAATGGAGAGGTTCTCTTTAACCATAGCACCACAACAAAAATGCTATTCTTTCAGGAAATGAAATACAACTCTAGCCTTGGTGCCCGGATCATTGTTTTTATCTACAAGATATGGTGGTTGCAGCACAGATCATAATAGTTGTGGCTTATGCCTTAGTCAAAGGAGCTAAAGGTATTCCCCTGGCCCTCCTCCAACACCATCATCAGCAAAAAAGGCTTTGGAGATCAAGCTGTCTCCTGTTCTTTAACACAAAGACACTGTCAGTTTACACTCCAACCATTTTTTACCAGTTTAGCACACCTGGCAGCTCAGGCATGTAAGAGGAGTATCTGACAGCCTATCTTTCATGTTTAGGGAAAAAAAATACATCTATAACATCACTTACCTCACTATACTTGAATACTAAGGAACAGGATTTCTGGTGGTTATCAAACAGGCTGGTACAAGCTCACTGTTATCAGTTACAGTAGGAGGAAAAAACGAAGTGTACACAGACTGAGCTGGTATTACCTGCTTACGTAACTTGCCTCAGATGACAGGCCAGCAATGCACATAAAAGCCATTAAGTCTCAGCAGCACACCCTACTCTAGGGACACAAAGGCTCTCCTTGGCTCAGACACTGTGAAACCAGACCCTGCAGGCAAGCTCTGCTCTTACAGTGTGGATAAAAAACTAAAGCATTGCTTGCTGTCATCCACATGCACAAGGCAAAATCTCATCAGGAATGTGCCCATCCCCACAATCATCCTGCATCCCAGAGACTGTCAGAAGAAACGCCTTTATTGCTTTGCAATCAGCTCTCCCCTTTGCAAGAGGGGAGGGTGATTGAACTCATAGTTCAGAAGCAGTGTAAGCCTGTATAAGCTCACATTAGTAGGCTTGTTCCTTCTTCCCCTGCTTTGCATGTTCTCCACCACAAACATTACCTGGCACCAAGATTCAGGTTATTTGGCAGTTATTTAAAGCTACAGCCCCGTATGATCTAAACTGTTTGACTGAACTGCCTTTTTCCTCACACTGTTACCTAAGCTTAATGAAATCTACTTTCAGTTTGCTTTACCTGATATATGGCACTATGTCTGATCTCTTCCTCTTAAACACAAAAGCCTTTCAGCATACAGGGGCAAGCATCCACACAAAATCATTGAGTGACTGAGGTGGGAGAGTATCTCTAGAGAACATCTATTTTAATCCAGCTGCTAAAACAGGTTCACCTAGAGGTGCAAAGGATCACATCCAGACAAGTTTTGAATATCTCCAGTGAGGGAGATTCCACAACCCATCTGGGCAGTCTATTCCACTGTTAAGTCACCCTCACCCTAAAGAAGGTTTTCCTCCTATTCAGATGGAACTTTCTCTGGTTTTGTTTATGCCCACTGTCCCTTGTTCTGTGCTGGACACCACTGAAAAGAATCTGGTCCCATCCTCGTGCCACCCACCCTTAACACATTTCTGTGCACTGATGAGGTCCCCTCTCAGTCTTCTCACTTGCAGCCTAAATAGGCCCAGCTGCCTCAACCTTTGGTTATATGACACATGTTCCATCCCCCATTATCTTCACAGGCCTTCTCTGGACTCACTGCAGATGTTCCATGTCTGTCTTGAGCCAAGGAGCCCAGAACTGCATACAGAACTCCAGATGAGGCCTCACCAGGGCAAAGCAGAGGGGCAGGACCATCTCCCTGATCTCTTCCTAATGCATCCCAAGATCCCACTGGCCTTCTTGGCCACAAGAACACACTGCTGGTCATGGACAGGAGTCCACCAGGATGTGTGGGGTCCACAGAACTGCTTTCCAACAGATCAGCTGCAGCCTGTACAGCTGGCCAGGGTTATTCCTCCCAGGTACAGATGCTTGCTGAATTTCATTAGGTTCCTCTCTGTCCAGCTCTCCACCCAATCCAGGCCTCCCTGAATGGCACCACAGCTTTCAGATGCATCAGCTACTCCTTCCCAGTCTGTATAATCAGCACAGGACACCACTATCCCTTTACACACATCAGGGATGAATAAGGTGAACAAGAAAGCAAGACATAAAGAAGGAAGATTTCCACACTAGGAAGTGTGGGGAAACTCTTTTACCAAACAGGCTAGGTGTATAAAGGGCCACATCAAGACCAAATGTATTTTTGCATCAGTCCCCAGGGAATACTGAAGGTGGAAACCAACCTGCACTCCATTTAGTTTAAATAGTGTTATTATTTGTCAAGTGAATCCAACAGTTACCAACCCTTTTTCCTTCCCTTCTACCTTCTGAACCTTGAAGTCATACATAAATGCTCTCACTCCCTAAATCTCAGAACATTTGTAACATGAAATCATCCTCTAAAACAGCAGCTAGCACAGTAATATTTTTCAAGGGCACAGGAATGAATGAGACAGCTCAAGTCACATGCTATTTGGTCAGTGGCACCTGCAAGGCTAAAGTACCACCTTTCAATCTAGCAAACAGCATCTAAAACCTCCTGGAGAAACAGGAAGCAAAATTCCTAAAGAAAATTCTTTGGTGAGTTTTCTCAACAGTTTTAAGCAGTTTTTATTTAGTAAATACTTTGCTCACCCTCTCTCAATGAGAATGAGCTCACCACTAATATCCCTTGCTCTCCACATGCTGATGGCAGCTAAGTGTTCACTGGGAACAAGTGAGTTTGAGAAAGCTAATGGTAAAATTATATAAATGGGCACAGTCTCAGCCAGAAAGCACCTGTCTATGAAAAGATGACAGGTCACACTGGACACAGTGGGAAACTGTGCTGAGCTGACTGCTGTGAGCTCACCAGCACATTCAAGGTGGAGGTAAATGAGCACTGTCACTGTTTTAGCAACATGATGTCCCTCACAATGAGCCTCTGTTACCACAGCTGTCACTTAGGATTTTAATTCATCCTTTCACACTTCAGTTGCCCAGTAAATCCAAAGTGCAAGGGCATTTCACAGACCTATTCTGGGCTATCTAAGGAATGATGCCTTCCCTACAGTTTTCCATGGCACAGGGGTACCTAAATTATACCACAAAGTGCAAGGGCAGGGATCAGAAGCTGTCAATAGCACTAGTTAGTCTCATCCAGTTTCACAGTGCCCCTCCTGCCTGCTCACAGACTCTTCTGCTGGGGGTAGCCCCATCACTGTCACACCATCCCCTGGGGGTGGAAAATCAGGGTCACCAGCCAGACCCACTTGCTCCAGTTCCTTATCTGAATGCCACTACAGCTCTGACATTAATTTACTCTAAACCAGGCAGCCAGAGCCAAACTGAGTTTGAGCACAAAAAGACAAAATTGCAGCTTACACACACCAAAAAGCTATTCTCACATTCAAAGAGCTACAAACTCCAGACACTACAGACTTCAGATACCATCCAGGTACAGCAGATGCATGCAAAGGCCTTCTTAGAAAGGAACAGTAGGAAAGGCTTAATGATCTGCAGAGGCTCATCTGGCCAAGGAACAAGAGAGGAAAGCATTATTATTTAGATCCTCCATCCTTACTCCTCTCCTCAGATGTCCTCAGCACAAGTCTTCACTCACTGCAAAGAGAGGTGCACTATTTGTCTGCACAATGCTTACAAAGTCTCAGCACAGCCTGTCTTGGGATTACAACTCTGACTCAATCTTTAAGTTTTACAGCTCACATCAGCCTTTTAATACCTTGGCAAAGTTTTAGCTTGTTTCTGAAGATCATATCTCACAAAAAACAGTGGAGCACTAGATGCTTCTGCCATACCCTGCATCTCTAAGCAAATGAAGGTAAGGTGTCACCTCAGTGAAATTCCTGCAGAATAAGTAGCAGTGCTACATATTTAACCTTTCCTTCCCCTTTCACCCACCAACTCAAGTTTACACTTGAACCAGATTTTGTTAGTCTAGACACTGCTAGAGCCAGAATCATTAAGCTGTATTTCTCCAGAATAAGACCTCTGCAGATCAGGTGATGCACTTCTCAAGTCTAGAGTTACACCACAAGAGAAAAACCAAAGAAAATTATCACAGTTGCTTTCTGACCAGCAAAGAATCCTTCTTCACCAGCTGCCAGGAAATACTGAACACCAAAGAACACTTCCCATGGGCACCACCATGCCCTCAAGCCAAAGCCACCCAACATCCTGGTTCTACCTTAAGGCAAGGTCCACCTTTAATACAAACCAACTCTTGCCCTGCACTTTTTCCCCACATGCTGCTGGTTTTCTCCTATCAAATGTCTTTTTCAGAAGGTCAATAAAGATTACAGAGAGGTGCAATTATGAGCACACAGAACTGTACTTTGAAACCCTGCTCAGCCTGACACAGAGTAGTACCATCTTAAAATGTGCACAGTTAAAACTCAAGTTTGCTAAGTGATACAGACAAAAAGTCTCTGAAAGCAGGACAAACACTGCTTCAAATACACATCCATTTAAGTTTCTAAACAAGAAAGTTGCTTCAAAAGCCAGGTTTGAATGTCCCAGGAAAAGGCATACTACACTTTAATATAAGTTTCTGTTAACAACTGTGTGTTTTGTTGCTACCAAAGGTCTTTGAAGAAAAGTGTATTGTGCCATACACTTTATCAGAGCACACCCATAGAGATCTTCCTTGCTGCCAGGCAGATGACAGCTCCATGCCCCACAGATGAGAGAAGAGCACTCAGTACTGCTGGCTTGATTCCCCTCACCCCAGCAAAGCCATCCCCTGCTACTTCCCACTGACTCAGCTTGGGATAAGTGTTTGGCCTTTTTTGGTTTCACTTGATGGCATACGGCCCCAGTCAGAGCAGAAATGAAGCCAAATAGGAAACCCAGACTGCAAAGTCACCACTAGCACAGCTACAGCCATTACAGACATGGTGGGAGTTGTAGCTGCACAAAGCCAATTCTTTACTGAGCACAGCCACCTTCCCTGCAGACTCCAGGAGAGCTAGAGCATGCAGTGTCACCAATGAGGCCAGAAGAGGGGAGCCATCCCAAAGCACAGTTCAGCAAAGTGCAGTATGACCAGATCTTACCTCCTAAGCTTGAGGGGTAGTGCTGTAGGCTGAGCTCATCAGCATTACACAGGGAATATCCTGCACCTGGCAAACCGAATGAGGCTGATGACTCGTAGCTTGCTCCATCTTGGCCGTGCCGTGTCCAAAGCCTGCAACGTTTGTCAAGTTTGACCAGACAGCACTGGCCCCCAGCAGGGGCAGAAGGCAGGAATGGCCCAAGCATGGTGTGGCACCAAAGCCCCATGAAGGAAGAGCATCACTGTGGGAAGAGCCAAGAACACGGACTTGCAGACAGATGCAGTGACAGAAAACTAACCACAGAGAAGAAGAAAAGGGAGGGTGGAACTGGAAAGAAAGTGAGGGACTAAAACAAGGACAAGCAATAAAAACAACAGCAGCAACAAGTTTAGCCCAAGCTTAGCTCAGTAATTGTGCTACGCCACAGCAACGAGCCGTCAGGCAGATGAAATAAGCAGTCTGACAGAAGCTGTCTTCTCCAAAGAGTCCCTGTCCTATTTGCCTACAGTTCAGCTGGGAAGTTTCAAAATGCCCTCGAGTATCCATCCCATCATGCAGGATACTCAGGACAGTTAGAACCACTCTGATGTCAATGCCTCAGGAAAGGAGGGAGCTCCTCTTGGAGCAAACCCTGCCAAGAGCCCATGGCTCATTTTGAGAGGCAGCTCCCAGCAAGGTTAAGATGCTGTAAGTCTCTCCCAGCAGCCAGGATGGAGGAGGGGCAGGAGCACATGTTCCTTCCCCTCAAGAACAGGTTCAGCAGCGACCTACCCGGGCTAGCAGTGCCAAGGCAGCTCCTCCAAGAGCTGCAGGATTAGACAGGCACACCGTGAATAGGGCTTAGGGCAAGGACACTGTCAGTTCAGCAGGAGGAACTTGCCCAGCAATAGCCAGATCTCAATAGCATTTGTCAGCTGATGATTTGATTACATAAGAAAACTTTGTTTCAGAAAGGCGAGAGACTATATGTCTTGAATTCTTAAAGCAGAGTACCAATAGTCCTACAGCTCTTGAGATTGCAAGCTCATCAAGACAACAAACCTTCAGAGGCAGCTACTGGTTTTTTGTGTTACTAGAATACTTGCCTCCAATGCTAACAGAAATTCTCTCCACCCCTTCTAAGAGAGCTGCTGCACACATTAAATATTTTTCAAACCACTCAGAGCTTTAACATGCAGGATTCATTTTCATCGTTCAGTTTCTCTCCAGATCATGGGATTTCCCAAAGCAGTGTCACTCCACAGAACTCCAACACACTCAGGAGGGTGTGTGTCTGTCTAATAGCTGGACAGAGCCACTACGGCCACACAAAGGGCACCTGCTTGGTCTGTCACCAGAAGGCATTTACACACCTTTCAACCTAGGTCTGTTTCTCAGATAACATTAGCCTAAAACACAGCCAAATCTCATTCTTCTTTTGAAAGACAGGCAGGTAAGGAAAAAATAGGAGACTTTCTACAGCAAGAGAAGAAGAGCTTCATCATCAGCCTGTGCAAACTGGAAAACAACCTTTAAAGACTTTCAGCTACTTGCATTAGAAGCGGCATTTTGCTGCTGAAAAGTTACCTACAGAAGAGTCGTACTTTGCTTATATCTGAGCTGGTTAGTGTGCAGGGCATAGGGAGAAACAGTGTCTCAGCATGAAAACTCAGCCCATTTTACAGCCCAAATCAACTCCACAGTCTTAACAGGCATTAAAAACTTCAGCAGCTAAAACCTCTGGCGACTACAAACTCAGGCCAGAAACCCAAACCAAGTGGAGACTGTCACCCCCGCACACCCACCGCCAGAGCCCGGACGAGCCCGGCCAGAGCGCTCGGCAAGTGCCCGCTCATCCTCTGCCCCAGCAGCAGCCGCAAATTTTGGACACAGTTACTCATTAATCAGAGAAAAAACAACATCGGCAGCGCCAGAAACAGCACTGGCCCGTCCGGGCAGAAACTCCTGTGGTGCGAGAGAGGCAGCAACATTCCCGGCTATTACCGAGGAGTTGCGCCGCGGATGCGCGGCCGGGCTGTGCCCTGCTCCCCCACCCTCCCTCCAGCGCACGGACCCCTTTCTTTTGCGAGCCGCCCCCTGCCCGCTCCCCGGCGCTCACCGTGGTGGGACATGGGCAGCACCTCGTTGCCGGTGCCGCGGTAGTTGTAGATGACGGCGGCGGCGGCGCCGCGCTCGGCGGCCAGGCGGATCTTGTCGGCGAAGGTGCAGCCGCCGCCGCGCTGGATGAGGGCGAGCCAGTCCGGGGACCCGCCGGCCGGGGGGGCCCCGCTGAAGTTGGTAAGCGCGCTACAGGCATTGAAGGCGTCGGGGCTGTCGGGCAGCACCAGCAGCCCCTCGGCCGACTGTAGCGGCGAGTCCAGCCCATACAGGCCGCTCTCGCCCGCCTCCCAACCGCTCTCCCATGACACGTTCAGCCAGGCAGTCCACGCCGCTGCCGCAGCTGCCCCGCGGGGACAGGGCGGCGGGACGGCACAAAGCAACGCGGCCAGCGCCAGCAGCGAGAATCCCGACAGCATCCCAGCACGGCCCAGCGCGGCCGCCCGACCGCCTAAAGCCGCCGCCGCGGCTGCCGGGGGAGGAGCGGAGCCGCCCCCGCCGCGACCCGCCCCCAGCCCTGCGCGCCGCGCACTGCGCCGCTGCCATTCTCAGCGCCGCTGCCATTCTCAGCGCCGCTGCCATTCTCAGCGCCGCTGCCATTCTGAGCGCCGCTCCCCATCTCAGCGCCGCTGCCCATCTCAGCGCCGCTCCCCATCAGCGCCGCTGCCCATCTCAGCGCCGCTGCCCATCTCAGCGCCGCTGCCCATCTCAGCGCCGCTCCCCATCTCAGCGCCGCTCCCCATCAGCGCCGCTGCCCATCTCAGCGCCGCTGCCCATCTCAGCGCAGCGCCCGCCACCGGGAGCGGACCCTACCGCTGCTGCCGCTGCCGCTGCTGCCCGGGGAGCGCGGCCCCGCCGGTGCCGCGGGGAGTGCCCATCCGGCCATCCCTCCTCGCTGTTTTCTCTCCGGGCGCAGTGCGCCACCAACCCACGTTTGTCCCGAGGGGATACGGAAGGTCATTATTTGATCTGTGGAACTCACAACAAAAAGTCCTGTTTCTCCAGTGCCCTGCAGTTACTTTTGGGGCAGCCGGTTCGCATGCACCAGTCCCTTGCTCCAGCACTTAGACACTTTTGCCAAGTTTGCTGGCAGTCTTTGCAACCACGAGGGTGACATTCTGTAGAACCCTGCCAGGGAATTTGAGGCCACAAAGGAAAATAACATGAGAAGAAACATTTTGAACTCCTCCGGGAGTTTTGACTGAGAGGCCTTGCCTTCTATCAGCTGCTCTTCAGGAATTGCCCCCAGCCCCAGGAGACTTTCAAACACATCTCAAACACCACATCACTATGCACAGGCTGGAGCTCTGGGTGAGAGCCCATCTCTGAGAAAGGAATATTCTTGGGCAGTGATTACATGGCCCAGGATCAGCAACTCCCTATGCAAGCACCAATAAAACTAGAGTAAGCATAGAGTTCAACCTTTTCTCATACAAGTCAGCACCACTCAGTTTTTACCCCAGGCTTTGGGCTGATTCTGAACCTGTGTGACTGATAACCAGTACCGCATCATCTGCCTGTGCCCATTTTTCTTTCTTTTCCTTGTGCTAAGAGGAAATACTCAGCACACTGAGTATTATATGGCCAAGCCCAGCTCAGGTTTGAATTCCACCTGGGAACGGGGGCTTCAGAACCAGCCCATTCCCCCACTAGCCACAGGCACCTCAAAACCAACCCCTCCACCACTATCCACCCCACCAGCACAGCAGCTACAGGCTTTGGCAGCTCAGTAGCACAGGGAGATTGGTTTTGCTACTGCAATATCAGCATGCAGAGCAAGTAATGAAGATCAGATGAAGAAATTTGATCGAGATCAATATTGCTTACTAAGTGAACACTTTTTTAAGGTCCTAACCTAAACAAACCTTCATTTTCCCATTACACATTTAAGTAGACAACTTATTTCAACAGTATCAGCTCCAGCTATAATGAGAAGTAAATCCATAAGCAATCAGAGAAATATAGTTTTGTTTTGAAACCTGTTCCATGTAGGAGCAGGGAAAAAATTAACAGACCTACAAAAATACAACCAAGCTTTATGCAATCAATTGCAGAAATTTCAGACTCAAATGCCTACAAAATTTTAGGGATGTTTAGCTCTAGCATTTTCACTCAGACAAAATGAACCAAAGTCAAAGGTTGGAACCTTCTCAGATCTGGGGATTTTCAGCATAAAGCTTGGCCGCAGTCTCTTATCCATGCACACATTACAGCACATCATATGATTAAAAAGCACAAACATATACTGAGTGAAGAACGGATTGAGAGCAGCCCTGAGAAGGATTGGTGATAGAAGGAAGGATGTTGATTGAGAAGAAGCTCAACCAGACTTGCTTGATTTGGCAGGGAAGCCAGCTGCAAGGGGCCAGCAGTCCCTGTGAATCCTGGCCTGGTCAGGGTCTCCTGTGGGCCTGCGAGGAACAGGTCAGGTGGCTGGGAATACCCAGCAGAGCTGATATGTTTTAAAACCTGATGCCAATTGTAACTATTTGAGGCCACATATCTCACACTGAGAACTTCCTGGCTCTCATAATCAGAAAAATTAGGGGAAAAAAAAAGACAAGATCTATCTTGCAATCTGCAAAGAAAAAAACTATGCTGCAGACACCTGTAGATTCATGTGTGTGCTCTCACCTCAAAAAATACACTTGTGCCTTCAAAACAAACACTAACTAAACATCACTGTCTAAATTAATTTGTAACTTGTACAGGTAAAAAAACAGGACTAACTTCAGACACTTAGCCCTTTGCCTGCACTGTACCAAGCAGAACATGACAGCAGGGTCTTGCTGAAGTCAAGACTCGAATTGCATAAAATGTTATTTTTCTAATCGAATCTCTTGATCAGAACAACAATCACCCACAAACACCTCTGATTCCTGTCACAGCCTGGCTGTGATTCCCTGAACCAAACTTCAGAGAAAGAAATGACTGGGTGCCTGCACCCCTTCACTCACCTTGATGTGCCATCAGGAGAGTGTTGTTGCCTTTGCCTTGTGAATTGTAGATCACGGCTGCTGTTGCACCCCTTCTGGTCGCCACCTGAATTTTTTCAGCAAAACTGCAATTGCCTCTTTCAATCAGGGCTATCCACGGTGCTTTCATGACAGTGAAGTCAGTATTTTTGTCGCAGGCATAAGGATCAGCAGATACTGGAATGCCCACCACTCCCTGAGCACTAAGGCAAGGAGAATGAAAGCCATACAGGCCACATTCACAGCGCTCAAACACAGTCCTGTTGCTGGTGCTGTTGAAATAGAATAAACTGACAGAGGCCATCACAGAAATTGCTTCTGTAGCGTGGAATGAAATTAAAAAATCCATCAGGAGAATGAGAAACCAGAACCAGAACCTCTCAACTCGGTTCATTCCTTCTTCCCAGCAGCAGGAAACAGAGATATCCAGTGGTATTTTCCACAGCTGGTGACCACGGTGAGAGCACAGAATTCTGCCAAGTCCCAGTGGAAATCTGACACCAGCCAGGTGAGCTCCCGCAGTATCGGGAGCTCAGTGGATGCGGTGCCAGGTCTGAAACTGCAGGACATGCCCACTGTTTGTAGGGCAGCAGCTCAGGCAGCATGTCCTGCAGCCCAAACTTTCTGCTGCAGCCACACAATGCCCATCCTTGTCCCCCTCCTCCTCTCCCAGGATAGCACAAATTCCCCCTTGCATGAGAATGCTCAGATGCCACACTCTTGTTTCCACCTGAGTGTCACTGCAGAGGAATAGATCATATTTCATGCAGTTACATGAGCCCATGGTTCTCACTTCATGGTTGTCCCGGTTTGAAAGACAGGTAACTGCTAGGGAAAAGCAGGGCCTTCCCTTGAAACAGAGAAAGTAAAATCCTCTCCCTCTTAATTAGTATAATTTTGAAATTAAGGGGGGAGGGGTCTCAGACAAAGGTATAGGGATAGGAATAACAGTTCTTTCCTAGTGTATATATAACAAGGCAAACAAAACAAAAATTATGGAATTAATTCCAAACAGAACAGAGACTCAGTTTCACTCCTGTGGGCCGCAGGCAGTTTCCCCTTTGGTGCAGTTCCCGTCACAGCCAGCAGGGGCGCTGGGGGCTCCCGGCGGGCAGCGCAGGTGCGGTGATTCCCCCGCGGCTGCAGGGGGCGCTGTGGCGCGGGCTCGGGGAGCACGCGGTGATGGCGGCCGGGCCCAGACGGGAAGGGAGGGAAGAGAGGCTTTGCTTCAGGAACCCCGGGGCAGTGTCGGTCCTGGTGTTCCAACAGGACTCACGCAAACAGCACACTGGCAGGGCAGGGGTGCAGGGCATGCACAGCCTTTTCTCCTGCATGGGCAGAGGCATAAACTGCACCTGAATATGTGTCAATGCTTACATGAACATATTTGAGGTGACCAAAACTGGGAATGTGTGTGATGTCTGTCTGCCACACTTCACAGCTGCCAAGGCCCCGGGGGTTAACCCCCATACCCAGCAATGGCATGGCCTGGAGCTGGCAGCTGGGACAGGTGGCCACAATGGCTTGAGCCTGACTCTGTGTTAGCTGGAACTGATGGATCGGACCTGGCATATTCTGGTGGTATTGCTGGTGGCTCAGTTTTGCCTGTTGGAAGATGTCAGGGAGGTGTGCTTTCTCAGCTGGGGTAGCCAGGGGGTCTGCCACTCGATTCCCTTCTGCGATCTTGCCTGGCAAATCGGTGTGTGACCTCACATGCTCCACACAGAATGGATGTTCTCAATGTGAAGCTAAATAAATTAGTTTTGAAAGTAACCTGAAGAGATGCTTGTTCTCAATGTCTTTGAGAACTGCCTGCTCCACTCTGAACACTCCCCCTGCCACATAGGCTGAGTTGGTTACCAAATTAATTGCCTCTGAGAACTTCTCAAAGGCTCTCACAACTGCAGCCAGTTCAGCTACCTGGGGCAACCTCTCCACAAACTCAACATCAGCTTCCCAATGCTGTGTCTGGGGATTTCTCCAAGTCATCACCGACTTGTGGGATGCTCCAGATGCATCCATGAACACTGTGAGAGCTTTGAGAGGCTACAGCTTCTTTTCTCACAAGGAATGAGGTGGAAGTCCTCATTAAAGGGTTTGTGAGATGGGGTGTGGACTGATATTTGTCCACTGTAGCTGTCCAGAGATAACTGGAGGTTGGCATTGCTCTGGAGCAAGTGGAGTTGGCATCTCTTTGGTTAACCTTTCAGCAGAGTTCCTTCCCTCCTCAGAAAGTTTAACCAGGGGGTGAATACATGTAAAGTCACAACCAGCCAGCTCACACAGTCTCATCCTTGCCTTCTGAATCAGCTGAACTATCAGCTCTTGTGGTTTGGTGATGGTCTTGGATCTTTAGTGGGAGAGAAAGACCCAGTATGTGATTAAGAGTGGATCTTTCTGTTCCTCGATCCATTGGAATATAAAATCATGCAGGTGTGGCAGTTTTCCCAGGACAATGAATTTGAAAGGCTGATGACAGACTTCAATTCTGGTAACTTCTTCAAAGCCAGGCTCCACAGTGAATTTACAGATGAGTCTAGAGCCACAGGGATGCTCCCAGATTTGGGCATGGCACAGCCTGTCTGGGAACCAAAGGTTCCACCCTTTGCTGGGGGAACGCAACTAATTCTTCAGTCAGCTGCCAAGCTGCTTTTTGACAGGGCTGAGAGGATGGGCTGGGGTGATTATGAAATGGGAGTTGACTCCTGGTCCTGCCAACAGCTTCTACTACCCACTGTGTCCTGGGCTGGGGCAGTCAGCCCAACACAAACAAACCCCCATAGCGGGAGCAGAGGTGGGACTCCAGAACCTGTGGACAGTTGCTTTGCTTTCCAGGCAAGGAAGGCTTGAGCTGCTCCACTCCCCTTACTTGCTTTGGGATCACCATTACTTTTGGGGGGCAGTGCAGAGGGGAAGGCAGAAAGCATTGGCTTCCCTCACCCATGGGTGAATTTTTCCCTAGCATGTAGGGCAAGCCCCTGACAGAGATAAGATTTTTGACCTTTTTTCTTGTTTCCCCTTTTCGTCTGTAATCTATTTACAATAATTTGTTACTTTTTTTTCTAAAAGAAGCATTCTAGGTGATATCCAGTTTGGATTGGGAAGCGCTTGGGACCAGCAGTGGCATGGATGGGCTTGGAGAAGGCTGAGGACATCATTTGGGACCAGCAGTGGCATGGATAGGCTTGGAGAAGGCTGAGAACATCGTTTGGGACCAGCAGTGGCATGGATGGGCTTGGAGAAGGCTGAGGACATCGTTTGGGACCAGCTTTTCTTCCAGAGGCAGATGGCATGAGGTGGGTCCCTGTCTTCATGGCATGGATGGGATAAGGGCTTTTGGGAGATGGCAGCGAGCACAGGAGTATCCCGCTCTGGACAGCTGCTGAGCACATGGATCTGCCATGGCTGGCTGCAGGCAGTGGAACATGTCCTGCTCTCCTGCTCTCCTGCCAAGGAAGCAATGACTGGGCACCACTGAGCACAGCCAGTGTGGTCTAAGTACCATGGGTGGCTGGGACAAGGGGGACAGGAGCCTTCAGCTGATGGGTGGTTTCTGGTTTCTCTCCTTGAAGTTGCGTTATGTGGATGCTGAGGCTGCTCTGGGCTTCACCAGGGCTCTGCTGCAGCTCAGCACTGGACTGCAATAAGCCAAAGAAGAAATGGTATGACCTGTAGCAGAGACATTTTGGCAACAGCTCAAGTTTGCAGAATGCACACCTCTAAGGGAAAACATGACATCTCCCAAAAAATTAACTTGCTCCATAACTTCTGAAATTAAATCAATCTGGGATGACCCCTGTTGGGAATGATGAATCAGGAAAACCTTATAAATATGAGTGCTTCGCAAAAGATTTTGAAATCATAAGCGAGATAGAAATGGTAGCAGTTTTCGACTGTGGGGCTGAGAGCAACAATGTGAATGTTTGAGGCCTCCTTCCTTTGTTTTGACAATGCCAAATACTACAAATACTAAAGAAGCAAGCAGACATCCTCCCTAAGTATGACAGGAAAGGTTTAGAGATAAGAAAGCTGCAAAACATGGTAATATAGCGGTTCCTATAGGCTGCATGCAAATATTAGAAAATTTGTATCTTTTATTAGATTGGTTAGTGGAAATTAAAATATTCAACATAGAAGACAATTTATTGTGTTATAAACGGGAAGATCGCCCTCTTCTTACCTCTCCCACCACTCTCTTCCCCCTCTCTCTTACCTCTTACATTGTTCCCTCTCTTATCTCTGCCCCCGCTCTCTTTCCATCCTGCTCTGAGCTGTGGCTGGCAGCTCTCAGCAGGGCCCTGCATACCCATGCCCTTTACAATCAACTGCAAACTTCAAGACCAGAATATAGAGAGCTCCAGAGTTTGTCCTGACAACCGTCCCCCAGACAGAGAGTTTCACAGACCCCGAATAACATTTTTCAGCTTGCTCAAGCTGCAGCTCAGCCTTCTCTGAGCAGTTCTCTCCCCCACCTGCCTTTTACTTCAATACTGCTCCCTCTTTTCCTCCAGTGAGTTTCCAGCCCATCACAGTCTCCATCACACTGTAGCCTTCCTTCATGTCCCTCACCACAAGGAAGACTGAGCCTCAGGTTTAGGGACTCATCCTGTCACTGGCTGAAGAGCAGCAAAGTCTCAGAGGTCTGGTGGGATTTTAGTGTAATTTAGACCTGCTCTCCAGCCCTTAGCTCTCCTCACTGCTGAGTTCCCACTCTTTTTTCCTTGTCCTTCCAGCAGGATGAGGTCTGTGACTCCCCTTGACCCTCCTCACTCTTCCCAGACCACCCATCCACCTCAGTTAGGTTTAAGCTGAAGCTTCTTTGTCTTCTCAGGCACATCAGTCCAGTCGCCTCTGCAAGGAGCACCATCCCTAGAGCACAGCACACAACAGTGCAGTCTGGACCTGAACCAGCTCCCCTCCACCCATGACTTGGCTGTTTGTGGCAACTAAATGCTCCCTGTTTCCAGCTGTCCCTGCAGGATGGCCCCAGGGCAGAGACACACTCCCACTGTACACCCTGAAGCTTGGAGTGACAGTGGTCCCAGAGCTGAGGTTAATGGTGAGCACCCAGAGCTGTGGCTTGCAGTCAGTGCTCGAAGGTGTTGTGTTCTCATCTCTGGCAACTTGTGTGGATAACAACCTGTGATGCCAGGCCAGCACTGTCCCTCTGGGCAGAGACAAGGCAGAAGGGCTTTCCTATTCCAGAGGAATCAGCATTGAGCCTTAAAGGGTCTGGCAGGTGTGGAGCCAGATCTCACCTGCTGTTCAGGACCTGCAGCCAACCAACTGCCCCCACTTGCCGCACTCCATTCCACAGGGATAGAACTCTGTACAAGGGTTTCCATGTTGTTTTTGTACCCATGGGTATGGAACACAGAGTGCCAGTCATGGTGTTGTGCTTGCACACTCCTTCCTTTGTATACAAGATATATCTGTGCACACCCCTTTGTACAGATAAAAAAGCATAAAGATGGATAGAGATTTCCCACTAAGCTCTAACTTTGGCATAACTCACCTGTAAGTGGGCAGTCACGATTTTTTTCCCAATTCTGTGTGAGTAGGTGTCCAAGAGCAGAAGGATTTCTAGGCAGGAAGTGGAGTGACAACCAACCATGTAACTCATTGTAGTCATCAGGATGGGCTGCTTGTTCTTTAGGAATATGGCACAATGGAGACACGAGACTTAGAAAAATCATAGCTCTCTGTGGATTTGTGCAAAACGGGGAGCAGCAGAAACACTTTGTGTCTTTGTGCAGACACAAGGTCCAAGGAGCTGGGGTGGCAGAGGGTGACCTGGGCTGGTAGCAGGTCAAGTTCTGTGTCATGACAACATAGTGGCACAGGACAAAGCTAAAAGCATGCACAGCCACACTGATTAACACTTTCTGATGCTGCACATCCTATAGGAAAAGCTGCTGTCACACCATCTATTGGAATTTATAACTTTTATTTGCAATACTTTAGGTCCAAGTTTCAAACTGCAATATTTTTACACTCAAGACACAGTCATGCACAATCCATATTTCAATTTCCTATTGCTTCAACCACAATTTAAAATAACTTAATATTGGAAACAAAACCCAAAATCTTTAAAAAAAGGATGCTGAGGTCAATAAGATGGATCCATGCCATCAGCACATTTACAAAGTAAATAACTTAGTTATCTTTTTAAAAAGATCAGTTACCTCTTAATCCAAAGTTACAGAAGATTTTTCACTACACATTTGTTTTTTTCTTTCATATTTTTTCTGGTTTTTTTCTTTTTTTTTTTTTTTTTAACAGATAACACATCCTAAAAAAGGAATGTACAGCAAAATGAGATACGTTTCTGATAAACAATGAAAATGTAGGCTCCTTCTCTGTTTACTTTTGTTTGGATACCCTGAAGAAAAAAATCTAGCACATACCGGCACAGGTGTAAACTGGTTGCTTTGGACTACACTGGAATTTAGCACTGGTGACCTACTGATCCAGTAAAGAGTTGCAGAATTCTTTTGCACATCTTGAATCATGTGTTTGCAGGCACAGCATCTGCAGTGCTGACACACCAGTGCATGAGAATAACTGTTAACATTTTCCCACAGATTTTGGGCTCTGCCCAAGCAGGAGGTGCTACAGTCCTTTGCTCCTTGTTCCTGTGTGGAGCAGCTCCCTTCCTGCTGGCTGACTTGCTCACACTGAAGGGCTGAGGCTTTTCACTCTTGCTGTGCTACAGATGGATTTAGATGGATTTAGCAGCATTGATTAATATGGGGATACACAGAGGGACCAAAAGCAGTTGCCTTTGTACAGCTTAAGCTCAAAGGTCAAAAATCTCAAGAGACAAGGATGGAAGAGACACACTGCCTGCCTGTTTGCTGTGCTGACCCACTTGTGACTGGCACAGTTTTTTGTGAGACAGAGTGAGAAAAAGGGGCAGCTCCCTCCCACCCACATGGCCGTGGGACCCAGCCAGCCCTGGGGCTTGGGGCACTGTCAACACCTGCTGCTTTGGCAACCAGTTCAGCTGTCACTGAAAGCAACTACCAAATTCTCACTGACTACAGAGAGACCAGCAGTGCTTGAATTTGATCCCTAAGCCTGGGGTAGGGCTGGACACACACTGCATGCAGCAGTAAATGGACCTTTCAAAACAACCTCCTGCCCCTACTCCCTCCCATTTGCAGTGGTGTCACACCAGCCTGAGTCATCAGGCAGCCCTCAACACACTGACTTCATATGGCAGGCCCTGGGCTCCTGGAGGTTTTGCAAGAAAGGAGGTGGGGATTCCCTCCCCATATCAAGTTTCCAGATGGAAAAGCCTGCTGTGACCAGGCAGCTCAAAGGACAGAGAAATGAGGATCTCAACCACTTTATCTGTGCCAGTTATGCAGTCTTGGGCAGTCACAGAGCACAGGAGGAGCAAAGGGCACAGAAAGAGGGACAAAACTAGTCAAGTGCAAAGAGACCTGGGAAAAATAACATGCTGCTCACCTCACTCTTTAGGAAAGCTCTTTCCTGTTTCAGACCCCTGAGAGGCATGAAGGGCATAGAGGAGGTTACACATAAACAATACTCATGTTTTCACACACTTGCCCTCTCAGTGTTCCAGAAGAAATTGAATGAAATGTATTCTTCTCTCTGAGTTGTCTCATTTAGCATGAGCAACTCAGCACTAGGAGCTAAAGGGGCTGAAGCCTTAGGCCACAAGAGCTGACCATGAGGAAACTTTGATCAAACTAAAGTTGCTAACATGGACCTAGCTGAATCCAGCAGATAGAATCAGAGAACTGCAGAATACTTTATGTTGGAAAAGACCTCTGGATATCAGGGCTGGAATCTATTCTAGTGGCTGGCATCCATAAACCTGTAACACCAGGGAATTGTGATTCAAAAGTGTGTGCACATGTGTCTGACAGCTCTTCTGATCTGCATTCATGGCTGCCTACCCAGGCCATGGCACTCAACCAGGCTCCTTTTAGCTCTGTACCTAAGTTGGGCAAGGCAGGTGTTGCTTGCAAGCCTCCAGCAGGTGCAAAGATGGTGCCACCAAACAGAGCAGAAGGTACCTTACAGGTGCTGAAGCTGATGTGTGGTCTACTTGAAAACTGTGCAGAGCTAAGCCACTGTGATCACAGGCTATTAAATCAATTAGCAGTTGTCAATATCATTAACTAATGGTATTGCCCCCAGCTTCCTCAGTCAGGGTCAGATTCTTGCAGAACTCAAGTGCTTGCCTGTGGGTGAATTGCTAAGCAGCAAGGACAAGGTTTGCAGGCTTGTGCCCATGTGGCAGCCCAAAAGGCACCCATAGAGAGCATATGGGTACCCCTCTTTACTATAATACCTTTTTGGGTTTTTTTGTGATAACTCTTGTAACCAAAGGTACATGCAACTGTTGGTAGGTTCAGGCCAGTAATGGTTTGCAGGAATGATGAACACCTAGAATCATGGCAATCAGCTCTAAACTGCATCCAAAGAGAGACAGATAAGTGAGATTCTATAAATTTCAGTAAGAAAAATAAAATTACCCTGTCAACCCTTGGATGGTTTCTCTTGAAAGACAAAGGTTATCCTTTGTCTGCTTCCTGAAAACTTGGGATAAAATTGGAGATATTTATCTGGTATGGGTAGAGGAGAGTTTAAAAAAAATGAGATAATGAACACATATTTGTAAGTCTTCACTAACCCATCATTAAGTTGCTACACATCTGGGCATGAATGAACAGTCCAAGAGGAAACTGGAAGGAAAGGAAACCAGGAAGGTGTATGGACCACTTACTTGGTAGCACTTAGCAAGGCAAAGCCAGCACTAGAGTGCATGTCCTAGGTGTCAAGCAAAGAAGCAATGGCTCCTGCCTTTCATGGTAGATGTCACAGGGCTCTGTCTGGCTCTGACTCAAAGAGTGGCTCTTTGCTCACTAGATTTGCTCAGGATTGGACTAAGAAATACAAGTATTTACATGGCTCAGTGTGAGGAATAGTCAGTAGCCACACCTAGGATTACATAATGGAAATAACTGCTATATGGGCAATGGAGTACTGTGACATTTCCTACAACTGGAGGACAGGAGACAGGTACTTCCCTTCTCGTGGTGACTGGAATGTGCTTAATTTTTGGTGGCAGGACACAGGGAAGGACTGACTCAAAGACCTGCACAAGTACAGTCACTGACCTCAAAGAAACTCAGCACAGCTCTTGAGTTCTTTTGTGTGTCGTGGAGCAGCCAACCAGTAGCCAAAGATCAAGAATAAATACATATATATTTACAAAAGCACTGGACACAAGAAGTGAGAATGTAACCCAAGTTTGGGATCCAACCCTGAGAACACTGTAAGATCCAGCCCTGTGCAGGTTCCCAGGAGTGCATGCAGGAGCTGTATGGAATTTTACATAGGTATGGTTATCTTTTTTTCTCTTTTCTTAAATAAATAAACTTTTCTGTGCTTCTCAAACTTCCCTGACTTTACTGCTACCATGCTTCTGTCCCAAAACACAGTGAGCTATCAGCTCATTTTCACACATCTTCATTGCAGGGATGGGAATCATAGTCAAGTTATTGGATAGGGTATTTCACTGTTTAATTTAAAAATTAAGACAATTAATCAATCTTTTAAAACCCTGTAATAAAAGTGTCTGAACTTTTAGTTTTCATTTTGCAACAGAAACAGACTATTTCAAATACTTCAAAAATATACATAACTAATTGCTTGATCTGAGGATAGCAGTCAGAAAACCCAAGGTGACTCCAGACATTTTACAGTATTTGTCTTTTCTCTTTCTTCAAGGCCAATGCTATTGTCAATCCTAATATACTCTGTGAGCCCATAAATAATGTACAAGACCTGACCCTCTCAGGACTGGATTTTTGTGGGTGTCGTTAGGTTTTTAAAAAATATTTGTGTCTTTTCCACATTTAATATCCAGGCTGGGAGGATACAAACAGAGCTGCCATCTTTCAGTATTAGTGAGTGTGAATCAGCACCAGAGACTGTCCCAAGGACAGAGGCACAGGGATACTGGTGCTACATTCCCTGCATGTCATACAGTCTCAGCTGGGGAACTACACTCCATGCTGAAAACTGCCACTGGCAGAGATTATTTCTGCTGAATCTTGTCTGCCTCCCAGGAATTGGTTTTAGAAGAAAAAAATCTCTAGATTTGCTGATACAAAAAAAAAAGGAATATAATATTTAATAAAATTAAAAGTAAGGCCTCTTAGGACAGGGGCTGTCTTAAAAAAAGTCAGGGCCAACAATATTCTGTATGCTGAGGCATACACTGGTTAGAAAAAAAGTGCTACCATTTGTTTTCCTTATTTTCCATACCTGTTAGAAAGTTCTGGTGGTGGGTTTGTTTTTAAAGTAGTGATGCTGAAATACTTATAGGTCAAGGAAATAAATAGGAAATTCCCCCCTTCCCCAAACAAATAGAGCAGCTTGTCAACAGAAGTATTTAGACTGTATGCCCAGCAAACATATGCCATAACAAAGTGCTTTCCTTTTAAAGGATGGCTGTCGGTTCTTTTGTGAATAGGAAAAAAAAAAAAAGATATAATGGATAAAGAAACTATCACTCATTTCTTCACTTCTTACCGGAATACAAACATGATTCATCCTGATGAGTGCTTTACACATTGAGGGCAGCCCATCTCCAGCCCAAATTACTCTTTTGCAAGGAAGCTTCTCCCACAGACACAGATCTTAAGCTGACAGACAAAAATGGGACCTCACGAGAGAAACAAAGTCTTTTAAACAGAACAGAATCATTCAGGTTGGAAAAGACTTCTGAGCTCATGGAGTCAAACCATCAACCCAGCACTGCCAAGTCTACCACTAAACCTGTCCCCAAGTGCCCCATCTACAAATCTTTTAAATCCCTCCAGAGATGGTGACTCAACCACTGCCCTGTGCAGCCTGTTTCAATGCTTGACCATCTTTTTAGTAAAGAGATTTTTGTTATATCTAATCTAAACCTTCCCTGGTGCAACTTGCAGCCATTTCCTCTTATCCCATTGTTTGTTATCTGGGAGAAGAGACTGATTTCCCCTTTGCTCCAACCTCTTTTCAGGTAGTTGTATACTGCTGGCTCATGTTCAGCTGCTCTCAATCAGCACTCCCAGGTCTTTTTCCACCAGTCATTTTCCAGACACTCTTTCTCCAGCCTGAAGTTGCAGGGGATTGCTGTGACCCAAGTGCAGGATCTGACACTTTGCCTTGTTGAACCTCATCCAGCTGGCCTTGGACTAGCAATCCAGCTTGTCCAGATCCCTCTGCAGAGCCTTCCTGTCCTCCAGCAGATCAAGATTCCAACCCAGCTTGGTGTTACCTGAGGCTGCTCTCAATCCCCTTGTCCAGATCACTAATAGAGGTATTAAACAAAACTGGCCCCAGTACCCCTGGTGCACCACTACCGATAGCCCCAGATGGATGTCACATTCCCCAAGATTCTCCAGGGTCAAGCCATCCATCCAGTTTTTTTTACCTAGACAACAGTGTATCCATCCAAGCCATGATCAGCCAATTTCTCCAGGAGAAAGCTGTGGGAAACACTGACACGGGCTTTACTAAATTCCAGGTAGACACATCCATAGCCTTTCCCCTCATGCCCTAGGTAGGTCATACTGTTATAAAAGGAGATCAGCCTGGTCATGCAGCATGTGCCTATCACACACTCACTCTAGCCAGGCCTGATCCCATGCTTGTTCTGTATGTGCCACGTGATGGCACTCCAGATGATCTGCTCCATGACTTCCCAGCACTGAGGTCAGGGTGACAGACCTGTAGTTCCCAAGATCCTCCTTGCAGATCTTTGTGTACAACAGCGCCACATTTGCCATAATCCAATCACCTGGGATCTCCCCGTTAGACAGAACTGCTGGTAAATGATGGAAAGGGGCTCAGTGAGCTTGGACACTCCTGCTGCAGCTCTGGCCCAAAATGGAGGAATTCCTTGCCCTGGGCACACTTTCTGCAGGTGTACCCATGCTACCACCAGGACTAGCCTAAGAGCAGGGCACAGCCTGCTGCTGACACCTGGCTGGCAGCACAATCCCACCAGAGCTCTGTCTGGGCTGCTGCACGGGTTGTGATAGGTGCAGAGCTTAGAGAAGGCTTTCTGTTGGGTGGACACCATTGCTGCCTGGCAGGGCTTCAGGCACCTTCCTGCACACTCTTCTGCACCATCTGTTGTGCTATGGCCTGTTTGCCTGTCCTGACCACTCCTACTCCCCAGGGGCATCTTTTATGGGGGGGAAAACTTGGAAGCCATTGTTCTGAGTCCTGTCAACCACTGTCACTCCAGCTGTGGGCTCCTGGTGGCTCCCTCAGCTCCTCCTGATGTTCCCCCAGTTCAGGAAACCAGAGCTGCTCGCCTCAGCATGCTATTTGGCCATCTGAAAAATTGAACCTGTTGTGCTTCCCAGTAAATGAAGAAAAGTTAATTTCTGTTTAGCTGTGATAACTCAAGGAGGTCTGTCTCTTCTTGTTGTCCCTGCCAAGGAGACTGCAATGGCCAGTGCAGGCAAGGGTAGCAGCAGTAAGGACATTTGCCACACAGAGACTGCAACTAAACAGAATGCCAAAGCTAGACATGCTCCTGGGCTGATTCAAAAACAGCCCAAGCATCCTTCATTCCCGATGGCCAGACATGAAGGTGGTGAATGCCTTAAAGGCTACTTAACCCTTTGCAGGACCAGGACAACATGAAGATCTATAGCAGAAAGCTGTTTTTGCTTACTCAGTTTTTTTGCTCATGTTGCTTCAGTTGCTGTTTTGAAGATCTTGCATGAGTTGTACTCCTAAAACACCATGCAAATGCTTTTACTGAGTGACGAATAAATAAAGCACAAATTGCATACTGAAAGTATTCTGGTCCCTTCAAATCCGCTGATTAGTCAAGCACAATCCTCAGGCACTTCCCCAATTTCCTCTCTTGCAGCAACTCCAGCTTCATTGTCCAGTGCTTGCCATAAGTAGGATAGCAAAAACCAAGCTAGCCTGATGCCTCCAAGTAATTCTGTAATGCTCTTTGCATTTCACACCTTTGTTCTTGCTCCGTGCACAACTCCAGGTTTTAAGGCGCTTTCTTCCAGAGCTGGCTGCTGCACTGGCTCCTGCAGATCTGAAATGTGCAGGTTGCTCTCCACGTCAGCTTTGGTTCCCAGGGCAGAACTCCCGTGCCTAGAGGACACTCACCTGTGCAGGAGCCTGCAGAGCAGCCTGGTCCTGTCGCCCTCTGCCGAGAATTCTACAAACCTTTCCCAGGAGCTACAAGGCAGATGTGAGAACAGGCACCCTCACAAGCGACACCACCGCTCTGCTGTGTTTGCTCTTTTCTACTCCTGCAGACACTCAAAATGCCAATCCCACCAGGCTGCACATTTCTCAGCACGGCCACGACTTCTCTGGAGAACAGCCCCCACACAGTTTGGCTCTGAGACAGGAGGATTAGTCCTCTCCCACCAAGAAGCATCCACAGCCAGGCTGCTGCCACTTGTTGCTACTATCACTTCCTTCCAGCCTAGCCCTGCAGATGCTCAGGCTGCTCTGGACTCTGCCAGAGCTCTACTGGGGTTCAGCCCTGGGCAGGCTGGGCCCACTCTACCCTCACATTGCTCTGACAGCTTTGCATCAGACAAACCTTTTCTGAGCACACTGACTGATCTTTCTGCTCTTTCAGCTGCATAAGACTCTCATCCAGGCGAAGAGACTGCAGTTAGGGGTACAAATACAATTGGCAAGAACCTAACCACTACACAAACCCAGCTGAACAGCTGTATCTCCACAGGATGTTTTGTCTGTCCCACTCATCATTCCTTTCCGGTTGGAAATGCAATTGCACTTTCTTCCCCATGTAGGAAGTACCACAACTGGGCAAAAACTGGCAGGTGGGCCATATTCAAAAGGCAGTCTAGAGATAATGAATGAAGAATTGCCCTTCTCCAATTCCAAACCATACCAAAACCCCCATAAACATGACTTACAATGTTAAGAAAGAACAGACAATTTAAAAGTGAATGTACAGCTTATTCACAGGGTGAGAAGGAAGAGAATCTTCCAACTGAATTTGCTTTACCTTGGAAATGATTGAGGCAGCAAAGCATTTTCTGTCATTACCTCTCTGTCCTTAGCCCCGATTCATCTTAAAAATAAATTAAGGAGCCAGAAAGCAGGAAGAAGACAAATGATAATTTTTTACTCCTTGAGGAACTGGGGTGGTCCTACCACCATGACTGTGACTGTTGGTTTGTTCATCCATCCATCTGTCCCGCAGCATGAGAGTTGAGGTTTTATAGAGTTTGTGTTCTCAGTCCTGCTCCAAGCTGGCAGGGCAGAATGCTGACCTGCAGTGCTAGCGGCTGCTGTTCTTAATTGCTTCCTTTGCTGCAATGATCAGAGGAGTCAGGCTTGAGAGCGGCTTGGCTAGTTTTAAAAATGGATGCTGCCCAAATGGAAAAAAAAAAGAAAGGTACCATTACTTTCCAAACACACTTCCTCACAGGCTCAACTAGGATTCCAGTTGTTACCAGAAATAGGACTGAGGGGACCATCTGCACTTCCACCTTCGTGTCCAGGACATTGCTAGCACACACAAACAAGGCCCACACGCCTATCAATCCATTTTTGCAGGTGTCTTCAGCTTGCTGGGATTTTTGCCCTGTCAGTGCTCTGGGAATGCTGCTTGCTGCCCGAGCTTTGCTCCTTTCAGGAAACGTAAAAGACTCACTTAGGTTTCTCCTTTCTAAAGACACAAACTTTTAACTTGTCAAAAAAGATATGTGCAAGTCATTCCTCAGGAAACTCCAATACCTCTAAGAAATGTTTAACCCAGAAGGATTTAGGCACATGTATTTTCACAAGACCTGTATGGAGGTACAGGTTTTCAGCAGCAAGTCAGGAGCAGGGAGACAAGTGGCAGAGTGCTGATGGACTCAGCTCTGAATTGCACAGAGAGTAGTGTCTATCCTTCTATGCCCTGGCCCTCCTGTGCTGCTTGGCACCTTCCTTCCCAGCAGGGACAGTCAAGTGGCATGTTCTGCAGCTCCCTCTCTGCCACAAAATCTGGCAGCAAACCTTGAGCAGCTTGACTGTGCCAGGAAGCAAACAGAGCTGGGACAAGTCCTGTTCAGCTGTCCTTGTTTGGGTAGCAGAAACCTCTAAAAATGGGGCTTAGTAGCAAAAACCACTAAGAGAGCAGGAGGGACAAGCCGGGGCCCCCTCTGAGTTCACAGTAATCTCCCCACAGCCAAATCTCTGACAGCTTGGCTGTGACTGCTTTTACTGGGTTCCTCCCCCACATTTCAGGACTCTCTACCTGATACCATTCTACTTCAGTTCTTTTGTCAAGAAGTAAAACTGAATTTACTCCCAAAAGTATAAAACAGGGCCACAGAAATGGCCGGGAGATGGAACACATCTCCTCTGAAGAAAAGCTGAGAGAGCTGGGCTTGTTCAACCTGGAGAAGGACAGGTCCTGCAGGGTCCAAGAGGGTTTTTGACTCAAAGACAATCAATTTAGATTTGATCTAATCAAGAAATAGTTTACAAGAAGAATGGTGAAACATTGCCACAGGTTGCCCAGGAATGTAGGAGGAAGTCCATACCTAGAAATATTCAAGGTCAGAGCAGATGGAGTTCTGAACAACATGACCTAGTTTAAGAGATCCTAGCTCAGTCAGACTAGACTGAGACCTTTAAAGGCATCTTCCAACCCAAACCACTCTAGGATTGCACTTAGCTTTTGGGGGGGCAGGGGTTGGCACCTGATGCCTTTATTTGACAAGAAAACTGAAAACTGATCCCTTGCACATCTATTTCACCTGCAGCTGCTTCATGTCTTACCTGCAGAAGCTCCTTGGCAGATCCTCGCCTGTCCACATCCATCTCCAGGCAGCAGTTAAGAAAGTCTCGGAACACAGCCGAGAGTCGCTCTGGGTTCTGCAGCTCCGGTGTCCCATTGGTAGCTATCAGATACAATGCCTGGAGACACAAAAAACATAAGATTGTTTCATTCATACCCAGAAATATTCACATAGACCCTATTTTTATGCTCTAATCTCCACTGGCAGTTTCTTCCCTGGCAGAGGGCTGGAGATGACTTTCACATATCAACAACAACAACAAAAAAACCAACAAAAAAGCCCCCAAAAATACTGATGCAGTCACAGCTATTACAACATCAAAATGATCTTGTCTTCACAGGTGATTTCATTGATTGACTTAGTAGGAACTACATCAGAACATTTTACTTCTCCAAGTATTGACACAGTTTTACAGGCAATTTTAAAGAGTCAGTGTGGTCTGAATATATTATTTCAAAGGATTATTACACAGAATGCATCTCTGCAGTGCCCACTGGTCCCTAAAGTATGGCTTCTATAAAACAAAATTCATCAAGTTTTTTTCTGTTTTTGATAAAAAATGGCTACTGGATTAAAAAAAGATAAATCCATCAGTTTATTCTTTGGATAAAAAACCAGAAACACTTGGAGTCTCATGTTCAACAGACACATCAAGTTGCATGTACAAATATAGTATGATGAAAAGGCATAATGGGGCAGACAAGACGCAGCTTCAACTGTCTTTCAGCAGTCTCTAAATTCCAAATCAGCTTCACTTATGTGAAAAAACTTTTAACAGTTGCATCAGAAAAAAAAGTAACTCCATTGCTCTGGCAACCCTTCACTAGTCTAAGAATTCTCCATGGTAAACAGCTCTGACCACCACCCAGGGATCACATGACTATTTGCAGGCCTCAGATGAGATATTAACTCTTTCACTGCACCCATGAGACTTGCAGACCTTCAATTCTCTCTGGAGTGAGAGAAAATGACAGAGTGAAGACACGTAGAGAAACAACATGAAGACCCCAAGGTCAGTAAAGAAGTCGGCTCCCAGATGGGAGGAAAAATGAGGAGATGCCTTAGGCCTAGGCTGAAATTCTCCTGTAAGCCATGGTGATGGACTATGATATATTGAATGTCCCTATAAATCATGGAGAAAAGCATGGGGGGCTGGAGTGTTCACACTGTAGACATGAGCAAAGGCATCCATGCTGAACAAGCAGATGTTGAAGTAGATGTGATCCCATGAGAAGTTTGAACAGAGAGAGAAAGAGGAGTCATGAAGACCCTTTGCCCCCCAGGGAAAGAAGATCTCTCTTCCCAGAGATGATCTCAGACACAGATAAAGAGAACTTGCTTTTGAATAGCTCATCCTTAAAAATAGCACCTTTTAAGTTTGATATAGCCCATGAACACAGCTGTGGGAATGCTGCAAAAGATGAGAGGGACTTCACAATTGCAGATTTCGGGGCAGCTGCTATTTGTGAAAATTAAAAGCCATGAGAGAACTGTTTTCTTGAGAAGAAGTCTCCATAGCATAACAAGAGAGACTCATCTCCCTAAGTGAATTGAAGAAAGACTATTCTGGAGGTGATAAACTGACTGAATTCTTTGTGTATGTTGTCAGTGTGAAAGAAAAGAGGGTGAGGGGGGGAGGAGGAGTGTCCTGAAAGTTTGTGTTGGAATACAGGATGTAGCCAGAAATGTGTATTCTATCACCATCTGTTGAAACCGGGTGGGGCAGAGGCCCTTATCTCCATGGCACATATTATCTGCTAATGGGCCATCTTTAAGACCAGGTGGGGCAATCATCTTTATCTTTCCCACAAATCTTATCTTTTCATCCTCCCTTCAGAAAGATATCATCTGCTAATGGGCCATTAAGTCCCACTGTATGACTGATAAAATTACATCATCCCATTAGCAAATGCTCCAGCTAAGGAGAAGAGCCAAGCCTTTCCTACCTAAATAAAAACTCAGATTTTGGACACCAAGATACCTTTCCACTAGATTCCAGAGGAAAGCCGGAGCTTTCCACATTATCCCCAAACCTTCAGAAGAAAACTGCACACTTCTACAGAACTACTGCTTCAACTAAACCACATGTGCCACTACAAGAAGACTGTAACTAACATTTAATCAGACTGCTACAAACACCCTGACTGACAGAGTGTCAAGCTGCATTCTGACTCTGTCAGCATTTTAGGATTGTTCTTTGTAATACTGTATTTCTATTTTAATTTTCCTAGTAAAAAACTATTATTCCTAATTCCCATTTTTTTGCCTAAAACCCCTTAATTTCAAAATTATAATAATTTAGAGGGAAGGAGTTTACATTCTGCGTTTCAAAGAAAAGCTTCTGCCTTTATTGGTAAACACCTGTTCTTCAAACCAAGGCAAGTTTTATTCTGATTATTATTATTCTTTTAGTTCTATTAATAAAATTTTTCTTTAAAAAAAAGAAAAGGTGACTTCTTCCCTCCTTTACCAAATGTCAAATGTGCAAAACCAGCACACTTTCTAACAGCTGACCTGAGGTTTCTTGAGGAACCCTAATCAACATTAGAGATTAAGGAAGAAGGGAATTTTCAGCATCCAGATCAATAATGCTAATTCTTTTTACCTGTTTTTGCTGCCTTATACAAGGCAACTGCATTTTTTGCAAGTGAAATACGGGTTCACAGAAATCAGAAGCAAAACTGTGATGTATAAAGGTCTCTGCTGGGACAAGAGGGCTGCAGTGACAGAGGCCTAGTGCCACCCTGCTAGCTACAGTCCACTGCTCATCCAGCACTGCTCTGAATCCAAACCTGTTTCTTTCTTATCCACCCTAAAGAGGTGACACAGTGCACAATACTCCGCATGTGTGCCCTGGAACCAAAAACCACAGGGCACCTACCAAACCAAAGGAAGTATTCCAAGAAAACTCAGGAATCTTCTTCAAAAAGAGTGAGACTTGTATAATTGAAAGAGTGAAATTTGTGTAAGTGACGTATTCTTTTCTTAAGCAGCTGGGAGGAATGTCCTGACCCTTCTGTAGTTTCTTCTGTCAGTCTGCAATACACAGTCTGGGTGCCACAAACCAGAGAAAGCACCATCTTATGGACAAAGCTAAGGATCATGCTCTATTTTAATTCTAGCCTTAACAAAAAGTATCTATGTATACTTACAGGTAAAAATTAATTTTTTCATAAATTCCCACAGGAAATAACTGTGCAGCATTTTGTTTTAGCTGTCACTCATGAGGTTTTATCCTGGTAAATACATTCCTCCACTACTACACACTCATTTGGTGTAAGAACTGGCATTTCATTTTAAGACACTGGGATATAACTGAAAACTTCAAAATACACTAGTTTACTACAAGTATCTGTGCTAAAAATACTTTTAGTAATGTGTCTGATAATAAATAATTATTATATTACTAGAACCAGTGATCTTTCCTGGAAGGCTCAGGAAAGCTTCAATCAACACTGGTCTGACACTGAAGAGAGTTTTGTGCCTGCAGGTACAGCTCCAATACTTATCATAAACATTCCCCAACTGGAGAAGCATAGCACTTGAAAATTTTTGAAATTCAGAGATACAGTTCAAAGAGAGTTCAAAAAGGGCATGAGAAATTTCAAGCATTATTGAAGGCCAAAGTGGCAAGTGTCTGCACAGGCACATGCCACTTTGCCCCTGAGGTTGTCACAATGATGCAATCAAAGCTACAGCAGATGCAGATGTGCTGTAGGAACATTTTTACAAGTGGGCCTTTGTAGAAATAGTTCAAGCTGATGTGAATGTGAATTAGCTGCATTTTGGCCACAATAACCCCCTGCAAAGTTACAGGCTGGGGATGGTGTGGCTAGAAAGGGACCTGGGGATACTGACTGACAGCTGACTGAACATGAGCTAGCAGCGTGTCCTGGTGGCCAAGAGGGCCAACAGCATATTGGCCTGGACCAGGAGTAGTGTGGCCAGCAGGACCAGAGAGGTCATTCTTTCCCTGTACCTGGCACTGCTGAGGCCCCACCTTGAGTGCTGTGTCCACCTCTGGTCCAGTTTAGGAAGGACATTGAGATGCTTGAGTGCATTCAGAGGAGGGCAACAAGGCTGGTGAGGGGCTTGAAACACAAGCCCTGTGACAGACTGAGGGAGCTGGAGTTGTTTAGCCTGGAGAAAAGGAGACTCAGTGGTTACCTTACCACTCTCTACAACTTCCTGAAAGGTGGGTGTTGTCAGGTGGGGGTTGGTCTCTTTCACCAGGCAGCAGCCAACATAACCAGAGGACAGTCTCAAGCTGTGCCAAGGGAGATACAGGTTGGATATTAAGAAGTAATTCACAGAAATAATAGTAAAGTATTGGAATGCTTTGGCTGGGGAGGTGGTAGAGTCACCATCTCTGGTTGTATTTAAAAAAAGACTGGATATGGAACTTGGTGCCATGGTCTAGCTGAGGTGTTAGGGCATGGGTTGGACTAGATGATCTTGGAGGTCTCTTCTAACCTGGTTATTTCGTGATTCTGTGAATGGGATTTTATCTCATGGAAGAGAAAATATGGCACAGATTAGAAAGACAGCAGTATCTGATATTTCACCCTACCCTGAGAGGATTTTCATTAAGGTAAGGAGGTTCTCCTTCCACCATTTCTATTGCCATGATCCCAAGTGACCAGATGTCCACTTTGGGGCCATATGCTTTTCTTGTTACAACTTCTGGTGCCATCCAGTAAGGAGTCCCCACCATTGTGCTCCGTTTACTCTGCTCAGGGGTGATCTGAGCACAGAAGCCAAAATCAGCTGAGGAGAAAAACAAATACTGTTAAAGCCAGCTTGAATTCCAAAATCAAGCAAAAGAATCCCCACTAAGAACCCCCGTCTGAGAGTGCAATGTGGAATCTAGCTGGAAAAGCAGCCATGCTGTGTTTCCTCGGGGCTGTAGTAGCCAAGGTACTATGGAATTGGCCACTTAAAGAAATCCTCAAGTTTCATCCACTGGCTTTTACTTAATGACTAGAAGATTTAGACTGTAACTCCCTCCACTCTGTAAGGGTCATACACAAAGCAAAGCCACTCTTGACACCCTGTTTCTCTCTAGACCTCGCTGCACATTGCAGCTGTGCCCTCACAGCAGGGGTCCAGGCACTCCCACCAGCATCACTTCTGGTGACTGGCTGTCACTCAAAAGCAATCCCACACCCCACATCCAGGAATGCTGCACTTAACCAAGAATACCTACTCAATTTGACAGATCCATCCATCCCTAGAAGAATATTGTCACTTTTGATGTCTCTGTGGATCACTTGGTTGGAATGAAGGAAATCCAGGGCTTGTAGGCACTGATAAGAGGAAAAAACAAATATAAGGATAAAAATTCATTGCATGATTTCATCACAAAAGGAAGAAAATAGCTCTACAAGATTTCCTTTCTAGGGGAATGTCAAGGAATGGCAGAACACAGTGCAGTCAAGAGAAGAGCTTGCTGTTCAAAACTGTTAGTCATGTCTTTCCAGGGGAAGGCACATACTAGCTTTTGAAAAGGAAACATCAATTGTTGCTACATACTGTCCCCTGCAAACACAGACAGAATGATATCTACTGCAGTGGATCAGCTCCTTCTTCTCCATTTAATGACAACACCACAGAAACAGAAGAATAATCTTGTCCACACAAACAGAAGCACAAGTAGGATCCCTCACCTCCCGACAGACAGCAGCTATCTGTCCTTCATCCATACATGTCTCCGTGACAACATCGGTTAAAGAGCCTCCAGCCAAGTATTCCATCACCACCCACAGTTCATCACCAACAAGGTAGCTGAAAGGAGAAAACAATGCTGTGGAGATGAATGTGCATAGCTAAACTAATGAATAATCATAACCTACAACTGATACTTGTCTCCAGGTCCCCTGCAAATGAAGGAAGAATAAAATGAAAAGGACATTCCTTCTAGGCTACACAGTTCTTGGAATATGCACAGGCTACATGAGAAACACACATCCATGAAAAAGGAGATATTTTAGATGACAAGCAAGTAAAGATTGCACTTTAGTAAGATAAGCAAGCAAAGATAAATCTGGAACCAGGACACATGCCACCAGCTGGTTAATCATCTTAACCATGAATTCCACCATTAACCCCAGGAACAAGGCAACATTTTAAAGTTATAACTTTCAAAGTTATCCATGAGCCCTGGTTTTAAGGACAGGTATCTGTCAATAAAGGCAGAAGCTTCCCTTTGAAATGGAGAATGTAAACCTCCTCCCTCCAAATTATTATAAATTTGAAATTAAGGGGCTCTGAGGCAAAGATATGGGAATTAGGAATAACAGTTCTTTACTGAGAAAATTAAAATAGAAATACAGTATTACAAAAAACAATCCCAACCCTGACAGAGTCAGAATACACCCTGACACCCAGTCAGTCAGGGTGTTGGTAGCAGTCCCATTAAATGGTGGCTACAGTCCCCCTGCAGTGGCAGGAATAGTTCAGCTGAAGCAGTGCTCTTGTTGAAGGATGCAGCCTTCCTCCAAAAATTGAGGGATGATGTGGAAAGGTCCATCTTCTCCTCCAGAATCCAGTGGAAAGAAGGTAACTTGCTGTCCAACAGCTTCGTTTTTATCTAGGTAGGAAAGGCTTGGTTCCTCCCCCTGGCTGGAGCATCTCCCAATGGGATGATGTAATTTTATCAGTCATACAGTGGGACTTAATGGGACATCAGTAGATGATGTCCTCCTGGAGGGAGGATGGGTTGTGAGAAAGATAAAGATGATTGCCCCATCTTGTCTTAAAGATGGACCATTAGCAGATGGTATGTGCCACAGAGATAAGGAATCACTGCCCCACACAATTTTAATAGATGGTGATAGAATACACATTTCTGGCCACATCAACCCAACACACCATGGGTGGAGAGTGTGCACCACTGAGAACAGAAGTTGGTCATATGTTCAGAAAACTTTGCAAAACATACATTCAGAAACAAGAAAGGCCATTAAAAAAACTGTGCAATTAGGTGTTTCTGGAAACAAGAACTTAGTATTCCTGGCATCCCCAGCAATGGAAAATAGTGAAAACAGCCCAAAGGAATTTCTAGGATGGTTTGTCAGCACTTTGAGTAAGACATAGAAAATCTGATCAACTTAAAAAAAAACCAAACCCCAGAACAACAAACAACATGGAAATATTTGGCACATGGAGCTGACAGACTGTTGTTTTAGTAGGATATAGCTGGTCCAGGTTTTTAAAACAGACTTCAAACTATGTATGCCAGAAAACACTAATGCAGAGCCAATGCAATCTCTTCCCATCCACTGGAGATGAGTAGAGAAATAATAAAAGAGCTCCACATTCTGCAGTGATCAAAGGGATTTTTTAATCTTTGGCCTGCAGTATGTAAACAAACATTCACATGATAATACCAGAACAACTTACCTGTCTAAATAGTTAACAATATTGGGATTCTTATTTTCCCTCATGACCAGGATTTCATTGATAATTAGTTCCTTTTTGGGCTGCTGTTGGAGATTCATTTGCTTTATGGCCACCTAAAATGACATTAGAAACCATTAACCTGAGTAGTCTGTTGCACAAGAGCAGAATGAACATGCAGTGGATAATTATATGATTTCTGATTATATCACCTGCTAATCATGATTGCATAACAAAGCGAACACAGACATACATTATGGATGTTGTTCCACAACAAAAATAACAATCCTAGTTCTTCTCAACTTCTGAGATTTTGATTTGCTCTTCTAAAGAACACTCTTTAACACAGTCTACATTTGCAGTTAGTGGCAGGGTCTAAAATGAAATAATACACATGCTGGTATTTTATGGATATGCCCAGGATTATTGGAAGGCTTAGGGCTTTTGGAGACCCAAATTTAAATGTGGTTACCAAATGCAGCACAACAGGTGTATAAGCCTGTGTATAAGCAGTAAGATTCAGATCCAAATCTCTTTTGAGAGCCAGAAATGAGAACTCAGGAATCTGAAGTTGGATCCCCAAAGAGCAGTGAGATTCTCAGAGACAAGACCTCGTCTGTTTTTTACTAATATGATCACTGTAATGGTCTGTCACTGAGACCAGACAAAACACAACTGACTTCTTACCAGCTGCAGTAGAACTGAAACACAAAACTGAGTCCAATATGTGGTTTCACCTTAATTATGTCTTGCTGGCAGTATCCTTTAAGACCAAACACATGATGAAACAAATGGCAAATAGTATAACTGTCCAAATCTGGGACTGAGATAAATTGGGCCTGAATGACAGCAACTGCCTTCAGATTGTGGATGCCTTAACAGATTTAGTAATTAAGACTGAGACACTGCCCTTCTCTGACAGATACTGCTGCCCTCCTTTTTTCTGGCAGTTCTAAGGACAAAATCTTTCAGAAATTAAACAATCTAACAAACCTATTTATTCCTCACAGCAACAGGAAAAACTATGACCACCTCCAGCGTTTTCCCAAGGCCCCTAATCAAGACAGATCTTTTGATTTTACAACCTGCATTGCTAACCAGTCTGTGGCCACATGCACAGGCAGATTTTATGATATAAAAATGTACAGAGTTAAATTGTGTAACTAGACCAACATTCTCTAAAAAGCACAACTTGATGCACAATGGGGAACAGTGACAGAACAATTTCTAAACTGATAGATTTATACTGGCAATAAACATTAACTACTTTTTATTGGCAGAAAAGCTTGTTGTAATTTCTCAGCAGATTTCTCTCAATTAAAAAAAACATTCAGGGATAATGTAATGTGGTACCAGGGTGGGATCAACAATAGCGTGGAAAGCACCTACCTGTTCTGAAGACAAAGTAAGTAAAAATTTAATCTCTTAAAATTTGCCTTAAAAGCTATGGGTGAAGCAACCAGCTAAGCACAGAGAGCACCAGGGCTCTTATTGATTCTAGGAATTGACAGGCATCTTTTCAGGCATTTATGAAAACCTCAGATCCAGTGTTGTTGGAAAGCATATGACCACAGTATGCGTTCAGTTATGTAGGCACAGAACCACAATGCCCTTAAAGACCTTGCAGTGAAAAGCTGAAGACAGCAGATGATGGATTTTACCAGGTGATATTTGTCCATGCTTCAGGGAAACAGCCTTTGCAAGAAAGCTCTACTGGCCACTCAAAGCTCCAGCCACAGCTCACACCAGAGAGGAAAGTGCTCAACAACTGCAGAATCTGCTGGGATTTTTGACACTTACCTCTTGTCCTGTGGCAATGTCAATTGCTGTGTAAACAGTTCCTGAAGCCCTAGAAACAAAACAGCAGGAGAAACTGAGAAACACTTTATTCCCTGGAAGTGAAAGCCAGCCCAGACAGGAGAGCTCTGCTGCTTGGAGTGTTTATAAGGGTTCACCCACTCCTCAGGCAACAGTATGACAGCCCACAAGCCCTCTGCCATGCAGGATGTCCAAAAGAAAACTCAGGTCCAACATGAAGAAAAAGGGCTGGTGCAAATCTCCAGTTTTACATGCCACATAATTTTAATTCAAAACCTAAAATGCAGGGGGGGTGGGGGGGTCTACAAAAACTGGAAAATAGTACGTTTAATTCTTTTCCACTTTGCTGTGTTGAATTCAGTTCTTTCTTCCCTTTTTCTTTGTGTATCTGTGAGTGTGTTTTTTCCATGAAATGTAATACACAATCCACTTGGGCCTTCTCACACATTTAAACTGAATCCATCTGCCAAACTCAGGCAATGCTGCAGTCACTCTGAGAACCCTGAACATATGACAGCCATTTGAGGAGAAGATCTAAATACAGCTTCTCTAGCATTCAAGTAAACAATTTTCCAGACATCCTGCAAGGTCACTGCTAGAGCAGGTTAAGGCACCTACTATTTCACACACAAATTGAGAAGGACTCAGAACAGAGGTTACTTAGAGAGTTTCTTTGTGTGTCAAGAACTGTAGCCAGCTCCATCTGTTGAGTGCTCCTAATATGTGAAGGATTCTTTATGGTGTCCATGTGTTGCTTCTGTGCCACACATAGGTTGTGTAGTAGAGCCACCAGAAATAAATGGTGTGCTCACCTGCAGACTAGATACAGTGGGGTTCAGTTTGCTATTTGCCTCTCCTTCAAAGATGTTCTTCCCCATAATGATGTGAAGGGCTGAAAAGGCCCCAGTCAGAGGCAATTCCTTTAGGTTTCAAAGCAACCTAGGGGCTTGAAAACCCTTCCTTCCAAGCTAAACCACAGCTTTACACTGCCATCATTTAAGAAACCCATATCTGCAGGGGCAATGAGGCAGTGGAGGGGCAGTGAGGCAGTGGAGAGCCAGGGAAGGAATTCTCACAAGCAGCAATGTACTCCCAGCAAGTGTGTCCCAGTGACTGAAAGTGCCAAAATCAGTTTGCTCCTTTTAATATGATCCCCCAGCTTGTTTGTTTACCTGCAGGCTGAAATATTTCAATGCAGTTTAATTCAACAGAGACCTTACATCTGCAATGAGAGCAATATTCTCATTGGGCATACTATGCATTCTCTTAATATAAAGGCAAATGCATTTTCCTATGACTAATTGACAGGATTAACCCAATTTCTCTTCATAAGAAGTGAACAACATTTATTTGGAATTGCTAACACTGTGATGATTCTCCTGAGCAAAGTCATATCAGGTTTTATTTCAAAACAGCTCTTGAAATTAGAATGCTTTTGGAATGCTACAGGCCTCTTGTGAGGAGTTTAGATAAAGGTAATTTAAGTTAAGCTGTGAATTAATTGCACAGGATTTGTGATTCTGAATTAAAATTTTTACTTCCAAGTAATTCATTTCTGATCAGTAACTTTTAATCAGTTCTGCAGCACCTTATCTGCAGTTAGGCAAGTACCAGGACTCACCATTAGACCTGCACCACTGTGATGCAGTGCAGTACTAACCAAGCTGCTCAGGGCTCCATACTAATTTGTCTTGCTACAAGAGCTAACACTGCTTGAGCAAACACAACCTCTTTATCAAGTGCTAGTTAGAACTAACATTCCTCTTGTGTCAGCAACATTTTCTGTCCTCAGCTGGAGACAGACCACAAAACAGGGACTCAGCACTCCCCTGTTCTGCAGCACAGGCCTGCTGACTACTGCTCACTGTAAAGTGGATGTAAAACCATCACAGTATTTATTAACTTCCCAGTTGTATGAAGCCATAAAACACATGCAATGTGCTGGCCAAGTTGCTTTTCCTTACATAAGCAGCTACTCTCTACTTACAGTTCTCTGAGCAGCCACATCCCTCCCTGCCTTGCAGTGCTCTCATTAGCAGCTACTAAAAACCTGCTCACTTCCAACACTGTAACACTTGCCTATGACATAGCTGTACCAACTGATTGCAGAGGTGACAGGTCAGGAAGTGGCACCTGCATTAACTGAGCACATCAGCACCTGCTGAGGCAGTGCCACAGCCCAATACTGCTGCAGACACCCAAACCCCAGCCATGAAGCACTTTGGGTTCCCCTGATCATTCTGTTTGATTATCTTTCTGATGATCTTTCTCTTTAGGATCTTTTCCTATCACAGTATATTGGCCTGCAGTATTAGAGGCATGATTTAGTTATGACATCACACTCTTCTCTAAAGAGGCTATGCAATCTATCTTCAGGCTGTACTAAAAGCTGGAGAAAATCCATTTAGATACCCTTTTAGGTGACACACCAGCCACTTGTCTTTCCACCAGTTGTCAAGGCACCTTTGTACAAGCTCACTCCTAAGACTATAAAATAAAAGACTGTGAGGGTGATGGTCACATTTCACAGTGACAGCAATAATCTGCTTCACATCCACGTTTATTCTGCTCTCACCTGTTCAGCTGACACTTCTTTTCTAAAGGGCAGGCACAGCTTGAAGTATCCATTGAAAGAACCAAAACTTTGGGTAGGAAGCAACTTGGAATCTGAGAAAGGGTTTTCATACAATGAATGGAGCACAATCACCTTCCCACAAGGCCCTACCAAACCAGAGAGATCTCAGACAAAACCTGCCAGAGAGAGAGTGTGAGTGTGCCAGCCTTTCTGCAGGACCTTAACTACTCTACATGAGCAACAGGCTACTCTGAGTTCAGACCTCATAAACAGTTAAGGAAGAAAAATATCTCCTGATGCCAGTAAACAGCTTCTGTCCTACACTGACAGCAATGTCCTGGTGTTACACAGATGGTGCCAGTCCTCCTGGAATGACAACACTGCCAAGGAAACACTAATGGTGTAGGCAGTCCATATTAAAAATGCAAGTCAGATATCTAATTTTGAGGGAAGTTCTTTTGTTCTTGCCTCCTCACATAGGAAATATTCCAAATTAATCCAATTTACAGTAAGCAAAGCTGGAGTTCAAAACAGAATGGCTTGGGTGATTATTTTCAATAAATGCCCAGAACCTGCAGGATGCACAAGGGATCCACCATGAGGCAGATCATGTATTTTTCTCTGAAGTGCATTGGCACTGTGTCTGTTACTGAATTTTTGGGTTTTACAACCCCTGCTAGAAAAAAGAGCTTATTATTTCATCTCTGGTTTCAATTTCTAAACTATGCAGTTATAAGCCTGACCACTGAATATTGCTTTAAGCAAATATTTGAAATAAATGTTATTGACAGCTGTCAGCTGACAGCTATCAGGTGGTAAGTTACTCTTTTAGGTAATAACGTTTTTTCTCCCTTCTTGAGAATGGCTGTTATTATTTTGAGGCATACAAAAATGATTTCTCCTAAGAAAATAAGCCAACAAGAGCCACACATTTGAGGGACAGGAGATCTTTCAGGTCCTGCTCCTTGCTTCAGATAAGATACTGTCAGCATCAAGTTGTCTTTGAGGATTCCTTCTGACCACAGCTATAAATTCTGATCAGTACTGAGAGACAGGAGGATCTAAACCTGATCATATCTGAACATGTTTGGGGCTTGCCTATCTTCATGTTTGATATTACACTAGCAAAATACCTGACCCATGGTTCTGCACAAGTAACTCAGATATGACTTACCCTTGGCCAATTTTTTCAAATCGAGTGTATTTCTTCTTAGGATCTCCCACGCTCACGATGCTCCCTGGAAGAAACAAAATGTAAGATTCTCACTTCAAAACAGAGATTCCACCTTCCAGCAGATCCAAAATGCAGCCCCACTGTCTGAAGCATTGAGCCAGTTGTGGTCAGCTGGGTAACAAAAACAGCAACAAGAGAGGCAGCTCCATGGCACAGATGGCTTCCACAAACATTGATTTTCTACACTCCTTTAGGGTTACCCTGACAGGAAACTAAATACAAGGAGAAACATTCAGAACAGACAGAGATCAGAAACAAGAGGTACCAATGCAAGCATTTGTTCTCTACAAACATTAAGTAGAGATGGAATGACAGTGTTTTTATTTTCTTGGGAATAATCACACTGTGATTCAACAAAAGGTTTAATACTTCTGAAGATTAAATGTACCTTGTGTTCCCTTTTTTATGAACAGGCACCATTTTTGGAAGAGTATTGCATGTGTTTCCAGGAAAGGAGGGGATCATCTCAACCTTTTAGCAGCTTGCCAATAGAATGCCCTAATGTTTGCATCTCATGTTACAATCAAGAATAATGGGGTTTCAAAATCAGGGCCCTCATCACTGGTTTCCAGGCTAAGTTCTGAAGACACCCCTGCCCTGCATCATTTCAAGAACCACATTACTGGTTTTCAATGTGACATGGACCTGTCACTCACACTGGACTTGCCCTCTCATCACCACACACACACTGTTCTTCTCAAACCAGCAGAATGGGTTTCAAGGACAGCAGTGCTCCTGGGGAGCTGGTGTAACACACTGAGCTGCCCAAAGGGATGCTGATCCTGAGCCCAGCTGATATGATGCAGAAGACAGACCAAACAAGGGGCTGCTGCCTCCTGGAAGCTCCATGCTGCAGCAGTGGAATGGTCAAACTCCACAGTGTGAGCAGGACATTCATACCTTCTCATCTCCTATCCCTCCTTCTAGTCAGCTAGAAGGGAGTCCTAGAGTCCTCTAGTCATGTTCTTCTTAAGTCTTCTCTACTGAAGACTTATTTTGTAGTGAAGACCTGCTCTAGAGAAATAGAATGAGCTTTGTTTTATGGCATGTGATTCAGTGAGATAAAATTATGAAAAGTTAACCAGGTTCTGAAGGTGTTACATCTTCAGCTTGGGCTCCTGACACTCCAGTCCATCTGACTCTTGCAGGTTGACACAGCAGGGCAGGACCACTTCAGGGCATTTGATACTGTGGGCATCCCAGGCAGTAGGCAGGCTCACTCTGCCATCAGCCCTGGCTGGTGTTCCCAGAGCACTGGATGAGGGGAGTGAGCACGTGGAGCAAAGGAAACCTCTTCTCCTGTAGCTCCCATTAACACTCTTGCCAAGGGCTGCAAAATTGCTTTAGCAGGGAGTGTACCAGATGGTGCTGATGCCCTGTCTTCTTGCTGGACTGGCAGGCAAGATTCCTGGCTAGGCATCCAGCCAAATGCCCATTTGGATGCTAAAGACCTCTCTGCTCCATAAAAATGGCCTGGACAGGGGGAAGAAATGTTTGTGACTACTAAGAGAGAATGGTATATCACCTAGCTTGGTTTTGGATGCACATGTAAAAATACGTGTTTGTATTTGTAATACAGGGATACAGTCAGATCAGTCAAAGGAAATATGCTACAGATCACTGAAGTCTTTTCTTCTGAAGTCATCTTCTTAAACTGTGATGTATGTTCCAAAGTAAGTCTTTAGAAGACAATTTCATTGAGTCACCACCTTAGGCCTCATTGTTTATATTCTATCAAGGAAACTAACAAACTAGAAAAAACAGTACTATTTATTTAATTAAGCCATTGGATTTGTCTGAGTCTATCAGATTTTGGTTCTTTCACTAGACACAAACAAAATATCCTAATTACTGCTTTTTTTCCTTTCCTTCAGATTCCTGGCATCTCTGAATGGGCAAGAAGGTGTCAAGCAGGGCAAAGTTTAACTTTAGCTTTCAGTGGCATGAACTCCACAATAGGTGATGGGGCCAGACTGTCCCACATAGGACTGTCTCACAACCCAATGAGTGCTGCAGCAGTAAATCAAACACTGCTCTAATTCTGTGCTGGGCTGGACAACATTAACAACACTGTGCTGCCAGTGCCTGGCTAGGTCCTATTTTCAGCAACTTAATGGAACAGTGTTATCTATTAAAACAGATATCAGAAGTTCACTCCAGAAGAGAATACAGAGAAGGACTGATGAAGAAAGATTTTTAAAAATGGTTTTACAAATCTGCGACTAATTTTGAAGTTCAGATTTCCAGAATTTTTCATCATGACTTGAGTAGCTGTTTTGCCAAGGCAATTGTTTGTGGCCGGTTCCCTGTTCATAATGCTGCAAACATTACAGCATTAAAATCAACAAAGTGACAGGTATGCAGTTCCCATTCACACAAGCATTCCCTGTACTGGACAAAAGAAAAACCTACCAGCTGTTTTGATGTCTTTAAGCTCTTTCCTTTATCAAGTCCTAAATAAAGTGGATAAGAAGCTGAACTGGGCCAGTTCTGTTTTATAATTATCAGTGGAACATAGTCCTGATTTCATTACAGACAGAATTTTATTTGATCTTATCTCAATACTACAGGCTTTACTCACTAACAAAACTCTAAAAGAACTCAAGTTATTTCAAGCAGAAAAGAATTATGAAAGCAATTTTAGGTAAAAGAGGGCAGGGTATACACCTTCCTAAAAGTAGCACAGAAACAGTTCCAGGGGAAGTAGGCAAGGTGGAGCAGCCATGCAAGTCAAAATACAACAAGCACCACACTGCTTAAATATAATTAGATCGAGACTCTAATATAAAAGCATCATGCCTGTTTTCAGATAGCTTCATGAAAGCACAAAAATACTTTCACTGCCCTCATCACAATTTGCCCAAAGCAGACATTCAAACTTTCTTACTTGCTAGCAAATTGTTAAGAAAGAAAAATCATGAAAGCATGTAACATTTCAAAGATATAACCCCCAATACCTCCAGGGCCCAATCTCAACCTGGCCCATACAGCAGCTTGAATAAATGATAGGCATACTTGAGCTTATAGATGCAGGGTACCTGTAGATCTCATGGGGGAAGCCTGCCTCAAAACATTTAGTATCAGTCGAAGAGGCAGAATTCCTTTCTCTATAAGCTGACATACCTGCAGGTAACCACCTGCTCTAGAATTTATTTCATTTTGCCCTCAGCTAAAGCTATTAGATTTATCCCTTGGATACTCCCTAATGTCACTGAGATTCATGTAAACCTGGTAAGGATGCAGGAAACTCTACACAAACAGTTGAAATCTCACAGCTAAGGAACACTTCAGCCTGTGCAGTCCCAGCAGCCATCAGGGCAGGTATGACAAAAAGGTTGAGTAATGGCAACCACTGGCTTTGTGATCTGACAGGAGGTGTATATCAATCTGCTTTTCTTACTAACCATTAATGGTAGACACAGAGTAACCTGAGCTCTGTTCTGAACCCAACCATTTAATCTGAGAACACTGCACTGGCAGTTATCCACATGCAAGAAGCAAATTAAATTGGTTGCACTGCAAAAGCACAAAGGACTTGATGTGCATTAATAGAGTAAGATCTGAACAGGGATTGGGGCCAACGGTTAGGATTCTAATAGTATTAACTGGTTGGGAATTAGCCACAAAAAATTGCCATGTCATCTGAGGAATATATAGTGGATGATCCTTTCAAAGGAGAGCACACTGACAAAATTGTAAAATTATTATAAAAACAAACACTAGGAGGAGCAGTAACAGTTCCAAAAAGGACAGCAAGAGAATACCTGGAAGATGTGTAACTCTCTCAAGGAAAGCTTATTAGGGCTGAAGGAACCAGCTTAGTGATGCAGTTGTGTACTGGTAAAAAATCCCACACCAATAAAATGCCTCCCCACAAACAAAAACCCAACATATTTTTGCAAAGTATTTTGACTCCAATGACTCGTGAGAAACTAGGAGTCTAAAGATAATTTAGAAACCCAAACATTCCATTTGGTCATTAGTACACAGGAGTTCCCTACATCACTCACTAGGTCACAGCCTTTTGCTCAACCAGAAACAATCTCTGCTTTTGCCTTTAGCATAGAGGGAAGCTCAGGCAAATGCAACGAAGTCCCAGCTGCCCTCAGAGGCAGCAGGAATCCCCCAAGTGTTCTCTCACTGCCTCAAAGCACAACAGTTTCTGTAGGGAGCTATAAATGACTCTGTGACACTAAACTGAGAGAAACATTTGGTACAGCTAATGCTGACACATGCAGGAAATACACTGCTCTAGCAGACTCGAAATACCCAATACATACTCAGTTTCTCTAGGATCTCTTCATCTGTCATCTTGGATTTTTTTCGTTGCCGGTCTGTGTTTCTGTACAGAGTGTTTGTGTTTGAGTTTTCAGGTTGGGGAGTGGTGGATTCTTTAGCTGGTGCTGGTGCAGCGGCAGGTTCAATAACAGAGCGTGTGTAGATCTGTGACAATAAATTATTTTGTGTCAGGAAGGTAGCTGCCAGAGATCCCCAATATCATATTTCAAGTACAAACCTTTAGGAAGATCGTATCAGCTACATCCAGGGCTCTAAAACTTGTTTTGCTGTCCACTTCTTAAATTGAACAAGCAAAAACGAAAGGTTACGAGTTCGTGGCCAATTTAATGTTCAGTTTTCATGGATTTTCTGATACAGTCCATGGAGAGGGGCAGGTACCTCCAGAGGACAGTGTGTCCTATATATCTTGCCAGGATATGAACTGCATTTTTTGGACTGCTATCCCTGCTGACAGGAGCCTGCACAGCTGGACAAAGTAGCTTATTTTCACACTTGTAGTATTAAAGGACATGATGGTACCTCTCACCTGATACAAGAAAGTCACGGCCCCCACCAGAATCCCAGGAAACTGACACATTAATGTAAAAGTACAAATTCGATTTTCCCAGTGTCAGTGGCTGAAGTGAAGCTGTGTGTCATGACAGGACTTCCACCCAAGCACCTTCAGCCCCCAACAGCGAGTGTTGTTGGATCAGAAACTTGCATCTCTGCACAGCATCAAACACAGAACTAACCAAAGCTGGCACTTACTGATTTTGTGTGTTCAGGCCGTGGGGCAATAACAGGCGGAGGTTCATTGTCATCTTCCTCCTCTTCATCATCTTCATCCTCTTCCTCAGACACAGAGGGAGCCAGAGGAGGTTCTGATGCTGTTTTTGTGCTCTGTGGACAGACAGCACTGTGACTGACAGTAACTCTCCTGCCACACTGAAGCTTTGATGGCTACCTACACCCTTAGTCTTCCTAGACATCAGAGGCCAATCGAGACACGCACATGCTCCTATTGGCCTAAGTTCTAAGTTAAACTCAGCACAACACTTAAAGGTTTAGGTTCAATGAACTCCACCAGTCCCAGCTGCTGCTCAGTGGTAGGTGGCTATATCATGTCATCCCAAATTTGCTGATGAAACATAAAAATGAAAGTGAAGTGTTTACCAACTGCTTTAAAGCTGGCTACAACAGGCCACTTAGAGAACTGAAGCAAATTAAAGGCATTCAGTATATTCACATGCCATCCCTTTGGTACAGTAGAAATACCAGTAAGGGAAACATGGCAAACAAGGACACCTGAGTTGGTAGTTTTGAAAAGCTGTCATGCTGACTATCTCACTACTGCCTCTGTCTGCTAGATGAAATACTAGAGCATCTGCCAAGGTGTCTATACCTGCTGGAAAACCTACTGGGAAGGCTTACTGTGCTCTGGTGAACACCACACTTCCTTTGAAAAGTGTGTTATTAAATATAAGGGAAGTGGCATTGACTGAAAATCTTAAGTGTGAATATTCAAAGATGATTTTCATTTCATTACACACAGTTGGCTGTGTAATCACAAGTGTCATATGAAACTGCTTAGTACTTTAAAATAAATTCCAAATCCCCATTTGCTATTTAATTCACTAACAATAACCCTAATAAATTTGGTCAGTATTAACGTGTATGTCACTCCTACATCTCTGGGATTGTTATTGCAATCCAGCACTAATTGGATGGTTTTTTAAAACTGTCCTTCAATGGTTCCAGTGAGTTACATATCAATTATATCCTTGTTTATATTCAGTTTCATATACAGCTATACTAAGGAGAAATCACAAAATTTGGTAGAATTCGGATTCTAAACTTTTAAAACTAAATTAAAATGGGTTCATTAGGCAGTGCTGCATATTGTTGTGAATGATATACACCATGGCTAAAACCAGCCAGCAATCTTCTGTCTGCTAAACCAGACTTTCACCTTTTAAAAAGATCTCAAGTAGAAAATCATGAATCAGCCAGGGAAAGCTCATGGCTTGCTCCACAATTCTTAAACACTAGGAAGATTAGAGGTTACTTTCCTACTCACCGATGGATGGGCTTCTATGTATCCATGGGCACTTTTATCTGCAATGAGCAAAGAAGAATGAACCAGATGTTGTCAGAAAAAAAAAACCTGCCAGTTTTGGGGAATACCACAGAACAAATCAACCCAAACAGTGATGTGGTTTTTTTTTTCACATCATGCCTTCAGGACCAACAGCAAAGGAAGAGAACAGAACAGAATTCCATACTGTGTCTATTTTTTGCCCTGTTTGCCAGTAAGCAAAGAAAATAGGAATTTGGTCAAGAAAAGGCAAATTGTTCTTTAACCATCAATGCTTCTGTTCCACTGAAGAGCTAAAGCTCCTTTTTCACCTTTTCTTTCTGTGTTTCAATTTTTTTTTCAGTAAATTTGATGCATTCATTCTCATTACCTTGCTGACAACATTTCCATAGAAAAGTTTCCTTGAAACCCTCCTTAGCCATGGCAGGTCTATGCTGACAAAGCATGAGAACAGCTCCTGGACTCAGGAGCACATATGAACTGTTTTGAAGTATGCACTTGATCACAAAAGGAATTGCTATTTTAACACACAGTAAGTGTCAAATTAGCAAATTAGTCAAATCTTTTAATTATGGAATTTGGGGGGGGGGGGAAGATGCTTTCTCTCAATCCTGGAGATAAGTGCACAGTTTTTAGAAAGACTTCTGAGAAGCTTATTTTGGAAGTTGTCTCAAACCTTCAAACTGAGGAAATGATAGTCTCCACTGCCACAGACAATACTGTGCAGGAAATGGAACCCCAGCAGGTTGAACTTCAAATGCTGTCCACACCCTGCTAGCTACAGACACCCCCTTTTTTAGCTGAAGCTGAAGAGAGGCACTCTACCAAACTAATGCTATCTTAATGGCATTTTTGTTTCAAAATCTTGGTTAGTTATAAAAAGCTGCAACAAAGCAAGGTCACCATTTTAATGATGTTCAGGGGGAAAAAAGGAGAAAAGGAATTAATTTCTGGAGTATTCCACAATGTAGAACTGGTTTAGATTGCTTCCTGACCACAACTTGAATGCTGAACTTTGCTCTGACTCGTTTTGGAGCCTGACCTCCCCTGTTGGGAGATGTCAACTTACCTCCTGATGTAAAGCTCATGTATTTCTGGTTGTTAACTGTTTCTTTTGAATCATAAAACTTCAGAACATCAAGAACAGCCTGTGGGTTCTTCTTCTGCTCCAGTTTTGTTATGTTGGAGGTCTGTAGTAGCCTGGCCCACTGCTCTGGAATGCCCTGTAGATGTCAAGTGGAAACAAAGTGGGTTTAGAGTATTTAAAATCTACAGCCTCACAGATCTGTACCTAGATCCCATGCTCGCTGTAAGATTACTTGCAGAAATTTTGATTGACACCTTGCAATTAAAATTATATGCAATAATTTATTCTCTATAAAAAATCTAGCTAAAACAAGGACCAAACTTTAAAAAGAAAATTAATGACTGTGTGAGGAAAAACAAAGGGCACAAAACTTCCCTGGAAATCAACTCTGCTCTACCACAGAATTTAAGGCTTAAGCTTGTTTGCCAGGTGATTCAGGGCAGACATAACAAGACTATCCTCTACTGGTGGACAACACTGTTTTTTAGGAGTTTTACACTGGACTTTTCATGCTTAGGAATGCAAACACATTTTGCTGAAATGACCACTGCTGTCTGATTCAAAGGTAAACCCCACCCTGACAATTAATTTTCAGCATACTAGGGAACACCTTGGGGTAATGAATCTGCCTTTCAGCTCTCAAAATCATGACACTGAAGTATACCACAGCTGCAAAGATCTCTCTAAATTCTCTACTGCAAACATACAGAAACCAAGCACTCAGAAAACAGGCTGAGAGTACTAAAGCCTTGGATGAATTCTTGGACATTTTACGGGTGATGTAGAATTTGAGAATTGTTCCAGTCACTAAGAGCCCCAGCTCTACACTGAAATTCTATTGAACTTGCTTCAGTTAGTCAGGCTAATTCCCTCCATTCAACAGCATGTCACTTCCCCCCTTTACTGAACAGCTGACATTGACCAGCAAATTGTAGGGCTCTCTGAAGGAAAAGCATGCCACCCCAATCTACTTTCATATAGCTTCTTCTCAAAAGTTGTCCATAAAACAATGTGTGACATGGGCCTCCAAAATTTAGGACTGATGAAAAAAAGTGGGAAAAGCCAAGCAACAAATCTACTGCACACACATCAACCTGTTGCTGCAGTGCTATGACATCTCAAAGAAGCATTTGAGGCCTGTGACGCACCTCTGGGAGCTTCCCTGGGCACATCTGTGAGCCATAGAGATCTGGCTGTAATGGACGTAAATAAAGAAAAGAAAGTTAAAACAGAATGTGGGAAAACTTAGAGGGTGATAGGAGGAGGAAACCAATGGGCCAGAATGGGCAAGTCCCATCTAAAATGGGAGTTACGAGGTGGATACCAAATAGATCAGGTGGTAGACAGCTACAGGAAGGCAGGTTTAGGAGAACAGAAAAATCACAACTGTTCCAAAGTTTGGAAGCATCATTCCCCCTCCTCTCGTTTTTAAACAGTTTTTCTCTCATCAAAAAACTTCATTCCTGAGAATTAATGGCAATTGACTAGAAAAATACACAGAATTTCCCTTGTCAGTTTAAAATTAAAAAAAAAAAAAAATAAAAAAAAGATGAAAGATCTGGGTTTTTGCTATTTGACTAGTTTTGAAGCCAGATTACTACTTCTGAATGGCTGTATAAAATTTTTCCAGGCTTGGGCATTCTCCACTCCTGAGATCACCATTGGAGCAGTGGAGAGAGCAGATGGTCAAAGTCAGATTGTGAAACGTGAAAGGTTGTGCACTGCCACAACACAAATAATCTCTGTGTGTCAGACTGAAAATCAGGATAATTGTAAAAAAATGCCTGATTAGATTAGGAAGGTGTAACTTCTTAGGATCTACAGCCACAACTTTTCCCACTTACTAATGTTATCATCTAGAAGCCTTAAAAGTTTGGTGGGTAACTACATTTTCTTCTACGCTGGGGATGATGAAATTATTTCAAACATGCACGACTTACAAAAAATACTCCCCAAAGGCCTGCTGTCCTTCATTCAGAAAATGCAACTCCTTTTTCAAACAAAGAAATATAAAGCTCTAGCAACATGCAGACCCAACAAATAAATTTTATTCTCTGCTTTAAAAGCCCCATTTCTTAGCAAATGTGGCTGCCTCAAGGACAGTGAAATGGAGATATAATATTTCTTCATGATGGACAACACAGGCTGGTGCTCAAGCCTGAAAGCCAGAACTCAGGACCCATGCAACTCTGCATTAGGATGCATCTAACAGCAATCAGGGGATGCAGCTAGCTGGGAGCAATGTTGGGGTCAGAAAGCAGCCCAGTGCATTGCATATAACCAGGAGAGCAGGCATTACTGGCAAAACAGCTGCAATAATTCAAACTGAAAAATCCCTGTATGTTTGCACATTGACTGGATACTCCCATGGCACTTCCAAACTTTTGAAAGAGGCAGACAGTGTGATCACTAGACAGTGGAAATATCAGAACATGGCATGGGCTAGTGGCAGTCCCTTTGCAGGACTTACTTACCACATGACTACACAGCTGATACACAGGTTCTATCCAGGTTGGGACAAACCAAACATGCCTAATGTACTGAGTAATGTAATGCCTGCATCTGGGATTAGCTGGGAACAATATCTTGCTCCTAACGGTGCAAAAATTCCCTTCTTTTGATTGCTATTTGACTTCACTGAGGACTACAGCATAGGGCCCTGTGCTGGCAAGCTGCACTTGGGCTGTCACCTCTCCCTTTGGTTAGTTTTGAACTGGTTACAGTCTTCTCAGACTGTAACACTGCACTTCCACACTTCAGGAACAAGTGTAATTGCAAAACAGCAGACATCTCATGTCCACTGTTTGGAAAGGGAAAAATATATTTAAAAAGAAACTTTGTGCTATGGCAACAAAGCTGGACCTGTTTAGCCATGTAGAATTGATTTGCTTTGTGTTGGTGGCATCTGACAGCAAAAAACCCAAAAGATCTCTGATGCTAGAGATTGTTTTGAAACACTGGTAGGTAATAACATTCAAAATGATCTAAACCTTGACCCCTGAAATACAGATAGTGAGTGCTTGTGCTTAGAGCTGAAGTGTATTAAGCCTGACATCCCTCCTTTCTGTTTCAGCTGGCAGGGACATGAACTAACCAGGACCCTGACCACCAGTCAGATTATGAGAGAACACGAGTGTGACCCATTGTGTTTGCTTGGAGTCAGAAGGAAAAAAATCTCAAACACAGGATAGAAATAAAAGTAGAAGGTTGAAAGGACGAACAGATATAGAATAAGAACAGCAGAACATCCAGTGGGAAGAGAAAGGAAAGTGGGAAGGTGAAGAGAGACAAGAAGTGATGCAAACACAAAAAGGAGAGAAATAAAAGCATGAAGTTACATAATATGATATGAAGTTAAGGAGCATAGTACTAAAGATTATCCTGAACAATGAAGTGGCTATAGGGAAAGAAAGAGAGGGGAAAAAAAAGAAATAATCAGGGTAGACAGCAGGGAAAACACAATTTTAAAAGCTTTATGCAAAGTTTCTGATCAAAAATGACCACATCTGGACTTTTTAAATAGACATTTAGTCAGGCCCTAGGGTTTGGCACAGAATAAATTTTGAAGATTTTATGACATCTATTTAAAAATTCCTAATTAACTAGTCCACTTATTTTAAATGTGGCTGTATTTCCTAATTACTAAGGACAATCCAATTTCACTACTCCTTTAAAGACATGCTGTAATTAAATGTGTCTTTTTTCTTCTACTGTTATTCCTATTGTTGCAACTGCTACTGTAGAACACAGGAAGTTTCCAGCTTTCTGAAACATCTTTGTGAAACAAAAGTAGCAATCAAAGTACAAAATTAGGAAGAAATCACATTTAGGGCTCTAATTCTGAAAATCAGCCATCCTTTGCCCAGGCAAATGATTTGTCCCATCCTGTTTGGTGTATGCTGCCAGTCAGCACTAGCACAGTCCACAATGGTAATTACACAGTCTCACCACTCAGCTCATGGGGCACTACTGACAGCAGCAGAGTTGCTAATGCTCCCTCTCACCTCCACAGCTTAACAGAACCATAAACTCGCTGCCATCTCAGCTTTAAGGAACAATGGTTTCATCAGCATACTAGTCATCTGAGAAAACATTGCTCTGAAGTCCCCTGCACTCTTCAAAGAGCTTCCATCAGATTAGTTTTTCCAAACACTTTGTTAAGATTCAAGAAGCAAAAAGCTGACAGCTAATTTATTAATACATAAAGGCTAGAAACACTGATTATCTAGTGTATAAACATATTTTGAAGGATATTAAATTAAAATGAATGGAGTTCCACAGTGCTGCAGTTTTCTGAGTGTCTCCAAGGGTTACCTGCAGAGCAGCTGGACTTTGCACTTGAGGTTGGTTGCCTACTATGCATGTTCCCAAAGACACTGAATAACCAACCCTTGCAGCCAGGGGAATGATAAAAGCATACACCTACATTCTTCCTAGTTTTCATTTCCCACAGACACTCTGCTGACAATCCTCGGAAGAGGCAAAAAAAAAAAAAAAAGTAGCCTGAATCACAAGTTAAACACTACAAATCCTAAGCCCAACAAATAAAAGTCTCTGGCTTCACAGCCTGGGTGCTGTGATCTGATGTTTCTGGCAATAAGACATTATTTTACCATCAAGAAACTAGAAGATCTAGCAAACACTAAATATAGGAGTTACTTACTGTGAATTCTCCAGTGACGGCATCAAATCCCACATGAATGGTGTGTTCAAAGTCTGAAGGAAGAGAGATCTCAGGACGTTCCTTCTCTTTCTTCTTGTTGGCTAGAGGCAAAACATTAACAAGCACTTATTTTCTGAACAGATTTTCATTTGAAACTTTTAACAATCAGACATGCTCAAAAAAGTGTTTTAAAAGTCAAAAGCAAATCAATTAACATCCATCCAAGTTGAGAAACAGACCCAGGTTAACACAATGCCAGCTTGTCAGCCCTTGTTAGGGAAGGTCTACAAGGTGCTATTTTATTTTGTTTTTCTTTCAGCCAATGTGACTGCTGCCAAAGCAAGCTGTTGGTAAAGTAGCTTTCTTTGGCTATTTCTAACCAGTATGATTTCTTCTTCAGTTCTTTTTTTCATTGAGTTTTCATATCTAGAAACCAACTCCTATTTGACTTTGTGGGTTCCTGAAGAAGTAAATCACACAGGACACGCCATGTGTATGTGTGTCTGGTCTCTAACATGGTTTGAATCCATTTCAAAATCAACCAAATCAGAGGAAAGGCTTTTTTAGATAACCATTTTTTTTCCCTACAGGTTCTGTGAAAACCAGCAGCTCATGTGGTGATTCCTCTTCCAACCAAAAGGCTGAAACAGCAGCTCTCTTTCAGAAAAGACAGCATCTGCCCAGCAACAGAATCCTATAAATGTCTTTGGACAAGCTTTGAGCTCTCAATTAACTAAGACATATTATCATAAAATATCTCATTATTATTATCATCATTATTAGTCTCCAGAATTTTTTTCATTTTAAATCACTCTACCAGTATTCCCAGAGTATGGAGTATCTTACTTAAGCAAGTAGACTTGGAAGTCAGTCAACCTGCATTTGCTTCTCATTTCCCTCCCTCTTTACAACCTTTTGATATGGGAGTGAGAGGAGCTACACAAGGAATGTAAGGAGGTCAGGTGCTATGGGAAGGGGCAGGACACTACTGCCTAAATGGGTTATTTCAACTCTAGATGCACAGAAGGGTTCCACAGAGCCATCAGTGGCTTGCCAAAACAAGGTTTAAAACACAAGTGCTCAAACTAACTGAAAACACTGCACTCCAACAGACTGCAAAAGATTCCAGGTACCCAGGAACAGCAGTCCTGACACACACCACAGCCTTGGAGAGAACACACTATACCATATCCATCCTCACATCCCTCCTGTCTGGTGAGCAAATGAAAGACAATAAAGTTCCTGCAGGTTCAGGTAGAAATACCCTGCCATGGTGTTTTCTTCACATTCTATTGACTTGCAACAGTGATGAACTATGGATTTAACATTGTGATGCTGCAAAGCACTGCACTAGATGAGAGAAGGCATATCTATCACCTTCTGTTTTATAAGCAGGAGTCTCAAAAAGGTGTCACACAATCTATGAAGCACTCACAGGCCAGCTGATACCCTGACCTACAAATTAACCCTGCACTGAAAGTGCCTCAAGGGATTTGGCCAGTCAAGCTAAACTTCCTCCATTTATTATTTCACCCAACAAAATTAAACTATAAATCTTACCTGACTTTTCCTTCACAATCACATTTAAAATCATGAGACTTGTATGTTCCCTTAAGATTGCTCTGACTGGTAGTTAATTATATTTTTAATGTCACTGATAATTTCCAGGATGGGTTGTTTCTGGGTCTCCCCTTTCCTGCATGCATTTTACACAGCATCTCCTCCTTAAGAAATGCTTCCTTGGAAAGGGATAATACCATTCTGCTAGCACTCAGGGGAAGAAGTGATCCAAGTCTTTTCAGGAATTAAGCAAGCTAGGAGAAACTCTCATTTTGGCCTTTAAAAACAATCAGTTAAAAATTAATTTTGGTCCCAGAAGGGGACATTTCATCTTCAGAGTGAACTGGCCAGGTCTGCGTAGGAAATGGGCCCATCCAATTGCAGTCTTCACATCAGAAAAGTTATCAGGATTGCCTGTGTCTGAGGGGAGGAGTGGGACTGCTACTGTGCCTTCTGCTGCCTGTGAGGAGTTCTGAATGCCAGCCAATCTCCAGCTGCTTCCCACAACCTCATGATGCCTCACGAATGGGGCAGCCAAGCAGCACAGGTAAGCTGGAGCTCCAAGAGAATGACTGCAGTTTCACAGCTCTGAGCTCTTCTTGGAGGGACACTGATGGATATTAATATAGAATCCATCTGAATGCAGCTGGACTTCATGCTGCTGACCAAAACCTCTAAGCCCAGTGTTTCAGTCAGTTTTCAGTCTACCTCACTGTACACTTATCTGTACTGTACTTCACCAGTCTGTCTGTGAGGATACTGTGGGAAGCTTTGCTCAACACCTTAATAAACAGAAGCAACAACCAGTGCTCTCCCTTCAACACCAAGCCTGTCACTTCAAGGTAAAAGGCTGTCAGTATAGTACAGCATGAATTCCCCTCCATGCTGACTATTCCTAACCACATTCTTATCCTTAATTTGCACGGAAATAGTTTCCTGGAGGATTTTCTCCACCACCTTCCCAAGGACCAAGATGAGACCGGATGGCCTGCACTTCCCCAGACCCTCCTTCTTAAAGACATATTGACATTTACTTTGTTTCCATCATCAGGAACATCCCCCAGTGACCCCAATCTTCCAAAGATAATCAAGAGTGGCCTTGCAGTGACATCAGCCTTGCAAGTGCAGCCCATCAGTTCCCATGGCACTAGAAATAAAGATCCCTTTCCTTAAACCTGTAAATATGCTAACTCAAAACACAGTCTTTTCCACAAATGCATTTCAAAGAATGCAACTTAAATGCAACTGAAATGCAATTGAAATGCTATTTGCTGCATGTTTAAGACTCCCTTGCTGCATCTACACCTAGCAGGTTATAGACGAAGCCAATCTGTGTCTACTTTCAAGGCAAAAGGAACAAGCAAGAAGAGTCCTTGTTCCTGTTCTTTGAATATAAGTGCATTAAAAAACCCCAAGTGTCAGGCATATTACCCTGTCACTTCTGTGAATGTATTCTCACAAGGACATATCCTCATCTCTGTATTTACTGCTAATGCAAAGCAAAATCCAAAGCAAAGGATTCTCAAGCTTAACTCTGAAGTTATTTTAAAAAGGCAAGTTGCACAATGTGTGCACGTTTCGGTGTCTTTTCATAGACAAGAAAGTAACTGACTGGACACCTCTTCCTCTTTTGAAATGTGTTCCTAGAGTAATTGGAACAGAAGGCTTTGGTACCAAGGCCTGTAACTGAATCAGAAAGAAAACAGCAGCAAAAATCAAACACAAATACCAATGACCACCAGAAAGTTCAGAGAAGGAGCCACCCATCCACACTGCTGATACTTTACTTTTATCCCCTCCTCCTGGAAAGATGGAGCGCAGCCTGGCCTTCTTGTTCTTCTCCTCAGGAGCCATGGGAAGTGGTTTTGAGCTGTGGTTGAGTGCTGAAGAATCGCGATTGTTGCTGTTCATTCTCAACGGTGGAGCTGGAGGTTTCTCTTCAATATCCAGACTATCGGACATCTTCAGCCACCCTCACAGCCTCCTGCAAAGCACAACACAAAACATGCCTGTCAAGGGAGGTGGCCTGGGCAGGAAAGAGAGGAGGAAAAGCTTTCTAGTGGCATAAGAAACTCTCTCTGTTAGAAGTTTGCTCTGAATCAGGTTGCTGTTGGTTGTGATAAATAAATTCAGAGGTTAATTCCTAAAAAGCATTACCATTAAAATAAAGCTTTTTTAAAATCCCTGTTACATGTTCTTGCAGTTTTTATTCAACAATATAAACAACTATTTCCATGTAGTTATTTACAACCCAAATTTTCCTCTAAAACAGTCTTCCAAAGTAAAAGCTAAATGACTTACTGAAACTACCTGGCATTACAGTCAACCATTTTTTATTACGTAAGAAACAAGGTCTGCGTTGAGGGGATATGGGTAGCAAGAAATACTTCATGAAATTAACTTAAGACCCCAAAATAGAGTATAATTTCAGACAGATCACAATTGATGTGGGCTATACTGTGCCTTTTTAGAAGTTATGATTCTACAGGCACCTTGTCTTCCATCCCTTAAAATCAACGTGACTCCTTTTACAGAAGATATTATGCACATCACTGTATGTATTCTGAATCTCTCCTCATGCTGATTCACAGGAACCACACAAGCTATTGCCCTCATTAGCTACTCTCTTAAATTTAAAGGGAAGCAACTTGTTTTTCAGCCACGGAAGCTGTAGGGTTTTTTTCAGAAGTATCAATCAAACATGGTGACTGTCAGAGAGAGGTCCTGAAGCTCCAGTGGTAACAGCAGCACTGCTCTTCCTTTGGTCAGGTAAAGATGCCATGGTTTAGAGTTTTCAGGGTTACATGGTTGGTCTTGGGTTGCCTTGTTTATTTTTTTTTTATTAGAACGGAGATTTTCAACAACCACGTTTGTTTTGATATAATTGCAATTTTACCAGATTTATGGCTGGCACATTAATAGGAAATAATGAAATCCACACTGTCTTAACTGATATTACCTTACAAGTAAAAGCTAAATGACCAACTGAAATATTTAGAGATGTTCACTTTAGACTGTTTTTCATGATATGGGCATTTTAGCCCTTGTTACCATTGTAAAATTACCACACATAAAAATGATCAATTTTTAAAATTACTTGACTTACATTTTTCATTACATCTCAATTACATCCCAAAACCTCAGTTTCGAGATTCAAAGCACTAGTCCAGTGAAAAGAACAACAAATGAAATATTCCATCACACCTATAGTTTGCAGCCATCCTCGAATATCTAGATCTCCACAGGATCTCATGGACCCATCCCAAAGTACACAGCTGAAAATTCTAGCAATAGCCAGGTCCCAGCCCTCTCCCTAGTACAGATGGCATGGAGCAGCAATCCTGGAGATCCTGATTCACGAACACATGCTTGAAGCTGCTACTCACCCTAGTTGCTCATCTCCATCATGGGAGCAGTTTGAATGACCTGACCTTTTTTGGCATCTTTTCCCTGCAGCAAATTAGGGAGACTTCAAACAATTGCTCTGCAATGGTAGATCAGTGTGGTGTTCACCATCCAAAGATGAAGTCCACTCATAGGCTCACCCTGTGTCAACTGCCAGACTTCCCCTACACCATGGAGTTGTTCACTTCCACCTACAACTGCACTGAACCACAGGGAGCCATTGACCAGAGAGTGGTCACTAGAGCTTTGCCTTCAGGCCTAAAAGCATGAAAAAGCTTACACACTAGTAACTAAAGGAGAAATGCATTGGAGGCAGCTGTCAGAGAGAAAGATGTGTTTGTCATTTGGACCACACCATCTGGGAAAGCACAAGTGATCCTTCAGAAAAACTGTGGTCCTCAGCATGTGTCTGGCTCCCAAGAGAAGGCTCTGCCCACACAGTCCCACTGTCCACGTAAAGATGTGCTCTGGTGATGGAGGAACACAGCTCACCCTTCTGTAGAAACATGCACACAGGTACTAATGTGCCTTGTATCACCCAGAAACAGCTGCAATTGTGCCCAGACCAGAGCTTGTGCCAATTTAGTTTTCATGTACAGACTAGCCTACTTACCTAGAGAACTAAATGCTTTTGTAGATTGAGGTCAAACAGTTAATTTTACTAATCTTTGTGATTTCCATCCTGAAATGCAGGTTTTCTAGCAAGGAAGGTGAAGGGGGAGCCCATAATGAAAACTACTGTATGGTAACAGGGAGATCTACACATTCTGTTTGTTATCCTGGTGAAGGGAAAGCCCGTGATGCTCAGGTTTCTGTGCAGAGTTCCTAGCTTATGAAGGTCAGCAGTGACATGTGGACACAGCTCCCTGTTCCTCCAGCAATTCTCAAAGACCAGGAGCTTATGCAAGCAAGATTTTTATTTTCTCTTTAAGCCACCTACAAATAGTTTTCCAGCACCAAATACAGCCTTCACTCTCAGGATGATCAGTGTGAAGCTGACCACAGGAGCACTAAGGCATGTTTTCAGTTTGTTACTAAAAGCAAGGCAGTTATTCTGAGAAGTCTATTATAGGCCCTCAGAATGGGACAGCTATACCTGTCACTGAATCTACTTGTAAACAATGCCAGTCTGCTGAAATAGGTCCTCCCATGGGATTTCATCCCACAAAGAATACTATTAATGGTTTCTGGCCCAATTTGCCTATGATGTAATTATTTCCAAGATTTTGAAAGGAACACTATATTTTGTTCAGAGCAGTTTCAGGCTCAGTTTCAAGAACTGTACAAAGCTCTTTTATTCACTTCTAAAACAGGAAGAAAAAAAAAAGAGGGGGAAGATAGTCTAGAAGATTTACAGTTGATAAAAGCTGGCCTAAATCAATACTAAAGCAAACCATAAAGCAATACACACAGAGAGACTTAAAATTTATGATTTTTCTGATTAGAGGAATCTATCTGCTCTTCTGTTTTTCATGTACCACTGCATCATGATGAAAGAACATACACTATCTCATAAGACACCATATTTTAAGTGTTTTGTACTGATTACTCCAACCCAAACTTAGAGAAAACCTGTAATGAATGGAGGAGCAACAAGATGTATTCAGCTGGGAAAACTCTCAGGTTTACATCACAGAGAAAGGTCAACAGCAGATAGCTCAAGTTATACTCTATTCTGGGGCCAGATTTTCCTGTCATTATAACAAGTCCTTGGTACTGCTAGTCTCGGTCCTCGAGGACCCCATTAGTGCAACAAAAGCAGTGCTGGTAACCCTTTTAAAAGAAATTTGTAAATAATCATACCTGTGCAATGAAGAGGACAGGTCACCTACTTCCAGAGAAAAATCTTGTCATTGCCCATCAGCTTTGAGGAAACATTTAAAGAGACAGATGCTGTACCAAAATACAACAGTGTATTTGAGTGTGTTAGCTAGGGTTTCCCAGCCAAACGGCAAAACCTAAAATTTAATTCTCATCCAGGTCAGCTGCTTCTACACAACTATTACAGGGTTATAGAAAATCATCCAACATTCATTTCCTTCCTCCTTATCTCTTCCAAACACCAGTTTTGTTAAGTGACAAACACTGACCTTAAATATTTGGCATTCAGCTTCTCTGTGACTAAATGCCCCCTTTGCAAAAGCCTGTCTGGTAATATTTCTGCACCTAGTCCTTGACAAGCTAGGGAGGAGAGGAAGATATCTGAAGCACTGAAATGTCTTCAAAACATAATATACACACAAAAAAATTGTTCAGTTCAAGTTCAGAGCAGAATCTCATGCTGGACCTTGATCTTAGTAAGCTCTTCACCCATGTATCTAGAGAACATTGTGGACAGATCTTGAATAGCTTTCTTAGGTTAGCCCTGTTATTTCAAAATCTGCATCATTCAAACATGACTGGTTCCAATTAAAGCTCACAAATAGTATTCTGTTACAGAGACACTGGTGCTCATTTTCAATGCCTCAGAGATACTATTGCAGCTTTTAATGCAGCAAAACTGCCTCCAAGATCAAACTGCCTTCCTTGACTGGAAGGAACCATGCCAATTTTCAGGCAGTAGCGTAAATGTAACTTGAAGATCCAAGGCTCACTCTTTATTTATAAATATACTTCCTGTAAAAAGATATTATTACTTAGTTGTATGGGCCAAATGTTGCTCCCAGTAACACCTATCCATTTCCAAAAATCAATGGTGATGTAACTGAGAAGGATTCTCTCCAGATATTGAGTACTGAGACACTCTGTTCAGGTATTTACAAGTACTTCCCAGCCCTGTATCTGCTCTTCTATATCTGCATGTTTACTTGCAGTTTTCTTACAACTTCTTTAAAGAGTAGACAGTGAGTTGGACAGAACAGATACAGTGACAATTTCACTACCCTTGTGAAAAATGTTTACTGTCTTCTCTGTAAAACTTGGATAAGTTAAAATACAATACTGAGGCCTTTCTGATAAAAAATGGCCATATTCAGCATCAGCTGAAGCAGAGGCAACTCTGTCTGGGTACTCAGGGTCTGTAACACCCTCAGACTGCACACCAGGTGCCTGCAGCCTGTGGGCAAGTGTGTGGGGCTGGCTCTGCAGGCAGGGCAGACACAGCCAGACTACCAAGACATCTTTTCTAGGATCTCCCCCATGTGCATGTGTTGCAAAACATCCACTGCATCCCTTTTTTAATACAGCCCTGAAGAAAAGGCTGCATTCACACAAACTACAGAAGGAATTATAACCCTAGAAACAATAAGAATGCTTCCCTTTTATATTGCCTTTCATACAACTGTATCAAAGCACAATACAAACATTTGCCAATTAAACTTCCTCATTCCCTTCACAGCCAGATAAATATGCTCTGAGATGAACAAATTACTCCAGCTGAGTAATTTCTTTGATGAATGTACTCTATTCCTGTTTGCAAATACCCTGAAAGCAGCTTACGATTTTCTGCAATATATTCATTTATTCAGAAATTATCCCTTGTATTTGCTACAAGCAACTTCTGGCCTCTGAACTAGTGGTACATAAGAAGCTCTCTGTGTGGAGAGGATATTTTGAATTCAGGTTGTATCCCAGTAAAACTACCTGGGTCTCAAGTACTGGAAATAGAAACATCCATTCTGACACAGGATAAATAAACTTCTGTTAGGAATTGCAGCATTATGAGTTTTACATAGTGACTTACTAATATTGGTTTAAAATTCCCTCTTGACAGTGCACTTGCAGCAACAATGAATACAGGATGTTGAAGAATACAGAAGGTATATTAATGCAGTAGCCGTAAATTTAATGGTTCTGACTAAACATTTCTTCAAATTTAAATTATTATGTCCTTTATCTGGACCTTGAATCACCCAGTTTAATTGCTAAGAGCTGGAACTGAAACAGTGGAGCATGTCACAACTGATGGAAATAACCTAAAAATATATTTTCCCCTTCTCAGTTCATGGCCTTCAAGGATCCATCTCCCCTTTCCAAACACATAACCTACCTAATAACATTCTCTCTGCAACTCTTCAGCTTTTTCTCTGCACACTGCCAACGCAACCACAGGCAACACTTTACAAAATACATCTGGCTTTCATCTCTGAATACCCCTCAGTGCACCCACTTTATACACCTCTTCCCACATTGTGAAACTGCTGCTCTGCAGACCCCCAGCACCCTGTACCTGCTCCCACTACAAAGACTTTATGGCTCCTCACACAAGATCATTCTTGCAAGTGCAGCTAGTACTGGGACTTGCCCAGGTTTTCTCACATTCCCCTTCCATAGAAAGCTGTGGCTGTTCATGCTGTGGCCCGAAAAAAGCAAAACAAAAGTACTTTTGCATAGTAAACCCAGCAACGTTTAAAGTTAAGTGTGTGTTTAAGGGCTGTGCTTAACTAGTGCCTAATGTGAGATAATATGAACAAGGTTGCTAAGGCTTCAGCACAGCTGCAGGACACTGTGAAAGAAAAACTGGAGAGTTTCTCTCCACCCTGCTGGACAGCATCCTTAGTCCAACATATTTTCTTTGTGGGTGTTTTTTGATCATATCAAAACAAAAGCAATCCATTTAAATTGTGCTCCTGCTGGAATCCTGGCCACTTACTAAATCACTTGACCTTTAGGATGGTTACATGACCTAGGAGGGGAAGAAGTGTGTTTACAGAGGGTGATCAGCAGGGAAAGAGCTTTCCCCACTAAAGCTTGTCCAGGTATTCAGTAACACATCATCACAGCACAGCAAGGAAAGGAAGTACATTCCTACAGGTTACATGATGTGAGCACCTCACAGCATTGTGAAGTGGTGACTATTTTGACAGAAAAAGTGACTTTACTTCTTATGACAAAGGTTATGGACATCCCCTGACCATGCAGAAAAGCCAGCTGGATTACAAGGACGCTTCTGCCACTCAGACAGAGCAAGGGGAGAGCTTCCACTCTCCTGACTGCCTTGGGAAGAGTCACCAGCACCTCCACCCACTCATATCCAAACCCAGACAGCTACATGGGTATTTCTGTCATGTGTTTTTGAATCACGGTTTGAAATATAAAGGTTGTGCTCTAAACTGCTGAATCTGGAGACATGCCTAGACTGACAGAGCAATGGGCACTCCAGAAGCAGCTAAAGGAGGAAAAGTGAAGGATACCACAGACCATTTTTTTATTAATGTAGTGGGAAGCACTTTCCTTGGATAGATAAGAAACTATGAAAAAGTACCTAGAAAAGGCAATTATATGCAAGAGGAAAACAAAACAACCCCACTCTCTCCCTGTTTTGCTTTTTATTTACACAGCTGAAGGGCTCCATGAAGCTGGAAAAGATGTCTCAAAATCAACTATGTCTCTCAAATATCACACATTCCAAAGGATTGCATCCTTTGCCCTTGTCTACACATGAACAAGAGACTGCGTGAAATGAAATGCAGATTCAAACCATTGCAGACAGACTGAAATAATTCTCCATATGGACCTTATTATTCCTAGTTTAGAGCTTAGGTCTCAGGTTCACTTTTGTTCTCTAGGAGGACTCAAATGTAAACAAAGAAAAGCTGCTTAATGGAGACACCAACATCACAACTGCCTCACCAAAAATTTCATTACCTTAATTCAGATTAAAAACCACCAAGACAAACTATTTGATTTCTAATTTGAATCAGCACGTTGAAGCTAATCATGAAGCACTGTCCAAGATCAGGCATGAGATGCCAGCCCTTTCAGCAAGCTACAGACAATTAAAATGGACCAGTCTGATTCCAACCCACCCGACAGGCAGCAATCCCTTGCCACAGGAAGGTTCAGTAACAAGTTGTTGGATCTTTGGCAGGTTCAAGCTGAATGCCTGTGGCTCACTTAGTTGATCAGTCAAAGCTCCAAAGGGGTCCAGGAAACCCAAATTTGGGCCTGCTCCTGGAAACAGTAAACAGTGCAATTGCATCTTGATCTGCCAGGGTTAGAACAATACTCATATTAATATGGTGGGAAGCAGACTCTCATTACATTCAAAGATCCCAACAGTTGCAACTCAGCACAAAAAAATTCACCTCTTCTCTCATCTCTTCTGGTAAAGGCATGTTGAAGGTGAATCTACATAAGCCTAGTAAAGGTAACAAGCTACCCCACATGCCCCACCAATATGTGAGAAATGCCCAGGAAAAATCATGCTGTGGTATTGCATCAATGCAAACATTTCCTTTTACACATCCTGCACGTGCCTTTCTGCAGAAGACAAAAAGCTCTGTTTACACTGATATATCTGGAACTGCATAAGGGCTATGTCATCACTTCATGCTGTCAGGAATACTCTGCATTCTTTGGTCAACATAGCTTCAGGATGTGCAGGTTGAACTGCTAGTTCTTCTGCTGGCCTTTGACAGCTTGTGAGTCTCTCTACCATATTCTCCTGACTCTTATCTGCTCTTTCCCACTTTTTGTGCCTCTCTAGTGTGTATCCATTTGGGTGTAGGGATTGTCTCCAAGCTCCATGCACAGGACCACACAGTGGGCTCTGTCTACACTCTCTGCAGAGCAACATTCACCCACAAACCTCACAGAATCATCTTAAAATGGACCCAGAGCATCCCAAGACAGACACCTCATGTTTTATTCACACAGCCTGTCCTGTTGCAGCACAGGAAAGGCTGACAGCACTACAAACCACCACCACGGGAGCTTGTATTTGGCCACTCTCAAAGCAGAGTTTTGATCCACAGCTATAGCCAGGCTAAAAACCAGCAATCAGGGCAAAGCAATAAGAGGGCTTGGCAGATATAAGATTGCTCCCATCACTATTCCCTCTCTTACCTTGTAAAAAGGTATCAAAGGAAGTATTTTCTTGCTTGGACTTCCATAATAAAAACTAGATATATAAAAATGTCCCTTACTTCATTTTTTTGGGGACTCTAAACTCCCTCTCAACTCCAGCTGGGGTGCCACTTTTTGCTTGCCTTTTATGTTTTTCTTCCTGTTTACATTAAGAAAAAATTAAAAGTTTGAAAAAAGAAGGAAAGGTAAAAAAGAATAAAGGACCAGTTTTCCTGGTTTCTCTGCAGGTGTTGCTGCTTTCTCTGCTTTCCACACTTTCTCTGCTTGACACTGTTTCAGAAGTTGTGCCATGATAAACACGACTTGTTGAATGCCCACCCTAGCACCACTCCAGCCCACACTAACAGTGCTCACCAGATAAAGAGCCACAGCCCTTTTCCCTGCAATAGTCCCCACAGGCAGGGCAAGAGCTGGTTTTGCCTTGAGATGTGTACAGCTCTCCAGGAAAACAACAAGAGAGAAGGTAGTCTGTCCTGACTACAACTACATGCTAATAAACCACTGGCCCATGGCTCAACTGACACATGCAGGCCAATCACCACAGTACTCTGGAAGAGACAAGGAAGCAGCAATATAATGCAATAATTGAAACTTACAGACAGTTGCCATTTCTAGCACCTTCTAGTCACCTTTTAGCTCAGGTTGCCTTCACAATCCTTAGCTGAGAAAATTGCTGTAATAAACAACACTAAACCCCTGTACCAGAGGATGAATCTGACATGTAGTAAAAGACTGAACTCAAGACCATCCCATGACTGCCAGAGCAAACCACACTGCAAGAAGCAAAAATAAAGGGCAGGGAATCCTCTGGATATAGCTACTGAGGCTGGATAAAGACCACTAAAAAGGAGAGCACGGGATGGAGTTGAAACCTCCAAATCCCAGAAGCAGAGACAGAGACTGACACCATGTGATTAGCTGGAACAATCCTCTCAAGTCATTATGGTATGTTTGGAAGGACACAGCTTCTGCCTCCAAGGAAGGAAAAGGCAAAGTCCAGGCTGCCACATGCCTTTAAGGTGGGAGGTGAATATGGTCTAGATCTCGCATCGACTCTCTACGGCACTAGGGCAGGAAGGCATCGTATCCCCATTTACTTCCTCAGGGACAACATTTTGCCTTTTATTCTTTGCCAGGCCTTTCATTTACAGGTGACTAACTCCATTTATCTAATATTCACCTGCTATGTTATTGATCTTATTGTGCATAACAGCATATCTACCTTGGGGGGATTATGGATCTGGAGCAGACAGGGAGGAAATGGAGCAGTCGTTGCATGCACTTATTCATTTCTAGTTGCCAGCAAGACCTTGGCTTCAGAGCAGCAGGATGGGAAGATTAGGGGAACAAATGTACAAATTCTATTCTTAAATAGGTCAGGGAAGAAATTATACCTATGTGCAGAATGCAAAACAAGATCCACACACAAAATTTGATGTTTTCTCAGCTACCACAACGGTATGATATCCTTAAACTGCTTAAATAGGGATTCATCACTTAAAAAATAATCTTCTGCTCCAGAGTAGTGGAACAGTGGAGATTCCTTCCTGCCTGACTTCACATTACAACAGGAAAATAGTTCACTGTCCTCTTATGACCTAAATGAAAAAATAAAGATGTTTGGACATCTAGTCACAATTCCTCTGCACTTGTCCATAGCCTCCTACAGAGAGTCTGCAACCTGCCACGGTAAGAACATTAGACTTGGAACAGGACAAAAAGTCCCCATGGTGGTGGCATCCAGGACACCTCAGACTCAGTCCCTGTATGAGAGAATACTTGAGCCTATTGACTATTCTGCTTTTGGAAACTGCACATGCTACAAATCCTAGTTAGAGTAAACAACAGGTATTCACACTCCTAGGATTCATTCCTGTTTCCTGCAAATTTTTGTTAGGACAAACCACTGAACTTCTCTGTACAGCCACAGATGCCTTGTCTACAGAATGTGGGAGCACTTTTCCAAATCATTGGTGCAAAAGGACACAAAGTTTTTTAAATGAGCAGACAAGAGCCAAGACATTTCCACTGCCAACTCATCAGGGTACTCTCATCTCAAGACCTCTGTCCAAAATCTGCAGAGCCATCTGCAACAGCTCCTGTAAAAGGGAACTACCTCCATTGCTAGTAAGTGCTTCTAAAGCAGACTTAGATCCTACTGCAAATTAGTGTGAATTAATACAAAAGTACCAACTCCCAGAACAGCAGCTGACACACACAATCTTGTATCAAGTCAAAGGCACACCAAAAATAAGAAATCATCAAAATGCACAGAAATAAATAAAAAATAAATAAAAATTAAAATAAAATAAATAAAAAAACAAGGAAAGAGGACAACAACGGGACCCAAAATAGATTCCTTGTGCCACACATATATCAGATTTATGGCATAAAAGCTTTGCAAAGAATCTTGCTCTTAAAACAGTCCATCAACATTTACTCAGTGGCTGGCTGAAGTCTACTTCTGTCTGACACTCCTACTTATTATTTACAACTTCAGGTTTTAAAGAAAACTGGAGCACATTGAGGCTTTTATGAGGCACAAAATTACAGCTCCATTGTTACATGTTCCAGAAGAGGAAAAGCAGGCTGAGAAATGGAAAGGACATCAGAGAAGCAGCATCCAAGGAGAGAAGCTGCCCAAGAAAACCTTAACAGCTCCTCTGCCTGTCTTTATTCCTCAGTCAATGCAAACAAGGGCAAAGGGTCTGGAGGTGCACTGCTGTCCCAGACACAGATGCCAGGAGGGACACACAGGCTGCTAAACCTGTGTGAGGGCACTGACACAGCCAGTGAGGACCAACCCAGCTGCAGTGACACAGCACCCTGCCTGAGCCATGTCTGACACAGCACCAAGGCACAGGTGGCTCGTGACCCTCCAGTTTGGTGAGCACACACAGGATGAGAGGTCTCCATGCTCACTTCATATAGGACACAGCTGGAACCTTCAACAGGCCTGTGCCCCAGTATGTCCCACTCTCAGTATGGACAAACTCTAGCTGAATTTTGGAACTGTAAAGAGCATTTCCATAAACACAGAGACAGCAGCAAATCTGCTGCTCCTCAGCAAAAACTGCCACCTCAAATGGTTACCTGGCTACAAGATGCCCACATCCACAGTGAACAGCACAGACACATTCCTTTCCAGACCCCATTTCAGTAAAAGCAATGGGAAGATGGGATACACTGCCACAATTAACCACAATCTAAGAATCATCAATGAGTGAACTTACTCTCAGTGAGGTTAATTCCTGGCCCTGCGTTTACCTCTGAGGCCTTTAAAGAAATTATTGGAGCCAAAGATGTGATGACTATCTATCTTGAGGAGCAGCAGCTCTGAAGTCCAGGAACATCTGAGGCCATCAGCAGCCTCTGTAGTGCTCAGAGCCAAGCACCTTCATCCCAGGGGCTTCTCTGCAGCAGTGGCTGGGCTCAGGGTCACTGCAAGGACACACCTAGACTTGGGTATACAAGAAGTTGCTCTGCTACCAGCTTGATTTTGTCAGCTCCTCCCTAACTTACAGCCTTAGGCAGATGATTATTTTCCTTGCCCAGCCCTGGGGTACCAAAGTCCTATACAGCAGCTCACAGCAACACCAAGATGCCTCAGCAACAATCCAAGGAAGAGGAAGTATGGAAAGCCAGTCCCATTGCATTTACCAGCTGAGCCTTACAGCTCACAAAGTGCATTTGCTCAGACAGAAGAGGAGCCAGGAGATACACTTCCTGAAATGTGACATGTCCATGCACACCCTACTAGCCACTAGCACTGTCTGGGTCACAAGCCAGGAGAAAGGACCATGAAAACAACATGGAGTACTTCAAAGGGATAATTGCCCATTCTTCAGAGAGCATCAGCCTTCAGCACTTCTTGGTGGTCACTAATGGCAGCAAAGACAGGCAGAAGGAGCAACTTTACAGAATGATGTGCTAATGTCCCAGTGGAAGACCGTGGATAAATACACCAAATTATCCCCGAATTATAATGGGAGATTTCAAATGATTACAGATAGTAATGCAATATTGTCTCCTTGATGGGCCAGATCACTGCCTTCTCTTTGCAAGACTGTATGTCATGATATACCAGCCATTACCATCCTCAGAACTTTTGTCAACAACATGCACCATTAGAAGGGTGTCCCTGTCCCCACTGAAACAAGTGACAGCAAGAAAAAGTTACTCTTACTCCCAGTCTTTGCTAGGACTGCTTTGCAGATTAGAGATCCACCCTACCACTAGGAGATAGAGACCTAGGACAGGAGAAAGCTACAGTGGAAAACCAGCCAAGGATCTACTACCGTAAACATTCAGAGTTTTATTTTCCCCTTGTGATAAATTTCAGAGGGAAACTTAAGAGCAGACTCTAGGAAAAGGCATTGACCATCCATCCTGCTTATTTAGTCTTAATACCTAAATGAAAGTATCCATTAAATTTTAAGAGATGAATAGTTTTATTTGCAAAATTAATAATTTCTTGCAGTTCTAACAGCTTTTATTTGACATCAGAAATAAAATAAACCAATAAAACCTTAATGTATGAGAAGAGAGAAAATATTTACTTTGCACTGAAGTAAACTTTTCCCAGGGTGCAGGCACAACTGTAAACAGGAGGAAATGCTAAGAGAACGTGGTAGAAGTTGTTTGCAACTACACACCTCAAAACTAAAGGGATATGAAACTGAATCTCCTCCCTTCAGGAGTAAAGAAAAACTCTCACAAAGAACCACAAATTATTTATTAAATAGAGTATGATACCACAGGGAAACACAACAAACCTGAAACAATGTAGATCAAACATTTCTAGAGATTCAAGAGAAACCAAGCAACAGTACAGGGAAGAGAGGTCTCTATTATCTTTAATTCAATTCTGCTTATCACAATCGTCATTACAACTAAAAGAGCAAAGACTTCAGCACATTTCAAGTCTTATTTAATTTCCACCAAAGTATCTGAATAGACTCCAGTAATGTTATATCAGATTTCTATGGGCCCTACCAATCTGGTAGGAGCTAAACACTCCTTTAACAACTAAATGAATTCAGTTTCCTTGCCTTTGTGAGGAAAAACCCTGGCTGCTTGCCCTTTCTGTGACTCAGACACACTTGGCCCAAACATGAGAAGGGCTGCATTCCCTCTGCTCCCACCAAAGTCAAGGGTATCTCACAGGCTCAGCATGCTGAAAAACAGGCTGTCTGTCAGAGGTGCCAATGCCAAGCTGCCAGCTAATAAATGCACAAACCCTGGGAGGACAGAAAGTGTGAAGGAAAAGCCCATGGCTCAGAATGGGCAGCCCTGTACCATTTTCTGAGCATGCCAGGCACATGGAAGTCTTGCTGTACCAGTGGGCACAGTTCTCCACATTTCTGTGACCTGTAAGTCTAATTTGGGCTGATGCAGGATGGTGCACATGGAATGAGCCTCTGCTGGAAATGTGGGCCATCACATCACAGTTTATCACTATTTCACTATCTTCAGATTCTGTTCAGCCTGCAACAGCTCCTAAATAAATTCATCATTTTACTGATCTTTTTCCTTCCCGTGTTTTAAAATATTTTTCTTCCATTGTCTAGAAAATATTTTTACAGAATGCTAATGTTTTGGGCATCTGAAGAGTGATTTATTTCAGGTTTATGATGCTCTTCACCAGCTACAATTAAGTAAATCCCTGGATACCATAGAGGTAAATGCCAGTAACAGCCATCCCTAATTTCAATAACCTCGAAGAACTTCTGGAGTAATCAAGTGAATTCTTATTAGATAAATCACACACATGTCTATAGAGCAAGGGCCAGAATCCTGGGCTTTCCACTGCTGAAAGTCTCAGCCTTTCAGCCTACATGACAAAAGGTACTAAGGGCAGATCCTGCAGACTGTACACACAGCCTATGCCACACACAGCTCAGCCCTGCAATGGGAAGCTGAATGCATGCAGCTGACCTGAGTCAGCCAGAGCACAGGCACCACTCTTCAAAGTGCTTACAAATTAGGAAGTCAATGCACACAGATCAAATTATCATTCCAAATTGCCCTAATAAATCTATGTATGCAAAAATGATATAAATTAATGAACAAGCCACCACCTGTCCCTGATACACACCTCGAGAACCCAAATTCCTCCTCTTGCAGTTCAGCACTCACCACCAGCAATTGTAAGGTCCCCAGCTAAGAAATGCAACTGGAGTGCTCTGGTTCTGCCCCCTGTACACAGAGCACCTATGACATCAAATCTATACTCTGAATTAAATTGTACAAACATCTCCTGTACTCCAGGGAATAGCAATCACTGTCAGTTGAAAACAGTAACAGCAAAATCATCTTTTGCCCCAGTGTACTGCTGCACATGTTCACCTTCATACTCTGACATTGAAAATACTTGCCTAGATGTCTAGGAGCAAGTACACCTGGTCACATTCTTCATGGAATACTTTCCTGCTATGTATGTTGATTACATCCCCTCTTCATGTTTGCAGTCCCTGACTCCCAGTCCCCTAATCTTCAGCTACATCTTTTAGTAGCTGATTTCTTTCAAAGAATTAACTCTACTATTGACATCCTCATAATTTCTTAATAGAAGCTAAGGCCTTTCAAACAGCCTTCAATACCCAAATCAAATCCAAAAAACCAGAAGGACTTTTTCCATCCTACTTCCCTGTGTGGAAGCACAGGAGGAAATGTCAAGAATGATCTTCTGCTCTGTAATGAACTAACCATGGGGACTCTGGCCAATTGCATAATTACAATGTGCCTTCATTCCTCATTTCTCAGTGGCTACAATTATGCCGTAACAAATCCCTGGTCACCTAGGACTGATCCTGTGCTTTGGATTCTGCCTCCCTGAAGGCATCTGACAGGCCATGTTCATGGAATGGCAAGGTCTCTGACAGGAACAGGTCATTAATTTTCAGCAAGTTACATGACAGTGGATTGAAAGAGAATATTTTCAAGGGAATATGCCACTGTTCGGGAAGATTTCATCAGAACGACCTGTCTCTGGAGAAAACAGAGAAGGGAGAGCATTTCTGTTATTTTAGAGAGCAGCTGAAGAAAGCACAGAATTTGGGCTGGGAAACCCAGGCTCAGTGCAGGCATCAGCACAGTAGGGGCAAAGCAGGAGATCCAGATTCCCCAGAACAATTTTCCCACTTCTCTGTGAAATCTTAATAGCATTTCTTCTTTTCTCAAAAGCTTTAAAAGATCCTCATTCCAGGGAGATATCAAAGACAGAACCATTTCCTACCTGGCCCCACAACAGGGAGAGCTCAGGTTCCACTTATCTGCAAGTGGTGCTGTGTATACACAGATGTGTATCAAAAGATGAGCTGTCAAGAGAGCAAGGATGTCAGACCTCCACTCAACTTCCCTCCAACAAAAAAACAATCTGCTGGCCACCTCTGTTCAGATTATTAATTCATTAATGACTGGTGAGTGCTTAGAAAAGGTAGAAAGTGAAGACTGCTATTATTTCCCATAATGCTTACAGCTATCCGACATAGATGCCACAGGCAACATGGATCTGTCCATTGTAGGAACCTGTGATGCTGGACTCTAAACAAATCAGTTTCTCCAAGCACAACATGTGAGTTATAACAATTGAAAGATGATCTTCAACTAGAACGTTTTAAAAGAGCTCTGGAGATGGGTACAGGGGCACACACTCTTCACATGCAAAGGCAGCCATGTGACATCAGTGTGTCCTCTGAGACTCTTTGAAGCAGCACTTCTGCCAAAAGCTCCTGTTCACCCAGAGATGCTGGAAGATAGGAAGATATATATTTCTAGTGTAGCAACTGCTGACTTAACTTAAAGTGCCACCAAAGGGATTTGGGGTAACTTTCCTACTCCACAGTGACAAACACTGAGGCAGACATTCTTGCACCTTGGCTCTAAGCACGGTAACTCCCACCAGAGGGGAGGAGAGGAACACCAGGACTTTGATCTACTGGAACTCATCAGCCTTTCCTTCAGCTCTTTCACCCAGCTGATGACATAGAACACACTGGCCAGATTCTCCCTATAAAATTACTTGTAATCTAAACTGCAATGCCAACACATCTAAACTCTATCCTAGCTCTTTCAAGCAGCCAGTACTACTTAGTTTGCTGGTAACAACTGTCAAAAATTCAATTTATGTGTATGTATGTGTACACATCAAAAATCAGTGTCTATCATTCAGCTTTCTCACTAATCTCCTTTTTAACAAACTCTGTTGATGTAGGGTAATGTGACAATAAAAGGACTTGGCAAGATGATCAGTGCAGGCAGTATGCAACACCTTTACTTCTAGGTGTGCAGTTGCCTACAATTTCTGATACTGTACCTTCTCAAAGGCTTTGGCAAAGTATGTGTTTGTATTGCAGAACATTAAGAGACAGTGAGGCAATAAAATCTCCTACCCATCCTGCATTCCAAAACATAAAAATCTTGGCAAGTTGAATGATAAAGAACCAATACAATTATGTGTCACTAAGTTGCAATTAATAGTGGTAGAGAATGCATAAGTGCCTGCTGATTAGAAATGTTATCAAGGAAACTCTAACATGTGACATTAAGCACACTTTGAAAATAGAACATTTTTCATGCTTCTAGAAATAACTTTATTTCAAGCCACCACCTCTTGTTTTATTTGGCATGAGCACTTTCCACCATAAAAAGTTCTTTCTTCCATCAAGGATTTTATGAAGGAGTCAGCAAATAGCATGTACCAACGAAACAGAGAGCCTCCATGTCCTTCTTTGTCAAAACAAAGCTCTTCCCACTATCCCTTCAAAAAGACATACCAGCCTGATCAGAATGCACTTCCAAACCTCACAGCACAGCTCATTTCCTCCTTGTGCAAGACCTCCACCTGAGTCCATATCTGCACCTCCCTGGGACAAAATTCCAGTTGCATCATCCATGTGGGATGCAAATACATCTACTCATCTTTCAAGCAGAAGTTACTTAGACTTACAGAGGACATATACCTGGCACATTACCTTCAGGGCCTAGCCAAGATTAACACCTTCCCTACCAAAACCCCACCTAAATTCATGAAGCATTCCATATTTTTAACAGCTTTCGTAGAAAAGTGGATGTCCCAATCCAATAAGTGTTCAAGACCAAGACAGCTGGGACTCTGAGCAAGCTGCTCTCCTGAAAGGTGTCCTTGCCCATGGAATCAGATGATCTTTAAGGTCCCTTCCAATCCAAGCCATTCTCTGATTCTGTGACACTACATAACTGAGACAGCTCCTGATGCTTCCACAGACCTTCCTGGACTCCAAGGTCACCAAAGCACTGGTTAAATAGTGGTTCTGGTATCTGCAATGAAAAAACTAGGAGTTGCTGAAGGATTTGGGACTGCATTCCTTCAAGTCTGAAACAGGTTTCATATCAGATAATACAAATCTCTGATGACTTGTGAGCTGAAGGGAAAAGCTGCTCTGCCCCTTTGTTCCACTGATTTCTATGGCATAGAAGTCTGAGGGGAAAAAAAGCATAAACCCTGCTCTAATCTATCTTCTGATCCTACAAAACATTTCCATGTGGCCAGTGTCTGACAAGTCACCAAGACAGAATCTGTGCCAGTTTTCTGGGCTTTTACCATTCCCAGTTCAGCAAAATCTCACAACAGTGGAAAGCTGGGCCCTTTATCAGAACGTGAGTGTTCAGCGTTTCTGATGGAACTCAACCATGATTCTCTGGGTAATCATTATACTCTTTCAGCAATTATCTTCAGCACTAATATAACTTTGGCTGCTGCAAATAGTAAGAGTGCCTTGATCTAATTTACATTCAGGGGCATTATACCATAAAGTGCAACATATGATCCCAGTCTGACAACCTGATACTGAAGACTGTGTAAATGGAGATTAATCACTTCCCAAGTCTTTGCAGAAGGTTTGTTTGCCCTCAAAAAAAAAAAAAAAAAAAAAAAAAAAAAAAAAAAAAATCCAAACAAAAAACCAAAAAAACCCCAAACAACAACCAAACAAACTATATATATGTATATATATATATATATATATAAAAATAAAATAAAAACAAGTTTCCATTCTTCCAAAGGTTGTATAGAGAGCAGAACCATGTGTTCTTTCCTCTGTCTATAAGGCAGCACCTCCAGGGTTGAAGCCCTTTTGTGAGTAACCTGCCTATGCCTGCACAGATCTGAAAAATGCCTGTCCCAAGAACTCTTGAGAAAGGAAATCTTGTGACAGGGAAAAAACTTTTAAGATAACTACAGACAGGAAGAATGTGTGCTGGAAAACAACAGAAATGCTGAAACCATGCTCTGATTGCAAATGCCATCTATAAACCTCAATTCTGCAAATTAAATGAAAAATTGCAGGCAGAATTGCAGGGAGAATTTGGCCAGTGATCATTATTTTTTCATAAGGACTGTCCTCTAGGATAGAAGGTGTGTCATGATACCCAAAGGTAGTTAACTCAGACTAAGAAATTGGTACTATTAGACTATTTTTTTGCTGACAGTAATATTTGTCAGGTCCTCTCTATGAGAGCTCTGATACAGGCTTGCAAATCCATTCAGATCCCAGAAGTTTAACTGCAAAACAATTCAACACAGCACAAGACATGTACCCTCTATATCTAGCTGGGATGCTGCTTAGAGTTTATTTTTCCCTGCTCTCTCAATTCTAACCTGGTTATATGCCTAGAAATTAAAGCTAAAGGGCAGAAAGATAATGTTTTTCCCAACATGACAGAAAAAAAAACCACAGAAAAACTGGTTTCCTCTGAAGCATCAGGCCAGAGTTGCAATTACATTTTCACCTGTTTTACTAGACCCATAAAACACCACTTGTGCTGAATGGGTGCAGGGAGAGACATCTCAAGCACTGCTCAAACTGAACAAGATCATGGGCGAGCCCTTGAGTTGAAGAGCTCAGGCATATGGTTCATAACTGTTTTTGATTCACTTACAAAGGGATTAAGTGATGTGGTTGCCTGGACAGCAGAGGCTGTACTTGGTGACCCAGTGGGTCTCTCCCAGTCCTGTGTAATCTGAGGTGATGCCATTTAAGCTGCAGCAAGATGCCAGTGATGTAATTTCAGACTGTCTAGCCTGAGCACCAGTGAAGGCAGGGAGGCTGCACATGTGTGAGACAGGCTGAAGCAGAGGATAGACAGGGTTTGATTCAAAATGAAACAAGTAACTGAGCAAAGTAGAGCAGGTGTATCAGTTGTTGACTCCATCTTTGACCTGCTCTGAGGGCAAATAGCCCATACTTATTTTACAAAAACAGCTCTGAGTCTGTTGCAGATAAAGACAAATAATTGAGTCATCAGTTGTAGTGTCTCAACAAACTATTTAAAAAGATGTCAGATCCTCTCTGTGGGTCGATACTAAAGTGGCAGAAGTATCAGAGAAACGTATCTAAAACCACATAAAGACTTTACTGTTAGCATCGTGCCAGGTTTATGGCAGTGACAGAGCACACGTCTTCCAGGCTGGAAGTGACAGACACCCATAGCTGTCAGAAGGACAGGACTATGAAGGACCTCTTGAGGATCATGCTGGCATGGGCAGTGCTGCATTCACATGCTTTTGCAGCTCTCAGAGCAGACACGTGCATCAACTTGCTTAGAGTGCAGGCAGGGAGCTCAGATCAGGCTGTGCTTATCTGTAGAGACTTAGCTATGGCAGAGCAGTCCTGGCTACAGTCAAAACAGACACTAGTAATAACTGTTATATCCTCAAGACAATATTTCTATGCTTTATACTTGTCCTTGATTTATTAAATCCCCATATCCAAGAGACTTCTTATGGAGATTACATGGCTGACAGTATTTACATTGATGTTTTATCTGTACTGACTGATGATAAAGGTGGCCTCTGTGTAGTTTGGTCGAATGTCAGTGTTTTAATGGAGAAGAGGAGATTTCTAAATTAGACTAACTGATTATGCTTTTTTATAATTTTCTGTTACTAGAAAAATTCTAGCAAATGAGTGTGTACTAATTTATTTGCGTTATTGCATCTGTTGTATTCAGTGCAGGGTCTCAGTGTGGTGCAGATGAGAATGTTTAGACTCAAATTCCAAGGGAATGACCATGTTTGAGAAAAACCATGGCCAAAGCAGCATTTCCTTTTGATTGACTTTTCAGCCGCCATTTTTTCTGCCAGGCTAAATTTCAGAGCAGCATTGATTTTTGTTTCTTCATGGAACTTGTGATTTGCTGAGTTACAGGTGACAGCAGCTTTCCCCCATCCTTAAGGGGTCATTCTGCCTATGTGTGTGCCTAAAAGCTGTAGAATTGTATCTTGAAAGCAAAGCCCTCTAAACATGCTTAGCTGAGTGTAATATCTTTCCTTTTGCACTTAGTTTTAAAGCCAAATATTATAAAAACAACTCTCAGTACTTTGATGTGAGTTCCTAATTTTCCCATTGATACTATTAATACTGCATGCCCAGTTAGTCCATGGTGTCACTGTTCTGTAACAGCAGCCATCTGTGAGAAAGGAGCTGCTTCCTGGCACAGAGGCCAGCTGTGAGTGCTGGAATCACATTTTAGAGACTCTTCCCCTGGGCTCTCCCTTGCCTGTCCTTTGCCTGAGCAGTATTTCCAGTACTCAGAATCCCCCAGCCTGTGAGCAGCATTTCTGTGTTAATGTCTGACCCTCACACTCTGAAGAGAGAAGGCAGGGCCCCAAGTACAGCCACACTGTGCTTGTGCTGGTGGCATTCCAGAAGCCCGGTTCCCTTCAACTCATGGGGGACTCCCCAGGCTAGCCATGAGTAACATACAGTGGTGTAAACTAACTCAGGAAAAAGTAAACAGACACATCCAAGACAAATTAGAAACTGTAACAAGCAGGGAGGCAACTTAGTCTAAAACCAGGGAATGAGACTGGCAGCAAGATGGCAGGATCCTGCTGCTGGGTCCTGTTCTTCCCTGTTCCACCCACAGTGCCACTACTCCATCCCTCAGGTTTCTCTGGGCTGAGACCAAAATAACAACATTGTCCCTCTTTCCTTCACAGATTGCTTTGAGCACTATGACCAAAAGAGGGACACAAGAACTAAATATTTTAATCCACTTAATCTCCACAGCAGATTTTTAAAGCCCATTTTAAAGCCCTCCTTTGCAATTCAGTGTGTGGATAATTTGCTACCTGCACCTCCATAAAGCTTAACCTGTCATAGCCTGGCAAAGGTGTAATTTCATCCCCAGGCTCTTCTGACTTGAGACTGTGGAGCTTCTCTTTGTGGATAAAGTATCAAAGCAATAGCTCTGAGACAACAGCCCTTTGCATCTCACAACCCATGTATTATTCTCTCTAAACATAGTTTAACTGGCCAGAATCAAAACTTTTTCCCTCCCCTCATGTCTCCTCCCCACCGTGCACACAAACACAGATAAAAGCAGAAGACAGAGACACAGAGAGAGTGTGGTTTATCCCACAGACAGAATTACCGCATCAAGATGTAATGGCCTTGCTCAGGAAAGAAGAAGGTTGGTTATATATCAGCCTGAGTTATAAAAACACCAGTTCCTTTTTAAAATGGGGTAAAATAATGTCCATTTAAAGTTATGCTGAAGAAAATACAAAACACTCATCCAGTGAACTAGAGAGAGAAAGACCACAGCCCAACCGGACTGGATACAATCCTCCTCCAGACACATGTAACACATTGAATCAAACAAGTAAGAGTGTTCCTCTGCTAAGTACGCACAGAAAGGAGTATGCTGCTTTCTATGTGTTTGTATCTTCAAACATACAAGAGTTTTTTCTGTACCCTACAAAGGTACATGGTAAAAAGAGCCATTTCTGGGTTTCACTTCAGGTGCAAAATGCTACAGAGCTAACTGTTTTATATGCTCCTTGTGAAGACTTTCCATCTGTACCTGTTTTCCTCCACCTCAAAACATCTGCAGAGAGGAAGGCCATATGCTGTCTGCATATGAAACAATACCATGAAAGACCAGTTCAAGATCAGGCTTATTCTCTCTTTTTAGAGAATATTTAGTGAAGCCGTGGCCATGACTAAAACTGCAAGGCTGATATGATCACATTTGTGACTACGGGTTCCTCAAAGGGATTTACTCATTTTCTAATGAATTTGTAAATGCTATAAAATTAACAGGTACAGTATTTACCACTGAAAATAGTAAAAGAACACTGATGCTACCGCCCAGCACGGCACACTAATTTCCCTGCACTGTTGATATTCTGCTAAAGTGAAGGACACGTTATTAAAGCCAGTATTTACCAAAAAATACTACAGTTGTGAATGTAATATAGTCCTTCCATGCAAAAATAGGCTTCCAACAAGAAATACATGGCATTTGGCAAGTCTTAGCCTGCTGAGAGCAACTGCTCCATGTCCTGTTTCCAGGACAAGAAAGCCCTCTGGTTACTCCAGATTCTTCCAGTGGTGAATGCTAGCTTGTCTGGTAAGTTTTCCAAGCCCAGTGGAAATCCTATAGCAGACCCAGAAAGCTATGAGTTTGAATAGGCATGAGATGCTTTAGAAAACAAGTGTTCTTCATTTTTTTTTTGCAGGAATATGAGATGCTTTGTCAGCACAGGAACAGCCACTCATCTAAGACCATGAATATTCTGTTGAAGTTGTTATAAAATCAGACACTTCCAAGGAAACCCTGCACTGAGTAACAGCACCATGTGCCAACTTACAGTGCTCTCTACACGTGTATGAGAGAGGAAATGTATTTTCTATAGCAGATGAACAGCAGTGACAGCCTTCAGACTAGAGTATGGAATATCATTTGCAGCAGATTCCAACCTCTCAAGGAGCAGCCTACAGTATCTCCCTACTAGCTCAACGACTCCATACAAAGGCTAACTCAACATCATACATGTACTGCAGTGTTTCTTCTCAATTAACTAAGGAAAAGTGTATTAGGCATACATCAAAATTGCACTGCAGCTAGAGCTACCAATTACTTAGGGCAAAAGGGAGGCTGATTCATCTGACTGCATGTGGGCCTTGGCTGGAGTTTTCCCAAAACGCAACAAGAAAAGAAGAAAACCTCGGTGAACTTCCCCCTCATTCCCATTCCCTCCTCCCCCACAAATCAGTCAAGAGGCCTGTGCTAGTAAAAGCAGCATTTCCTGGAGGATCCTTTCTTCAAATCACTCCTTTTCTAAATTCAGACAAAATACACAACTCAAAATCCATTTGCATATGATATATATGCATACAAGGACACCTCTCTCAGACACAGGCAAAAGGCAATGCAAAGAGTCTAAACCATCTTTAAATCCCCATTACCCAGGGATCCCTACATCTTCTACTCCAAATCTCGCGTTCCGTGGCCACCTGTACAGAGTGAAATGGCTATGTGACAACATTTGGCTTGGCACCAACCTTCAACAGCTGAGCAAGGGCTGGCTGGGGGGCTTGTCTTTCCACTCACAGCAGTCACAGAACAGAACACTTCTGCTAAGCACAAGCACATCCTGAATCCAGGCCTTTTCACGAGTTTTCTGTGTCAGACGCATGTAACACCTAAAATATCACAAGTAGCAATTCTCCATTTAACATGTCCCTCCTTCACTTTGTGTGTTTCAAATGAGCCTCATGACCTCAGTGGTGCCAGGGCTCTTTTCTCCCTGGCACTGCTGGATGGAAATTGTTCTTATTAGTTTCCATGGACCCATTTAGGCATCTACTAGCCTAGGTTTTCAAGGTCCACTGAGTTCAGGACACAAAACTTCAATCATGCTTACGTTCTAACTGCTATCTTTCATTGCTGTGACAGCACCCTACTGCTGACCTTGGGCATCTGAGTTCATCCTTTTGTTTCCAGTGTGTTTGACATGAGTCAACCTGACACCCAGCCCCCCTGGAGCAGTCAGACCCTGCCTTAACACATCTCTGCTTTTTTTCCAGGCCTAACTTTTAGGCATTTATTGTAAATCTTTTAAACAGTTTTCACAGAGAATATGCTTCAAGATCCTCACAGTGCAGAAAAATGCTAGACACACGTACCTACTGTTCACTGCCTTCTGGCACCAACATTCAAAATTTCAGTGAGCACAGAAGGGAGCCTGAGCTGCCCCTTACATGGCAAGGCAGATCAGGAGTCAGACATGGCCCACTCCATGGATCACAAGGCAATGCCTCCCTAGCACTGCAGGGCAGACTAGTGCAAGGTGTCTTCTGCCTAAAGATGCCACCAACAAAAGCCATCAGTCTGACAAGAACTTGTACTTTAGAGGCTGTTGGATTACACAAGAGCACAACCTCTTGCTCTCCTTGCCCAAAAGGGATGATTTTGGGATTAGGTTTACCAGACTGCTTGTGGGAACATACACAGCTTTGTGGAATTCCTGCTGCAGTACACAAGCAATTACACCCAGGATAGACGCAATCCTCAAACAGAGAGTTACGTGTGTTTAGGTATACCCATGAGGGCAGGCTCTGACATTCTGCTGAGATCAGCAATGCAAACAATGTGAAATGCAGCTCAAAAAGTACTCAAGAAAACAGACATCTTGTGTAATGTACGGGCCTGGGAACTTCATCCATGTGCTGCTGTGTTCACTAAGCAACAGGAAAGAGAGCTTACCAAACCAAGGACTTAAAACTGGGAATTCTTTGAGACCAGATTCTTATTGCTTCTCCTTACTACATGAAGAAGATGCATCCACCTTGAGAGTCCAGAGTGCTCCACAGACCATGGATGAAGGCAGGGCATGCATTGAAGACTAGGTTGCTCAAAAGCTCTGTTCGCATTACAAGTTATGGTACAGAAGTGCCCCCTAATTAGAGATGTTTTGTGGACAATTTACTTCAGAAATACACAAAGGTAGCAGAAGTTCTAGCATTTCAATATCACAATAGGTTTCAAGAACAGTCCAGGACACAATCTCTGTGTGAACTGCCAATACACTGCAGAAAAGACTCCACTCTCAGCTTATTCCTTCTGAAACAATAAACATTATTCATTAGTGCCTTTAAAGAGAGGGATTCTGCATTCCCCTGGTGTCAGAAGTAGAGAGAGAACAAGAGCATGGAGAGAAGGTGTGGTACAGTATGTGGGACAGAAATGAAAGGAGAAGACTGCCACTCTAGGTACTTCCAAATATTATGCCACCTCTTTCTGGTCCATGCATCCTACAAAATGCAAGGCACCTTCCCCAAAAAGAAACAAACTAGGGAACAAATTCTGTCTGTTTTACTCTCTTTTCTTGCTTGAAATCTCACTTCTTTCCAGCTTGAATTATCTGGAATGAAGAGAGGAGAGTCATAGCACAGCACAGCTGATGTAGACCACATCTGTAGGAAATGCCAACCTGAGCTGGTTAGATTTGCTAAAGAGATCAAACATGGATGTAAGCAGCTCTTTCCAGGAGCAGGCATCCCATCATTTGAGTAGTTAAAATATTCATGAACCAATAGGAGCTGTGGTATCAATGTCTGTCCCTGATAAAAAACAAACCTGAGCTCAAAGCATGACAATCTGTGTTGTGCAGAGTGGAATCACAATTAAAAGCATTTCTCAAGCCTCCATTTCTGCAAGCGCACATATCACAGCTTTTCTGGTGACACATCAAGAGCATCCCAAATCCAAGTCCACAATCTTCTGCCTGTGAGGGGAGGAGACATTAAAAACAGCTTTAGCAAATGCCCAGGGTTTTGTGTGCCTTCAGTTTTTCCCTCTCAGGTTTACCATGTACCAGTAGCCCTGTGGTTCTTCTGGGGAGTGACTGGATGTACCTGATAAATACAACCTGGCATCTTGGCACTGCAGGCTGAATCAAGACCCTCTACAGGGAAGTGCCTAGAAAATTTCTGATCTGGAGGATTTTCTCCTTCACAATAGGGAATAGAGAAGTAGCAGACAGAAAATGAAAAGCATTAGGCCTTTCACTCCCCTCAAGAGACACAGAGAAGTACTTTCCAGTGCCCTTTCTAAATGAGGGAAACTCATTTTTTGATGCCAGCAAATGGACAGAGGGTTAGGGGAGAGGAGGGGGGGATGATATACACAGCTGCTGTCCCTTCAACAACACTGTCTGGAGAAATGAGTCCACTCAAGTGACATGGCAAGAAAATGTTTTATTACTGCCCTCTTCACATGCATCCAACTGTGCAAATACCCTGCAGAACAGCATTGAGCCTGCTAAGGTGCCAGAGCATTTTCAACACTTAAGGATTAGAAAGGAAATGAGAATGGTTTGGCTCTGGAGTCTGTGCCATACTGCAGTGTTGAAATGGCAGTTTGTTTCAGGCTAATGGGGATCTACAGTTGGACAAAAATGATGCTGCAGTACCCTGAGTTGTGGCAAAGCAAATCCTATGCATGAGCAGCAAGCTGGACCACACCACAGAGCTCAGTGGTCCATGTGCCAGGTGTCACTTTCAGAAGTCAAAGAGTCACATCCAAATCATTGTTTACATTTCCTGAAAAAGCAGGCTTTTGCCACCAGGACAAGAAACATGAAATTACCCAAAGATTCCTTTGGGTATGTTTAGGATTCAAATTGCCTTAATTTGCTTCTGATAGCAATGAGACAGTACACATGACCAGAGCAGAGCAAAGGATATGGATCCAATCTTAACTTTGCCATTCCCCAACTTCATGAGCCTTACAGTGCTGTATCAGAGCACCACACCAAGCCCCAAACCCAACACATTGAGGCACTGAATACTATTCCAACTCTGGAAGTGGCAGCAAAGACTCCAGGGCAGAGATGTGCTCTGCATCACTTAAGACTCAATCACATCTGTCGGTACACTACTAGATTAACAACTGACAATAAAACTAATGTTGAGAAATGAGCACACTGAATATATAACAACACTATTTTATCCTTGAATACTCAATACACACAGCCAGAAGGACAGAGCAAAACAAAGCAACATTTGTAGCAGAGGTTTCCTAACAGAGCAGGACAGGCCCATGTTTAAGAGAGACATGATTACCAAGTATGCCTCTGGAAGGAATGACATGAGACAGGACATCAGAGTACCTGGAGGTGCACCTAGCCCAGTGCTGCAAGAGCCAGACTTGCAGGTAGGGCTGGTGCCATATGCTGACACAAAGATCCTCCCAATCCAGAAGCCAACAACCTGGCACACTTGTAAGCCTGTCTGTCCCCTGCCCAGGGCTTCCTGGGATCAAGAGCTTCAGAAGAGGGGGACATGAGACTGCATTAACAACATCACAGGCTTCTGGATGCCTATCAGCAGGGCTGCCAGGGCAGAAGCCATGGTGCTTGCCCAGAGCAAGGTGCACCCTGCCGCATTCCACAGCACCTGAGGCAGTGACTGCCACCTTGCAGCCTGTCTGAGAAAACCTAGGAAGCCAACTCACAAGCAGTGCACTGTCAGAGCTAAGTTGGAGCAGTGCAGTTGAACATGCAAAATGATAAGTCCTTTGGCTCTCTCCAATAAAGCACAGTGACACACTTGCTGTCCACTGCATACAAGCCACAGCTGCTTATGTTCACATGGAAACAATCTCCAGAACTCCAAGCACTAAGACTATCCACTAGCAAACCACAGATACTTTTGCCATATTTTTCTATTATAAAATTACTGCTAGGAGCAAGAGACAACCAGTGACAGCAGGTCTGAGATAAGACATTCACATCAGTGTCTCTACCTGTGCTGACCCTGGCCCAGTGAAACCTACTAATTACCACTCAGCCTAAATGCCATTCTTCAAGTAACAGAAAAATCAAAGCCAACATAAAGAAAGATACACAAGCTCAATATTTGTGTCTGAAAGGTAAGGGGCAAAATAGAGCTACAGAGAGAAAATGCTAGCTAAGAACAAAATAGCACCGGTGAAAGAAAAAGTTTATTTCTGCAAGTGAAAGTTAATTCATGTTCCTCTCTCCCCTTTCTACTGCTGCACTCCCCATTAAGTTCCTGGAGAAAAGATTCAAGCATCTTTGGCATGAGCTAAAGATGGTAATGAAAGAGGAAGATCACAGTGGGCTCCTGCCTGCTCACTGTGTAGCACAGCAAGAAGAGAAATCAGTACTCAAACCAGAGAGGCACGAAGTGATATTGTTGTTAATGTCCCCACATCACAAGGAGTCCAACTAGAGCAGCAGCGGAAGTCAAAACTGCCAATATCCCCCTGTGACTGGTTCTGTGCAGACATGGCTGAAATGATGGAGGAGTTGTAGGCAGATCTGAAAGACCTTCAGATTCCCAGCTGGTTTTGGTGCCAGAACACTGGCAGCTCCAGGGATGCTTGGATCCACAGTCACAATTAAAGTATTAAAAGAAAAAGAGAAGAAGGCTTCAGGCAAAGGGAACAGGAACTGAAAATGGGACTAACCCCACAAACCAGCTCTCCTCTAGGAATAGATGCTGCCAGGCCAGGAGATGGCTAACACAAGAGCTGAGTTTGCTATAGCCATCTGTATGTTGTGGAGCTGAATGTGTCTCACCTATCCCTGTAATTGTATGCACAAATCCTGCAAAGAAATACAGGGCCCAAAATTGTGTCCAATTTTGTTTTTCCAGACTTTGTGAGTCAGCTCAAGACACACAGTACACTCTGGACACCAACTTCCACAAGTTGTCTGAGTTTTGGTCAGATCTTTACAGAGAAATTGCTCTGTCAACAGTCTATCTAGAAAGGTAAAGTTCTCTTCCCTGTAGTCAGCAGTAAAATGCTCATCAACTTCTGGGAAACCCTCTTACACAGTCTCGCTTGGCTTGTTAGTTTGGAGAGCACAAGGCCCATGACATCAGACTCTACAAAAAGCCAGCATGCTTGTGTTAGAGTCCTGAGGTGAAGGAGGCTCAAGCCCACAGGCAGGGACAACCAAAGCAGCTCATCCTGGGTACTGCCTCCTGCAGCACTGCTGTCACAGCTGCCTCTCAAACTGCTGCTGCTGCTGCAACTGGTGGCCCACGAGGCCTGAAACTTAATCCTGTAACAGGAGCTCAGGTCTCACGGGAGCTACTGAGACTTACTTTTAGTTATCCAGAGTCAATCAGTGAAGAAATGCCATCCATACACATCTTGGTTCAGAGTAAAAACTCTTTTGCAGCCCAGAGGGAGCTGCTTGCAGGCCCATGCATATGAAGAAGCAGCCCCAGCCCCAGCCCCCTGCACCATGCCTGCCACCAGCTCCTCTGCCCAGTTCTACACCCAAGGAATGCAGCTCCAATCCATGCAGCTCCATACAGCCACAAACATCACTCTCCCCCACCAGCCTATGCTCACTGCAGAAAACCCAGCTCAGGGCAATCCTCCTCCATGCACATAACCTGCCACGGCAACCTTTACTCCATGGCCATCAGTCCATGTCCCACAACTACAACCCATTACCCCTGACCCCTAAGTTACTCCGCATTCTGCTCACAGTGCTGGGTAACCTGTGAGTGGAAGCTCAAGGCTCCTCTGCAGCCATGTGCTACCCTTCCACTTCCCCCGGCACAGCATCCTCCTCCCGAGCGGCTCCGTAGCTGTGCCGGGGCCCCCTCCTCCCCGCCTGACAGCCACAGAGAAGATGGATTCACAGCAGAGGAGCCAGAGAAATCGGTCTCATCACTCCTCCAGCCGCAGCGTCCTCTTCCCTTTCCCCCTCGGGCAGGCAGGCAGCAACCTGGCTTCGGCCTCCCGACAGCCAGTCCCCTCCCCCTCCTCCTCTGAGGCGTCCATGTCGGCCCGAGAGTCTCTCAGCAAAGCCCATGCTGATTCTCCGGCTCCCATGCTGATGGCCTGTGCAGGCATCCCTGACGTGCCCAGAAGGACTGGGCAGAGCAGCGTACCCTCTCGGGCAGCCCGGGCGCTGCATCGGATTGGGGCAGGTGGGGCATCAGGGGCACGGAGCCTTTAAGGGGGTTTGCCTCTCCACACAGACATCCAGGCTGTTCACCCCTGGCACACGCTGTGCCCACCCCGCAAATGGAAGGGCACGGGGAGAGGCAAAATCCAGCCCCTCACACAAAATCCTCGAGGCTGCAAGGCCTCAAACAGCTCTTCCCAGCCCACCATCTCTTTTAGATGTTGCTTGCTTTGAAGCTATGGCTTCTCCTGCCTGAATTTTCTCAGCCTTCCACGTTAAATACCTCGGTGTATTTAAAAGAATGGTGGTTTTTTTGGCATCGGTGAAAAGTGGATCTGAAAACTGCCTCAATCAGCAAAATGGGCCACTCGTGCCGAGAGCAACCCCCTGCCGGAGGAGGGAAACCTGGCGCGGCCAGACATCACACTGGAGCATTTCCTCGGCTGGCTAGTGTACAATCTGGGACAAAATGACAACCCAGCAGAGGGACCAGCTCCAGTGTGGCATCAGGCACCACCATGCAGGCACAGGGAGAGACCACCCTTCACTGAACGGATTTCGGGAAAAACTTGGCAGGTGCCAAGGTCAATCGGATGCGCGTTAGCAATAACGGGTATTGCAAAAAAAAGCCCCTCAAAAAAACAAAACAAAAAAAAACAAAATCAAAAACCAAAAAAACAGCAAAAAGCGCGGAGGTATTTATAGCCCAGAATTTCTCACTCCTCTGCAGAAGCGCAGCCCAGAGGCGGCATTGTTGAGAGATGGGGAATACGCGCACCGCGGCCGCGTTAATGGCCGGTGCCGGCGCTGACACAACTTCAGCTGCAGCTCTGCAGCTCTGGGAATCCTTACCGCAGGACACGGGGCTCCCTTCATCGCCGAGTGCCCGGCAACACACGTGTCACTGACGGCAGCAGAATCCTGGAGACGCAGAGACAACCCCGGCACCGGAACACCCCGGCCCTGCCCGCGGCGTCATTCTCCCATCGTCTGGAGGAGATGGGGAGCCGCAGACGCGGCCACGGACACCGCGCTTGGCCGGCGGTCGTAGGCCCCGGCTGGGGTTACCTGAAACTACGGTCGCTCATTGCAGCGCGGCCGAGATTACCTGGAGCCGCTGTCGCTCATTGCCGCCCGGCCGGGGTTACCTGGAGCCGCCGTCGCTCATCGCCGCCCCACCCGTCCCCCGCCGCCGAGCGCCCCCCGGGCGCGGCCCGTCCCCCCGCGCCGCCAATCGCCGCGCGCGCGCCCGCCCCACGCGTCGCGGAGCCGCCGCAGCAGCGCTGGCGCAGCCAATGGGCGCGGCGGGCGGCTGGTGACGACACGCGGGCTGGGGCTGAGGCTGGGGGCAAATCTCGAGTTTCAAGGCAGCGCGCAGGGAAAGTGCGGCGCGGGGGGGTGCCCGCCCTCGCAGCCCCTTCCCCGGGAGCCCTCTCGGACATGTACGGGCACCTAGGAGGCGGGAGCAGCGCCGGCCGGGGGTGAAAGGCATCCTGAAAGGCATCATCGTGCTCCCTGTTCTTCGTCCGCTGGGAATGGGAAATGCACCGTGAAATTCGGGGCTCCTCCGGATGACGTCTGCGTGTGACAGCCTGTGGGCTTTTTCGGTCCACATCCAAAGGTGGGAGAAGCCCAGCAGGAGTGAGGCTGGAATAACCAGCTCCGGCCACACCTGCGACAAAGAGGGCATTTCCTTGCAACCATCCCCCAACTTACCAGTAGAAAAATATTATTCACGGTCTTTGTTTTTCCCTCTCCTTCATTCTTTTAGAATTATGCTTCCCTAGACAAAGTGTGGTCCTTCTTCTGCTCCTTTTGAATCCACAAGTTCAGCTCTTCCATGAAAGGTATGAAAAGTAGAAACAGACCCAGCTTTGATGAGGATGATCTCACATTTACAATATTTCCAGGAACAAAAAAAAATGTGCAGATAAACATGACCAATTTTACAGTCTCTGCAGGGCCATGGGCATGGAGCAGTGCTGGGACTGGGAGCACCAGCCATGCTCTGAGTTTGGGGCTGTGCTTGGTCCCAGGGCTAGCGGGAAGCTCTACCAGCTCCAAATGCCACCAATGGCAACGGTGCTGTTACATACCAAAGTGAACACACCTTTGATAATTTTTTTGTTTGCTTTCTTGGGGATTTTTTCCTGATGGAGGTACACAGAGTATGTGTAGTAACACATTATGGAGCAGCCAAGGGAAAGCAATGAAGACTTACCTTCTGTTGGCTGCTATTGCCAAAGTTAAGGCAAGTCACATGTATCCAAGAGAAGATAACAAACCGTCCCAGTCCCACCATATGAAGTGATTTTCTCTGACCATGAGTGATCAAGCTGCTGTCTTACAGCTCATTCAAAGGACAAGTTCTCCAGAAGCAAGAACTCACTGAGTCACCCAGTCCACACTGATGTTACAAGCAGCCCTGAGTGAATCATTACCATCCCTTCCTGCTGTAAGCCAAAGTCTCACCAAGGTTTTCTTCCTCAGTATGAGTCAAATCTGTCACTTAGTTGGCTGGTTCTGCAGTGATTATAGTCAAGCCATAGAGCAAATTGTCAGTGTTCTTTCCACTCCCACAGAGAATTACTCCTGTGGATAGATGACTTTCTGGATCCTCTGAGGTCAGCAGGAGTTGTACAAATCTGCTGTCCCTCAATAATGGAAGAAGAAGCCTTCCATTTTCTGCCGCAGGTAGTGTCCATCCCAGTGACAGCACTGTGTGCATCCAAGAGGCCTGGCACAAGCAATGGGGTAACCCCTGCACTCTTGTTGAGCCAAAGCAGGTTAGTTAGCAGACAGTGCTTTTCTCCCATCCAAGCCCATGCAAAGCTTTTGGAGGAATGTCCCTTGACTGCAGCAAGGAAGGGAACACAGCTGAAGGAGCTATCAGGGTCCCTGCAGGCTCACCCAGCCCTGCAAACCACACTGGCTGCTGCAAACTGCTATTTAAAAAATCCCAGAGCTGGAAACGACTGAGCAGATGGGGGACCAGCAGGATCCAGCCACCTTCAGAGTGAAAATCATTCCCGATGGCTTCGGGAAGACTGGTGGGTCATTTACCAGTCCCACACCTTGGAGTACCACAAACTGTGCGAAGTGCAAGTCATAGGCTTCCAAAGCAGGTAAGCAGCTCAAGGAAAACCTGCAGATACAGAATTGCCTGCAGGCAATTGCAGATGTTAGGACTGTGAGTGAATCACTTCCATTCCTTTTAAAAAGTCCAACTAAAATCTAGTTTTAGCATAAACTTTCAGCAAAACTGCTCTTATCAAAGAGCTGGGCAACAGCAGATGAACGAAGAGTTTCAGTTTCCTTCCCCCTGTGAAAGAACAGAAACTTGACTCTGACTGCAAGCAGTGAAAAAGCAGATCAGATCCCTTATGTGCAACCCTGTCCAAAGCTACAACTCTCCTGGGAGCCAGAAAAACTTTGCAAGCATTGACTGTGCAAAGTGGAGTTTTGCCTGAAAATTACAGAGGGTTTTTTAATGTTTCAGGTTGGTCTGAAAAGCCCTTGAACCTGTTCATTTCAGCCTTCCAGGGTTCTCCAGCTATCTTTAAGCTGCTAAATGGAAGCCAACTGTCCTATACCTGATAGAAAGCTGATTTTGCATGCCTGTCCTATGCCTTCCTGGCAGAGGAGAAAAAGAAAGGATGAAAAGCAAAGACCACAAAGGGGAAATTGCCCAAACCGCAGAGCTCCCTTGCTCCTCATTCCAGCTGTAATGAGGCTGACCCTGTTGGAGTTGGAGGGCTCTGCTGCACATTAAAAGCAGCTGCATGTGCTGATAGTGGGCACATTGCTGGGAGAGGGAAAAACGAAAAAATGAGTGACTGCATGGTCAAGGCACCTACACAATAATCCTGGGATGCTGGGCTCGGCAGGGCAATCTGGATTTGCTCCATGAGTCCACCTGGGATGAGCTGGGCTGGGCCAGACCTGTCCAGACATGGACATGGTGATGGCTTTGTCCTCACAGGGCATAAAAATGCAGGCCAGTCCCTGCTAGATGTCAATTTTGTGTGACTGATACGTGCATGTCCAAGTGAGCTGGAAATGGTTCGAGAGTCCACATGCCCACCCACAAGGTCCAGCCTCCAAGACCCACAGGACCTTCCCAAACCATGTTTTGTCAGGAGCCATCTTGTCTCTGAGCAAGAATCTCATCCTGCAAAAATCACTTTCAGAAGCTGCCCTAATTTGAGCCCCAATGCTTTAGGTGTCTGAGAAGCAGGAGAAAGGACCTGGCTGGACTATGTGCATCACCAACCCAAACAGCTCCTTTCTTGTGTACTAAAATAGACAGGACTAGCTGTATCACAACCATCTGTGCTGGAGTGTCTCTGAGATGGGCTGTGCACAAGCTTCCCAGCCCCTCCTTGGGGTGTTCCTAGCCAGGAGTGGCCCAGGGAAAACTCCTTCCTGAAGATGCAACCCCACAGAGGTTCAGGGCCAAGCAGCCAACATCTAGCAAAGCAAGAGAAATAATTTTTAGCTCTGAGCAATAGTCTTTTTGTAGCCTCCAAAACACACCTAAGGACTTCAAAAGCCCAGTGCCAGGCAACCTCACCTCTTTAATTTATTCAGATAGAAGCTCCCAAACTGAGTGCAAGGCTGCAGACTTCCACTGCCTGACCAGCAGCCTTCCCTGTGCCAGAGGGGTGCGTAAGGCTGAATGTCTTAGCAAAGGACACCAAGCACCAGATTTTCAGAAACCAAAGGTGGACACTTAGATGGAATGGCCAGTGAATTTAAAACGTCCTTCTTAAGCAAAAGGAGGAATCCTTCCAAAGACCTGACTGATCCTGCTTTCACAGGGAATGTGCACAAGCAGGGCACTCTGCAGATACACAGGAAGCCTTGTTCAGTGCTATGCAGGATGCAACTTTAATGGGATACATGGTTCCAGAGGTGGCTCAGACATGCCCTAGTAAAGGCACAGAGTAAACGGCTCTACTTCAGCAGGGCAGGAAGGTGGACACTGTGGACACTGCTGAAGGCCTAGGCACATTTTAGCCAGGCCTTTTTCTCAGGTTCTGAGTCTTTTTCTCAGGCCATGAAACTTTCTTAGCTCTGGGCCAGGATTTTTCTCAGGCTAGAACCTTTTTCTCTAATGTAAACACAAGAAAAAAAATCATAACAGAGGTAAACACCTGCTGGATCCATGGGAAAGCCAGGGAGAAGAGGTGTCTCTCTGACCAACGAACTGTCTGTATTCTGTTTTTCACAGAAAAACATGTCTTATTTAAAGCCATGGCTTCCTTCAATAAATTGCTCTTTCTTGCACCAAGTAAGAGAGTGCCTTGTTGCTGTGTTCTCTCGTAACCCTTCGTACGGCAACAGACCCAGCCTTCATCTACACCAGAATTGGTTCTGCCACATTTATCACACCTTGCTGGCAAACACAACACAATCTGAGCAAAACAGCATGACTGCTGATACGGTGTCAGTAGATTTGCATAGGAAAAAGGTATCCTGTTAAGGATCCCAATAACCTCCCACACTCAGTGATAGCTGCCAGAGAGCTCATCTTACAGATAAAATTGACTCTGATCATCAATCTATCTATCTCCATCAACAAAACCCCAAAAGAAGCAACCTATTCTGTCCCCTAAGAGCTGGGTATTACAGTGCCCTGCAGTTTTCCCCCGTGCCATGCTGCTGAGGCACCAGCACTTGGCCCCATGGTCCCACTCCTCCCTGAGGCTGCATTACATGGGGACTGTGGGAGCCACTCTGCCAGCCCTGCTGAGACCAGGCAGCTCCAGAGGGGTCTGGAATGGCACAACAGCAGCACTTGATTAACTGTGCCAGGAGATGATGTGGAGAGTACTGGGGGAAGGGGCCACGGAGGGATGCTGAAAGCTAAAAATTAAATTTGGAGGCCTGCTTGGCCCATGATGTCATGGCTTCCCAGTGCCCCAGCAATTGGCTGTGGGTGAGCATCTGCTGGCAGCTGGGAATGATTATTTGCCTGAGGTTCAGACCCTTCCCAGCTCTGAATCAAGCTGGTTGTCCTGACAACCTAGATAGTGGCAGCTTCTGATAACCACATAATGAGGTTGTCACAAAAAGGAGCCCCTCCATCAGAGAGGTTTGGGGATCATTAATCTTTCCGAGAGAGTGTGAGAGAAGAGGTAAGGGGACCATCTGGTGATACTGAAGCACATCAACAATCTCCCTTGGAAAGGAGCTTTGTTAGACAGGAACCACCTACCAACACGTAGCAATGGCAACAGGCAGGCAGCCTGCCAGCAGCCAAGGGTCCCAACTGCTCAGCTGTGGAATACTGAGATCCAGGCAAAGTCGGAGCAAGGAGGACACACCGGTGCTGCCTAGGAATGATTCAAATTGCTGAGCAGTGAAAGTGCCTGGGGCTTGCCTGGGAACAGGGTGACAGCCTGGGACAAGTGACACAGTAAGGCTAAGCATAGAGGACTTCCCATGGTGCTGCCTCTTGGAGGTTAAGGCACTGAAAGACTCTGTATCTTAGTTTACCTCATTTGCAGGTAGCTTCTGTGAGTGATTAGAGTACTTCCCACTCCTGTCCTGCAAATCTTACTCAGGGCAGGGCACAGACTTACAGCAATGCAGCTCATTCAAAGATAATTCATGCATGACTGCTAAGGATCCCTCTCAGCTCAGGTGCATGATGTCTCCTGAAAACTGAACCTGTGGGATCATGCAAGGCACCAAACACCGTGTCTTTCCCAGGGATCTTCTCAATTCAGGAAACTCTTTCACCTTGTCCTTGTGAAACATGGATTTCATTCAGCCTTTACTCAAGAGATCTGCGAGTTATGTCCTGTAGCTGCAATAACAGTGGATTGAGGTGCTGCAGTCTGAAACCCTCGTGGATGACAATAACACCATAGCTTAGAGAAACTCAGCTGCCAAACTACTGATCCCCAGGACCAAGTTTCTGGAGAAGAATGCCCATCTTCATATTTAATAACACACTTAAAAAAAAAAAATCCTGTAAAATGGTGAAGTCTGAATCTTTCCCAGGAGAAGACAGAAATTACCTCCATAGATAAGTTCTTATGAATCTTCCAGCAGTAATTGACAGAATGTGTCTTTTATGTAATTTTAATTTGTTTCAAAAAAATATCTACTAAGTGTAAACATTTGCTAAAGTCAGTATAAAACTTTATTAATACACTTAACACTATATTTAGTAATAAAGGTTTTATATTAAAAGTACATATTTTTACCTCAAACCATGATTTCCCTATTCAAAATTAGTGCTTCAACTGTGGATTTAACTGAGATCTAATAGGACTATTAACACATGTCAACTGAATACCAATCAACTACTAAGGACTGCATTTAATAAATACATTTATTAATATACTATTGCTATACCTCATTAAAATGGTGTTGAATCTTCACAAACTGTTGTAAACAATCAAGTGAGATGTAATCCATCTCCAGGAGCTAGTAAAACAGAATGTAGTGCTCTCCTACTCTGGGGAGGTGTGTGATACAAAATTCAAATCTAAGACAAAGATACAGTTGATTACACATAACAGAAACACTCTCAGATTAATAGTAGGCATCAGGTTCACAAATCCTGCCTCTCTGACAAAGGACAGGAATGCCTGCAAAGAGATCTCCAACCTGGAAGAGGGTATTGCAAGAGGGAAACAATATGAGATGATACCACTCATACCTGTATTCTGTAATCCTACCTGAGCTGTCTTTAGTGATTCTTCCCACAGCATTCCTCCTTCAGTTTTGGCAGAGGGGAAACTGAGGCAAAGAGCAGCTCAGTGGCAGCTGTAGCTTTGCCTTCCATGTATCCCCAGTGTCACTCACAGCCCCCTTTTTGTTTACTGAATTGCAATTTAAATCACATTCCAACAGGAGTAGCAGGACTAACAGCTTGAATGTATCAAGCCCTACATTAACACAGCTTGTAAACAGAACACATCACAGCTTCCTGCAGAAACACCAGTGGGATCCAGAATTCTTCAGGAGAATCCCTGTCAAGTCCAATTCTGCCTGGTTTGCACTTAAACATCGACCATTCTCCTTCATGCAGAACATTCTGTTTAACTGAATACAAACAAAGATGACCCACTTGCCTGCTTAATTTTATCTGCTCAAGATGCTGCTCAGTCTGCTCTCAGGATTGAGAAAGCCAAGATCCACCCTATCTGTCCAAACAGCACAGAATGGTTTCCAGTCCTTCCTGGCACCAGAGAATAAGATTCTTCACCCAAATGTGTCTGGGCAAGCCATCACAGCCCAGCACAAACACTAAATTTACTGATACATGACCATGCCCAACCCCCTGCACTAGAGAATCTCAGCAGAGATGAGAGCCTTTCCTCTGTAAGGAACATCTGCACGTGACTATGGCACAGTACACTTTAAAGGCACAATCTGATAGTAAAACCACCACAGCAAGATGGGCAAGTGCAAATTTATCTTCTCCAAAAATAGGTGCCATTCAACAGTGATTCTTCATTGAAACAGCCACACATCACCGTGCCTCTGTTTTCAGCTTGCAAAATGTCTAGAGGTGGGTGAGACATATAAAAACCACTCTCCAGGCTGTTTATCTTTGTTTTAATATGAAAAGCATTTGCCAACCTACTAGAGTTTTACACAAGTCATTCTCCACTTTTTCCCCAGCTTCTTGTGAGCAGGAATGATACCAATTTTTGTGCCTGCTGAAAGACAACAAAATAGAGAGGCTCGAGAGGTGAAATGTCACTATTTTATAGGCTGCCACACTGTGGCAGTTCAGGCTTAATCATACTGTGGCAGTGTCTGTATCTGGGGTTTTAATTTACATTCACCTTGATGTAATCATTAAGACTAATTAATGAAGCACTGAAGTGGAGCAAGTGTGAAGCTGCCCTGTCTGCACAGCCCTCAGCTCTTGATACCTGAGCTCAGGTCTGTCAGTGGGAGACCTGCTGAGCTTCCACCTTGATGCAGAGACTTGAAAAGGGTAAACCATTGGTGGTACCTGGCATTCTAGGGTTTTACAAATGCTTATTATGAAGGCTAGTATTTATTTTGTGACTCTCCAGAGCATCTCAACATCTCAGACCAAAACCACTTGAAGGTAACATCCAAAGGGAAGGTATGAAAATGAACTGGTTCAAGCAAATAAGGTTGTTAGAAAACAAAATAGAATTAACAGTTTTTACACTGGTACCACTATGGAATCTTTTTTAAATGCCTGTTTCTTGGCCAGACATGTTTGCAATAAAAAAAACATGCTCTCTGGCTCTTTTTCACTGAATGCAGTTATGCTTCAGGAGCAGAAAGAGCTTAGGCAGAGATTCAGACCTCTTTTTTGCACTCCATCACTAGAAGATTTCACATGGGGATGATTTTGGCCTGAAGATATTAGAGTGCTGTTTGCTGTGGAAGGGAAGCAGTGTTGAGCAGCTGCTAGAAAAACTTTGCCATACTTCATCTCCTGCTGCCTTCAGCAGGTGAAAGCAGAAAACTCTGAAGCCACTGAAGTTCATGATTTCCCTATGAGCCCTGAGACATGCTCCATGTGAGCAGGAAGGGAGCCAATCTGTGAGGGAAACAGCAGGGCACTACAGAACAGGTTGGAGACACAGACTTACAACCAGAAACCAACAAGCAGAAAAGACTACATTATTTTCAATTCATCATCCCATAATAACCCAGGCAGAAGGACTCCAAGCCTAGGCTGAGTTACCTCTGGCTGGCCTGTAGCACAGAGAAAATCATAAAAGTTTGCATCCTTCACAAACCCTAGACCTTCAACTATGGTATCACAAGGGAGGATCTGAGTTAATCCTTCAAAGAAGAGGAGACAGCTGAGGCTGCTTTCATCTCTAGTGGTTCCTTTCCCTTCCACACATTAAAGTGGATCCTTACGTACATGTGCCTCCTCCTGCTCATTCAGCTCTCACTTGAAAATCCACTTTTTCCACAACAAATGTTGTGAATCTTAGAATTAACCTCATACTAGATCAGTATGAAGTCTGATTTCACAGCTCTACAGGTGTCATGGGTGAATATGAACAATGGTGCTGTGGATGGCAAACACACAGCTCTGCACAATGGCTTGTGAGGGTTGGAGAATGCAGGTTCCCAGTATGCTGCAATGCAAAGGTACCACAGGCATTCAGGATAGTATCAGCCCACAGGGTGTGAAGAAGAAAAAGGTTTCATGTGGTTCCCTTTTCACAAAGGAAGGTTTCATTGCCTGGAGATTCATTGCCTGGAGAATATCCCATGACAGTTGGTTTACTGCCAGGCTGTCTCAGGGCAGTGCTCTCCCAGCACTGAGAGAAGACCAGAAACAAAGGTAGTCTGTGCACTTCCACACCAGCCTGCAAGACTGAAGCCTTACAATTAGAAAAAGCATGATAGAGAATGCCTGTCTTGACTTAGAGAATACCCTTCCCAAGCTTACTGAAGTTGTGACCTGGAAAATTAAAATGCAAGAAACTCTGCAGCTGCTGACCAGGCAAACTGGTTGATATTGGAATAAAGATTCAAGGCTCTCTGCTGTAGCACACAGGCACCAACTGCACCGGCTGAAGTGCCCTTCTCCTCTTTAGTGTGCCCAATACCAGCTACAGCAGCAGGACTGAGACCATCTTTGTGATGTGAACAATTCGCAACAGTTGAAGAGAAAGATTCCTCTGAAACCTGATTGAGACACTTCAAACAGCATTTCAGAAAGCTGGCCCAGAGGAAGGACTACTGACTTAGTGAGACTGACCACATGATGATAGTAAATGGAGAATGTGCCAAAAAGCCAACTTACATCTACAGACCACCTCAGTGCACTTACTTCTTTAGAGGAGAATATCCCTTTATTCTTTTCATTGTGAGCCCTCCAGCATCTTCCTTCCCTTTCTACCCTGCACACACACTTGCAGCTCACTTTACATCAGGAGACAGCCAATAAAAATGTGGAAGATTTATTCATGCCAAGCAGTATTTCTACTGTTTGTCTCCAAACTCTTGGTTTTGTTTGGCCACAAAGGGAACTCCATAAGCAGTGGTAAAGGCCAAGCATATGTGCAGGTACAAACACCAAAGAGAAGTTAATTCCATAGATTTATCCTCCATGTCCTTGAGACAGCTACAGTGTGCTTTGACATAGCATAGATAGAACCAAATACTAGTTTGAATACAGAATGCCAATATCCCAAAAATAATCCTTTTATCATAATTTCAGAGTCCAGAAAGCAGTGCAGCATGAGTTTTCTGACAAAAGAGTGGGTTTTTTCTTCTCATGATTCTTGAATTATGCATTTCAGTGTACAAAAAAGCATAGGTTTGACAAGTCTTAAACCTGAACAGTACAAGACTTTTGAACCCCAAGAACAGGGAAAGATATATTCATGAGATCACAAGACAGTGTATAGGAAGAGGGTAAGGCCTGTTGGACATCTTTTCAAAACACTTTCAATGACCAGCTTCTTTAAGAAGCTCAAGGAAGCACCAATTTCAGCATGCATCCATAGGGTGGAAGAACACAATTCATGGAAAATGTATGAAAGTTTTATTCTCCATCCAAGACGGATTTTAACCAAACGTAGTAAGAAAAGGTATTTCAAGAATTGTAAGTATGACCTTTTGGCCAGCTTGAGCCAAGTGTATAAAACATGACAGTCCATTTCAGCCCTCACCTCTGACTGTGAAAGTCGGGTGTTTAGAAAATACAGTCAGACATTCATCTGGTGCTCAAAGATGTCACCTAATTAAGAGCTGGGATCAGGAAGAAATCCTCAGCTGACATTAAAATGTTAAATGAAATGGACTGAATCCAGTTATTATTTCTATTGCAATTGCTAATATATGAGATGGGGCTGGAGGGTCTGATTACCAAGATAAACACATGCCATCAATGCCATTGGAGACAGAGACTGAATGAAGACTTGGATCTGTTCTGCTCTGCAGTGCCAGGTCAGACTCCCCTTCTACCCCAGCCCTGCTGATATCTGGGAATGCAGTAAACTCCCATGGGCTCAGAGAATCCCTGTCCCACAATAGTGTCTATGTGCTCTTATGCATTACAAAGGCTACAAACCTCCATGGTTGCCCAACTATTCTGCTAACCTTCATTTTCCAGGAGATATTTCCTTCTTTTCGTACCCATAAAATTCAAAGCTCAGAGATTTACAAACCCTGGTAAACCCAGCATATAAACAGAGAAACCATCTCCTTCCATAAGCAAGTTAATTTCTCATGTAAGAGATCTCATATCAGGCCTTCATCTCTTAAGCCAAGGTACCAACATAGCCTTCCTTGTCATGCAAGTGCCTTTGCAGTCAGCTGGTAAGTCTCCCTGTCAGTCCTAGCTCTTCCATGCAAAGACACATCATAAACACCAAAAAATCCTTCACTGAATGAGAGGAAAATAACTGGAGTCCATTGACAGCTTTCAACTATCTGAAAAGACTTTGTGAAGTTTTATAGGGACCCAACCCAGTCAAGAGCAATCACCCTTAAAACAGAAATTAAAATTAAAATTAAATATCTTTATTTTTTTATTAAGGAAAAAGCAGCATGTTCCCCTGGAGCACCCACTGTGACACTTCCACTGACAGTCATACTTAGCTTCTGCCAGTGCCCCATGGAGACCACCAGGATGGGGAATTACATTTGGTACTCACCTCCCAATATTGTTGGCAATGATTCCATACAAACAATCTTTTCAATGAAGGCCCATCCCATATGGAGGCCATTGCCAGAGAAGAACAGAGCCAGAGGCCAGTACTGGATGTGGTGGTAATCTACCTGCTCTCTTGATCCCATGTATCCACACTGGACTCCAGCCAACAGTATGCAGCCAAATGTAATAGATGATTCCATTACATTACTCCAGCTTACACCAGTATAAATAAGAATGCACTCCAGCCCTCCCCTTCCCATGCTACTAATGTGGCTTTATTTTGCAGCTGCCATCTGAATGCCAATCTACTCTGCCTTTGGCTTTCTACAGGACCCAGACTCTCACGCTTCAGTGCATCCTTGCAGTTGAAACAAGATGTTTGCTCATACATATTTTTAATTCTGTTGCTACCCTGGCTCCTTCCTATTAGTGGACTTGCACAGCCACTGGTTCCACACCAGGGGAATGGCCCAATTATTTTGCACAACTCGGGGGAGAGCCACTACTCCAGGAGAACAGGGATGCCTGCCCCAGTGGGAACAGCTGCTGTCCCATGGTGAGGGGAGGAAATCCCAGAAGTTGAGAAAGGCAAGGGAGGAAATGCCAGATAAATTCCTCAACACCAGAGAAAGAGAAACATCATCCTTCTGACACATGCTGTCTTTGTTACATCTCAGAGGACTGCACACAACCCTGCAGATGCAGGTAAGGAGTGATTTCTGAAGAGAGCAGCTCCCTGGGGTAGAACTCCGGGAGTAACGTGGGGCTGGGCAACTCCAGGGCACACTCACTCTTTACAGGACAAAATGGCACATGGTCACAGAATCAAAGCTGGCCAGTAGAGACATACATTGCTGAACAGGGTGGGCTTACCCATCACCAATATTTCAGCTTCTGTTGACCTGGACTGAAGCTCCCAAGGGATCACCTTAACCAAGTCTAGTCACACTGACAACAGTATCTCCTTGGAGGTGATACCTACAGGTCAAGCTACAGTCAGGGCTACCAGCAGACAGCATCACCCCACTCTCCATGCACAGGGCAGACACTTCAAGCCTGGGTTGCAGTATGACACACAGAAGAAGGTAAGACAAGCATTATGCATTTCGGCTAAGCCAAAATCTCTCTGTTCACTTCTCCACACAGACATCATCACAGAGACCCACTCCTTCATGTCATCACATGAGACATGGGCTCCACCTCCCATAAGAGATCTGGTCTGTCAGCTCAGGCTGAGGCACGTGAAGCCAGCTGCTTCTCCTCCAAGGAGATAAGTGACTGTACAGCCTTAGCTACCCTTACTGGTGTCTGTAGTGAGGGAATAGGAAGCTGACTCACCCTTTGGAGGTCCAGTCCCTTCACCACCTGCCTTCCCCAGGCTCTGCACCAGCAAAATGGATTTTCACTCTCAGTCCTGTTCACAGTCTTGGGCAATTCCACATGATTTTGTGTGGCAGCTGTGCTCTTTTGGAAACACTGCATGGTCCAGAACAGACTGACTGCACAGCAAGGTGAATCACAGCCATGAACAAAATGTCTGGACAATTGCTATGGCAAAAAGACTGGCATTGCATCATACTACTGCTGCCAATTATCTCCTGGTTGTACAATGAATCTCTTATCATCTTCTCTCACCAGTGCTGGGCAGGAGGAGCTTTAAAGCCTTTGCTTTTGCCTCACTAATCTTTGCTGGACTGACAAGTCCCATGGACCAGAAACAGACTGTTCTTCCGGCTCAGAAACAGAGCCCATACTTTGCCTTCACTGACTGTTGAAAATGTGCCCTCAGATGTCCTGGTGTGCCCTTTTTGTCTTCTAACAAAAGCTGAATGTCACTGTGAGCCCCACCAGGAACAAATGTCAGCAGCAGTTCTGTTCCAGAAGAGGGGCACTGGCAGGAATGTGCCATCCCATCTGACACCAGCCTGCCTGGTGCCATGTAAGCCATTCTATTGTCAAAAAACCCCAAATTTTGGTGGTGACACTGGTCATCACTGAACTAGCAGAGCTGCATCACTACATCCCTTCAGTGCCTTTGTACCCACCAGGTCTAAGAAGATGAGCTGCTGGAAACAGGGTCTTACCAACCCAAGACTCTCTGCTTACTGCAGCACTGGCCACCTGCCCTAGAGCATCTGACATCAGCAGGTGAATGCTGCCCTATTCTGCACTTTTTGCTACACATGCCAGAAGCAATTGAGGCCCTTCAAAACTGAGACAATGTTGTGTATTCATGAGTGCCATCTGCTGGCACCTTCTCCATTAATCTTTCCAAAGCCACTTAGTGGAGTCTGGAGTTTTCCAGATCCAGAGCACAACAGGTACCATCGGCTCCTATCTCCTTCCTAGCAGGGGAAAAATTCTGTGCCTTCTTCAGTATCCAAAACTTTCTGGTTTCATCAGTTGCTGGAAATAAATCAGGTGGATCCATTCTATAATCTGCTACACTAATTGTTTAAGTAAAGTGAACATGTTTCCCCAGTAAGGTTAAGCATAAAAGTTAAGGAAACACTTGAGACCTCAAGAGATTCTTAGTGATCCTTCCACTATCTGGATGACAAGACATCAACACAAAAAACATCCACTCAGCATATATGTGTATTGGCTTCTTTCTCAAAAGACTGCCTGGCCCTCTGGAATCTGTGTCTAAGGACTGCAGCTGCAAAGAGAACCCCGAGACTCAGAAAGCCAGGTATCTTGCAGAATGTGCTGAGGGCCAAAAAGGATGGCTCTGCCATGAGTAACTTACAATTTCTGCATCCCCACTGGATGTCTGTCTAAATGATCTGCTGTAACCTAAGCAAAAATTACTGAGCTTGAAGTAGAAATCTTTGGATAAACATTTGTGATCCATTTTGCGTGGCAGGTCAGACTACCTGGTCAGAACTTCCCATACTCTTGTGATCAGGGCCATGATGAGAGAGCTGGAATCTTAGAACTGGCAGCCAAAGAACAGCAGGACACTCTAATGGTTTCCCTTTACCTGGGATCACAGTACCATTAAATCAGGAGCGAAAATACGAGTATTTCCTGCCCAGTTTTTTCTCAAGCAGTAATGAAAATTTAAGAAGATATACAGTATGACTGATGTGAACTGTATGCAGTAAACAAATAATGAAAATAAACTATTAGAATATGCAGTGTGCAAAACTCCTGTACCGTATGTGCTATTATTTGTTAATTATATTCTCACAGCAATATACATCTGCAGCACCCTGTAGTCTAAAGTCCCTTCCTTTCTAAGTGTTAATTAGGGCTCACAATCAATGCTGAGAAGTGAAGGAAGTGTGTTAGTCTCTCTCCTACATTTGTAAAGCCCCAGAAGCAAAATCCAAACAGACTTGCACAAAGTCACAAGTGAAGCAATAGCACTGCCAGAAACAGAGTTCAAAACTCCTGGATTCCAGGTTCTTCCCACAGAGAGAGAAAGACTGGTAGTGAATCACCAAAGAGGTGAGAATGAGTAAGTGTGGACACTGTTGAAGGTCTAGGCACTTTTCAGCCAGGCCTTTTTCTTTTAGCCAGGCCTTTTTCAGGTCGTGAAACTTTCTTAGCTCTAGCCAGGATTTTTCCCAGGCTAGAGACTCTTTTCCTACTGTAAACATAAGACAAAGAATCATAACAAGAGATAAACACCTGCTGGATCCCTGAGAAAGCCAGGGAGAAGAGATGTCTCCTTCTCTGACCAATGATTTGTCTGTATTTTGTTTTGCACAAACTGCCTTATTTAAGGCAATGGCTTCCTTCAATAAATTGCTCTTTCTTGCTCTTTCCTGCACCAAGCAAGAGAGTGTCATGTTGCTGTGTTCTCTTGCTGCTCCGTAATCTTTCTTATGGCAACAAGTAAGAAAATCACAGTGTGCAGTCTGCCTGTTTTCACATGTGAGTTATTTAGACTGTAGCCTAATTAAAATACAGCCTTTGCATCTTGCCCTGCTTCCCTGAGGATGTTGGCAGCAGGTATAGGTTGTCCATACATTTATTTAAGCTGCAAGCTAGGAAACACCTTCTAACCACTGAAGGAGTGGAACAGCCCTATGATGGGGCTGGAAACCCAGTGCTTGAAGTATGGCACAAACTGTGCTCATGGAAAGCACCACTGGATATAGATGCCTGCAAGGCAGAGGGAGAGAAATGAAAATACAAAAGGCTCCTCCTCCCAGTGCTTCCTTCCACAGTAAACTTGGTTTTAGAAGCACCAAACACTTGCCATTTCAAATTAAGCCCCCAGGTGTTTGGCACCTCTAGAAAGCAGCTCCCGTACCTTAGCAATTAAAACCAACATGAGTTCAATATGCTTTTAGTGGACAGATTTAAAGACTACTTCTGCCAAAAACTGCAAAAACAAGTGGCAAGCACGTATCTCTGCATCACAGGGAAGCTGGAAAAATGAGGGCATTACTTGTGTTATGGTATCTCTCCTCCCTTTCTGCCAGGAACACAGCAGGAATGAAATGGACACAATTTACAAAAGGCCATGGAAACGAAACATTAACCAAAGATTTGACCTCCACGCACAACACCTCAGAAATGGGACAACTCTACCACAATTTTAAAAGGGAGTTTTGTCTAAAGATCATTTATAGAGGGCAATGAAAAAGCTGGATTTAACTTACTAATCTCCAGCAAGGTCTGATCGGGAGCTCACTGGAAAAACCCAACTGTTGCCTCCATTGTGCAGAGGTAGATGTGTCACTGCTGGGGGAAGGAGGTATTCAGGTACCAAGAGAAGAGGACAGCCCAGGCTCTTATGGAAACCTGCAGCATATGTCAGGATGAACAGTTACAAAATACCAAAACACCCTGAATCAGTTAATGAGCGACCAGAGGTGAAATGCTAAAACCAATACAAATGTGCAGAAGTCTGAGCCACAGAGCCAGAGTGCTCAGGAGATGTGCAAGGCAGCTTCACCTAGGCTGCACATTCAACATAATTTCCCACCAAGACACAACCTCCAGATGTAGTCAGTGCTGGAAAGTGTAAGTATTTGGCAGATGAAAAGGCAAAAAACATCTGTAAGCTCCAAATGAAAAAGCTATTACTCTCATCCGTAATAACTCACAGATGTATTTTTCCCTATCTTGTCTGCAAATGTTTCAAACCAGCATTGTATTTCCTACTGAACTATGATGCCCACAGAAGGGAACTCAAGTGAGATGATACAGTACATTGAAAATGAAGTTTCCAAAAGCATTTGAGATAATGGAAAAGAAGGGATCAGAAGCACTAATGAATGAACACAGAGATAGGATTCCACTGTACATCAAAACTCTGGGCTTCAAAATCACATGGAAATCCTACCTTTCCTAGTTTTAACAGAAAATAGCTCAGGAGATTGAAGGCTCTGAGGCAATTCATTTTTCAACAAGACAATGCAGTCTGCAGTCAGAGCATCACATTGCAGTCATGCTGCCTGTTACTCAGTGTGAAAAAAGATCAAAGAGAAGTTGCAGCCACATCACTGTTCCCTCACAGCTCATCTCCCTGAACAGAGGGAGTCTCTGCACTTAGACAGAGAAGCTGGTAATGCCAAGCAGCCCCTTTTCCTGCTTGCTGCAGTGCTTTGCATACACTTGCTCAGAGCCTCGCCACAATCCAGCCCAGCAGCACCGTGGGCAACTCCAGCACAGCAAGGTCAAAAGAGCCAGAACTCTGGAAAGGTCTGGCTGGAAAAAAAACCCCAAGGAAGTACATGTCTTTATGAATTTAGAAGAGCCTCCATTCCCTTTGCTCTTCTGTTTTGCTGTCACCTACCATAAAAATTAAATAACATCTGGTCTTGTTGCCATGTTTACCAAGAGACACTGCAGACTCAAACTCAGTCCACCCTGCTAGATACTTGCTCCTGGTACACTTGGAAAAGCATAGTATAAGAGGGAGAGAAATGCTTACCCAACTCATAAAAGAAATATTGCAAAGGGGTTGGAGACACATTAATTTATAATTAGGATGATTCTGTGCAGCTGTATCAGTAGCTACTGTTAAACAGTGTGAAAAAACCTGATTTACAGATCCACAAAGGATCCGGGACAGAGAACAGCAGCAGCACAATGCAATGCCCAGCCCTCACCCACTGTCTTTACAACGAGCAGTCAATATTCCTGCAAAGGTGCCTGCTTATGTTTCACATCTGCATTATCTCTTCCATGCCCATTTCAGTCCTGATCTCAAAAAAGTGCTGTTCATCTCTTCTTCCCAAATGTCATCTATCCGTTCTGCAAAGCCATGAGTTGATCATATATTTCCTGGCCTTGAGAAGTCAGGATAAAGACACTCCAAAACTCAAAGAAAAATAAAACAGTGCCAAATGCTCATCAAAAACACAGGGCAGCACTGTAGCATGTGCACAAAACTTTCTGCTAGTGGGACAGAATTTTAGTAGGATTTCTGGTTTTCGTCTCTCTTCCTGATGCTTCCTCACAAATCAGGCTCTTTCCCTGCCTAGTTCTCCTGTGCTAGAAGTCTCATTGCAGCTGCAGGGAAAGACAAGCCATTTTGCTTGCATGGCTGCCTCTGCATTTGAAGCTGATCTGTATGAGACACTGCCACCCAGCATGATTTGCATACATACCAAAATGCGAGACCTGCACAAAATGAAGCAGGAAAACCATTTGTCTCTCCTCTCAGAAAAGGTTAATGACATGGATTCTTTGCAAATGTTTACTATTAAGTTTTTTCCTACACCTCTGAGCTATAGAATTTGTACATAAAAGGGGGTTCACCCTCTTGCCCCAGTCCCACAATCCTATTTGCTTCAGATTAACATGAATGACCTCTACTTCACTTGAGCTTATTCACTGCCCATGGAGCAGGGCCTGGTTGTACTGAATTATTTCCCTGCCATCATGAAATGCTATTCAGCTGCATAGGAGGGGACAAGGCTGCACATGCAGGTGTTAGCTTTCTACAGCATTAACTGTTCAACACCCAGACAAGCCTCCTATTTAAAACTTACTCAGATCAGAAGGGCTGCAGAAAACCATGACATAAGTACACTTAACACACCAGAACACATATGATCCCACATGGCAGGGGACCAAGCAGCCCTGCCATGAAACACTTAATCTCAGCTCCTCCTGCTGCTCCCTCCCTCTCTGTCCTCAATTGTGTCAGTTATCCAATGTGCCCTACAATTGCCATCTTAAGAGCACATCAGAGGTTCTGGGGTGGTGCTCTTTGAAATGGCTTGATTTAAATTGACATATGAAGTGTCATCTCCAAAATAAGTTAGGCTGAAGAAAGCCCTTCAGGACCTTTATGTCCCTTTTCTCTCTCTTCCTTCCTCTCTCATGTTACTTTAAAGACAGCTTGCACATCATTCACCACTCTGCTCACCAACAGAAAACAACACCTACCTGAAAGGTGTCTTCAGGTGCATGCTCTTAAGGGCAGGGAGGGTACGCTTTCATTTTCCCAATCCTCCAAGAATAACAGCCCAGACTGAAGTCCCTCCACAAGTCAGATCTGTCAGACACAAACCCAAATTATTCTGGCATATAAGTACAGATCTGTTCTGAAAGAATAGCACTGAGCAGTTAAAATTTGTTTTGCTCATTTGTTCTCCAGGCAGGCTGCCTGACTGAATGGACCCTTTTACTTGGGAAAACAAATATTAGGCCCAATCTTCAGCTGGCAGAAAGCCACACAATGCCATCAGTTTCTCTGTTATCCAGACTGAAAATTTGACCTATGGCTTACAATTACATTGAAGCTCTTAGTTCCTACCTGCATCTCCCATACTTTCAAATGGCACAATAACTCCACTCACTAATTTTTGCAAACCAAAGACTGATTTCTCAGAACTCACTGCATCAGGCTTACAGTGGTCACCCTGTGCAGCACCTGGGCTGCCTGGCAACACTTACTCTGATATGGACTTTATTGCATTGGGTTTGAGAGATTTTGTGGTGATTTGCAAATAATCAGAGTTCAGACACAACCCGTAACTACTGTATTTAAATGTTCCATTTGTTACTACAAAACAAGATCCTGCCTAGAGAAGCAGAGACTGAAACTTAAAGTAGAGCAGACTGATGGCAGTAACTGTCCTGCTCTCACAGAGCAAGGCAATCAAACTGAATACTTTCAGCACCTGGATTGTTCAGTAAAAATTCCACCCTCAAACTCACTATTACACCATTCTTAAGTCTACACAGGCAAGAATTTGCTTTCGCATTCAGTGAATGGTGGTTTGGGTTTCAGTTTAAAAAACAAAAACATGTATTTACTGAAAATCACATGTGACTCTTGTGATGAGCAAAGTCATTTAAAATAGTCAGAACCTGGAGGAACCAGCCAGGACACAGAGGATGTTGTGGAGACCCCTCTTCACCACACACATACTGATCTTGAGTACGTGTGTATCGTAAAAAAGCCAGAGTCTGATAAAAACTGGTAGGATAATCAGAATAAGGCACATTCCTCTCAGAGAGACCAGAGTAGCCAGCTTTTTTTAGTTTAACCAAACAGAGGCTAAAAAGGGTCATCACTGCAATCCAGAAATAACTAAAAAGAAAACACCAAGGAAGAAAAATAGCTAGTCAACATCAGTGACTAGAAATAACTAAAGAAGAGAAAAAAAGGCATGAGCAAATTTGAACTGGAAATTATAATGTTTCTGTAACCAGAAGGATGAGGTAGAAGCTACTTTTCAATGGAAATAATGGGGGAAAGAAACGTTGAACCATCTTTGGGCATTTATAAAGCAGAGTCTAGGACATGATACCTACTGTCACTACAACTGAAATCTGACATCCTTGAGCTTCCTCACTCCAGTGTGTGCTCAGCTCAAATCCAAAGAAGAACAAAAATAAAATAGAGGAAAATGTCAACACTCACAACGATTGTCAAAAATCTCTCATGAAAACTAGGCCACAAAACCAGCAAGCTGTGCAAGGAGGAATGTCCAGAGGAGAAAAATGGTATCTTGCTGAATTCAGGCTCTCTGATAATTTGTGCCTCTCCATCACGGACATTGGCCTCATGCTTGTTCTCCATCATGAATTGCCAGTTTGAATTTTCCTGTAGCATATCTACAGGAAAGGATATCTACAGGGAGGCATCAGGAAACTGTAAATGCTGGGAATAACTACCCAAAAGCACTCTCCTGCAGTGAAACAAACTGTTGGAGAGGAAAAGGAGAAGGGTTATATGCTGGATTGGGTGACGGTTTATGCAGACATTCTCATTAAGGAAATGGTAATCTCTGCCTGTAGATCCCTCCTTCTCTGAAAGCCTAGCAGTGCCACTGAATGACTATTTATCATGGTGAAAACACTAGTGAACTTATCCTTGTCTCCTTGCAGGCATGGAGCTTGTGATGATTTCCATACCTGCCTCATAAGGTAGAAATATAAAGGAAAAATTAAAGAAGAGAAGGAAATGAAGAAAACGGATAAAACATACATAGGGAGAGATACAGCTGAAAAGAACCCACTGTTCAAAGCATACTGGTCAGCAATGGAACAGATCCTCTAAAGGCATTTGTAACTCGTTTCTTCTACTATCACCCCAAGAAGGAATTAATCAATATATTACTTTCCAGGCAGTTGCTGAGGGACCATAGCACCATGGACAAGCAGGAAGGATGCCTGCCCCTATTTTCCACCACTTGCAAACCCCTGTTACTAGCAGCATACCCATAAAGGCAATGAAAGGACAGAGCTGAAGCAATGGAGAGCACAGAAACTAAGCCTCAGTTGCTGTCAGCCCAATGCCAGGTAAGTGCAAACATCCGCTTCCCAGCTGGGAGAGGTTTCAAGGAAGTTTCAAAGGAAAACAAGCACAGGTAACAGTGGCTACCTCATATCTGGTGAGGTTTTTCAGACTCACCACAGTGATGTGACCAGAAAATATCAGCAAGTGGGTTTCTTGTGACTGACAGAGCAAAAATAATGGCAAACAGCTTGATCCAGTCATAGGTGAGACTGCTTAGAAGGTGCTGCCTGGTGATGAGCTGTAAAGACTGAACTCTCACTTGAAGGAGGCAGTTTTCACAAGGCAGAAGCCTATCAAAAATATGAACAACATCAATTTTACTTTACTCACAGGAGCAAACTCAATTAACATGGCTGATACAGTAGAAAGTTGTGCAAAATAACTTACTGGATTTCTCTATCTTCCTCCCCACAGAAAAAAACATTGTTTGTCAGTCCCATCAGAATGCCTTTGACCTCAACACTGACCCAAGCAAAAAAAACAAGAATAAATTTGTAGGAGAAGGGATTACCGGAAACCTCACCTCTGATGAATCATAGCTGTGCTAATTACCAAAACCAGCCTTGCCCTCAATAGGTCACAGCTATAGCCAATAAGGATGAATGTGATATAAAGGGTGGGTTAGCTGGTCAGGGAGGATCCCAGGGAATGGAAGGAACTGAGAAAACTGAAGGAATGAGCTAGAGATGGCCTAAGAGGAGAGGAAAGATGGCCCAAACAAGGACTGACCAAATGGAAGAGAGGATTGCTGTTATAAGGTCAGTCTGAATCTGCAGTTAGAGCCTGTAGTCAGAGTCTGCAAGGGAAGCCTACAATGGGAGATTGCTGTAGTCAGAGTCAGTGAGGAGTTACAGTCTGTAAACTAAGTTGTGAAGAAGAAAAAATCAGGACTCTTCTCACGATGTTGAACAAGAGTGTGTGTCTCACCTCCTTTTTATCTCTAACGAGAGGTCTGCTGCAAAGAAATCAAAGAAAAAGAAAAAAGTTCTCTATAAGAGGCCATCTATCCTCTATCCACACCCTGCTTTATCTCTGCCTCCCTAGGTGTAAGCAAGGTGACTCCTGAGAGCTGGCAAGGTAAAATGTGGAGACAGCCTCACACACCTGAATGTGCCCCGGGCACTTTTGGAAGGCTCTACCAGATCCTCCATTCTGCTCTGGTTTTGCTAGATGTGTTAATAAGTGAAAAAGTTTTATTGTGCTGTAGTTACATTTTACAGCCACGCATAGTCTTCCTCTTAACAGTGTTCTCCCTCTTTAAATTCCCACAAGTAGGGAAGCACAGTCCATACAGTTTAAGGATCTTCTGCACTTTGAAGCCATCATTGTTGCTAGATTGACTGAACTGGCTGGAACTGTCAACAAAAACAAGTAATCAGTCTTCCACAGGCTTACAGAACATCAGGGCTGCCAGGCAGAGAAACCTAAAATTCAAGAAAGGCTGTCTGTGTATTAGATCTTAATTTAGGCACAGTTTGGAAATTTCAGCACTTTCTGAAGGTTGGGCATGCAAATCTTCTCCCTGAAGACACAGGAGCTATTAGTGAGCTCAGAAGTTAAATATACATTAAACATCTCCTGACTTGTGGCCAGGATCATAAAGTCTGTGTAGCAGTCTGATACTGCCTTGTGCAACCCTTTCCTTACAATATGATCTTATCTGCTCAGGGATCTCAGAAACTGTATAATAATTATTCAGTTTAAATTATATCAATTGAGGCCAGATTAGCCTTATTTTGGCTTTTCCAGAAAAAACCTGAAAGCTTCCACAGATGTACACTGCATCTTCTGATGCCAGCAAAAATGCTGCTATCGCTTTCAGGAAAACTGGGATTTTATTGCAACATTTAGTGCTCTGAGTGTCACTAAGTGTGCTGGTTTCACCTGCCTGGGGGGAGGGGTGGCTTCCCCTCAGGGGAAGCTCCATGTGGTGGGAATGGAGGGGACTGTCCCATCTCCAGGGGCTTCCCTGTGAGCTGCTGGCACCAACCAGAGAGCTGATTTGGTGATGGACAGCTTGGGAAAACAATGAAAAGTTATTTTGCTTTCACAAATCACGGTGGATCAAGTTAACTCGGGGCTCTTTCTGCAGTCTGGTCTCGGGGGGTCTCTGGCTGGGGCCCGGCCCTGGCAGCCCCTGGCTCAACTGGGCTCTCCATGTGCCAGAAGAGGCCTCCAGCTGACCAGGGGGCTTCTTCACAATCTGAAACAATTTTAACTTCTTAATGCCTGGATAAGATTCTCGATTTCCTGAACCCCCCTTAATGAGAAGGAATAAAGCATAAAGTCCACAAAAGTCGGTGGAATGAAGATAAAGTTCTTGATGGGAAGAGATTGAAAAGATGCAACTGATAAGTAGCTGAAAACCTTTTTTGTGGGGCTATGAGGGGTTGTGACCTCACTAAAATTCTGTTAAACTGTGAAATACACTTGGGGAGGATGGGTGCTTGAGATGAAGACTTTTTTGCCTTGGGAAATTGAGCTCTCTGTTTTGGGACCGGAATATGAACAGAGACATTTGATAGAGAAGGAGATGAAGAAGATTTTGTTTTTCAGCAGCTTGCCTTTAAAAGTGGTACCCCATGTGTGCATCGTAACCCATAACACAGCTCTGGAAGGACTGTGGGAATGAGAAGAAAATTCATTGTTCTGTAAGTCCCTGGTGGATGCAGACTGTGAAGGTGAAGACACCCCCTAAGCCCATAACTAAAAAAGGAACTTTTCTCTGTTAAGTGAACGGAACTGAACTAATTATTTGGGTAGATAACTGACTGAAGTGTTCTCTGTATGTTGTTGGTAAGAAATGTGTAATGAAGGGAGGAGGGAATAATCTAGGAATCTTATTCTGAATTCTTTTTGTGTCATTAATAAATTTTTTCTTGTACCTTTTTAAGTTTTGAGCCTGCCTTGTCTCTACTCCTGGGTCCAGTCTCTAAAATAAATTAAATATATTAAACTGGCAAACCCAAGTCACATCTTGACACTAAGCAAAAATGGGACTCCCCCAGATTTCCCTACAGTTCTTAAATAAGAGCTATCAGTTCAAAAGACAAAAGCAATGTTTGCAGTGCTACTTGCAGTGATGATGATAATTGGAGGGGAAAAAAGGAGAATTAATATTTCTCCATGGCACTGAATGTTCCTAGTAAATGCTTGAAATTGCAACAGTAGTCGGTAACAGACACAGGTTATTGTTCACAGAAGTCTCTCACAATTGCAATTTTTTGCCTCTAAAACCTCTAATTACCACAATTTCTCTCTGGGTTTGCACTGGCCCTCTGCAATCTGGAAGCTGTCCAGGTGGTCACACTGCAGCAGAGCCTGAACACTAACCCTGAGACCTGGGAAATGTCCTCAATCTGTCAAAAGCCACTGCTTCAGAGAGTCCAGCAAGCTTCCTCCACGGCAGGGCTGCTGTGCCTGGGGGTTGCAGGAGCAAGCACCAAGTCCAAGAAACTGGCAGATAATTTGTGATCCTTTTGGGAAGAACATTCCTGTTGGGGAAAATGGAAAGTTCATCTATGTTCAATCCCAATGATGGGCTGTACAGCCACCCCTCCTGCTGAACATCATACACCCAGGATCAAACCACAGGCAAGGGAGAAACCAGATTGTTAAGCCACAGAAACTCAGTCAACCTGTCCAGTTTTGGGTCTCAGGAGAACATTCAATTCAGAGAGTTTCCTCAGCCCCTCTGAAGCTCTGTTTATGATTGATTAATCTAGACATATAGCAATGACAATAACTTGATAAGTCTCTATGTGCAAGAGGTCATTTTTAAGGCATCATTACATGCATTTATCACTCATGAATCTGGCATTTCCTAGCTTTGGGGAAGAGTGTGGTGGGGGAGATTTTGCTTTCATTCTCAATCTAATTACCATTCTCTTTTGTTTCAGTAGCCAAAGCCATCTTCCATTTTAAAAGCATAGCAATGCCTACCTGCAATTATGAAATAAGTAATTTCATTTAAAGCAACTGCTGCATACAAGAAACTCCTGCATCTTGGATGTCCTGGTGGAAAAACACGAATTACACATCTTTATCACAGAGCTGTCCAGTTATGGCTCCCTATAGCCCAGTATTACTGTAAAATAAAAATGTATAAAGATGAAAAGCTCACAGCTTCACAGGGCAAAACCATCCCTGTATTTCATATCTCACAAAACCTACTCTTGTGCAGCACAGACCTGAAAGAAAATTTTTGCTTTAAGGCTAGGGGAGGATGCTTGGTTCTCTGCACAGTTGACAGGTTCAGTTACAAAGCTATTACCCTCAGTGTGAGAATTATAAGGCAAAACATCACATCTTAAATAATTCAGGAACTCAGCTTGAAGGACAGTAGCAATTTCTTTTCAGTTTAAATCCTGTCCCCCTCTTTCCCACACTGATCTCCTGAGACTCCACTAAACATAAAGCAATGAACAAACCAGCAATTACCACAGGCAGATGCATAAAGCCCCACCATCCCTTCTCCCCCATGTGATCATGAGAAAGAACTCTTGCATGTCTCTTCTTCCTGCTGACATGGGAGTCAAAAAGGGAGCACAAAAGATTATTGATCTGATCTCCAAATTCAATAGTGCAGTGAATCCCCAGGCTCCAAGAGAGGAAACCCTTGGTAAGGTCGTGTCAACAGTGTCCTCTGCCTGGCAACACTTCTCACAGCTGACACAACTTTTAAGGTGCCCAACATCAAAGCTGCAGGGTGAAGTCAGAAACTCTGACAAGGTTTATAAATGCCAGCTTAACACATGCCCACTGTGATTTATGAGTATGGTACATTAATGGCTCAGCATCACTAAATCAGCCATTCCTGCTACAAGTAAGCTGAATAAATCAGACCATTTCATTTAGAGTGATTTATATTGCAGATAAATCAACATTCATCTGTGAGTGATTTGTTGATACATTGCAAGATCTAATCACTTTCTGGCTTTCCATCAATCAAAACTTTTGGGAATTACATCACTAAATCCCAGATTAGAGGGGCCAGGGCCATAAATCTTGGAGGCAGAACCAAGCAGGCTTACAGCATGGAGTGATGGTTTGGTTAGGTTGGGCTGGTTTGGTTAGGACTCCCTGCACAAACTGGAACTCAAGTTTTGCATAAGATCTATTCTGCCTCCTACAGCCAAGTGGGATGCATCCCTCTATGCCAGATAAACCTAGAGCTCATGGGACACCCTGGGCAGTGGCAAGGACACAACCACCCCCTCTGCTGCTCTCAGAAAAGCATCCCTGTTTCCTTCCTCACCAGTGCCCAGACTGGGAGAAATACAACTGCCACTCAACAGTGCTCTGATTGTTTTACAATTTATATACACACACCCACAAATACACATTTATATATCCATATATATGTACATTGTGTTAATATATATATATGTATATGTATACGTATACATACACACACACAGGGATTCTGGACATAATAGTAGGAACTGAAAGAGCTCATGGTCAAAGTGCTTTAGTCAGAGACTTCCAAACCCAGAGTGTCTGGCTATTCCTCCCCTTACTCCCAAAACCTCAGCCTCTGCAGTCTGGACCCCCTTCAATTCTATAATTAATTTAACAATATGGCAATATAGCTGGATTTTGCCACTTCCAGAATGATTTTAGGATTCAGAGATGCTTGCTGAGGACAAAGCTGAACTAGAGTGCCATTTTAAATACAGTTGATTAGGTAACTTGTGCCTTTTAAGTGAACTGCATGTCTATCTGCATATGAAACACCTCAATACTGATGAACTCTGGTGAGATTTATGCCTTGAATTAAGTGCACGAGTTGCAACCCAGAATCAGCATGCTTTGGCTCTTGGCTACAGAGCAGATTCAAAACCTTAGGAAGTGCTAGCACAAAGTTATAGCACCTTATTTGTGTAGTCTTGTGGGAGACTTGAGCTCTACTCTTCAAATATTTACACACACACACACTTCACACACCAGACTAGACACTGTGGAAGCAGAGCTGCAGATATGCATAATACACCTTTTTTTCCTATGATATTGTTATGAAGTAGGAGGTGAGATTATTCACATATTAGGCCTTCAATCTCCAGGGAACTGTCTGTGATTTCTATATTTATACTTTCAGTGTTGTCACAGAAAACATTACAAGAGAGTTTGATCTTGAATACTGATGCAAATTAAAAAAAAAAAATCTGGCATTTAAACCTCATCCCCAAAGCTCAGGAAAGCACAGGCTCTCAGATTTTTGCTCTCTTCTTTCTTAAAACAAGATGAAAGAGCAAAGCAGCAGGAGGCTATCACACAAATGGCAATCATAAATTAATCAAGCTATCAGACAAGAGACATCAAGAAGCAAAAAACAGATTAATGAGCATTCATTATTGACTGGTCAAGTGATCTGGCAACACTTCACTTCAAAAGCTGACAGCAGGACTCTCTAATAATTTCCAAGCAGGACAGGACCTTTCCTATGCCACTGGGCAGCACATCTCTGGCCTTTTTCTCTTCAGCATGTGGGCAAGGTTAAACAGGACTTAGATACAATACTGGCTGCTAAGCAGAAACATCCCAAAATCTGAATTCCCAATCATGGAAGCACAAAGACAAATGTGTAAATCTAGATTATGAGATAAATAAGTAAGTATTTTCAACAACCTATCATAGGTTGCTACCTACTAATAATAAAGCTTCAAAGATAAACAACAAAGAAGTGGTAAGAAAATGTAATGCTTCTCCCCTGCCTTGTGTTTCCTTGTTTCATAATTCAGCAAGACCTGTGAGACAGATCTTTGAGGCAGGATAAGAAGGAGGAAAACAAAGTTCTACTGGGGATCTTGGAAGAATAACCCCCCATGAGAGTCAAAGTTCAATGGTCAGTGGTCAAAGACCCCCCAACAGGCTAAACAGCCTTTATGGTTAGTTCAAGTGAGATAATGGGAGGGAAGAAGTGAAATGGTTCCTCACTCCTTCCCAGCTGCCACTGCCTTCTAGAGTGGATGAGCTACTGCCTAGTGTTGAGCAGGGTGGCTGGAAGCAGATTCAGGAGAGTGGAGAGGTAGGAATCAGGGAAAGGAAGATGAGCAGTTCATGTCTGAAAGAAGGGAGGAAATGAACCATCAGTTGGGAGAGATGACATCTGCACTACCAAGGGAAGTGAGGTAAAATTGAGATTTGACAACTTTCATTGCTCTCTAGGAAGGATGATCCAGGAAGATGAGAGAGAAGATAGAGGGGACCTGGATGGGAGAACTTTACTTGTACCTTACCCTAAAAAAAATAATTCCAACAACCCAAACCAAACCAAGCCAAACCAGCAGCAGACTCTCCATATACTCTAGATGCATTTGAGACCAACATCAAATTTTAAAAAATCTGAAAATAATTCAAGCACAGATAATAATTTAGTCTAAGTCAATATCAATAATTCAGGTGACTCCAAAGCTCTATCTTCACTCAGATAAAACACCATTATTAGCATAGAAAAGTAAAGCCATTTACTTTGAGATCAGTGAGATCAGAGCATGAGAGGAAATTGAGCTCTGCTATTTCCTTTTAATACTACATATTTTCCTAAACTAATAAATCTTCATGCCACAAACCACTGGTTTTTTGCTAAGGGCACAAACACCTTCTCTTCATGAGTTCAGTACTTCCTCCCTGCACCTTTCTAACCAGCAGAACATTTTTTCCCAAACTTTTAGAAGTAGAGGTAAAAATACCACTACTGAAAAGAAGCAAGCAACCAAATTTAAACAGAAAATCCCAGTAGCCATGATGAATCACTCCCAAAGGGAAGATACTGTGCAAAGCCGGTATTTCACAGTGTTATAAAGTTCTGTCTGGGACCAATCTGAAAATAACTTTTCACCAAAGATCAAAAAAATGCCCCAGGATAGCCTTTAGCCCAAATTATCATTTGAGGTTCCAATGGCTTTCACACACACAGTAACCTCTTTCCCTGCCAACACCCTTCTGCTTCTGGCTTCAGATTTCCACAGAGAAGAAATTTGAATACCCAATCCTCACAAGCCATTTTATTTATTAATGGGTAAAATTGTCTCAGTTCCTTCTTTTCCCATAGCTACTAGACAATGTTAAGATACCCTTTCTGCTTGTGCTATCTATGTACAGCTAAACTGCATTTAATTCAATTATAAGTGAAAGCCGCAGGAAGCCAATATGACAACTCCACTAGATAATCTTCCACTTCACTGCCACAATTTCATCTATGAGGTCATTTTCCTATTTTATTTCAGGATTCCTGGCTGCCTTTAAGTCTGATTTGTTTATTTTAAGACAAAAGCAAAAATGTGTCTTTTTGGTCATGTCAGATTTTTAATGTAAGTAGAGATAAATAAAGTCTTGAGACAGTACCTTTCTTAAATAGTAAAACAATTTCTTTTTATACCATTAAATTAGAAAAAGTAAACAGTTAATTTTCAGCACCAGGAGGGACATTCATCTTGCTGAGTGCTTCTAACAGAGATGCATGCACAAAAATCACTGTGCATTGCACAAAATATAAATACTAAAATAAAATATGGCTATTTAATTATATGGCATTTTAATGAGATTTTATAATTATATTGCATTTTAATGGCACTTGGACAATTAACTCCCTTCAGGTCTTTGCAAATTTCTGCCTTAGGCAATGACCTTGTACCAATGTCCACCCCAAACCAATGTGTAAAACAAAGTCCAGGGTAACCTACATCTCTGCTGAGGTACAGTTGCCTCCAGGATGAAAGCAACCACTGTGGCCAGAACACACAGCAGGAGTGCTCCATTTAGCCATGAGCCAATGGGAGATTTCACCACACAAGATGTAACACTGAAAGCCTGAGACAAGTAGGTGCATCCCATCCGTTTTCCTCTGCTCCACAGGCCAGCAAGGCTGACTCACAGGGAGGAGCATCATTTGGACACTAATACCACAACCTCAATGAACATGGAGGGGACATTGTCTCTGGAATCTCCCTGGTGAATATTAACCTGTGCCAACCTGTCTCTCTTTTAACAGCTGGGAAGGAAGGACAAGTTCACAGATGCCAACTTATTAACTTATGGGTGAGGAAAATCTAAGTTCTCCCTGGGAATTACTTTTCTAAATAAAACCTTTCAGTGCAGTGCCATTTATAAAAGCTGCAAGCTTATACTGCTCATTTCCCATTTAGTTGAGTCTTTCTCATTCTTTATCTCACTCTTGACTTCTTGATGATGTCTGCATATCCATTGTCACCTTTCATTTAGAAGTGACTCATTCTTAAACGGATTTAGTCAGCTATGAACAGCCAAGCTGAGCCTACTGTGCATGGCATAGCCACAGAAAGAGAAACTCTAGAAATGTCTGGACAGATCTATTCAGATAACCTCCTCTGTAAACAGATCAAGTAGACAGCCCAAAATAACCCCCCTTTAGTCTTTGGGAATTTTACTCCAGAATTTAGGGTCAAATTATTGCTGCAGTTATGCAGACTTTAGATGGGTAAAGGAGCCTTCTCTGCCACTTCATCACTGCCTATCACACCCTTCCAAAGCAGCAGCTATTTATCTCTCCCCTACATGCAAGAAGCAAACTGGAACATTTCACCATCTGTCCAGCAGCAGTGTCTAAAAACACAGATTTTGCCCACTATCCTGTTGTTCTACATGTCATAAAAAGCCTTCCCTGAGGAGGTGACCACATCTGCCCCTTGTTGGAAGCTTCTGGGACACAGCTGCCTTCTAGTGGAACTCATCTGAACACACGGCTCTGCTAGATCTCATCCCCAGTTTACAGCACCTTCTCTCTTGAACTGGCTGGGTTGGTGGCTCACAGGTCTGCAGGGAACTGAGTGGGTGACTCACAGGTTCACTCAGGAAGCTGCTTATGGCACAGGAGATGAGGAGAAGCAAGCAGCTACTGTTGGGGCTTGAGGGAAGGGCACCTTGTGAGACCCTGACATCTGTGGGAAATGACAAGGCAGCCTCAGAGTCCAAGATAGCTGGGTACTGTACTGTACTTACTTGGGAAAGGAAAAGTAAGCTCTATATTAAATGAAAATTTACTTTCAGGTTTAAGAGTGTGGCTGGAGATCACAGAGGCGTCCAAAATGCTGTGCTAGCAAAATGCACCCAGCTTCCTCTACAAATGAGCCTAATAAACTGGGAAAACCCTGTCAGTCTGAATATACTGTAAGTTAGTGAGGCACACATTTAGTCCCTGACAAGGCTGATTTCCATGGTGCAGTCATGTGCAGTTCAACCAAAGAGGATGACAACTTACCCCAACACCTCATCTCTCTGTGGCAAAAGTGCCCCTGGTTTGTCTGCTCCTGCTTTTGGGGTTTTGTTCAAAGGGACAAAGTAAGTCCACCTCTTTTCTTCATCACCCACACCCCCTGAGCCTCCGTAGGCTGGCCATGCAAACAACAGCTCTGTAACAATAGAACAGCTTTCTGCAGTCATGGCCATTACAACATCAGCTCACCCTGGGACTCTTCTGCCAGATCCTGGGACAGAAAAGTCAACTCTGCCTTCTGAATTCCAATCTGCAACACAAAGCCAATTCAGGGGAAAAAAATACCCAAAGAGATATATAAGACTGAAAACAACAAATATTCACCCTATTCTTCTGCCTTTCTTACCACGAAAGGAGAAAAATCAGAACGAGTTTTGATCAAGGCCCTGTGGCTGAAAGTCGTATATTTGAGGGAAGAAAGAGGCAGGAAGATAAATGGTTCCAATTTTGGCATATCCTACTTACAAATGCACCACACAGTATATCACCCCAACCAAAGCAGATGCAGAACTTGTATCACAAGAGCAATGCTGAATCCAGAGCCTAGTTTCAGTACTGTAATGGTTTGAAAGCAAAATCAGTGAGAGATTCCAAGTCAGAAATACAATTTAATATGAAAAAAAAGAGAATAATAAAATACATGCAATAGTGCAGAAGAAAAAAAAAACACTGACAGAGTCAGCATACAATCTGACACCCTGCTAGTTCGGGTGGCAGTAGCAGTCCAGATAAAGTGATCTTGTTGAAGTAGTGATCCTGTAGAAAGGTCTGGTAGCTCTCGTCCTCTGGAAACCAGTGGGTAAGGGCTGCCTTGGTGTTACAAATCTCACTTTTTACCTAGGTAAGAATTGTTTGGCTCTTCTCCCTGAGTGGAGCATCTCACAATGGGATGATGTAATTTTATCAGTCATGCAGTGGAACTCAATGGCCCATTAACAGAAGATATCTTCCTGGAGGAAGGATGGGTCTGGGAACGATAAAGAACATTGCCCCACCTGTTTTTTAACAGATGGCCCATTAGCAGAGGATATCTCCCACAGAGATAATAATCACAGCCCACCTGGATTCAGCAAATGGTGATAGAATACATACTTTTGGGCACATCTTTACATTGTAAAGATTTTACCTACATCAGAACAAACATGGCTCGCAGATGTCCAAACCAGTACCTTGCTTGGGCTTTCACCTTCCCCTTGCTCTCACCTTCCCCTTGCTCGTGTTTCCTGGCAAATTACATTCCTCACCGAAAAAACTTAACCTGCTGAAACCAGAAAACTGGAATCTTTACTAAAACCAGATTATAAAACAATCAGAGAGTGTTTAATCTGCAAAGATAAGCATTTCCCTGCAGAACTAATTACAGAAGCCATTTTCCTTCTATTAACTGGTGAAACAAACTGTTGCTAGGTTAAAGGAATCTGCTTAGCCAATCTATCTGGACCTTGTTTCCGCAGCTTTCAGTGTAAGAAGCTGGCAACATGAGTTATTTTTTCCTGAAATAAGTAGGATCAACCAAGAAATAGCCTCTCATGGATCAAAACCACACATGATGGCAACTGTTACTATCCAAATTACACAGAACTGGACAAATACAGTTGGGCAGATCGTGAAACTAAACCTGCTTTAAAAAAAAAAAAAACAACAATAAACTGGTTTTGTTGGATGCAATCCTGTCAGATTACAAATCATTAAGAATTTGTCATAAGGTTTAGCTCCATCACAGTTCTAAGAATAAAGTAATTTGGAGGAAAATCACTCAGCAGAAACAGGAAAAACAAACAAAAAACAGAATGGAGAACACATTTCTTAAATAATAAGAGTTTCCCAAGACATGTTCAGCTTGCTGACTTGTTCCAGTCACAGCTTAGTATGTGACAGGAAAATCTTGCTGATAAGCAATGGACAGAACCTAGATCAACCATTCTTGTTCTCCCTACTTAAAGTAAATTTACTTTCCACATCATAAGCATACTAACTTTAAAAACACTGGTCAGGAAGTTCAGCAGGGAGCCCCCATTCCTGCTAGTGCTTTTCCTGATACAATTTGTAAAGGTCTAGGAGAGCCCTAAAAGACATGACAAATCTCTTCTCACTAACTTATACATTATAAGGAAATGCTTAACAGTCTGGGGTGTTATGTGGTACAGATTGTATCACAAAATATAGCAAGAGCTTGCAAGAACAGTGTTGTGACTCCCCTCAGCCCAGCACTAGGAAACAAAAATTAATTTCCACTTCTTGCAAAACTGCAAAGTTTGGACATTTAGTTGAGTATCTCTTTTGTACCAAGCAATTATGTTGCATCTCGAACCATTCTCACATATTCCAACAGTGCACAAACAACCCTAAGCAGCAGGGATTTTTGCTCCTAGGGAAAATCTTCACCCCTTCAACTTTTACACCCCTCCACCCTGTAATGATACAGAGAGTCTGAAAAATAAGCCTTGCAATTAGCAACCCAGTCAAATTAAATTCACACTGTTTCTCTTTCAGCTCAACTATGCCTGCAATGCTCTCTTTAGCTCTAGCTAACCACTGTTTGTAAGTCAGCACTCAGATGAAATCCCAGCAGTCTCTTCCCCAGTGGCGTAATCAACCTGGATGCTCCCCTTGGTGATGCTGGAGGGGCCAAGGCAGGAGTACATAGCAAACTTCTCTCTCAGGAGACAAAAGCACCCAAGGTGCTTCTCATTAGAACTTTCTGAAACTCACACCCTTCTCCTGTCTTCCAGCCTTCCTCTCTGAAAGCATCCAGAATACAAAACATATGAAAAGCACATGGGGAGACAAGGAGGAGGGAGGGGAGTGGAAGTTAACATTGCTGTAATTTAAATTTTTCAAAGCTCTTTCTCTTTCCTGTTACTAGATACAAAAAATAGGAGTGAAGTTGCTTTTTATTGTCCCCTTTTATTTTCTACCTTTCCAAGCCTCTCTAATTTTGCCAAAGTTACAGAATGACAAAATTACACAGCTGCCTTCTTCTCAGTTTCACTTTAGAAATTTTACACAGAATGGGCTTCTTTGGTTTTGGGGTTTTTTTATCCAAAGAGTGAAGAAAGAAAAATGCAAAAGAAAATATGTCTAAAATGATCCTAAGCTTTATTCATGCCATTGTATTAGGAATTCGAAAATGCTGAGGGTGGTGGAAAGGGGAATTTAAGAAAACCCAAAGTAAGGGGGGAAAAAAACCTGAAACACAAAATAAATGCTTGCTTTCAAAATAAAACTAGAGTTTTGATTGCTTTCCACATCTCTATCAAATAATAGGCTAATATTTTACTTCAATTATGCATAATTTTCTACCAAAACCTTTTGGGGTATAATAAAAAGTAATTTTCATTATGCTTTTTTAAAGTATATCTGCTTGACATGCCTTATGAAAGTTGCCTGGTGTACCATTGCTATGGCTGCCTACTGTGTTACATGTTGAATGTCTGTCCAGTGCACTCCTGGCTACAGAGAGCCTCCAGTTTCCCTCTTTTTTGTGAAAATCATGGGACTAACAAACCACAAACATCCCTGTCCTTCTCAGGCATACAAAATTGATCAGTGAGATCACCACACAGAGTAAAAATATTGCAAGTGCATTAACAGTCATCCCCCAAGTCCCTGAATTTCAGTTAAATAACCAGTAAGTTCTGCACTGGACTGCTGTGCACACAGGCTGTATCAGACTTTGTAACCAAGTCAAGATTTTCAAACAGTCCAGGGAGCCATTATGAAAGCCAAAAAGAAGATCTAACTTTTAGATCAAAAAGTCTTGTTCTACACAGAAAAAAATTTATTACAAACATATTCACTTTCCTAAAGGAGCCCACACATGGCCTAAGAGTTCATCTTTGACTTAGGAAATTCCCTTTCACCAGTACTCTGAGTACACATGCTGCTTGCTTTCATCAAAATTCAACAGCCAGGAAAGGAGGGGGAAAGGTGTTGGTGTTAGGGGAATTTGTTAGCTGCAGAATCAGAGAGTAATTTCTAAAACCCTAAATATTTCAGCAATAAATGTGTATTTCCCAAGAGACAGAGGTCCTGCAATAGCCTCTCCATCAGCGGGGAGGCCTCAGGAGGGCAAAACCATGCCTGCTGAAGGACACCAGAAGTGAGAATTCACCTGGCAAAGTGCACAAAACACAGCAGCTAAACAAAACTCTGTATGGAGACATCCTGACAATCATGACTTAAGCTGGGCAAAACACACTCAGCTCCCAGCAGTGAGCGGCAGGGCAGGGCTGGCCCTACACACAGGTCACACGCCAGATGCTTCCAAGCAAAACAGTCTTGTGTGGAAAACCACCCTCCAGCATTCACAGAGGGCAAGGTACAAAATCCAAAGCCTTGCCAAATGAAGCATACAACAGGGAGAGCTGGAAATGGAAACCAAAAGCCAGGTTCCCAATGAGAATTTGTTTGCAATGTGGCAAGCCTAAAGCAACACTCATCCCTTCACTGCTTCCTCTGTTCACATACCTCACCTCTCACCAGGACCCTCTTTTCTGGAAGAGGATGGATCAAAGAGTAAAGACACCCCCACTTTTCCTGCCTCTGCTGCAGCACAACAGCCTCCAGAAAGGCAGCAGAGGAGCAAGCAGAAAGAAATGAGTTTTAGTTTGCCCCAGTACTCACTGTCAGCATCTCCTGCAGCTTCACACTCCACTCCTGGGCTGATCCAAAGTACCCACTGCCTCAGTGGCCTGGTTTGAAAAGACAGGTATATGCTAGGGAAGAGCAGGACCTTCCCTCAAAATGGAGCTAATAAACCCCCTCCCTCTGAATCAGTATTATTTTGGAATTAAGGGGCCTTTATTAGTGTGTGTATATATATCTAAATGTACATATATATAACAAACAGACCAGGAAGCCAGTAACAGTTCTTTCAGCTGTGGACACCTTTCCCCTCTGGAGCAGTTACTGTCCCAGCTGGCAGGCAGTGCCAGCCGGCTCCCAGTGGGCAGGGGCAGTTGTGGTGATCCCACACAGCCACAGGGGCAGTTGTGGTGATCCCAAACAGCCACAGGGGCAGATGTGGTGATCCTGCACAGCCACAGGGGCAGATGTGGTGATCCCACACAGCCACAGGGGCAGTTGTGGTGATCCCACACAGCCACAGGGGCAGATGTGGTGATCCCACACAGCCACAGGGGCAGATGTGGTGATCCCAAACAGCCACAGGGGCAGTTGTGGTGATCCCACACAGCCACAGGGGCAGTTGTGGTGATCCCACACAGCCACAGGGGCAGATGTGGTGATCCCACACAGCTGCAGGGGCACTGGGGGTGAGGGTGGCTGTGTCCCGGATGAGAAGGGCAGAGGAGAGACGCTGCTCACAGATCTTGGGGGCAATATAGGTCCCAGTGCTCCAACAGGAAGCATGGAGGTGGTGCTGAAGCAGGAAAGCGTCCGAGCAGGCGCTGCAGGGTCCCACAGCCGAGGAAAGGCAGCTCCTGGTGCTGGGATGGCAGGGTGAGGTTTTCCAGCAGCCATCCTTCTCTGAGCCAAATAAGCACGAGAGCAAGCGGCTGCCCCACCTCTCCTCTACCTGCCCCTGATCTCGTGGTGTTCCCCCTCTTCCCCCCTCCCCTGTCCTTCGAGAGAAACTCCAAAAAAGAACAGGGAGCCTCCCCCTATCACTAGACACCTTAGCATGCCAATGGGAAAAAAATCCAGACAGAGAGAAGGAAAAAAGGAAAAAAACAACCCCCAGCACTCAGTTAAATCCCGCTTGGCTCTGGGAGCAGCCTACAGCTTCATCCTCAGGGAGTTTTGAACTGAAAGTCTGATCCAAGTGCCTTTCTACACAGGCAAACTCAAATCCTAATGAACACCCAAAGTCAGGCCCGTGCTGGTGTGGTAATCCAGGTGGGACAGGAGCTGTTTGGGCCCAGGCTGCCTCAGCAGCTGTTCTGATGCCACGAGTGAAAAGTCCACAACCCTGAGGAGGTCTGAGAACTTCCCTTTACCCCACTGACCAGACAGGGTTTGCAGGAGTGGCCAGAAAACAAGGACCTGGACAAAGGACAAGGAAAATGAAATGACAATGAAACAGAAAGATGGGAAGAAGGGAGACATGGCGATGCATGATTAACATTTTATAGTCTCCACCTCAGTTTGCAGTCCTCAAAACCCTTCCAAATGGCAACTAAGTATTTATGGCCCACTCCAAAGCTACCAAGAGCAGTGGGAATCCTCTCACTGGGTTTGCAGGGTTCAGGCTCACATGACAGCTCATGGATATGTTTCCCTGAGGGTGTGGGCAGGATTGCTGCCAGACCTCAGAATGTCATCCATTTCTTCACTGGAGGGCTGGGGGCAGAACTCCCCAGTTCTCCTGGGAATGGAAGATCTACCCCTGTGGATGCTCAGGAGCATAGACTGGCCTCCTGATGACAAAGACATGTCTTTCTGCTTGAGACATCCTAGGCATTTCCCAGAAGTCCCTGTGTGGCTCAGAGTAGTTATCTTTCAAAGTAGTATCTTTTTAATTTGCTCAAGGACACTTTGTGATTCCATTAAAATTTCTCTCCAGCAAATGTGCTATTATACAGCTTGGAAATTTAATTAATTAGACAACATGTACAATTTCTTTCAACATATAATGCAGCACAGAGGAAGATGATCTGCCACACTCTTATTTACTTCAGTGCCACTTTGAAGAAACTCTGAAGTCTCTGGGCAGAGAAAGAGCCCTGTCCTGCCCCCCTATTATACCTCTTATCACCATGCAGAATCATCCTGTGCAAAAGGACATCCTCCCAAACAGCAGATGCTGCAGCCTACAAGCCTCACAACTGACTGCCCTCCACACTGTCTTTGCTTCAGAGCTGCTAAAGCTGTTAGCACTGGTAAAATTTGGTAAATCCCAAAAAAATGGTAAAATCCCATTATGTGGTTTTCCTTGAAAATGTCTCTTGGCAGATAATTCTTATAGTCCAGCCCTTTGTATGCAATAAGGTCTTTCCATAGTTACTCATGGTACACTTTTTAGTTTGAATTCCCCCTTTCTTTCTCAAAATAAAATAGAGAAGGAAAGAACTGATCAGGTTTTCTAATAAAATTCTTCAGACCTTCTCAATTTTCTGTGAGCTTTAAAAGCAGACAATGAAAATATGAAAAATTAGCAAACTATAATTAATTTTTCACTTTTTTTGAGACTCTAAATACCAATTTCCATTTTATCCTCATTTGGATTTCAGATAATATTACTATGAACAAAGGGTTAAACTAAGTAACACTTTAATCCGTTCGCAATTATATTGCTGAAATGAGCTAAAAAAACAGTTAGTCTTGGAGGGGATCAATGTTTTGCTTCCATAGCACAAACAACTCCATTTGGCAGTTTGCTAATTTGTCATAGTTCATTTAAAAATGATTTTTATTGGAAGTGCAATACCTTTTGTTTCCCTGGAAATACAGAGTGAGAGAGAGAGCAAATCTACCCAAAGTGATCTGACAGCTCTCAGTGCTACTAATAATACTTTAATATAAGCAGCTCCCTGATTGCATCACTAGAAGAAGTCACTGATAAAGAACATCAAGAGGCAATAACCCCTGTGGAGATTGGGAGCATCAGGTAAATTCCTTCATTGTGCTCTTAAGTGCCATGGGCTTATCAGCAAGGCTATTAGGACTGTGTTGCCTTGTCAGGAAAGAATCTGGACCAGCTAGGGCAAAAGACAACTGAATCATCAGAACTGAGCTGAGTAAGTAATTTAAGAGAAGCCCAATTAGTAGCACTACACTAGTCACACAGGAGCTTTTTGTCTCACTCCTGGAGCTGGTGGAGAGCACATCTGTGTAGGATCTCTGCTGGGATAACATAGCTGGACCCTCACACTACAGACAACCACCAAGGCAGATGTATTTAGTAGTCACCTCCACACATCTATGAGGTGAATCCAAAGAAAAGTTTAAAGTCCTTAAGGCTCCATCTCTCCCAGAATCCTCCTCTGAGTTTAAACAATGCTATATTTCAGCAAAATGTACAGCACTGGTTTGCAATGAGCAGGAGCAGCCTCCATCTAACCCTCTACCATGACCAAACCATGTGAGGGGGGAAACCCTCTCATGCAGAGAGCAGTACCCAGCTGTCCTCCCCACCCCTCAGAGGGGCTGGGAAAGCAGGAAATCTTTGTTGAGCTTCTGTCAACAAGCTCTCCGTCATAAACCCATATTCCAAGGACCAGGGGGAACACTAATTAAAGGAGAAAATATGCCCTGGTTTTGAATGTGCAGGAGGCTCAGGGCACAGCCTGGATTTTTAACCAGCTGGACTGCTGTGGGGCAAACAGCTGCTTATTTTTTCAGGCTTTGTTGCATGTCCAGCCCAGCACACTGAAAGAGACTTCCACCAACACATGTGAGACTTGAACTTCTCCCTCAAGCAGGCACATAAGCCATCCCTTTAAATGGGGTCAGTATTAATTAATCCACTTTATCCCCTTTTTGCAGAAAAAAAGAATACTTGGACACACAGTTTCACCTGCCAGCTACCACTACCATTGTACAGAACAACTCTCCTTACAGTTGCAGGAAGAGGGAGTTTGTGTACCCTCCACATTCAGGAAGATTCCCAGCAAACAGAGAAAGGACTCCTACAACAGGAGAACACATAAGTGGAACTATCAGCTTATTTCCCTAGAAAGCATGAGTGTAATTGTGGAAGGAAATGCACTGATTCAGAGTACTCTGTTAGTAAAGTTTGGGCTTGGCACTGTTCACAGAGGGTTTCGTGTATACATATTAATTAGAAAAATGAGCAGATAGAGCATACAGCATGCACCCGCAGCAAGGACTCTACTGTTATTTACATACACACATTTCTTCTGTCTTCATTCAAAAAACCAAGTAATCTTTTTTACCCATCAAAAGACCTGAAAAGCCCAGGGAACATGCTGGAAAAAATATTTCTATTACAGCATCTTTTAAACATAAAAATTAACTCAAAGCAAAGACTGAGCATTAGTAATTTGTTGCAAAAAACTCAGACAGAGATCCGCATTTCACAACAGGCTTATCTGTAAAAAAAAAATTCCACTGGGAAGAGTACTCCACTGGGAAGGTTCAATCAGTGGCCTTGGGATAAAAACTGGAATATCACTAACCACAGCCACTTGAAAATCAAGAGTCAGGACTACAAACAAATGCATACAAACAGAAGTCTTGGGGTTGGGGACAGCAGAAGGTGTCTCCTCCTTGTTTAAAATTTCCACTTACTATTCCATGGATGGGGAACACAGGAAATCACTTCCTTATGGATGCTGAGAGACATTCCTGAATCTAAGAGCTGAGGCCTTAAGGAAAACCCCAAACCAGCAACATTTGTAATAAAGTAACACTTCAAGATGCAAAAAAAGACTTTGCACAAGTACCCACCACCTTTTCCAAACAAAGACAACATTTCCAATTACCTCAGTTTTACTTCAGAATGCTCCCCAGAAAAAGATCCTCTCTGACTTGCCTTGCTATCATGTTGTTTTCCTTTACTTCCCCCTCCCTTTTACCTAATTTATTTAGATGTAAATCTCAGCTCTGCTGATTTCATAACCAGTTCATAATATTTTTACATTAATATTTTACATTATAAAAGACTATATGAAGAAGCCTTTACTGTTATTTTTTCTTGTTTCTGCCTAAGAGACAACAATGTTGCTTAGCACGGTGAACATTCACCACACTATAGGGTAGGTGTGGTACTGCTCTGCATGTGCCCTGTATCTGCATTTCTCCTCTCCACCCCCAGCTGTGGATGTCTGACTACTGGATCCGGGGCATGATTTTAATGGGTGATTTTTATAGGTGTGACAGCTGGAGTAAAGTACTTAGCAGCTGAGAAAATTTGGTCTCTTGGCTCCAAAGCCAACCTGGGCATTCAAAAATCATTACTCAGATCCTAAAAAATAATGAGATTGGCTTAGCAATAAAGATGGGTTTATATACTAAAGGTTTTATTTGCCTTATGATGTTTCTGTCTTTTGCATTGTGGTAATTGATAAATGATTCGTGTTAATCATAGAAGTTTTGGAGTTCATTCCAAGAATACTTGGAATGAGAGGGGGGCGTGGACCTACATATGATTAAACCCATTCTGTTTAAATCCCTCTGTTATGAATATTATGTGTTTCCTAAATAAGTTGTATCTACTGACAGGGTGCAAAACAAGGCTCTCACACAGCCCAACAGATTCTGCAGAATCAGATCTCCTGCCTTTGTATGATCAATCACAAACTAACTGCTCCCTACTTCTCCTGTTTCTTATCTACCAAGACCAGATGGTTACATGACCAATTGTCCAAAGAACTGTCCCACAGAAGTTTGGAAGTTTCTGTGACCACCACTGCTTACCTTGCAGAATTACTACAACAAAACAATAACAATTATTGATTACTACAAGGAAAACCATACTATAAAAAGGGAGCTGAAAACCAAATTTGGTGGAAGCGTGGAGTGGGCATTTTCCCCAGCACGCTGCTTGCTCTGTTTATATAAAATAAACCAATCTAAATTTTGCTAAATGCAGAGACTGTTTCTCATTTATAACAGCATTTTCTAGCCTTTTTTTTTTTCCCATTTCTCAGCAAGGAGAATTAGGAACTGTATTTTAAATGAAAGCAGAGAATCTTCCCATAAATCATCTGACTTCTAGGATCTAGGAGCTAGGATCTTAGAAAAAATATAAAAACTCATCAAATTGATGGTTCACATAAGTGATTAGCAGAGCACATCCCGCTTAGAAGCACATTTTCTTGTACAGGTTCCTTCCAGGTAAAAAAGGTATCAGAACTGCTTTCTCCCCTTTTGGATACTGCCTTTCCCAGTTATCACAAAAGGAAGACCTACATTCAATAAACAGGCATATTTACATCTGGACTTACACACCTACAGAGAATATATTACAGAGGAAACCTCTTATATGATCAGAATTGTCACACTCACTTCATGCAGCCTAAGATATTAGAGGATATCTGTGCCCTTTGGCTGCATGAGACATCAAGGGTCTCCTAAATGCCCATCTGCCCAAGTTTGGGATGCAATGATTAGCAAGAAGTCTGAAGCCTGGCTGTACATGAGGCCTTGATGCAAAAATTTCCAAAGCTCTGGGGAAAGTATATGGCAAGCTTTGTGTCTCACTCATTTTGAGGGTGGGAGATGAGGGAGTAGAACATTAACTGTGTACCCCCAACCCATCAGCAAATGTAAACCAACTTTGCCCTTCAACACTGCTACACAAAGCAAGACAAACGAGCCCTAAGCTGATAAAAGCCTAGCAGACATCAGAGAGGCTGATGAGTGGCATGCTAGGGATGGACTTGCAAGCTCCCTCTGGAATTACAAAATGCAAATTATTCTAGAGGGGGAAATTTTAACATATATTAATATATTCCAGACTTGCCGCATTCTTTCAGTTCCATTGTTTAATTCTTTTCTGGGAGAAGGGGGATGGCAAGGTGATCTATTGGTGTAAAAAAATCAAATACAGGCTTGGCCTGAGGCAAGACTCCATCCACACTCTGAGGTTCTCAAGATAAGAAGTGACATCTCTGCACTGCTTAGCAGTAGCCAGGCCAAATGGCAAGATTTGGTGCTCCTACATCACCCTGGAATAAGCACTCAACAGATAACTGAACTGAAAGCTTTCAAGAACCATCATGGCTGTTTCCAAACCATTCTTCCAAATATACCTCCTTTTCCAAGAAGTTTTCTCAGAAGTTGAGAAGCAACGTACCATTACCGTGATGATGCAGAGGCCCACACATCAAGCATCAGGACTTGGCAACTCTTGTCTGATACTTCACTTCCAGAACTATAATCAGACTCAGTTTTGGCTGGAAGTGGTATAGCTAAAAACTACTTATGTTCTTACTGAAGTTAATGGAAGTTAATTTCCCCATCATTTTTACCTGTGTTGGATAACTTAAGGACATTCAGCTATCAGTGCAATCAGTGATGGAGTCATGCAAAGGTAGAGGAAATGGGATGTACAGCCACTCTGAAAGAAAAAATTAATTCAGGAGCAAAGATCATCACAACCCATCCTGGTTAAGATAATTTGAGAAGCCTACCTTTATGTAACCTGGTTTGGGAAGAGGTAAGCACGCTTACTGCCTCCCTTTCCTCCCTGCAAAATCCCCATGCTGCTCTAATAAGAGTCCCTTAACAAACTAAACACATGCAGTTTTTCAAAGAAAGGTGCCCTAAAAAATAAATAATCTCTTAAACCCTTGTGCATTGCAGCACATTCTGGGCCTTAGGCAGGGAGAAAACAAGACAAACTGCAGCTGTGAAATATGAAGTAGGACAGGAATGAGTAAACATTCCTTTCTCCTGAGGAAGCAAGTGTTTTGATCTACCAGTTTAAATGAGGCCTTGCAAATCAACTGCCTCATATACACACTGAACAAGGAAGACTCTTGCTGAGCACATGCAGTATGGACCTGCCAGTGGAAGATGTCCCAGCAGTACCAGGAGATTAACAGAACCAGCAGGAGGTAAACAGCAGTCCTGCTCTTCCCAGCTCCTTTGCAGTTACTATTTTATTCAGTTTTTCTCCTTGTGTGTATTTTGCTATGATTTTTTCTGCTTAGAAAGCAACCATGACTGTGCACAAATGCAAGAATATAAATCATGTTACAAGATGTTTCTTAAGGTTTAAATATGTTTTAATCTGCAGGTATAAAGTGAGTACTCACAGGAATTCTGGGAAAAGGGAAGCTGGTGATTTGAGAGCACATAGTGTAGCTCTCATTTTCCAGCCAATTCATCCCACCATGGCCAGGTACACTCAGCCCAGGTGATCTATTGGAAGCACTGGTTTGGCAAGGTAGGAGGAAGGCACTGCCACAGCTCTTATAATTAGTAGCTTCCAAAGCCCACCCACTGTATCTAGCTCTATGTGATGTCTGAAAAAGGGTGCAAGAACAAGATCAAACTTCCTAGTGCCAGTTCCTGGTTAACCATGAGGCTTTGAGTCCCAGCTGAGACACTGCTCCAAGCAGCAGCAAATGTCACTGTGATTAGAGAGGAGGACCATGTTTCAAAATATTTGTGCAACACTGATATCTCAGCATATCAAAATACCCACCTGAGAACCAAGTATCTTGTTCAGCTTAGATCAAGTCAGAGATACATAAACAATTGTAAGCAAACTGAGCCACTGCCAGCATTCAGTATCTCCTGAGAGCCATACCTGTCCTCTGGCCTCCCCAACTGTCCTTCCTATAACAAGCAGAACAGAAGACAACCTGTATCTGCTGACAAGGGAACAAATGGAATATACTTTGGCAGTAAGTTAATTCAGCTCAAAGGAAACAATATTCAGCATTCCAAAAGCAAGTAATTACACTCTCCCTAGCTAAAGTTGTCACTCCAGTGAGTCTTGCATAGAAGAATGAAGACTTGCTCATTGTGGTCCTGTCATCTCTGAATATATCTCTCTTCATAATTTAACTTCTTTGGACACAAACTTTGCCTTGCTGCTGTTTGTGTTCAAGTATAAACAGGACCTTTTTGAAGATGGAGACTTCCAAGCTGTGGTAAAGGCTTGGAAGATTGTCTAGCACTGCTGCAGTCTCTTCAAGAGCGTATGCGTCCTTTGCAGAGATATTACTTCACAACTTTTCAAAACACCTCAATAGATTTTGACAGATATCCCTACACTCATGTAAGCACCAGCATGTTAACACAATTGCTCCTCCTACCTAGTCAACAATGAAAACATAAGGAATACTGCACTGACATGTGCAGACACCAACTCCTAATTTCTAACAAGAGTTGCTTCTGGTCATTTCTGATTTCCCTCACTCATCAGAATCTAGTTGTTGCTATCACTTATCTTCCAATGGAGTGGCACATGTTATTTCTAGGGAAGAAACTAAAAACTTGTTTCAGAAGTGTTCAATCAATCCTATCAGTATCATGTCTGTCAAGAGAAAAAACAAGTAGGAGCACCAGAATTTAACTTGAAAGGTTTACTGTTTCACACCACATACTGCTGTAATTATCAGAGTGTACTGGCAAGGTACAAGCAGAGCAGATTTTTTTTGCCAACCACTAAAAGATAATAAACATCTCTTTAAGTTCTCCCTGCTGTGCATTTACACACACCCTGCAGATACTCTTCAGTCCCAGCTTGTGTGACTTGAAGGTATTACATACAAGACTTGATAAGAAGACAACTATTTTGCTTCATGGTACTTTCTGAAGCTTCAGTAATTCAATGTCTCTTACCATGAGTTGAAAACAAACCTATTCTGGCATTTTAATGCAGCTAAATCATTCTGAAGTATCATCCACATTTAAATGGGAATCTTTCCAATCAGGACAGGAAAATCCCACCATTATTGTACTAAGCTGAGATGTGACAGATTGAAACACTAGTCCCTGATGTAAGATGAAATTGTCCTGATAGATGCAGGACTTTGAACCTCTTATAGCTGGTTCAATGCTTGCTCTAGCTCTGGATAACTCTATAGGACCACATTCATTGGCAAATGTACCTATGTGCTTAACAACTTCCATGTGTGCAGCTGGCACAGCAGCAGCTCCTGTAACAGCCTGGCAATGCTCCTCTGGTCAGTAAGGGCTCTACTCCACAAGGATTTGATCATCCTCAATCACTGAGAAACTGAAGAACAGCCAGCTATCTGCAAGCACGTCTTATGTACTCAGATCGCTGCCCAAGTTCAGCACTTCAGCTGAGAAGACCCAAAGGGGACACTGTTGTCAGCTTTCTCCTCATTATTCTGTAGAATGCCACATCTCCTTCTTCACCATTTTATACCAGCATACCACTAAGATACTGTCCTAAACAAGAACACAGAATGTAAGGAAGATGGATTCTGTGATTCTACTACCCAGAGTGATTTCTAGGACAACCTTCCATATCCCAATGTTCAACACAGACCTCGAGATACAAGTATTTTTCCTCTGTGCATATCTCAGGGACTTCTAGATTTTACAGTAAAAATACTGAAATACAGATCCATCCAGAAACTTTATGGAGTGCAAACACACACTGTTACTCTCCTTTCTAAAATATACACATAGGAGATCCAGCTCTGCTGGAATTTCACTTGATCTTGGCACAACTTACACAAATGCTGACAGCAAAAAGAAGCCTGCTACTCATTGTTTTAATTTAAGGGAAAGAGGTCCAGCTTTGTATTTCCAATGCTTCCAAAACAAGCAAAGGATAGCAGAGAAGACCTCTGCTGGCACTGCTGTACTCTCAATCACCTGAGACAGGGATAGGAAAGAACCAGGACTGTGCAAAATCCTGTTCCACAGTGTAATTAACTCTCATTTTCCCTGGCCCTGGAGTGCTTCTCTCCTTCAGCCATAACTGAAAGAAACAACAGAAAGCTCTGGAGGCAAGGGAGGGGACAAAAGGAGCTGCTGAAAGTTGTTCTCCCTGTTGGCTGTATTGCTTATTAGGTAACTGGCTAATTTTTTTCATCACAGAGGTCATCATAATAAATTCTGCATATAGATCAAGTTGAAACCAACCAATCAGGGGAGTCAGGAGAGTCAGCCCCCAACATTACACTCTCACTGGATCACCCAACAGCCTTGAGGGATCTGTTCCATGCCCCTTCTGCCACAAAATGCTGTTTCACTGGGATACCACAAAAAGTCTGACATCAGCCTGTCACATTGCTCACCATGGCCTCAGTGCCTCCCCACACCCCAAACACCTCCAGTTCCCCCTGCACCCCCACTGTGGGCAGTCTGGGGCTGAAACTGGCACAGCCCCAATATACCCTGTGCTGGTGCAGGCTTGACACAGGGCACGGCATTAGCCATGCCTCACCTCCCTCACCTGGAAAATGGAAGGACACCAAGATTCTGTTTCCTAGAGAAGGCTGACTGGGTATCAACTCAGAAACTGTCCTGCACTCCTGACAAGGATGAAGCAGGAGATGTACAAGTTCTGAGCTTTGTGTGCCCTGCCTCTTTCCAGACTATAGACCCAAGCAACAGAGCAGAAGCACATGGCTTGCAGGCTACCAGTTGAACTATCCTAACTTGAACCTGGGGAACTTGACAATGAGCAATGTAAGTACTCACAAGAATTTTCTAATTAGCCATGTACACCAAAGGAAGAACCATATAGCTAATAAGCACAAAGTCTCATTCAATGAGACTTTTTTAGGTATTTATGACTGAGATTGTAGCCATTTGTCCTGACAATAAGCTTAGGCAAAACTGATGCACGGTGTCCTTTAAATCTCAACTGGTTTAATTAGACTAGTTGAGGATATTTGATAACCCAGCCCTTTAGCCCCTCTCAAAATAATCACATTGTACATCCTATTTATTAATTTTGATTTGTATCAAGATACTTTTCTGTTTCTCTAGGGGACATTTACAGAAGTTAAAATGCACAGCCAGCTAATAGATCCATCCAGTACTTAATAAAATGACCTTCCAAGGAAGTAAAAGCCCATCACCCTGAAAAACCAGAGAGGCCTTTGTTGGATTTGCTGAAGGTAACTCCAGCTTGAAAGATGGCATCACAACCTGAGAGGCTGGAAAAAGTAGTGGCTATCATGTTTGAGAGAATTACTAAAAGTGACAGTTATCTCTGTATGCTTACAAGTGGAACTTCTGATTTCATAGACTATAACAAATGCACCACCACTGTTCTGAATGGCCTAGCATTAATAAAGCAAACCAATTTTGAGTGCCCAAGGCCAGAACCTCAGGGACAGCAGATGGTGCCCAGGATACCCATTCCCATATTAGCATAAGAACAATATAGAGTGGGTCACAGATTGACTTTGAGCAAGCTTTCAGCTGTCCACACAGCCTCTGCTTCCTCCCAAATCAGATACCACCATTGTCTGGGATTTTTAATTTAGGTAATTGGTGCTTTGTATTTCACAAACAAGGCAAGCAATAAGAAATCTATCTCCATAGTAACTACTTGTACTCCATAAGCACTTTATTCAAACTTTGCACATGCAACAAAAGAAAATGAACAGTCCTTGTTCACATGTTAGAACACTTTGGACAAATTACTTAAGAGTTCCTTAAATTAGACTTTTTTTTTTCCTAAAATTGCTTCTAATTTTGTGTGCAATTACAAGTGTAATTCCTTGTAAGCACAAATGGCATATACATTGATTTCCAACTGGATGCTCTCATTGAGAATCAGAGCAAATCCCAAACAGAAAATTGGAAACTGTGCCTCAAATTCTTTAAAAAGAGTATGATGAAATCCATATACTTACCTGGATTCAAAGTTAAGAATGTCCTGACTTCAAAAGAGGCAAAACTTCACCCCGTTCCTAATTTAACCCTCAGAGTTAAGTAAAAAGCAGCTGAGGATTTGACTCTCCAGAGAGAAGTTCAGAGTGAGATTCAGGATATCATATGCAAGCTTTTATGAAATATTTTGTCCTTTCTAAACAACACAGGTAAATTCCACTTTAAATAAAGTCTCACAGAATGTGTGTTTGATATCTTAACATCAATAATGAACAAAGCCTTTGTGTTTACATGTCTGCCTTCTTGGCCGAGTTAACTCCAATTTCTGAAATAATAAACCAACAATTAACTTCTGATTTCTGAAAATATGACTGTAGTCCTCATATTTTGTGCTCCTTGGACAGAGATCCTCAGCAAAAGTTTGTTTTCTGGCTGTTTATTAACCATCAAGAGAATGCTTCAAGTCATCATATTCATCAGTCAAATCAAATCTGGAAAACCTTGAGGAAGAACCCCATTTTTGAAAAAACAGAAAGCACAACAGAAAGCACTTAACAAGCTCTCTGCAAGAAAGATACAGAAGGGCAGAGATCATTTCTTTTTTTCCCCCTCCATTTGAGAAACAGGAAGAAAAAAAAGGGAGTGTTACTTCCACTCCCAAACCTAGAGGATTAAACACAGTTTAAAACAGTCCACCCACATACTGTGTGCCAAAATTACAATCATGGCTTCACCTGCTTGGATCCTCCTTGAAATCCCCATTATGGGAGCTTTTGAAGCAAAGACTGGTATTAAAAACCTGCAGGGTGTCCAATGAGGTCAACCTGATTCCAAGCTAAAAGTGCAAAGCTGCAGTGATGACAGTGCTATGGATTCCCTAGAATGGATCTTGGCAGGCTCAGCAAGCCTTCAGTTTCCCAAACTATTCTTCAAAGAGAGCCCAAAGAGGAGCTAGCAAAGGAGAGTCACTCCACACCACAGGCACCCCCAGATTCCAGACATGGGTGATGGTAAAACAGCTGAGAGTTACAGACTTACACACAACACAGACTGGCACAAAGAACAGATGAAAACCTTTTGCTGTTGTTGCTGCTCTTGTTCCTCATGTAACACAGTTTTCATTCCCTAAAGCCAATGTACTAATTGCCAACTGAAAATAAGTAGTATCATCTTACTTGAATACATACTGGTAGTTCTGGAGCTTGACTGGAAAATTCAAGAAGCCATATCTGAACAGTTAAAGCAAATAATCATTTCCATATCTTGATCAGCACATTTCCTTCTCTATGAACTACTTGAACATGATTCATTCTCTAGAAACATCATGGAATCAAGGAAAATTTTTGAATAAACTGGAGGATATTCTGGGTCACAAGATCACAGGACTCCGCTGAATTAAGAGGGTCTGTTCCTGGATTCACCTTCTGGTATTCAGAAGGTGCCTAAGGATTTTGTAATTGATAGATGAACTATGAAAAAACACCAAGGTGAGGGACTAAAAGTTGGTTCCTCATGTAATCTTGAGCAGAGCTGCTTAGGTTTTAATTTTCTGAACTGTTTGACTTCAAGAATTTCAATTTTCATTGAACTTTCTTCCAGTCAGATATTTCTGAGGATAGAACTTCTAAATATTATATCAAATGAGAATTACAATCTTGCCACTGGAACATGGTCTGCTGAAAAGACCCTCTGCTTAATACTCAGAGTTGCTTAACAGAGAGAAAATGTAAATCTAGCAGCATTTCTGGACTCTACCTTTGGGGGAAGAATTTTCCACTATTGCAGGTGTCTCCTAAGTGGTTCCAGAGGGAAAGAGGTAGAAGAAGAGTAGTAGTAACTCATGCTGGAGGGGAAGTGTCATCTTGTCCTGTCAGTGCTAAGACATTTTACATTCATCACAAAAGTGAAAATGAACGAAAGAAGGAAGACAAAATTACAGTAAAGCACTATATAAAGATTTTACCCTGCTTTCGTGATGAATATTTATAGCCCAAGTAGGGACAAGACTGCAAAAGTATTATTTTAAAATGTTCTCTAATATCCAATTTATTCTTCACAACTTCCATTGGGGTGGTCTACAGAAAAAACCTACACTGCAGCCAAAGCACTGCAGTGTAAAAACTGTATGTTCTGTATGTAATGTTCTGTAAAAACATTAACTTTTTTTTTCTGGCAAATCTGCTCTCCATCATATTTCTCATCTTTCCCTCCTCAGTTCCCAAGATACTAGAATTTCCTCAGTTCTGTGGCTACCTAGAGTTTTCTCATGCAGACAAGCCTCAAACACATATCAACACAACTATCAAAAATCCCCTAAAAACCACCCTTCAGCTTATCATTCCCTTATTCTTCCTGTGCAGGCTCAGAGCCAAAGAAACTTCAGCCACCACTGGGGAGATCAGTGGTAAACATTGTTGGCTGTTAGCAGAGGAAAAACCTTAAAATAAACAGGTCTTCAAGGTATAAGCTTTCCCCTGATAAATATTAAAGAGGGGCAAAACCAACAGTCCTCTTTATCTCCCTTCTTCGGTAATTAATAATATAAGCACTAATCTGCAAATGAAAATGGACAGTTTCTTTGATCCCATGAGAAAGCCCCACAAAACAAGCAGAAGGTTCCTGCCCCATTTGTCACATGGCTGCCATAATTTGCAGGTGGCATGGCAGAAATTAAATCCCACACTCTGACAAAACCTCATGTCCAGTGCACTCTGTGCTGGACAATGGCCTAGGCTGACACCTGTCTGAAGGGCCTTTCTGAATAGCTGAGAGGAGGATATTCCATTTCAGTTCTTGCAGCTACTAAGAAGTCCCAGTGAAATTGTCACTAAAGACTTATCAGGTCAAAATGTGCTGCACTTATGGAGCTTTTATATGGTTTGCCTCTAGCTGACTCTAAAGAGTGATGATGATACATAGCATCCTTTTTATAGAGATCTCAAAGAGATAACTAAAAATAGTTTTCTATCTGGAAGATGCAAAGTGCAGGTAGATTAAGTGAAAAATCCAGTCCCTCACAGCAGGGTAAGAGAACTGGGAACAGAATCCAAATCAGCTGATAATAGTCCTGTGACCTCAGCAGTAAATGGGAACCTTCCTGTACTTACAGCCTCTTTCTCAGAAAAGTTTGTCCTGCCAAGGTGTACTCCAAAGACAACCATTGGTCTGGGAGTCCTGCTGCAGGAACTTGTGTGGTTGAGCAGAGAAGGCTCCTTCACTAACAGCCTTTCCAGGGCTTCTTTCAGAGGTCAGCAATCTTACTGAGCTCTTTTGAGCTCCTCCTGACTTCTAATTTAATCTGAAGTCTGTGACTCATTGTTACTCAGCAATAAACTGTTTTCTTTCAAACAGCTAATCAAACTCTGATGAGGCCCTTGAGCAATGGGAAGATTGGCTAGATACATTAAAGGTTAGGTGTAGAGCAAAACTGAAGACCAAGGCATGAACTCCTAAAGAGTTCCATAGAATTATGAACTGATATTTCTATATATTTTTTCCCCACTGCTCTATCCCATATTTTTATGTATTTGTGTAACTACCATAGCATCCTGAAAGAGGGAAATGGTAACCTCTTCCATGCTTTGCTCAGCTCCATACCCTACACATTCTGAGCTAGTTAACATGGCAGAAAAGCTGCAGTGACACAGGCTCTGTGCTGCCCTTCAGCCCTGTGCTACATGTTCACACATAGCTGGGATGAAATTTATGTTTTTGATGGCAAGGGCTGGAAGGTGGGCAAGGAAGAAAGTTTGTCCTACAGACATTCAGGAGTGACCACCTGTCTGTGAAACAGAAGCTCTCAGCAATTTTAACTGATGGTACAGACTTCAATGACCCCCTTGAATATATATGTCCTTAGCAATGATTGCTTTCTTACTCCCCAAAATCTTCAGCAGTGAAAACGCTGCATCCCTAGGTAGCCAGTTGTAGAATTTACTATCACTGCTGCTGGAAAGTGTACTTAAATTGATAAGGATAAACTTCGGAAAAACATATTCTAATCTGTGTGCTGATCTATGAAGGCAAGAAAATGAGCTACAATACAGGGAAATTAACTGACCAGCAAGTATGGTCTTTATACTGACACCTGTGAGCCACACAGGAAAAGTCAGTATCAGGCAAGAACAGTGCAGGTGACCTTCAGACCTACTTTAATATTGCAGTCTTTATACTACCACAAAAATAAAACATTCACACTGACCACCAGACAGCAGGTCAGTTTTTCCAGTGATCCTCTGTCTTATTATGTAAGAGATATTGTTTTGTTATTGCTCCCTGCTAACCTATGCATAAATCAGCCATTAAGGACTAGAATAGAAATTGTTACTGAAATTTCAATCCGTGTTTCACTGACTTTTTAATACACCACCACGTGTACATCAAAGTACAATCTGCTTGAGCCTATCAGAAAAGATTTTATTAATGAACTCCATACTATCTAACAACAACAGAAGAGAAAGGAGCAGTCAGTGGTCCAGAACTTGGGAGGGATGGCAAAACATAAATACAAATTTCTCAACTTCAGAACTCATAAATAGTGTATTTAGGAGAGGGCATTATACATTATTTCACCTACAAAGATGTTTTTATCTCCTACACTCTTAATTTCTGGTTTGCTTTGGCTGACACATGTTCATATAATCACAGAAACACAGAATATCTTGAGTTGAAAGGAACCCACAAGGATCATCAAGTCCTACCTGATGGCCCTGCCCAGGACAACCCCAGTAATCCCACCATGTGTCTGAGAACATTTTCTAAATTCTTATTGAGCTCTGTCAAGCCAGTGCTGTGACCACTTCCCTGAGGAACCTGTTCCAGTGCTCAAGCCCCTGGTGAAGAACCTCTTCCTAATATCCAGCCTAAACCTCCCCAGCACAGCTTCATGCTGTTTCAAAGCCCTTGTTTATGAGACCTAGTGACATGTGAGGCAGTGCAGATGATTCATACCTTCCCTTTTTCTTTCTTCCCTTTCCCTTTCCCTTTCCCTTTCCCTTTCCCTTTCCCTTTCTCACAGAAATTTATAAATTCCACAGTGTTTGATGCTCATGGTCACAGGCTGCCTTGCAGATACTGCTGCCATTTGATGGTACCCAAGGTTCAAAATTTGATAAACTACTGACAATGCTCAGTTACTTTGCTTGGAGCACACTTGGTGTCAGGGAAGGAAATGTCTTAACACCATACAAATATGATGGGATGGATCCACTCCAAAATCAAATTAACCCCTCAGGGAAAAAACATGTCAACAAATGGATTTCATTACTGAAAGTGCAAGAACCTCCTGGAAAACACCACAGGTAAAAAAGGGGATACATTAATTCAGCAGTTCATCCAGTCCAGTAACACAGTCCACAGTCTGTCATATAACACTGCATTCAAAGGCAGGATTTAGGAGACAGGTTCATTGCAAGGCTGCAGCTGTGACAATCTTAACTTCACATCAGAGTAAACCACATGGAAGTTCATAGCCTTAGGAAAGCTGCCTGTAATGAAAAGCAGCTATGAAAGTGCCCATTTTACATTTCTTCTATCCTCACTCTCTCTATATATCAACATATTTATATATACACACTTTTACCTACCAAGAAGGTATAGAAGATGGAATCAGCCCCTTCCAAGACATGGATAGTGAAAGGTAACAGACACAAACTGAAACATGGAGAATCCTGATTAGAATTTTTTCTCATGAGGATGGTCAAACACTGAAATTGCATCAGAGGGGTTGTAGGACCTCTGGTTTTGGAGATATTGCTAATTTAACTGAACCAAGCCCTGAAGAACCTGCTAAAAACTGGTCTTCCAAAGCAGCAGGTTGGACTATATCAACCCCAAAAGTCACATCCATCCCAAACTATTCTGTGATTTTTCTTGGGTAAATTTGGAACTAGACTGTAGGTCCTTACTAAATATTAATATATTTTTATAATACTTAAACTGACCCTCTGCACTGACCAAGAATAGAGACAGGCTGCCAGTACTCAGCTAAAAGGAATAATGGCACTACCCACAAAATAGCCACAAGGGCCAGCACCCACACTAGAGAGCTCTATACTCAGAAACCTCCTCCAGTGCACTCAATGAACATTTCATCCACCATGGACTCCACGTGTCCTGGGAGATTCTATACATACCCTGCTGTACTCAACAGACCTGTCACTACAGACCTCTGGCTCCAAAGTGAAATCTTCTGGAAAGAAAGATTACTGGGGAGTTAAAAAAAAAAAACAAACAAAACCAAAACAAAAACAAAACAAAAAAAAACCCCAAACAAAACTATAGGATCTCAAAATGTATCTTATTGTATCTGAAGGGCTAAGACTTCAACTAGAAGGGTAATTTCAAGGGACTCAAGAGAGCACTGTGAGAGACTGAGAGTATTTACATATACTGTAATAGTTATGATCTGATGATTTAAAGTGATCGATATATTGATGCCCAAAGGTATTTTTGGGCCCATATTTCTCCACTGACTAATTTTATCTAGTTATTTCCAACTACTGACAATCTGTTTGGAAATATCAAGGAACATGAAATCTGGAGGTGTATCAGTGTATGAGAATCCACCCCAAAACCCTGTGAAAATAACCTTCAGGGATGGGATTTCACCAGAGAAGCAGTTTGAAGTCAGCTAAGATAAGAATAAATATTCATGGCAGCAAAGGATTTTGCATTTAATACCATTGTGCTAATGCAGATAAATATTCAGATTTCCCTGGATTCTGGAGAGTAAACCCAGTTTTAAAAAGAAATCCACACAACAGCATTCAAGTAACTTTACAAGTGGTGGTAAGGGCTTTAGGGGACATGTTACCCTAGTTTTCACAGACCAAGATGAAATGTCAGGAATTTAAACATCTACATCAGACAACAGATGCAGAAAAAGATTCGTGCTCTGTATCACTGCTGCCTATGGCAGAGGGATGACTCTATCTGGACCATACTATTCACCATTATGTGTACTTCCACCTTTCAGAATTGTACTTCATTCACAGGTAAAGCACCTCTCACTTATTTTGACATCTTTGCATTGAATACTATAATCCAAAGATAATATTTTACTTCTTTTACTCCTACCAATTTGTTTCTCTACTACAGCAAATGTTTCTGTGCTCACAGTAGAGTGTAACTGACTCTGAAAGTGATGACTACCTTCACAAGACTCAGTTTACAGGGAAGATACACAGCTGAATTAGAGTTAACCATGCTATTGCAGCTGACAACCATGTTACAGTGGCAGATCTACATAACTGCTTAATGGGGTAGCACTTTCCAGCTGACCAAAAAGGCAAGAGTTGCATCCTGTCCCCACCACAAATTCAAGTCATATCACAGGCAGAAGAGAACTCAGAATAAATTATTCAAAGGTAAGTAGAATCAAAGATTATTTCCCTTCCTGTGCAGATTCACAAGAGAAAGAATAACTGTATTCTACAGCCCATTATTAAAACTCTTCACAACTAACCACACCACAAGACACTTGCACCCTAGCTGGATGCTACATGAGGCTATGACCACAGGACTGCTGAGATATAAGTTAGGACCTCAATTTGCATGCATCAGATTATGAACTTTAAACTGTTTCCAACACACTTTCAGACTTCATGAAAGGAAATTAACAAGATGAGAGATGGACCAGTTTTTTTTCATGAAACAGATCTCAGACTGCTTTAGCTCACTGTGCCTCATTTCTTGTGCCATACTTTCATTTTTGGATGTCTCTTTAGACTGAAAACTCACATTTTCTCTTCCCTCTTGTGGCCATAGTTCCTTAAAGAGGTACAGAAAGGAGGGCAAGTAGCTCCTAAACAATTCTAGCTTCTAGCTCCTAAGCAATTCACATTTCTGGCTAGACAAAAAGGGGCAAGAGGAATGGAATTGGAAGGGGAAGTGCAGGCACAGGGCAATAAAAGGGCAGGGTTTTTCTTCTCCAGTCTTTCACTAGTCTTAAGCAAATCACTTCCCTTATACGTTGCTATACATTAAAGTAATATTAAATTGTGCAGGCTTCTGGCAGGATTTCCAAAGTACAATGCTCAGCTACCAGTGCACAGGTTTGAGGCATCAAAGCACTCTGGAATTCAAGGTGTTCAGTTCTCTTAGACATCAAACACATATTTAAAACGAATGAAGATAAATATAAACAGAATCAGCACATTTATGATCCTAGTTAAGAACTTACCTTCAACACCAGAGCTATTGGAATAGCCCTACCCATTCAGCCTGTCACGCTCTCTCCTGTTGGAGTCAGTGAGTTAGGAGATTTTAAAAGTATGCCAGAGATCATAGCAGCCAATAACATTTATTTTCTCATTTAATATGTATTTATCAAAACCTGAATCTTTGCATGATCCTGAGAATTCTCACTCTAGTGAGAATGACTTGAAGACATACAGACCACAGGAATCACTTTTGTGGAGAAAACTATTTACATGTAGTGGCAATAGTTTACTAGAGCAGTTACTTTTTAAAAAATAATGGAAAAAGAGTGTTCCAGCTGTGAGTAAGTCATCCCTGCTGGGACTTCTGTTAGTGTTAGAGACTTTGCTGCAGCAAAGTTTCTACAAGATCTCAAGTCTTGCCATCTCTGTTGCACAGAATATGCCCAGAGTCTACCAAGAGAGAAAACCTGAATGCTGCACTGAAGTGACAGTGGCAGGACAGAGGGGAGCTCTGCACCTGACCCAAGGGGAGGATGACTGATTAACCTTCTGTCTTGTTTCAGTAGAAGTCCACAGTGCTCATCTCCACTTCTAATATTGTATTTACCATTACCAATCTCTTAAACTGCTTGCTCAGCCAGTTGATGGTGATCCTTTAAACTAGGGATCCAAACCGGGAATGGCTAGACAGGCAGATAAATTATGTCACTGGCAGAATGAGGAGTTTAATGCTGTGATTGGCTTCGAAGGCAGCTCATTCCAATTACTGTGAGTCTGCAAGTGACTCGTGTAAAGACACTCAAGAACATCCCACTGAGCCTCCAGATTAAAAATAAGTCAAAAGTTGGGAAATGTTTAATACGTGACAAGCAACGATGTTAAGATATTTGAATAACAAGGTGCATCTGGCATGGGAAGGCACTCAACTTGACCCAAAGGGCAAGCAGCCCGACTCGCCGGTGGCTCACACGAGGAGCTTGCAGAGGCTTTGGCCTCCCCTCCCTTGCTGATCCCCGCCAGCGTTCCTGTTCCGCCCGCAGCGCCGGCCGGCAGAGCGGCATCCCGCTCCTGCGGCATCCCGCAAGCCGCAGAACCAGGCCCGACCGGCACCGCCGGGCACATGCCGGAGCCTTTTCCATGGAGCCGCTTCTCCCTGAGGCCTCAAATAACCAGACCCCCAGCATGCGGACAGGGGTAGGGGCGGGTAGAAAGCACTGATTTGAGAATTGCCGAAGTGAGCAGGGTGCTGACAAAGACCTCGGGGGCCTCCCCAGCCCTCCGCAAGCTGCAGCCCCGCACGGCCCCCCGGCTGGGCTTTGATGCCCGGCTGGCTGCAGGGGGGCTGCGGGCTGCCAGGAGCCCACCCAGGGCACACTGTGTTGCCAGGCTCGCTAGGTACAAAGGCAAAGAAAGCACAGACCTTCTCCCTGGCCTCTCCGCGGGGAGGCTGCGCTTGTCCTGCCGGCCGCGGCCGCGGTGCCGGCAGGGAGCTGGGGCCGGCCGCGGTGCCTCACTGGCTCCACATCGATCCGCCCGCCGGCAGCCTCGCTGCTCTGCTCTTAACCCCCTCCTTCCAGGAGGCCAAAAACGGGGCTGGGGAGGAGGGGGACACACACGACCTCCCTATTATTATTCTTCTAATATATTCTGGGGGCTTGTGGTTCCTGCAGACAGGCGGAAGTGAACCCTCTTTCGCCCCCCTCCTCCTTCCGCGATGCTCCGAGCCTGCATGCGGCCGGCCTCAGCAGTCCCGGTCCGGTCTGGGGCCCGACTGTTCGCAGCTCCCGGGCGGCGGCGGCGTCCCGGCCCCTTGCAGCCCGGGCGGCATGAGGAGGTGGTGCCGTCCCCGAGAGGCAGAGGTTACTTGGGAGGCAAAAAGGAACGAATGATTTTCTCCACACCAGTGATGGGCCGGCTGCCCGGTTCCCGCCGCCGTGCCGCCCCAGAGCCCGCTGAAGGCAGCGGTGGCAATTTTTATAACGTGCTACTGTATTCTTATTGAAAAATGATGCTTTTATTCACTGCCACTTTTTTTTTGGCCAGTGCTGCAGCCAAAGATCGGCTTGTTAATTTAGCAGAGTAAGTTAATGGTTAGTAACCTTAGTAACCCAGGAGTTTCTAGAGAAAATTCCCACAGATATTTCCTGAGGAGAATTCTCTCTAAAGCTTTGCAAGGATGCACTTAGGAGGGGAGAAGATTGAAGAAACAAAAAGATCCAGACAAAGCATGCATATGATTGTTTGAGTAAATTGGGCTCTTCTAAAGAGTCTCAATGGAGGATTTGGGACAGGATTTCAGCTGAAGGCAATCAAAAGCTTAATGTGCAAGTTTCACTCTGGATATGCCACTGTGACTGAAGAAAGCTGGGAGTGCAGAAAATAACGCTACAAGCAATAGTGAGGTAGCAGATAGTTCACTGCTCGTAGGATTAATTCTTTTCTGTCCTTAGAGACCTGCAGAGAAAAATTAATCATAGTTATTACAGTTACACATTCTGAGCTTCTTCCTGTTCACATGGTGACCTATCTCTATACCAGAAAAATTCTTAGGAGCCAGCTCAGCTTCACCTAATATATCCATCCCAACAGATGGAATTCTGTATATCCAGGATTCAGGAGGCAAATCCCCCAAATGCCCACTGTCGAAGCAGATACAACCTAGCCAATCGTCAGCAAGCCTCCCAGGTCCCTGATTTACACTGTGCATGCTGTGCCAGAATAATGGAGTAGTGTCAGGCTTTGGGACTCTCCAGGAGCAGGTACAAAAAAGGGACATTACATTGTTAGACTTTAGCAGCAGCACTCCCATCAGTGCCCTTACGTTCATATCGTTGACAATCAGGTATCAAGTACCTGGGCGGAGACAAAAAAATGCTCCTAGCAAAAATAGTATATTGGCAGATTGATTTTTAGAAGATCTGAAAGAAGCCATGCACATGTATAAATAGTCTTACTATCCTTACATGGCAATTACATCCGTTAAGATGAACAGATAAATGCAGAAAATTACAAGTCCTCATTTTTAAGTGATAATGAGTTTCTTGCAGGCAAGCTACATGGCTCTGGAGACTGAATCCTCAGACCATCTATAGACCATGGCTACGCAGAGAAAAAGGAGCAAGTTTCTCCAGAGCAATGCCTGAAGGCCAGGAATGTCTTCTTCCAAAGGCAGTGAGGAAGCCTGGATGCCAGGAAGAAAAATTTCATGGTTTTGTCTGCCTGTGATGTACCTGGCCAAATGAACATTTTTTTCCATCCGCACTAGGAAATTAAGGTTATTTTCTTCCGGCATAAGGGTGTCACACAGTGAATTCAGGACCACTGGTACAAAAGCGAGGCACTCAGTGGAGTACAAATTATGTTGGGATCAAGTTCTAGACTTTTCAGCCGGTTCTGATATTGGGGATTGGGGTTTGTTCCCTTACCATTCCTCCTCTTTTGGAGAATTTTTGCCATTATTATGCTAAGGAAGCCTGCCGGGTTACACCTAAACGCTTCATGGCTCGAGACAAAGGGATGGGCAGGGGTTCTCTCCCAGCTTTTCGCTCACCAGCGGGATCTGAGGGGAGTCCAGACTGCTCATTTCCAGCCCACACTGTCCGAATGCCGGGAAGGGAGGTTCTCTGCGGCTGGACACTGCCCTGCATCTGCTCCACATGCAGCCTCTGAAACACTGCTGAGCAGCAGGACCCAAAAGGAGCCCTTCCTCCAGCCTTTGTCCCACCTGGGGCGCGGCATTGCCGCTGCCGCCTCCTGCTCCAGCTGCGCGGGCCTTGGCTCACTCTCTACCGGGACCGAGTGCAGGAAGAGTGTCTGCGCCCGAAAAGGGACTGGAACTGAGTTATTTGTTCTGTTTGATGTTAATTCTCATAGCTGCTGTTGTTTCTATTTGTCCGGTTAGATATATTAGTAAAGAGCTGTTATTCCTACCCCCTTATCTCTGCCTGAGAGTCCCTGATTCAAAAATTATAATAATTTGGAGGGAGGAGTTTTACATTCTTCATTTCAAAGATAAGCTTCTACCTTTATTGGCAGACATCTGTCCTTTAAACCAGGACGTCTGGAAATAAACAGCCTCTGAGTAGTGCTGTCCTTCTTCTCCAGACTCCATTGGTTAATGTACAAGCTCAGGAGATAACCCAAGGCTTTGCATGCCCTGTTCTGCTATTAATTGCCAGCAACAGACATTCACTACAGTGTACACAGTAAGATGAACAAGTAGTTGTGCAGCTATTTCCCAAGCAATACTTCCTCACCACCACTAAGGGACAGTGTTCCCTACATTTCTAATAAAAAGAATGCTGTGTCTGGAAGTTCAAAATAATTAGCAATAGTTAATGCATTTAGTGCTTGAAGCATTTTACATTCTCTATTAGGTTTGTTTAATAAGTTAGTTCTTCACAATACACTGAATTATAAGCCCATTTAATGTACTTCCACTACAACTGATACACTGAAAAATAAAACAAAACATATTTAGTGAAGGTAATTCCTCCTATGAGGTCCTAAGAGGATGGCTAGTCTAAAATAAATGGGTAACAGTAAGGTGTCAATCAAAAGGTGTAAACTACTTTGCAAAACACATCCACTTTTGCACATTATTTTTTTTCCAAAATCATAATTTGTGTCTGTATAAATCTTCTAAACTGTCCTTATCTGTATTGGCAATGCAAATATTGGAAAATTTGCAGCATTATGCTCTTTGATAGGTACTGCTTCCTATTCTTTTTATACCAGAGACCCTTCTGCCACTGACTTCACTCAGAGTGAAGATAATGTCTACTATATGCAGAGGCAAAACTTCACTAGTAGTCTCATTTCTCCAGGCATATTTTGTGTTCTAGAAAACAGTTTAATCAGCTTGAAAGACTCTGCTAAATAACCTTCTCTCAGTCTGTGCTCCTAAAAAATACTCTGAGAGTCCCACTCTCACCAGAAAGTAATTTAAATACCGTAAGGCTGTGGCTTATTTACAAAAGGCCAAGTGTTTACAGGACAATATAGCAGAGGTATATGGTTATCCTTATTTTCACACTCACACAAATAAGAAATGTCCTTGAAGTAGCTGATTCAGTGATAACACATTACTATTCGTGTCACTGCCCAAGGTGTCTCCTTAGACTGGAGATCACCTCAGGAGGACATAAAGGTGGTCTGAAACCCAGTTCTTTCTGATGCCTGCCAATGAGAGACTGCAGGAGGCTGTTCTTAGTGGTTTTCATGGCTGTTTATTATTTCTTATCTCAGGAATGCTTTGTCCAGTGAATAGCAGTCTGCTTGTCAGACATCCAGGGCAGAATTTGCCTGGTAGAGGCAGGACTTATCTTTTATACTCTAAATTGCACACTAGATATTAATAATAACTTTCCAATACAATACAATCTTGTTAAACTGTCCAGCTTTGTCCCCATCCAATCTGAAAGTGCCAGCATGTCACCCAGCATGGATGACAAGGAGAAAAAGGAGGAAGAAGTATCCACGCCCCAAATTCTCCATGTTGGCCACTTGTCTCTTATCACAAACATCCCCAAAAGTCTATTTATCTACATTCTAACAGTCTAATTTACACTTTACTAATTTTTGTGGCTTGCTTCTCTTCCTTGCTTCTCTTCTCTTCTTGCTTCTCTTCTCTGTGTTGGTAATTTCCCCCAGGGGTTTGAATTCAGCACCTGAGACACTTGGGTCTCACTCAGGGGTCTTTGAGACCCTCACCAAGGGGGTTTTGAGACCCCCAAGGAGGCCAGGGGTACGCCCTGGGCTTCCACATGGTCCAAGCCCAGTGCTGTATGATTTCAAGATGACATTTCAATACCTTTTTTGGTGTCTCAGACATTTGAAGACATTCAAATTTGTTGGCTACAAGATCAATAGCTGTACTCTCAAGCTGACAGTGTAGCTGCACAACCGAACTTCAATCTTCATTTTCTTTTTAGTGAGAGAAAGCACAAGGCACATCATATCCTATCAAAAAAGAACAATTAAAAAAACCAAAAACATGAGTCCCATGAACAGAAGGCTTCCTAGATTATGTATTCTTCTGAATAGTATATCTAACCTTATCTGTGCAGATAATCCAGTGCAATTAGCCTCCACTGGTTCTAGCAGGCAACAGTGGTATAGCCAAGAAATACATACCCTCTAACTGTGCCCTGTAATTAACTGCAGAGCCCCACAGATTTTTGCCTGATTAGGTGTTCAGCTAATGAGAGGGTCCAGACTCAGCTACCATGAACCTTGAATTACCTGCCATTCATGGACGACTCTTTGTGACCCCCAGAGCAAAGCACAGGTGCAGAGCTGTGCTGTAAAAGGGACACAAAGAGGAGCAAGGGGCCCCCATGCAAAGTGTGCACAACTCCTCTGACTCCAGTCACACATATTGAATGTTTTGGATGGTTACACACATGGGAGCAAAACTTGGCAGTTCCTGTATAGTCATTACCCAAGATATAAAATGTTTGGCTTTTAGTTAAGATCTACAATATCAATGTCACAAAATGAGTCTGAAATTACAAGAGCAGAAGCTGATCTGATTGTAAAAAAGCTCTGCTATTCAATTGAAGGCCAATGCTTGGTCATAACCAGAGAAAAGTTGAGGTCAGGAGTCCAAGTTCAGGAATGGAGAAAATAAGAAGCTGAAGGAAACATTATATCCTCCAATAATCCTTGCAGGAGATATTATTTCAGCATGAAAGGATGCAGTGCAGCTTTCAAGTCTCCAAGTAAAAATCGTTCTACTATAACTCTACTCTGAGATAAAAGCAGACATGTGATCTAGTAATACTGAGCTTTCCCTGGTGTTTTTATTGGTGCTGCCCTCCATATTAAAGAAAACAAACATTCCACTTGTAATTTTAAAGACAACTCTGACAGGTCTGCATTAGAGAACCTTTCTGGTTTAATCCATACCCTTTAATATAGTTAGCCATGTGTAAGTTTGGAAGATGGCCTGTTAAAATAAAAGTAAGCAGAAGATTGGCTTTAAAAAAAACTTTAACCAAGCTTTAGGGGGCTTTGGTTTGAGTGTTACTTTTTTGCAGTATCAGCTGCTTCTCCTTTCTCTTTTAAAGGGTCATGGTAGAAGAAAAAATAAGATTGTCACCTCATACGTAGTTCTCCCATTTCTTAACTGAGGAAGAGAGAGATTTGAGTCCTCCTGAGATCTGAAATACCCAAAGCAATGCATAAATACATGAAAGAACATGTTTTTTCATAGAAATATCACTCATTTGGTAGCATACTAAGCCAAAACTTGAGACAAGGTCTGTTGTAATTCTGCTCAGAGCTGATGGGTACCTCCCCACAAAGCATTTCCTCTCACTGTGTCTCAGTTTCTCTGTTTCTAGAAAGGATAACCTGAAAAGTCCATAATTTTTAAAGTTTTTTCTGATAGGACAGTGCCAGCCTTGAAATCACTGGATGAGCTAAGGTCTGGTACCCCTCTTGTCAGCAGAGCCTCCAATGAAGCACTTACATTTGGGCAGAGCAATATAGAACTAAGAGTTGCTGGAAGTCCTTCTCCCTTCTCACTCTTCATGCCTCTGGATTCAGGTGTAAGGATTGTTAAGGATGCTACAACAATAACAATTCTGTACTGCATCGCTGTGCTGTGTAAGATGGCAATTTTTGTAGAACCATAGAATGGTGTGGGTTGGAAAGGACCCTAAAGATCTTGTTCCACCCTTCTGCCATAAGCAGGGACCCTTTTACTAAACCACGTTGCTCAGACCTCATCCAACCTGCCCTTGAACACTTCCAGGGGAGGGGAGTCCACAGCTGCTCTGGGCAAACTGTGCCAGGGCCTCATCCCCCTTACAGGGAAGAATTTCTTCCTAAAATCTAATCTAAACCTTTCTGTGTCAGTGTAAAAACATTTCCCCTTGTATTACTGATTTTCTTGTACTTAAATCACATATTGTTACACATTCTTTAAACCAGTTCTGTCGGGTAGTCAAAAACTGTGGCACAGAAGAACCCAAATGTAAGTAATTGCTGATGTTAATGAATTCAAGTAAATTGAACCAGTGCTTTCCTACCTGCTTCTTCTAGTCATGAATTTGGCCTGCAAAATATCTCATGACCAATCAGTGGCATAATGAATCTCTGAATGCACAGAATAGGGTGGAACTCTTTGAGGATAGAATGAGGACAAAGTTTTCCCCTCACAAAGCCTGGACACACTGACTGATATGTCACTTTTGTTATTGATATAATTCTGCCAAAAGTTTAAGTTACTGAATGTTATTGAAAAGAAAACCAGGAAGTTTTATTAACAATTACGGATGACAGTGTCAATAGAAGAAAAGGTATATAATGCTGAAACAGAAGTTAGAAATATCTTAATTTCTCTTTTTGATGCATGCTTGCCAGCTGTTTTTAACAATGGACATCACAATTTACATCGATGATGAATACTTGAATGAGCTGGAGCACAAGACAGAATGCTGTTTTCCTGATCATTTCTGTGATCAAGTAGGTCACACGTAACTTTGCAACATTATGGATATCCAGATTCCGGTTTTCCACAATGGAATCCTCATTATTTAACACTATGTATTTGCCATCATGACAACAATATGGGGAGAAGGCATTGAATTAAAAGTGAAAACATTAAGGAAACCATCTCTTCTTCAGTTAGAGTGCCAGAGCTGCTGCCCCAACCATATCCTCCTACAGGAGGGAGACAGTGGCCTTGGTAATTAGCCAGACATCAAAATCTTCCTAGGGCACTCCTCCTGAGGCACATGCAGATCAGAACAGGCTGCCTAAACACAGCAAGTCTCATCTCCCTTGCTGGGTTATTTTCTTTCTCCCTAGGAGAGCTCCACCTCTGTTATAAGTTGTATAACAGAGGTGGCTTGGTTTCCTCCATTTTTATAGCAAGAACAAGCTATAAAGGCACCCTTTTGGTAATGTCCAGTTCTTCAAAGTCAAGTTCCCTGCAGTACTGAAATATATGAAACTTTGGTTCTGCTTTCACTTTGTCTAGCTGCTGTATACCAGTACCCCCATTTGAAGTGTACAGATGTCAAATAGCAAAAGACAGCTTATGACTCCAGACTCTCCTCATTCCATGCAAATGCCTAGATCCTCACTCTCATATCAAATAAGGTATGTTCAACAGGTCAGAGATGCAACATCAGTGGTGAGTAGAAATCCAGTCTGGGCTTTCCACCCCTAGGACAAACAGGGACCCAAAAGAGTAAAGGTCTTACCTCCTGGGTCTTGGGCTCCAAGCAGCTGAACTCCTGCTCACTGCAGTTCAGATGCCAGGCCTGAAGGCATTTATAGGGAAATTGTATTGGCATTAAAACCATCAAAATTGGATTATACTTGGACACATGCTGGCAAAGTATTTGCAATGGATTCAGAATAGCTGGAAATTGGCCACATTCACATAATATTCCTAAAGTTGGATAAAATTTAACAGCAGCAAATTAGGAAACTGCCAACTCCAAAGCACTACCTCAAACGTGCGCCAAAATGATGCACAGGCACCCAAATGCTCTAGACGGATTTTTCCTTTCTGTCAAAAATTGTTGATCAGATAAGAGCTGGGCTATGAACTACAGGGATAGGGATGCTATTTCTGAACAATGCTGGGCTTTGGAAAGGAGTTTTTTAGGCAAAAACTGAGTACATTACAAGCAAAACCCTAAAATTGCAGAGCTCTGTGTAGAGGGCAAAGGATTGTGGCTGCTGAGGCATCTGTAAGTGTCAGGGAGGAGCCCTCCAGACCATGAATGCACTCCTTAATCACCACTCTTGTCTCTCTCCTTGATGAGTCCACAAAAGAAAACAGAAAACTGAATTGTTACACTACAGTAGAAACATTCCTTTCAGAGATATTTGGAGCACAATGAGAGGAGGGAGGGAGAGGAGAAGACAGAAAGAACAGAAAAGTGTTAAAGGGGTGAGATAAGCTGCTAGTACCTCTGTCTTTTGTAACATCTCAGCCCTAGTGCCTGATGAGCTAAACTTGGAAGACTATATTCACATCACAGAGCTGAGAGGCTGCTCACATACAGCGGGGCTCCCCCCAGCTAAGCATTTACAGAATGCCCTGCCCGGTCCCTGGCACCCCTCAAAACAGGGAGACCCAATGCACCCACCCTGGAGAAGCAGTGCAACCCTTCCCTCCATTTCAGTATGATTCAGGGCGATATTTAAAAGACTCCCATCTCTTAGAAGTGAAGGGGCTAGAGGATCTGTCTGATTGTATCTGTGACCCTGGCAACTCTTCACAAGCAGAGACAGCTGCGTCACTAATATCTAGAAAAATAACATAATTGATTGTATTCAGGCTTGTGAAGGACCCCTGCTGGGTATTCACAGTTAAGCATTAGCAACTCGGTCACTCCTGGCAGCCTTTGTGATGGGTTGCCAGGGCTGTAGATTCAATTAGATGACCTCCGACAAACTGATTTCCACTGCAAATATCTTTTAAAAATATGCATTAAATCCTACTAAATACAGTAAAATTGGAGGAGACAGCCTTTCCTACCTCATTGAAAGTCCCAAATCACCCCAGCTAGAGGCTTGCCAGGATGTTCTGCATGCCCAGACTATATTATCACTGCTGCCTAATGTGATTTAGCCCTGTCTGTGGATTGCACTCTTTAAATCTGAGAATGTGACAGTGTCGTGGTTGGGTGCAGATTAGGATTCAAAATTATGTTGAAAAGGTAAAAATATTTGTTTGTATTTTTCTTTTCCTTGTCACTGGGCAGGAGGGACAATTCTATCACAACTATTTTTTATCTTTAAACAGCTTTTTTCCCAGTACTAACCATTAAATTATTTTGATGTAAGGAGAACTAAGATGAATCAGATCCAGTGTTTTGTACTACCCATTACAATATGTTGCAGTGGTACATTACACTGAGCTATAATATTTATTTTCTTCTCCATTATCTATAATAAAGGTGATTCATGTGCATCTAGGCATCTAGGAATGAGATTTCTTAATTCTGCCTTACGCATAGACTTCTATGATAAGCCTTACAATAAAACAAACAATGTGGATACTATTTGTTAATACTATCATAATAAAATCAGCTAACACCTAAATTATGCTTTGTAGTTGCTTCTCATAATGTCTGCCTCCTCAGACTCCATCCAGGATTTCATTTCTCCCAACATACTCTGCCCTGGTAAATAGCTTCTCAGCCCAGCTCTTTGTTTGCTGCTTTTCTATCCTAAATAATTCTGAACAACTACCAAATCCTCATCTTTCTTGCACACATCCATATTTGAAGAATTAGAAGGAAACAGAGCAGTGTTGGATACTCAGTATGTCCCTCCAGAGAGAAGCTTAATGAAAGCATGTTTTAAAATAATATATCCTTTTGTTGGAGTTACAATGAGATATAAATTCAGTAGCAAAAAAATACATAACAACAGGATAATAACTACTATGAAATGATTATCCAGAGAACCATCAACAAGAATTTTCTCAAATGGCATTGTAATTATTCTTTCTACATGATGCAAAAGAATAAAGTAAGGGTACTTATAGAGAATAAATTTTTCTTTACATATAATGTAAATTAGTATATGGAACACAGACACTCATAGAGTCCCGTGATTTTTTTTCTCAATGCTCCCTGCTGAGCAGTGCCACAATTAATCATGCTTTCTAAGTTTTCGTTAATTGCTGGACTCCAATAAATTGGTTTGTACTGGCATTGGTCCAGGTCTGATAATTTCACAGCCTTGCAAACTGCTGCATTTTCACACAAGAACCTTGAAAGCAGGGAGCTGGGATAAAAACGAATAAAAGAAACTCTTGTTCTGTGGCGTTCCATTAATACTTTAAAAGCCTGCCCACTAGCAACAGCGTCTGCACGGTTTGTTTTTCTCCATGTATTTTATACTGATGTTTTTAATGATGAAATGAAGTCCCCCCTTTCATCACTTTATTCTGTAGCTGGTTATTTTCAAAGAGCCATTTCTAATTTCACCATTATCCTCTTGGACATTTCCACTGTTCCCATCCTCTGTTGAAAATTCCTTGTGACTTTTTGGTACAGCTCAGCTATTTTTTCTGTCTCTCTACAATTTTGTTCACATGAAAGGATCACCATGTTCTGGTGAAGGAAAGTTCAAGAGTGGCTTTGTGAACAAGACAAGAGAAAGGAGTGGCGTCCCCCTCTGGCCTAACCCAGTGCTGGTGAGTGTCCTCACGGCCAGTCAGACAATGAGGCAGTGGCTGGCTTGAATTTTCCTAAGCCTGCAGTCAGAATCAAGCAGACTGGCATCACAATTTAGTGCAAGTCAACATATTAGGGTCTGTTATGAGTAAATACACAGTATAGTTATCAGGGGGAAAGACACCTCCACACATATCAGTTCATTTTACAACAGAGATCAGTAATACGAAGGACTTTGTGTCCTTGGCTCTCACTGGCAGCAATGGGATTTGCAAGTCCTCAGCACCTGGCAGGCTCTGGCTCCATGCTGGCACATATTTGACTTTGTTCTCCCTAGAGAAATCATCAGAGATCAGTCATTTGGCAAGTTGGGTTTTACTAATGGGTTCCAAAAGAAACCCATTTGCTCTCATATCAGCAAATTTCTAAGCAAAAGGACTACATCATACCCAAGGTGTTTGGTAATGTGTTATTGCTTTTGGCTTATCAAGGTGAGATAAGCAGCGCTAATTACGGTTCATAAAAGTATATTTGAATTGCAATTGGAGCTTCTTTCAGCCTGCCTTGAGTCTTTCTGTCATGCATTGTGAGACAGGACTCACTGGGTTTATCTGGTGGATGGCAGCTGCAAAGAAATGCCTCAGCAAGTGGATCTTTGTCATGGTATGATTAATCTGTAAGGTTTGTTCTGGCATTTCTTGTGCATAGCAGGACTAAGAGCTAATCACTGGAATTTCTTAAACTCCTTATTTTTATCAATTGTGATTCTAGACAACAATTGCAATGGCAAGAAAGAACATATATTGTTTTTATGTGAACTATGCCACCTTCTGCTGTGGCAGTGAAAATACAATTAAGGTGAAGCTGATCCCAGAATTCAGAAATAACCACTTATACAGATTCCTTGATTTTTGCTTTTCAGTTGCTGAGAATAGTCACTGAGGTGCTATTCCATGTTATAGGGATTTGCACTTTACTGGAAGCACTAATTTTGCTTCCTGGCCACAAAACTGACCATACAGGAATTATAGATGAAAGTTTGAACTTGCTATTCATGCATCTCATAAATATACAAAAAAAATCTATATTTCTACAAATTGTCTTTAAGTTTTTTATATGACAGACATGAAAGAGAATTATGGGATCATAATTACAGCTGCACACACAGTGTGGTGGTAATAGGTATTTTATAAATATCTGGGATAGATTAGAATAGAATATATAGAATAGAATAGAATAGAATAGAATAGAATAGAATAGAATAGAATAGAATAGAATAGAATAGAATAGAATAGAATAGAATAGGTTTAGAAACATCTGCAGATGAATACTTTGAGGAAATGATGAGCACATGCAAAATTCAGGAGGGCCTCACTTCTGAGTGCATATATTTATTCTACACCTGCACATTGGGATTCTCAACAGCCCACCTAGCAACATGTCATTTACTCTAGGATAGAATGAAACATTGTGTGATTCCCTTCTCCTGCATTTTCATTGCTGCTGGCAGGTTTTGTGAGTCTCTTCTCACCTGTGTATTTGGAAGTTAAATTTAAAGAGATGTATTTTATTTACATTTTTTGACAGAACAATGAAAGACTTTCAGCTATTCTTCAGTCCCATCTGAATATATCCACAAGGTAATGAGGAATTGGGCAGCAGTTTGACATTTTATGTAATGCTGCTATTGTTTAGCAAATGGAATTGAAATCTTAGGCTCACTACATTCATCTGTCCCACTGGTAAATAAATAAATTAACTTCTAGTGCTAGAGCACTGACAACACACTGTCAATGAAGTCCATGCTACAGAAAAACAGGAGGGTGAAGAATGCTCATGACCATCCTATGCCATAATCACAAAATCATGCACACCTAAAACCCTTTTTGTTGAACAGTATACATGAATTCTGCTTGGTGAACATCCAGATTGTATTCCCAGTATGATAACTGGAGGGGCTGATCCAAACCACAAAAAGTAATTTAGAGATTTTTATAAAATCATGGGAATAATTTTTAGCATCTGAAGATACATTTTCCAAAGGGCTTCACTGAATTTATGGTAATACAAAAATCAAAGGAATTAATTACGCTGAGAATTTTCTTTCATACATTTTTAGAGTGAAAATTTGACCATAGATAAGCAGAAGAAAAAAAAATAGGGGTGCTGTGTCATGTCTAATATGTCTCAAAGCTCAATATCTGCTCCAATTAGGAAAACTCCACATGGTGTGTAAACATGGCATTGGCATGAATCTTTTAGTCTGTTTTTTTTTCCCTCACAAGAACTGAGAAGTAGGATATCTACATACTGCTCAGTCACTGTGAGGCACAGCAGAGAAACATGGACTTCCACTGGCAGTGTCACATTATTTATCTGCTTAATTTCAATTATCTTTAATGAGAATTGCATGAATAAATCTCTGTGCTTTTAAAAACTTGGGGCATCCTTCAATCAGGAGCAATTCTTTCCTGTCTGGACACCAGAACGCAGAGCATATTCAAGTAGTGATTTCTGCTTGCATAATGAAGGGTAACAACTGCAGATCTGATGCTTTACCAGACCTCTCTGGGTCACACGTGCAGCAGGTTCAGTGAGTCCCAAAACCTCACTTGAGAGAAAAGCTCTTACAGCCAGTTCTCTACAACTGAAATCTGCCAGAGTGGGCAAAGAACTCCAGTTCAAATATCTCTGTGTTCAGCAAAGGTCTTGCACTAGAATTACTATCTCCAGAGACAGCAGCATCTTCTGAAACACTCTTGCAGAATGCAGTGGAAAGTGTTGGCATCTATAGCAACTTTCCCAAAGCATTCTTCAGGCAAAATAAGGAATTTCTTTTCAAAGAATCCCTCTACAAAAGAATTAAGGTCACACAGTCTATAGAAAATATTTCACTTCTCATTGCTACTACATTGGCACAAAGAGTACTGCAATAATTACTGTTGTCTTTACACACACTGGACTTTGTATCAGCACAGAGAAGAAAATACATGGAGTAAATGCTGTCTAGAGAACATTAACACAGTTGGATAGCAGTGTTGAGTGGATTTCTCTGGAGGATGTCTCTGCAGTAAAACTGAGCTCTGCCCAGGCCCAAAGCTGCATTTACTAAAGTAATGTAGCTGCTATCAACCCAAACTATTAAGCCTGTCTACAAAGACCTGTGGATTCCTATTCACAAAGATTTGCAATAAGATCAGTCACACATCTGAGTGTCTATGTTATTCATATAGAATCTATTTCACAGGCTGAGCCTGCACAGTCTAACCCAGCACAACATCTAAAGGAAAAACAGTACTACAGTACCACAATTTAGAAGCACATATACATGTGCTTAACTGCTGCATGAGCATGGATATGCCCCTGTGGGACTGGAGCTTGCACAGCACAGGTTCTCTGCTTTCATGTGCAAGTTACAATCATACTTCTGATTCAGGGTTACCATTTTTTTCCTCTGTTTACATCCCTATTTCATACAGTGGCTCTTCCAAAACTATCAGTCTGCAGTTATAGTCATCACACGGAGGACTAAGAGCTTTAAGGAATGTTTTTTCCGTAGGAACATGGATTACTGCCTGTGCACAGCAAGGCAGACTGGCAGAGAAACACAGAAGTAGGCATGGAGCAGTGTTTTCAAAATGCTTAACTCCAGAACTTTATCTGTTCATAATTTAATATTAAAAGTTATATAGTTCATTTGACTAACACACAGCCTTGGTTACTCAAAAAGTCACACTACAAAAGCCTTAGTAAGTCATCTATCCTTTTCTCATGCTAGTGTAAGGTTTCACCATACAATGTACCTTCAGTGTCCAGCTAAGGTACAATGGAAGAAACTAAAATTCTGCTCAATTTTCAGCCTTCTGAAAGCATCTACTAAGCCTGAGAGGTGTATGACCTCCCAGCAGTGCTTCCCAAACACCCTGGTCCCAAACTAGGGGAAGCAGGCTGTAATTTGTTTCTCAACATGATGTCTTTTCATACCTCACCCTTTTTCTCAGATAATTTGTCAAGAGTTCACTGATTAGTTACAGGGAATACAAGAAGACAGAAAAAGAATGTTTGGCCAAGCATATAATGAGTCATGAGTTTAATTTAGTTCCACCAGAATCTCAATGTGACCTTGAAACCTTCTAACACAATAAATCAGGCCAGAGGGTATCAGCTTAAGGTATCTGGCAGAGCTCCCTCGGGTCTGCTTCGGAGGGCACCCCGCCTTGGAGAAGCCCATAAAGAGCCGTCTCGGCGTGTAGTCCGCTCTCTAAGAAGGCCACCCGTGGGGCTCTGTTCCCGCAGAGGAAAAGTGACGACGATCACTCAACTCGCGTCTCGTTTGAAGGCACCGGAGCACGGCCCCACCGCCCGGCTGCGGGTCCCGCGGCGCCCAGCTGCTTCTGCAGGCGGGCGGGCTTGGAGCCCCGTGTCCAGTGTCTCCCCTCTCCGCGGCCCCCCGTGGCGGAGCGGCCCCACCCCGGCCGTGTTAGTCACGCTGCTGTGCCGGGCGGCGGGCGCGGGGCGCGGGCGCGGAGGGGGCCGGGGCGGAGGCGGACCTGCTCACTCCGCCTCCCGCCGCCGGTCGCTGCCGGCGGGGCTGCGAGGCGGGAGCATCCGCCGGCCTCGAGGCCTCGCTGCGCTCCCCGCCGGGACAGGAGGCGGTGGCAGGTGCCCCACCCCGCAGCTCGGCCGTAGCAGATCCCTCCCTCTCCGCTCCCGTCCATCAGTCGGGGGTCGAGGGCTGGCGGCGGCGGCGGCAGTACCCCGTCGGTCCCCTGCTTGCCCCCCCCCTCCCCCGAATCGAAGGGGACACCTAAAAGCTGCGGGAGAAGATTATGGCAACGTGAGGGAGCTGCGGAGCCGCCTGGCCGGACCGCCCCGTACGCCGGCAGAGAGGAGTGCGGAGCCACGCGGTTGCGGAGCCCGAGCGCTGTTCGCGGCGGTCTCCGAGCGGAGTGGAGCGCTCCAGCCTCCGGCCCTGCGGAGCGCACGCCTCCAGCCCTGCCCCAGGTTTGTGAGCTCTGCTGTCCGAGACGAGGCCTCGGGGAAGGCACGGTCCCGCTGCCGCAGCTACGCCCGAGGCCGCGGCACAGACAGCCCAGCGCGGGGACTCGACGTCTCCCGGGTGTTCCGTCTATCCCGTTTCGCCGGTCGATGTCCCGCCGCCCCCTCGGGGCAGCCGGCACCTGGCCGGGGCAGGGGAGCAGCGCCGAGCCGAGCTCCCCTCCCGGCCCCGAGCGGAGCGGCGGGCGCTCCCCGGGCCGGCGACCCAAGGGCGGCTGTTCTGTCGGGGCTGCCAGAGCCGGGCGCCTGCGGCCGCCGCGCAGCTGGAGACCCGCCCACCCAGCGCTGCCTCCCGACGGCAGCGGGCGGACGCCTGCAGGGATAGAGCCCCGGGAAGGGAGCGGAGCGAGTCGGCGTGCGGGGGATGGATGGATGGGTGGATGGAGGGGAGCGCGGCCGTCGGGGCTGAGCTGTCCCCGCCGCTGCAGCCCCGCGCCTTGCAGCTTCTGCTTGCTGCCCTCGGCGCTGCCGCCTTTTGATTTTGCGGGTTTTAAAACGTGGCGAAGTTAGACACTGCCTCTTACAAAGCCGGGCTCTTTGGAGGGCGAGGCGTTAAACAGAGCCCCGTCTCCTTTATTTCACTGAGTAATTCACATAAGATATGGATCACTTTAATTGTTTTTACAATGCAGAAAATACACCGATAATTAACAGGCTAATACTAACTGGATTATTTAAATCCGAGAATATTTTTAGGATATGGCCCTTTGGGAAATAGCGGGAGCGTGCTAATAGTGAAAAGTATGTGTTTATATTTGGAGTAACAACAATACAGAAAGAGAATTAAGAACGATGTCAAAACTCTCCATCCCATTTCTGTTATTAACTCCTCCATCTCACATTACTGTGCAGCATTTTTGAGAACAAGCAGTTTTATGTTTTCCAAGTTCTATAATGTTCTTCCTTTTGAAGACCTGGCAATTAAAATGAGTGGATTTCTGACCCTTTCTATTCCAACTAAGCAAACTAGCTAACAGATAAGGTGCTGCAAAAAAGGATAATTCTACGCCATTTATAATTACTGTTTGCTTAAGCAATCCCTGAAAGGCTGAAATACTTAAAACATTCACGTTTCTGCTAGTCCCAGTGATGTGCTACTGTTATTCTCAATCCATGCATGATGTCCTGGGACTAAATTGTGAGGTTTTAATGTTAGACAGGTTCTTAAAAGAATGTTTGGCTTCAGAAATGCCCTATGTGATTTGAATATGTCGAAAGGGAAAAATTACTTAAACTCCTTCTGAAATTGAAACATTATTCTCAAATTGCAAAATAAATGGAAAGTTACACTTTGTAATTGAGTAGGGTGTGTGCTTTAAAGAATGTTTTTTAAAAACATTTTCAGAGGCAATTTGCATTGTTTGCATTGAATGAACTTACTGAGTACAGATTAGTGGCACAGGTTTAGTTAGTTAAGGAAGATGTCCATTGTGGTTGCAGTTTGGGACTACAGAGAATTCTTGATCAGTGAAGGCAATGAAGCTGCTGATAAAGTCAGATCATACTCCCTTTGCTACAGTATCCTAGGTCTCAACAGTCTTAATAGGAAGATCTTCATTTTAAGGGCTTCTTAACTTGGTTTCTTTAAGTTTGGTTTGGTTTCTTTAAATTATCCACCACTATACTTATACATATAAAAAATATTTTTTGCCTTATTTATGAGTTTGAGCATATTTATATACAGTTCTATTATTTACATGAGATCTGAAGAGGTCAAATTTGTTTACAAAACAGACTGCTCATTTCCCCAAAAGTGACTCTTCTTGGGTTTTTTAAACTTCTGTAAAACTAATAGTGAATCCATATCTTTTAAAATCACACCCAAATATTTCCAACTTTGTAAGTTATGGACAAATGCACTCTGGGAAGATAAGACTTCTGTAATAAATGCTCATAAATGTTGGAGCATCAAAATAGTAGAATCTTAAGTTGACTGTATTAAAAAAAAATACTTTAGTTAGTTAGTTCTGTAAAATAATTCACTTGTTAAAACCCAGAAAAAAAAAAAAGAATGGCACATACAGCAAGTACAATACTAGCTCTGCACCAGACAGAGAATACATTAAGCTTTGCTCCACATGCAGGATTTTGACATTAAAGGTCTACAGGAATGAAGATGGCAAGTCATTCCTCCATTCTACACTCAGCTATCAAGGCAGCAGAAGGGTTAACTCCAGAAAAATTAATTATACACAGTACCAGAACAATAATGGCTGGGAGAGGGGCAAAGGGGAGAGCTGAATAGGGATAGAAGCCTACTAGATGTGGTGGGGAAAACTCCCACTGGCTGCAGCAGGGCCAGTGGCTCACCCTGAACAGGGATTTTCACAGTGCAGGACCTGTTCTCCAGGGACACCAAATGTTAACCTTAGGATGAAGCAAACATGATACAACTGGCACCAAAAATACGTCTGAAAGTGATGCTCTGCAAGAACATATACCAGACTAGTTTCTTGGGAAAGAGAACTTTTAAGAATTTAAATTGCTTACTTGCCAGATTGCTTTGAAATGAAATAAGGACATTTTTAGAAGGAATATTCCGTTTTCAGCTTTTATGAATAGGAATGTAGCCCCTTTTCCAAAAATTAAATTATCTAAAGGCAAAGCTGTTTCCATGAAAGAAATATTCATGATACAGACATATTATTTTTTTCTTCTGGCAGTTTAGGATTTCTGTGTGCTGGATGAAATAATTGAGTTTCTTACAAGATTTTTCTTTAATTTTTTTTTTTTTTTTTCCTCAACAGCTCAACATTCTCTTCTTGGATGCTCTTGCTTTTCCTTTCGGTAAAGATGGAAAGAAAGTGGATATTGGAGGATTTTAATTCTATCTTTTTTGGTGTGCTCTGTCTCCTTTCCATAGATGGAGGTAAACTAGAACAAGTAAAATGTAAGTCAAACAAAGCTGTCACATTCACCTAAACTGGACATTTTCTTTGTATTTTCAGATGTGGTTCAGAAAAGAATATCCTAAACCTTCTAACATTCTTCCTCCTTCTAATCCTCTATTTATTAGAATCAGGTCACACCCACATACAGGGTACATTTTCCTAAAGCTGTACAGGTTATAATGCATCACAAAGAACATAACACATTAGTTGCAGAATCTATTTTGTTTCAAATATCCTGAGTCAAGAGCATGCTTAGTTCTATTTAGTAACCTCTATAAACATCTGACAGATCATCTGGATCTGACCCATGTGTAAGACTGTTGTGCTGAGGTTCTCAGCTAGTGTAAAGCTTGTAAAAACAACCTCATATGAGCTGGATTAGATTCTCAACATCCTTTCAAAAAGTTAGGAGTCTCTTTCTTAAAAAACTGTGAAAAACTTGGTGAGAAGAATTGAAAAGAATACAAACAAAATAAAGGAGCATTTCTGCAAAGCCTGTCATCTGTGGGAGATGTTAACACGTTTCAACAATCACAGTAAGGAGGAATAGCTACCCAGATAGGTCTAGGAGTTATTGACTGCTTCAGCCTCATTACTGATCCCTCCCTACCTGCATAGATTGGGTTTTTGGCTTCCTTCTTACAAAAGACATTATTTGCCCTTGAGAAATCATTAAAATTTTTAACTTCAGTCTCAGCAGCTTCTGCTTCCAAGGAAGTAGATGTGGGGGAAAACGAAAGAGACTGAGTTCCAGAAAAGCCTTCTGCCCCATTGAACACACACAGGAAAACCATGTGCAGGAACCTGCACATGAAAGAACAGTGTGAGAAATTACCAAATTCCAGTTGTCTGCTTTTTCATATGTGTTTGATTTGTCATGCTTCTATGTGAAGGGAAAGTAGATCACAGCTTCTACTAACAGTCCCTAGCTCTGGCTACTTTCTTCTAGCTCAGTAAATGTGAAGACTGTGCCTGACTTGGATCATCACATGGAAGATGAGTATTTTGTTAAGATATCCTGAAGTATAATCTGTACTGTGGGTAATGAATTTAACTGAATTTGGATATCATTAAGGTGACAGAATGGAATTCTCACATGAAAACATGTAGGAAACACCCTTTTATTGTAGAGATTTGAAGTTTCAATATGAAACCATAATGTGACTGGAAGGGACAAAACAACAATGTCTGACAGGATTCAGACGTGGATTTCTGCAACTGCAAGATCAGAAGTGCTTAGTGAACAAAAGATCTTAAAACAATTTGAAAGCTGATGCAAAAATTATTTCAATATCTCTCTGCAGTACAACATGGGATTTTCCTGAATTGGACCAATTATTTTGATTTTGCAGTGAAGAGGTTTTGTTTCTTATTAGCCTGTCTGAGTGATCAGGCACTTAAATTTTCTTACTCAAACAGGTGAAAGGATAAACTCACCTTCATACATCATTTCAGGAGTTGCAATTTTGGAAAAAATGAGAGGCCATGTCATTTATTTTGGTTTGGGAGGTTAGAAAAAACAGCATGTGGAATTAAGGATCTTTCTGTTGTGTGTGTTGTATAATTCTCTAGAAAAAGAAAAAGTAGTTTACAGAAAACTCTGTACATCTAAATATACTTTATAAACATGGAATGGAAGTTTTCATTCATAGCTCTTTCAATTTTTTACTGTTTTACAGATTCAGATACATACTGTGTGTTTCAAGATAAGAAATACCATGTAGGAGAAAGATGGCATCCTTATCTAGAACCCTATGGCCTTGTTTACTGCGTTAATTGTCTTTGTTCAGAGGTAGGACTGCCAATTTATTGAAGCTACAACTCCTACTTGCTTCATTGACTAGAATCCTTCCTGATGTAACTACCATTTGATAAAACCCAAACCTGTTTTCACTAGTGGGTCCTGGTCATGCTGCAGAATATAGGCAGGTGATCCTGGTGAAAGGAAAATATTAAAAGACCAATACTGGCAAAAAATACTTTCATAGCATAGCCAAAAATGACTCCTTAATTAGCCAGAAGCTTTGTGGATACTGGGCATTGCATCTCAACTGATCAGGCCCCACATCTAAGTACAATCTTTGCAGTTGCACCAATATGGTTAATTATGCTGACTTTTGTACTTTGATCTATGTACAGTTCCAACACCTTCCATTCAAAGCATCTGCTGCCTTAAAGTGCTGAAGAAACAGGCTTAGATATCACTGTTAGTAAAAGTCAAAGAAGAATGAGATGATGAAACACGAGAAAAGTTTATGGGGAGCAGAGAGAATTGGATAGAACATGAAGGAGCTCCCATCAGTTGATGGCTGATGCAAAAGCACAGCAGTCAGAGATCCCCATGGTATGTCATATATAGCTGGGAGGAGGCACAAAAATGAAGGCAGTTCATGTCCGTTAGAGTACTTTAAAATAAACAGTGAGGGATCTTAATCACTAACACATGAGACACTCCAGATGCTGAGTTCTGCCTGCTATATTTAATGCAGAGTAAAGTATTCCTTGCTATTTTCTCTCCCTGCAAGTGTAAAATACTAGGTCCCTATGCAGCATTTGCTCTGAGGGAAGCTGCTACTGCAATTCAGTGTACAAACATTAGTCCCACAAGTTTGCTACAGAATGCAGCTGTAAGAGAAAAAATAATGTAGTAGGAAGGGAAGGAAAAGTCTTTGTTTAGAGCAAAAAGGAGTTTCTCCTCAACTTTTGTTGATGTATGTGCAAAGTTGAAAACTCCCTCAATAGTTTGTGTCGAGTAAAACACTCATTAAATCACTGGAAGAATGTATCTTGGGAGGAGGGGAAAAAATTAACTGGAAATCCTAGAGGTCTGGATACAAATAAATGCTCAATGATTTTTAGAGAGATGCTAGACAGTTTGGAGGGATAGGAAAGTGCCTGGTCAGCTCCTCTAGACAACAACATTGCTGGAACCCAGGCATACCCACACACTATGAACCTCCAAAAAGCAGTATCTGTTTAATTTTTAACTTGGGTGTAGAAGACAGTGATAGTTCAGGGCAGCAGATTTAGTAAAGAAGGAAATACTACCATACTGCTTATGGTAGTTCCCAGTACATGCAGCTCAGAAGTGGATTGGACTGTAAACCCTTATTTGTTGTGTTTTACCTTTGTTGTACCATAAGGGTGCAAAATGTAACTTGGGATAACTTCAGCACTGAGGATGCTGAGGGATCTCTTGAATGTCGTCTTGTCATCTAGAAGGAAGATTACAAATAACAACTGGGGCATCCACCCTCTCCTTTGAGCTTTGTCCTGGCCAAAATCATGTCCTCAGAGCACTGATCTACCATAAAAGCTCCTGAAGCATCATCAGTTTCATGAAGTTTCCTTCAGGAAACCCTCAACCATTTATAATTTTAACAAAATAAAGGCTTTAGAAAACATATCATGGCATAGCACAAGCACAGACCATAAACCAAATATGACAACATAAAAGATTAAGTAAAGTGTGCTACAGATAGCAAGTAAGAGAGATCTAAGTGTAAAGCACGTATGATTCCCTGGCAGGTAGGCAGAGGATCTGTAGAGTCTGATGCAGCAGCTGAGTCCCTCACACTGCAGAGAAAAGCAAAAAAAATCCTCAGGGGTCTCTGTGTCCAGTGTATCAAAATGTCTTTGCTGGCTACAGATACTGTGATCCACATGATGTCTGCACAAAAGTCACATCAACCAGGCAGCAGACAGAGATCTCTGTCTCTAAACAGTCTTTCTGTCCATCCCCCCACACACACGCTTCTGATGTTTAAGAAAAAGGTGAGGCAAATCAACTAAACAGAGGCCAAGTTATTCAGCCTGGCATTTAAAAAAAAAAAAAAAAAAAAAAAAAAAAAAAGGAAAAAAAAAGCAGTTCTCCTGGTTTTGTGTATATTTAGCATTGTGCTTTTACAACTTATAAGTTACATACTTAAACCAGAATAAAACTAAACATAATTCAGTATTCTCACCCTGTTCCCCCTCCTTTTTACAACCCATCCTCCACCTCCAGTCCATAGTGGAGCCTGTTGACTGTTACTGTCAAGTAAAACTTAGCACTTGCAATTTGTCAGATCATTATTGGACTCCCTAAAATAAAGCAGTTAGTTGTTTTTGCTTGTGTTTGTAGTCATATCTGTGGACCTCAGGCTAAATGGGCAACACTCCGTTGATGCAGAATGTACCTGATGCAGAAATGTGACCTTGGCCCTGAATTAGAGAGACTGACCAGCTGTTGAGTCCTGCTGTGGTCAGTGGGGCTGTTCTCCCAGATACCACTGTGAATGTAGGCATAAGATCAGTCTCACTGATCAGTTAAAATATCTCTGTCCTGCAGCACACAGTGGAGTCTGGCTGGCACTGTGGAGCAGCAAAGCTGGCCTGCAGAATTTTATCACAGCTGATGGTGCACAGAAAATAAACATTCACCTTAGGAGATTCTGCAGGACTTAAAATGAAAAAGAGTGAGGTCATGGAGCAGGACCAGTCAGCAACATGAAGCCAGATGTGCAGGCAGTGACATCCTTCCTTTTACAGCAGTGCTTCACAGGCTCCCATGTCTGCTGGGGAAGCAGCTGTGCAGACCAGGGATAGTCCCTATTCTGTGAAGATCCTACAGTCTAAAATTTGCTCCTCTTCTACAAAATCAGTATATTTCATTTCAGTTCTTATTGGGAACAGATGGTGATGATAATTTTTAGTATCTCTTTCCAAAGCAGATGCACAACTGTAGTTTGTGGCTAGCAATGATCTAACTGTAGGATTCCAGCCTGTGGTCTGCAATATTTGTGAATTGTTTTGAAAGAGATGACTAGAAAGGCCTATACATCTCCTGTCTAGGGGAGTCTGCACATCCACTGAAAACATTTCAGTGGTTCAGAAGGCATATGAAAATAAAGTAGGTTTGGTCCTGACACCACCTAAAACTGCAGTCATAACTTAATGTTCATGCTGAAAGATGTTTCTTGTTATAACCATGAGCAACTCAGAGGTAAATTAAGAGGATGAATTATAGATGGGAAGTGGGGATTTGAAATGGATGGTCTTTCCTGGTTACAGACACCAGAGAATGAAAATACCCTGTGTTCTAGTTATACATCAAACTTAGATGTGGTCAAATAGAATATTATGTTAGTGACATGAATAATGAACCCTATTCCCAAGACTTAAGTCATACTTCTTAGAAAAACAGCTACTTACCGTCTGGGTTTTTTGTCTACTGGGAAAGCAATAAAATGAAAACAAAAGACTCTCCACAGTTTTTAGGAACAATTGCAGATGCTATTGTTTCTTGTGGTCTTGAACTAACCCTCAGTAGGGGATATCTCAGAGACCTGCCATTTGTCCATGTCTTAGTTTTGGAAATGCAATTCCTAAGCATAATCTGCTCAAAAGGAAAATACAAATGGAAAGAAAAAGAGAAATGGAGATTGTTGCTATCCATTTTTAGACACTTCCTCTGATTTTAAAATTTCTAAGGATTTCTGACCTCCAGCATAAATTCAAAGGTAGTGGAAGTATCTGGGCATATTTTGGTGTGAATGAAACCAGAATGTTGTAAAAAGGCATTAAAAAAAAAAAAAAGTTTGGATGTAGAGTAGAGAACACAGAAATTTGTAAGATAGCACATTTCATTAAAATACTATGTACTATGTTCCACCTGCAGAATGGAAATGTTTTGTGCAGCAGAATAAGATGCCCAAGTCTACACTGTGCTTCCCCTGTACATGTACCACAGCTGTGCTGCCCACGATGCCCAGGTAATTCCTATTAGTGACAAATAGTCCTTTCTGAAATAGGTATTTTAATATGCTCAGTAATGACAAAATTAAATATATATTGTGGAAAACTTCTGTGAAGTAAACATTCTCCTGTCCCATTTAGGTCATGAGAGGCTTGTCCTGCAGTAAGTTATGGTATTTCCCATGGTATTTTCTGTTTAGGAAATCAGAAGTACAGGTTTGTGAAAGGATCAGGTAAGCTACCAAGTCAAATCACCTACCATCCAGGCAGAAAGTAGCAGTTTGTTTCATTGACTGTCCATTTCAGGCTCCTTATTTCTAAACTCTATCACAATAAAACATCCCACAAACTTCCTAGGTTTCTGGTTTTGGTGCTTTTCCTAAGAGCAGGCCAAAATACATGGTTATTTGCAATGGCTATCTGCTAACAAGCAATTCAAAACTGCTTTGGCAAACATGCATTTGTATGGTGTCACTGTACAACCAGTCTGGTTCACCTTTTACTTCTCAGGTTCCAGGCATAGCTTCATAATTACTAGAGACTGTTGTAAATCATAGAAGCAGTGCTGTGCAAGTTTATGACTATATAAATCTGTTGGATACTGTATAGTAAATTCTCCAGACTGTACATTTATTATATGTTCATTATTAAGAGCCACTGTATGAAAGAGACTAAGCAGGATCTTTCACGAGCTTGTTCCAGCATTCTCGACATGGCCTAATGGCTGGTAGATTTGACTGGAGCTTTTCCCTGAACATCTTATTGGTGTTAGTCTTAGTGGCACCCCACATTTCCATTTATAAAAGAGTATTCATGCAGCATCATGGAAAGGGGTTTTATTTGATTTTCTCCAGGGAGGTTAATTGTCTGAGGAAAACAGCTGTTCCCTGAGCAAAACCTGTCAAGCAGGATGTAGTAAGTGCACAATGGCAGAGTACACAAGAAGGTTGCTATTCAGGTGGGATGGATGTTTTCACTGCACTTACTGGATAATAAATGGTATCCACATGTCAATTTTGGGTTGGATTCATCTTCCCTGACAATTATATACACTCTGTATCAGATATATATATCAGTATCTGATCTAAGTATCTAGAATCCTTTTTTTGACCAGTGACAAGGAATCATTTTTGAGCTTATAACTCATCTGATGCTTTTGTGAGATTGAGGCTGTTCAACTTTGAATGCAGCTCTTTGGAGTTGGAATGTCCAGCTGATGATTGGTATTTTCTCTATAATGGTCTACTAGTAAGAAAGAAAATTTCTAAGGTAAAATGATTTCCTTGGCCAACTAGAATTTAGTAAAATTGTAAAGTGCTGGGAACACAAACCCTTCTTTTGTTTCCAAATCAAAAGGATGACTGGTGTGCTGGTGTACCCAAAAATCTCTTTGGTTTTTCCAGCTAATCTAAGCTTCAGTTGGGAACACAATCATCTAGATACCCATTACAGCTGTTGGAAATGTGAGGGTGATGCATCCTGTCACACAGAATGAGAAGATTGTTTCTGCTGGAGATGCCTGTCACTCTCCACTGATTATTTAAGGAGCACAGGAAAACTGGATACTTACTTTTTTGATAGTCTAAATTAAATCACAGAAGTTCTATTCAATAATTGGCATTTGCAATCAGAAACTTTTTCTTTTTTTTTTTTTTTTGTATCTCCATATCTTACTTACAATAGAAGCAGAAATACTTCTAGATTGATTGGTTTTGCTTGAAGTGCTCCTTGGCAATGAACTGTTTTGGCTTTTTTCTGTTCATGAGCTTGTAAATGTCATGATAACTATGAAGATTTTAAAACATTCTATGGTGATCTAGTAAGGAAGAGTAATGCCCCATGTAAAGTCTCATACCCATTTTATCAAGTTTCTTTCTATTCATAGTCTTCAGCTGGAATTTTTTACTCTATGTTTAAACAGATAAATATGGAAAATCAGCGGGATGAGCCTTTCCTGAATTGTCATCTGTTCTCTTCTCTTAGCTGCTCCTAAAGTCTGTTTGTAACCAATCTGCTATAAAAGATGGGTCATTACATTGCCAGTTGTGCACTATCTCATTAATAATATGGGTCCCACTAAGGTCTGTTTTCCCCCTAATTGAATCAGTAACAATGTTAGGCAAAAGAGAACCAAGAGTCTCCTGTGATTTCAGGGGTTATTTACATTCTGCTTTCTGCAGTGGTTATGTGCATCATACTTGGTGCTCTGTCTTCAGTGGTAATTGTTCATGCCTGATCTGAATAGGTATCTTGAGTATTCTTGCAGGTCTTATGCCAACTTTCCAGTCCTATGTGCCTGGCATGAAATGTTTTTTGTGCAACATTTCATGATATGCAGAAAATTGACTTCTCTGGTTTTCCTGGTTATTTTTAAAGGGAACCTGTGAGAGCTGTGGCCATTTGCCATCCATGTGAATTTCTCTTGTAAATGCTCATTACATCTGTCACTTATGTTTCCCCTCCATTTCTCAAGCTGCATTACAGAAATTAGTGATTTCCTTCCTTCCACCTCAGGATGCTCCAGGCATCATCAAAGGAGAGGTGATTTGTAGTCAGGGAGAGACCATCACCATCCTTCTTAGATCTGGATCAGCTCTTGACCTAGAGTGGACTTCAGAGCTTCTGCCTCCTGTCATGAAAAAATAAACTTCATGTATGTGTTCTTCGAGCATTTAGCTGTGACTGTCTTTTATGGCATTCTATGGACAATGCCTTTAAAGCTGGAACATTTATTGTAGATTGTATAATTTCTACATTCAACAATTATGAATCAAAGTATTTAGAGTCTAGCTAAAGATAAAATATGCAAACCTAAGAAAAGCTTACATCAGACCAAAAATTTACAGTTGTAGGATTTAGAAACGGTTTCCACATTGCATTTGATGATTTGATTTTTCAGCAGATAAGGATGGAATGAATGTATGAAACAGCCCATTTGGCACCAATGTTTTCTAAGCTTGCTGCCCCAACTAAACATATTGCCTTCCAAGAACATTCATTATTAGTAATATGTTTAAGTTTAAGCTCCTTTAGTACTGTTGTTTTTCTTTATCAAATTCAAACCACTTTCCTGATGTACTTTTGTTCCTCTTTAGATACAGAAATGCCAGGTGGCACCTATGGACATAGCTGGTCTAAAAATGTACCAGATGAGGTATCTCACAACAGTGGGCTGAGAACATCACCTAAAAATAAGTGTGGCTCTGTCTGCATGATAGACTGCAGCATGACCCAGTAGTACCTGAATCTTTGAACTAACTATTTTAGATCCTGGAACAGCACAGGATTCACTGTGCTGAAGAAGCTGTTCTTACTTGCTGAAGAAGCAGGAAAAATGTGTCTGCCATGAGCTCAGTGCTGCCTTCTGTCAGTGCCTGAGCTAGGCTAGGTGACACCCTCCACTCTGAGTGTAGAGAAGGACTCAGCATTGGGAGGGGCAGGGCATGTACAGCACCTGTTGACCTGGCAGACATTTTATAAGTAAATACAGAATGTATGTGTAGTGTACTACATCTTGCACTGAGTTACAACCAAAATCTTCAACCCTGGATGTTAGAATGCTCTGGAGGAGTGATTTTTCTTCTTGTTGAAAAATGCACATACATGATACCATTTGGTGAAGAGGCTTTGGGTTCTACCCAGCTCGTGCACCAGAGCTCCCAGGCTTTCAGTTCTAGTCTTCTTACCCTTCCATTCCTGAACACTTTTGGGATGGAGGAAGGCATACTATGGCCAGCTCTTCCATTCTCTATGCAACTCTTAACTACCCTTCTCATATCAGCAAGTGAGAGTCCTAACTATGGGTAGTTGTCTGATAGTAAAAATAAATTATTTATTTGGAAGTAAATTTGGTTTAGACATATAATGATAGTAGGCATTTCAGGAAGATGTATAATTTTTTTTCCTATTGATGTGTGCTTGGATAATTTGATTTAGTTTGTGATTTGCCTTTGTCACTACCTTCACAAGGAATGTTTGCTGTCACAGCCAGCTTGAGGTTGTTGCTTGTTTCCATTCTGCTTTTTTTGGCCATAAATTTTTTTTAAAAAATCTATCTGTATATCAGCATCCAAAATGTCTTTGAAAAAATACAAATCATCCCACATGGATGACAAAACATCAGTTCTTTGGACTGACATGATAGGATAGGATAAGCTGCTCAGAATTTTTCCAAGATAACTTCCAAGACCTTCAAAGAGACTTCAGAGAGTATTTAGAATGCACCAAAAGCTTCATTTAATTTGTTTCTTTGCAGGAGAGTGATTGGTGGATTCACATACTATTTTAACTTGAGAGCAAGAATTAAACTAGAGCAACCTAGAAAGTGTTTTATGAGCTCTTCAGAGTTGCTGGGCAATTGATAGGTAATTTTTTATGCAACTATAAAAGAAAACACAGGAAATTAAGCTGCAGAAAATATATTAAAATAATATGAAGGGCTTGACTTTAGCCCTAGAAAGCTAAAATACAAGCAAAAGCCTTTTGAATGTTTAAACAGAAACTACACCTTTGCCTAGAATTTGAATGGAAGTTCATAGTGTCTAGATAAGGTGCTGCTAGTTCCTTCAAGCAATGAATTTCATACACTTTCTACCATCTGACCATATTAAAGACTAGATGTGGTGATTAATTCTGAATTACCCTGGAGTTTTTAGAGCTTCACTTGGTCCTTATTTTGATGTTAAGCATTTTGTGGCTTAATGTCATTGACACCTGCACCTCCAAGAAGCACATATGGATCTTATTTAGAGCTTGTATTTGCAGTTTCTGGATAGTGCACGACTTTTCCATCCATATTTATTGTCAGCCTTTGCCACTGCTTTAAAGACAACATCATTGCACAGCTTTGGTTGGTTGTTAAAGAAACTTTACACATCATTTTAATTTGTAATATTACAAATTTACAAAAAAGATTTCTAATAATTTGGGTTGTGATGCATGACTGAGAAAAAAGGCTAAATGCACATAGACTGAGGTTTGATCCACTAGCTACTGTAGTCAATCAACAGATTTCTATTAACATTGTTTTTGGATTCAATCTTCTATGAGAACAGATGCAGTTACAGACTATGATATAGTCCTTCTCTCTAGAAATACTAAGGAATATGGTAGAAGTATGAGAAGGAAGATGAAAGGGGAAGCTGCCTTTTTCCTTTGCCACAGAGAGCAGATGTTTGCTCCCTGTTCCAAATCTAGTTCAATGGACTTCATATCAGACCTTGAGGTGACACATTCATGTAGAATGAAAACAAAAGTAGAGGGAAGAAACTAGGCAAAAGAATTTTTAGTAGGAAAGAAATCCATTTGGTCTCATATGCTGTGATACCATTCCCCAAGAACCTCCAGCCACAAAGATTGCATAAAATAATCCTAGCTGACCCCTAAAAGCTCACCCTTCACTGAAAGAGTGTAACAGGTTTTCTCTGTCTGAAGTTCCTATATTTTCATGAGATGATCAATGAGGACTTAGTTCTGATTGCGAAGTAGGTCTAGAACATTTGTGTTTTACACTACTTGATGTGACAATGGTAAAAACTTTTTTACCACTGTAAGAAAAGTCTCAGCAGTTGGTGGTTTTGACCTTGAAATAGTCAATTTGCAATAGCAGTTTATTCCCCCATGTGCTGCTGGCTCTCTGGGCTTGTTATAGATATCCAGCCCTGAAGCTGTACTAGGAGCAAGTCTAGAATATGTAGAACTGAGTTAGAAGTGCTGAGAGGTTTCCTGCCTTTCTGAGGCAACAATATGCAAGAGGCATACTGAGGAAAGTTTGGTAGATAGGAAAATTTCTGGAAAAAATGGAGCATGTTTTATCCCAGGTCACTATGACACCTGTGTTCCACAATGTTCCTCACTACCTGTAAGATATTCCTTATCTACTCTCTTTTCTTTAGCACCTCTGCATTTGGCCCCTCTCATGAAGTAGTCCCAGCATAGCACCTCATACCCAAGTGGCCAAAATATGATCATGGAACATTTCCTGCCCTGAAGGTCTTTCTGGGATGTGAACCACCGTGGCAGAATGTGGAAATCCATGTTCCCACCTATCTGCTTCTTTGCACTGGCCTTTCTAGTACAAATGGGTTAGCAGACAAACATTAATTGGATCTCTGAGCACAAAGCAAACATACTGTTGTTACTGTACCTTAATTTGACTTGAACTGCAGGAAAATAGGCAAGAGCTCTGTGTTATATAAAGTACTGCTATTATGCATGAAATGCACTACATAAACACAGATTAATATGATGTATGTGATCTTTTTTCCATATACACATGAGAATCTTTTTTTGAAGAATATTTTAAAAATACAGTTTGGTTTGCACACATAGCATCAAGGTTAGTTCAATCAACAGAGTTTTTCCAGATTTATTCAACATAACTATGATCAAAATCTCAATGTCATTCTCCTAGAATTAATCTTTTGCAGTGGAGCATGAAGCCTATTTTGTGAGCCTTTACTCAAAACTCATCCCTGTATCTTTCTGTGTGTACATTACCCTACAGAATAGTTTGTTGCGAGGGAAAAGACCTGAACTCCATAAAAGAGGAGAATTGACTATATATTTTTAACAAAGAGACTTGGGAGTATGTGCAACTCCTACCTGGGCAAAGAGTTTTCCAAAAGCAGGCATTAGGTAATGAAAGTACTGCCCACTTGTGTTGGGCAGTGTGTGTCCCCAAGCTGATTCAGTTTTCAAGGACTTTCCAATAAGCAAAATAGGAAGAAGTTGATACTTTGATCCTTGGATACTTGAGTCCTGTTCCCCTCTGGCATTAGAAATGCTTGTGGTCTGCACATTTCCAAGAATATTTTTTTATTTCATAATTGCTCCTCATGTGTGGTTTCTGAATGGGTAACCTATAATTCTTAGGTGAATTTTAAGTTACAAGAAAAGTAATGCAGCCTTGCATGATGCTCTTACAGTTTGAGGTGTACAGAAAGTAGCATGTGCAATCACTGGTCAGCTGGTGTCCAACAGCTTCCTGCACGAGAATACAGCTCAGAGAGCTCTAGAGTCTCTGCTGCAACTAAACTGACACTTTCAGTTGAATGCATTAAGTAGCAGAACTGATTGGGAATACTAGGAAATGTGCAGAAGAGGTGTTGGTGCAAACAGTTGTCCTGGAGTTACAGCAGAATCCAATTGCTTCTCTAGTGAATGTAGTTCCAAAACAATCCTCAGACTCTTGGTCTGTACACGCTTATGCTCTGTGTTGATTCAGAAAACATGTTTCATAAAACCCTCTCTGGATTCAAATTCATAATGTATCATCTGTCTGCTTTGAAAAAAACAGATTATCTGCAAAACAGTTCCCAGTATGGTAAGTTTCTTAAGGCATTAGACTTTGTGATTAATTTCATACTGTTTAGCACTTGATTGTTTTTGTAAGAATGGTTAATAAAATAGACAAACTGTAAAACCCAAGCCATACTGGGCACCCAGCCTTTTTGCTGGACACTAAAAGCATATCTTTTTCATTAAATGACAATAGGTGATTCTGAATGTTGCAGTTTAAAAATAATTTCTAAGCCAGCAAGCCAAGAATCTGTAGAATATTTTTAAATGGTCTTTGCCAGATGTTCTGTTCCTAAAATAAGCAATAGTGAGACTGTTAAGTACTAACACAAATGGATGGAATATTGTAGGAGAAAGGATGTCATTGAGATGCAATAAAACCCCACAGACCCTTCCTGGGGTGCTGTGCAGACTCTGCTGAGGGTTATGAGTAGCATGAGCTTGGCCAATGTACAGTGTCCATTTCAGGAGAACACTCACTTCAACCTGCTGCTGATTGCAGGTCAGTACAATAAGCACAAGGACTATCAGAAAGCCAAAGTGTCTCATCTCCAATGTCAAGGACTGCCCAAAAGCAGCTGATTTTTTTTGTTTTCAGATGTAACACTTTACTGATCATCATGCCATGACTGTACTGATTCTGAGGAAGTTTTCCCAGTGTTTTAGGTATTGTCCTAAATTGTTCATTAGCAATTATGCCTGGATCCTAAAGCCATTCCTCAAATAAGACATTCCCCATTTCCCAAAACGTTAGATTGCTAATAGCTGGTTACTGCTTTTCACTCTTTGCACATAAATGCTTTTGCAGAACTTACAAGTGTTTCAAACATCAGGAACTGCCCATGGAATTTGTCTAAGTTATTCAAAGGATTAATAGCAAATAGCTGATGCTCTTCTGCTTCATATCCAAGTAAGGGTAAAGCATCTCAGGGCCAAGTTTTTATAACAATCCAGGAAGGAATAGAATTGTAAACATAAAAACTGAAATATAGTGTTTCTAAAACTGTGATCCATGTGATGCAGAATCTGTTTTTCCCAGAAGACTGAAAAGTTGGGTATGTGTACATTTTTGACTCTTCCCTCAAACCTTGGCCCTAGGACACCTGAAGTCATGGGCAGACTGTAAGGAGCCCAAAGTGGCTTCTATGAAAAATTACATGATTGGAGCAGATTCCACTGAATGAGAAGATTTCCATAAAATTTCTGTGGTTTATGAAATTCATACCTAACACTGTTTTGTCAGACTATCAGGAGAGCATTGGTGCTGCAATTCACACTGAGGTAGTATCCCTTTATGGCAAACTTTGCCATACTATTTGTTCACATGCTCTGTCAATACATTAATATGTATATGAATATACATGAATATACATGGATACATGTCCATACAGGGAATCTATGAACTATACTTGTATGCACTTCTAGTTCATTCTAGTTCTATTTTACTTTCACATCAAGTTGTACTACGGGTCTTAGTTGATACAAATCCTGTTTGTATAAATCAACAGTTCCTCATAATACATGCATCAATCTCAAACAGCATTTAAGCACATATGTTGGCTGAATCCTGAAGGAAGCATTTCTGCTGGCTTCATTGAGCCTGGAATTTATCTTGTGTGTATGGGACATCAGTGAAAAACAGCCCAGGTAGACAAAAGAAGCTGGACAGAATCCCATGTTTGGTAGAGAGGAATGTTTGGATATAAGGATTAAGCATAGCCACTATTGTCTCCAGTTGCTTTCTAAAAAAAATGTTTTCAAGCTAATCCATTTTTATTACAGTTGTATTCTGTTGTCTGTTTGTAAAATCTGAAGGATTTCTTTAGCCAGGTTTAACCTCTAAAGTTACTTACAGGATAAATTGAAATCCGTATCAGGTCATGTGGAGCCCATGTACATCTTGGCTCCTGACATTACCTAATGCTAATGTTGGTGATAAATCACTGCTATCCATATTAGAGACTCGTGGTCTTACCTTAATCATGCTAAAATGGTAGGCAAATACAAGCATGGCCTCTCATCCTCCATACAGAAGTCTGAGCCCTTACAGAATAAATGTGAACCACAGAAACAGAGATATTTCCTTTTCAATTGATGTTATAACATCTTTACCCTTTTCATGGTATGTTACTTCCACTGATGTGCTGAGACTGCCAGAAAAAAACCTCAGATTGAACCCAGTTATTTAAAATTATTCACATAGATGGTTTGCCTGGCAAACAGAGGCAGCTAATTAAAGCAGTGTTAGTCAGCACCATTAAAATGACAGATTAAGCTTTGGGAACAGTTCTGGTTAGAAAGCAAGGTATAGCAATAGAGCTTTGAACAATGCAGTATATTTGCAGTTAATTAATCTGATTCTAGCCTGTGTTTTCTAACACACAGAGTAATGTACGCTGGTATCAGTATTAAAAAGCTCAAACATGGCACTTAATAAAATAATCCACAGTGACTCTAATTTCACATTCTGCAGGAAAGTATGATACCATGGGGGAGTCTGAACCCCTCTAATTAGCCATGATTTAAAAAACATTAGGAAAGAAACCAAGTCTGAGTTGAAGAAAGTTACACAACAGCAAAATTAGACAGACAGAAAAGCTGCACCAGACAGAAATTGTATTTGGACACAGAAAATAAACAAATCTACCTTGCAGCTCCAGGAAAGGATAAGTTATGCTCTCCAGTATGCCATCTCCAATATATGACTGTATATTTTTTTTTTTTTGCAATAACAAGTAATGTGGTCTTGATCTGAAAACTTCTTTAAGACCTGATTCTATGCAATAATGAAATATGTCCAGTCACTTAATGTGCAGTATAGGATTCAAACCATGGTCTTAGGTCCTAAAATTGAAACCGACTTTTCTTACAATTATTTAATCAAATAAGACTTCAACTGCCTGAAAGGAGGTTGTAGTGAGATAGGTGTCAGTCTCATCTCCCAAGTAACAAGTGACAGGATGAGAGGAAATAGCCTCAAGTTGTACCAGGGCAGGTTTACATTACATATGTTTAGAAGGTTTTGACAGGCAGGGTTGTGAAGCATTGGAACAGACTGCCCAGGGAAGTGGTGGCATCCTCATCCCTGGAATTGTTCAAAAAACATAAGGATATGGCACTTGAGGACATGGTTTAGTGGTGAACATGGTGATGGTACTAAGTTCACAGTCAGACTTGACAATCTTAATGGTTCTTTCCAACCTAAATGATCCTGTGATTCTCTGGTTCAATATAACCATAAAATTTTATCCCAAATTCCAGACAGGCAGATGTGCATGTGTTTTGGACTGCAAGTAATGATTTAGCTCTCACAGGCCCAACTCTGTGATTGATTAAAATAAACATAGATGAAAACAACTACCTAGTGCAACTCTCTCTGCCATCATTTTCCAAGCAATAAACGTTTCAACCTCCTCCTTCGTTATTTAGAAGCCACAGTTTAAGGGCATTTGGTGATTTCCTACAGAACTGATGTGGCATATGCCAAGGTAGATCTGCAGTAAAATTTACTGTCTTCATCCAGCACTCTGAAGAGTCATGGTGAGTCATTCAGGTATTGGTCTTTGCAAATGTCAGACTACAAGGCACACACTGCTTTTGGACAGGCATCCCACGTGGGCACAGCAATGGCCTGTAGAGGCTGTGAACAGGGCCTCATCTCCAGTCAAGGACCATCTGTGTTATCCTTTCATTTCTCCCTCCATTTTAATTTCTTTCCAGTCTTCTGCTCTTCCAGTTGCCCAAGGGCATGGAGATAACTAAAGGTTTGTCAGTCTTTCCTCCTGCAAGTACTGAAAACAATGCATTTCTGTGCCAAACACAGGTGTTGTCAGGGCTCTGTACTAGTAAGATTTTGGAAAGGTATCATTTGACACTCTTGTTTGCATTGAAATAATGGTCAATCCAGTGCTTTAGTTGTGGAAGTGCAAATACTAAGCATGTCAGGCAATGAAATATCAGGCAAGGAACCCTAACTAGCTGACTTCTGCTAGTCTCCTACAGAATGGACTTTGCTGACCCCATACACCTTCAAATATTGTAGTACATGTATGTTGCACTGACTGATTTGACATTTACCATTTAAAGTATTAGTATTTGTTGGACCAATGTAATTAATATATGCTTTTATGGAGATCTCAATTACAGTGTTTAATGCCAGTACATATCAGCAGGAAACTGCTTTTTCACTTTAGCTCACAGCTAAAAAATATACATCTGCAGTATGGTTTCACAAAAAAATATCTCCAGTTTTACTTGACAGGTAATGAAAGGGACTATAGGAAAACCTGAATTTTCAGGCCAGGTTTTGTTTATGTGGAAGCCCAAACCCACTGTTGAAATTTCAGCTGCGTTCTTAGAAATTTGCTGTGATTTGGATTCCAGAGAATGAACACTTCACTATTATTTCCACAGAGCCCTTGTTTGAAATGTTTTTTACCATGCTGAGATGCTAAATTCATGTGAATATACTACATAAATATGTAGTGCCAGGTTCACTGCCCAAGCAGCATCAAGTAACTTACATTTTATGGGTAAGATGTACTTCCTTTGCAGAGTTTATCAACTGCTAATAGCTAAACAATCTATGGAATGTTTTAGCATAAGGTATGTATAGCTTTATGTCTTTAAAAAACATTTAACCCATGCAGTGCAGAACTCAATATGATACTGAGTTGAAGCAGGAGATTTCAGAGTTGCATGGAGAGTGCCATATTGTACACTTTGTCATATGCACTGAATTCTGCAAAGTTCCTTCATCTGCACATCTGACATTGAAATGCATGTCAGAAAAAAATCAGCTTTTGGTTTGCTTTTGGCATCTGTCTTTGATGGCCATTTTGAAAACAATGGCAACAATGAATTGTGAAGGCTACTAGGAAAAAACACTTACTTAGTACAGAGCTCTCTTGGCAGTCCTACTGTCATCATTGCTGCTCCTTTACCAAAAGGTTTGTGCCTGTGGGTGGCAGGGAATCATCCATGCCCTGTGGCACAACTTGCTAATCTGTAATTAAGTTCTTTCTGGGCTATAATACTAGAAATAATTTTTAAAAAGAACAATATCAGTACTCAGTACTAACGAAGGGGAAGCCCTGTTAGAGCAGTGCTATTGATAGTGGGATTCTGTGTGTATGCAGCACCTAATGCCTTTTACATTAAAGTGTGAAAGAGCCACATGTAACAAGTAGGCACATGGCCATGCTCCTCTGCCCTAATACCAATTGCTACAGAGCAAGGGAAAACACTGTGGACTGAGACAGGCCATTAGTGCTGGCATTGCAGTTGGTCATCAGCATCCTGGGATTCACTGGGATGGTCAAATCAAAGTGCCATTTACCCAAGTTCAGCATGACAGTATCATATCACTTGTACTTTGCAGTATGACAAAACTTGCCCTTCCATAACAAAGAGAAATGAGAGAGAAGGGAAGTTTTTCTTCCCCTGCTTTTATGACATTGTGAATTATTGAGAACATTGGCATGAAATGTTCCTTTCCCCTTGCTTCCAGAAGACTCCCTTTTCTCAGTAAGCAGCAAAATCACTGGGAAATCCTGTGAATACAATGGCACCACCTACCACCATGGAGAAATGTTTGTGGCTGAGGGACTTTTCCAAAATAGGCAAGCAAACCAGTGTGCCCAGTGCAGCTGCTCAGTAAGTAATATGATTTGACAGATCCCTGCTCTGTCTATGCTCCAATTCTCCTTTCTAGAAGATGTGATACTGAAATACAAGCAGTACACAGCAAAGGCTGGGAATTGAGAATTAATGCTGAAACTCATGAGAGTGCTCAGAGCTAGTGTGCAAAATAAATGCCAGACCTCTTAAACACAGTGCATACCCTGCATCTGCTCTAATTGAGCTTACAGGGCAGAGGCACCAGGTAAAATATTGCAGCTTGGCATATACAGAATATTTGACTTCAACCTAACTGGAAAATACAGCACTAAATGAATGACTGATTTCATTTAGACTGAGCTGATAAGTAAAGAGCCCCAAGGTTGAAAGGGGGCAACTCTGAACTGGCACTAGGCCACATTCCTGAGATGTCACAATTCAAATCCAGTATATTTGAGCAGTTACCCAGTGACTCTTCAGAGTCTGAACCAAAATATCCCTCTCAATCCAGTCAGCTCTTCAGTATCAACTATTGGCAGCTCTCTACTTCCTCTCATAAAGTAATCCTCATACTCTTCTTCATGAACTAAGAATTTCATAGGCCAGATACTGAACAGACTGCTCTCATCTAATGTTCTGCTTTTGCATAGAGTGGCATTTATGTAAACTCAGATTTAAGCTTGTCTGTGAGGTTCTTGACCTCTGGTGCTCTAAGGCACCAGCTCTGGAGCTCTTGGCTCCTACTTCGTCAGGTTATCTTCTAAATAAGCAAAACAGCTAATAGTTAAAAAGGTTATTTATTATAAAACACCTCTGATTACAAAGCACATCAGTCTCAAAAGCACGCAGACAAACAATGGCAAAAGCAGTAGCAAAGCAAAAGCAAATGGCTAAAAGCCAATTGGCTAAAAGCCAAATACCTAAAAGCACCAACTCTTCCCAATACAAACTCTTGTATAGAATTTTTCCAACAAGCTAACACACAAATTTGGACCACCACTCCTTAACCTATTAGAATTCTAGTTTCTTAACATGCTAGGTTATGTATAAGGCTACGCATATCACGTATCTTGTTCTATCTGAAAAATGTACACAATATTCTTACTATAGCTCTATTATGTCTAAGCAGTGTCTACAACTATGGTCCTGGAGCCTCTTGCTGAAAATATCAGTATGTTTTCAACCTTCACTAGAACTCTCACTTCTATTCTGGCATTTGAAACCTTTCACTTACTAAAAGCACTAGAGCTCCTACTAAAACTTACTAACTTCTACTTAAATGTCTACTTTATGTGTGAGTGGCTTAATATACTTCAACCCATCCAAATGCTTTAATTCAATCCCTGCACTCTGATTTCTTTCTGAAGAATTCAGAGAGACTCCTGACCCACTGACTCCAACACATGTCCATAAAAAAATGAATATGCAGTGCCAGACAACCAACGATTCCTTCTAATTTCTCTTTTGTGTTTTACTGGCAGGAAGGAAATGTGTACTGTGGATTGAAGACTTGTCCCAAATTAACTTGCTCTTTCCCAGTTTCTGTTCCAGAGTCCTGCTGTCCAGTTTGCAGAGGTACGTTCAAGCCCAGTCACAGAAGGACAGGCTCTGAATTTACTCCTTCCCCTTTCAGAGCCTTGTCTGTACACCAGCACTGTCACTCAGGACCCTGTCTGCAAGTTTCCAATGTAATTACAATCCAATGCATGTTGGGAAATAACCCTGCTTGTACCAGCAAGGTAACATTGCTACCTTTGTTTTCCTAAATTGAAACAAGGTGCGAATGATCTGGTGATAAAGTTGCAACTCCCTAATGGGGAAAATCAAGGCTTCAAATGGTGTATGGACATTGCTGCCATTAGTCTGGGTGGAGAAGCTTTGTAATAAAAGATGAGCTTCTACCTGAAAAGTTACCAGACCTACTCAAGTTGTGCAAGACACAAGAGTTTCAGTTCAGAGGCAAGGGCAATTACTCCAATTTAAATCAGGTGTCAGACAATGGTCAGGCGACTTCAGTATTTTGCTAGCAATTGTATTTTCGATCTTCTAAACACAGGACACTTGATTATAGGGGCCTTCCCGGCCTCTCTGAATATCTAAACCTAACTGTCTATCTAAAATCCCAAAATGTCTGAGAATTTCTAAATTTATTTTATCTCACTAGTAATATTATGGCACTTGAATACCATTTCCAGGATATCTAAGTATCTATGGCCTGTTCTTAAAGATGCAGATAAGCACCTAAAGGTACCTGTGCTTCTCAGAAGTGCCACTCATAATATCTGTGATGCTGGGATGCTTTGAAAAACTCTCCTACTTGCACCTTTGTGCTGCCCTATTCTTTTGATATTCTGCTCGTTTGAACTCAGTACTATTGGATGGTAAAAATAAGTATTATCTAGTTGGTTGTATAATTTTCCGTATGTGTAAGAGTTGCATAACACCAACCAGCACAACAGCCCCTGACCTGAGGAGTTGACTGAGTGCACAAACTGAGCAGTGAATGGCTGAACCAGCAGGAAGGTACTTGGGAGTGCATCAGTGCTAATAAAGAGATGCAGGGATGCAGAGAGAGCCCTGCACACTTTGAAGGAATGAGGTCCTGCACTGGAGCTGTGTAGTCCTGTCAGTGCAGCAGGCTGACAAAGCTGCTTACTCCAGGGACCAGGCAATGGTAATTAACTTATGTATGGCACCATGGAGGACCTGAGCTGATCTCTCAGAAGGGCAGTGCTCTGTGCTGCATGGACATGTCACCTCAGACAGAACAAGGATGAGGATCTCTCTGCAGTGCTTCTTTGCATAGAGATCATTCCTCATTCTTTGCTGCTTTGCCATATTACTCTACAGTATCTTTACAAATCTTGAAAGTTTTTACCAGACAAGAAATACAGTGGTATACTGTTTAAAATGTACCATATTGACAGTTAATTAAAGTAAATTCTTATTAATTGTCTGATGTCAATTGCCAGGCAGTTATTTGGGCTGTATCTGAAACCAGCCTTTTCCAGTTACAAAAATCAGTCTGATTTTCAAAGTACAAAGCTATGCAGTAAACCAGCCTTACACTGGAGAAATCAATCACTTCAGACACAGTCACTAATGAGAAACTGGTTCATTAGGATTTCCATATGAGAGGTGAGATTACATCAGATTTTGCACTAGATCCAGGGCTTTTTTAATGTATTCTGCTCTTATTTAAAAATGTTAAAATGATCATTTATTTCATAATCTACCTTGTCCTTTTCAATATGGCAGAATCTCTTTTATCTCTCCTCTGTGTTTTCTGTGAAATGCAAGCCTAAAAAAATACTTGCAAAGAACTAGCACAGCTCGTGGGGAGGAAACTGTGAGTTCAGTTTCTCCTCCCTGCATGGCCAAGTATATTACTATCAAAATTTGCTGATTTTCATATTTATTCCTCTGCTACTCACTAGACCCTAATACAGCTGTAAAGCCAAGTGAGACTTTTCCCCTCTGTATCTCCCAAGGTGTTGCACTGTTAATACTCTAATGGATACTGTTCTGCTTTGTGTACAGGAGATGGAGAATTATCTTGGGAACATTCTGATGGAGATATATTTCGACAGCCAGCCAACAGGGAAGCTGTAAGTGGGACCTACAGTTTAAAAACATACTTTCTTGCTGTGCAATGCATGCCAGTATGTTGGGGGAAAAGAGAAAAGGATAATAATGGGTCCGAATATCTACTGCCTTATTCTAGACTCTGTGAATCTAGCCCAAAATAGGTTTCTTTCAGTCAACGTGTATTCATGACAAATATTGAATTAAAGCAGGAGCTCCTGAAATCTTTGGAGTTGGTTTTTTCTGTATATGCTCTATAAGACTAAAATTTGACAGCATTGGTTTGCTATGCAAGAATTGCTTTTAAATAGTAATTGCAAAATACTTGCTTCCCAGTTCACATACACACCTAGATATTTACTACAGGGTTTCACTGTCTTTGGTGGTATAAGTATCCATTAACAACTTACTGCTCCAGATACTATTTTTGTAAGAGCATTTGGAGAGAATCTGAAGGGTTTTTAAGTATTAGGTGCCCTACTAAAATACATGAACCAGCAGATCTTTGGATGAGTGGGAAGAATCATGTCTATAAAATAAAGGCTTGTAATAGGAAACCTTGAGGTTCATGAGCATTTTGGAAAATTAGTCTCTGAAAAGAAGCAGTGTTTTTGCTCTAGAAAACATGCTATATTTCAGTACTTGTTCCCTACTCATGCCCCTTGTTCATTGGAATGAGATGTGCTCTCCTGCTCCCTTTCTGTCTCCAAACAGAGACACTCATACCATCGCTCCCATTACGACCTGTCACCCAGCTCTGCCAGGCAGGTAGTCAACATTCCACGATTTCCCAGTGCCAGGAGTAACCGTGGAGTCCTACCAGATCCCCAGCAGGCTTCGGGAACAATAGTACAAATTGTCATCAACAACAAGCATAAGCATGGACGAGGTAAAGACAAGCACTTTTAACAGTATCACTCTGGGTCAGGAATCAGTCACCTAGAGCTCAAAAAGACATCTCAAAATATGCAGCAGAATCTTGAAAATTTGCACTGCTATTGAGAAATCTAATGCAAATCAGGGAGGCAAAAGCAGTAAGCTATTGAGAATATTAAATTTCTTCTTGTCTGAGATGAATTCTGCCTACACATGTAGTACAACAATGTATTTCACTCTGCAAAAGCAGTGTTGCTCTCTGATTTACTTTGTGGGATTATGCCCTGTAGTTCTGAGAGCTCAAGTGAGTGCTTTGTGCCACAAAGGACACCACAATGCCTTTAGATTCACTAACTTGTTCACACAGTGTTTGTCCTGGAGGAGATTGTGTTTATTTTCTTTACACTCTTTGCTATTTTGTAACTTTTATAGCTGCAAACAGCACATATTTCAACTGCCCTGCAAATCTCAGACTACAAAGCTTTGCCACAGTATCAGGAGGTTTTCTCCCTCTGAGACTTAGCAAATTATTCTCATGAAAGACAGTCTCATGTCTTCCCCCACCTTAAACAAATTTCCTGAGGCAGTGGGATACAAGGGATGATCTTCCTCCCCCATGACTAACACAAGAGGCAGAGTAGGCAGGTACTGGATCCCTGAACTATAGAGAGGCAAATTTAACCAATGGAATGAATCTCACTCTGTGAATCCTTTAGTGCCTTCTGCTAATAGAATATAGGACATGCTACATTTTGGGGACAGCAGAATTTTAAGCTCATCTGGCAAACCATATTCAAGTCATATTCCTCATGTGCTACAAGAAGGACAAAAGTAAAGGGAAAATACCAGTTCACAAGTTAGTGGGACAGCAGGTTTTGTACAGTAAAAAGGGTGCAATGCTCAGTTCCCACAGGGCATGTACCACAGTGAACAGAGGTCTGCAGGAACAGCCTAGGAAGCTATAAACAAAATAGCTGTAAAAACACATGCTCAGAAGAGCATTTATCCAGAAATACCAGTCAGCATACACTTGGAAACTACCTACAAAGAGTTAAAATCCCTTGTATTAGGGCCAACTAATCTTTTAAGGTATTAACTAACAGAAGGAATGTTGGCTATAAGATCTTTATTATCCACCTGAACAAGCATGAAAAAGCTTTCAGATCATGCCAGTGTTTTATGGTGAATCTAGGAGCAGGAATCTCCACACAGTGCAATGTCTATGACATGAAATTCACACATGAAGACATCATCAAAGCAGTTTCTAACTGACTTGTTTCAGCAAATAAAGGGCATACAGATGAACAGCATATTTCTGGATGCAGTAGAACTTCAGACATTGACTGCCTGGAGAGTGTCTGAGAGATCCCTGTGATAGAAACAGGAATGCTGACCATGTGTTTTCTTTTGTTCCTGTGCAATTAACAAGTGTTTTATTAATTAATGCACGTCCCTCGAGACACATTCAACAAGTTAAACACACAACAGCTCTCTTAACATGCAAATACTGTGCAGTTGTGTGGATACAGATTTATCATTCTGAGCATGAAGAGCACTGAAAACAGGGTAATAAAAGTTATTTGCCAGTATTTGGCTTCTACTGGAGGTTTCATCTGCTATCTCAGAGTATTTATTTAATTGTTCTGTGTCAAATAACCCTTAAAAGACAGAGAGTATATATCCATACATTGTCATGTATTATCCCTTCCCCTGTCAGGGAGAACTCAGGAAGTATTTATGTCCATAAAGGGTCTGGAGAACTGTGAAAGGGGGAAAATAAGTCCATGTAAGCATACAAATTAGCAATAATATGCTATTTAAGCATGTATGAAGCTGCTGAGCAGCTGAGTACTTACCAGTTTTTTCATTTATAGTTTTTTTCCCCCATGTTCTAGGTATACAGATAAAACTTATATTTTGTTTGAGAAACAAAACTGTTTCCTACCTACCTCTAAAAACCCCCATTTCTTTAAAAAGAGTTTAAAAGTAACAAATTATAAACCAAATGATAGTATAAGCTCATGAAAGATATTGCAAAAAATACTCCCCATAAATCTCAGTAACTCACTAAAGTATAAACCACTTGGTTACATCTGTTACGAGTTAGATATAAATTTCAGATTACAGATAAAAATTAAATTGCTTTTGAAAGTTACACGCAAAATAGGAAAATATTTTACAAATTAAAAAGTTTATAAAAATGATGGCATATTAGAAAAATTGGAAATATTTACAACATATCCCAGCTTCACTTTTGTTGCTCTTGCAAATCAGGCAGTGCCCTTTCTTTCACCTTGTTAGGATTAGTTTGCATTTTTCTTTGTGTTTATAAAATATTTGAAAAGAAAGAAGTAGGATTTATAGGACAAATGGAAACATGGTGTAAAGTGATTTAATTCCCATCAACTGCTGGGTGACCCAAAGTGGCTTCTATCAGGCATGGATTTTTCCACTCTCTTTATGTCAGCTGTATTTCTCTGACTCCCAGGGGCTCTGATGAATAAATATTCTGAAGTTCTTAAAAGCTTTTGGAATGAAATTTCAGTCCCATATGCATCTTTTCATGTTTTCTTGTGATTCCAAAAGCTAAATGAATTTATATACCTATCAGCATATATATTTCCAAAACCAAATTAAACTTCATTTTGCAAGTATTCTGTGTTTTTTTCTGTGTGCTTCATAGCAGAACTCTCATGTATAAGCAATAAAAGGCCCAGGTATCACTAATCCATCCAGTTGATGGAATTACTCTCACTGCAAAGGCCATGTTCAGCAAATGGCTGGAGCTGTGCTGATGACTCTCATCTGCAAATTTGATTAAAATGCAGCCAAAGCCACTCTAGCAGGCTGTGTCCTGTGTGTGGAATGAGAATACAAGGGGAAGGGAGTAGGTTTTCTAAGTTGGTTAATGCAGAACTGAAATGCATGAACTGGGGAGAGCTAGTCAGACACTTGACTCAGATGCCTTCATTGTTTTCCACAAATTATAATGGACATCAGCATCAGCAGGGTTGGCATCAAGGAAAAACTGCTGAGGAAAGGGTGACTACAGGCTCAGACTTACTTTAAGTAAAGGAACTACAAGTTAAAATTAAGCAGAGTTAAATTTAAAGCAGAGAAATGGGCCTGAGATGCTAACAGATGATTTATGGAGACACTACTTTAAACAAATGTGCATTAATCAAATGAATATTTATAGATAGGTAGCCAGTGAACACACATTTTCCAGTTGTACCTTTTCTTCTTTTTCTTTTCCTCTGCAGTTTGTGTTTCAAATGGCAAAACATACTCACATGGTGAATCCTGGCATCCCAATCTCCGGGCCTTTGGAATTGTGGAGTGTGTGTTGTGCACCTGCAACATCACCAAGCAAGAATGTAAGAAAATTCACTGTCCAGAACAATATCCCTGCAAATACCCTCAGAAAGTAGAAGGAAAATGCTGTAAAGTCTGTCCAGGTAAAACAAAGTTGATTGCAGACCACCTTTTTGCTGTGCATGTTAAAGGGCTTGGCTCAAGCCTCCTGATCACAAGCTCTGATGTGAACAGCAGCAGCTGTGCCATGTTCCAGTATGTGTGTACAGAGACCTTGATGCCTGGCCACCTCTCCTCTTGCTGCTGCACCTCACAGGAGACATGCTGCTGGTACATGAGCAGGCACTGCCTTTCTCTCTGCTATTAACACGACTTCCTGATGCTCATTTCAAAAGAGAGTACTACAGAAATGTATACAGAAAGTTCATTTCTGCCAAAAGACTCCCATCATTCCCCTACCACAGTGCCTACAGAATCTTCAAATAATTTTCTAGCTTGTAAAATCCACATGGGCATCACATGATGTCTGCTTTTTAAAATATACCAGAAGGATTCAAAACTCTGATTGGTGTCAAAATTACATAACTTAATCCTTAGAATAAATTCTGACTTAGCAAGATTTAGCATTGTGTCTATGCTGCACTAATGATAAAACTTACATAGACATTACTAAAATAAATGCTTACAGGTAGTGAAGAATCTCCTAAAAGGATTCAGTGGTTTGCCAAATGAAAAGCCATGTTTCATGTATTATGAAACTTAAAGGACTGTCCAGTTCCCTTATGTACCCATTTGTGTGATTGTTTGGTGATGCACTGGGCAAGAATGCTCTGAGGAAATCAGTTGCTCAGACATGTAAAGAAACATGCACACTTCCCATCTTCTTCTGCTAGTCTTGCTTACTGGGAAAAAGCCACGATGCAGTGGCAGTAGGCAGGCAGGAAGTGTGTATCTAGGTCTTTGAGATACTTGTGAAGCAGAGATCCACAGCTTTTTGTTAATTGGAAGAACAGCCAACAAAGCCTGGCTAGCAGGCTTCAATAGAAAAATAATGGCAAAGAGAAGGTTACTGCCTTGTTTATTGAGATCCTATGTGCCCATTTTAAAGAAAGCTGAACCTTTTCCTGCAGTCTGTCTTGTGTATCTGGAGATGTAGTAGTTATTAGGTGTTTCCACAAACAGTAGTCTGAGTCTCTGAATTGCATAATCTGCCCTACACTCCTGCCCAACTTCTAGTTGCAAACAGAATAACTACACTTTCTACTTTCTACTTCTGCTCTGCAAGAGATAATGTGCACTGTGTCTGGCTCAGGCTTGCACTGAGCCACATGTCTGCTGCCTAGAAAAATACAAACCTTACAGATTATTTTCCTCAGCTAAACATTAATTAGGGTCTCTTCACTCTAACCAACTACCAGTTTTCATTTAGTTCTTCTATTACCCCGAGATTTCTAACATAATTTCAAATATGCTTGAAACATAGGCAACAGGTTCAAAACTTGTGAGGAGTCTCCCAGATCACATTGTTGTACACAGCTCATTTCCTTAGGAAACTGGATTGCAAGTATAAATACTGTCTTGCCACCATGGACAGGCTACCATAACCTGGAAGAACACTGTTAAGTGTTTGTGTTAACAGCTGGAGATGGATTTGGGTGGCCATACAAATGAACATGCTACTTTCAAACTAACCCTTCTTGACTATTGATGCCAAGAAAATTCTGGAAGACGTAATTAGAGCTGCAGTATGTTTTCTGTCCTTTTTGTTTTTTAAATAGAAGATGTGCCAAGTCAAACCTTTGACAACAAAGATTACGCCTGTGGGAAAGAGACATTTCCTGTCTATGAATCCATTTTCACAGAGGAAGGAGAAACTATTAGGAAAATTGCAATAGAGATTGAAAAGCCACCTCAAATAGAAATACATGTGTGGACAATTAGAAAAGGTGAGTTGAGCAGGTTCTTTCTTTAAACAGTGTATCATCTTCCATTAAAATCCCAGGACAGTGTACAGATCCAAGCATTTTGATTCTTTTGGCTCTTTAGAATATCACTGTTACTGCCACTGCCAACATACATGAATTTTTCTGTACAAAACTCATTTGAAACACACGAGGCTGTAGTTCTGCTGACTTCTACCCTTCATTAGGAGTGAAAACACAATGAGAAACAATTTTTCAGTATTACTCTGTGTAATTTATTGGAGATAAATGGGGAGTAGGGTTTGAACCACAAGATGGACCAAAAAGCTTTCCATTGAAATCGGTCTGTCCTGTCTGCCATAGTGATGATACACCCATGATGGTACATATAGGATATGGGCAAAATATGTGTTAAGGATTGAAACAATATCTTTTACTAGGCTAAGGGTAAAATTAGAACAAAATAGAGAAGCATTCAGAAGCCCAAGCACTGCTGCAGATAATGAACTTTCAGTCCAGTAAAAATCTCCAGCCTCATAAAAGTAGTCTCTATCTACTTTACACAAAAAGCGTACGATCCTTATAGGAAACCCTCACATAGTGCACCCTTTTGCAAGGAAATGATACATCTCTAGATGCTTTAAAGGAGAAAGCCAAGTCCAAAGTGTGAGCAGAAAAGAAATCACAGAGCATTGGGTGGTTCACAACTACCCTGTGTGTTTAAAAAGCCACAAAGCCTAATAATGATTTGACAGTCGTTGCCTGCTGACTCAAAATGCTGACTGCAAAATTATGCTATTTTTCTCCAAGGTAGTGTGACTTTTGGCTTCTGTTGTAATCTTACATTTGCTTATAATAAGGAAGGATTCAGCCAATTTGGAAAAGAATCAGCTAATTCTGACATCACTCACAAACTTGCTGGAATCCCAGTTTCACAGGAGGATTTACAGGGGAATGGCAAAAAAACCAGAGGCATGGAAAAACAGAATTTTAAAAAGAGTAGACTGAAAATTTTGCAAAAAGGCAGGACAGCACTCCAGGTTTAGAACAATGGGCACATTTCAAATAACATGCACTTCTCATTTCTTTGCTGAAGGGATTTTGCATCACCTCTATATTGAAAAATTGTCCAAGAGAGAATTTGAAGGACTTCCTTACTTCAAGTTGATAACAAGGACAACACTTAGTAAGTAAAATTCTGACTTATTGAAGTCTCTACTCTCCATATAATCATAGCCATGAAAAACATTCTCTGTTACTCATCCCAGTCAAATGGATCTACTGAATTTTTCTCTAGTATATGATCACAATATTACTTAAGTCTAAACTTAGACTTAAGTAATCAAAATACAGCAAGTTAAAATATAGATATATGTAACAGTAGTTCCTGTACATGCTTAGTCTTCTGTGTTTTGATAAAGTACAATATAGAATCTTCTCTGCCCATGCTAGCATAAATCTGAAATATGACTAATGTCAGTACAGGTGCAGAATTTGGATTTATTTATGTAACATGTCAAGTTACCACAGTGTTTTAGAAAGTAATATAGGATTGAAAAAAGTCAGATATTTTTAAAGGAGTTCTACATACACTTATTTTGTATTTGAAAGATTACTTTCCTATATTCTTAACAATATCTTCATTATTAAAACATGTTTTATGAAAGGACATGTACTTCTTTTATCACTGTTGATTCAATTTGGTTTTTATATTTCATCCGGTTTGGATTGTGACAGTAGTTAGCAATTACTAATTCAGCTAATTTGCTCACTGAATTAAGATCTATTTCTAATCCCTAGTTCTTTTGCATTACAACTGGTAATTTTTTTCTATATTTTTTTTCTAGTTAAAAAGGTTTTTTTCCTGAAATAATATGTTCTGAATTGTTACAGACCTATTGAGATACAGATTGTTTTCATATATGTTTTCATTCCCTATTTTTTTGCTGTCAGCCTTCCATAAGCTTGTCATTGTTATCTGTAATGTAGTAGTCTAGTTACTAGGACAGCTTGCATTTCTATTAATAATATCATAAATGTGTAGAAATACTAATTTCCATCACACTTTGTATTATGCACAGGTAGGAGGAGTTCATTATGTACATGAAAATTTAGCTGTGTTGCTTACCAGCTTTTAAATACTTTGGTTTACCAGGGTGTCCAGTGTCATAAAATGGTTGAGTAAATATAGCCAACTTACAGGACTTATTAATTTAAAAAAATAGTAATATTCTGATCCATATTTATTTTCTTAACAAAGTTGTTTTGCCTGGAATATGTTACATGGTTGTAAGATTCTTTGAATATTTTCCATGGGAGGACTGGACATTCCCTCTTTGACGATTGTGAATCAGTTGGTTTGCAGAGTGCTTGTAAATGTCTTCAAAGTCCCTGTGCCCTTTTCTAAGTCAATATCTGTCTCTTGTGTTTTTGTTTTCAGGCCAGTGGAAAATATTTAGTGAGGGAGAAGCTCAGATCAACCGAATGTGTGGAAGCAGAGTGTGCAGGACTGAGCTCGAGGATTTGGTAAAGGTTTTGTACCTTGAAAAGTCTGAAAAGGGTCACTGTTAAGGGAGACAGCAATGGAGGGAAAAAACACAAGAAAACTTAGGAAAACTTGGATCTGCAGCTGGACTGCAGGCTTATTTTGCTTGAGTCAACAGTTGCCCTAAACCCCAAAACTATAATGCAGTAATTATTTACAACATGCACAGCAAATTTGCTGCTTTATGTGTAGTGGTCTGTGTCAACCATTCAAATATCTCCTCCAAGAGTAGAAGGCTCTGTATTACTGGTGGGTTAAGGAGAAAGAAAGACTGCTTTCCCAGAGTTGCATCTCTTTACAAGTTAAAAAGAGAAAACATAATATTTTTACAATTATTATTTGGCAAGATATTCAAACTAATGAAAAGGACACCTAATAAATGTACAGGAGCTATGGAGAGCATTCTGTCCTTTCCTGAATTTATACCATTTCTGGTGTTGAAGTGACTCATGGATTTCTTGTAGAGGTGGAGGAAAAATATGAGTGATACAATACTCATATTGGAGGCATAAAAACCAGATATAAACTGACAGACTCCTTAGCAGCCTGCCTTTGGGATGATGTCTTCTAGCTGAGCAAACAAAGTCCCTAAACTGAACAGCAGGTGTTAGTGGCAGTCACTGTATTTTTGTAGCAATTGGAACAAATGTTCCCTTTTAAGTGGTTTTCACTGTTTCCTCCACTGCTCTAAAAGTGTTAGTTTCCTATCATAATTCTAACAACTTCATTCTTCTGGGCCCTATTTACACATGCTCTTGGCTGGTAAACCACCTTCTAAAGTGACATGGCAGAAGGTAGTGAAGTACTTGCAGTATTTTCAAACTAAAGCACTAAAACTCATGATTTATTAATAATTAATAATGCCTTAAAGGTTGTGAAAAAACTTAATTTATTCTGATTTGTTACAAACATAATCTGGATATATCTGAGGGTGACTTCTCAATTCTCATGTTTTGAGGACAGCTCTCTCTCCCTTGACAAACACCAAACAGTATAGGCTTGTAGAGCACAACAAGCAACTGCTTTTTCTTTGGGAAGAAACTCAAATCTGAGACATTCTGTTAAATTTAGTATAGCATGTCTACAGTCTGTTTAAGAGAGGTGACTTTCATCTCCAGATTTTAAACAATTTGAAAACTTTGAACAATTTGAAAATTTTTCACCAAAATCCTGCACTGCCCCATGGCTGCAAGGTTGAATCAAGTCCCAGGATGAAAGTGACTTTGGCTGCTTTTGCTCCTATTTTCTACTCCACAAGCAGACAGAAATAGTGCTGTTGAAACACATGCTAGGAAACAAAGCTTTATAGAAATGGCCTGAGCCAGGGGCTGGTGCTTCACAGGGAGTGAAATCAACAGCGACAGCAAGGATTTGGAGGTTTGTCATTCCTCCAGTGACAGCACTCAAGGGTGTCCACATTCCTAAAGGGATGAAGTTGTGGGAGACTTTCTGAACACCAGCACTGATACTGAACACCAAAAGCCAATTCAGGCAGAGCTTCACCATCCTAAGGGGATCCTTGGCTAGGGCAGCAGACCCTGGCAGTCTCCATCAGCAGTGCAGGCCACAGGAGAAGTTTCCTCCATGGCACCCAGCCCCTGGCCATGCTGCCTGAGCCTCAGGAGGAGCTGGGTGCTGGGCTTCTCAGCAAAGAGGAGCAAGTGAGACGTGAAGGTGAAGGAAAGGCTGAAAGGAATTAGGAGAAAACATACAGGGTGATCTCAGGACCACCCTGCTGTCCCTAGGCCTGGACAGAGAGAAGATAAGATTTGGGCATGCAGACTATTTGGAAGTGCAGCAATTTGAAATGCAGGAACACCTGGCTAAGGGAAATCCTCCCCCACTGTTCATTTAAAGGAGAATTAAGTGAGCTGTGCTGCCACCTTTCCAGGGGACTGTAGCTTCCATAAGTATTGTCCTGGTGTTTGTTGGAAAGGGGTGAGCATATCTAAACAAAGGCCCTAAGACCTCACTGCACTAGAGCTGCAGTATAATTGTAGAAGAAGCAGTTTGGCATAAGAAGCACTGATTGCACGTGGCATCTACTGGGTTGAAATGTGCTGCAGGACTGTAAAATTTTATTATAAATCTTTAGGAAGAGGTTCTGAGGAACTGTAGTGTTCTGGTGAGAAGACCAGCCATTGATTTCTCACCTAACAGGCATGGTCTGTTTGTAGCAGTAGCTGGTGGAAAAAGACTAAGTGGAACGTGTATGATATTTGTAATTTTTTTTTTTTTTTTTTATGAGGAAGGCAACCTGTTTTTTGGATTTGTGACAGGACTGGTGGAATCCAGACTGCGTATTTATTTTATAATAAACACTTCTTAAGAAAAGCAGAAAACAATCATAAGCATTATTTAGTAAAATGCAATGTTGCGTATTTCTGGTTTCTGGTCACTAAAGTCAACAAAATACACAGTGTCGTGTTTTGCATTCTCATCATGAGATGTATGTTTGTTACAGTACTTATTTATGGACTTGTTGTATCACTTTGGTCTGGTTTGATAAATAATTAAACTCAGAAGTTGATAATAAAATAAGATGGTTTGCATAGGGTGCTGTTTGTTCAAGATGCTTGGTTTCAGTTCCCCGTTTGCAGTGCTGCTGCTGCCACCTCAGAGAAAGCCTGAAGCCATGTGCCCAGCTGGGTGCAGTGCATCACTGCCTGCTGAGATATGGAAGAGTCAGACTAGAAAATACCCAATTTAATTCAGCTTTCACCTACCCAGCAAGATTAATTTTGAAAATCAAAGCATTGACATCCGTATATAGAAACTAACTTAAGAAGAAATCAAGCATTGCCAACTGAGAAAACAGTACAGGACTTAGTGCTTACTGAGCAATACATATTCTGAAGCTCAAAATAATTGGGAAATGTTGATGGAATCAATCTGTGCTGATGCCTAAAAATGAGATAGTTTTCAGAAACATAAGGAAAAAAATGTAACACACATGGGCAGCAGTGTAACTAAAATGGAGAATATCAGTCTTGGCAAAGATGAGTGCTCAAAGTAAATCACTTGAATCAGTAAGTACATTGTATTTGAAATCCATAATATCTCTGGAAATGTCTAATGAAATTGATTTCTGTTATTTCATCCCACTCTGTATATTCATTTTGGCCATCTTTTAATTTTAGCAACAAACTGCTTGGAGAATTCTTTCCATGGGAACAGACTAGGCACATGGGCCTGCTCTGCTCTCCTAACTATCAGGGGCATTCACCTTCCTATTAGCTAAAGACTGTTAAAGTCATTAACAGTCAGGGTTGCACAGCTGAATACAATCCCCATTGACTGGATTCTCTTGATTTCATAAGATCCAAATGCTTTTTAGCAGCATGCTAGATTTTATTTCTCACTTCTTTCCTATCCATTTCTCACGTAACAAGGATCATCTCTGCCTCCACATGACTCTGTAGGTCAGGAGGGGGTGGGTATGGAGATAAGAGTTCTATTCACTGCTCTGTCAGTCTAACACTCTCCTCTTCCTACACTCTTCATTTAGAAAAGGTCAAAGCATTTCACAATTCAGATGATGACTCCTTCAAAATAATTGATAGCACATGAAGCATTTGCGTAATGTTGGTGTGTTTTAGTGCCTATTGTGTTACCCATCTAAGATAAAAGCCAAGATTTTGGTGATTTATTGAGGGAGGGGTGAAAATTGACAAAGTTAATCCTTATTTCCATTTATTGCTTTTGTTTGAGGTTTAAAAAATGGTTTCATCTTTTGATCTGGGGTTTTGGACTGTTTTACTTTTTGGATAAAGTATGTCTGCTACATGAGTATGTGAGTATGAACCTACAACCCTCCCTTCTCACATAACACCAACCCAACCGTGAGCAAGAATGCAAAGCATCCAAAGTAAAAACAAATAATTGAACTTAACTCTGCAAAACAGTTTTTAATGTAGACACACTGGATGATAGTCCATTCAGTAAATGCAGTGAGTTTGATTACACTACTACTTAAAGTAAAATCTCCCACTCTGTCCTCAAGTGACCTCAGCTCAAGAAACAAAGACAGTACATCACACTAAGAGTAAAGTAGCTAAATACTGCAAATAGCACTCATAGCAAATTATAGCAAGTTATCTCTCCACCAAGATCAAATCTCTCTCCTTACATTTCCTCTTTCTCTCTACTTTGTTTCACACCATCACAAAATCAGCTATGTTAAGGCTACAATAAATTAAAACTGTATCATATTCCCACTGATTGAAACAGCAAAAATCTCAATCTGTTTTAAAAGGGGTCATACTGATACATACTGAACTGGCATTAAACCCACTGTAGTATGCACTAGAAATTCACATGTGCCAAAGGTACATTTTATACTTCTCACAGATTCCCAGTCACTTCATGTTCTCTAGACAGAACAGCTCCAGCCTGTTTCTCCCCATCTCAGTTCTCTCCTCTGCCAACAGCTAGGATGAGACAATGAATTTGAGTTCTAACTATAGAGGTATAAATAGAGGTATAAATACAAGTCTAGTGATGCTTAAGATGTATGAACTGGGGTATTTTTGTTCCACATCTCTAAAAGGAAAGAGCCAGACTTTGCAGTTAATACATCAAGCTTGACATTAACATGGCACTTACCTTCATTTCCTTTTCTAAAGTGCTGGGCAGCATGGCTGTCACAGCCTGTGGTGTCTCCTTAGACTTGAGATCACCTCAGGAGGACATAAAGGTGGTCTCAAATTCAGGTTTCTTCCTTTGGCCACCAAGGAGAGACTGGAGGAGGCTGTTCTCAGAGGTTTCAAGGCTGTTTATTGTTTTCTATCTTAAAAGTTCTTTGTCCACCTAACAGCGATCTGTTCAGCCAGACATCCAGGGCAGAGGCAGGTCTTATCTTTTATACTCATACTTTTATACTCTAAATCATAATATTTACAATTATTTTCCGGTACACTACAATTTTGTTGCACTGTACAGCTTTGTCCCCATCCAATCAAAGGATGCCAAGGTGGCAGTCCAACATGGATGGCATGAAGAAGAAGGAGGAAGAAGCATACCATGCCCCAAATCCTCCATCTTAGCTAAAACCCTCTAATATAAACATTCCTAAAAATCTATCTTTACTACATTCTAACAGTCTAATTTATACTCTACTTATTTTTGTGGCTTGTATTTCTTCCCTTAATGTTGGTAAATTTTTCCAGGGGCATAAATCCAGCCCCTGAGGCTTTGGGGTCCCATTCCAGAGTCTTTGAGAGCCTGGCCAGGGGGGTCTCAAGGCCTCCAGGGAAGCCAGAGGAATACCCTGGACTCCCACACATGGCCAGCTTTTATACTGTTAAATACACAGTTTGTGGCAGCTGCAGTTCAATAGAGACTGTAATAGTTTCTACTCAAACTTTTCTTTGAGTATTTAGGGTGGAATGGGAAGTGTTGTAGAAGCATCAAACAAGAAAAGTGAGCTCTTGAGCCAGCTTTTTCCTTAGTGAAATAAAAAGACATTGTGTAGGAGTATTTATAGTCATGGCTGCATAGCTATCCATAACCTAATAAATAACAGTCACCAACTAATCTTCACAAAGGTCTTCCTGGAAAAAAACTAAATGTGGTTATTTAGTTAACAAAAAAAAACAAAACATTTTTAGAGACATGTGTACTACTCCAAGTGATGATATGTCCCAGAAAGCTGAATTTTCATATCTGAGATCATGTTTCTATCAATTCTATATCAATATCAAATTCTATGCTATTAGAAAATATTTCCTTGCTTTGAGTGCATGTTATAAATCCACATAAGCTAAGTCTTACAAAATCTTTGGTTTTAGATCTAGCCAGGCAGTGGCATCCTTTCAAAAATTGTCCAATGACAACATTAGAAAACATTACAGGAAGTTTGCAATCAGAACTGATTATCCATTAAATTTAACTTCACCATTTATATTAATGCAAATCAGGTGCAAAATTACGCAACCAAATCCTACCAGTAGCCCTTCTCACTCACTTCACACTATGCAAATTACGATAACAAAGTCAATTTTTTTTTAAAAAGGGGAAAAAAAAAGTAATTTTGAGTTTCAGCAAATGTGTCAGAATTATAGAAATTAAACTTCTGCTGTTGTTTTGTTTGAAAGACTCAGTTTATAAATTATGGATTGTTTTCACTAACAAAACTTTTAAAAAGCAGGTTTTTTTATTAATTTGCCCTGCAGACTCCTGTTTGTTTGTTTGCAATCATAAGCAACTGAAATATTCTTATTGATAATAAGCCCATGGAAAGAACTTACACCAGATTTTCCCACCCTAATTTTTCTTCTTACTTCAAAGTCAGACATCTTTTGGAGACCTTTGCACTGATGAGTCCCTGCTGAAGAGACTGGGCTCTTTCTATGACATCACCATATAACAAGCTCCCAATGTCTTTATAGTCTGCATGTGGTGGGAATTATTTATCTCATTTAAATGATGTACATGATGAGATCACATCATGACATGAAGACAAAACTATCATAACCACTGTGTTCACAATGATTGCAGCTCATATTAATGCATTGAGTGTCTAGGAAATACATGTTTCAAGCAAGTAGTTCAGCAAACCCTAGAGAAACTCTTGGCAGCTGCAAAACTGCATTTGAATACTGAACATTGCAAACTGCAGGTCTTTTTCCTGGCCTCTCTACCAAGCAGTGCATTTCTTAAGAGACTCTTTTTTTTTTTTTGCTATGATTAAAATATTGAAAGGAGCTTCTGCTAGAACAGTACCTCTAGAATAAAGCTCCAGCAAAATATATCTGTGGAGACTTTTAAAGCCAAGAATTGACTAACAGGCAAATGGGGGTTCCAATTCTTAGATTACACAGCTCAAATATAGTAGAAACTCACTGCCTACCACTGTAGCCTTAAAATAATATTTCTCCATACATCTATATAATAGTCCCTGAAGGTGTTTGTGGAATTCAGTAGGAAAAGATAGATCAAGTAGGATTTCAAAGGAAATTATTTGATCAAATTCTGTGCAAATCAGTCTGTTTGCATATTAGAGAGACATCTGATCCAATAAAGGAATGAGCATTTCAATCTGGACAGAAGGCACAAAAAATTAGGAAAAATATGACATTGTCTGTTATAAGTGTAAGGAGAAAGACTTTTCTCATCTTCTCATTTTAAATTGCAGTTTTCAGAGACATTGCAAATCATTAATTGCTACTCCTGCTGAGCAACTTGTGAAATATTAATAGATTTCCAAACAGAGGTTCACAGGGGACTGCTTAGTCCAGAGGATTAGTAAAGACAGTAGTGCAGTTGTCACTTTGAATTCTACTTCAAGGCAGTGGGCTGAACCCAGCTGACTAGCTTTTATTTCCATCTCAGAAATCACTTTCAAAGACCTTGCTTGTAAAAAAAGATTGCTGTGGTCTAGTATCTGGAAAGTAGTCAAGGTGAACCCCAGCATCTCTTTTGGGGCTGCCTCCATCAGCCTTAAAGGCACTGCTACTGTTCTATAAAATGTTGCCTAACATATATTAACCAAAAAAAAAAAAACCCAGTGAGAAACTATAGACTGATTCCAAAATAGCCTGACTATTGTGTCACCTCTCTCAGCTTTCCTCTAGTCCCAGAGCCAGGGACACCTATTCCACTGTGAAAAAAATCTGGTAAAACAAGATTTTGTGACCCAAAAAACAGAAGATCCAAAATCTGCTTCCTAAGAACATCGATGACCTTGCTTGGAGAAACTGTAAAATTCCATTTCTGCTGCCTGGGAAATCACAAAGGATCCTGGCCCATTTCTACAAAAGCTATTGAAAAGTCAGTCTGGGCCTGCCAACAGCAAAACTGTTATTGTCAGTAAATGCCATCTGAGAGAGAATCCCAAGAGAAAGTTGGCTATTAGGCTTAGGATAGCTCAGAATGATGTCATGTCTGACAATAAGCTTTTGACTTAAAACAGGTAGTCCAGTAAGTTGAAAGTGCATTCAAATAAAATATTTTGTAGATCAAAGGATTTTTCTTTCTGACAGAATTTCAGGTGCCTCATAAACTCTTCAATTTGAAGATTTCACTGCTGCATGAGAGATGCCAGACTTGGGGAGGAAATGAGAAAATTTGACATAACCCCTTCAAAATGAACTTTAAAGTAAGTTAAAACAGATTTGGTGCTCTTTTTTTTTTCACCTTTAATTCTGCCTTGTAAGCTACCTACTTTGAATATGCTTAGATCTTTTTTCTCCATTATAAAATCTCATTAATTCCTCACTGGAAACACATCATCTTCTACTATCCTAAAAAAACTTATTTTTCCAAAATAATAAATAAAATAGGGCAAAACCAAGCTTAAGGTAGTTACAGAACTTCTTTATGAAGTAATTAGGTGCTGTCTGTGCCAATACTGTCTGTTTTGTCACAGCCTAACATTTTAATTATGTATATAGCTAAGGATTTGCTTGCATTGGCTGCATTATTCTGCATGATAATATGAACTAAGGGCCTCTGTTAAAGTAATCAACAAGAATTTTAGCTGGCTGAGTTTCCTTAAATGTTCCAGGAGCAATGAAAGATCTGATCATTAAGCATTTGCTGCCCCTGAGAGCTATTTTAAACCTGTTCCCTTCATATCACAGCTGACCTCAAATTATTTTTATCTGAAAGCCCTAGTAAGACAGAACAAAAGAATGTTTCTCATTTGGAGTGAGCTGTCTGTGTCATTTGTGTGATGTTCCCTAGCAGGAGATGTCTATCTTAATGAGCTTTTGGCCAGGAACAGCACTGCCATTTTCTACTTTCTGCCCAGTTCACAGGGCTCCTGGTGCAGGGCACACTGGATGTGTCACAATTGTAAATGAGCCCCAGAAGTGCACATGGCCCAAGGATTCCACAGCAACAATTAAGCAATAGTCTGTACTCTCAGGGATCTCTCCTGTTAGGTGACTGACCCCCCAGATAATTGACCCCAACAGGAACTGTGCAGAGAACCCACACTTGAAATTAAGGATGCAGAACAGAAATGAAGGTTCATTATCTTTCTCTGGAAGGGAGGTTAGCCCCAATGTGAGCTGGGTTTGAAAGGACCAAAGGGTTAAAGCTTTCACTTTTCGAAGGATTTATCATTAATTTCTCCTTTGCCCAACAGAAGCTGACTGTTTTGAAATACACCCTATTTTAGTGGGTCCCAGGAATCAGATAAGTGGTAAACAAGTAAACACTCTGAGTCTACCCACATGTATGGATAAAGACAGTCTAAGAATCCTAGAGAGTTGTACAGAATAAGGCACAATAATAATTATGACGTATCTTGGTTTAAAAGCTAAACACTCTGCAACTTATAAAAGCTTTCCATGTAAAATCTGGAAGCACAGAAGAAAACCAACAGTCAGTGTATTACAACAGCAGAGGATCTCTGTGGTACCCTGCAAGAGCTGAAGTCCAAGTACTTTCTGATCCTACTTTCCTCTGTAAGTCTCCACCATCACACTGCCCATCACACAGAACCTGCTCTCACAGAGGTGGCACACTACAGGTGCACCTGTCCATGTTACATCTGAAAGTTTCAGCTCACCTGCCCCACTGAGATCAGGGATGGGGTGAAGAAAACTGCAGGAGTCATCCAGTACCATGGTGGACATTCATGTAATTTTTATGTTGACTTTTTATTTAAACACTCATTTTTTCAATTAAACAGGAACCTTCTTATCAAAATAGACCAAAATGTTTGTGATAAATCTAACAAGAAAGACTTCAAGATATTCTAAAAACCTGTAAACTTATATGAGAGGCAAATTTTACTGGGGAGAATAGGGGGACTACTGTACTTGAAGGCAGCCCTGTGGAGTATACATTTAATCCATGTGATTTAGCAGAAGCTGTAGCACTACAGAATCCCCATGTCACCACCACAACTAATTCTATTTCACATTCACTATGGATGGATTTGATATTTCTCCTATTCAGTACAGATTACTCCTGAATCTGTGTTCTTGTTCTGCACTCAGCCATCTGCCTGTTGTGCTGCCCAGTGGCCTCAGCCCCATATCATTCACCCCCATTCCCTGCCCTATCACTCCTGCTAACAGCTCTTATCATTTTCCCTGGGTTTATGATTTCTCCTTGCTTTTCAGTTCTTCTGCCCCTCTGCACTGTGCATTCCTTCTCCAACATCTTATTTATGCAGTTGATCATATCAGTGAAAAGGTGATGGTGATGGATGGTCTTTTTGAATAAACTTGTGTCAAAAACAATGAGCATTGCTGAAGGAAGAAAATGGGGTGTTACACTGTCCAGTGGAGAGGCACCAGTCACATAAGTGTGTCCTGCTGTTCAGGAAAGTGTCTCAAGGTGACTGTTATATTGTTAACAAGTTACATCATTAAACAAGGTGATAATAAATAGGCATTTTTCAATTCCCACTCATTAAAAAAGTCAAAGCCATTCCAGAGCTGACTGTTCCCAGATCTTACTTGCTTCATCCATATTCTAGTCCAGTCCCTGAAGGTTTTCACTTACCTAATCTGCATTTTTCCTCAATATTTTCTCCTTCCACAAATTCAATTAGTTTTGACCACCAACTCAGAAATGCCAAAGGCTCTAGAAGAACAGTGTGAGGTTTTTTCTGGTATCCCTTTGGCAAGGCCTGCTGTTAAAAAGCCTGAAAAATAAAAGCAGAAATAAAATGAGGCAAAATGATGAGTGAGACTCCTACAATGCACCTGTGGTTTTAGAGGGCTGGATGTTTGTGCATGGTTAGCCTACTTTCCTCAAATCTGCCCTTTGAGACATGAACATTCACTCGATAGGAGATGGTGAGAAGAAAGAGAGCAAAATTTCTACAGTTCTGTAGATTGCAAACATGAGGCAAGGCTTTGCAATGGAAAAGAAAAGATAAAGAAACTACCACAAAGTCTTGTCTTGTCTCTTGCCTTGCACAGGTATGGTTGATTTACTTCACAAATTCTTGAGCAGTTTCCTGTGCAGCATTTAGTTGCTTGCTTTCATGAAATCTTGGTCTTAGCTCCCATGTTTGGCACAGTTCCTCTGTACCATAAACCTGATTTCCAAACATACTTCCTCCACCACAGCCATTAGAGTGGACTATGAAATATTCACAGCCACACAACAAAAAAAAAACTATTCCCTAAACTGTTCATAGAAGCCAATATATATGGCATAGTAATGGCATGATGCCTTGAAGAGAAGGGCAGATATCTGCCAGCCATACCACAAGAGCTATACTGGGCCAAGCCCTAGCTTTCACAGCTATTGTTGAACAGATGATATCCAGCACATGATACACAGCTGAAAAAAAAACAAACAAGGCATCTTAAACTTCATCATGGTCTCACTCCAAAAATGCAAATCCCAGAATCTGTCTGGATCATTGGATTTCATCTGGGGGGTCCAAAAATTAACTATAGAGCTCTGTGAACACCAGAACCTCACAGAAAATGCACAGAGAAATATTTTCTCATGTCATCCATTTCTCAGGCTTGCAAATTTCCAAAAATTTTGGCTAATGGAAGAGTTCTCCCACTGAAGTTATTTTTATGTAATTCGCAATCATTTCTTAATCCTGGCATCTGAAAATACAGATCTGTATTAGATAAATTCGTAGATATTAGATACATACAGCTCTGTATTAGATATGTTATTAGATTTTCATTTGGAACCAATTATAGAATTAATCACCTTTTGGTAGGAAGAACAATCCCAGTTCTCTGTAGTGTGGGTTTGCCTCAACACACAGCAAAAGTCAGCAAGAGAATCCTCAAGACAACAGCAGTAAATTCAAAACTGGTAAAAAACAAAATCTCTTCTGCCAGCTGTCTTCAAAACCAGTGTGGCAGGAGACCACACACAGGAGTCCAGAGTGTTAAAAATAGATCAGAAACTTATGTGAATAAGAAAATCAGTATTTAAACCCCTAATCATTTTTAAAATGTGACAGCAAGAAAGAAGAAAATCTGAGCTGATTTCTGGAAGAATGCAGTGTTAGCATTCCGGCATCAGTTTCCATACACAGATCTACCAAAATAGAAACAACTGCCATTAAAAGAGTTTAAAAAATAAACTTGCTTTCACTACAGAAAATAACAGTTCTCCACACCCTGAAAAAACATCCTTTTATTTGTCAAGTCAGGAAAAAAGGTCATGATAGTTTTCATGAAATTTGGACGATTTTCAGCCAGCTCCAATGACAATTGGCAGCTGAGGTCCTTGAAGCTCTTAAAGTGTAGGAGGGAGAGCTCTTCTGCACTGAGGAATTCGTGCTTTCCTATATTTGCATTTCTGTACTATTTCTATTTTTCTTGTTTATATAAGAATTTATACATGTAGATCTCCATTCCTTAATTTATGCCTGTTTTCAGGAAAGTTACACTTCTGTTCTCCTGCTCACCCTTCCAGTTTTCTTTTAATTCGTCCATCTGTCTGAATTTCTGAAAAATCCCCAACTGTAGTTTTCTGACAATAAAAAGGAAAAAAAGAAAAATATGTTTTTGAGAAATATTACATTCATCCTACTTTTCTCCACTTAGTTCTCTTTTCTTACTGCACTGGTTTTGGCTGGGGTACAGTTAATTTTCTCCACTGTAGCTGGTATGAAGCTTGGTTTGGATTTCTGCTGGAAACAATGTTGATAATTCAGGGATGTTTTCCTTATTGCTGAGCAGTGCTGACACACAGTCAAGACCTTTTCTGTTCCACACCAGGAAGAGGCTGGGGGTGCACAAGGAGCTGGGAGGAGACAGGGCTGGGGCAGCTGACCCCAGCTGATCCAAGGAACACTCCAGACCAAATGTACCATATAAAATGGGGAGAAGTAAGGCAGTGGAAGCTGCTCTCTTGTGTGTAATGCTTACAGACAAATGGACTCTGGGAAGCAATGACCTGCAAGAACCAATTGCTAAGAAGCCAACCATATGCCAAAGTTTTCAATATATCTCCCACTGTCTCTTCCAGCCTCTTCTGATGGAGCATGTTGAGTAGTGCAAGATTGAAGCATTGCCTGCCATCCATATACTCCAAGAAGGAGCCTTTCTGGCCAAATTTATTTTTAAGAGTTGTTAAGATGGTGGCTACACAGTTCACTTATTGACTGTTGGACTAGCTGCTGTAGTTGAATCTAGTTGTGAGATTCTACCAACAATTTCCTCCTAAGTGAGGAGAAGACCTCCATCAAGCATGGTTAGATCCACTGCATCCCAGCAATGTACCAGAGCAGAGGAAGCCAGAACAATGCTTACAGGGGGTTTGTCCCACACTTTCAAACTGGATTCTGGTTATGGTTTCAGCCACCTGGCAGAAATCTCAGATCACCTGTTCTTGAAAAAAATAATCTTTGCCTGGTATCTAAAACTACACAACCAAAGAATAAATAAATAAATAAATAAATAAATAAATCTGCGCACTAATAAGCAACTTCCTATTTTCAATAGTAGCAGCTTTTGCAAGGATAATTTAATTATTCTGTTTAATCTAGCATTGCAGCTTGTAAACTCCTTTAAGGATCCCTACCAGGAATTCACCAGAATGAAGGATATATGCTTGTAAGATCATAATCAAGTCAATCAAGGGGAGAAATTCAAAAGTTTTGCCAGTAAGGAGTCAAACAAAAGCCTCTCTGGGGGGGAGGTGGGGGGAATAGATGTTTATATACCATGCCTGGCTTATGTTAAGAAAATTAAAACTCATTTCACAACAAAAAAGAACCAAAGTGTCACATCACTAATACCAGTTTGCAGTACGGATGCCCTCTTTGAGACTGGTTTAAGAGGGAAATAGAAATTTATAATGCATTTAAAGAAACACAACTGACACAAACATAATTAACGGATATATACAAGGCAGATAGCACAGAACATAAATTAAACACAGACAATTTAAACACAATTTAGCAGCCATCCATGTTGCTCTAGCAAAGAACACTTCTGTTTATATCAATGGCAAACTTCTTACTTTTTTCAAAGGAAATATTTGCAGAGCCAATCCTTCTAAGTATCTGCCTGACATAAGAGTTGAGCTTTGCTCTTGTTATTTCCCCAAATCTTTTTAGATAGGGTAGCAGTGCTTCAGAAAGGGAATCCAGACTGCTGCTGGCTGATGTGTGTCAATGAATGGAAAACGGGTTTGGGTTTGCATTTGCTGCTTTTTGGTTCTGTTGGATAAGGTAATTCTCCTCTTCCCTCCCACTAACTCAGCAATTTTGTTTTAAAAGCCTGCATATTTAAGGTGACACATGTTCTAAATAGATCATTCAGAGAAGGATTGAAAGAAATCAGTTTTCTGAAGAATGTTGCCAGTGTTCTCCATAAAAGAACAGGTTATAAACTGATTTGTTACAAAGCACAATTCAAAAAACAACGTATCATTTTTCCTTGCCTGCAAAAATTATAATCCACTAATCCCTTTGAAACTGTGTCATTTAGAGGACCCAACAGAATTTAAACAGAAATGTGGCTATATAACCAGGCAAATATTTTGTTGTCCCCAAGAAGACCCATAAAGAATCTGGTGGAGATTTTTCAAAGCTGCCTTAGGGGATGAATGCCTAGTTCCCATTAAAATTAACAGAAACTGGGTCCTCACACCCAGGCAATGGCTTTGAAGAATGTGCTCTGTGGGGGTGATACCCAAAGAGTATCAAAGTAGCAAAGGTAGTATCAAAGAGCAGGGATGAGTTGTATTGTTCACTGCATCACATGGGAGTCACTTGTATATTTGTTTGAATAAAAAGAAAGTGGGAGAAGAAAGACAAAACCAACAGCAATAGTAACAGTAACAACAACAACAACAACAACAACAACAACAATAGAGATTGAACTAAAAAGCCTAAAAATAGAATTTCCCAATGGACTTCAATAATTTCAAACATTGTGCAAGGTTTTACAATGGTATCTGGAATTCTTTGACTGAACTCAAAACTTAGATCTGTTTTGTTATGATGATACAATCTAGCAAGTCATTATTGGAAGAAGAGTTACCTATTTTTAAGTTTGCTCATTTTCTTACTTTAATCTCTTAAGGTTAAAGACTAGCTATTAGACAGACATTAGAAAGAAAAAAAAATAAAAATCTGGATGTAAATGGTGAGAAATTCCAGCTATCCAAATGACAGACACATTTGGTAGATTTTTTAATGAATTTTATTAATTCTAAACACTTCGAAATAATTTCTACTAGCTGAATTTATAAAGTATTTTTAATTTAAGACTAGTCTTTTCCTCAAATTATTACATATGTTGTAAACTATTCTTACTATGAATTCGTAATATCTGCTAAAACTGGTAATATCCATGACAAAGGGGTTGGATCTAAATCATCTTTAAGGCCCCTTCCAACCCAACCCATTCTATGACTCTATAACAAAACTTAGAGATAACAATTTAAAAAATTATAAAAGGAAAACCTTTAATGCCTAATAACAATCACCAGAACTTACAGGCACAAGACATAAGGACAGGACACAGGGACAGGACAGTTGAAAAAAGGTTAATTTGATTTACTGAAATATTAAATAAGTGAATAAACACATCAATAGTTCAATAAGATTGGATCAACAGTTCACATTTAGGAATTTGTTGTAATTTATTTAGGTGGGATTCCCAAAAAATACACTGAATATGGACATCCCATTTGCCTCTCCCCCTGAATCCACTTGCAGAAGCCTTTGACAGTGCTGAGAAAAACAGGCCTGGTTTGAAAAAAACTTCATCACTGCTACAGCCACCTCTCCCAGCCCCACTGAGAGACTTAAAATGAACTCTAATTTTAAAATCCCATGCTCTTACCTTTTTCTTTTTACAGGAAAAAACTCTCCTCTGGAAAGACTCCCACAACAAAAGGAAAAATGATTTGCATTGAGATTATGTACAAAGTCTTTTTCTTTTAGCCTCTCATAGTATTTGGAGGTGGTATTTGCTGCAATGCAGAAAAATACACAAGTTGAAATGAGAACTTTGACATTAAGTTTCCCTTTCTGCTAAACAGCTTCTGCCTTCCAGATAACTCACACTTGATTGGAGCATTTCACTCAACTTTTCTCTTGACCTCTGGCCTAAGGGGTTTTATTTCTTCAGAGTATATTGAGAGTGGGTCCATTCATAGGTGTGAAAACAAAAACATGAATAATGCTCAAAATTACCAGAAGAAAATTAAGTCTAACTAAACAAGCCACGGCAAACAGAGTAAATTCACACTCTACAGTGGATTTCACACAGAAGGCAGCTATAAACTGAGTGTGGCCTGCAAATCAATCAGCCCCCTGCCACTACCTAATGAGACTCCTTTCTTTATTGCATTTTTATAGACTTATAAAAGCAACATAGGATGGATTATATGGGCTATCTGTCTACCCTGTCCATCTGGGGCTGTACTAGTGTTCACTCCCATACACCAGGGTAGTACCTGGCAGGGACTGGAACTTAAAGAAGTACAGAGGTGATTGAGAGACTTCTAAAAAAACAACAAAGCAACAACAGATATACAATCAATTCCTCAGTAAAACACTGATTCCAACAATAGGACTTGGTGAAAAGCACAGAAAAATCAAAATGAGTCAACAAGAAAAACATCTCTACAAATGCAGCACAACACTTCAATAGCCTTTGTGTGAGACCCATGTGAATGTCAGTCCTAATTCACATTAAAAACATAGACAATTTCTCAGAACTGTAAATGGAACATAATTATTTTTAAGAAAGCAGGTCATGTCTATTTGGATAGAACTATTTTGAAGTTCTAGAATAATGAATTCATTTCATATGCATTGCACAAGACATTTTTGGAGCTATTCCCATAGAGCCAAAACCTTCGTGTTCATGTAACTCAATTTTATTCTTTATTTTGTCAGTGTTGCCATAAACAATGTGCTGCCCATGGCAGGGAGGGGAAAGGAGATATTTTTTAAGGAAAAATAGTCATCCCTGCACAGAATTTTGTAGCAACATTTACCAGCTGCATAAGTGTTCTGATAAACTGCCAAAAAGGGTCACTATAAAGCAACACTCCTTTAAAGTTTTAATCCCTATTAAAGGAAATTATTTGGACTCTCTCCAGAAATATTTTGAGGGGGAGAAAGGGGCAAAAGCTCCAGCAGAAGATCAAATGTTGTTGATTATAGCTGCTAACTTCAGTAAATTAGCAAGGAATTTTTTATTATCTCAAATCAAGCTCTTGTTAAAGATAACAAGTTCTTTTAATTCCTTGTATGTTTGTTTAACAGACACTTTTCTGGAACTCATCAAAGCTTGTTGCGAATCCATGCAAAAGTACCACTCTTTCAACTTCTTAAAAATAAAAATGAAACTTATGATCACAGTGAAAATGCACTAGTTATGTTAAAATACTTCAAAATAAAAGATTGGGAATTACAGAGAAGTCTGCCTGAGTACCAGCAAAGCGTCTGATAGTCCACAGCAAAAGAGCCCTAAAATGTTACTTTTTTCACACTTGTTTTTTATCGTTTTGTTCATGCAGAAGAAGTTCAGCTAAACAGTTTTTTTTAGGAAATCTGATAGTGTAACAAAGATCCATTACGGTTTCACTTTAGAGAAGGCATTTATTCAAATATTAATTGCTAAAAAGCTATTTTACATAATGAGCTCAACCATATGATTATGTTAAGAATACCATCTTTATCCAATAACCAAAAGTGGGAGGAAAGAATGTTTTGCTTTGAAGCTTTTCACTAGTAGTACATTTTACAGCAAGTTAAGCATTTGCTAAAAAAAAAAAAAGGCTATTTCAAAAGCAAATATCTTGGTGACAGGCTGTTGCACTGAGATCCCTTTCTTACATGCCATGCTCTAAATACATATTTTTCATCCATTTCATTTGTCTGCTGTCCAAGTTTACTAGCGATTAAAGAAACCTTTCTGGAAACTATTTAAGAAAATTAATGTCTAGACAGCATTAGTCTAATATGAGAAGTTTTCATTAAAACTTAAAATTATCCCTACAATTATGATAAAAGCACACAAAATTGATGAGAATAATTTTCTAAAAGGCAATGCAAACCAGTTTTTCTCAGTCCCTCTCCTTTGGCATTACTAAAAGAAAACAAAACCTAATGCATAAACGGTGCATTTTTCGGTAGGTCAGTTAAAAATTCATCTAATAAACAGTAATGCATTTCCACAATTGTAAATGTTTTTTCTGACAGTCAATCAGTTGCTTACTGCTTGTTACTAATATTGCTCAAAGCCCTTTGTTCTAACAAGCTAACTAGGAGCTTTTACTGAAAGTGTAGTTCTTTTGTTTCTTTCTTTTCCATTTCTGTTGGCTAGAATGAAATAGCACAGAGAAGCTGAACATGAAGGTGGACATTTCTTCTCCTCCCAGTAGGACACAAGTTGTGTCTGGGCAGCTTTCCATAGTCTGATGTCCCATTATAGGAGTGTTTGAAAGTCCTCTGTAGCAGCACAGTCCAAAAGTCAAGAGGTGAAGTAGAGAGAGCAGCCACCTGCAGTCTTTTTATTTCTGCACAATATCAAATACATTAAACTTAAAATGTTCTTGGACAACGCTAGCATCCTGTAATTCCCATGTAATGTATCCCTCCTCCCCAAAGCAGTCTAAGGTCCATTGGGTCTGATTAGATTAAAACAGTCATTGCTACTAACTAACATTATGTAATGAGCTGATGGAAGGCCTAGGAAGCAGCATTGTGGTTTGCAGCATGAGCACTCATTTGACTCAGCAAAGTCAGTGCTCAACGCTCTCGCTCTTTTTCTGCAGTGTCTCAAGCAAGTCATTTTATTTTTGTGACATGCTTGTGCTGTGCAGATCAAGAAAGGAAGGATTCTAGCATACTGCTGCTGGTTTGGGGCTGGTTTGGCCCTTGCCCTTAGCCAAGGTCTCTCAGCTGCCTCAGGACATAAACAGAGCAGCTTTTTCCTGAGCCAAAGTACTACAGCACAGTACATCTTGTGTTTGCCGTCCTATCCCAGCTTGTTCTGCTGCAGGTTTCCCTATTGGTGCCACCCCCCGCCCCAGATTATTATAATTTTGGAATCATGAGCTCTCAGGAAGAGATATAGGAGTAGGAATAACAGTTCTTTAGTGGTATATACATATATATATAAGTAAAAAAGCAATAACAGCTAGAAAATTAGCAATAAAATGGAACAGGAGCCTGGTAACAGTTCTTTCAGCTGTGGACACCTTTCCCCTCTGGAGCAGTTACTGTCCCAGCTGGCAGGCAGTGCCAGCCGGCTCCCAGTGGGCAGGGGCAGATGTGGTGATCCCAAACAGCCACCGGGGCAGATGTGGTGATCCTGCACAGCCACAGGGGCAGTTGTGGTGATCCCACACAGCCACAGGGGCAGTTGTGGTGATCCCACACAGCCACAGGGGCAGATGTGGTGATCCCACACAGCCACAGGGGCAGATGTGGTGATCCCACACAGCCACAGGGGCAGTTGTGGTGATCCCACACAGCCACAGGGGCAGATGTGGTGATCCCAAACAGCCACAGGGGCAGTTGTGGTGATCCCAAACAGCCACAGGGGCGTTGGGGGTGAGGGGGGCTGTGTCCCAGATAAGAAGGGTGGAAGAGAGACGCTGCTCACAGATCTTGGGGGCAATATAGGTCCCAGTGTTCCAACAGGATGCATGGAGGTGGAGGTGGGAGGTCGTCCAGGCAGGGGATTGCAGGGTCCCCCAGCTGAGGAAAGCAGCTCCCGGCATCAGTGTGGCAGAGTGGGGCAAATTTGGGGTTTTGTGACCAAAGAGTGGTGATTGCATTCATACACTGAAGGCTGAGCAGACTGTATTTCAAAAGTTGATGGTTATTCCCAGAACATGCAATTAAAATGCAGCTGTTAATTAGGAAAATGATATGCTATTCTTGCATAAGTAAGGTGTGTCATGAGCAAATAAAGGGGTCATTTTTGATGCAAAGCCAGTCTGTGAATAAACACTGGATGAGAGATTTGATATACAATTTGACAATCAGCAATAAAGAGGCAAGACTTGAACCAAGAGCAAAAATAAGCCTTTGAAAACTGAAAACATGACTTGGAAAACATCTTCAAAAATACCTTCAATAGACAAAAAAAAAAAATACTAGCAACACTTACAATGAACTTATCTAGCTAAAGCATCACATATTTCTAGGAACTTTTCTTCCTTCAAATAAATACAAGCCCAAATGAAGGCTGATCTGGTTGTTAGCTAAAATAGGAAAAGAAAAACACTGCAATGCTTTTTATTCATTTTATTCATCACTGACTCACATTCCTCTAAATGTTTGTACCTGGGGGAAGACATCCCCATGTTTGCAGTCTGGTATTAGCAAATTCTCAAAGGGTGCTATATAATAAAAATTGCACAAAACCTGGTCATGCAAGATTTCCTGTTCATGAGACACAAGTGGCCATTCTCCTAAGATCTGTGGATTTATCCACAAGTAAGCCCTTTCCTGTCTGGGTTCCCTCGCCAATGTAGCAGGTGTGTTTTTGCATTCTTCATTGAAACTTCTTTTGACTCTTCAAATTCAAATATGATCAGTATGTTTAGAGAGAAAGATTGTTCAATACACCCTATTATAGTGTGTGATAATCACAGCTCACACGCTACAATGAAATCCTTTTGAAGGCATCAAAATAGAAACCTGACTTCAGAAACCATCAGCCACCTGCATCTTACATTGACTTCAGTATATTTTGCAGAAAAAGACACATTGAAAAAGCATGTTTTTTCCTCCTTTTTAGTGGATGGATTCTTTGAGGAAATGGGTGTATTAACTGTGATACAGCTACTCTTTTTGTTAAATTCTTTCACAAAGAGATCACTGCCTCTGGGACCCACAGACCCACATATTATTCACAGACCACACACTGGGAGGAGATGCATTGACCTCAGGTCTGTTACATCACCATTAGTGTTACTCCACCCAGGATCTGAATAGTTCATTTGGAAGAAGTGTCAGAAGTTATCAAGACCAGCCATGAACTTAGTCTGATTCAGTTTAGAAAGCCTAAACAGTGCACAAGGAGGCAGAGAGGCCAAATTTTCCAAAGCTCTTCTAGGGTTTTGGTGGTATTGTGTTGTTTTGTTTTTTTTTAATTCATATTACAGATTCCCTATTTTATTTCTCAGTCCCAAGGAGAGGCCACATTTTCCATAGTTCTTCTGGGGTTTTGGTGGTATTTGTTTTTTAAAATTCATATTACAGATTCCCTATTTTATTGCTCAGTCCCAAGGAAACGAGAGAAAACTTCCATCACTCATTTCTCTTCTCTGTCATTTAGGAGAATCATACAAACATCCCTACTCGATGACATGGCCTCCTGAATTCTACAAACTAGCTGTGAGCAAAGGCCAAAGTCTCTAGGGCCAGACCACAGGGTTCTCCTGGTGTACAGATGAAGAAACACAGAGCAAGTGTGAAATTATCAAGGATTCCTTCCCTTGATACTGGGAATCCTTTGGGTGGATGGATGACAGGGTAACCTGCTTTACTCAACAAAAGCAACTGCTTCCCAGAAGGGGCTGTCAGGAGTTTTAAGAAACTAAATGGATTCAGAGCAGACATAATAATGTAGAAAGTCTTTGGGTAGCAGAATAAAGGACTGCAGCTCAGCTTTGAATGTGTACTAAATTATCTTAAAAGACAGAATTTTATTAAACTTGAGGGAACAGGGAGAGACCTGGCTTCCATGTCCTTTCTTCTTCGGAGGTACTGAGTTTATGCTCAAAACTGTGCTTTTGGGTTTTCATTTCTCAAACTACTCAGCCTTCCATGTGCCTATAGGACAAAGGGGGGAGAGTAACAGAGAGGGTTAATGGCTTCACTATAGTTGACTGGTATTAAAGCTGGGGCAGATTTGGGTTTTAATTAGAAAGCAGCTGCACAGACATAAACCACAGCAATCCTAATCCAGAGAGCAACAGAGTGAATGCTCTTGCAAAAGCACATACCTTTAATCTGCATTTGTCTGTGGTTTTACAGGGAAGGGTTTCAGCAGAATTCTATCCACATAGGAGAGGATCTCCTCCTAGGAGGACCTCACAGGAGAGAGAAGGAAAAAGTATATGTCTAAAAATCAGAAAAGGGCTCTTAAACTGTAAACAGAAAAGAATAAAAATACATCAAGTACCTCAGCGCCAAAAGAGAATATTAAGTTTTCCATTACTTTCACAGAATAGATCTCTCCCACTCTGAGCAAGGCTCCAACTGTTCCCATGGCTTTCCCTTGAGAACTGACTATTCTGGACATCCTGTGAGCCCCCTACAAACTGGTAATTATATCCATAAGTGAGCCTTTTAGGAACTCAGGTACCAAATTTGCTAGGAATACTGCCAAGGAGGAAATCATGAACATCAAAATCGTTCTGCTAATATTTACCATAGTGTCTTGGTTTGAAAGACAGGTGCCCGCTAAGGAAGGGCACCTGAGCAGATGGTGATAGGCTCCTCCTTTAGTGAGGTAGGTGTCCATAAGGTACAGTGGCTGCTCTCACAAGCAGAGGCTCACCCCAAGGCAGAGGAAGCAGCTCTGGGCTGGGCTCTGGCAGCAGTGAATTCCCTTTCCCCAAACAGCAGCTCTGACTGTCTACCTCCAAAGCTGAGAGAGAGAGATAGAGGGAGAGAGAGAGAGAAAGAGAGAGATGGTCCACTGGGCCAATGTGTAGGTTTCCTGGTTGGGAAGCAGGTCAGTACAGAAGAAGAGTGCTGCTGGATAAGCCAGGTGCTACACACTCCTTTCCCTACAGGCAGCAGCAAAACCCAGTACCAAAAGTGTGTTACCTACTGAGGCCCAGGAAGTCCTTCAAGTCAGAAACCCACAGGCTTGTTCAGCCTATGTATAAGGATATGCCCAAATGCTCCAGACAGGACAATGCCTGGCACTTCTCCATATCCACAGGTGAATATTCACATCTTGCCCCATCATATGTGCTGCCCATCCAGTGTCAAGGGGTGCAATGTACCTCATGCTGTGAGCTCCACTCAGCTCTAAGAGTCTAAATGGATCTGAAGGTAGAAGGTTAAGCAGGGAATTTTTGTATCTTAACATATACTACAGTAAAACATTTCCCTTTCTGTCTTGAGTGATGGTCTATATGCAGTCATTCACTCTATGGATGCTTGCTATCCTTTGATTTTCCCACTCCACCAGTGTAGATTACCTGGCCCTCAAAAAGAAATAGACAGAGAAGGGGACAATCCTCAATCCTGTCAAGAATTGCAGCAGCCTCAGAAGCTTCTGTATTAGGACTGGCTCCTGTGGAGGACTTTAGGACCTGTAGATGTGTGAGAAGAGAAACGTACACTGGAGCAGGTTTGCTGGCAAGACTTATGACCTCATGGGAAACCCATGTGGGAGTAGTCTGTTCTTGAAGGAATGCATCCCTTGGGAAGGATCACACTGGGGCAGTCTGTGAAAACATGTGGCTCATGGGAAGGATCCATGTTGAAAGAAGCTCCTTCAAAAAAAAGAAAGAAAAAAAAAAAGCATGTGAGGTATCTATGCAATATCAAGGCAAAACTAGCCTCCATACACATACACAAACAGTATGACCTTCAGCTGACAGATGAGAGCAGTCCAGAGTCTTGGATTCTGTTTAAAATTCATCAGTGATTCACTGTCAAAGGACAATTAACTTCTGACCTGGTTCAGCAGGGAAGCCACTCAGGCCTGAAGCTGGCTGGGTAACACACGTACTAAAGCAACACATGATATGACACAGAGGGACAAGAGGGGAAATACCTAGTAGTAACTCCAATATTAACTCTTTTTTCAATCTTCAGCTGTAATTATGTGCCTATGCATCCATATGTAACCACACTAATGAGACACCTTATTTGCAGGACCAGTGAGTCTCCCATAGTTTCTGTGGAAACTGCTATATAGAAATCTAGTCTCTTACAAGGGACTAAAAATGCATTTGCATAGCTAAAGTCGGGCCACTATTCTTAATAAGAACATCTTGACATTTTATGCTATTCTATAGCATAACAGCTAGGGATGTCACATAAGGCTGATCAGCAAACTGAAGTGGGATGACAACATAAACTCAGTATTAGTTGTATAAGTAAAAGCCAAGGTTGGTAACCTTTTAATGTGGAGGCTGTGCAGACTGAATATTAAAGAAGAAAAGCTCCAGAGAAACCTGACAAATACTCTTTGCTGCAGCCACTTGAGGGGTAAGAAACAGGAGAAAGCAGCTATTTCTTTGATAGACTGATAGGCTGATATAATTCAGGATTAGAACATTTTTAAATTCTACTCAAACATTTCTGGATACAACTGCAACATAGGAAATCTTGGAATCATACAATGGTTTGGATTGGGAATGACCTTAAAGACCATCTCATTTCAATCCCCCTGCCATAGGCAGGAACACCTTTCACTACACCAGGTTATTCAGGCCCTATCCAGCCTGGTCTTGAACATTTCCAGGGATGGGGCATCTGCAGCTTCTCTGGGCAACCTGTTACAGTGCCTCACTACCCTCACAGGGAAGATTTTTTACCTAATATCTAATCCTACTTCCTTTCAGTTTGAAGCCATTCCCCCTTATCCTGTCACTCCAGGCCCTTGCAAATAGTCTCTCTCCATCTTTCCTATAGATTCCCTTCAGGCACTGGAAGGCCACAATTTGGTCACTCCAAGGCCTCTCCTTCAGGCTGAAGAGTCCCAATTCTCTCAGCCTTTCCTCATAGGACAGGTGTTCCATTTCTCTGATCATCTTCGATGTCCCCTTCTGAATTCAATTCAACAGTTTAATTGAATCAACATGTCTGTGGGAGTCCAGAGTGTTCCTCTGGCTTCCCTGGAGGCCTTGAGACCCCCCTGGCCAGGCTCTCAAAGACCCTGGAATGGGACCCCAAAGCCTCAGGGGCTGGATTTATGCCCCTGGAAAAAATTTACCCACATTAAGGAAAGAAATACAAGTCACAAAAACAAGTAGAGTATAAATTAGACTGTTAGAATGTAGTAAAGATAGATTTTTAGGAATGTTTCTATTAGAAGGTTTTAGCTAAGATGGAGGATTTGGGGCATGGTATGCTTCTTCCTCCTTCTTCTTCATGCCATCCATGTTGGACTGCCACCTTGGCATCCTTTGATTGGATGGGGACAAAGCTGGACAATGTTATAAAGTTATAGTGTATTGGAAAAAAATTGTAAATATTAAATACGTAATTTAGAGTATAAAAGATAAGACCTGCCTCTGCCAGGCAGATTCCGCCCTGGATGTCTGAACAGATCGCTGTTAGGTGGACAAAGAACTTTTAAGATAGAAAACAATAAACAACCTTGAAACCTCTGAGAACAGCCTCCTCCAGTCTCTCCTTGGTGGCTAAAGGAAGAAACCCAAATTCCAGACCACCTTTATGTCCTCCTGAGATGATCTCAAGTCTAAAGAGACACCACAGGCTGCGACATTTGGTGTCCTAGGGTGTGGCTATAGCCTGCAAAGGCAGGTACAGCCCCTGGACCCAGGAGACCAAGCCCAAGAAGAGGCACACTGGTGAAGAAGACTGCAGAGAAGAATTTTTTACTTTCTGCCAAGAAAAGCTGGTATCCAGATGCGAATCAGAGAGGAGGTGCCCGGGAATCCTCGCTCCTGTGAACTGCTGGTCGGTCTCAGGAACCTCCAAATTGATTTTGGACATACTGCTTTTGGGTAAGACAGTTGAGATTTCAGAAACACCATGGGCAGAGCACTTAGCCAGGAACAATTCACTCTTTTAGCCACCTTAAAGAATTTAGCTTCTACTCATCCAGCTTCTTTCACAGAGAAAGAACTTAGAGATTTACTTGTGTGGGTGAGGCTTCATTACCCACAGGAAGAAATAAATGTGCTATCTTAGCCAGGGTTCTGGCAAGAAATTAATTGTGATTTATATCAATCTGCATCTCTAAGAGATAAGGGAGCAAAGGATCTTCTAACTGCAGCTAGGATAATGCTAGAAGCTTTGTCTCCCGAAAGTGTAGCTTTATCCAGTCCTTTAAAGGCAATAGAAGGCCCTTCAGGGACTGGGGAACAGCTGCCTAGCCAAGAGCAGGTGGCTCAACAGAAGTCCTGCCGTCAGCAGGAAAGCTCAGAAGCATCCTCTGAGATCTCAGGGTCCTCAGAATCACCTAAGGATGCCGAATTACCTTGGGTGATGACTCCAAAGTTATAAGTCTCTCCAAGCGATTTTGATTATTTAGATTTTTGGTTTTTCAGTCCCTTTACAACCTCGTCACCACAAGTTAGGGGGGGCGTTACAGTCAACTCCCGGAACTGTGGGGGGACAGGGGAGGGGGAAGGAACAGTGGAAACAATACCGATTACTTCTGAAATGGTTGAGGGAAGCAAAACTCCGGTCGCGGAGCCACGGGAGTCAGCAGAGTAGCTGGATCCGCGGCAGGGATTGGAACGAGCGAGATAGAACCGGCTGCATCACTTCTGGCCACAAACCACGGGGAGCGGGGCGGTGGGTACCGGGACCCTAGCCCCAACCGCGACACAGAGCGGGACCCGGCCTGAAGCACAGCAGCCCCGAAGGCAGCAGCCGGGGAGGTTCTCGGTGCCAGAGCATGGAGCCAGCGGCTGGGGTGGTCCCGGGCAGCGGGGGCACAGCGGCAACATCGCTTGTAGCGGCGGCGGCGGCGGCGCCCGGGTGCGAGGGGCACGGGAAAGCCCGGCGGGAGAGCCATGAGGCAGCGCGACCCACAAACAGCAAACAGCGCGTGTGCTATGCCCAAAACACAGTGGGCATGCGCGGGCACAGCGGACAGGCGCGCGGGCATCCCCAGACCCAGAAGAGAGGGGGCTCGAACGTACAGGGGCGTCAGAGGAGGCATGGCAGAAAACAAAATTTAGCTCAGATGACAGCGATTCTAGTTCAGAACTGAGTGACAGCAAAAGCAATGACCATAGCAAGGGAGCCACAGGGGCCAGGGCGGAAGGAGATGCGGCTGAGAAAGGAGTGGCCGCACCCCCAGGGATGTGCCCAGGCACCGCAACCAGACCAGCTGCCACAGCAGCGACACAAACTGCACAGTTCCACGCTAAGGCAGCAGCACCAGCTCGTGGCGAAACTTTAGCATTACAAGACTTTCTTCCTATTTCATTTAAAAAAACGAACGCGCTTTGAAAAGAAGACTCAAACTCCTGAAAAGCAACGGGATGATAAGTTATTTATTACAGCATCAGAGGGAATTCCAGCATGGACAGCAGGTGCTGGTGAGAGTCAAGGCTCAATGGTTAAGATTCCAAAAGATGTTTTTCAGGCTTTTCTACAACAAATGGGAATGGCTCAGAAGTCTCATCCCCAGAGGAAAACGGATTTTCCACAAATTCCTCAAATTACTCCTAAGTCATAAATGCTAATTCCCCGACTAGAACCAAGAACAATGCAACAAGGGGTGCAAGTGCCAGTGATGCAAAAAAAAAATGAAGCTACAGCCTGGACACAGCCTCAGCAGATGACTCCTTTCTACAGACAGATCCCTATGGAAGTACAGCCAACATTAATCAACTGGGCAAATACAAGAATGAACTTAACAAGAGACAGAGAATGCCCTGCGATTGGAAATGGTGATATAGCCATGCCTGTGAATTATGATACACAAGAGCAAAACCCGAGATGGAAAAGACTGATCCATGAATCAGTAAAGGACCTAATTAAGGCAATTAGAGACAATGAATTGGGATCTTCATATTTTAAACAATTTTTAAAAGGGATTTTTAATATAAATTATTTAACTCCATATGATATAAGATCTCTTGTGTCATTGATTCTTACAGACACACAGGCACTCATCTGAGATAGCAGATGGAGAAGAGCTTTACAAGAGCTCAGAACTAGATACCAAGGGGGACCACATGCAGCCCTCACCTTGGCAGATCTGGCAGGTGATCCTCCAAACAAGGTTCCAGTGCAGCAGGCCAGGCTTCCAAGAGAGGTGCTGACAGACATCAAAGAAGCAGCGTGCAAAGCAATTTTACAAATTGCACCAGCAGGTGTGCAAGACACTATTTATACAGATATAAGACAAGGTGCTTCAGAACCCTTTTCTGCATTTACGGACAGACTTACACAGGGTGTGGACAGACAAGTCACTGACGAAGCAGCCAAACCACGTGTATTAAAAAGCCTTGCATTTGTGAATGCCAACCAAGAATGCAAAAGAATTACCAGTGCCATCCCTGGCCAGCCCTCCTTGGCAGAGATTGAAGCTTGAACAAGGTGGGAATGCCTCAGCATATAGACTCGATAGTAGAAGAACGGATGGAAAAAGTTCTTCAAGCACAAAGTGAAAACTTTGAAAAAGTTCTTGTGAATCTTAAAAACAAGAACAAATCCTCTGAAGGACAGTGCTACAATCATGGGGGATTTGGACCTTTTAAAAAGAATTGTCCCTAACCAGTGAAAGCTAATAAGGCATCAGAACATTGTCCAAGATGCCGGAGAGGGAAACATCTCGCGAGTGAATGTTATTCCCAGATGGATGTTAATGGAAAGCCTTTAGCCATTCCGTGAAATGGCAAAAGAAGTTTGCCATCCATGTTGGACTGCCACCTTGGCATCCTTTGATGGGGACAAAGCTGGACAATGTTATAAAGTTGTAGTATATTGGAAAAAAATTGTAAATATTAAATACGGAATTTAGAGTATAAAAGATAAGACCTGCCTCTGCCAGGCAGATTCCGCCCTGGATGTCTGGCTGAACAGATCGCTGTTAGGTGGACAAAGAACTTTTAAGATAGAAAACAATAAACAACCTTGAAACCTCTGAGAACAGCCTCCTCCAGTCTCTCCTTGGTGGCCAAAGGAAGAAACCCAAATTCCAGATCATCTTTATGTCCTCCTGAGGTGATCTCAAGTCTAAAGAGACACTGAGGCTGCAACATGTCCTCTGTGTGCTGGGGACCCCAGAGCTGGATGCAGCACTACAGGTTGGGTCTCAGCAGAGCTGGGCAGAATCTCCTCCATTCCCTGCTGCCCACAGGGCTCTGGATGCAGCTCAGGACACGTTTGGCTTTCTGCACTGTGAGTGCCTGTGGTTGGCTCATAACTTGGACACCAGCCTCTCACCCAGCAGCACCCCACATCCTTCTGGGCAGGGCTGCTCTGCATCTGTTCATCCCCCAGCCTGGATTGATACCAGGGGTTATCCTGACCCAGGTGCAGCACTAGGACTTTCTCATGAGATTTCCATGGGTCACTTCTCTAGCTTGTCCATGTCCCTCTGGATAGCATCCCATCCCATAGCTGTGTCAACCATATCACTCAGCTTGGTGTCATCTGCAATTTGGAGTATGAATGTGGATTTCATGGATTTGGAATTCCTGATGATATTGTTACTGAGATTAATAACTCTTCAGAAAGGCAGATTAATCTGAAAGTACTGGTCACCCACATAGTCCATAACTGGACCGCTGCTTAATGGTGGTTTATGATTTGCTCCCATTTCATTTGTGGATATGTACCACATTTCCTTCATTCCCAAACATCCCAGGTGGGTGCTGGCATTTCTGTGCACAGAAAAGTAACTAGTAAAGTATTTAAAATATTGCAGCTTCTTCATTTTAATCTAGCTGCAGAAAATAGCCATTTTCTCTGTCTGTGCTTCCAGAACCAATTGCCAGCACCTGATAAAATGCTGGGAGATCTCAGAAGCAGCACAGGAGTTAGTGGCATATAGTGAACAATCTGTGAGTGAATTGCAGTGCCTCCAAATGAATCTTTCTACCCCAATCTTCAACTATGAAATAAAGTGCTTCAGTAATTTCCTAACATCCATATTATGCTGAAGCTACTTTTTCATGTATCTTTTTTTTTGTACAGAGCACATTGACGTGGGGAACAATGTGAAGGTCAGACTTGTTTTGGAAAAGCCCAAAAGCTCTTTCTGCTGTTATTAGGAGAGCTGTGAGAAGGCCCAGTGGCAATGATATGTAGATAAACATCTGCATTCCTTACATACCACAATCATTTTTGCTTCAAGCAGAACTTCACACTTCCAATCCTAAGCAGAGTGCATGTGCCCATTAGACAGCCAAATATTCTCTCCCCATCTGGTGTCCGGTATCCATCTGATAATTTTCTTTTGCATTATGAAGACCTATGACTGACACAGTGATCCTCTGGATTTGTGAAAGCTCTCTTGCATGCTGAGCAAACATTTAGTTCTTTTACAATACTGTATGAGCTGAGTCTCTATTCAAAAATATTCCCCTATCACAGAGTTGCATTGCAAAGATCCTTGCTTGAAACATTGGTAAAGATATAAGAAGATACAGTTTATTAGATCGTTGATTTCATTGAAGATTCTATAGGTAGAAATACTTGGTACTGGTTAATTAACATAATCATTTATAACAAACTGCTGTTTTATCTTCTATAGGTAACACATAAGAATGAGTAATAATTACAGATTATGTCTGTTATTAGTTATAAGCTATTTAGTGCTTTCTTTTTCACTTTTACTTTAATGTCATATATGCATAAATGTTTAGGAAAACATTATCTCAAATTTTTAAGACAGTCACTGCTGATGTGTTAATCTCATAACATAAATGCGCTGGTGTTTTATAACAGGCATTATTCATAAGATATTATTTAAGGTTACACATGTACATTAGTTATTTGCAGTTTGCTCATGGTGCCATCGATTATCTAGCTAAGGATAAATGACAAACCCAGCTGCTTTACAAAATTTAACATACCTTTGTGTAGCTACCTGCAAGACATGTATCATTTTAAGAAACTTTTCTAACTGCTATTGCTGAGAGCCTTGTTTCTAAGACATATTAGGAAGACCCTTCCAGTTAAGACCTGGGCTCTGGCCAAGCCCTGGTCTTACCTGGTCGGGAAGCATACCAACAGGCTCGGGTGGTTTCTGCACCAAAACAATACTCAGCTCACTTTGATTTTCTGATTTGGACTTATAACAGCTGGACTGACTTTTGAAATGAACTTGGACACCTTAGCTAGGAAGGTTCTCCAGGTCCTCGCTGTGAAACGAGGCTTGCCAGCTGAGGCCAGCTGCTGCAGACTCTGGGTGATGGCACATATATAGGGAATTGATGATGTATTGTTCTAAATCCACATCCTATCACTCATGTGCTACTAATTATGTGCATTACTTGATTTATTTCTGTTTAGTGTAAGTTTATTGTTTTACTACATGTATTGTTTTGCTTCTATGTTGCCTTCATGTTCATAATGAGAGACATGCATGTTGTTGAAAAAACAAAGAAAGGAGTAATATGGCTCCTCAAGAACATTTAAAGAATGCAATATTTACATGAGAAATTTTGAAAGCAGATCATCAAATTTGATTCCCTGCATAGGGATGCTGCTCTGAAGATTTGCATGTGCAGAACCAATTTCTGAAAGCTTCTACAGAAACACTCCCAACTGAGTGTGCAAAGGCAAGGCTTAGCTGAACTACTAGCCTAGGGAGAAGGAAGGCATGTGTTTTATTGCCAACAGGTCAAAAGTGGTTACCTGCCACTCACCTGGACAAACATGGATCACCTCCAAGAAAATGAGGCCCAGAGAGAAGAAAAATGACCTAATCATCATTCAGCCCTCATGGCCAAGGCAGGAACAGAAGTAGGACTGCCAGAACATGGCTGTGTCTGAAGGCTTACAGAAGCAACCTGCAAACAGAGGCCTTATGTTCTACTGCACCTACCATCATGGTGTAGTGTTCCTACTAACCTTCTTCAGCTTATTCCCTGTTCCATACTTCCAGAAAGACATTCAGTAATGTCAAAGTCAACACTTCCAGCTAAATGGACTCGCTCCTGCCTAGAAAGCACATCCCCTGAACTCCAGCCATATGAACTTTAAAAAGCAACCGTTTGTTTCCACCTCCTAGGAGACCTTGAACATTATCCTTTTGTTCTCCTATACTGCAAGTCTCTTTGTCAGTGACAAGATTGTATTTTTACAATAGATTTTTATTGATTATTATCTGTATTCCATCTGGCAGATGACCAGTAATAGTCTTAATAAGATAATGGCCTTACAGGTGCAAACTCTTTTAACATCAGGATACACAAATCCTTGGCATAAAAAACAAAAAAGGGGAAATTGTTGCATATGGGCTAAACCTTACAATACAAAAGCCTTGTAAAATCCTGGCTCAGGCCTACTGTTTTGGCTGGATACAGCTAATAGCAGTCCTGACAGGTGTCTATAAGAATCAGCCTATCAGCCTGTTCTGTAGGAGCCAACTCACATCTGTGAGAAGAGGGGCTCATAATCATGAAACAGCTTCTTCCCAGGAGACAAGAATGTAAATATCTTTTAGAGAAGAAAGTCTTTACAAGCACATACACTAGCAACTACTAACTAATGAACTGACTAGCAAAAAGTTACTAACCAATTAGAATTAAATACAATATTTTTAGAAAATCATAGAAATGTGAGCTGTGAACAATAAAGGTGTCTACTATGCATGGAGAAACAAATGTCTGTCTCTACAGTGACAGAGAATGTCATTATAAGTTTGAAACTACAGCTACCAGTATATATGAAATATATTCATGTATTCATAGCATCTTCAAGATCAAGCTCTCAAGTACAGCTTTGTTGCATCAAGTATACAGTTCTACCATAATTGTTAAGTGATTACATGCCCTTATGTTTGAAGCACAGTAAATATTTTGTTCTCTCTATGACTCCTTTTCTTTTGCCCGCATCAAAAAACTGATGTTAAACCAAAAGCACATCCTGAATTAATGGTGGTATTCAGCTCTTTTCTCAGATGCAGAATTGCTTTCCAAAGAAACTTCTCATAATCAAGTCCCATGTGGCTTGAATCTAACCCAGTCAGAGCACTGAAACATTTTCCCTTTCCAGTGTCAGTACAAAGAAAGCTGGGGACTAGCTTCCTAGTCCATGCTCTGGAAGCTTTAATACTGGTCTAAATAGGTTACTGAGGATTACTTTTGACATTGCTTGGGAAACTTAACTGATGTCAAACAATGTACCATGCTTTCCTCCAACTGCTTCTTGTTCTCTTCTAAATAAAGGAAGTATCATTAAAAAGTGCCAGGGAGAAAGCTGAGGACTGGGCTATGCTATAGTGACCTGTACAAGCACAAGGGATCCACAGGGAGCACTTACAGATCAGAACAACCTGGAGTAGCTACTGTAATTTGTTCTGGGCACCATATAGAGATGCCAGTGTCTCCTCCAAGACTGTACCAAACACTGGCAAATCTTGTCATTTTGTCCTTAAGCCACTGTTTGCAGAAAAGTTCCTAAATATCGTGTTTTCCTTCCTTCCTTCCTTCCTTCCTTCCTTCCTCTTCCTTCCTTCCTTCTCCTTCCTTCCTTCCTATTCCGTCTCCTTCTCTTCTCTTCTCTTCCTTTCCTTTTCTCTCTTCTTCTCTATCCTCCTATTCCTTCTCCTTTTCTCTTTCTCTTCTCCTTCTCTTCCTTCCTTCCTTTTCCTTTTCCTTTCCTTCTCTTCCTTCCTTTCCTCTTTCCTTCTTTGTCCTTCCTTCCTTTTCTCTTCCTCCTTTCCTTCCTTCCTTCCTTTCCTTTTCCTTCACTTCCGTTCCTTTCCTCTTCCTTTCCTCCTCCTTCCATTTCCTTCCTTCCTTCCTTCCTTCCTTCCTTCCTTCCTTCCTTCCTTCCTTCCTCCTTCCTTCCTTCCTTCCTTCCTTCCTTCCTTCCTTCCTTCCTTCCTGTCCTTCCTTCCTTCCTTCCTTCCTTCCTTCCTTCCTTCCTTCCTTCCTTCCTTCCTTCCTTCCCCTTCCTTCCTGTCCTATCCTTCCTGTCCTTCCTTATCCTTCCTTCCTTCCTTTCCTTCTTCCTTCCTTCCTTCCTTACCTTCCTTCCTTCCTTCCTTCCTCCTCCTGTCCGTACCTTCCTTCCGTTCCATTCCTTTCGCTTCCTTCCTTCCATTGCCTTCCTTCCTTCCTTTCCGGGGGGGGGGGGGGGCTCCTTCCTTCCTTCCTTCCTTCCTTCCTTCCTTCCTTCCTTCCTTCCTTCCTTCCTTCCTTCCTGTTCCTTCCTTCCTTCCGTCCTTCCGTCCTTCCTGTCCTTGTCCTGCTTCCTATCCTTCCTGTACTGTCCTTCCTTCCTTCCTTCCTTCCTTCCTTTCCTCCTTCCTTCCTTCCTTCCTTCCTTCCTTCCTTCCTTCCTTCCTTCCTTCCTTCCCCTTCCTTCCTTCCTTCCTTCCTTCCTTCCTTCCTTCCTTCCTTCCTTCCTTCCTTCCTTCCTTCCTTCCTTCCTTCCTTCCTTTCCTTCCTTCCTTCCTTCCTTCCTTCCTTCCTTCCCTTCCTTCCTTCCTTCCTTCCTTCCTTCCTTCCTTCCTTCCTTCCTTCCTTCCTTCCTTCCTTCCTTCCTTCCTTCCTTCCTTCCTTCCTTCCTTCCTTCCTTCCTTCCTTCCTTCCTTCCTTCCTTCCTTCCTTCCTTCCTTCCTTCCTTCCTTCCTTCCTTCCTTCCTTCCTTCCTTCCTTCCTTCCTTCCTTCCTTCCTTCCTTCCTTCCTTCCTTCCTTCCTTCCTTCCTTCCTTCCTTCCTTCCTTCCTTCCTTCCTTCCTTCCTTCCTTCCTTCCTTCCTTCCTTCCTTCCTTCCTTCCTTCCTTCCTTCCTTCCTTCCTTCCTTCCTTCCTTCCTTCCTTCCTTCCTTCCTTCCTTCCTTCCTTCCTTCCTCCTTCCTTCCTCCTTCCTTCCTTCCTTCCTTCCTTCCTTCCTTCCTTCCTTCCTTCCTTCCTTCCTTCCTTCCTTCCTTCCTTCCTTCCTTCCTTCCTTCCTTCCTTCCTTCCTTCCTTCCTTCCTTCCTTCCTCCATCCCTCAAAAATTTGTCTGAAATCCCTTTCACTGTGTGGGATCACAAACAGTTTAAAGTGAGTATTTAGCTTATACCCTACACCAGACTGAGCTTTCCAGAAGTCAGAGATCTGTAAAACATCAGCTTCCCTGACTGCTTTGGAATTTTTTTAAAATTTGAAATAGGGCACTGCTATGAAATACTGTCACTACATTATGAAAGAAGTTTCTTTTGGATAATATTTCCTTTTCTCTGTTATTGAAGAACTTTCTTCCACTCTGAACTCTTAAGGGTTAACTGGCATTGTGTGGAGGAAGGGGAAATCAGAGGTCAACTCATGTTCTGGTATCAGTGAACTCACAAGTTACTCCTTAAGCATGTGGTTTCATCCTATATTCTTCCTGGCAGAAATTTCTCACTTTAATCATACACCCACAGCAAGCCAGATCTTTAAATTCAGCAATTCTTTCTCAGGTTTCAGCAAGTCATTGGCAGCCTGAGCTATTTTTGGGATATTTTCTCTACTGCAGATGCAGCTTAGGAAAACACAGGGAGCATGCTAAAGACCTGCAGCTATTTGCCTTGTACAATTTGCTCATTTATCTTTATTTCTCTGTTTTCCTGCACTCATCACTTAAAGGACAATCTTTCTTGCAAACAAAATCACTGGTGCCTGGTTAGAGGGACTGAAGGCTCCCAGACACGGATTGCCTGCCAGCTACAGCATGGTAAGGACATGGACACTTTTGGCTAGCCTTACATTGCAGCTTTTTAAGCTTTGCTGAACGTTTATTTGTGTCCATTGCTTCCAAATCAACATTGCTGGCATGGCAGGCAGTCTCCAGCTCTCGGTCTCCATTTTCATTCCCTAAAATCCTCAGCACTTGTAAGTAACACATTTATACTCACCATCTCTTTGTGTATTTTAGAAATTACTGACACTAATTTGGATCAGTTCCAGGGGTTGGGGATATTTCTTTACATTTTACTACCTTTTGGACATCTGTAATTTCCAATCCTCATTGAAACTGTGGATATTTTATTGCCTGATCTTTCCTATTGAAGTTTATATTGTTAATTTGGTTACTTAGCTCAGAAAATTATTCAAATCTGGGAATGTTTTTATGTACAGTAGATGGAAATGTTATAAAAAAGCCCCACTCCTGCTGATTTACAGTTGTATACATTGCCTTCCTGTCTTGTGTTCTGCCTCTGCTTTAGTACCTTGAGGCTGCCACAGAGCAGTACACTAATATTACAAAGGGATTGGCAACATAAAACCAATGCAGCAGACAGAGCTGTACTAAAAATTACTAGAATTTATCATCCAGTTAATTTATTTGCTCACAGAAATGAAGCAAGTAATCTCTCTACAAGAATGGTGAACATTTATTAAAGTACTTTAGATTTAGTAGATTTAGGATCAGGTTCTGAAGGTGGTATTTTTATTTCTGAAAGTCTCTTAACAATTTTGAGGTTATTTCTATGATATTGTCAATACTGCCTTGAACATAAGGCTGATACCTGAGCCTGGGTCTCTCATCCAGCTGGTGAGTCTGCCTCAGTTTCACTGAAATCACTGATACTAAATTAGCTGAATTATAAATAGTCATTAATCCATTAATCCTCAATTCAGTTTTATACCCAATCCCAAATGTTAGTACTTAGATTGCTTGAAATCTTGAGACTCAACACAGAGACTCCAGAAAGAAAGATGGATGTGTTTTAGTACAAGTCAGCAAAGCACTCATTTCTACTACAATGTGCTCTTCAAACACATGTAAAGCTAGATCGTGCATTTCTCTCTCAAAACAACAGTGTTGCTGTCAGCACAAACAGAAATCAGGTGAAGGAAGTTTTACCAACAGGACAGGTCTGTGCAGAATTGAGTGTTTTGGGAATTCAGTGAGATAAACCCAATACAGGGATTATACCTTTACAGACAACAATTCAAGCGGTGCCTGTTTGGGCTCATTTTAGAAAATCTTGTCCTAAATTGTGTCACTGATAAAAATTATTATTATAAAGACAATGCATGTTGTCACAAGATGTGCAGGAAAAAAATAATCTGAATAAGGAAAAAACAGATGACATACAACTGTTTCTTTTCAAAACAAATTGTTGCATACAGGAGCTCTCTGGAAATTGAAAACTTTATCTTTGTTAGAGGAAGAGTTTGGACTACAGAGATTAGAAGCCTTCCCAACTGAGCATATACTCATATCATGTTAATACACTCATTTTTTTGGTGTGCATTTATACTAAACCAGCCACACACAAGATACTAAAGATTAATTGACTCTATAAATGAACTAATTTATAATTCAGCAGCAGCATTCTATAACTCATACTTGATGATAAAGATCAGAATATAAATAACCACAATATAAAAAGCGCTAATGGATATCAATAATGGCAATAAAGTGGAACCCATGCTGATGTAAAATAAAACTTGTTCTTGAGTCAGAACATGAGTCAAAAATTTGATTATTCCTCAGACTATCATAGAACTGGGTACCTCTAATTTTAGTGACATCCTCAGACACACTAAAGCTGAATAACTTCTGTGCATGAACACAGACATGGTAATCGGCCAGTTATATTCCATTCAGCTTACTTGGTTTCCTTAAGTTTACACTTCACAATTTTAGATTAAAAATCAGTTTAAAAAAGGTTAATTCTACTACTGTAACTGTAACTACCCTGCAATTGGCTAGACTAAAAGCACCTGTAGTTTCAAGGGCTCCATTGACATGCAGTAACTTACTACACTGCAACAACCTGATCAGATAGCAAAGCCCTTCATTAAAATTGAAGGGACAGTTTTATTTTTCCTGGCTGTCATTTTGCATCAGATTAATTCTATTAAACCCATTGAAGGCCTGTGTTAAAAGAGGAATCATCAACAAAAAGTGAATAGTAAAAATTCTTTCAAGGACTGCATCTGAATTTTAATAGTCATACAGAGCAGGGCTCTGCAACAAAAAACTAACAAATTAGTGGTGTGCTGGTGTATGTTGGGAGGCAGCAGCAATTTAGAGGAGGAATAAAACAGAATTGCAGAAATGAGAGAAAATTTAATAGGAAATTAGGGTCTTAATGGAGTCAGGAATAAGCAAAGAAGGGGGCAGCTGAGACCTGCAGGCTGCAGACTGGTGGGTGAGGAGGCAGGAGGCACCTGCTTGATGAGTGCAAGCAGCTGGGCATTGTCTTCTCTACAGCTGTTGGGTCCTGGCAGCACCAGCACTCCCCAGCCCTCTCCCAAATGGCAACAGCAGGATGAAAATGCTCTGCAGCCTGTTTCTCTTGGGTCTTCCCATCTCCATTTCTTCCCACATCATCTCACAGCTGCAGTAGGCCTTGCCCCACTCCTGGATCTCATTTCAACCTAAACCCCAGGCTGATAATAGTTAGAGAAGCACCAGGTAGTAAGGGCTACAGGGCCTGGGCAGCAGGATGGAAGGACAGAGGAATGGAGAGGTAACAGACATTCTGGAGGACTGTGCAAGGAGACAGGCAGACAAAAGTTCCACTGAACACTCCGAGTGTAAAACAGCTGAGAAAAAGACAAAACCATATTAGAGTAAACCACTAAAGATAGAGATATTAGAGACAGTACAGCACTGATGGCGTCCAATAATTATGGGTCAGTCCCTTTTTAAAACTTTATATAGTTTTGGCGACTCCCAATACAGAAAGATCAATGTGTATCATAACCGTGAGGCTATTGGTAAAAATACCATCACAGAAATTAATTATTTAAGACAATGTTGGCCCAAGAATAAACAGATAAAAATCAAACATAGCAATTAGAATTCGGAGAATACAGTGAAACAGTGAGATAGGAGCAAGAAACCTAATTATCAGGTTTTTATGAGGAAGAATGAGCAATTACCAAAAGCAGTATCTGTTTTTGCAAGTAGCTGCAACATCATAATTGCTCCAGGACTGCTTCTAGATCACTGTCATACATGTTAATTTAAGTGAGATACAAATCAGTTTCTGGGTGTGATGAATAGTGCTACAACTTACTTTAGTAATGTTGGTCCTTTTGACATTGCTTCTCTCTCTGTACAAGTATTAAGACAACAAATGCAGTAACATCAGCCTCTTTTAGACACACAGATAAAACTAGCACTCCAAGTTATATAAAATTAATAGAGCAATCTTGGTTCTTGATATTCTGAAGAATCTTGGAAATCTGTTAGGAGAATGCATAGATTAGGGTATTTTGGATGTATTTAAAGTGCAAATAAGAACCAAAAAGTTACTTCCATATTAAGTTTTTCCTCTATTGCTCAAAAAACAAGTTGACTTGGCTATTGTCATTGTTACATGAATTTCCATGATAATGCTTTGTAGGCTGCAAGTTAAATGTAATCCCTGATACCACCTTTTGGTCTTTCTAGATATTGGCTTCAATTAAATATAGTTGCAATAGATTCCTTAGCTGTCTCCATCAAATTGTCAACCCTCTTTAGTCAGTTCTCGTGGATATTTCTATAATCTTGCTGATTTTGACTGACTTTTGTTATAATAGATATAATGATCAAGCTAGCAATCATAAGAAATAGAATCACTAGCAAAGGCACCTAGAAGTTATATTTATATTTGAAAGTCCAAGTCTAGGTCACTAAGGCAAATCACTGACAGATATCAATGATATACACCAGCTTCTAACTCCAACTTATGCAACTGATTATGCAACATCTTTTCCTCTGCCATGTCCTGTTAGTTACTGAAGTCACCAACTTTATCTAAAGCTAGATAAAATATACAAAATCAAAGAATATAATATATTAATGCAGGAATGGTCTACTAAATGTAAATACTACTTTTAACAAGGACAGCAAGTGCAATTAAAATTTGACTCTCATTAACAGTGGCTCACATTTACCCCTAAATATTTTATGTTATGACACCTGTCACTATTAACCTGTCAGTACTCAAAATTTGAAGACAAAAAAATAATTTTTAGGATTGGCAAAGAAAAAACATAAGGTCTCAGTCAGGAAGAAGGAAAGAGATTACTATCCCTAAGTATGAGAAAGCCTTCAGATAAGATATTGATCTAGTCATATTTATGTCTAATAATTTCACCATTTTAGAGTTAGATAGAAACAAACAATATCCCAGACTTGCAGAGCATGCTGACATCACAGGGACCCCAGTTTTAGTTCTTTAATGTAGTTTGTGCTGGTGTTATTAAAAGCCAGAGTAAAACGGGAACTTCAGCCTGGCTCAGCTTTGGTTCACTGCATGGCCTTGGGCATCACATAACCTCTGTCTCCAGTTCTCTATCTGCATAATGCATTTGTCTGTCTAGTGACTTGGCAGAGTCATGGGGCAAATAAATGAGTCACTTCACAGAATTTTTCAATTGAAATATACTGGCTTCTCTTCTGCACTTTTATAATATATTTAATTTATATTATATTTCCTGAATTTTAACATAAACTACCTCTTCCATAAAGGCCACCAAAGTGTTTAAATAAACAGAAATAACTATTTCACACTTCCAAATTAAAATCTCTTGAACTAAATTACTGGAACCACAGCCACATAACACAGCTGGTCACCTCACAGCCCAAAATACCTTTATCTGATGCTTTTTACTGTCCAGAGGAGAGGGAGGAAAGAAGGAAGCCTAATTTTGCACCATACAAAGAAATAAATTGTTACATATTTAGTAAAATCTGCACTGCAAAATACGGTCTGGGCATAATAGATAGAAGAATCTGTCAACCAGTCTCCACTATTACAATGGCAGTGAATACCTGTATTAATTTAAACTGGCTCTGAGTGCAAGAGAGTCATATTCATTTGACTCCACCAGAAGATATAAATCCTCCATTTTGAGATGACTTGCCCAAAGCTAATCAAATTAGTCATACACTTAATTTTAAAAGTAAAAATTATTAAAATTAAAAAGTTAATTTTAAATTTTAATTTCAAAATTAAAAGTTAATTTTTTTTTGCTTATTGTCCATTGAAATGAATCAAATTTTCTCTAGAAGATAACTTCTCTGCTGCAAGTCTAACCCTTTATGTCTTAACGAGAGAAAAAACCCCTCCCATCAAGGCAGCCCCAGAGGGGACTTTTAAGGCATTGACATGCAATACTCAAATGTTCATTTGTTTGCAACAGAAGCCTAACCTAGATGGAAAAACTGAATTACAGATTCATCGGACATTACTTTAAAATGCAAAGATGGACAAAGCAAGAACATTAATTATCAAAAGTTGAAAAGTTCACCACTGACTGCAGTTGATGCTGCAGCCTTACATTCAGTGCAAAGCCCAGACATCCAGTGAACAATTGATGCCTCATTAGATACAAGCAATTGTATCTTTCAGGGTGGTGCTGTTGGATACTCACTAATCCATTGTTGTCTTATTTTTCCTTATGACTTGGTTAATTCTTTGCTTGAATTAGGGTAGAGATCAAAAATGGACCTTAATATAAAGGAGTACTTATAATACTGGGACACACAAGGCATACACTGAAAAAAAAGTTAGACTCCTTCAGCTCTGCTAACCAGGAACATGGATCTCCTGATAGCCCAGCTATCAGAGAATGGTAAATGCCATCCCATTGCTAATTACATCACTATAGAACAGTGATAATAATGTATTGCTCAAATGTATGTTGATATGTTTGCATGTAGACAAATGCATCCACAACTTCCTGGTCTTGGAAGTACCTTGTCCATTCAACAAGTAAAAAAGAATTCAGAACTCCAATCTAATTCATAGCTTGTGTCCTCATGGAACTTGGCAACAGGACAAAGAATAAAAAAACCCAAAACTCTAAAGCTGATCTAACCACTAATAATGACATAATTATTATGACACAACTACAAATTTATCATAGATCTACTCTGACAATGCTATTTTAGGATAACAGGTCAAACGAGGATGCAAAAAACCCAAGGTCTAATTCATTCCCAATGTAAATTGGCAGTATTCCTTTCGACTTCAATGAGAGATTTAGTTGTTCACTCCACTCTAATTTTTAGTCAGCATCTTCCCAATATTTATGATTAAGTTGCACCAGCTTAAAAAGTACTCACTTTTAAATCCAAAGCAAGAATCTCCAGAGAGAGTTGGCGAAAGGCATATTTTTATATAAGGGTCTACATTTAGATTTACTTTTACTGGAGTAATTTTCTCATATAAAGAGAAAATTTATTAAGAAAAAATTAACAAACTTCAGAGGCACAGCAGCAAGAGCCATCTGAAATATCAATGTGGCTCTTTCATGTCCAGATAACTAAAAAGTAACTCAAGGAGGAAAGACTAGAAGAAATCATTGAAATATAGAATAAGGAGAAATAATAAACAAGCAGATACATGTAAATACATGTAATCTGATTGTATAGTTTAAGGAACCATAATAAATCCAAGCATTAAGCCAGAAGGAATTGCTTCTACTTTCTTCTTTTGTGGAAAATGGGAATTTTTGTTTTCACTGTGACATAGCTATTTGAGAGTTTCAAAACAGCAAGTCTTGCTGAGGAATGGACTTTGAGTTGTTCTAAATTAAATACTTGGGTCATGTTAGTGTATAAATTGCAGTAAAACACAGAGAGATACTCCATCCTTCTGCAGCTCAAATGGTGTCAGCAATGAAGCCAGAGGATCAGTACTACCCCACAGCTAACCCAAAAGTATTGACACAGAAAATTCTTGATTCTGGAGAAAACATTTCACCATAGGTTGGACTGTGATGGTAAAGTATATAATTAAATTATATATGGTATTACCAGAGGGAATTTACCACAGCACAGCCCTGAAGTACAAATGAAGAGAGAACTGAGGTAGCCAAGTAGTCCATTATGTCTTCTCAGAAGACAAAACAGTGAATGATTTATGATAAGTCAAATCAGCAAAACCCCTGGTTTTAAAGCTTATCTCTATAAATAATTTTTTAATGTGGTTATTGATCTACTATTGGTTAAAATATGACGTCCCATGATCTGTATCCATTACTAGTAAAGGATAAGTGTCAACAACTTGTGGACAGGTGCTGTTTATTGACTTCCACATATTGCATAAACATCATGGCCATGCATCAATGACTCAGGTCAGGGTGTGTTGCTCAAAACTCTGTACAAAAGTTAAGCAAGCAAAATTCCTGCCCCAGTATTTTATATACTAAAATATAAAAAAGAAATATAAGTTTTACAAAAGCACAGGACTTGAACAGCAGTTTCTGAGCTGCCAGGTTACTTTCAATATTGATTAACTAAATTTTCATCCAGAGTGACTACTGCTTCACATCAAAATGGAAATAAATTAACTGGGCTCCATTGTCTGAATGGCACTGGGAACTTCTGCCACTAGAGTGTGTCAAGGCATTTGTGAGGAATAAACCTCTTCACCTGTTGGATCATTCAATTCAAAATATTACCAAAGCCCTGGACAAAGACAAGTAGCTTGAATGTACCATTTTTCTGATTTTCTGCTTGACTGCTAGAACTTGTCTTAAAGACTATACTACTAAGAAAAGGCTTCACTCATTAGTCTGCTTATGCTGGGCACAGGGATTTTTATATGGATACTGAACACAGGCATCCATAAACAGTCCAGCCAATTTTAGGATCCATTACACTGTGCCTATGTTTTCAGTTCAGTGTCAATGAAACATCCCTTCCAGGCTAAGACTCTTACTTTGATGGCAGTACAATAACCATGATATTTTGTATTGAAAAGTCAGCACAGGCAGTCAACATATGTAAATCTGTCCTTTCCAGCTTCTCTCTCTGCTGGATGCCTGCAGTAGCAGTAAAATTGGGAGGGGAGGAAAGGAGGGGGGAAGGGAGCCCACATACCTATACAAAAACTGCTAAAAATCTGAAAAGATACTGAAAATATGTGCTGACAATAGAGATGCTCAAGCGTATTTAAAAAATCACTTTGAAGAGAAACTATAAAAGCCCCTCTCCTTGATAATAATAATAATAAAAAAAATCAGAACATTTAAAATTAGAAATTCATAGGCATAAAGCATTTCCAGGATCAAACAGAGTATATTGAAATATTACACATTTGGTAATGCTAAAAATCAGGATCTCTCTCCGTATTTTTCTGAATCAAGGCTTGTCCCCTTGTAAAACTGCACTGACAGCACTCCCTTTCTCTCTCTTTTTTGCTCACTTCCGTCTCTTCATATTGCAAATTCTTATTAGCTGTTTTAACCACAGAATTTCTTGGTAAGTTTTTCACTGTCCATTATGTCATCTCCATGCAGAAGATTTTAGCTACTAGACCAACCCCAGTAACTTTTCCTTGAAAGACATTACAAACAAAACAAAAACCAAACAACACCCAAATACTACCTATAAGAGATTGGAATCCTATACCCAATCTGTAGTCATTTACATGCTCAAGTGATGTTGTAAATGGACACACATAGTAATCTTGATTTCATCACCTGTTTTACTTCTCCTAGGAAAGGTCTTATAAGCCTTTCTTGGAGACTGCAGCAGCTTTCTGAGCTTCCAGAGGTTGACACTGTTAGAGTGACAATGATTATTGAGCAAAACAGCTTCTGAAATCCCTAAGCATTCACCCAAGTCAGCCATATAGGATCAACAGGAGAAGAGCCACGGACCAGAAGACCCTGTCTTTGAATTTCCCAGAGCAGCCTGAGAACATGGGAGTCTGATATGGTATCTGGAGTTCTCATCACCTGCTCTGTAACTTTAGATGAAAATTTTGAACATCATATATATTTGAAATGAACTGATGGCTGACAAAAGAACAAGGAACAGGAAAGAAAAGAATAGGAACACAAAGTAGAAGGGAAAGATCTGCAACCAGGTCTCTTTTACTCAGTGTATGCTGAGCTAATGTTACCTCATGCAGGTATCCCACCATCACATTAGAATTAAGAGATCCTGCTTTTCATGAACAGCCTGCTGAAATCACAGATACCTACCCATTGTATTTTTGTCCAAAAAACAGAGTACAGCACAGGCAGAGCATGCAGCAAGGCTCAAGGTCCAGCACTGATACAGTACAGGAAGGAGCTCTACCCTTTAACAGTCACCTGAAAACACACAGATCACCTGAAACCTCCCACAACAATGTCTTGTGAAGATTTCATAAATAGAATCGAGCAAGTGAAGTTTCTTCTGGTTCAATAACAAAACTAAAATGTCAGAAAGAAGGAAGAACAAATCTCAGTTCATATAGAATGCACACAATGCTTTTCTTTTTTTTACAAAATAAAAACCCAGTAACTTCCATTTGGGGTAAATCTGAAATGTAACATCAAATTAAAAACAAAATGCTTTGTGACTTTTTGAAAAACACACATATTTTACTTTTCAATTTATATTAACTTGGAGGTGGAAAATGGTATTTCTGTTTCAAAAGACGAAAATTTCATTTTCAGCATGCTAAGATATTTCCTTTTAAAACTAAGAAAATGTTTGATATTTATTTAAGTTGAAGCTATTTTAGTTCAACCTAATCTCAAGAATGGTCCCAGTCCTTTCAAACCTCTGTTATTCTAAGAATTCAAAAATCCTTCAAAATTTTTGTCCACCTCTATTCATAAATTCAAGTAATATTTTGGCCCTAGATCTAGGGAAAGGAAATACTCGAGAGACTTTCTAAAATACCTTTCCATTTCCCACCACTGTGTCACTAGCTGATATTCCCTCTGTATCCTCATGCAGCAATAGCCCTACCATCATTATGGCAGTCCCGGGTGAAATGTTTTCTAGAATTAAGGCTGTGAAGGCTGGAAAGCGAACTTGCCGCTTTTATAAAGAGGGAAGAACAACCAGCAGAAGGTATTTAAATTATATCCTGAGTCAGAATGAAGTTGATTCATGTCAGGGATTATTTTTATCTCTCCAGTCAACTACAAATGACGCAGCAAAGCCTGCATAGGCGCAGCCATGCAGCACTGATCCGTGCTTGGAAGTAAAGGCAGCCTAGCAGCAGGCGGAGCTGCGCCCTTGCGAGCCCTTGGGCTTCCCCGGCCACGCTGCCGGGCCTTGCTCTGCTCAGACAGGCACCACGGAGCCCCTCGGAGTGCTGGACAGGGCAAACCAGACTTCACCTGCAGATTGCCACGGAAATTCTGGAGACTGTTTGGTTTGGCTCCGGCATTTACCACTCCATTCAGCTCCTGGCATACTGATGAGGGAAAAATTCTTCAGTCACAAACTGCCTCTAAACATCTCTAATCTGTGCTGAGAGCAGGTTATTTGAACTATGGACACTCGGGACTCTTCTCCTTCCCTTTTTTTTTGGTCTGAGTCTGACACAGAAGTGAATATATTCTCCCATGTCTGAGATCTCAGTCCAAAGTGCTTGTCCTTTCCATTGGTTTCCGAAATCCTTGCATAGAACTCCAACCAAGTATTCCTGCAGAATACCATTAGGAAAACAAAGCAAACTCCCACAACTGTGACATTATCTCTGGAAGAGAAATGTCTATTTCCTCAGGATTTTTTTTTCTCTGAAAAAAGCAGCACATCTACTGAGTTTTTAACCTGTAGATATATGTATGCAGTTGCCTGTAAGTACATGATCTAAAACATTAAATCTCTGCATTTAATTTTCATGTATAGGAAAGGAAAATAAGTAAAAAGTTTGATTAAACAAATTCTCATGCAGTGTTTGAAATTAAAACTTCACACCACATTTCCAGTGCTTGCTAGCAAGAACAAATTCATTATAAACTAATATTAAATAACATTTTTCTGTACCACTGGCGAACAAGCAGTGATGTGCAAGGTCATAAATAAGAAATGAAAATGAATTTGAATATTAATAAATGTAATTATGTATCTAGCTGAATTTTAATAATCTAGTGAATGCAACTCCTAAATTACGGAGGGAAAGAAACTAATGGATTCTCCATATCTTTTCTGTTGTGGCTACAAGCAGTGTATTGTACATTTCCTAGAACTGAAAAAGGACAATGTTGAGAACAAGGAAGGAGTTCCATCCAGAGGCCAGCAAGCAGCTTGAACTTTATGATGTGCAGCTTTTTATCCTTTTCCTTCTTTAATTTTTCTAAGTCGAAATACCACATTTTAAGAGACAACCCCCCCCCCATCCTTTGAAACAAGTAAAATTGAGGATTAGTGAGATATATTATAAAAAAAGGTAATTATCAAAATAGTAGCTAAAAGGAATAGTTTAGAGCTACTCACATACTTCAATCTCTATAAAATTTCAATCAGCACTTCTTCATAAGAGCTAAGAAGTGATTGTGCACTATTTAATACAGAGTAGGGATGCAGTGGATATATATGTTTTTGTAATAAATCTGTCTCTGAATTCTTGACATTTTGAATCAGAGCAGCAAAAAGCACTGCATAGGGTAATGCAAAATTAAAAAGAAATTTTAAAATTCTTTACATGTTTTATGCTAAACATACAGTATGTAGATATTACACTCACAAGCATTATTCCTTTCTAGGCATAAATGTTCACGGCAACATTACTTGAAAGGGGAACAGAAACAATACATATAAATAAGGTTCTGTCAATTAAAATCCTAAAATTCATATAAGTCCTATATTTGGTTATCTCATTTTCTGTTATGAGAAGAATCTCGTATCATTCCTATGAGAGAATGACATCTTATAAAGCAGATGAAATTTGCACAGCAGTTTGCAAGAAAGATAACTATTTCTTAATCTCCACACAAATCTCCTCCACAAAGCTAATACTATCAAACCTTCTGGTGAATAAATTACAAGCAATTACACCTAATTTGGGTACAATACTGTCAGAACATTTCAGCAGTAGACAAATGCAATTTGATTTGAAATGCAGTGTGTTATTAGTATTTCAACCACTGCCAATTTACTTGCTATAATTATTGTTTAATAAGATTTAGAACAAGCATGTTTTGCTATCTGCTGCAAGATACCATATCACAAACAGGTGATTCAGATTAAAACCTGTCTTATAATAAGTACAATCTGAAGCCTAGACTTCAATATTTATAAATTATTAATATATCCTCACAACCGTACCTGTTTCTTTTTTAAAACAATCTTGTATGGATTTGCCTTTTTTTCTCAGAGATGGCTGTTCCTCTGATTCTCTAAGTCAGGATTCATCCATTCCAAGTACTAATTCTTTCTACCATTTTTCCTTTCCTCATTTTCCAAAAGGAATCCTAGTGACCACAGTTCTCTGATGTTGAAAGAAGAATTTAATTTACAGCTTTCTACAAACTTTGTGGAGTTAATTCTCCTTTTCCACAGAAAGCTGATGCAACACCCTGTTACACCTAGCAAACTACAAGCGAACATTAGAATAACTTATGTGCAATCTAATGTGTTGGGAATGAACAGAAACCTACCTAATAAGGTATATCATGACAATTTTTTCACACTGATGTTGGATGATGACCAACAGTGGCCATGTGAGGGAGCATATGATTGGAGAAGTCATGATGTGATACTGACTTGCATGATTTATCCAACATTTTGAAAGGAAACTTTCTTCTGATGTCTTAACCTTAAAGTGGCTACAGTAGATAAGGCCATCTGATTTTTATAAATAAAAAGCACATACACTTTCCCTTGTCATCATTTGGAGAACTAGCACAGCATTTCTCTTATTGTGCTCTTGTTTATAATAATGGTTACCTCAAATATTGACAATATATATAATATATAATATATATATAATATATATATATATTATATATAATATATATAATATATTATATATAATATATATTATAATATACATTATAATATTAAAGGATGTTTAAACAAATAACTATCTTTCTGACAGATGTTAAATGTTTTAAAATAGAAACTTTGAAAGCTTTATAAGTAATAGACTTAAAATATATCAGTTTGGAAAAAAGCCAGAACAAACCCACCAAACAAAAATCCCTCAAACAAATCTTGGATTGGATTTATCTTTCAAGGAAAAAAAGTTATATGTAGCATAATTAGCAAGCATGGCTTATCTCCTTAATTATCTCACAACTCCTTGAAATGTAGAATTATGCACTATGTGAATATATGAATACAGGAGTTCATACCCCTCACTTCATACATCACAGAACAAATTTCCTGCATTGTCCTCATGAGGCCCATAAGAACTGAAGGTCTGCATTAAGGCAATAGCTGTAATCAAACCACATTCTTCATCCAGTAATTCACAAGGCTCAAGAAGGAGTCAGTTTCCTTGAAGCACAATCAGCTTCTCTGACACTCGTTCAGATTTTATCTGTTGAATTTAGGTTGAGTATTTCTCACCTCCCTCTGAAGCATCAGCTCAGTGTTATTGTCTGGACATACATCCAAACTCTATCCACACAGATCAAATCAGAAGTTAAATCAGACAGCACCAAGACTTTTCAAATTAAAAGCAATGTAATTCAGTAGTGCATAAATCATATTCTTCCATTGGCAGCTATGCAATTTCTAAAGCTCATCTGGTAATTCTTGTTCCAAAGCAGAAAGACATAATTTTATCTTCATTTAGCAGTTTCTCAAATAATTGTCCACATTTTTCTACAAGCATAGTAGAGTACAAATGGCTTTTTTGGTACTTTGATCAATTTTTCCCTAGTAGTAACAACTAAATAATTGGACTAGGAAAGTGTATGATTATTTAACAGAATTATGATTCAGTTAATATATTTCTAGTGTTTGTGACCATTTTCACAACTGTGCAGCATGTCCTTCACTCTCCACAATTCTGACACCCCCTCCCTCTCTACCTCCTCCCTGCTCTCCCCTTTTTGGTTTTATAGCACTTTTTCTCAAGCTCACAGCCTAGGTCTTTCATGGAGTCCACCTGGTGGCAGACTGCATCTTCAGATTTCTGAGTGAAATAAAATATGAGCAAATCTGATGTGGCTTTTTTCCCGTCCTGATCAGTGTGACTACACAGTCAATGGCAACACAACTGTGTTAAGAGTCTTGGCTGTTGCTACGGAGAAGAGAGCTTGGAAAAATGTGGGAGCAATGTTACTTTAAAATCTGCATGTACACATGCAGATTTTATATCTCCTTACCTCTATATTAGGAAAAGGCACCGTAATAACAATAATATATCTCATATGGCATTATTTCTCTGCTCCTTGGATAACCAGGGAGGGCTATCCAAGGGCTCAGTACTTATATAGAAGATAACTATCTTCTTCACTCCATCAATGTTATTTATATGATGTAAGATTTGGGGACACGAGAATTTTGCATTTCTTTGGTGCTGACAGCACTTAGAACAGTCTTAACTTAGTCTAGTTCTCATCCCTTGGTGCAGATAGTACAAAGAAAAGGATTTTATTTATCCCCCTTCTCCTTCTCTGCAAGTTCTCTATGCTGTTCTCTTGACTTTGTTCTCAGCATCTTTTACTTCCCTCTGCCTGGCAGACAAGGCAACCTTTGGGACCCTGTGCTATTAGTGTCATCACAGGGCAGGGGTTCCATTCATGGAAGAGCTGTTTCCTGCCTGCCTGTGAGCTGTATGCTAATGTGACAGTCTGGCAAGTATTTGAGAATGTCACTTCCAGCAAAATAACTGTCCTGAATGGTATTTGTCATATATCAAACCACATATCTATCAGCAACAACAACAACAAAAAACCAACAAAATTCAACTTCAATACGTATTTCAAATGAGATGCCCACAGGCACGTTAAAACATGAGTACATGTCAGTAGCCATATGTGCTGTAATCCTCCTCTTTATACATAGACCCACCATAATCCTTTCATGCACCATGTATCTAATCTCCATTCTTCTTTGGAAGCAAGATTAATCTCAAACTTTCAGAATTAATTCAAAGGCATTAACTAGCTTTCAAATCTTCATTATTTTGGCAACCAAGTAGTTCAACAATGTGGCAAATGACCATTTGTGGTACCACTTCATCTCAGGTTTTTTAAAGCCCTGCTGCTGAACTACAGCTGGATACTTAATGCAGAGTTTTATCTTTTGGAGGAATGTTACTTTTAAATACTTAATAATTATGAATTCATTTGCCATTTATTTTATAAGTAGGGGATCATAATGAATTCATCTGTTACTCATATGAATGTCAAATGTGTTCCCATGGGAGTTCTATTCTAATTCACTATTAGTTAGTGGACTCATTAAATAAAATGTTATCCATTTTTTACTCTGAACATGTAATGCTTGGTAATTGTTCACCAAAGGGCAAATGCAATATTTTTCTTTGATAACTTTCAGTTCAGATTTAACTAGATAGAGAACTAGTTTTAGAGTAAGAATACCTGTAGAAACAGGAGTAGATTTGATAAGCTGTGAGTCTTCCATTCAAAATGCAATGAATGAGATTATAAGAATATAGTATTTTTAAAAGTAGATGTATTATACTATAAGCATACATGCTTGAACTACATGGATTTAACATAACAAGACAAGCCATATCCAATATATATTGTATAATGATAGTTCAATGAAAGACATATTTCAGTATTTCTCAACAGTTTTCAGGCTGTTCTACTGCAACAGAAGATTTATTGGTGAGAGACTCACAGGTCATGGTAGAATCTGAATGTGATGACATTGGACACCTGGACTTTGACCTGTGAAAACAACCCCAAAGTAGCCAATAGAAAAACAGAGAATCCAAATTCTTAAGTGACCTTTTTTTAAAAAGAGCCAAACACATAGGATTTGTTAATAAATTATTTTCAAATTTCTTCTATATCCCTGATCTAAACTGAGCATTAGCTGGAAGGACCTACCCCATGAATGGATAACCTTGAAATATTTCAGTGCATTAGATCTGACATAATGTGCTAGGATTCTACACAACTGTGTCACAGGGATACTTCTTGAAATGCTGTTTAGAAATGCTAATCAAAACAAATGAATTATTATTGAGATGAAGTTTAAAGGAAGATGGTAATAAACCCAGAATTTATATCAAAATACTTACAGATTTACTCTAAAATACACAAGGAGAGGTGTTCTTTTTATTTTCATTTGAAGTCACAAGGATATGCTTTTAGTATTAAGAATGGAAATAATAATTTCCTCAAATCATATGAATGGTATTTAAATAAAAAAAATATGTTATTATTGTGCAATCTCTGGCAGTCAGTAGATTATTAGAATATTAACCATGAAGAAGAAACCACTGAGGAAAAAAACATGCAAACATGCAAATCAAAGCTCAGATACAAGTCTTTATGATCACAGATATTTTCAGATGTTAAAAACTGGAACTTCACCTTTTATAATGGTTAGCAGGAAACATAATAACCAACAGTGCTTCCTGAATGCTATGACTTCTTTCATAGTTGAAGAAATAGTACTTATTTTAATCTTCTAAAATATGTTTTACTTTATTTAAATAATGATCACATTAAAAACAAAAGGTCCACTTTTACTTGCTGTAATGGCATATGGAGTTATATGGACAACGTGAAAAAAGCGTATTACAATTAGTGAATGAAAGGAAGAGTGCACAAGAGAGGTAAGACTCTTTAAATTTGCATGTTTATTCACCACTTTTTATTCACAATTAATGTAATGTGTTTATTTTATACATACACAACTATGACAGAAATTGTCATCACCAGCAGGCAGCCCAAAGGGCCTTCCCTAAAGTGAGAATACAAATGTGGGACATAACAAAAATGGAAAGACATAAAGTTTTGTGGGGGTGGATAATGATTTATAAAAATATCACTTTCCTTGAAAGGAAAGGACAGTTCAGGAGATCTAGAAACTGAAAAATTATTCATACAAGGGGACCTACCAGTTTAAAAGGCCTGGGTTTGAACTCATCATTCTGTAACAGTGAAATTCTATTCACCACAATGGAGTAATTTGATTTATATGCATCTGAAAGGACAACTGACTTTTGCAATAGAAAGAAATGAGAAAATATGTTGGGGAAAATGAATTCTACAGAAAGGAAGCATAAAACTAATGAAAATGTAATATTAATAAGTGAGGCCCCAAATTCTAGCAGTTTCAACAGATCAAATTTTATTCAGAAACTTGCAGGAGCTGGGGTTCAGGATTGCTAGTCCCCTCTAAAGCCACAAAGATAAGAGAGTTAGGATTTGGTGCACATGAGTTGTTTGGCTTTTCCTACCTACATGAAAGAAAAGGAGAATTTCCAGGACCGAATATGTGAAAGCAGACAGGGGTAAGGGTGAGGCTGAGCATCAACCACACTGGGGCTGCCCTGATGAAGTATCAGTGAGGAAAGGGAACAACAGCAATGACAAGGGCTTTTCTGGAGCCTTGCTGGCTTTTTGCCACAGAGGGTTACAGCTGCTCTTAAACAAAATTCAATTTATATCATCTCTTTTAAGACAATGTATTGAGTGGTTTTAGCAGTTCATAGTGCTGAAGGACCAGCACCTTTATGGCAGAACACTGGCTTTTGTCAGCTTTTACTTTGCAAAGAATAAGAGAGAAGTGCAAAAAAGTGACATAAGTGGTGATTTCATCAAACCAGTCACAGACAGGAGGATCAACACATCATTCAGGGTGACATGTACAGATCAGAAGCACCTGAAGATATAAGGGTAAGTAATCTAGGCATTGAGTATAAGGAATGCTGATAGTTCTCGGGAGAAAGCAAAAGCAATACAGTTGATAAATAGCAATGTATTACAATACCAAATATGGAAAAATACTTGAGTGCCCTGCTTGCATATTTTTAGAAGCTGCAACAGTCTACTAATGAACACTTTCGAAACAATAGCAAAAATATTACATTAGGAGAAACTAAACCCATCCAATATCAAGTGACTAAATGTTTCCACCTGGAACAGTGGAAGTAGTCCTTGGCGAATCTTAAAATTCACAGATTATTTTATAGAACTGACAATGGTAAAGGGCAGCAGAAGGATTCGCTGAGCTTTCACTGCTCACAAAGGTCAAAGAAAAAAGTTATTCAGTCTCTGGAGAAAAGAACAATATATCTCATTTCTCTGAAATAACTGAGAGATGCTATCTGAACAGTGTAAAATACCGGAGTGAGGGAGCATGACCCTGAGCTAAGAACTGGACATTAGAGGAATGGAGGTGGAATTCCTTAACACCAAAACCTAGATAACATGTGCAAAAAGATAGCAAAAGCAGCAGCCAGAAGAAACCAAATCATTTCACAAGAAAAGTATATAATACTTGAAAAAAATAAGGGCAACACAGACTCATATCAAAAGGAAGATCAGAATTTATGTCTGTTGGCTTCCTTACATGGGAGCATTTCTGCCATCCTCATCAATTAACATCGTTAATAATCAATTGGTATTGTTAACATTCATGTCTTTTCTGAAATTGCTGCTCCTTTCATTAACTAAATTTATATGAAAGTTTCATTTTGGTATTTTTTCATGAGATATAAAATCAAATACTGGGCCCTTGGGATGGCAAAAGATTTAGTGCAACTCTTAGGAATGAGCAGGCTTGTAATTGTGGTGTCCTGATCAGATTTTAATTCCTAGCAAAACATCACTATGCATTTTATCTTTCTAATCCACTCATACACTTGGAAATTAACAATTCCATTTTTTTCCTAATATACCTCAGTTGTTGTGTCCTATTTCACTATTGCTGAGGTTCATTAGTGGTGTCTGTATAACTGCACTGGAGAAAAAGACACCAATATTGCTCTAATTAACTTAAAACTCTTAAAGTTCTGACTCTTCAGAATTGAGAAATGCTATTAATACACAAGGTTCTCCACAGCAGTGGCAAACATTTTGTGAAGGAGACAAACTACAAACAGCTGTGTCAAAAAATATATACTAAGGCTTATTATTAATTTATCAGCCAGCATAAATCACTGTAGCTCTACTGACCTCAGTGAAGCTATAGTGAATTCATATTGAGAATACAGCTATGTAAACTACATCTCTTTTTATCACTGTACAATGGAAAAATACATTGAAAAAGGATAGGTTATGGCATTTACATAATACTTGAGGAACATTGCAGATCATAGAATGAGTTGAAAAGAATTCCATTAAAAAGCTACTACTAGTCTCACCTTCCATTTATTATGAGTGCTTTGAACGTTAGGTTTTTAATTAAGTAATTTTTCTGACTCCCTTGACACACAATACTTTTATCTCTGGTTTAGAAATTATTCAGTCCTGGATTATTTACTTTGACAAATAACATTTAAGAATGCATGGTGATTTTCTGGTTTATTTGTTTCAGAGGGTTTATTTAGTGAGGTGTGTGTTTGTTTGTTTGTTTGTTTGTTTTGCTGTGCTTTTTCATGCCCAAACTAATGCTCAGTTTTGCAGTGCAAGCCCAAATGGTTTAACAGAACCAAACTCTAAATTCACATTGGAGTGAAAAATGTCTGTAAAACAAAGCAAATTTTAAAATAATACAGATTGGATTCACAGTATGGTAAAATTATTACCAATTATTAGCCCAAAATATGACATAGGACCAGGATTCCAGTAAAATAACATGTGAGAACCTTTTATCTGCTGGCTGTTATCACATCTGGAGATGATTTTTTCTACAAGATTTTTAAAAGAAACTTCAATAAGAGTTTGATATATGGAACAATAGCAGGATATGGCCTCTAACTGGTAGGAACAATTGCTGTTCTCAGACATGTGCAAGTTAACTTTCATTAACTTTGTGAGATTTTGTGCACACTTTCTGGCCTAGATTCAGGGTTGCATCTAATTTCTCCTGGGGACAGCTGAGACACAGAGTAAAGAAGTAGGTGAAGAACAGTAAATACTCTGTCTAAGCAGAATATACTGAGGAAAACTCACATGAGCCTCAAGAGTGTGATAGACCAGTTTGGGAATAATGTGAGAAAGTAATACAACCAAACCCACTTTCTTTCCAGCTACACCTTTGATGCCTTGTAGGCTGCAGAGCAAGGGAAGAGTTGCCAAGAGACTCTAAAATAGGTGGAAACTTCTCAGATCAAAGGAATTTTCAGCATGTAAATCTTCCAGCTTTATGGCAGGCCCATGCAAAAAAACTCATTATGATGGGAAGACAGATAGAATTTAACCTTTGAATTTTGAAGATATATGTACAGACTTTTCTCTAGAATAGTAACTAACAACTTCATATATATGCTAGCTGTTTACATAATTAATATTTTGAAGAGGTTTTAATTTTTTTTACAGAATTATTTGTAGTATAATCTTTCCTTCAGTTCCCAGAAAGTCGAATATTCTGTATTTTGAAAAGAAGACTTTCTGTTTCCCTTTCCTCATTGCCTGGCTCTGACTTTCCTACAGTCCCAAGCAAAAATGAATTTCCTTCCCATTTAAGACCCTTCATCTTTCCTTGACTGGTTTTCTTCATCTATTATTTAAAATTCAAATGTTTCTGTGATTTCTGACATTTCTTCCATAAATACGTGAAATGCTGCTTTAGGCTGAGTCTTCTAATTTTTCACCAGCACTATTTAATTTGCCCAAGGCCATTAATTCTCAATTTTGTGTAGCTACTCCAAGAGGCCAACACAGATTTTTGTGCAGCCCTCAGATAAACCAGACTGGAGAACTGATCTGGCTGAAAAGTAATTGAGAGAAAAGAGCGTTTTTAAACTTGATCTTCTGCCTCACATCTGCACAAACAACTGCATGAGCACAAAAGAATGGGTGGAGCAGGAAAGAGAACAATTAGCTGAGGTAGAGCTGCTTAAATCAACATTACTACTCCTGAAGAAGTGCACATGGGGCCAAACAGCCTATATGTGCTATTTAAAGTATCCTTTTAAATCCCTCACCTGTTCCAGTGCCTATTAAAAGAATTGATACTAATAAGGCAAGAATTATAGCACTCCTGCTTACTGATGGAGCCAAAGTTCGGCTCATTGCTTCCTTATTGTGGTTGATTTGTCTTCTAATTAGATTGTAGGAAACATAATGGGAAAGCATAAATGATCCCATTTGACAACAATCTGACTTCTACTACAGTCAGTACAAATTTTACCTCAGATTCAAAAGGAATTAGATCATGTCTGTTAGGATATAATTTCCCTCAGATACTAATCATTCTGATTATTTTGTTTAAAAAGGGCAATTCTTCAGAGCAGATTCAGATCACTGAAAAACATCTTTCTGCAAAAAATTCCTGTGTTTCTTATAATAATTTACAGCTTTTTTCAAGAATAATGAGTTGTGTTTTTTTAATTAAAACATTAATTTTAATCTGTTACTTGTAACAAGTGACTTCTCTGAAATCACTGGGGCTTTAGAACATGAGATGAACAATAGTGCTAAACAGCTGAAGTCATAGTTAGGAGCTCCATCACTCCTAAATTGCATTGACCTAATTGCACAACCATTCTGATTCTGTTGATACTGCTAAAGAGCTTGTTTTTCATCTGGAGTTCACTTGAGGCATTTGACCACATATAAGGCACAGCACCATCATCAACCAACAGGAAAGATTCCACTTGCCACAAAGATGGCAAAGTATAGAAGTACTTTAAGGAACTGAACACATTCGGAGTTCCTTGTAGTAAGGAATGTAAAAGTCCTTAATACTTAATTGAAGCAAAGATCCAATGAAACACGTTGCAGTTAACCAAAACCATATGATCCAAAGAATAAATGCCCCTTCAAATAGAAATGGAAAATTTCCACTGAGCTATGAAGAACATTTTGTGAGTCTGCAGTTTTCTCCACTTCAAGATATTTGATAATACAGTTATATCTTCCCGATTCCACTAGTTTCCACAGTTGTGTTTGTATATTTGTTGTTGTCTTTAGAGATTTGGTATGCATTACATGCACTGAGGTAAAATAGGAGCACAGCTATAGACAAATACAGAAGAGAACATCAGCAGAAGTGGAAAAAGTAAGGTGTTTCTAATGGTTAAGTAATATGCTTAGTTTACCCTTTGATTCAGGGACCATTGCAATACAATATTTAATCAAGAAGCTATCACTGTTCATTATCTTGATAATTCACTATTCACAGTCTTGATATTTCATAAGGATATCAGTCCTAGCTGAGTCTTACAACGAACCTTCCAAATACCTGTTCCAGTGGAGTGAACAATTATTATTTCTTTCTGTATCATAAGCTTTTGCAGTTACTGAGTATTTTCATAAATATTGGTGTTGAATAATACAGGATGTTAAAAAATGAGAAAAAAAGACAGGATTCAATACCTGAAGAAACTATTTTCCCAAAAGCGACAGAAGGTGTCACTGCTAACTGATTTTAAACAAATGAATCCCTAAGTGGAAAACACTGTCTTTGTTTTGAAAGTTGAAAGTTGTTTGGGACACTAATTGGGTTCCCTTCTCAAGTATTCACCAGCTCCAAACACAAATACTAATCTAAAAGTGGAAAAGACTGCTTCACACGATCTAATTCTCCTTTCTGTTTGCTATTATTGCCTGAAGCTGTTTTACTTCTGCCTATGATTCACAGTCAAAACAAAAGGAGTTTAGGCCAGTATTTGGACAGAAACTGCCAAAGGACCTTCTAACCCATTAGTATTAGAGATCTAGTAATTGGGGATTTTCTCTTCAAGTCCATCATTTAAGATGCAGCCAAAATTATTATAATGAGGGTGTTGGAGAAACCATTTCCACCAAGAAATGTAAACCTGAGTCTCTAAGCAGTTTGAGACTGAAATCTTTCCGTATACTGCATTTCAGCTTGTGTAATGGCTGTTTCTCTGAACTTGTGATATTATTTTAACTCTGTATGGCAGTCCTTACCCTCTTGTCCTCCTTGATACTGAAGTGTTGCTATTCTGTGTTAAACAGCTGTTACATCCCATGCCAGAGATGGCTGCATAACACTGAGGGGTGAAGTGTTATTTTCTAAATATACATACAGATTTTGAAGCACTTTATGGCTGTTTGCAAGTCTCTCCATCCATTCAGATATATCTATATGTGAGGCTAACATAGAACAGTAATATAAAACACATTTCCCCTCCTCAATAAGCTTAATTTTTGGTTTCTGGAGAGCAGTAGGAACTCGTATCCTTTTTCCTCTAACTTCCCTTCCCTAGAGGTGCCTCCCAGGCTGCCAGCACCCAGGGCCGTGGTCTCACCAGGTCATGGCTGCTGGCTCTGAAGCTGCGGGCCTACGCTCCGAGCTGCTACTTACTGCTTGTGAACTAATTGCTAAAGCTGTAATCTAAAAAAGATACATATATATATATATATTTAAAGCCCGTGGCTTTTAGCCGTCACGATTGCATGCTTAATAGCCGCATCCAAGCACTCTCTCTAGGCTCCCAGCCTGGCGGCTCCAACACAGAAGGTGGGATTTCAGGTCACTTGAATTATTTAGAGGGGTGTTTTTAACCATCTCAAGGGCTTTGCTCCTGCCGTACGGCGCCTGCAGAGCTCGGATTTGTGGGGGGTTTTTTGTTTTGGTTTGGTTTTTTTGGTTTTTTTTTGCACGCGAGGTGGAGTTGCTCCGCTTCCCTGGCAGAAGGAGGAGATAAAGCGCGGGGGGAAAGCGAGAGGGGCGGCTCGGCCTTTCTAGGGGAGGGGAAAGGCCGCCATACCTGCGGGCCACGCTGCCCCCTCAGGCCCGGCCCTGGCCGCCGGGGCCGCTCACCGGGTGGCTCTAACGCAGCTCTCTCTGTCTTGTCTTAACCTCCCACCCCGCTGATCCTCCTCTCGCACCTCATTCATCCTTCCCTTTCCCGCCCCCTCCCCGTGCAGGCGAAGCGGGCGCGGCAGGAGGCGGAGCAGGCCGCCGCACGTCCCCCGGCCGGCCGGCCGGCCCCCCCGCCATGGGTCGGAAGCGCTGCGTGGGGGGAGACGGCTCCAAGATGGCGGCGGGTTGCTGCGGGGTGAAGAAGCAGAAACTCTCCAGCTCCCCTCCCTCGGGTTCGGCCGGCCCGGGTGGCGGCGGCGGCGGCTCCCACTGCGGCGGGGCGGCGGCGGCGGGAGGCGAGCCGGGGGCGCTGCCCCCGCCGGGGGCCTCCCGCCTGAACGGCCTCGGGGGGCTGGCGGGGGGCGCCGCCGGCTGCGCCCTGTCCCCGCCGCTGCCGCCCAGCTGTGGCGGGGGCCCCGCCGGCCTCTCCGCGCCGGCGACCTCGCTGCTCGCCTCCCCCGGCTCCGGCGGGCCCGGCTGCAGGAAGATGGTGGTGTCGGCCGAGATGTGCTGCTTCTGCTTCGATGTGCTTTACTGCCACCTGTATGGATACCAGCCCCCGCGGAGCCCCCGCTTCACCAACGACCCATAGTGAGTATCGCCGCGACCGCCCGCATGGGCGCCTCGTGCGCGCTCGTCCCGTCCGGCTCCCCCCTGGCCGGGCCCCCTCCCTCCCTCCCTCCCTCCCTGCCGCCTCCCGCCCGGCACCTTCCCCGCTACCGCCGCCCGGCCGCTGTCCTCGCCTGGCCCCACACTTGTCCCCGGGCCCGGCCCGCGGGCGCCCCCGCTCCCCGGGAGCCGAGCTGCCCTCCCGCGCCGGGCTCGCCCGGGGAGCGCCGCGCCGCCCGCCGGCTCGGTGACCGCTCCCCGGCCCTTCTTGGCCCATCGTGCCAGGGGCTTGCTGGTGGCATCTCCTCCGTGATCCCTCACACCCGTGATAGCGCCCTGCTCCGAGCGCCCGCCTTTGTGGCGGGCTTCGCTCCCCGGGTTCCGCGGCTACCTGCGGCCGCTGTGCTACGTGAGCAGTGCCCTCTCCCCGCTCTTGGGCTTGTATTCAGCAACGCCCGAATAGCCCGCTCCCCTCTCGTTTCACCAGGAGTCCTTACTTGGGACCCCTTCACTAGGCAGCCTCTTGCTGTCCATGTGTTCCGCATGAGTGCGGCCCTCTCCTTCTCCAGTGTTGGATGGTGAGTATCCAGTGTAAGAGCCCTGTCACGCGAGTACCTGATTTGTGAACACTGGTGTACCTGTACATTCCCTCTGCCAGGCACTTGTAACGCTGATTTAGTCTCATATCGTGCAGAGTCCTTGCTTTGTAATGACTTCTGAAAATCACTCAGTGTTAGACATCCCGTGTCCCTGAGTAATCCACCACATCAAATTCCCAGAGTTTTGAACATCACATAAACACCTGCTACTCCCATCCTTTCTCTGGCCTCCCAAGCTTCCTTGCAAGAGTGTCCACAGAGGGCCTGTTTTATTCCCATCCCTGGCCACTCCTGTTCGTGTTTGTCCTGACCCCTGTGTCCCACTGCTTTGGAAGTGACCCGCCAGGACGTTGTTGCCCGGCATGTCAGCACCTGCAGCCTGCCTGTGCCGGGAAGCCGGGCATGCTGCTGCAGAGAGGGCTCACACACTTCAGGGAGTAACTTCTCTCTGACTTAATGTAAGGGGTTGAAATTGAGTTTCCACTGGTTTACTTTGCTTTTAAATGGAATGGAGCTCATGTGGTGAGTTTCCAAGCTCCGGCTGAGACTCCACCGTGTTGGTCCACCAGAGTGCATGTCACTTTTTTCCTCTTATGTATATTGCATTACTATGAAGTTTGTGAGAGCCTATGGTTTCTCAGTACTTACTGAATACAATTTTTTTGTGTATGTCCTGGACCCTTGTGAACCTTCACCAATCCAAACAGTTATTGAGTAGTCTGTGTTTCATTAATGAGATGTAGTGTATGCTTCTTGGTGTTTGAAAATGTAATGTAATAATTATCTTGTTTGTAGTCCTTGCTGTTCTAACACCCAGGATCTATACATCTCTTGCATACTTTCAGCTGCTGTCATGACAACCCAGTTCTGTGGATTCCTACTTAACCTGCCACCCCAGCAAGTCTTCCCTATATGCTCTTCATAACTCCTATGTGATTTCATCAGAGTACCAATAATGAAAGGAGGGCAGTGAGACTCCACTGTGAGTTTCTTTACCCAGGTCTTCTGCAAATCCATGTCTGTCCTTTTGTAGATACCAGCTGCTGCTCTGAGTAGCCATTTTGCTGTGCATTGTCCTGTGTCTGTTCTCCATGCCAGACCACTATAGGTTGCAACATCAACTTTGTGCTGTTTCACTCATTCATTGCCCTAAGAGTTGAATTCTGTCTGTGTCTCTGTAACAATATTACCTTGGTGTTATGGTTTTTATATGTATTACAGAATGTTTTGTTGAACAGTTTAGTTCTACTGTCTTTTATTAGTGGAGGAAACTGAGGCGGGGTGAAGATCTCAGCACTGATATATTTTCCAGTAAGCACTTTGATTCCTCTTACTAAGCAGTAGATCACTTTTTTCCTCCCACTTCTTACTTTAACAACAACACAATTGCAAGCTAGGCAGAATTATTTTAATTATTCTTCAGATTTAGTTGCTACACCTGGTGAAAAGTTCCTGCATCAACTTCTGAACTTCTAGATTTTAGGAAGTGGCACATCATTAAAATGATGTAATTTCTGTTTATTCCATGCTTGTGCCAGCATGGATAGTTGTATAGATCAGGAGATGATCTAACAATAATTTTTTATTTTTCACTGATTGTTGACAGAGTTTGGTTCTCTCTGGATCATTGCATGGCTTCACAAAGTGAAGTCTGCACAAGTATGAGGTGGGAATAAGCAGACAGATGGCAGAACTGCTGCTTTCAGCAGCCTTGTGAGCTGATTATGTTTGTGCAGTTGTTCAGTATTACACATAGAATTTTAGCTTGGTGAACAAATTGCTCCTGTTAAGTGTTCAGAGGTAACATGATTTCTAGCATTCACAATATTTGCAGGCAGTCTTATCAATAACTGGGTAACTCACAAAGATAAGATGTTGACTTTGAAGCTGGGCTTCATCCTGTACAGCAAAAAAAAACCCTGAGAAGTAGTGTGTTTCAGTGAATGTGTATTCCAGATTTCTGCTTCGAGTTCATTTGGAGGCTTCGTCCACAGACTGAAATATTTGGTCTAAGAGAAGTAGCCTAAAATAAGTGTTTGTATGTAAATTATATAATTATTTTTTAAAGTTACTTTAATTACAGGGAGGATGAAAGACCTGTGGTCAGATATCATCACATAAACATGACTCATATTTCTTGCAGGTCTTTGAACAATGAAACTGGGCATGATCAAAGAAAAGCAGGTGGCTGAATCACTTGGACAAGGGGTTCTGGCATGTTGTCTTTAGAACAGATCTGGTATATTGTCTTAGAACAAAACCTGCTTTTGACACCTCTGGATTTTTCTGACTTTCTGATGCCAAGATGAGTACAGTGTCAGGGCAGCAAATTCAAGGCAGTGAGTCGAGTAGGAGTGAGTCGAAAAGCTTGTTTTGAAAGGGTGTAGGTTTTGAACTCTGGGGCAGCCTGTACATGGATGAAATAGTTGGCATTTTCCTATCTTGAGTTCCTACATCACAGAGAATAGGATGTCTTGCTTGGGAGGTGTTGGGCTGGAGAGGGTGGTGACTCATGGAGTTAAAAGAAGTCAGCTGGAAGACACTGAATCTCTACCGCAGTATTTTGTTGAGAATAGGCTGAGCGAGTGTTTCCAGCCATGGACTTCATCTCTTCCTGTGGGTTCCATGGATCTGCTGACATTTTATTCTGTGACTCTTAATTGAAGAACTTTCTCATACCTTTAGTATCACTTCACTTTGGTTTGCTCTCTAAGCCACCCTTTACCTTCTTTGCAGGGTATGTCCTACAGAGCCTGTGTGTTGCTTCCACCAGTGTGGTGGCTCTCAAACTGCAGGTGCAGAAGGCACGTAGAAATTACCCTAGTTGTGTGAACACTGATATCAAATTTGAAAATTGCTGACCCAGATGAAATTGCCTCTTGGACAAAGTGTAATTTAAGCTGTGTTTTTGAGACTCAGTTTGATGAGTAAGTTACAGGACACTGAACTTGTTTAAAAGCAGTTTTTTTAGAAGTGTCCTTAGAAATGAATTGTAAGGGGATGCAGGGAGAGTCGTAGAAGCATTTTAGCCCACTCATTTATGGAGAAGGAAAACTGAGTGCCTTTTTTTCTTGTGTTTTTTGCCTTTCTGACAAGTAACTCCTATCCCTTTATTGCTTTTCTGGTTTGGTCTTGTGCAATACACAAGATGGGCCATCATGATTAGTGGAAACAATGCTATGTCCAGCCTTTCATTGTGGAAGTGGAAAGGAAGTGTCTACTAGTGTGAAAGGGCTCAAGGTTCACACTGCTGCTCTCTGCTGTTTTGCTTCTAGTAGGAAAGTGTTTGAGTGGAAGTGCAATAAGGTTGTGACAAGAGAGGGAGAGTAAGTGTGTGAAAAGAAGTTCAGTTGAAGCTGTGCTGTGGGGAATGAGGAGGACTTTTTTCTTTGAATCTCACATCTCTGCTCACTGTAATGATTTCCCTTGGCACATAGAAATCACTTTTCTGAGTTTTTCTCCTGCACAGTGTCTGCTTCAAGCTCTTCATCTTGCTTACTTAATTTTAATATCACCATCTTTATGGAGAAGATTTTCTGGCAGTCCATCATGTTAACTCTTTTGACAGTTGTTTGATTTTTGTAGTCCCTTCTTGAAGGTTTCCTGCTAGTGAGCAGGATTATTTTAGTGGTGACCACCTGTACTTGATACAATGTGTAAGGGAAATAATTTGTTCTGCCCCTGTCATCTGGTACGTGGTAACCAAGAACACAAGTTTGCAGCTGGAATGAGTGATGGGGCCTGTGCAGTGTTTCCCATCTGTCTGAACAGCTCTTTCAAAATTGTATTCAAATGCCTAGATGCAGGCTAGCTCACATCTTCCTCATCTGTGCCAGGGGCATTAGGTGCTGCCTGTGGCTGACCTCTGTACCTGTGCTGGTTCTGATGCTTTTGGGAAGCTGACAGCCCTGTGCACATGTGGAAGTGTTGCTAGCTACCATGTTCTTTGCTAGATTTATCTGTATGGCTTGACTATCTTCTGTGATTGAAGATCTCTGGATTAAAATATTATCCAAGTGATAGCCAGTTTTGAGCTAAAGACTCAGTTCAGAAATTGATCTGTTCCTTTTTTCGTTGATGACTTGTGATATTTTGCAGCATCTGTTTGGCTACAGGACAGAGATGCAGATCTGCGGCCATGTTGATGTGCCTGACTTTTGTATTTCATTGTGTTTTCAAGTCTAAGATCTGTTAATTTACATAATCTGTAAGGGTATGGGGTAACAGTACTCTACTACCTTAATATTTTGTTAGTTAAGTTTGGAAACATTTCAGTTCAATTACAGCTTAAAAGTACAGAGATAGTCTTGTGCCCGTTAATTTTCTCACTCAAGGAAAGTTGTGATTCTGCTCAAAGTGAGTATAAGTTAACCTTGTAGTAAAGAAACTATTTGAGGGTTACTGGATATCCAGAAGTCTTTCTTAGTTACTGTGTCTTCATAAAGTGTTGGTAATGGTGGGGAATTGCTGGTAATTTAGATTCAGATAGTTTAAAATCTTCCTGTACAGCCCCAAAGCTGACTTTTTCCTGCAGTGTTAACTGTCCAATGCTTTCTCTTAAGGCATTTCAGAGAGATGAGACTTGTCTATAGGTGTGTACATATGCTCACACATACACATGAATAAAAATGTTATGGATTGCTGTTGATAGGATTTTATGCTTTTCTCAATTTCTTGTTTCTTGCCTGCAACCCGACCTCCTGCTTTAGTCTCTACAATTTACTGTAGTGTTGGAACATTGCTGTTAATTACTTGCTTGCTTTGGTATACGCTTCTTTACAAGCTTTTCTTTGAAACTTTGTCTGGCAACTTAGTATTTCATATTGTCTTAAAAACCCCAGCAGTGTTTTCTCTGCAATCCCTATGCAGAGTTGAGCTGTACCTATTGTCATTACTGCTCTTGATGCCAGGAATATGAAATTTTGGGTTTTTTCTGCAGGGCTTGGTTGTATGGCAGTGGAGACTTACACAGTTTTTTGTCAGACTTTAATAATTTGTATTTATTGTTACCCTCCAGTATTACACAATAATGATTGCTTGGTCATGGCCAAAGATCAACAAGAAAACACACAGAGAAGGTTCTTTCATATCTGTGTGTCTGTCTGACTTCATTCTGGGTTTCATGTGCATATCACGTGGATTTGTATAAGGTTCAATATTTTCTTCTGAATTAACAGGGTGTATTGGTCTTTACTGTTGAATGTTAAATGTTGGAATATGAAGTGCTGCTTCTTTCAGAGTGGCATTCTGTGGTAGATGCTTTGAAAATATAGTGCAGTAGAGAATGTGTATGTTGACTGGCATTGGCAGTGCTCAGCAGGGAATTTCCAGCATATTTGAAAGCAGATCTGATGAATGCATCTTGGTGCAGCAAAGGGGAAGAGATAAGGTTGCATGGCTTCAGAAAGAAGCTGCCTTTGCCAGTAGGGTCATCCTCTGATATGATAGGTGAACTGAGAAAATAATGCTATGATAAACTCCAAATTAGGTTATCTGTAATTTGAGGACTTTATCCTTCATAAGTTCACTTTAGTGAGCTGTTCTTAAGTGCAGATGAGGTAGTTTCTATTGTACAGGAAATCAAATAATTGACAGTCTTATGGATAGATGCTGGTTTTGTTTCTTCAGCTAAAAGCAGTTACCACAAAGTTGTAGTAAGTAGTCTGATTCTCTGTAGTGCTAGTTCTTTGGAAGTTAATTGTTCTCATACTCCTTGTAGGGTGAACAGGAGTCTGCAGCTACCTCTCCTTGTGCCATCAGTCTGGTCATTCATTTTTATTGCCTCCTTTGGTTTATTTGCCTTCATACTGTTTGTCATATTTTCTTTATTCTATTTCGTGCCTTATGTTCCTTCTAAAGATTTTCATGGTAATTCAAATTTTATCATTATTTTTGACATTTAAACTTTCTGTCAGAAAAATATATTTTCTGTCTAGATTTGGTTTACTTCAGACATACATCTAACTTCAATATTTATTTGCTAGAAATTGTTGAGATGTTAAATTATTGAGAATGCAAATATTTTATTTGGAACTACTGAAAGAGTATGCAGCTCTGCCTTCTCTTCAGTTGTGAGTTAAATATAATAGTAATGTTATCTAGCATGGAACACTAAAACAAGAGAAATTTAATGTTGGCACTTTTTTGTCTCTGACAATTAAGAGAACCAGAAAATAAAAGTTTGGAATCCTGGGCTAATTCATTTTGCTTAGCTTACAGATCTAGACTGTGATCAGTCAATGAATGAAACATAGTCCTTAGTTTTTGGTTCTCTCAAAACTCATGCCATAATTAATGGAGCAAGCTCAGTATGCAAAGCTGTCTGGTTTTGCATTATCTGTTTACAGTTAAGTGTGGGTTTTCTGTAACATGACATTATTGTCTTCAGAAGTAGAAGTTAGTTGTTTGATACATACCATATACTCATGGTTTGTGGCAAGAGTCTCCACGGAAGGCAGGAAACATGTAAATTATTTAAAAATAATAGTAGACTCATCAGAGTTCGGCCAATACAGAAACTGTTGCTAGGCTGTAGGCCAAAACAAGTCAAGTCAGGTCCTGACCCTCATTAGCAAAGCATTATGAAAATGCTTGACTTTTTTTTTTTTTTTTTTTTTTAATGCTGCTAAAGAGTGGGTCATTAAGGTTGGTACTCAGCTTAGCATTGCAAAGTTTGCATTTAAATAACAAGATGGGGCAGCTCTACTGTGGTTAATTGACAAACTGTTAAAAACATGTCCTTGATAACAAAGCATGCTGGGAGTACAATAGCTCTCAGGTGGGATATGGCTGATGAGTTGGTCCTAGTGCTGGACTTCCTCACTGTGTGATAGTACTGTGTTACATGCTGACCAAAAGCTGGGCAGTTTATCAGTCCAGCACTATAAACAGTCAGTATTGTTCCTTGGTTACTTGTATGACCTTCTAAAAAGCCACTCATTTTCATGACTGGTGTGTTGGCCTGAAGGAATCAATGTAAAGAGCTTCATTTCTGAAGTGGAATACCTTCCTGTTCCATTGGTCAGAAACATATTTGCTGAGATCTTTTCTTTTTTTTTTTTCATTTGTGTCCCCTAACAGACTGCATGTCTGTGTCCCTGCCTTACAAGATATGCCTGAAGTTTTTGTAGTCTGACTGGGCTTTGATAACTTCCTGGAAGGCAGTGCTTATTGTGAGTACGTGGATATTGCTTTGCTGCACTAAATACTTGCAGCCAGGATTACTAAAGTGCTAATTTCACAAGAATGATATCTTAGGGAATGTAGAGCAGCTCAGCAGAGTTGTGGCAAGGTCACTGGTACAGCAGCCATATAGAGATCTGTATGTCTTCCCAAAGCACTTGTATGTTATAAAGATGGAGTTCTCACAGTCCTTAATGGTATAGAAAAATCTCACTTTATGCTTTTCTTTCCATTAGCTTGAAATCTGTGGCACCTTTGGTGAAGTTGAACCTAGGGCTGCAGTGATTGTTATATATGTACCATAGAGTTACTCCTATAGTTTATCTTTTGCCCCTCTGCCACCAAAGATGTCTCCTCTCCAGGCTTTGTTGGCACACTGTGGGTTCTAGCATCTGTGAGGCCCTCTGCTTTACTGAGTGGTACTTGCTTGAGAGAGAAGAGAGAGGAAGAGAAGGATCCTTGTAATAAGTTTTTATCTTTAGCATCGGTATTGCTTCTGCTTTAACTTTTCTGAAAATTAAAACACTTTTATGAGGTGCTTTGTACAGAGATTCTGAGTGAAGAATTCTATGGGTGAGCTAAAGAATTCATGAAGTTTAGGTGTATTAAGGTAGAAAAAAGCATGCGATTCTTCACTGGTGGACAGCAATGTGGGCCAGCTAAGTAAATCTGGTTGCTTCCAGCCCCTTTTTCTAGGTGACTGTGAGAATATAAGGGTTGGGTGTCACTCTGTTTTCCTTATGCAGTAAGTGAGCACAGAGGGGTAAGTTCAGCTGCCAGGGAATGGCAAGTTTGCAAGGCTGTTCTTTTCTGTATAAATAAACTTGCTGAAAGATTGACTTTTGGGAAAGATGATGTGCTAGTCAGAGGTCCCTTGTAACGACCTTTATGAGGTAGAAAAAACATATTTTTGTAGTCCTTAATACTTTGACTGCCACATTAAGTATGCAAAGAAAGTGCTGCACCAACCTTCTCCAAGTAGGATTTCTGCAGAGAGGGTGCTGGAGGTTGAGGGGATCCTTGAAAAACCCACAGAAAAGGTGTAGTGAGGAAAGAAGCCCTCTTCAAAGAGTGCTGCAGTGCCTGAAGGGAGGTGACTAATTGCAGTTGAAGTATCTCTTAAGCATGAGGGGCACAAAACTCCAGCAAGCCACTGACACAAATGAAAAACTGCAAATCAACCAATAGAAGGCAAGTTCTTTTGGTTCAGTGTTGTATAAGCAGTTGTCCAAACTCTGAAGACCTAAATGGTAATGCAGTATTAAAACTGATCCTTAATAAGATAGTGATAGAATGTGAAGTTGTAGTAATGAGGGTCATTCTTCCTTTAAGAAATAGGAGCAGGATTTTGAGTCTGATTCCATTCAACTAAAATTGAAAAATTATCAGGTAGAGAAGAGGCAGAAATCTCACATGGAATATTTCTCACCATAGTACCTGAATTCCTCTAAAATACTTGGACTAAAAGTTGAGAGACTGTATGAAGATTAGGGCTGTTCATCTTTAAGGAATCCTGGATATACCCAAGCATTAAAGTGTTATAAAGAAGGATAAATGGAACACAAATTATGTTTTTTTTAATTCACAGGAAAAAGGTTCAAGTGAAACAAGTATTCCTGTGTACACTTAACCACTGTGATCTCTTTTCACCTCAAGGATGAATTATTGCAGTTTTCTGTGCTTGGACAGTTTGAGCTTTTAAGGTAGAAAATTTAAGCCACTGCATAAAGTAGGTCCCAGCAGTGCCACTTTTCGGGAGAATATGAAATCTATGCTTCAGGTTGTTTGGTGCCAGCTACTTATTCCCCCCCCCCCTTTTTTTTATTTTTTCCCCATTTTTGAGGATTTCAAGGTGTTAAGTTTGTTCGCATGTGAAATGTAAATGTAAATGTCTTAGAATAATCTACTCAAAGGCAACATACTACCCTTTGCTATCCTGCTAATTTAAGTATGCTTTCTTCATTTTCAAATGTGTTGAGATGCTCAGCAGTAACAGATTCCTCCTTGTCCTGAGCTGAAATAGTTAACTAGACAGGGTAGATGAAGGTAGAGGAACATGATGAACACTCTGCTGCTACAATGTGAGATAGATACTACTCTTTGTCTGACCACTGGTCATATAAATGTATGAATGGCAGATATACATCCAATAGTTAGGCAACATAAGCATAATACACTTTCTTGTTTGTCATTTTATATGGAATGCTTAATAGAAATTGCTCTGAAGGGGAAAACTAAGCCAGTCCAGAGTGGTGTCTCTCTTGGCACTAAATTTTAGTGGGTTGGAGATGCCAGAAATTTATTGGAAGAGGCCATTGTAGAAAGATCAGTAATGTTCAGATGGTTCCACTGATAAAGCCACAACTTGTTTTTAAGTGATTGGGTTAGTCAAAAGAAGAAAGAGACAATTTACATAAAAACACTGAACGGCTGTTGGACCTCTGAGTGTTTCTGGGGCTTTGCAGGTTCTGTCCGACTTCTCTGTATGCAAGTTGTTAGAGGAGGCAAGTGGGACTTAAGAATGAATCACTGCACTGGTGTTTTGAAGGGTTGTTTTTTAGAGAGACAAGATCTCTTGATTTACTGAGTGTTGGAAGTGAAGATGAACAGAAAGAAAAGGAGCCCGAAGTGATATCTTTTAGCAGTAATTCTCCCTAACACCCCATCCACCCCACTAGCATTGAGTAGATTATAAATGAAGTTTTACTGAGGTGAAGTTTAAAGGAAGATGAGAATGTTTTGCAGGAATGGTTGAAATACTTCAGAGGCTATACTGTTAGAAACTGAATGAAAAGCAGTGTTTTTTAGAACAATGCCATGTACTTCAGGAGGACATAAAAACTGTTTCTGTATGTTAGGAGTTCGTTTCTCTCCTTAATGGTTTTCTGGTATTATCAGTTGACCAGATTTCTTGGCTTTCATTATGCTATAGATACATAAAGGACAAATGGCTATTTTAAAGAGTAATTATAAATAAGAATAGAAAAGTACTTACACAGTTTTAAAATTGAGTGACTGAGAGCTTACTTGTGAAAGTTTATGGTTTGGCTGCTCTCAGGAGAAAGACATCTTGTGTTTGAAAAGCAGGGCAGCCAGAGTGCTAGAAAGTGTGAAATCAGCTTGTAAAGGAAGACGAGAAGGGCTGGGCTGCTTTAGAGGGCCAGAACAATGACTAAAAAGTACAAAATTTCGTCGAGGGGAGGTATGTATGTATACTGGTCTCTCTCTCTATATATATATTTTTTTTTTCCTTTCTTTTGGTGTGTGCGTATGTATGTGTGTATAGGAAGAGAATGACAAAGGGACACAAATTAACTCTTTAAAGTAGATACCAGTACTGCTAGAAGAACAAAAGGATATTAAAAGACTGTGAATTAGTTTTAGATTTAGAGTGTAAGGTTTCTACTTTCTGGAGCAACGTGGCTTTATTGTAACCACTAATAGGATTAGTGGGGGAAAGCAATCCAAATGGTTTAGACAGATCTTGATTACTTTATGATAAGATATATATGACACATTGCCTTTAGTAGTTAGCTTACTAGATTTGATGGTTTAAAAGGTCCTTCTGAGTTCATTGGGCTTTAGGCATCAGTGTGGTGCTTTACCTTCTCGTGGGTTCCCCTTGGAAGGGGACTGATAGATGGCAGTAATCCTGGTCCTTGCTTGTTTCTGCTTTGGGAATATGTTTTAGATTGAGAAATGTTCTGATGATGAAGTTTTCAAGAATGAAGACAGTAATTTTGCCATGATGATGTGACAAAGCTTGTCTTCTCCATATCATCTCATTGTCTTTATTTCTTGCCTGAAAATTCCTCTTGTGCATTTTTTTTATTTAACTGACTCTGGTGATCATTGCCAAGTTGTTCATGTCTTCATGTGCAGCCATGGTAGTTAGTAATGATCCACTGATACTTCTGACATGAAGTTAAGTGCTGTAAATTCTGTATCTAAATATGGGGATAAGTCAGTTTCAAACTGTGTCACTGATGCTTTTCTTGTATAAAAAAGATTGTTTATGGTGAATAGTGATGATAGATTAATTTTATTATCTCTAAGCACTGTTAGATGAACTGTCTTTAGGCAGTTTCTGATAGAACTTATTTTTGAGCAGATTAATTGTTTCACTGTGAGTTCAGAGATGCCCAAACTGGTGCTCTCTGACCTGGTTGGGTCTAGCAGGATTACTAACTTACTTAGTGGGGGTTATTCTCTAATAAATTGTTTTGCTTTGACAGAGAAGCTTTTGCCTTTCTTTCCAGCCTGCTTTTGGTTTGAGTAAGATTTATGACTTTCTTGAAGTGGAGATGAATAGAAGCAAACATTGGTCAATAACAGGGCTCTGTGGAGGTAATGAATTTGTAGAATGTTATGTGTATAAATAATTTTTCACTGGATTGGAACTGAACCATAACTCTGCTATTGTTCATGTTGGACAGGGAATGGGGTATTGGTTTTCTGAAGACAGTATCTTTTGCTCTTAATAAGAATGGTTGCCAAAATAAAACTCAAAGGATTCAAATGGCAGACAAAGTATGTTAAGCATACTTTGGAGTAGTGATACTGCTTGACTTCAGCCACCTAATAAAGTGGATTTTTATTTGAACAGCATTTAATGATAGCAAAGAAATGGAGCAGTGTAGGAGCACGGTTTCTATGAAAGGGAGTAACAGGGAGCTGAAGAGACAGGCTTACCCTGAGGTGTCAGGGAAAGTTGGGGTTTCCACATTTATGTTGAAATATCAGAAAACTTCAAGTTGATAATTTTGAAATTGTTGTATGTGAAGGACTTTTAAAGCAAAGCTGTGATTTGGTGGGTTGCGTGGCATTGTTTATTTATTTTTTAAACCAAAACAACAATCAAGTGTTATAGTAGGTGATTATTGCTTCTAGAGCTGGTAACATGATTGTTTATCAGTGTTTTTATATGGTCATCCTTCTGTTCCTCCTCATCTCAGTTGAGGTTTCCCCCATCAGCTGAAGCATGCCCACTGCTATCTGTGTTAGGCTTGGATGCAGTTGAGGGAGTGGTAGCCTCTATGGAGCTCCAACTGGAAATGATGATCAGATGTGCCACCACACATGCCACTCACCATGGTGAGTGCTGTTCCTGAGGTGGATGCTGTGCCACTGGCTATATCTGAGCAAAGTCAAATGCCTAAATCCATGCTTTAGTTTTCAGTAAACCTTGCTAATCACAGTGTAGGCCCACCTTTGTTTTCCAGGTTACTGAAAGAAAAATTGGTGCCAACCTCCAGCTTTCAGATCTGAGGTTGCAGCCTGAAGTCAGGTCTGGGAGCAAGATGCCACAATAATGGAATTATTCTGCCTTGGAAGAGGTGAAAGTAGGAGATCTGGCACCCTTAAGCATTGCAGTGAGAAATCCAAAAAGGAGCAATTTGGACCTCTCTGTTGTTTTCAAGGGATTTGTAGTGTTTTTCATAGACCTTTAAAAGCTATACCCTTACCTGTGTTGATGTAAAAAAAAAAAGAGGCAGTTGAATGGTTGAATGTTTAGGTTTTTTGGAGTAAAGATAAATCTCCAGTGGTTTGATGTTTAGATAGTTGATTGATTAGCCAATGTACAGATTTAATAACAACAAAATAATATTCACCTTTAGATCAATGATTTGATCTGCAGGTGTTTTATTTTACCTAATCTTAGCTAATTCCATGATTGAATCATGGTTGTATGGGGTCTGCTCATAGGTGGTGAGTTGGTTGAGGGCTTTTTGGTCTTCAACTTTGGTCTTCTGTCTTCAACAAAACTAGAAAATTTAGACTAAATTAAATACTACACACATTTTTGTGGCATAGTTGTTAGATACAATATTTTCAGAGAACTCCTGAAATAATACTTTTGAAAGGCTATGTATATACTTCACTGGTGTGCAGTGTAGTTGTATTTTCTGTTAGCTTTGGAAATGTCATTTTCAAGGTTAATTTTGAAAATGTCATTAGCTTTTTTGCATTCATAAAATATCTAGTGAACAAAACATGCACACACAGATTTTGATATGTCAAAATTTAAATGCACTCTGGTTATTTTCCAGAGTTTTCAGTCTGATAGGATGATTTTTGAAATTCAGTTTTAACATTTGAAGGGATCTCACTGAAGGGATCTCTACGTGGTTATGAGAGACTGCATCTCATGTGGTGTTCGGGAGAATATTTAATTTTAGAAAGAAGTGTTTAAGCTTGTTGTGGAAACATTGTAGTGTCTTTGAAATTATTTCTGGGCCTTTCAGAATTTTGTTTTTCTTTAGTCTTGTTAGTGTTGAATAGCTGACTATCTCATGCAGTGTATTTGTGTCCTGTGAGCCACTTGAGTGACAATATAGAACGGGAGTGCAATTTCCCAATCTGACTTCACTCGCATACCAAGAATATTGCAGACATAATTAATGCTCTGACTGTAGTTTTCTGGTTCAGGGAAGTAATGTGAGTTAAATGCAGGCTTTGGATGAGACTCCATGTCCAGGGCAAACAAAACATCCTCATACATGTGCCCCACACCCTTCCCTTGAACTACTTGCATTCATCAGTGTATGCTGGCAGTGCTGTTTCTGCTTGATAACTCAGCAGCAGATACTCTGCTGCTTTTTGTCAGGTTGTTTCTTTGCTGAGTTTTAAGACTTTTTTTTTTTTTCTGAATTTTTTAGCATGCTAAATGTCATTTAGGGATGCATCTTCCCATGTGGTCTAGGGAAAGATGGGACCCTTGTAACCAGCCAGTATTAATTTTAGGCTGACAAGAACTGTTGTTTTAATAAGTTGTTTTAACCTGAATTTGTCTTTGCTCTGAGATGGTAATTGCTCCCCTGGTTGAGACTAAGCCTGCTGCTGTAGCCAGCAGTGCTAAAGATTACATTGAAGGGATTTTTTTTTTTTTTTTTGTCAACTCACCTCAATGATTTTTGCCAGCTTTTGGCACATTGAGGAGGTAGATTAGTGTCTGCAAGTACATCCAGAAACTGTGGAAGAAAAAGGAATCACATACCAGATTTCCTTTTGTGATTCTGCTGTTAACAGTATTGCCAATTGTTTGCCTTACATCTAATTCCTCAGTCATTGGAGCAAAGCTTACAGGCTAGAATATAAGGCTAAAGAGGGATTTTTTTTTTTTTTTTTTTTTTTTTTTTTTTTTTTTTGCAATAGTCCTGATGAATTGCTTCCACAAGACAATGGGGTGTTCAGCCCAGTAACTCTGTGGATCCAACAGCTGGGTCCCCAAATTCAGAGTTGGCACCAGCTGGTGGGGGGATGTGTTGTGTCCTTGGGAGGATTTTCTCTCAGAGAAGCTGTGTATATGTTTCCAGTAGGCTGGTTGTCTGTGCTCAGTGATCTGCTGCTACTTTGCAGGGATAGAAATTGCGTTTGCTTTTCTGTTGTGTCAGTTCCTTTGGAGTCTTTAGTATCTCTAGAGTTACACTGACAACCTGGAACTACCCAGCAGTTCCTTAGTATCAGGTTTGGAACTCTCCTGTGGAAGACCTGTGCTGGCCCTGGTGAACTGTGTCTGGATTGTCTGTTCAGCCAAATACTTCCCCTGTACTTAATTCAAATTGACCTCATCCCTCTATATACTCCTATATACTATGAAGATGGGGGTGACTGTCTCCCCAGTTGCTTCACTGGTAAATACTGGGAATAGTGTTCTACTGAACTTCTCTCCACTGGTATTGTCAGTCCTCCATCCTTTTCTCATTTTGGTCTGAAAGAGTTCCCAGTGGTTTTTCTAGATGGTTTCCTGCTTTTGGTGTAGTTAAGTAACTTTGCAAGGTGCTACCCTGACATGTTAAGTTCTATTTCCTGTTTACTTTTGATCTACCATGTATATTCTAATGTCTTCTCATTAAGCAAACTTTCTGTTTTTAAAAAGCTGACTTCTCAGATTTCCTAACTTCCCCATTTAATCATGCAGTATATCGACTTTTATTGCAGGGGCTGATGTATTCCTTTGACTGTTTTTGTTTTCTTCCAACTGTGAGGAGTTTTACTGGTTCTCTTAATACAGAATTTTGTCTGTTTTTGTTTTTTTTTTTTTTATTATTATTTTTTCCCCCCTCTTTTTAGGGTTGTGTGCTTTTGGGTTGGTTTGTTTGGGTTGTTTTTGAGGGGAAGTAGGTTTGAGAGGATTGCTAATGTTTTGGGTTTTTTTTACAGTGTTCACTTAACATTAATTACCCATGTGCCAATAGTTTTTTGTCACACTGTATTCAGCTGTGATGTTGAAATATAATTGCAGGCACAGTTACAGAGCAGCTTTCCTGTCCTTTAACTAGGTCTTGTGTACTGCTCAAAACTAAGCCAAAAATTGGATATTTTCACATAGGTCCTATCTTAGCACTAATTTTCAAGATAGAAGTCATTATTTGGGGGGAAAAAAAAATAAAATCTGGTTCACTTTATGCCGGGAGATTTCAGTTGTCCGTTGTTATTACCTTTCTTAAAGTTGAAACTGTAATAGAACTGGTAGTGTAGTTGATCATGCATGTTTATTACTTGATTGTATGACTTCTACTATAGTTGAAGTTTAGTTCTTTTGGCTTCTCCTTTCCTGTGATATTTTATGCCATTAAATATTTATATAACCTTCACAGACAGTGCCATTCCCCACCTGCTTGTTGTTTGTTGCTCCCATTGGATTTGCTGAGTAAGCTGGCAGGCTCTCAGAATTACCCTGTTTTGGTTTGTCTTCCTTCCACCGTGTCTTGGAGATCCTTTGAAGGTGTCAGGTGAGGCCACGTATTTGAGCTTCCCATGTATTATGAAATTTCTAGCAGTAGTGTAGAAGTGTTTGTAAGTTCCAAAACTCTTATTAGCGTGCCAGTCTGGCTGACTCTGGGCATGACTAATGTGCGTGCCTAACAAGTTCTTCCTGTTTCCATCATGCCTAAATCCTTGCTGTCTGTATCTCTGACTTCCATTGTCAGCCTCTCATGTCAATCTGGCACCACTTGAGAAAGTAAAACCATGGAAATCCTCAATGTAATGCTTCTGTCCATTCTGTCTGAGTTTACTTTCAGGGAATCCATCCTGTGATTCCATACACTACTGGGTTGTTTGGTTGGGGTTTTTTTGCTTGGTTGGTTTTTTTTGTTGTTGGGCTTTTTTGGTTGGTTGGTTTTTTGGGGGTTTTTATTGTTTTGGTTTGGTTTGGGGTTGCTTTTTGGTTTTTTTCTGAATCACCTTGTAGTCAGTGTTCAGTGTAGAAGTGAGATTGCTCCTTTCTGTCTGCAGGGTGCTGTGTCAGCCAGTTGTCAGATGTCACAAATACAGCAAGCTGTATGTTAAGTCATCTGATAAACACACTTGCTTCTTCCTAGTCCTAAGTCTGTCCACTCCAAGGAGGATTCCTATGTTAACAGGAAGCAGAGGAGTGGATTGTTCCAGAGATCAGCTCTGATCCATCCTAAGTCCACATGAATGCTAGAGATGGCAAAAGACATGATGAAGCATGGAAGAGGAAAAAAGTAGGCAACATTAGAGCCTTCTTCAATGGTGTTGCTTGTTATCTACTATCAAACTGCAGTGATGTTCATATGAGGTAGTGGGCTTTTTAAAACTTTAGATTTGTTCCCTCATTATAAAGGCATAACCCTGAAATTGTCAGTCTTCAAACACAAAAATAATGCCTTTTTGGGAAGCAAAATTGCAGGCAGCATCTCTTTACCTGTGTGAACTTGTGTTTGGTAAAAGTCTGTGAAAGAACCGATGTGCCCAGTGAGGATCTGCTTTATTAGTGTCTCAGGGATGGCCAGTGGAAGATTCTGCTGGAAGAATATAGCAGCAAGGAAAGATGGTAAAGATGCTTCTGTATTCGCTTCTATATCCTCCAGTAATTTCCTGTATTAGAGCTGGTGGTGTGTTTGTGTTTATTGGGTTGTCTAATTGTATGGCTGATGATAGCATGTACTAACGAGTATACTTGCTCAGAAAATGATGCTCTGTTATCTTGCATGTCTGAAAGTAATTAAGTCGTGTCTGTTGCCTGCTTAGGATTGTACCCTCAGTACTGGCTCTGTGTATTGCTGCATCATTTCACTAACTGCAGTGCATTCCTCTTCCAAGTGCATCAGTGACCAGTCATCTGGCTTATTGCTAACATGCTTTTCTGGTGCCTGAGTGCTAAGTGTGTTCTTCAAGGTTAGCATGGTTATGTTTACTTCATGACGAGTTTTGTTCTTTTTTATGTGTTGCATAATCTGCTTAAAGTAATATATCTGAAAGCTCACCTGCTTTTTCCAGCAGTATAGTCTGTCCTCATGAAAGTAATTACCTCTCTTTAATAATCTTACTGCTGTTCCCTGTTGTTTAAGCTATACTGCATGTGTTTCTTCGTATGAGATACAAATGTCATCTCCTTGCCCTTTTTTACTGCCCCTTTTGTCTCCTCTTTTTAAGCTGACATCCGTGTACATGCCTCTGCACAGTGAAACAAGAGGAGAGAAACTTGTTATGTGTTAAAGTGGCAAAAAGGAGAGAGATATTTTTAACTAGATCAGTCCCCCTGTCTCATGTTCGTTGCAGAACAAGAGAGGAGGCTATCTGGGGATGGGAGGTTAAAGTGAGTTTCTATTTATTTCAGCAACAACTCTGGACTTCACTGTTACTCAACCCTTGATGCAGTCATTAGTGATTTAAGGGGTGCAAAGACAATGAGAGATCATCCAGTTCATCTGAAGGCATGATATCCTGTGGTCTGTACCTGTGCTGACTGAAAGATGTCTGTCTTCCTTAAAAGCATCCAGTTTCCATAGACTTTAAACCAGTGAGAACTGATTTTGAATCATTGTCATCTTAAAAGTGTTGACTTTTATTATGTCTTTATCAAAAATATAAATTCCACTTGGCTCTAATTCCAGCCCTGTATTTAGACTATCTTTAAAGTGTCATCTCATTGTTTAAATTACATGGCTAAATTCTATAAAAGCAGTGCAATCTAGAATGCATTGATTTAATAGTAATTAATTTATTCCAGATGTGGAGTTAATGAAGTCTGAATTAGAGGGCAAACTCAGATTCTTCTGAGGCTTATTTTTTTGGCTCCTCCTACCAAAGGAGCTTCTTGAAACCACTTCCAAAATAACTGAATGTTTACTAAATTTTCAAAGTTAAATGTTTTGAAAATAAATTTTAAAAATCTGAAAGTAAATGCTAATGTATCTTCTTGTTGTGTGCTTCCTCATGTTTCAAGTCTCTTGCAAACTACTTTTACGCTTTAAAATATGTAATTTAAAATGAGAAGGAACAATGATTTTTAAAGGAATAATTTTGAATGTTTGGCTAAACTGCAGTCTTTCCTGTCAACTGACATCTTGGCATATAAGTTTTGTAGCATACTATTGCTATAAAAAATCCTGTGTAGTTTCAATATTTCTCTTAGATTTCTTGAAATATTTCTCAATTCTTTGAACCAAGTTCCAGTTAAGTGGAAAACTCCTGTGTGTTAATTTCTCACAGGCTTGGCAAATTCTAAGTTATTGGCATAAATTGTTTGTTCATCTGTTTATGTTGTGCCCTTAGATGCTTCTGTCTCAGCATGCATCATGCCTTTGGCAACTAACAGAAAGTATTTTAAAGGTCCAAATGGATGCCTTTATGACTATGCCTAGTGTCTTGTATGTATAAAGTGTCTGAACTTAATTAAGAAAGTAATTTTCCAGAACAAATTGCATACATTGCATTGCCTGCTTCTACTCACTGATCTAGGATTTTGTATGAGCAGTGTGTCTCACAGTTAGCTGAAATTCATTAAAACAGAAGTTATGGTTCGCCCATAGTAGGAGAATCCCATTTATACCTCTATTTAAAAAAATTGTGTAACCTTTAGTTAACTGCAGCTCATGATTTTTCACTGATGGCTTGAGTAACTGCTTCAAGTAATGTTTCAGCACAACAAAATAGTTTATGGAAATCCAGTGGTCACTGGCAATTTGGGGTAAAACTGACAAGTCTAATCAGTATATTCACTGGCAATGAAAATAGACTCTCTTTTAAGGTAGTCTGTGTAGACTCTAAAGGTAGGAGTGTTTTTTAAGGTGCTGTCTGAACTCTGTTCAGTTGCTCCTGGTTTGTAATAAATACTCAGTGACTACTTGTGAGCATGGAATCTTTTGTGTTTTAAAAGAATGGAAATAATATTGTGCCACACAGCTTCCAGACTTTTAGTGCTTGGAGAATACTTTTTCTCTGTTAAATTTCAAAACTAATTTAATGCCTGTGTCATTCTGCTAGTGATAGAAGGGGAAACATACCAGTGCCTCAAAAATAATATTTGCTGAATTCTTGCTAGTGACTTCTAAGGAAATAAAAATATAGAAGCTGGGGCTATTTTTACCTGCTTTCTTTAACACTGTCTTCTGGTCTGCTATGGGTTAGAAGTTCTGGGAATCTTACACAGCTTTCTTAAACATGTTGCATGTGATGTTCTTAAAACATGTGGGTTTGAATACATTAATGGAATTTTAGAGAAGTTTTCTGCTGAAGCCTTTCAAAGCATTAACTGTGAAAATTACTACTGAAAGGAAAATATTTTGTCTCATTTGCAGTCTGTACCTAGAGTGGTTGCAAATTATACCTGAGATCTTTGATGGTCCAGAAATTTCTTCAACTTTGACTTACAAAATGTCCAGTTCTGTTATTAGGCTGACTATTTTGCTCCTTTAAAATTATTTTCTTTGACATGACTATCTCTAGTTCAGGACTACTTGGTTCTTCTGGAGAGGAGGCTCCATAGCATTGCTTTGGGTGGGTGAGTAGTGCCAGTCCTTGTTAACTTGAAGACTTGTTAGTTTGTTAATGGGTACATGTGTTTGAGCACATTTTTAGATATGAGAGCTGCTGTGGTTTGAAGTTGCTCACTTTCTTTGAAATTTGGGTGGGGAGGTGAATTTGGCTGGAACCTATCTACCTTGAAAAACTTCAAATGTACCCAGAGTTTCTTGATAAGCATTTTCCTGGTGTTTCTATCAAGAACTACCTATAGGAACATAAAATAGTGTAATGTCTTCTGGGGAATGAGAAAGGTGGAAGTAGCAGCTTTGCTTTGTAAACAGTTTTTGTTAACAAACCAGTAGTTTCAGTGTATAATCTGAAGTTAGTTTGATTTGATTAAAAAGGTATAATGGGTGACTACTAATAAAGGTATCAAGGAAACAAAAGTATATTTCTTCAGAAGATTTAAAAGTATCCCATAGAAAGTCATAATCAGGTGATTGCAGATTCTGAAGTAATAATGTTAATAATTTGTAATGACACTGAATTGATTTGTTAACTTCATGAAGTCTGATTTTTCTGCTCTGGTTCATAATTGTGCAATTGAGGAAAGAGAATTGCTTAAGTAGGTCAGAGCATAAATATGAAGAGTTCTATAATGTGTGTATATATTGCTACATAATTTTATTGAATATTGCAGATTATGGTGCCTTAATAGCCTAGAACACAATGACACTTCTTCTTGAGTGCTTTTGACATGACTGCAGAGTTTTATCTGGAGTTACAGTCCTTACCCTGGATGTGTTTAATAAGCATGTGTACTGCCTTGAAAGATTAAGCATTACTTTGATAAGAAAAGTTCCAAAGAACCTTCAAGTCTACATTTCAAAATTCAAACCCTACTTTCTCATAACTTTTTTGCTAATATTTGGGGCACATGCTGAATGCTCCAGAAGTTTTAGTGAAAATTAATGTTACAGAATTTATGAAACAAATAGAGACTTATTTAATGAGGGCTGAGGACTTTCTCCCTGACTTGTAATGCGCACATGGAACGCAATAACTTGAGTATTATATTATTTCTTCCCCCCTTTTTTAAAAACTGGTTGCAAAGGGAGGTTTAAGTATGAAAAAGGTGAGAGACGACAGAAATGGAAGAGGAAATAAAAGGAGCGAGGGAAGAGAAGGAATGCCTAAAAACACATGGAGTACAAAGAGGAGCACAATGAGCAGAAGGATGAATTTTGAAATGTAATGAGTTCAGAGTGTGATGGAGGCAGGAGTAAATGCTTGTTCTGTAATAGCTTGCTTGTTACATCTTAAATTGTGTGAGGGTAATAATGTTAATCAGAGGACTGTTACATGTTTATGGCTTTGTTACAAAACAGTGTTCAGTTCAGCAATTTTTGATCTAGTGCCTAATAAGAGCCAGAATCATCTCTGCCAAGTGCAGAGCCATCCTATCTGCCCTCCCACATATGGCACCACACTGCTCAGATAAACATGTTCACCTGGAAATAGTCAGGGGATGTTTGTCTTCAAGCTGGATTGATCTAGGCATGTGCTGAGAGGTTTGTAGTTGTGTTTAATGAAAAGAATATGTATGGAACAATAAGCCTTTTTGAAAAGCAATGCTGATTAGTTATTGTATTTAAATTTTTTGGTGTTGAAATAGAGATGGTTGGTTGGTTTTGAGGAGCAGATTTCTGCATGTTTACCTTGCTGGTCAGGACTTGGATAGGATTAGCAGAAGTTTACAAGATCGAAGTCTAAACCTGACTAGTCGGAGGTAAATATGGAAGAGCAAAGGATCATGGTCCCAGAAAGAACTGTGATTATACCCTGGTGAGGCACCTTAGCATCACAAGTGCTGTGCTGTAAAGAAGCTGTAACCCCTTGTTCCATTCTGGTAGTTCTATTCTACATTGTTAGTTTTTGTTATTTAAAACTAAGAGACATGTTCTGCTCGACATTCAGAAGGTGAAAAGCTCTTCTCTTTCCCCACAGTTCCTTCACTTCTGTAGTCTTTTGAGGAGAGCATTAAATTTTCCATTTTATTCTCCTTGCTTTTTGATTCCTCTCATCTAATCATGTCCTCCCTGTTTTGTGTGGGTGCCGGCTTCATGCCACTGTTCTTCATCATGGCAAAGAGTATTTTCAATTTGAAATGACTAATGGCTTCCCTGTTGCATGGATGATTCTGACAAGAAATAGTAAACATAAAGGCTATGCTAACATTACTGTTGCTAAGATCAGCAGCCAGGGAGCTGGAATAACCTTGTGATACTGCATTGACTAATACTTGGGTCATACTTGGAAAGCTTTCTTCACAGCTGTATGAGTTAGAAATATTTTTAAGGCTTGATTTGTTTGCTTCCTAATTTTAAAAATGTCTTCTCAAATAACATAGCCATATCTATATGTATCTCTTCTGGCCTAACTGCAGAGGATCTCTGTTGGATACTTACTTTAACTTGATCTTAAATTCTTGGAGAAACAAATGGCTTTAGTGACTAAAATACAGCCCTAGGCTTTGAGGCTCTAAAGATACTCAATTCTGGATTACTTCAGTTAATGATTTAGCATCTGTTCAGATATATAAGCCTGATACCTACTGATCAGGTATAAAACAGCTTGATGATCTTGGAGTTTGTGGTAGACAAGAGCTGTGGTTGGAACATTGTTGTAGTGTTGTAATTTGAAGCAGTCTGAGCTGATGAACTAGTGTGTCCTATGTGTGCATACTCAGCTGTGTGACACATTAGTCCCTTGAACAAACACAGTTTTTACCCAGTTGAAGTTATAATGTTGGGAATTCATGGAAGATAAGCATTCCATTTTAGAGCACAATTCAAGTGTCTTACCTTAAAACAAGTCATATAGACCTAAAGATTCATCAGTAATTCTGAGCAGTGAAGTGAATAATTAATTCACCTATAAGGTAGATGCCATCCTGAGGAACTTCCAGGTGCATTTTGACCTGTAGGACTGCAGACTTAAATTCCCTGACTTAAGTGACTGTACTGCCCTGAGGAATGCCACTATGGAGAATGTCATGCTTTTAAACATTGTTTCTTGAAAGTACACTCTGTGGAACTGTAGATATTCAGACTTTTTTTTAGCAATGGCTATACATAACCAACATAACTATATATATTATGTACACAGTATACATAACAAAAGTTATACATAACCAACATGTGTGATTTCTGAGGCGATTGGGTTTTGCATGTAAATGTTTATTTTAGCAAAGTGAACAGCAAACTTAGGAACATATGTCATAGAAAGTCAATTTGTTCTATGAATTTGAGGTATTGTCTTGTGAGAGTTAAAAGGAGAAGTTGCAAAATAATTACTTTTTTCATTTGTTTTGGTGTTTTGTTGGTCATGTCTGACTGACTATTCAGCCTGAGCATACCTAACATTTCCTGTCATCCTCTTATAAATTGTTCCTTGCACCCTCTCTTACCTGGAATGCTGCCCATATTGCTGAGCTCGTGTAATAAGTGTACAAGAATAGCAGCTCTGATGCTGCAGCTGAATGAGCAGACACATAGTCTGGCTGTATTTGTGGATTTGTGTCCTTTTTTGAAATTAAGTTTTAATGTGACCTTAGTTAAGGTGTTGTTGGTTCACTTTAGAAAACGACCTCCCAGGCAGCAGTCCTTTTATTTTTAAGCCTGATTATACTCTTGTTTAAACTAGATATTCTTAAAATAGTAGCTGCTTTCTGACCTTCCTTAAGATTAGCTGCTTAGATAACCAGAAGTTGCTAACAAATTCACACCTAGCAGCTCAGGTTTGAGGCTGATCGCTCTAGGACACGTGATCATTTCAGGAAAATCACCAAATATACTAAATGGTATATATGCCTAAAGAAGTCAGTCTCTAAATGTCGATTTCTGAAATACAATAGTTGGAAGAGTTGCTCATTTAGTCCTGAGAATGACTGAAAGAATATGCTGTATCCTTGAAGTAACTGATAACCTTTTCAGTAATTGTATAGTAGTTTAAGATGTTGCAGTTCTTTCTTCTGACTTCTGAAGCTGGTAGGTTGTGATTGTCCTTTATCACCATGCATTGGCAGTAATGAACCTTCTTCATTGATTGCATGTGTTGAAAGAGTAGTGCAATGCAGACTTGGAGAAGCTCAGCATGTTTCCCACATGGCAAAAGAATGTTATCAGGGAATAATTCTCCTTCTGTTTAGGGAAATCTATGCTTGACATGCTCCAGTCTTCATGGATTTTGCTGGATGAGGTCATTGTCCTAGAAAGTTGAGGGTTCTTCTTTGGGCACACAGCAGGGGAAGAGGTTTGAGACCTTACTCATAGCAAATTCATTTTTTGATTGTGTAAAACTAGTCAAGCAAATTGCCCTGTTAACCGCTAGTGTCAAAATATGTGTTAAGTGGCACTGTTGTGAAAAAAACCCGACTTTTTGTTTGCAACTAGCCCAAAAGACTCTTTATATTGACTTTCAGAAAAGGAAAAATATAATGTGTGGGCTTCTTAAATTTTTACTTTAGAATGTTTTTTGGACTTGAGATGAAAAAACTGGTTTCTATTCTGGATTCAGAAAAAGTTAAAGAGCACCTTGAACTTCAGTGAAGCTACTCAGTCTTCTATTCTTTGAAATAATAAATAATATTTCCTGATCTTTAAAATATGCTCAATATTACATATCTCTCTTTCTCAATTCTGCAACACTGCTACACAGAAGGAAACAGAAGTATGATATGAATGTGGGTTTTCAGATTTTTTTTTTTGACTATGGGGTTTGTAATGACAGTTCTCTCCCACAGTTTCACACATAGATTCATGTGTGAGTTGTCACTTTGTTCTCTTATATTGCATCATTCTAAATCCGAAGAGGAGTCTGCAGTGAACATCAGGAGACCCTTTGATCTTTTCTCTTGGTAAAGGATGGAATCAAATATATTTACAGCATTCCTGAGAGTGGCCTGCTTTTGGAGAATAAACTGGTGATGGCAACTGTATATCTTCCAAGGCAAACAATCCCAACATTCATGTTTCTTACCATTAGGACTTCCTTCAATTGAACATCTTACAGCATGGGTTTCTTAGCATCTTCTGTTGCCAGATGTTTCCCTAAGTCTCTGAGTTAAGTAGCTGCCAAACAAGTTCCTTGTCTTTCTCTTTCTTCTCTTAAATCATTTTATGAAGAGAGTGGAGGTTTTCCCTTTATACTCATTTATATTCATATGTTGCAAATTGATTGGTTTTGTGTTGCACTTTTTCTGTCTGCCTTCTTTGATTTTTTCCAAGTGGATATATTGTTGTGATTAACAGTCTTTATGCACTTATGCATTTTCCTATGAGGAAGGAACTTTGGGCTCTTGTGAGAAGCTACTGGCTTCTTCGTTTTGTTGCTTCTCTCAGCTTCCAGAAAACTGTATGTATTAATTTTCTACATTTACCAAATTATGTCATTATAAATGTGGGTGGAAGGCTATTGCTGATCTCTTTTATTCTCCTTTGAAGATTCATGAACTCCTGTCTTGACTTTGTGTCTTACCAGAGTTTTTCTGGAATATGTCTGGTGAGCTAAATTCTCCTTCACCCATTGTGTGCTTGTATTATGATGACTGTTTGAGGAAGACACCAGAAGTTTTTGTGATTATTGACCAGGTCCACCAAATTTACCCTTTCATCACAAACCAGATGCATCCAGCATACCTCAGAAGTCTGTGCAGGTATGCTTGATAAAGCTATTGGAGGGAGCGGTGTTGTGTGCTGTCTCTGTCACTCCTGAGCTGTATTCTCATATTGAGTAATGAGAGTTAGCTCATGGCATTGTGACAGCTGGAAGTGGCCCCAGCCTGGAGAGTGCCAGAGTTGAGTGTGTGAGTTATAGGAGGGAGGCTCCTCTCTGTGCTTCCAGACAGGGCTGGCACTGCACCTGTGAGGGGGTTGCAGCAGACTGTTCCAGTGAATTCCCTGAATTCCTTTTCCTCCAGGTGCTTCTGTTTGGAAACAGTATGATTGGAAACAGTATATAGGTGAAGGTTTAGTGTTATTAGAAGGTGTAGCATGATCACAAATAAGACAGAGTAAGCTTCTTGTAAAAGAATGTGAATCTTAAAATTTCTGGAACTGGGGAGCAAGCTCATTTGTGTAAAGCAGAAAGGAAAACACTGGCAGTGCCGCTTTGCTTTTTCCAAGTGCTTCCTGGGCATGTGAGAGCTTGGAGGTCCTCAGAGCTGAAGTGGAAGTACACTGGTCTTACAGAGGGATGAGTGCAGCTTTTCAACATGTCAGATCCTACAGCTCTGGGTGTCAAGTAACATGAGGGCTGTAGAGGCTTTCTTACCTTCTCTGGTTATAAAAGGTTAAATAACTATAATTAAAATGTCTATCTAAATATCATTTTACCTACAAGTTCATCAAGTTCAATCTTTTTCACTTCAAAGTCCTCCAAGTTTTTTATTACTTTGAAGTCTTCAAATGAAACAAACATTTCTCACTCATCTTTTATAAAAGTAAAGAAATATTCTTCAACTGTAACACTCTCTTTCCCCTATTCTTCTCACCTCTCCCCGCTTCTTTTTCTCCATATCCACAACAAGAAAGCTAAATTTTTCATACTGGTCATACCAGGACAGGACCAATTTATTCATGGTTCTTGCTTTATCTCCCACACCCAAATTTAAAGAATCCCTTTACCTTTTTGGTAAGTCAGCTTGTATCCAGTGCTGCAGTCTATCAAAAGAAGATATTTTTAACAGTGCATTCTGCATGATGTCAGTGTAAATTACTGACATGATGACTCTTAACTGTGGTAGCTGATTGCTAAAATAGCTTGCAGACTTCTGCTTTCAGTCAAAATATTTTCAGTAATATATAGCAACAGGTGAGTAATTGGTTTAGGCGATTTTGGCTGTGCCCTAAGCTTACTTTTTAAGCATGATGTATCAGAGACTATTCTGATGCTTGCTTTCAGTGTTTAGATAGGTTTATACATTACAACTTGCATAGGGATTGTAGCAGTTCTCCAGGAGCTGTGATAGATTAATGCTCATGGGAAGTACAGGGCTGTCCTAGTTTTTTCATTAATGAGAAGGGTATAATAGTAGTTGGAGTGTGACATAGGCAGCACTGATCAAGTGACCCAAGCACCTGGGCTTCAGCCACACATTTTCTGGCTTGCTTTTAAGGTTGGTCTTCAGGGTGTTGGATGTATTTTAGAATCTGACAAGGAGACAGAGAGACTGTGTACATGTGCCCCTTTTGATGACTGCAGTTGTATATACGGAAGTAAAATCAGTTTAAACTCATTATGTTGCAGCGGTCTCTTTAATTCAGTTTTGCAACTGAAAGAAAAAAACTATACACAGTCAGCTAATTTTCATGGAGTAGTGCCTGACAACCTCTATAGCAAATATCTGAAACAGTTCCTGCTATTTAGATTGGAGCTGGGCAACACTTTTTGATAAATAGCAAGTTATGCAATGTCTGGATGATGAGTTTATGGTCTTCAGGTTGCTTGTGAATTTGTTGTGGCACCTGTAATTAGTTTTCAACAGAAATACTTTTTCAGTGTCTGGCTCTCAAATCAAAATGTAGACTCTTACTAAAGAAGAATGATTGCCATGTTTACAGGTGCTACAGAGGGTCTGGATTTGGCCTCTTCTTCTGTTCCTTTATGGTTTGAAACATCTTCCACCATCTTTCAGCTACTGATACTTGGTGGTGCTTTGCAAAACTCCTGTTAACACTGTCAGCACCATATGTTAGAGGCTTCTGCACCACATAGAGAAGCTGAACAAATAAATTTCTGAGTCCAGTGGTTCAGGATACTCACTCCCAAGCTTGAAGCTTTTTTGCTTTTATGCTTCCTCCTAAACTGAGTAACAGAACTGTTTGAAGCTGATTATTAGAGCAGCTCCCTGGGAAGCACAAAGTCTGATTTTGTGAATGTTTCTTTTAAAACTAACAAACAACATCTGCAGGTTTCTGACTACATCAAGAGGGAACTAAGCAAAAAGGTGAGGGTACTCCACCCAGTAGGTTCTTTGATTTTTGTGGGATACATGGCTTCAAGCTTCCTTAGACAAAAAGATGACTAATCTCCAGGATGTCATGCATATCCTTGCTATACGTCATTGAATAGCAGGGAATCCAAGCATCTGCCATCTTTCCTGCTTCTTACTAAAGATTTTTAGGTTTAACAACATGTTGCTCAAAAAACTGCTTGTTTTTATTTTAAGAGAAACAGGTAACAGATGAAATATTTTTTTCAAGTTGAAAATGAACCAATTTACTTAGCTGCTTTTGACATCAATATCTGTGGAGTTTAAGACTTGAGCTTTAAATTTGCAGTTACGTCAGATAGTAAGTTTATTTTAGAACACAAGAAAAGAATTGCAGGGTTGAGGAAGATAGGCTGGCAGCTGAAGGCAGGGGTGCCAATAAAAAGCAAAATAACATCACTAGAAAGAAAAATACTATTTTCTCTCCATAACTTGTGTAGCTTCTGTGAGCAGGTTTTCCATGGTCTTTGTTCAGTGTAAGATTAGACATGCTCTCTGGAGACTTCATGTTAGGCTGTAAAAGTAGCAGTCAGTATTCCTAGTTCAGAGATAGAAGCATCAATTCCATCCAGGTGCAAGACCTTCCTCTGTAATTCTGTCTGTGGTTCTAAACACAGATGTTCAAGAAGGCAAATTTAAACTGGAAAAAAACTGTAGAAAAGAGATGTCATGGTCAGAATGTAAAGTTCCCCTTTGAGAGGAAACTGAATGAGCACATCCCACTCAGCAGAGTAAAGTCTGAATTAATGTGAATTATTTCTGTAAATACTTTGGGGAATAATAACCAGGAAGGGAAAGAACTATTTAAACTAAAGGACAATGTTGGCACAAGAGTAGCTAGGTAGAAGCTCCGAAAACATTTTGGCAGGAAATTGGAATTTTTCCAGAGGTCTGAACTTCAGCAAGGTTTTAAGGCAACATTCAAATTTTTTATTTTGGGGATTTTGTAACCATTATTTCTACTTCTGATAGTAGAACGTGGATCATTTATGAACAGAGTTATGTAGGTATTCCTTATAATACAGGGAGCTGTGAAGGTCTCTTTCAGCCTTGTTTCTTGAATTTTAAGAGTTAGAATCCTCTTGGGTCAGTGACTGTTTTGAGCCTGTGGTCCATATTACACTTTGAAGACATCTGTGATGGTAATTGAGTCATTCTGTACAGTAAGCTTAGGTTTCCTTTGTGGACATCCTCATATGTTTAGTGGCTTCTGGGGAGCAATGCAGAAGTTGAAAGATTGCAAAAACATCTTTAGTCAGACTATGTGTTGTATGGTAATAATGGCTACCAGTGGTTCATTTATTCAACTCAGTCTGAACAGTATGTTCATACTCCTAGTACAAAAATATATATGTATGTAATTTTTACATTTTGTCTTGGTATGCATTGACAAGGACCTTCAAAAAGTGTATGCACGTTTCAGTATTATTTGACATTCATTCTCTGGTCCTCTCTTGTCCTTTTAAAGTTGCAGTAATGATGCATCTTAGAAGGAATTCAGTTTTGATAGGAAAATAAATAGGTATATGTTTCCCTGAATTACAGTCCCCCACTATTACAGATAATAAATCTCATAATCCAAAGATAAAGGTCAAGAGAATAATCCTGAAGTCCATTTAGAGTCTTACTCATGATTATTTCTGTTCAAGGGGAGAGACTGATTTCGGTGCCATTGCGATCTAATAATTTTGTTGGTACCATTAAGGGTGACTAGAATACCTTTCTTGAAAATCTAGTAAAATGCCACTTGTTGATCTGAATGGAAAATAGTGCAATAGCCCACATTTTATTAAATGTTTGGTAATGGGTCCTTCTGGCTTTATGCTTTTCAGTACTTACTAAACTTTTTTAAAAAGGGTGAGGGGGTGGCAGTAAAAAATAAATAAAAGGAAATACAAAAGAAAACTATGACTTCAGCTTCCTCTTTTATTCATCATCATTGAAAGAAGGGAAATTGTCCAGCTTAGTCAAATAAGGAGGAAATTGCTGTACCAGCAGGTGATAGATAACAGGTTTTAGCAAGTTAGGAGAGGACCGAATGCTGCTGTGTAAGTGCTGCAGACAGAGCCATATCCTTTTCTGCCATCACAGGACAGGCATCTTGTGCCACACCACATAAAGTGAATGGTGTGGAAGGAGAAAAGAGATACAGGCTGTTCCTTGGGAGTCCCAAAGTGCAGCCATCCCTATGTACGGCACCCCAGTACAGTCACACCCATCTCTGCTACACAGTGCGGTTGTGCAGTGACTGATCTGTTCATGTACTGCAATGCACTCTGATCCATGTAATTCACTTTGTCACCTTTCTAGAAAAAGAGTAACTATTGCATGTGTTTCTTCTCAAAACACCCCTGTTTGTCTCAGTATTAGAAATCTTTGTTAGGATTGGTATCCGCATGCCATGTGCACTCCCTTGAGAAATTCAAGTTAGTATAGTTTTCTCTTCATTTTTTAGGTTGTTTTTTTTTTAGTTTTCTCTTGTATATTAATGCCATTCATTAGAACTGCAGGAAAAGGTTTGGTCCCCAAGAGCCTTACAGTTCTCCTCTTTCTGATTAATTTAGTGTGTGAATTGGTTTGTTATTAGTATTTCTTTGTAACTGTCATGGTCATGTGTTCAACTTAGAGATTTTGCTCTGCTTCTGGTAATTTTTGATGTTTTTAAATGGGAGTAATGGAGAAAATATCCTTTCCTCTGGTAGCTCTTTAAATTTAGAGGGCATTCCTAAATTTTTTTTGTCTTCCAAGGATTTCTGTTTCTAGCCAGCAGTATTAGCAACCAAATTATTTGTGTTCAGGAGGGGGTGGCTAGTGTGACAGGGGTATTTGTCCCTTCCATCAAGGTTCCTTACATACAGATCTCTGAGGTGAGACTTTTCCCATTTACAGGAGACGCTTAATGGGTAACAGTAAGGTACAGTGAGCATATCAGATCTGTTACCAAGCATTTTCATTCTGTCCCTAAACTATTCCAGTAATCTTATTTTCTATTATGTCACACAAACAATGTTTCTAGAACAGTCAAAAGAATTGCAAAGGACATTTCTCACTGCTATGGCCTGTTCAGATAGAGTTATTTTAGAGATTGACCCCTGTTGCTGAAATGGAAGAGCCCTGTTGCTGAAATTTCACACTGTCAAAATTGCTCCTGTGATCACTTCTGTCTTTTCCTCCCTAACACAGCCCACTGTTTGTAACGTGGAAGATTGGTCGAGATAAACGATTGCGTGGATGCATAGGTACTTTTTCCGCCATGAACCTGCATTCAGGACTCAGGGAGTACACACTTACTAGGTAAGAATTTGTTTTCTGTAGCTTTGACTTACATGTTTAACTAGTCTGTTGAGGAGTTGATAGGTGTACTTTGGTTTGTTTTGGGTTTTTTGACTGTGTCACTGTATGAGTCAGTGAAAATCTGTGTCTGCTTTTGATGCTAAGAGTATCGCCTGGATATTTGACTACTGATGTCACGAGGCCATGCTTGCAGTTAAAAAACATAAGTTGAGCCTATTCTTATTTTATTGGTCTGTAAACTACTCTCCAGTAGCTTATTGTAACTGATTATTAGTATTTTTCCATGTTCAGACAAAGTTTAACCTTAGTAGTTAATCTCAGGCCAGAAGACCAGAAAGTCAGATTTGGGGATTATCCTATTCACACTTCTAAAACAGCAGGTATTCTCACCTCTTCTCCATCAGGTGCTTCCAAACAGCTGCAGTTAATTTAATGCTACAAATTTCCATTACATGTTACTCTTCAGATACATCCCAGCCCCTGAGTGGGAAGCTTCTGGATGAGGGAGGTAAGTGATGATAATCCTTCACTCCCTGATGGCATAATCTTCATGTTCCGATCTACACCTAAATTCATTCACCTTAATATTGTTCCATTTCCTTTGCATAGAGTGAAAACTAATAAGTTTATCACTAGAGCTAGTAGCAAGCTTCTACTTGTTTTTCTAAGAGTTTTCTTAAGTTTATTCTCTAAAGAATCAATGGAATTTTGTTCATCTCAGTTACAATAGACTTTATTGTGCTTTAAAATAGAACCTGCATTCTGGCATGTGTAGACCTCTAAAATTGTCATCACTTAAAATAATTAGTGCTTCCAGATCACTTTAGATTTGAGGCTTTTGTCCATTACAGGATATTCCTGTTTGCTGTTAAAATGCCTTGTCCATCCTGACATTAAATAGTATTAGAATGGAGATGTTCTTTTTGACATGTCTCCCTAGTTAATTGCAACCTGAAGTTCATTTCATGCTTTTCTGCTGAGCTTAAAGAAGATAACTGCTCATCTCCTGGAGCACTTACAAACCTCTGAAAGACCTAGTTACCCTTATTGTGTTAAATTTATTTATTATGCACTCTGGAATGTTTCTGCTTGTGTCCTTTAATGCCTCAGCATTCAAAATGGTCAGTGAGAAGAGCCTTTTAATAAAATTCAAAGCAGTTTCTTTGTTGAGGGTTAAAAGGCTTAAAATCTTAACCATTAGTGAGCCAGACTGAATGAAAAACAACTTTTCCCCTGTGCTGGAGAGTGTTTCATGTAGGTGTATGCTTTACAGTGCATGATCAAGAACAGTGAGCTTGTACAGAAAATTTCCCCCTGGGGCTAGGAATAAGGCTCAAGAAAATAGTTTTTGTTCCTTGTAGATTTTTCTGTTCTCAGAAATCAGACAGGACTGTACTCTTAAATAGTTTTAAAACTGGTTATATGATTCCTGTCGCTGCATTCTAACTCTGAAAGCAGAAGTCAAAATACATGAAAGTGATGAAAATTAAAGGGAACTGAAACAACTTCAGTGCAGTATTTATGGTATGCCTACATGCTGTGGAAGTTTATCCTAGGCTATTCAGAGGATAGATCAGTAATTTCCAGGATAAGGAAAATGGCACTACATACCAACCTATTTTTTTTAAAAAAGAAATTTTTCATAGCACATAAGTTGCTTTGAAATAAAATACAACATTTAGTGAATATTGGATTTAGATACCTTTTATGGTAAATCTTTTTTATGCCTATGGTACCTAAAATGTTTCCAGGTTGCTTTCTTTTTTTTAAATAACAACCAAACTTCAAATATGATCACTGAAATATAGAGTTCATATCAGAAGGTACAAAAAAGGTGTTCCCTTCTATAAGTAAAATGATACAAAAGAACAGCTGTTTTTAAATGTCCTGGTGCTTAGCAATCAAAATATCCACAATTCCCTTCACACATAATTTTATTGCAAATATGCTGAATAGTCGTTAGGATCACAGTAAATAAATTTTGTTATTTCTAGTGGTGTTCTCTGGCTGTATATCATATCCAATATGTAGCATACACATCTATCTGCATATGTTAGTATAGTTCCTTTGAAGCAGCACAATGATAGTTCATCTAGGAGTCTGGAATCAACAATTTCTTGGGACACCCCCACTCTACACTTTTTCAGGTCTGTAACCAAAAATGGTGGTGATATGTGCCCATTTTGAGCTCTGTAGGTTGTTGTGTGGATATTGCCAGTATGTTCTAAACAGGAAAGTTATGTGGAATGATTCATCATTAATTGGATGCATCTGCCTAAGTTCTGAGGAGGGATGAGAATACCCATAGTTAAAAAAGCTGTTACAGCATTCCTTACAAAATCTACATGTTGAATTAATCTTTCTTAGCAGTTATATCAGTGAAACCCAGGGGAAAGGATGTGTATTATTAAAATCTTCTGCAGAACTTTATGGAGAGAGAGATTCAGACTTAGTGATTTCTGTTTGATTTTACTGGGAGGTAAACCATGTCCAAATGTTCTACAGTTCAATATTGCATTTTAGAATGACAAAATTTTACAATGGGCAAAATAATCCTTCAGACTGAATGTGTTAAATTGACTATCCCATCTGAATTCATAAAAATAAACCATTCCAGATTATGAAAATTACCTTATGTTTTACAGCTCCTTCAAGAAAATACTCAGAACTTGGAAGCAGGTTACCAGAGAATTTTATAACAGGTTGATAAATTACTTTTTCATGTATTTTGTACAGTAGTAAGACTTAGGTTTTGGCACTGAAGTTTTAAATTCCTGCTTTTATACATTTGAGATACTGAACAAAATGGTTTCAGTTCTTTCTAATTGTTTTGTGGAATTTGAATAATATTTTATGCCTATTGGATATAGAAGTATAGTGCATAGATTTTTAACTCCATGTTGGTTTAGCCCATCAAGGCTAGAATATGTATCTGAGGAGGAAAAGAGTGGAGAACAGGCAGTCTGCTGTCCCAGAGGAAAGTTGAAAGAAAAATTGGCAGACTCCAAGGCTTAACTGTATTAACCTAATGGCTGAAAACTAGGTTTAACCCACCTTACTTTAGCTAGCATAGAACTGTCTCAACTGACTATATGATGTAATCAGTCTTTTTGTTGTGTGTCCTACTTACCATTCCACCTGAGGGAAATAGGACTGCTGTCAGAAACTTAGCCTAGATGTGGCTGATCAAGAAAAGGAAACAAAGAGAAGCTTGGGATGAGAAGCACAAGATAGAAGGAAATGAAACCTTTCATTTCCATACTTTTTCATAACTGAATTTGGGCGTGCATTCCATATGAGGATTTGGCTGCTGCTGGCATCAAGTACTGCTCTGTCCTTGTCAGCAATTTCAAAAGTCTTAGTCCTTGTTGGTGCAATACTGCCTTCTCTCTGTCAAAAGCACTAACCCTTTCCTCCTGTTCCAAAGTTTAGCATTCAGCTGTAAGACAGCAGTATGTCAAGCTAACTTTTAAAGGGTAAAACTGAAAAATATTAAATTACTGATATCAGTAAAATTGATGCTGGTGTTATTTGATAGAGACTAGTGGCAAGTATTTGTACAGACAGGACAAACTCCTTCATGTGTTTAGTTAAGTTTGCTACTCTAACCCTGTAATCAGTCCCGTAAGTCAGTGCTAACTTCCCAAAACCTTTACCAGCAAGCAGTGTTGGTATGGGTGTAGGTAGTCATTACCATTGATCCAGGGCAAAGAATACTCATTCATCTGACTGCAGTTTTTTTGAACTGCAGAGTTGGGGGTAATACGTTGTTTTTGACAGTTGTTGTGGCCTTCACTATTGACAGAAGTCATAGGTTTAATTAATTTGTGCAAATAACATTTCATGTGATATTTCAGAGCACACTGTTGCTTCTGTGTTGCCACTGATAATACTTTGCAGGCTGTCTTGCTCTTGGCTTTGATTTATAGTAGACCACTGCTGCAAGTTGGCTTTTAAAAATTCTGTTAATACGCTGATGGCCATCAGTGGCAAAACACCTGATAGTGAAATGAAGCTTACATTATCACACTTGAAATTAAACTCTGCAGAGAGCAGTGTAGGTTCATGACAGCCTGAACTCACCAGGGTTATGCTGTTCTTCTCTATATAATACTGGTTTTAAAGACAGAAAGCTTCCTTTCCATTTGTATGTGTCTGTGAAAAGCAGGTGCTTGCTGCTTGCCTCTGAGTTCTCAGGGTTGCCTTATTCAGGTAGAGGGCACAAATCTCCAAGTGAGAAGAGGTGGTTAGGGCCATATGTGATAACATGGTTCTGTGTCCAGTTGAGTGGACAGACAACCACTGTGTACCAGAGTGCATGTGAGAAGCCAGTGGCAATAACCCTCTGGAATATGGAACTCCTACCTTCCACTTAATAGCAAGTTGCAGTCATGAAGGGTAAAATTTTTAGGTGGTTCAACCTATAAAGTCCACTAAGTTTTAAGAATAAAAATGTCCTACATGCTGTTAAAGCTTGTGGAACCAGTAAGACTACAGGCAGCTGGGACTCTGCAGATACTCATCTTTCACATTGAATCACAGAATCGTTTACATTGGAAAACAGCTTTAAGGTCATCAAGTCCAATCATTAACTCAGCACTCCAACAAGCCCACCACTCCAGTACATCTCCAAGTGCCACATCCATATGGCTTCTAAATCCCTCTTGGGCTGGGGACTTTGCCACTTGTTTGGGCAGCCTGTTTCAATGCTTGACAACCCTTTTGGTGAAAAAATGTTTCCTAATAGCCAGTCTAAATGATGCCTGGTACAACTTGAGGCAGTTTTTTCTTGTCCTGTCACTTGCTGTTTGGAAGAAGAGGCTGACCCTACCTGGCTACAGCCTCCTTGCAGGTAGAGAGCAGTAAGGTCTCCCCTGAGCCTCTTCTTCTCAATGCTAAACATCTCCAGTGTAAGCAACACAGTTACACCATCATATTCCCTTACTGAGTTACAGGGTTCTGTAGGAGTGATTTCAGAGCATCCTACATTCCTGGGGAGGTAGGAGGTGGTGTACCAAACTGACACTTTAGAGGGTGTACTGAGTGCTTTTTGCTCAGACCAGGATGGGGGCTCCCTGGCCTACGGAGAGTTCAAGGATGCTGAAGCTCAAGGATGTTGCTGGACTGCTGTTCTGCTCTACCGACCTTGGGCTGGTAGTTGATAATGTTGCCATGATATGGACATCACCCAGTGCCCAGTGTAAGGCAGGTTCTGCTCACCTGCTATTGTGCTGGTTCCACATGGGAGGGTGGGGAGCAGAGCTGCCGGGTGGAGTGGAGGGGCTGTTCCCCCTCTGGGAGCTTCCCTGTGGGATGTGGGGACAGTCGGAGGCTGGTTTGGTGGTTGGCATCCCAGATGGCAAATGAGAGAGTTGTTTTGTTTTCATAAATCACATTGGTGGGGGGTGGGCTGCTCTCTTTCGGTTCCAGCCTCTCTGGGGGTGAGGTGGCTCTGGCTGGGCCCAGCCCTGGCTGCATGGCCCCGGCCCCTGCCCTGGCCCTGGTGTCCCCCAGCTCGGCTCAGCTCGGCTCGGCTCGGCTCGGCTCGGCTCAGCTCGGCTCGGCTCAGCTCGGCTCGGCTCAGCTCGGCTCGGCTCAGCTCGGCTCGGCTCAGCTCGGCTCCTGTCTCCGTGTGGTGCGGCCATGCAGAGGGATGAGGGAGCCACCAAAGGCTCTCCCTTCCCCCCCCTCGTTCAGAGAAGAGAGGCCCCAGATGATCCACATGGCACAGAGTTTTTCCAGCAATGACCTGGCCCAGCTTCTTCACATCCTGGATGCAACTCTAACCCTTTTAATGCCTGCATAAGATTCTCAATCTCCTGAGCTCCCCTGAATGAGAAGTAATAAAGCATGGCGTCTACAGAAGTCAGTGGAATGAAGATAAAGTTCCTGATGGGAGGGGATGGAAAAGATGCAACTGATGAGTAGCTGAAAGCCTTTTTTGTGGGCTATAAGGAGACTGTGACTACACTAAAATTCCTTTAAACTGTGAAATATACTTGGGGAGATTGAAAAGAAGACCTTTTTGCTTTAAGGAAATGGGGCTCTCTGTTTTGGGACTGGAATATGAACAGAGACATTTAATAGAAAAAGAGATGAAGAGAATTTTGTCTTTCAGCAGTCTGCCTTTAAAAGTGGTACCCTAAGTGTGTAACATAACCCATAGCACAGCTCTGGAAGGACTGTGAAAATGAAAGAAAATGAATAGTTGGCAGTTATTTCCCGGGCGGGTGCAAATTGTGAAGGTGAAGACATCCCCTAAGCCTAAACCAAGAAAGGGACTTGTCTCTCTAAAGTGAACTGAAATGATTATTTAAGTAGTTAACTGACTGAAGTGTTTTCTGGATGTTGTTGTTAAGAAATGTGGAATGAAGGAAAGGGGGAGTAGGGAACAATCTAGGAATCTTATTCTGAATTCTTCTGTGTTATTAATAAATTTCTTCTTATAACCTTTTAAGTTTTAAGCCTGCCTTATGTCTCCTCCTAAATCCTGTCTCTAAAAGAAATTATAAAATTGACAAACCCAAGTCACACTGTGACAGCTAGGCAGCAGCAGAGAGAGGGATTTTTTCTCATCACTTTGTAGCAATTTCATATCTCTAAAACTCCTTAGCAAAAAAAAAAAAAAACCAAACATATAGCTTATAATATATAGCATATACGTGTTCTGAGTCAGAATTGGGCTGAAGTATATTGAGGCAGTTCAGCACTCAACTTCACTTTACAAATTAGAAGATATATATATAGATATGTATATATTTATGATGGTGTTGCCCTCCAGGGGTACTAATAATACTGTATCTTAGAATTCCTTTTTTGCTATCAAAAATGCTTTTGTTAAAATGTCAAATTAAGGTATTAACAGTGTGATTTTTAAGTATTTACTGATTTCTGCTATTGAAACTAAGGCAAAATTATTTTAATGTGTTTTGTACAGGCTCATGGCTTTGCCTGCTGTATCATCAGTATATAGATGTGACTTTACTGAAACTTGGGGCTGTTCATGTTTCTAAATTTTATCCAAGTCAATGAAAGCTATAGTTGCTGTGACTCTGCTTGTAGACACTGACTTTACAAATAACAAGCACTTTTAATTTAGGTAAATCCTAGGGTCTGTTCTAGTGGAATATATGTTCATTAGTAAAATGGTTTGTGGTGTAAACCCACAATAACAGAAAGTCCAAGTGAAGTATATAATTCTGAATGTATTGAGCCTGGCATAGTTATTCTATGTGAGTCAGTTCAATAAATAGATCTGTAATGATTTTGTGCACACAGTGCCAGGTCGTTACTTCAGGGAACTGTTGCTTAACAGAACTGTTTGCTGCCTTCTCTCAAAGGGCAAAGCTAAATACCATAATTGCTCTTTAAGTGGAAAAAAAAAAAAAAAAGCCCAACCAAATTTTTGTTTCAGTTATTTGGTTAGACACTACTTATTTTGTTGGGAAGGAAAATCTTATTGTTAGAAGAGAGGAGCATGCCCTAGGGAATACATGTTTTTTGCATGTATTTACATGTGTTGAGAATGTTTGTTTTTAAATAAAGAAAAAAAAAAGTCAGAATTTTTACAATCAAAAAACTCCCGGTTTTGTAATTGTTACTCTGTTATTCCTGAGAAAAACCTTGCTAGACCCTTGGACCTAATGGTAGATGAGAGTCTGTTTCCTTAGCAACACTTCTTGAAAGAAAGCAAAGGAAAATGCCACAAATGAAAGGACAGTCCTTAGATTATTATCTTTATGAAAAGAGGAGAGCATAATGATGCTCACCCAAAGCTTTTTCAATAGATCCAGGGTTGTCAAATATTGAGAACCATTTTACTATTTTGCTGGGGAAACTGAATTATAGAATATGAATGCTTTGGCACAGGAGAATGCATGACTGTGTTTTGTAGAGTAATCTTACTCTGGGAGTTGACTGTTTATGAAAGGTACCTGAAAACCAAGAAAAAATAAATTTTATAATTAAAAATTACCACAAAATTGCTGTATCTGTATAAAATGGCTCAATAAAGTTTAGAGGAAGTTTTACTGAGACTTAAACTTACTGTCATAAGTTTCATATCACAGTAGAATTTGGTGTAACTAAGGAAATGGCCAAATTTGAAATACTCAATCTTATTTAAAAGACATTTAAAAATGAACTTCTGATAAAAAATGCATGCTTAGAAAAAAACATGCTCAAGCAAGATAACTTTCATTAGTCGATGTAACTTGTGGTATTTGGAATAAATCAGATGTTGCTGAAATTCAATTGAACTGGTGCTATGCAGCTGTTACTCAGACTTTCCAGATGGGTTTCAGGGAGGAGCCCATATCCTTTGTGACTCCTGTTTTTCTCATGGTGACCTTGCATTTCATCTTATTCCCACATAGTCTCCTATTATATGAACAAAATGGTGCATGTAAATTCAAACAGAGTTGTGGTTGAGTTGAAACCTTAGTTTGGTTCTAAGTCAGATATTTGTGTTTGGATATTGACAGAAGTGTTTGGGGGGGTTGAGGCAGGGGAACTGGCCATTCTGGCTTTCATAACAAAGCTCTGTATTTCCATAACCTACTTTTCCTTTACCTAGTACAGGTTACTAGTGTTGGTACTTCGATGGGTTTTAGTCGACTTTTTAATCTCTTTATATAGATAGTCTTAAGGGAAACATCATCAAAATGTTGCCTAAAAATGCTTTATAATGACATTTGCTTTCTTTTGAGACTTTTGGTGACTTACTGATTTCAGAAGTGCTGCAGCAATGTGGTGGGCTATGAGCTAGTGCTGCAGAATACAAGATAGGACTGTGCTCACAGCAGACAGAGGCATAGGTGAAGTGTGTCCTAAGTTGTAAAGAAAGGATTTGTCTATTTGGGCACGTGACAGAATGGAAAAAGTTGGCATAGAAGTTACCTGCTTCTGGGTGAGAGTTTTTCTCTCTGGCTGTTCTCAGCTTAGCAGTAGGTGTTAATTTTTAATAAAGAGCAAGGGATATTTTCCAGAACTTTCTTTTGAGTAAAACATCCCACTGCACAGACTGGCCAGTGCTTACATGCACTAAATATGAGACACCTCAAGTAAGAGTCTGGCAATTGAGGTGCAGCTGTGGTGTATTAGATACCTTGTCCAATAGAAATACACTTTGGCTCAAGGAACTGATTTTTACTGAAATTTGATGTTTTAATACCAATTGACAAAGATTGAGCAAGGTCACAGGAAAAAGAGTTGTCTCTTGCTTACAAGCTGTTAAAAAGTTTAAACTATGGAGCTTTGTGTGGGTGGCACTGTGGGAAAGGAGTCTCAATTAAAGTTTTCAGTCTGTGAGCACCTTTTCCATTTAAGTGTTTTCTGATGCTTCATTTTAAGACTATAAAGATGAAATAGCACAAACAGTGTGGGGAACTGGGCTCCAAAAGCCCTTGTTATCCCTGTTCACTTAGACACAAAGGTGTTGAAGCTTTTGAAATTGTTTTTTTACCATTTTCCATAGATCAGAATAATGAGAGTTACAATCCTCTTGTAAACATTAGCAGTGTTTTCTGATATTTTAAAATAGTACTGACAGATAACCTGTTTCTAAAATTTGTTCCTGTTGACACCAGGAAGGGAGAAGTTATGTCCTTTACAAGAGCTGTGCAGTTAAGATGGTGGAAAAGCTCTTGGAAGAAGAAGAAGAAATAGCCTATCCACTGCTGGAACACAAGCAGCCATATAAATGCTGAAGAATGTCTGAAGACTTCTGAAGTTAAGCATACTTCTGAGGTAGTCCTAAAGTTTTAGAGGCCCAATCACTCTGCACTGTTTCAACTCGTATCATGTGTGTATTTGTGATCAAGTTACCTGGAGTGGGGAGGAAGAAACAACATGCAGAAAGTCTTGAAAGACTTCTTGAACTTCATTGTTTACAAATTACTGGAGTTTTATTCCAGTTCCTTGTAGGGGGGAATATATACCTACCTGAAGATAACCAGGTTTTCCTTTTCTAACATGAATTTTAAAATATAGTATTAGAAACAGAGGCACTGCAGGTTTGTCCCTTCTCTTTGAATTGCAGATGAATTTTTCAGATTCTGCCATTTTCAGCTGTACTCCTTAGAAAAATGTATGGACTGATAGCACTCTAAAATGAGTGCATATTTGTGGTAGCCTTTATTTTAGAAACAAACTGAATGTACTTTAATTGGTTTTTTTTTTAGCTCTGTAAATAATTGTGTTGATGCAGTTCACAAAGCATCTACTGCTGTGAAAGTATGTAGATAAACCATTACTTAGGAGTATTTGTTGTTTAACCAAAAAAAATCTATAATCTCAAAGATTCCTACTTTTATTTGAGTTTTCAAGACTTTGAATTAGAACTTTTCTAAATATAGTTGTAATTTACATGTGGAAAATAGCCTTTTATCATGGTGGAGAAGTGCTTTTTTTGGCCATCAGTGCAAGTTTCCATAGGACTGGCAACACTCAGTTCTTCAAGCAAGGATATTCTCTGTGGGGGAATGGTGACATGTGCCTGCGTCTTAAATATAATACGTAGGCTACAGAGTGTCAGCTCACATGCTTAAATTTAGGTTCACTGTTCCAGTGCAGTGGTATAATCTTTATTTCTTAGTGCAGATTACTTACATTAAAGGGTCAGTTGTCAGGCAAGGAGTCTCTCAGGTTGGAGAAGTACAGTATATAAATAACTACCACAAGAGCCTGCGGATCTGGTGCAGATGTTAAGAAGTGATCTGCTAAGCCTGGGCACAGCTTCTGTGAACTTCCCATCTCTGCAACCCCAGCTTCTGTGAAAGTGCCCTTTGTGATCATGACAATTACTAACAGTTGGGGTTTAAGTCTGTGTATGAAATCAGGTTTTGCAAACTTTTACTAGCAAGGAAAGGTGACTCTTTTTACTGTATTTTTCAGTTCATTAGAATTCCCTTAGTTTTGATTTTACAGGGGAAAAGAAGAAAATCTCATGGGTTTTTTTTTTTGAACAGTACAACTTTCTGGTAGTTCTGGTTCAAGTAATCCTATGACTTCTATAATGCCACAAACTGAAATAGGTGTTGCACTTCTTGTAACATGCAATTAATTTGCTACTTTACACACCAGCCTAATTGTAACATTCTCACTGCTTTATTGATAAATAAAAGCCAGATTAGAAATGCATTCACACTGGTACATTCAAACAGTAGTTCTTACTTCAGGACACTTAATTTCTTTCATTTAATGTTGCTAAAGTGAATGATATAGAATAAAAATATATTTAGTATGTAATAAAAGGTTAAACAATTATTTTCTTCAAATATTGGCTTATATCCCATTTAACTGGAATGTCACTGTAAAGCCAAAATGTAATATGACTCAGTTGTACAAAGGTTGAAAGAGATACGTCTCTATGGAAGAAAAAATGTTCTCCATGCATATGTTTATGCATTTAACAGCTTCAGTTCTTACTGAATTAGAGTCAAAAGAGCTGCTTGTTTTATCTCTAGGCCAGTTACTTCCAGGTATTGTTGTTAAAGCCCCACATGTGATGTATTCATTTGGCTGGTTATATAAGTGAACACAAAGAAGGGAAAGAAAAAATGTAATTTTAAAGTAGTTGAGAGGTCATTGTGACCTCAGTTCTACAGCAGGGCATCACTGCATTTCACCAGAAATATTTTTACATGCTCTGTCAAGAAATTAACACTGGTTTTGTTTCTGTTCCAGAAGCTTCTGCACAATTTGCAAGCTGGTTAGTTGGCCCTTTCTCATCTGTGCTGAGGATGCAGTCTGCAGTTTGCTTGCTTAACTACAGAAAGGCTTTTTTCCTTTGACCTAGACTGCTAATCCCTCATTGCAAAGAGCAGCAGCTGTGCTTTGTCTGTGTAGGTCTCTGCATTGCATGCAGCCTCATTTGCCAGAGCCACCCCTCTTTGTGTGCTCAGCTTTTTCAGTCACTGAAAGGGTGACTTTCTGGTTTGTTGCTCAGAAAACCCTCTTCAGGTTTGTGGAAGTCTACAATTTGTGTTGGTTGTTTTTTTTTTCCCAAAAAAATGTATATTTCCAAGAACTGTTACATATGATTTCACAAGACTGTGTTTGACTAAAGCATTCCTGATATTCAGGAAGTGAAACATTTAGTGAATCGCTTTTTAGAAAGGTGGTGAAATCTATTTCCATTTAAATACTAATAACTTCAGATAGATGTTTTGAATTGTATCTCTAATGGTATGATTATGATTATACCAACTTTTTTGTGTGTCCACACTGTATCCTTATTTAGCATTGAATAGTTGGGCTTCTGTCAGTCTTGATACAAGTCCCTTAGTTAGACATATGTAGCAGTGCAAGATGTTCCCAGGTAGTTAAAAGTTGAACAGACACATGGACAAAACAGTCCTTTGCTGGCTTAAGCTTTACTGCAGTGAATGGCAAAATTCTGCTACCTTCAAAGGTAGAAGAATTTGGCCTGAAGCTTCTCTAAGATTATGTGATTTCAAGTACCTAAATCATAAGCAGACTTTTCAAATATTTGTAATGCTGTTGATTTAGATGCATTCTTTCAATACTTGACTTATAGTTTCTGAGGCTATGGACAGATGTAGCCTAACCTGGACCTTTTGCCTTTCCTTCATTTCAGAACATCCTTTTCATTCCACTTTAACTCTTTCTATTTGCTACTCAAAGCCTGGTTTAGAATGAAAAACATACACAGAGTGACAGCTGGCAGACTTGGAACTGAATGTACTGTATAGCTGAGTTTGCAAATGTTCTGTTGCTTGGGCATCTTGACCTTAGATAAGAGTGGTTTGTGAGTGCCCCATCCAGGCACTTCAAGTGTAAGGTGAGTAGGTTGCAGGTGGTACAGAACGTGCCACTCCAAGTAGACAGAATTGTGACAGGAATCTGGAAGGAGTGAAAGGATGAAATCGTGACCTCCTCTCATGAGCAAGAGAGAAGTGGCACAGTTGCTAAAAGGAGAATAAGATGGTGGCTTACAGATAACTTCTTTGTGTGTGGAAGGTAAAGGGAAGGAAATGTAGGGAGCAAAGCTTCCAGATATATAGAATGTGTTTGTGTACCTAAAACGTACTTTACTTTTTATTTGGAGATTTGTAGAGGTAATGAACAATCATAGCTTGATCTGTTAATGAGATTCGTATACAAAATAAAACCTGCACATGTACAAAATGAACAGAAGAAACAATCAGCCTTTTTTGTTGCCTAAAATAGGAATTAAATTCTGTTGATGCAGCAGTTCTGATGCTTGCATTCTAGAATAGTTTCATGATAGCAGGAACAAGTGCCTAGAAACCAAGTCTCATGAAGTAAGGAGGGACCATTTTTTTCCCTGAGGTCTTGTTACATGTGATGTGCCACAAGGGATTCATCTTGTGCCTATCTTTCACTGTATTTACAAAAACACTGAGAGTTAGTAAGATGCTATGAGCTCATTTGCTATCCTATACACTGACAATGCTCAGATCTGCATCTCTGCAGGTGTCCTCACAAAATGTGTAAGACATTGTGCTTAGGTTAATACCAGTTGGTTTGAACATAATCCAAGTTGAGTTGTGATATTGATGAAACACATCTTGGGGAACAAGCCAGGATACTATTCTGTGTTCTCTATTTTGAGTTATCATATTCCAGTCTGTAAGGCAGTGTGGACCTTGGGTTATTCACAGTTTATGTGTTTGTTGAAGAATTTCAAGACTAGATTCTGTCATCTTTCATTTCTCAGTCTGTATTTGCTAATACCTTCATATTTCAGCATATTTTCTTGTCTGAATCTTTTTCTATGAACCATTTACTGCAATACCTTGCATAAGCAAATATGATTGAGCAACCTGGCCTGGTGGAAAGTGTCCCTGCCCACAGCAGGGGGTTGGAATTAAATGATCTTTAGGGTCTCTTCCAGAACTGTTCTGTGATTCTGCAATGTTTGTCCTTCTTAATTGATTTACTGCATAATCTACCATGCCTTTTACTTTCCTTATATTTAACCTGCTTATATGTATTTAATTTGTCCGTCACTGTGATTTCAAAGTCCTGATTGAAAAACAGTTTCAGTGTTTGTGGCAAATAGTACTGAAACTAAGCAATAAAAATTAGACTATCATATTTTTATATAAAAATACAGTGCTTCTGATGACAGAAGAAATTTTGAGAAAATGAAGCACTCTTTTGTTCTAGAATCTCAGTGGCATAATTTAAAAAGACCCTCTTTTTTGCAAGCTGCAAGAATTTGAAGATGTAAATGTTTAAATTATCTTCCTGTATTCATATATAACTATATTGCTGACACATTAGAAATGTTTTTCTGAATGTACTTGAGATTAGGTCTTTTCAAAGTTTGTAATAAATTAAAACCACCTGATTGATTTGTTCTTTTATGAAATTATCTCTTGAATGCAACTTTAGAGGGGGAACAATATTTTGTGAATTGCTTAAATGAAAGTTGAACTCAGCTATCATGTGGCCTTAAAGATTTTTGCCTGGACTTCAGTATCTGTTTTGGGGTAAAATAATGATTTCAGGTTGATATTGAGAGATGTGGTGGAGATGAAAAGAATTCTAGAGATCTTGTTTTATGTTGCTAGAGATTTGAGTGGTTAATGTTACTCAAGCTGTGTGGTTCTGAGTGTAATTGAGTAGTTCATTTTTGTTCATGATCTAAACCTTGCCATCTGCTGGAAAGCGTTTTAGTGACATTAAAATTTAGTCCATGGAGCTCAGTTAGAGTTTTCTGACTAGTCTGGTATCATGTGTTCACCAAACAAAAACCTACACGCCAAACCCTGGTCAGTTTTGTTGCTCGGTTTTTAAACAAGCGTTTTGAATCACTGACAAGCCTACTGTGTTATGCTGGGAGGTTGTTTTAAGTGCTGTGGATTAAGGTTTTATGTGGCAAACCAAGACATTTCTGTGGCAGTTGACACCTTTCAGCTTCTTGAATGTTTGACACAAGCTGTCACGTGTTTTTAAATTCCATTGTTGTTTATCCCAGCAGGATGTATGATGCTGGGACAAGTGAGGGACAATACAGGAAGAGGCAGAAAAGAAGCTGCCCCCTATGAAGAAATTCCTGTATAAAGCTGCTGACCTGATGTTCCCTTACAGTCAGAAGATGTTCAGGGTCTGTGCTGAGCAATTCCCAGTGCAGGCAGCTGTGGGGCAGTGGGTGTCAGAAACTGCCTTGATTCAGTTCCTGCAGTATGGAGTGGATGGAGCAAACAGTTGCAACTCTCCACCTGTACCTGGGCAAATACACAGTACCTGCTTACTCTGGGCTGTTGTGTGCTCCAAGCTGCCCCTCCCTCTCACTGCCCTATGTGATGGGAAGATCTTGGAAACATCTTTGTTTCTTTCTGCTAAAAAGCCCTGAATTTATGGGACTGTTGGCTTTTAGAGATTCATGCTTGTGAGCTTTCTTTTCTTAAAAGAAATGTTGTAATGGTGAGTCTGTGAGGAGTTTGTTTTCATCTGCTATGTGTGCAAGGCTGACTGACCCAAGTGAAGAAGCAGCAGTAGTGAAACCACCAGGAGTTTCAGCCCATGGTCACTGACTGGGCAGGTGCACATTAGCTCTGTGTCTTAACAGGTACTCACAGTGACTTAAGAGTCCCTGAGCAGCATCTCACATGCTGTCAGTCCTTCCTGTGTGCTCTGGAATGATCTGTACCATGTAGCCAGAATAAGAAATTAAATAAAGATTTGTCTGGAAATTTTAAGTACTCCTAGAAATGTTTTGTAAAAGCTTCTTTTGATTTAAACAACTCATAGACTGTTTTATGTAGATAAGGGCCCAGAACCTTACCAGCAATACTAGTATGGTTTCCACAATACATGTGTGCACATCAAAATACTCTTCATATAGTTGAAGCCATTAAATAAGGAGAACAAACAGAGAACTTATTTTAGAAGCCACTGGCTGTCTAAAATAGGGACTTGTCTTATGCAGCCAACATAGGTTGCCTTTTCTGATGAGCTTTTCTAAATGCTTCATTTGTATATGTCCTCTGACATGCCTTAGAAGGAGTGGCATTTTTTCAAAGCTAAAATAAATGTCTAAAATAGAGTAGCAGGTTTTTCCTTCTTCCTATTAAGTTACATGTCTAATTTCAATCGGGTTGAGAGAAGAGACTTTCTGGCATACTTCACTTTCATGGAGTAAAAAAATAATTAAATAGATTTAAGACTCAAATTGCCAGATCACTATTTTATTTGTCCCACCTGGAATACTCTTGCTGTTGCCTTCTGCACAGTGCTGATAAAATCAGCTGAGAACTTCAAAGATGTACATCCGTGCAGCACAACAAATGTATATTTCTTTTTTATCCTGTGACTACCACTTAGCAACATTATATGCAGGAAGTATAAATGTTGTTCTTTCCCTTTCTGCCTCCTAAATGTGAGGGAGGGTTCAGGAAAAACACATCACAGTTATTTTGTTTCCTGGAAATTTTTCCAGTCTGACCCAAAAAAAAGAACAACAATATATATATAAATGCTTTTTGTTTGCATTCAAGTGATTTGATGTTGCATTTAAATTACTCCTTGAAATTGCCATTTAAATTGACAAAATTCTGCTGGTTATAAATAAAAGTTGGTAAAAGGCTGACCTGTGGGTTGTGTTGGGCTGTCTGTGACAGCTAGGAGGATTGTATTCATAATAATTTCTACTTTCTGAAGTAGAGTGCACTTTGGTCTGCTTTTCTGGCTTAAAAATTAAATTGCATGTTGTGACTTGGAAGCTGTTAGTTTTCTCTGGTCTCTGCCAAACCAAGCTATGTGAGTTGATTTTCTTTGGGAAAACACTGGTGGTCTGCTTAAGTGTTCCTTAATTTCTTCCTCTTGAAGTTACTGAATGAAAAAGTAAAAATCTAAACTAACTTCACTGCTCAGTAACCCAGCAAATTAACAATAAATATTGTTTTTTTCTATTCTGAAGCCCTGGCACCAAGTGTCTCTTGCTGTTGTCTTTTCTTCACTGTTAAATCTAGTGAATTTGGCTCTCATTAATTTAAGGAGGTTTTGAATTAATTGAAATACAATATCTGAGCACTTTGGGCTGAGTTCATTGAGGCCATTTCTTTGTTAAATGCATCTTCAAAGGTAATTCTACTGAGCTTAGTTTGCTCAGTGAAAAAATTCCAGAATCTCGGGGTTACACTTACTGAGCTAGATGAAGAGATGGTAGGATTTAAGTCTTCCCTACCATCTGAAAGAAGTGCCAAGGTACTGTTTATTAGAAGAGGGCAATAGTTTGTAAATAAGATATTTACCCTACATTTCACATGTCTACTGATGATATTTGAAGAATTGTTTAGATGCCAGAAAGTTATGATTTGGTTTAACTGTGCTCAGTATCAGAAACTGGTTAAAAGAAAATTGATTACAATGGAATGAACTAAAAAAGTAATGGAAAATTAATTTTTAAATTGGATTCAATTTATTAATTCCATTTGGTTATTTGGGAGCTGCATTTCTACAGGGTAGGATGAGTAGACTAAAAGAGGCTGTCACAAAAAGATGATTTTTAGGAGTCAGGGATCGTGGATTCTGTTCTCAACTCTGTCACTGTTTCACTGTGTAAGCCTCCTAAACTGCATGAGTCACATAATGTCTCTGCCTCATTCACAGTTTTATAAAAGTGGGTATTACTTACATCATGCCCAGTGTTTGACTGCATCTTTTGCATCTCCTGCTCCCATGTCATGTTGAAGCCTTCAAAGTAATTTCCAGCAATATCCAGAACTGTATCCAGTTTTATCTAAACTCTGTCTGGTATAGGTCTGTAAATGTGACTATCCCCTAAAAAGAGCTTTAGTGGGAAATTTCAGTGTTAGTGTTTGTTGTTAAATAACGAGTTAAATACTAGGAATTTAATTCATTTAATGCCACCATTCATCTGCCATTCAAAATCTTTCTTCACTATTTTTGATGCTTCTATGCTATCAGACTTTTTAAAAGGATCTTTTAAATTCAATTGCAAGGATTTTGAGGGTATTCTAAACAGAGTAATTAAACTCCACTACTATTTCTTATTTCCCCAGTTTTGTTCTACTGTTTGTTACCTGTCTGCCACATCACGTGTAAGAGCCCTAGATTCTTAAAGACTTTTATCCTTTTCTTAGGCATTTTTATTGCCTACAGAAATTAATGGATGGAGAACAAAATGTATTTCATTTTGGTTCACTTGCACATACTGTGGTTTCAGGTTGTTCCATGAGCTTCTCTAGTGGTTTCTTACAGAAAGCAACATGTAGTCTTAAGGAATGCAAATATGTAAGGAATATAATTTTTTTTAATCAGTATGTTGTTTGTCAAAATACTTAAAACAATTTTCTTATACTTCAGTGTCTTTAAAGTGTTTGCAAGCTTTTCTCTATCCTGCATACAAAGAGGAGTGGTCCTTGGCAAATGAAATTACTGATAAACATTTCCTATAGCTAAATGAACTTAATTTGAAGAAAAGCTGAGATTCATATAGTATGGCTCAGCTGAAGAAAAACTGATAGTTTATTAACACTTTGTTTTGGCTTTTTTCCTAACTAGCAATTATTTGATCTTAGTGGGACATCCAGGACTGCATAAATATTTAAATACAAAGGCCCTGCTTATGTGTGCATGCATTTAGTATCTAAAAATAGTTCTCCTTGAACAGGATTCAATTCTGACTTTACTTGCTTCACTTTTAACATGGAGCAGATGCAGTGTGGAAAAACTAATGCCATTTTATTGGCCAGCTAGAATTCCCCTTGCTTGGCACTGCCTCTTTTCAACTCTTCAGTTCTATGTGCTTCCATTGAGTCAGCAGCAATATATGAATCTATTTTGGGGCATGAAGGAATAAAGAATAGATGGCCTAGGAAATGCACTTGCAGTTATTGGGCTTTTTCTTCAAAAGTAGTTTGGAACTCCACCTAATTTTTCCAACTTCTTTTGCTGATTATTTCCACTTACCCTTCCTTAATTCTAAGTTTAACATAAAAATTGTGGAGTTAATATTTTTTAAATGTGGTATTCAATGTACCAATTTTCATTCCTTTTTCCAACAGAAGATTTGACAGAAAAGTACAGCATTGAATAAGACTGTAAAATCAAATTCTAAGTGCAGACACATACAAATTCTCCTGTGCCAGTTAAGAATGTTGATGACCCACAGCTGCATGGTGATTTTTTATTCTGAGTTCAGACCAGCGACAAGTTTTTAAGGAAAGAAAGCATTGCCTTGTCGTGTTTTCTGCTTGCTGAGAGTTGGTTAACAAAAAACACATGGCAAGTGCAGTGACATGTCAGGGGAGGCACAGTCTGAATTTCCATCCATGGATGTTTGTAGAGTGTTTGAATTGTATGGTAAGGGCTAAACTGCTACCTGTAGAAACTGTTTCTCTTTCTTCCCAGAACAGGAATGGCAAAAGTAAAAGCTCATGCAAGGATTTTTATCCTTGATGACTAAATGTTGACATCTGCTGACCCTTCAGAGAGTGATGCCAGTCCATCAAGCACTGAGAGCTGGGATTTGTATAAAGTGCAAGCTGCCATTGAGGAACTACTGGGCACCATCCTCTTTGTTCCACTGGCACCATCAGAACAATCATAGATGATGATTTATTCACTACACTGAGATGAAGTTTAAAGTCAAGGATAATGGCTGAGTTCTGAAGAGAAGCATCTCTAATGCCATGTCTTCTGCTAACTAGGCATTGAGAAATGCAAAAATGAAAGCAGTTCATCAGTGAAGAGATTCTACAAAGCTGGTGTGCTTTTAGGCTTTGCGAAGGTACCTGGAACTTACTGTAGAGTTTGGGCCATGGTAGCAATCATTGAATGACTGAGAAGATGACTGATATTCTAACTTTAATATAGGGCACAATAAAACAAATCTTGATTTTTGAAGTAGAATGTGATGTCCAAACTCATTAGGAAAAGGTTATAAAATTTTAAGGTAGTTCTTCTAAAACTGCCACCTGATACAATTTTTGTTTCATGAATTTTGATAGGAGACAGTATTTCATGTGTAGCTAATCATTATATGCTCTCTTATTGGTATTTCCCTTTAGTAGGTTTTATTCCAGTTCCTGATTGTGAACACAAATTTCTCCAGGTAAATAGGTTTTGCTTATGAAACAACAGGGGCAAAACTCTTTTGAAAGACCAAAAGGGTCTGAAGACAGGAAAAAGGAGGAATAAAATCACAGAAATACTCTGTGTAGAGTAGTCACAATGCTGTCAGAGGCTGTTACTCAAATCTCTGGTCTATTCTGCCAGTGTTCTCACTTACCTCCAGCAGCAGGAGTTTTGAGATAGGATTTATGCACCAATGTCTGTAGCCTTGGAGCTGTCGAGGTTTTCCAGTGTGCTGTACAGATGGAATAGCACCTGGCAGATCAGCAGGAGTTAGTTATAATTGAAATCGCTCTATCATTTGATGGTAATATTTCAATTCTCGTGAGGTGGTTACATGAAGACAAGGTATCTGTGCCAGTGTCCTTACTGAAGAATGGAGTAGGTCAGCTGAGCTTGCTGCTCAGTGTGTGCTGGTTACTGCATGGCACTGCTTTCACTGGAACTGTACCATTTGGCTGCCTCTGTGTGCCTGAGGCTTTTACACCTTTGTGAGCTTTCCTCCTCCCACTGTTCACCTGAAGGTTTCATATCTCAGCTTTTTATCAATATTTAAATTTATTATGATTTGCTCATCTCATTTCAATTTATTATCTCAGAGTTTAAGTGGGGTAGCCGAGCTGAGGTGTCCTGCACAGGGCCAGGAATTGATGATCCTGATGGGTCCCTTTCAACTTAAGATATTCTATAGTTCTGTGAGACATGGCTTACACAACCATGGGATGAAGTTTGTTTTTGCACAGCTTGAAGAATGTTAAATTACAGATGGTTTATCATCTAGTAATGCCAGTACAGCAGATCTTCAGTGAGTGGGAATTTGCTAGAGACTTCTACTGGTATCTTTGTGGAGATCAGGCATACATCCACAGCACACAGACAACCTTTGCCTCAAAAAGTTGAAATTTACAGTAGGTTTTGGCAACTACAGGAATTGGAATTCAAAGGCAAACTCCTGGTACCAAGTTGTGCAAAAAAGGGGGAAAAAAACATTTTGAGCATTTTAAATTCTTGCAATATGGGAAGTGTTTTGCTTGGTAGGATGGTTGCATAAATTTCAAGAAACAGATTTAAAGTAATATTAGCAGTATCTGTGCATACAATTATTTGTAGAGATAACTGAATTTGTTGTTTGTTGATGAAATAATGCATGTCTGTCTGGGTGCTTCTCAGTAGAGTGTTCACATTGATTATATGACAGAGATGCAGGAGATCTTGGGGAAATGAGCCATCTGCAAATAAGCAAACCTGTAGTATCAATGTATTTGAGGATTAAGGTTTCCAAGCATAATATTTTATTTTAAAAAAGGGGTGGAAAATGTTGTGTGTATACATGAACTTACAAAATAAAATTCAGAAGAGCTTTAAAGTACAGTGATCCCATCTCTGACTCAAAATACCAAAGCTATAAATAACTGGATTCCTGGAGACTATTCTAGGAAGTTACCCTGGACATTTGCTGTGATGGTGTTCTTTTTATTCATTCATTTTGCTGACTGCTGTTGGTAATGACTTACTACTAGATAGACTTAAAACTGGATAGACATTTGGTTTGAGCTGTCCCTGTGTTCTGAGTGTCCTCCCTTTACATACATGTATTTATATATTTTTCCCACCATGGGGGGAGATTTGACAGCTGAATTAGGTTGTCAATATTTTGGGATGTTGTTGGTACGCTGTGGCTATAGGAGTTATCTCTGATGTTGCTCTGGAACACCAGAGGGCAGAGGATGGTAACTATGCCTTGTTCCAGCAGTTTGATAGCTAGCCTGGAAAATCCCATCATCATTACCTGCTTTAGATACATCTTCACTGGAAGTCATTAGTTAATTATCATAGGCCTTACGTTTTAAATCTCTTTAATGATTTCTCCCCGTTCGTCACACGTCTGTGTAGAAAAGGATTTCGGAATCTGAATTTCAATTTTATATTGTGTTTTGTAATATCTGCAACAAAAAATTTGCCTTCCCCTCCACCCCAGAAAAACATAGGTTCTGTTTTATCTCTTCAGTGTATGGTATTAATTCTTGATGGGAAACTATTCATACATATTTATATATATGATGTTTTCATTTAGTTAAACTTTACACCGTTTTTTGGTTTGGTTTGGTTTTTTCTTATGTGTCCTTATGTGGTCTGTGTATAAAAAGGGTGAATTCTTGTGGGGAGTCTGCAGCCATTATTCTAACACCATGGCCGTGGCTGTGATAATATCAGCTAAGGGGCAGCTACTGGCTCCAGGCCAAGTCAAACTATTGAGAACAGTCTAATTGTTAGATGAAACAATGAGACATGAAGAGCTTGGTAGTATTTCAGTAAGTCTCTTAAATTCTCTTTGCTCATTCAAAAGCTCAGTTAGTGGCTCTGTTTTTGTTGGAGATGAGCATGTTTGTATTCACATTATATTTCAAAGCTTAAGAGAATAAAAGATTAAGATGCCCCCCCACACTTTAACCTTCCCTTTGCCAATTTAACGGGTTCTTAACCAAACTTATGCAAGTAGGTTTTTACAAATGTTCTTATGGCACTGCTTGCTGTGTGTTTCCTGGTGTGCTGGCCTGTGCACAGGTAGCTCCCCTCAGTGTGGATTTTACCCCACTAGGTGTGCTTGTCTGTAGAATGGTACGTCATCCATGGATTAGCTGTTTGCAAGCTTCCCTGTTACTAATCATGACATCTGCTTTGCAGAAGCTGCTCAAGTCCTGTTGGTTTGTAGGTCTCTAGAGCTCTTGGATGTTTCCACCTTTTTATATTCACCTTTGCTAGTAAGCATGACTGTTAAGTCTTTTTTAGAGAATATTCTGCTTGTTTGGATTTTTTTTTTCCACTGAATAATTAAATTTTACACTTTGATTACTGTATCAATTGTTCCATCACTGCAGGCTATAGAACTTCTCCCTCCACAGTGTGCTGAGAAGTTTAATCCTTTTTGAAAGGGGTTTACAAGTTGCAAGTGGAAGAGCTATTGCTTTTGTAACTCTTTATCAAAAGCTTTCTGCTGCTGTAATAATAAGATTGTCACAATAGAAAAATCAGCTCAGGAAGGAATGACCCTCAGAACATCATCTGATTGGCCAGCCAAGAACCAAAACAAATGTCTAAGGAAGAAATTGAGAATGTTGATCAGTGTAACACTGGTGACTGGATTATCAAACTGGTCATAATTTCAGCAGGATTTTTTCTTATCCTTTATATTCTTCAGATTAGATCCTTGAAATTAAAAAAAAAAAATCCTTTGAAATTCTGTTTTGTCTCCAACAGTGCCCTTAAAGATAGTCGTTTCCCCCCAATGACGAGGGATGAGCTGCCACGGCTTTTCTGCTCAGTGTCTCTACTCACTAACTTTGAAGATGTGTGTGACTACATGGATTGGGAGGTAAGAATGTCAGATATTTTTCATGAAAATGAACATCTATAGCTGAAGTCACACTGCTTTAATGATTTGCATATATTATACCTGTCACTGTTTTGAACTCTAGTGCCTAGATTCAAAAGACACTTTTTGCTAGAACTGTCATCGCTTCAACAGTCTGAGCCATGCAAATGGAATAAAGTTGTGGTTTTGCCCACAAAGGCACTCAAGTGGTCTGCACAGTTGTCTTCATGTCTAAGACTCCATCAAGGAAGGTGGTGTCTCTGAGCAAGAGTATCCTGAGGCCTCATTTGCAGTATCTACCTGATAGGTCAGTCCTTTGGTTCTGGGAAGGGATGTTCCAGTATGGAAGTTAACAGTCTGATGTATGCTTCTGGAAACAAGCGCTGCGCAAAATTGCAATCCCAGAAGAAGCTGCTTCATTTGGCTTTTAGAGACATTCATCTTCCCCCAAACTTTGTTTACTTTCAGAGTGAGTGTCCTGCACAGACCTCACAAAGCCTTTATATAGTGAGGTCATGTAAATCATTGCTATCATGCTGCTTACGCATGGAACTGAATCTGTTCTAATTGCCAAGTTCTAGGAAACTTGCATGCATCATCTTGGAACAGCAACATAAAAGATTAGGAAACAAATGCTGATGTGTGTATGACACTGATGGAAGTGTTAGTCTGTAATGTTCTTTTCCCCAAATTATTTGGCATTAGACACTTGCAAAAAAACAAGGTGCTGGACTTAAGATGAATGCCTTATCTCAGTCATGATGTTACATTCCTCATTTCTCTTTGAATCTATTTTTGAGTGGACATAAGAAAAATTTTGAAATTGGCATAGAATAGCAGACGTTATAATACCAGAGACACCACAAAAGCTACAGTGTTTCCCTTTAATAATAACTTAGCCTGACTAAATATTTAGAACTTCTTAAGAGAAAAAGTGGCTTTCTGTTTTATTTACGCATTAAAAAATGTATATTCAATAGAAACTGCACTTGCTAGAACTGTAAGAAGTCCTGCTGTCTCTGGAGGGTATCAGCAGTAACCTCAGCATTATGAATTTTTACAGTATCTGAAAACTGACAAAGATGTGATTACTGTTTACCTCATAGTAACAAGGGCTTCTTAACTTCTGATATGTAATTCTGAATTGAGATGAATCCAGGTTTTCTTTGAGGTTTATGAACATTTTCACCATAATCAGAAATACTAATTTTTTAATGTAATGTCAGACCAAAAATAAATCTTAGCAAAAATTGCTCTGCATTCTCAACAAGAAGTTTTTACAGAGTAGTCTGCCTTGTCATTCAGCCATTTGATGCTTTAAACAGTGTTTCCAAGTAATCAAACTAATGACTATTGGTACTAAAGCTAAAAATCAAAATGGTAGAATATTTTTCCTCTGTTTGGTTGGCTTCTGGTAGCCACTACTGTGATGTTTTTAATTTCATTTATTATAATTTATTAAAAATCAGACTGTGAATACACTCAGAAAATGTGAAGTGCATAATGAAATAACGTTTAGCTCTTTGTATGCCATAGTCTATAAATATTACAAGGTGCTATTTTCTTGTCTCAATAATAAACTTCTAAGATGACCCAAGTATTCATCCCTAAGGAAAAGCTGAAAGCAAAGTCTGAGTTCAAAAGTCCACTTTTCCTTGGAAAGAATGGTTTTAGCTTTGTTCCTTGGGCGACTGCTGATTCATAACTAATATTGTATGAAAAAATAAGGCTTTTACTTTCTATGCCCTTTCTATATTTTGCTACAGAACTAGTGAGAGTGTAACAACAGTGTAAGTAAGCAATGCAGAAGTAAGTAATGCAGAACTCTAGTGTTTCTCAATTCTGATTGATTTTATGGATTCTTACATTTGTTCTTACTGGAAAGCCCTGACTTACAAGGGAAGAATGCAGGGGTGAAAAATCTAAAAGGCCTTATGTAGCTTAGTTGCTCTCTTCTATTTCTAATGATAATGTAAATTCCTACAGTTCTAAGAAGTGATCACAAACTAGGTTTCCATGCAAAAGGGCCCAGAGGGAGGGGGTGACATATGAGATTATAAAAGTTGTAATTGTTAGTCCTTAAAGGAATGATTCATCACTGTGTGTGCCTGGTAGTGAGATAGTTTATGTCACCCATGTGTCTTTTAAGGGAGCTGCAGTTATGCAGTATTAATGGCAAAAAGACATTCCAGGATGTCTAGAGTATGGTGTAAAGAGTGATTCTGCATCATTTATCTCCTGTCATGCTGAGATCATCCTAAAAAACATCAGCCTAATTAGGAGTCCTTGCTTTTGTAGGTGTGCTGCTGATGATCTCATGGGAGCCAGGTCAGCAATTTGCTGACACAGGTCACAATATTTCAAAATTGCCAATTCTGACGGCTCAGTGCTCTGAGGGCTTAGAGTCTGAAGTCAGGAGTGAAGCTGTTTGAAGACTGCTCAGGACCATCTTCTCTATCATGAAGCAGAGTGGTGGATGTTTTCTGGCATTAAGGAATTACCTTCCCAAACTAAATAAATGAATTTTTCAACTTTAAAAAACAATGTGAGATCCTTTTGCAGAAGAGACTTCCATCAAGTAAACAGGAGATGTGTGTGAATTCACTGCTGTTAGTTCCCACTACTGTTAGTCCTCAAATGGCTGAATTTTCACCTTTTATAAATCTTTTAAGGGCCACGTCAATGCCATGTTCACAAGGATGTTTCCTAAAATACAACTTAGCATTCTTACATAGCTGTGACTTTGTCTGAATTGCAGTGCTGAGCAGATGTAGGGCTTTGAAAGGAGCACTGGGACTGTAAGACCTGCATCTCCAGTTCTGCTTCACAGTACCCATGAGAGACCACTCTGGTCTCTCCACTCTGCTGGGCTGGAGTTGCACAGCCTTTCCACCTCAAGAAATGGACAGCATGAAAAATTCAAATATGGAGTTGTTTGTTGATACTACTACTCTTTTATTAAAGATCAGATAGGAAAGGACTAGTTACAAGACAAGTCATAAAGACCACTTATTTTTGAACACATGTGCTGTTGATAGCAATCATTTTTTTCCCTGCATAAAGTAGTTCAGACCAGCTAATTCAGATCCTCTCCTCATTTTTTACTAGAAGATCCTAAAGCATTGCAATTGTATGTAATTATAACAAAGAACCTTTTGGCTAGACTTGAGCAGTAGCCCTTCCTTAAAGTACCTTGAAAGAGAACTTTGCCTCGAAGTTGCTGTCATTCAGTAAAATCTGCAGAATTGTACATGCTGTCTTGATAGAAAAGGCCTTTAGCCTGTGTGCACTGGTTTAAATATTAGCTTAAATAGTTGTAGCCAATAATGTTGACTGAAAGGCATGTTTTCATTGTTGACAAAGTGGGTATATTTAAGAGTTGTGGAAGTTCTTTCCTGCCTGCAAGTGCAGTGACACCAGTGGCTCTCAGCTTCTATTCTGTAGAACTGAGAAGAAAGTCTGGATCTTAATATGTTACTCTCTTTGGACAATATTCAGTGATTCCATGTATGAAAATGAATGATTATGCTTGACATAAATGAGGAGTCTTTTGCATCTGTTGTTGAATCAATATGAAGTATTTAGATACTACTAAAGATGGCAAGAAAGAAGCCAGCATATTTGCTGCACATGTGGAACTAAAAAGCTGTAGAATTCAGCTAATATGGAGTGAGATAAGCTTTAAGAAAGTAGCAAAAGTCACTTAACATGAAGGTTTCCATTTCCAGAAACATTTGTGTACAGCTGTTCTCACATGATTAGTCAGGTAAACAGAGGGGAAAGTTACTGTTCTGTGGTGGCATAAGGAATACTGTGCTAGTTCTAGGCCAGCATTTTTGTTGGAAAACATTTCTAGGTTGCTGCAGAGATCAAGCTGACAAATGAAGGGCTGTCCCTAACCCAGAGCAGGGTGTCACAGTGCCACTAGCATGTGGGCACGAGCTGTGCATGGAGTCTGGGGTGCAGGAGAAGGCACAAAGTGAGTGGAAATAAGGAATGCTTGTTCCTGACACCAGGGGAGTGTTGCACTGCTCCAGCTCTGGAGCATTCCATGTGCATTCTCTGTAATAGGCTCTTTCTTACCTGCTTTAATGTATTTCTCAACAACTGTTTTACAATTGATTAATCTTAAAACTAATTAGTGGTGATTGCATGCAAATTTCAGTGCAGTAGATATAACTGAACAGAAACATTATTGGATGATAATTTACTGCACAGTGGAGTGCACAGAAACATAAATGTCAACAGGGCCTGATGTTTAGGTGCTTATCCAAATTCCCCATGGACAGTCTAGTAAGAATAATGTAATTTCTTCCTTGTGTATGGTTGAAGAGTCATTCCAAGAGGAACAAATTAATGAACTGTGTTTGGAGTCTTGGGGCCGAACGGTCAGTTAGGAGAGTTGCTTTGGCTTTGGAACCATTTTTTCTTAGATATATAAGAGAGGTATTGTGGGCAGTAATCCAGCAAGTATCATATGACTTGGCAAAAAAATAAATGTGACATGCTCTCATGTGGCTTGTTCTCATCCCAAGGTGTATGGGAATAAAGAATTAATTAAAAAATAGTATGTATAAATGAATATTAATGCATTTAAATGCACAACAAAGTCTGAAGTTTTGTAAGAGTAATTTCAGAAGTAAAATAATGTCGTTTAATGCACTCTTTAGATGTAATGTAAGGTCTATTAATTTAATTAGTATTGTCATGGAATCTAATTTTAGGTAACCTCTGGCCACTTACACAACTGATCAGAAAGTTTATATCTGCACATACTGCTTGTATAAGACACAGTATTTCATGCTCTATAACCACATAAAAATATTTCTATTGGCAGTGATTGTTTTTTGCCTAAGTCTCTCTCCTTATCTTGCTTTCCTCTCCCAATAGCAACAATTTAAGTAGATTCTTATCCATGTGGGAGGCTGAAGCAGCAGTTGTGTGGTCCCTTTTCAGCTCTAGAAGATACCTGTAGAGAGTTGTTTCCTTAACAAATGGTAATAGGCAAGACAGAACTCCAGGTCCATCTGCACAAGATTGGTTTGTTTTGCTGAGCACCACAGACAGATGTTATTCTACAGAATGCTGCCTATAATCTATCAGTATTTTTAGTCTGAGAAGCAGACCTGAGGCTGGGTAGGACAGTGTGTGCTGGTCCTGGCAACAGGGCAATTAATGCCTTCCACAGACCCAGCCCTTATCTCCCATCTTGGAGAGGGCTGTTTTGTAAAATCTCACAGAAGTTCACATCAGTTGAACACTAGGCTCTTGAGGAAGTCAAAATAAATTCCAAACTGTGCCTATGCCAGTGTTAGTATGGATTGTTTTTATTTTGCTTGTGTGTGGCTTCCATTTATTTGACTCAAGCCTAGTAGCTGGAGTTGAACAATGAAATGCTGTTTGTCCTGATCAGTTGCACAGTTTGAATTCATGCTCCACGGGATGCTATGAAATTTTCCCTTGCCATACATATCTTTTTTCTACAGACATGGGCCTGAAAGCCCATTAAAATGATTAATTGGAAACATCCAGAGCAGTGATGCAACTTTAATATTGCATCATGCTAAATACATCACTAGTGCTCCTGGGTAGTTGCTCATGAATATTACCCTGTCACTATTATGCAAAACACTTGTATAGCATTTAGAATCTCATATTCTGCAGTATTTAAAGGTGTGCAAATCCTGGAAATATGTAATCTTAGTATTGAATACATAGTTACAAAATCACTAGCTGCAGAAACTTACTGGTTTGGGTATAAGCTCTGTAGGCTTTTTTCAACTTCTAATACAATTTCATGTTACTTTCAGGCCTTTGGGCTCATAATTGTATCTTCTGAGCATGTAGATTTGATCTCTAGTGATTATGTGCTTCTGTGTAATGAAAGTTGGGGTTCAGGAGTGTTTGGTAATGAAGTAACATGTTAAAAGTTGCAGTGAATTAAATTCATTAGTCACAAAGTTATATTTTTCCTATTTACGAACAATGTTAGATTCATAGGGAAAATGGTTGTAGCCATGGCCAGCCAGAAGAGACTGTTCCTCCCATTTCCCCTGCTTATATCATAGATAAAAAGTCTTAATATAAGAAAATATGTTAATTGAAGAAGTGGTGAGCTTGTCAGTATTGCTTATTTGTTTTTTGACTACCCTGTAGTTAAAGTAGGTAAAATAAGTAAATTGTCACTGGAGAAACTGTTACAGCATTTTTGATTAAATATGTGTCCACAAGGATGTGCCACACCAAACAATGCAGTGTTGGTACCTTTGGATTCAAATGGAAATTAACATCTTGGTTATGTGGGCATAAAAATGTCCATCTAATATTGCTTTGAGTTTGTGCACAGAATTCAAAAGCAGCTGAAAACCTGCTGGCAATGGAATATCTTTTATGGCCTGATCCAGTGCAGGTACTGTCCACAGAATTACTGTAACCTGAAAACAGGAAGGCTTTAATAATGCCATGGAAAGGTGTCCAGCCTCTTTGTTAATTTTTTGCCAATATTTTTGGCATTTTGATTTTTATCTGCATCTAGCTCCTTCGTATTAGTAATCTTGGTTTCCATGCTGTCATTTTGTTACTTTACAGTTCTTAGTAGCACAGAAGCAGGAGTTTGAGGCTGGTAGTTTTGTAGTATTCTGTTTCTTCCTTATAAATGAGGAGAAATTTTGAAGGCTCCAGGCTTGAGTCCATAGTGTGACAAATCTTTGATCATTCAGTTGCTGCTTTGAACATAATTAATGCTCTTAATTGAAGCCTCATTAGATTTGGCAGTTGTTTTGCCTGCAGATTATAGCTGGTGACCAGGTGATTTTATCAGCCACAACAATGGTGACAGTGTCAGAGGAGACAGAACAACTTTAGCTTCTCAGCTGGATTTCCTCCAGCCCAGGAATGAAGCTCCGTGGTGGGGAGGAGAGGAACATCCTCTGTACCTGTGCTGCTGCTGAGCTTTCATGGCTGTAAGTGAACACCTCAAAAAGATGACACCTACTGCAGTGCCACCTCCTGAAACTCTATGTGAAATGCTGTTAACCACTGAAAGGTTCATGTTTTGGGTTTTACCATGTCAGAAAGCTGTTGTATCTTTTCTCTGGTAATGTATACTAATGAAGCTGCCAATCTCTTGCAGGTGGGTGTACATGGCATTAGAATAGAATTCATCAACGAAAAAGGATCAAAGCGCACGGCCACCTACTTACCAGAGGTTGCAAAGGAGCAAGGTCATTATTGCACTTTATTTCATATGATCTGGTGAAGACTTTAAACATACCTATAAATCCAAAATGCAATATTTGACCTTGCACTGATGTCAGATGATGGAGCAGTATTTCATTGTAAGAAGACTCTTATATAAAATGCCAGTTACATGCCTGTGTCAGTCTCCTAGACAGATTCAGTAAATGTAGCTGTTTTTTAAGCTAGTCATAAATGCAGCATAGCTATAGGAAAATATAAATTTGGAGGGGTGGTACAGTGCTGTAAGCCAGGCTAACAGTTGTTAAAAGCTGCCAATTTCTGTGTGGCTGCTGGGCTGGGATATAAGGGAGATGCAGAAGCCCTGTTAAGCATTGGGATGTCTGGGCAGTTATCTTAACCATGATTTATTCCTGAATTCCTGGTGATCAAGTTGTTTTTCAGTTAGGTACTTTCTTCTAGTACTCAATTCTTGTTACAAATACTGACTTCCCAGGGTTTTTAATGGATGGAAGGAAATTATTTTCAATATGGAAGTACAAAATAATGTTGTTTTAATAGAGGCACAGACTTAAGTTTGTGCATTTAAAAAACTAGAGTAGATTTTGTTGAACAGTCTTTAGCTGAGTCTGAGCTCTCACTATGTTTATTTCCAAGTGTATCTCAGTCTGTATCAGTCTTTTACAGTTTGTGCTACTGTTCCTTTTTTTTTTTTTTTTACCTTTTATATGTAAGTTTGTCAACAATGGGTTCAGCTGATGTCTTTACTAAGAATTCTTTTAAATAGATAATTCTGTTTCCACATAGTTTCCTAAAAGTTTAGAAGCGTTCCAGGCTTTTTTTTAGAATTCAGGAATTGTGGGGGGGAATGTGTCTAAATTTATGAAAAGTTTTAGTAGACCATGAATTGCAGTCTGATTCTTTAAAGTCTCCAGAACTACTCATTTGTATTTTGTATGTGCCCAGATTGACTGTAGTTTTTTCAGGTTTTTTTAATGTAACAATGTGACTAAATTACTGCATCTATAAGAAATAACATGTCTAACAGCTATTTAAAATACTAGTTCTTAAATGAATAGGAGGTTTGGATAGCATGAAGATTTTCTTGAGAGCAGTAATTAATCTATATTTTTAATCCATTGTTTCTTTCATTATCTAGTCACATATAATATATAGTTGTTCTAAAATCAGCCATATCTCTGTAAAGTGAAGTGATATTTGTGAAAGAGTCTAATTGCAAGTTCTCTGCATATATTCAATTAATAATTATTTTAAATGTTATACAGAAATTTAGTTTTCCATATTGTCATAACCATCTATAATGTCTAAAGTGACTGTGATACATTATCATACCTGAATATTTTGGAAAAAATTAGTTTTGTATCACACACCCAGTGTAGATAGGACATTTGGGTAGAATGGGTTCACTTTTAATATATTTCAACTATGAGATGAAAAATATATGTTGTTTGTAGAGTGAGCTGTGTGTGTAAAGAAATTTTAAATGTGGTATTTCCTTCAGCTGCTCTGAAGTAGGGAAGAATGTTTTGGTTTATCCCAAATGCCAGGAGAGTCCTTGCACTCTCAACAGCATCACACACTGTACTGTGCTTTTGCAACATCTCTTCCTATTGTTTGATTTTTCACTAATTTGTGCTACTGTAAAATTCAACAGGATGGGACCACATTCAAACGATAGATTCCTTGTTGAGGAAAGGAGGCTACAAAGCTCCGATTACTAATGAATTCAGGAAAACAATAAAGCTAACCAGGTATGCACTGGGATACTGCACATAGCCCTGTTGTACTGCTGGGAGGTGCTCCTTCCTGGTAAGTGCTCCTGCAGATGGTGATGGTAACTCTCCTGGATGTATATCATTCATGATTGCTTTCTTTCCACAAGAGCAGTACCTACTTAGGAGAAGCTTTGCACAGAGATGAGTGGCACTAAGTGGGAACAAGAGGCAGCTCTTCAATACCAGGACATGTCAGGGCACCTGCACATTTGGGTTGATAACTCTGCATGTTCACAGCAGTGGTTTAGCTCTGGCTTTTCACCGAGGATTTTTTGGCTCGAGTGGGTGTCCAGGCCTGTGGACAGGGATTACTTGCTCTTGTTAGATTTATTTGGGCAGATGGTGTGTGGTGGGGCTGCTGCTGTACTGCTGTGGAGGCCACTCAGATCCCTAATCTGCTGGATCCTCAGAGAAAGCTTTGGGTTATGCCCTGAAGAGTGCAAGTTTCCCTAATCTTAAGGTGTGAGACATGCACTGCTTTAACAGCCAGTTTACCAGTGAAACTATGTCAGGGTATTCCCAGAAGTGGTGACAAGAATTTAGGATTTTATTTCATACTAGTTTAGTTTGGTTTTGCTAATTTAATAAAAAGTGTTCTTGGAAAGGTGTCCTTAGTGTGTGGCAGCCAAGGGTATTTCAGAATTTGCAGCAGATACTCTGCCCATAATGGTGGTGAAAGGAGAGGGGTCTGTATAAATGTTTAATGATTTTTTAGGTTATATGGAAGTTTTGACCATTTATCTTCTTCAGGGCGATAATGATTTTGGGTCTCAATGAGTGTTTGGAATTCTGGATTCTTATAAGAACCTAATTGCTGTGGAGTAGCTAAGTAAGGGAAACATTTTATCCTGAAGGTTAAATTAGGGAGGAAGGATGTAGAAGCCAGCTGAATTTCCAAGTGAAGAACTCAAATCTCTCTTTAATGTATTTCATCTGTACACTTGGTATCTTATTTTCAAAAAGAATATTCAAAAAGAGTGTCTGGAGATAGCTGAGGGCAAGAGTGATAATGCTGTAGGTAATTTTTGTATACCTCAGCAAATAAGGAGTATATTTTTCTATTAAAACAAAAATTCTATATAGCATCTGTTTTCTTCCTGCTGCATGATTTTGCTTGGAGCAAGGGCATGGAGCACAAAACAAAAAAGTTCTGAAGTTCATCACCACTCCCTCCAAAAATTGCACAAGAAGCCTTATATTTAGTGAAAGAAAGTTCACAACAATGAAACTGCTACCAAAATGAATTGTCTCATAAGTTAAATGAGAAATATTTTTTTAATGTTCAGAAAAAGGGGTTTTATGACTGCCTGTTTTACTTTCTTAAAATCTCAGATACTGCTGGCAGATTAGAGACAGTCTTATTAAAATACTAATTGTTTTCCAGCATTAGACAATCTGGTTTAGAAGCTAATTTTAATAATTTATTGTCACACATGAAAATATCTATTGGATGAGTGAGTAAGGGCTTTTAACTTCTTTTTCAAGACTTCTGAATTGAAGTAAACATCCTGTGTATGAAGAAAGCTTTATAGTGATTATGAGTCTGTCACTCCCTTCAGGTTCACACCCAGCAGTTGTGGCCATGTTTTAAAAGAGAGCTAAACTGTAGTGGCACTGAGGGACTCCTAGCAGTCCCAGGGATCTGGAATGCAGAGGGTTAGCAGCTCTGCACAGCCAACTGGTGCTTGCAGAGCCCCTCAGTGTTTCCATAGGGTGGGAATTCCATTTGCTGGGTACCATGTACCATCCCCATGGATTCCAGGAGAACTGCTGCTTTCTCAGCAAGGCCTGGCAGCTGCTGGTTCCTTGTATTCCTCATTGTCAGACAATACTGATGCAGATGGTTTCAGAACGTGTTTTCAGGACCTGCATTCTGCTTTTAGTTACACAGAGCTTGGCAATGTTCTTCTGGGAGCATTCTTCATTATTTTTCAACTGACTTGAGAGTCAGGAGAGGTCCCAATTGAGTGGAAGCTGGCAAATGTTCCTTTTGAAAGAAGGAAGACCCTTGTTATTACAGGCCTGCTGGTCTCACTTAAATGCCTGGTAAAATTAAAGGTGTCTCTTTATAAGGAGTACCTCATACTATAGAATGTGACAAGAGGAAAGTGATCAGAAATGGTGAGAGGCCTCAAACACAAGACTCAGAAGGAGCAGCTGAGGTAACATGTTTTGTTCAGTTTGGAGAGGGCTGAGAAAGATTCATTGGGGTTTACAGGTTCCTTTGCATGGCAGTGGAAGGGAGCTGATTGTCTCCTCTTTCAGATGACCAGCTGTAGAACATGAGGAAAGGGAATGAAGTTGCCTCAGGGGAAGTTCAGACAGACATTAGGAAAGTGTTCTTTGTTGAGAAGGTAGTCAGGCAATGAAACAAGCTGTCCAGGGTCATGGCATCAAGCCTCTTGGAAGCCAGGTGGTGTCTGAACAATGTTTTTAACTATATGGTTTAGTTTTAGGAGTAGGGAGTTAGACTCAGTCTTCCTGATGGGACCCTTCCAGCTGGAGATACTCTCTGATTCTAGTCTAAAAAGAATGTAACTACATTCAATGTAGCTGGGATAATTTTAAAAGCAGAATTTAGCAGACAGTTGATACTGATTGTTTGAAAACAGCCTAAAATTCTGTAGTGCTTGTTTATGGTTTTTCCTACTAGGTTTTTGTAGAGTTGGCTGAAGAGACAGGACATTCTCTATTCCCTCTACTTCAACCAACATAGTAGGCAACCATTTTTAACAATTCTGTTTGCTTAAAGTATTTTTTTAATAAGCAGTTATGTTGTGTTTTGTCATATGATTCAGGAAATGACCCTGACAATTGTGGCAGTTCCCTTGTGCAGCTGAAGTCAGTCTTATTCCCAGCATCAGAAGTACAGAGCTCTTCTCACTTAACAAACCAGCAGTGCAGCATTTCTGCTGCTTCCTGGTAACAGTTGCTGAATTGGCCTCTCTGTTCTCTGCCAGGTACCGCAGTGAGAAGATGACGATGAGCTACACAGAGTACCTTGCCCACCGTCAGCATCATCACTTCCAGAATGGCATTGGGCACCCCCTTCCAGCATACAACCATTATTCCTGACACCGAGCCGCATGACCAGTCACTGGACCTCTCTGCAGACCTCTTCCCAGGAGACCCTGCCCCTTCTTGGTCTAGCTATCTCTATTACTGTACCATTTTATGATGATAATTTCCGTTGCCATGTTGAGGCTTCTTAGTTGGTTCAGCTCATCATGGCAACGGGAGGGAAAACTGCATTACTACAAAGATCCCATACCTTTTTAATATTGATTCACTGCAGATTTTTTTGCAGCATATACCCTTAGGTTTTTTTATGAAAATTTAAATTTCTACTTCATTAACATTGAATTGTATCAATCAAGGCTTTCTGTAACTGTGGATGGAAGGAAGAGTTTAAGGACTGCAGTTAGGGATGCTTTGCTTAACGAAAAAGAATTCATGGCTTTTGCATTAGTGGGTGTGATAGGGAATGAAACATATCAGATTCAGGTATTGAAGTAGACAATTAATTTCATTTTCAGAACATTCTTAATGACTTTGTGTGTACAATATCTCACTTTCACAGTGAAGATTCCATGTAGCTCTGTACAGGATCTCCAGATGCAGCACAGACAGCCAGAACACCAAGGCTGGCATACAGAATGGTTTTTTGGGATGAAGAGAAGCAACTTATGTTCAGTGAGAGCTGATGTTAACATGGCAGCATTTTCAGAATCAAGTGGCATAAATGATAGGGCACAATCCAGTCCAGGACCCCTTTGTGTCCCCATCCTGTGCTGGGAATCATGGGCAGCCCAGGCCTGTCAGGAGTAGTTAGGAGAATGCATTTATAATGAGACTCTGCCTTTCTAATGACTCAAATCAGGAGTAACTCAAATTTGTGTCCTCAAAAGGAGGTTGGTGAGTAGCAGAAGTCATATTAGGAAGAAAATATATTTAGATTTTTGTGCCTTTGACTATAACATAATTATATACTTATATATAAAATTAATAGAAAATGTATACTCCAGACATTCTAGCAAACCCTGTTGAGGCTGCTCTTGCATCAGGGTTTTGGACCCTTTTTTTTTCTTTTTAAAGTGATTTATTTTTTTGTTCTTTCACCTGATCCTGAACTTACTGACTTTTATCAAGACATGAATAGTTGGATCAAGCTAACTTTTGTTCAATAGAAGAAAAAAGACTGTTATGAGACAGCCAGGACAAGCATGCCATAATGTTACATGTTTTCATCTATTGCAGGAATAGTGCTTGACAGCTGTAAGTACTGTGTAATAATTCTGATACCCCTCCACACAGTAGAAGAAAGAAAACCAATTGGAACTTTTTCCTGCTGTAAAAATAGGATTTAGTAAAAGGTATGTGTGGTCTATTTGCAAGGCCAGTTAATGGCAGGAGCTTACTCCTTCCCCCTGTGCCTGCAGAAGTCCCATTGCTGCCTGTTGCAGCACAGATCATCAGTTACAGAAAAGACCTTCCTAATCTGCATGAGGAAACCACAGTAAGCAGAAATTCCTATTAACTCTGAATAATGAATGTTTGTAAATATATAGATATATAAAAATCAAATAGATAAAATTCAGTTGTTTAAAAAAAAATTGGATTTACTGAAAAAGTTTTTAAATAGTGTCTCAAAGTCAGATAAGAAAAATTATGCTCATCCCTTATGTGAGGTTAGGTCTGCCACTTGATTTCTATGGAGATTCTTATAGAAGGTTTTTGGTATTCCATCATCCACAGCATTAATGTCCAAATATTACCATTTTCAGTTGTGATGCCTTAATTTTTAAGCAGAGGGCCTGAAATTTCAGGAGCCAAGAGATGCCAACCAGAAGCTGCAAAAATGAGATATTTATACAGAGGCTATTTTGGATGATACTATTGTCTTGTTTCAACTTGGGGAACACTTTTAGATTAATTAGTCTTCAAGTGGAAATTTGAACAAGTGGCTACCTGATAGAGTTGTGTTGGTTTTTTTTCTTGCCCTTATAGGGAACCTGAGCACAAACTGAATCATTCTGCTGCGAAAAAAACTCATCCAACCCCATCTTTATCTGTCATCTCGTTCCAGCTCGCTCGTGCTTCTGCATGAGCTCATTGTTAGAAGTTTTTTAAAAAGATCTATTATATAAAAATATATATATGTATTAAAAGGTGCTAATCAACCTCAAGAAGGTCACGTGACTGGTCATGCGGATCGAAAATCATATCAGATTTTTTAAGAAATCTTCGATATATGCAGATGTTATACAGAATTTCTTACCAGTGTAATAATGATATACTGATGCATAAACAATCCTGCAGGATTTTAAGGACAAGGTCAGCAATACTTCCCACCATGGCTTGGGGGAGAAAAGGATAGTTTTGTCTCCTTTTTGTATACAGCATAATGCACAATGCATTTTTGTCTATCTCTTAGTAGCTGTTGCTTAAAAACATAGTTCAAGGGTGTTATACAAACACTAAAGGTGTGCTTTTGAACCGAGCTCATGCCAGACCCTTCTGGACCAGAGTTTTGTGTCATTAATTAAAAAACTGTTACAGAGTCTGTGGTCAATCAGATTGTATGGTTTTTATGTTTTTTAAGATTGGAATAATCAGTCTACCTACAGTGTTTCTAGGGCACCTACCTCCTCAGCACACTGTGCTGAACTGCTGCAGATTGTTTCTCTGTAATTGTGGGATTCTTTGTACCAAAAGTGCAGCTCACTGTGACATGCACTGGCACAGAATAGGTCTGTTTGCTTAAAGCTGATCAGCACTTGATCTCACAAATGTCATTCCCTTGTAGTTACATTTAGTAACTTTTAGCTGTATTGCTGGGGTTAACTACAGATTTGTTTTTCTTTTGGGGTACTTCATAGAAATTAAGGTACAACCAAGTAGCTTATTTCACTGTTTGTTAAGTTGAAACGCTGATTTCCTTTATGAGCACAACTCAGTTTGCCTTACTCCATTAAAGAAGAGTGTTGGGTTGGTCTTTTTTTCTCATTCTCTTGCCTAATGTTCCTAAAAACTCTGTTCTGTAAACTGAGTTACACAACCAAACCATAGACTTGAGAGGAAGCTGTTCCTTGGTGATGCTTCAAGTGTCCTTGCTCTGCCATGCCAGCGGACGCTGCTTGGGCGGGGCGGGCGCTCCTGTCCCGGCCTCAGCCCCGCTCTGGAGCCACGGTGGGCACAGCCCTGGCACACCTGCAGTTTGTATACGGACCTCTACTTGTCTTCAACTCTGCGGGTTTTTGAAATTTTTGTCTGGAGTAGGTTACATCTCTTATGTGTGTTAGATCAAACCAAAGAAGCCTCCAGCCATGCCCAAATGCTGCTCCTAAAGCCTGCCTTCCAGTCCTTACAAAATCCCTGCAGGATTAAATGTGTTAACTTTTTTATTTTTGTACAGTTTCTAACTGATTTTTGCTAGTGATGTTAATTGAATTAAGTTTATTTGGGGAGTCTGAGTATCTCCTCCATTTAAATAAACTGTTGACTTTCGTTTTATGTTTAAAAAAAAAAAAAAAAGAAAAAAAAAAAGAGAGAAACCCAAAGTGTGCCTCTCAGATTTAAGGGTTTCTGGTTACATGTATTCTGAAGACCAGCAATGATTCTTTATATACAAAGATATGTTTTCCTCATTTTTTATTACTGTTAAAGAAAAAAAAATGAAAAAGAAAAACCTCTTTCTTTGCTCTGGACTCAATAATTGCGCTGGTACATAAACGCACTGAGAAAACAAACTTTTGTTTGAAACTTTTGTAACAACTTATGACTGTTTTTGTATATCAAAGTTGATTCTTTTCAAGATATTTGGATCTAGTTTCTAAGTTATTTTAGGGTTTTATATGTTACAAGAAAAAAAAAAACAAATTGTTCACCAGCATCTTGAGTTATCTTCAATGCCATGGTGACATGCAGTGGGCTCAGAGCTACCTGGAGTAGCTCGTAAGGCCTTGGTCTTTTCCTTCCTTCCTTAGCAACTCAGTTGATTACAGTAATATCACAGATTACCTGAACCTCCTTCTTTCATAACTAGATACTTCTTCCTTCCACATGTAATTGCTATTAGTGTGAAGAAACTGTTAAAATGGGCATTTTAATATAAGTATGGCTTAAAAAGAGAAAAATGAGGAAAAAGAAAAAAAAATGCTAGAAGGTTATCTGTGGGTCTGTGAAATATGGCTGTGGAAAGATATATTGTAGTAGTTTTAACACTATTGTTATTACCTTTTAAATCATTTACCCAATAAAATAAGGAAAAATAATCACCATTTCTTTTTATGTTTCTCTGCTTAACTGTGTGGCTTGGTCAATGTTTTTATTGAAGCATTTGTACCTGGTGTTAATGTCAAAGGCTCATGGTGTGTTAGAAATATTTTCCTGTCCTTCCCTTTTGTCTGCTGTAGGAACAAACGGGACAAGTACATGCAGCTTTCACTAAACACTCCCAGTGAACTCACCATTTATATCAGCTACATCAGTTATTTATCTCAGTATATTTATCAGTATTTATATCAACTGCCAGTTCAGTTTTATACTTATGTCTAACTTTACATGTGGAATTCTGTCCAGGCCTGAGCTCCCTCCTGTGAGAGGCAGAAGTGATTTCAATCTTTTGATGCAAAACTTCTTTGCAGAACCTGTTATACTGGTGTCAGCAACACAGAAGTGGTACCCCTTACAGCCAGTTAACAGAAGATTGTGCCAACATGTATTGAAGAATCTCTGTCAAAGCAACAATACAACTGATGCCAAAATTGAGTTGGAGAACTCTGGTCCCTCAGCCAAATTCTTGCTGCACTGACAGACACTTTCTACTGAGTCCGAATTAAAAGGAGCATATTTTCTCTGTAGGGTAATTCCTGAGACAAAGCATTCCATCTCCCTGGAACTCAGCTCTAAGTTTAGAAGGGCTTTGCCTCATGCTATATTAATAACTCTGCTGGCTGTAGATGAAAAGCCTTTGAAAGCAGAGCAATAGAATCCATGTAACCTTTGGATGTTGAAGTCTGATGCAGCCATTACTTCATTGCTCTGAAGCTTTGGTTTAGGAGACTAACATCTTAAGGGAAACCTGTCTGGGTAAATATTAAACCAGTGCTGGAAGCTGGTTCACAGATTTAGTATCATTAGTCTGAACTATGTAAAACCTACACTAAACCTAATCTCATACCCTGAGGCAGTTGAAAGGCAAAGTTAGTTACTACTTCCTACAATGAGTTTCCCTTCTTCTCACTGCTTTAGCCAGTTCTCCAATCCCCATGCTGTAAAAACCAAACCAAGCCAGTAGAATTAAGGGTGTTTCAGATGTATAAACTTGCTTATTCTTACATATTTGTTGGGATTAAACAATGCAAGGCTGATTTCCAGTTAGTTACAGGGAGCTGCTGACAATAATGAGCAGTGCCTGCAATGGGAAATTGCTTGTTTGGTTCAGCACAGGTTGCCATACAGTACTTTACATTGGATTTCTATTTAAGCTGTTTTCATCAGTCTTTATACTCTTCCAAAGAGATTAAGCTGGAGAATTGATTCTTTTCCCCAGCCACATGAAAAAGTGAATCCTCTGCAATGGATATATAATAATACAGGGTGGGCACATCCAGTATGTTCCTTCTTCCAAGAACAGTATTTGCCAAGAACTGCACACAAGGCAATAACCCAGAGATGTACTGGGTCACAAGAACACATTTAACTAGGCTGCAATCATGTTTATTACAGCCCAGAAGCATTTGCAAAGTGCATTCAAAGTATTTTTCCATCCTGTGGTGGGCGGCCAAGTGCAGTCCTGTAGCTGCTACAGTATCCTTCTGAACCAAAGTATGAGTGAAAACTTCTGTGCATGTTCTACCATCTTCTGCTAAAGTGCTGTGAAATAGGAACTACAGGACACTGCCCAAGCTGGGGTAGGAAAGTGAGGAATCATGGAGAAAGCATCTTTGTATTGTAACAATTCCCTGAGCTCTGCACCTGAAGGACAAGGACAGATCCTATTTAAACAGTGATTAAAGGATTTACTCGCTGCAGTGAGCTCTGCCAGTAAACTGCTGTTAACTGACAGGTAACAGGCACTGCTTAAAATTCCAGGAATCCCAGTACCCATTGTTCTCCCAGGAATGGCTGTGTGCAAGGTGACATCAGGTTGTCAGGAGATAGAAGCCTTCATCTTATCTGATTTATAGAGTTAATATTACATGCCTCTATGATTCTTACCTAGTTATAAAAAGTCCTAAGCAAGACAGATTCAGACCTGGCACAATTAGAATGATAGCAAAAGCATCCAGTAAAATGCATTTATTTGTTTTAATATCAAGGTTTAACAACTGTTTGTCCAATCATCTGGACTTAGGGCACAACAACAAAAAAGCCTACCAGAGCAAAATACGAAAACAAGTACACAAATTACCCCTTATTTATAAATGTTACCTCATAACCAAAGTTTAGGACATTAAAAAGTTTACAAAATTTATAACACTCTTACAAATTATTCAGAACTAACAGCATATGTGGCAATTGAGCCTACCCACATCCATCCTTGCCAACCCATTCATGTCCCTGCATTGCTGGAAGTAGAGTGTGGGGTAAGCAGCCCTGCAGGTTCCTGCAGCCCCCCAGTCCTGCAGCCCAGCCCCTGGCACAGCGTGGTTGGGGACAACGGGATGTGCTCACTGCTCTGCCTGCTGTGTCCTCTGCAGCATTGGAATAATGACTCAGGAAATGCATAAATAGTTTTTTAAAGTACAAAACTGACCCTAAAGAAAAATAAAATTATTTATAAAACAGTTTGGCTTTGACTAAATTACACCAGCAGCTGCAAGAGAGATTTACAGCAGTATCACTTGAAGGACGAGATCACAAAAATCAACAGATTTCTTATGAGTCCTGTCACTGTAGAACTGAAAACACCGAAAAGCTGACCTGTCTGCCTGCAGAAACCTCCCACCAGGGCTGACTGTCTTGGTTTGAAGGACAGGTGTCTGCTAATAAAGGCAGAAACTTCTCTTTGAAATGGAGAATGACTCCCTCTCTCTAAATTATTATAATTTTGAAGCTAAGCGGCTTTTAGGTAAAGATAAGGGAATTAAGAATAACAGTTCTTTACTAGGAAAATTAAAATAGAAATACAACATTACAAAGAACAATCCCAAAAACAGTCAGAGTCAGAATACAACCTGACACCCCGTCAGTCAATCTGTTGTTGGTAGCAGTTCAGTTAAATGGTGGCTACAGTCTTTTTGCAGTGGCAGATGTGGTTCAGCTGAAGCAGTTCTGTCAAAGGGTGCAGGTTTGTTTTTTTTTTTAATGTTCAGGGATGATGTGGAAAGGTTTGGTTTTCCTTTGGAATTCAGTCGAAAGAAATGTATCTTGCTGTCCAAAATCTCAGTTTTTTTATCTAGGTAGGAAAGACTTGGCTCCTCCCCTTGGCTGGAGCATCTCCCAATGGGTTGATGTAATTTTATCAGTCATACAGTGGGACTTAATGGGCTATTAGCAGATGATATCTTCCTGGAGGGAGGATGGGTTGTGCCTCACCTTGTCTTAAAGATGGCCCATTAGCAGATAGTATGTGCTACAGAGATAAGGAATCACTGCCCCACCCGGCTTCAGCAGATGGTGATAGAGTACACATTTCTGGCCAAATCAACTTCACACACTGGCATTCACCCTTTTCCTGGGTTTTGGCTTTTTCAGAGCTTTGTTAACTATAAGGACGAATTTGATTCTTAATCTGCCTAGAGTGAAACAACACTGAAGAAAACACCACAACTCTAGCTATGGATGCATAGATCCATATGCAAGACTTAGACATAAAAGTACAGTCAGTTAACAGATGCAAATAGCCATTTCTGAAAAATACAATTGAACTTCATAAAATTATCTCAAATATCCAGAAATGCCACAACTCTGTGGCCAGAAACAGAAACCTACAATTAGGTACTCTCTGACCTCAAGGTTTTACTGGACTGCAAATGGACTGACTGTTCCTTTTTCCCAGGCTCCCCAAGGCAGCAGCTGCTCAAGCACATACAAGCTTTGTTTATGGGCAGCATCTTTGAACTAAGAAGCTGAACCAAAACCAGCTCCAGGTGCATGTTCATCTAGTTTTCATCAATTTATAAACACATGGGCAAAAGCTATTCGCTTGCACCCTTCAGAAGAAGCAAGATGCAAATTCTCCTAAAGTGCTTAAAAGAAGAAGGTAAAGAAATAGATCCAGCTCAGACACTGTGGACCTTGTCACTCTGCAACTGCCTGAAAAGAAGATGGGAGTCAGCCACTTCTCCCAGAAAATTAAGCAACATGACAAGAGGCAACAGCTTCAAGTGGCACCTTTAAAATGGATGTTAGGAAAAATTTCTTCACCAGAAGGGTTATCAAGGCTTGAACAGGCTGCCCAGGGAAGTGGTGGAGTCACCAACCCTGAAGGAATTTAAAAGACATGTAGGTGTGGCACTTGGGGATGAGGGTTAGTGGTGGGCTTAGCAGTGCTGGGTTAATGCTTTGCTTGATGCTCAAAGGTTTTCTCTAACCTAAATGAGTCTGTTCTAACTCAACCAGCTTCACTAATACTGCACAACAAAGAAGCAACAGCTGACATTAAAATGTGAAGGTTGCACTGCCAGCATTCCCACCTGACTCTAGCTGCACCATTTGGATTCTTCACTGTAGCTCCAATACTTCTAAAATCCTTACTGAGTGCAGTAGTTGGTACCCCTCTACTTTTTTGCCTTGCTCAGTGACACATTTTCTCAGCTTAAATTGATACAAAAGATTCAACAAGCCCCAGAACATGCCCACATAAGGTTTAGAAGGATAGTGCAAATGCCCCACAGGCTCTGATGAGCAGCTCCATCAGCAAACTCCATATGGTGAAATTACACCTTGAATTTCACTCTGACTCAAAACTGGAGCAGCATAAGAAGGAAAAGCACAAGTAGCCCAGTAGCAAGGGAGGGAGGGCAGGGGCAACCACTCCCAGCAGTTCTGCACCAGGAATCCCTTCTCACTGCCCAGGGATGGCTCTGCCAGCTCTGTTCACATTCGTGCTACTGAATTTTAAGTGAGCCAGAAGAGCTTGCAAATTCTGCTTTCCAAGGAAAGACCCTACACTGAGAAACCTTGGAACTCATTTAATTGACCAGAGACAGTCAATGATGGCAAACAGCAGCTGCTTTATACTTGTTTGGAATGCCCTGAAGCAGATGGGAAATGCTATAATTTTAAAAGAGGAAAAAAGAAAAGGCTCCTGCTTAGGAGAAGTGTTTCCAGTAACTACAATATCCTGATGGGAGAAAAAAAAGGGAGATGTTTTCTAAAAATGGCAAATTAAAAAAAAAAAGAACCAAATACCTTAAGTTAAGCAAATAATAATGCTAAATAGTATTTGCAAAATTTGTCTGAAGTCATTATATTGTAATAGTAAAACCAGCTGTATATACCTGAGGGATAGTTTAGGTACATGCTGCATGTTCTCAAGTTATGAGCATACGGTATATATATATATATATATATATATATATATATATATATATATACATACACACACACATACACACACACATACACACACACACATACACACACATACAGCAAGGCATGAAAGAAAGCCAGAAACCAGTCTGTAAATCAGAATACAGGACAATGTATATGTGATTGAGGTGCACTTTTTTTAATCATATGGAGTAGAAATACTTTAATAGTTTGTTCCCTCACCAAAGAATTTTTTTCTTTTTTAAGGAAAAAAAAAAAGTCAATTTACTTTTGCTTCCTGAGGTGTAATCGTCTGTACCTTCAGCACATACCTTCAGGTGATCTAGCTGGAGGAGGTATGATGGCCTTGGTTTATCTCACAAGTCCCAGCTTTGACAACACAATGCATCTATAAATTCCCACAAACTTCTGTATAACAAAAACCTGCAGCCCTGAAACTCAACAGTCTGCATAATGGACTCACAGTTCTGGAAGAACACAATCAGGATTTCCCATCTTTCTGCCCAATAGTTTCTCCTTCTGCAAAATTTGAGTAGGTACACACAGTTGATCATTCTGCCCATCTACATCCTGATTTTCCAAAAGACAGGTTGATGGGTCATGCTACTAAACTGTTCTCTGGAGTAGAGGCCTACCCTGATTTGACACTCCTTTTACACCTGTATTTTAAAATCAGTACACATGATATAGCAGAACTGTAGGGGCAGGGGAAAAATTTCATTTGGTTTCTTCACCAACCAGTCTGGTGAGTAAGAGTCAGTATAGACAGAACAGGAATGTTTCAAAAGCTACTAAGTATAAAAAAGCTTTGATATTTACATTGGACTTTGTATCTCCACTCCTTCTCCAGTCTAAGGTAAGTGAAAAAAAAAATTTGTTGAAAGTCAGAACAGAACAGTGGATGCAGTAGCTTATACATAACATAGTCTTTTGAAATTATTTCAACATTCTTTTTCTCCCGTCACCGAAATAAAAGCATCTCTAAAACATAATGATGGGACTTCACTAGATAGGTACTGCAGCTTAGAAATTAAGTAGTTGATTAATTTTTTTAAATGAGTTATTGTTCCCCAACATTTTCAACCAGTTTAAAGAAAATACAGTAGAACCTCACCATTTTGCACTTCTGACTGGAAGATTAAGTATGCACAGTTTCCTGTGACCATTTTGGAACATTCAAGCTTTAAGAGTTAAGCCACAATGATGCAGTTCAGCATGTTGATTCACATCAGTGGAGTGCTAATAAATAATTCAGCATTATTTCCTATCCTTTAATGCAAAATGAGTCAAAATGAGGTAGCACTGCCACTCTCTTTGCTGGAATGTGCACAGGTCCTGGCCTAATTTTAAATGGTGGCTTAGCAAGATTCTACTGTAATCTATACAAAATGTATAAAACACAATCCTTCCCCGGAATAAGGCCACGAATTTTGCCATTGGCAATAGGCAGTGAGAAACATCAGGTAAAAAAAAACTCACTTCATTGCAGAGTTGTTTTTGAGGCAAAAAACTGTGGGAAGAAGTACAAAGCCATTGTTCTCCCCTCCCAGCTCTGTTTTCCAGTGTATCTCTGCTTCCTGTATTAACTACTCTGTGGGGAGAAATTTCAGTCTATTTTCTTAGCTGGGAGTCTAAGCAGGTCCATGCTCCATTTGAAGGTGGGGACAGCACTCTGAAAGAGCAGGATTATGAGCTTCCCATGGGTCATGGTCATGACAGTCTGATGTCCAGATGCCCAGATTCGGTACCAGGGCCCATAAAAAGGATCTGAGATGGCTGGGCACAACATGTTGTTCAAATTCACTTCTGTAACCTGAGGAAGCAACAATAAATTTATCAATTAACAATATCTTTATCTTACACTGATTCATGTAAAAATAGTGAAAATATAGAGAATTACCATAATAATAAAAAATTTTCAGGTGACACATTTGCTCAACACAAGAAGGGTAGCTTTCAGAAAAAAAGCAGATAGAAATTTAAGAAAGCAGATCCAAATTTAATAAATGGATTTATGCAAGTACATAACTAATCTATGAAATATTTTACCAGTACTCGCAAGACAGAATACACAAATGATCATTAGAACACACAATTTGAATACTAGTAGCCTTATACAAAATTTGCATGCAAGCAGTCTTATCCATGTAGACCTGGACACTCAAACTACTCAGTGTTTTTACTCAGAATGTACTTGCAGACTATCTATTTATTAACCTGGGTTTACTTACCAATCCCAGGATCTGCAAGATGCTAAAATGATACACAAACATAAACCCCGTGGATAAAAGAGCCCACCAGAAATTGCAGAGTGGTTCAGGGGTGTAGACACCTTGAAAAGAAAGGAATACATTAATGTTCAGCTGCACTGCTGTTCCCATCACACTCTCAATGAATCCTCTCTCTCCTGCTCTCTGCATGTCAGGGCATCTGGCTTGAGCTGATAACCTTCTCAATACCATTATAGCAATTAATATTTGAGAGCTTTATTTCTTACTTGAAGCATCCTGATCAGCTTCTTCCCTCCTTCTTGTCCAGCAGTGAAATGTACAATATATGTTACCTTGCTAAATTTGTCTATTTTTTACCAACACCTATGATTTTTACTTCATTCTTCCTTCTACAACAGAAGTAATAAATGTAATAATGCTGTACAAAGAATCTTCAAAAAACCATGTTATTTATACTTAAACACCTGCTTCTTGCAGGGATTATGATTTCAGCATGCACAGAACTGGCAGCAGGAGGTTCAGCACAACCTATACTAGAGCACAGCTTAATTGTAATTTCCTAATTTTATGATTGTTTAACAACTATTAAAAGGAACTTGCACCAATAATTCCAAGGAACAGAAAAGCTGTTATCAGATGGTCAATCCATTAATCACATTAATCACACTATGCTTTTAAATTAAAGCTATTGTGGAGATATTTTCAGATATACACTACAAATAGTTTTATAATCAGTAGATATCACAGATTATGTAAAATACTTTGTCCCTTCAAATGAAGTAGCAGATGTATTATTCCAGCCTTTCTCTACCCTCTCAAAACCAAATTTTACTGACAAAACTCAATGTTCCCTGATCTACAATGTACCAACTAAATCAGATTTAATAACATTACTCAGATACAAGACTATCTTGGGAATTAAAAATTGAAATTTCATATGGTAAGAACAAAACCAGTTTACAGAGTTCTCAAGATCCTTACTAGCAGACATTAAAATTGCACTGTAAAATATGTGGGAAAATATTACTTTCCTTATGACTTCAATGACTTAGCCTCAGAACACAAAATAAAGATGCACAATGTCATGCTGTTTGGCTGCTCTAAGAGTTTCAGAGGATTATAAAAATACACTGGCAATTTTTATCTGCTTTTATCTGCTCTCTGATCCATTAGATATTATTAAATACTGGAACATTTATCCAGTACTCAAAGGACAGCTTAGAGCATAGAGTGCAATATTGATACTTGCTGTGGCTAGCCAGCACACTCAGTAATTACCAGGAAGTAATTAAAGACTTCAGCATACTGTACAAGGCTACTGGGAACCTAAATACCTCCACATGCAGAGTAGCTACCACAGCACCCATCAGACCATAGCTGCTATGAAAATGCTGTGTATGGAAATCTGTGGAGATAAACACAAGTAACTGCTGTGACTGTTTAATGCTGCATCCCAGCTCAGGTTTAAGATCTCTAGAGCAATGCTTCCTCAAGCTCTGTCATCCTTTCAAAATTATTTTCTGTATAGCTTCCTTCCATAATTTGTACCCATCACACCAGTTAAAATTGATTTTGCAAAAATAGTAGCTGCTGAAATAAGTTCAATTAAATAACATTTTGTGAATGCTATAGAGTCAAAAATCATCTACATGCTGTTGTCTAAAACTGCTCATCCATGCAGTGTCCACTCCTAAGAACACAAGTGCTGTGCTGCTGCTTGCACAGGGTGAGAGTGGCTGTGCATGTGTGAGTGCCAGCAGCACATCTGCACCTCTCACAGCCCTCCTGCCTCTAATGAGGAACTGGCAGCAGTGTCATTACTCCAGGTACCTCTGCTCAGGGAACAGGGAACGTGGGGAGCCCATGATAAATTTGGGCAGAGGGCAACTTGTAAGGTTTCTTAATGCAGTGGGAAGGTGAAGGCCAGAAGTGCCTGAACAAGCAAGTAAAAGCAAAGGTAAAAGAGAACTCGCCAGGAATCACTTTAAGTTCTGCAGGTAAAGAGAAAAAATTCCCTACAGTAATTCTTGGGATGCACTTGGCAAGTGTGAGCTAAGAGCTGACATCCTATGCAGAAAATGGTACAGAAATCTTGATTTTGATAGCAATGAACATCATTAAACTCCATGGCCTGAAAACATCTGATAGGTGACAACTCCTTGAATATGCTTTTCATTACAGAGAGAAGAGGAGGAATAAGCTTTGGAGTCAGAGTGCAGGAGATCATGACTCTATTTTTGGCTGCACCTATTTAAGGTGTCCTGGTCAATCTTTACAGAAACTCTTTGTGCTCCCTCTGCTGTAAAGAAAACACTGCATGACTTGCAAAATTTATTTATATTGTCCTTGCAATTTTAGGTGCATGTTTAACCTAAATACAAAACATAGCATTAAATTTAAATAAGGAATTGAAGCAGCTCCTGGGAACTGGCTGAGCAGTGCTAAAGCAAATTAGGTTTCTGTTGGCAGTTGCCTGTGTTATTTCAAAAGTATTTGACAAAGCCTGGTAAGAGTCTAAAGGGGTGAGCACGCAGGAAAGCTAAAACACATATTGAGGTGGCTTATGGTACAGGTAGGGTATAAATATTAATATAGGAGAGACCTGCAGACTCCAGCTATAAAATGAGACTGGAGGGAGACAACAGTCATTAAAAGACTAAAGAAATTGCACAAGGTGACAACACAGACCCATGGCACAATCTGGCTTTGAACCCAGGCTTCTCATGTCCAGTTTCAGTCTAATCAGAGAATGGTATTTCAGAAGTCCCTTAGCAGAGTTGCTCAGTTCCCCCAGCAAGGAATTTCACCCTGCTACATCCTTGCTCTGTTGCAACATCTTAAAAAAATACATCAGCAATTTTCACTCTCCACAGATTTTTGTTCTTGCCTTGTACCAAAATGATCCCTCCTTACTAGACTTTGCAATCCTGAAAATAATGGTGTGATTTTTAACAGTAGCACTATCTGGATATTAAAGGACAAAAGGACACTGACCTCCACACAAAAACATTTTGGGGCACTCTAAATTCCACAGTGTGCTTTGGGAAAATGATTTTAAATTCATACCTGAGATATTTTCTGCACATTTCTCATATGAACTTTATGAGTTTTCCAGTGCTACACACTCTCATTCAGTTGTTTTATAATTACAAGTCGACCTGCTCAATCCAAAACTCAGAGCAACTATTACAATACTCTGATTTTCAAGTTTACAAAAAATGTGAGGGCAAATTTATTTTCCTTTCATTTCCCTTGATTAGAGGGTTAATTCCAGTTGAGTGGCCTATTGAGCTAGCCTAGAGATAAAACTTCCTTTCCAGAGGAAAACAGGAAAAAAATGTTTTCAAGAGGATAATCCTGAAATCTGTGTTTTTCCTACAGCTGTTCTGACTCCATGTGTAGGTTTCAAACCAGTATCTTCTGCCAGGAGTTTTCTGTTTCCCCTCAGTGCCAGATACTCTCATCAGAACTAGCTCAGACAGAGCACTTTCAGTACTTGCTTCTCTCAGGAATAATTTTTTATATTCCATAAAGCAGTAGCTCTTCCTCCACCTTCATATAGGAGCAGTTCTTCCAGATACTGGCACCTGCCCTTCTAATTTCTCCATCTATTTTACATATATATATTTAATTTTTCAAACTAATTCTAACTGCCCGGTGCATAAAATTCAGAGGGTCACAGGACAGAGACACATCCCCTCCTCTTCCTCTCTCTTAAATCATCAAACAAGATAATCCTCAAATATTCAAGCTACAAGAGAGGCTGTGGCCTCAGCCTGCAGCTGGAATAACAGCACTCAGAGCTACCCTGGCACAAGCACAGCTCAACAGCAAACCACACATTTCTGTCTAATACATCCCACAGGTAGAGAAATCTGGAACAGGAACATGGAATTGCTAGAAGCAGAGCAGGAAAATAACACACAAGAGTTGACAGGTCTCACACATTATCAAGTATTTCAATAAAGATTGAGATGGACTAGGTTTATGACTACTTAAGTATATGTAAATATAAAGTGATATTTCTCCTGAATTACTGTTACAGGTATATAATAAAGACTGCTTGATAACTCCCTTAAAAAGCTAAGGAAAGAATTAGGTAAAGATAGGTAAGTGTCACAAAGTGGGAAAGTGCCAGACATAGGGTGCAACAACTAAAAACAGGTCTTTAAAAAATCCCTCACTACAGCCAGCAAGTCCTAACAGCCAATGGAAAACACAAGTTTAGTGTTTTAATTGCACTTTCCTAATTTACAACCATAACAAAAATTATCCCTTCATCTGTACTGGTATCTGTGTGTGCATCTTCCAGAAGTGCAGGTGGTCCTGAGGCCAGAACGCGGCCCTGCCCTGAGGGAACTGCCTCAGAGCGCACCGGGCTGAGACAACATTGGGGAGGAAAGGAAAATAAAATCAACAGCTTCAACCGACTGTGTGATACCGCCAAAGAGCTTCTGTCCTTTTGAAGACAGATTAACAAAGAGCATTAGGACTTGTTTATAAAGATACAGCACTTGCCTAAGAAGAAAATTTTGCTTCTATTCCCTGCAAACAGCTCATTTATTTAGCGGGAAATGGGCTCTGCAGGCAGACGGGGCTGCTCAGCCCTCGCGCGGCCATCGCGGCACCCGCCGCCTCACGAGGGAACTTCCGGCGGCCGCGCCGCAGCCGCAGCTTCCGCCCCGCCGGGCCGGGCACAGCGCCCCCTGCCGGCCCCGCGGCGCGCCACAGCCGCTCCCGCCGCCGCAGAGTGCTGGACACCCCCGTGCCGGCGGCCTCTCTATCTGCTACAGCTACAACTCCAATAAATACCACTGGACATAAAACCTGACCAAACAAACTGAAGACGGTCAGAAGGAATCATCATCAGTCTCTAAAGCTGATATGGTAAAGCCCCACACTCAGAGGGTCAGCAGGGACATGAAGGTTGCCAGTGCAGCGTGACCAGCCTGCACCACTGTAACAAATAGCAGGAAAAGACAGAAAATAAATTATTCCAGCCCTTGCTTACCATCACCAGTTTCCTTTCAGCAGGGAGCTGGATGTACGTGCGTGGCTGGTGCAATACTTGATTAGGGCTTTGCAAGCAAACTTGAGGGTGCAGTTCTCTACAGCCTGAGCCTCAAATCCACCCCGCTTCAGGTATTCTGCTCACCCTATCTTTGAGAAACATTTGGATCCTATCAAGGTCACCAGTAATATAGGCAGATTCCAAATAAAACTGAAGTAGTATGTTTTTCCAAATACAATCAATTCCTTCTCATTTTTTTCAATTTTCTACCCTTCAATTACTTCTCTCAATCATAAACCACAGATTAACTGACTGAATTTTTTAATTACAATACTGAAATCAAGCTGCATGCTGATCAATGTCAGCAATGAAAAAGCAATTTTCACAAGATACAGAACTCAGGACAAAGTTTCTACTTTCTACTCAGAAAGTGCTTAAACAGAGCTACTAGCAAAATGACAACATCAACAAATATTTTTAGCTTGCATAATTTTTCCATCAAAAATGATACATTAGGTCACCTGTGGCAGGAGTTCATGGGTTTTTTGCTAATTACAGCTAGTCAGGTGATGAGAAGCCAAGTGCATAAGAAATGGGGCAGTTATTAATTAAAACAGCCCAGAGCAATCTCAATTGACAGGTTTAGCCAACAAAGTTCTTGTAGCAATTTTACTGCCCTCACATCAACATTAGATGGCAGCAAATACCTGTACATTAATACAAGGCAGGCATTCAAAATACTGAATAAGGGTGACAACTGTCTGACATCAAACCCTTCAAACTCCAAATACAGCTTTTGTCAGTCCCAGGTCCTGAAGAACCCTGAGAATCTCTACTTCAAAATAATCAAAAAGCCAAGCCAAACCAAACCACCAAAAAATCAAAACTTAAAAGAACACATCAAGTGTCATATAAGAACCAAGCCTTTTTAAAGCAAAGTGACCTCAGATGGGAACACCAAGGCCACCAAGTGATTTGTTGACATCAAGAGCTTTGTTTGTCATTACCTACAGTTCACTCCATGGCTACTTATGTTTTCTGTCCCCCACTCCTCACCCTTCTCCTGCAAAGATTATGAGTTTGTGTAACTTCTACAACTACCCTGCACTTTTGGCATTATTTGCCAGAATTTTAGGATATCAAGGGTGGATTAAAATTAAACATGATAAAAGAAAGAAACAGAATCATCTTTTGAAGTACAAGGCTGAGTATTTTTTCTTAATTTCACTCAGCAGGTCACAGTGCAATCAGGTCACTGCAACACAAAAGTTACAGTGAAATAGGGTGAAGGTCTGTAAGTGACTATTGGTATAAAACACAATGGATTCAGTAGGATGGAAGAGCCTGACTGTATCCCATTGCTTGATGATGTAGGAAATGCAGGCACAGAAAGCTCCCAAGGCCTTGTGCCTACAGGCTCAGAAACAGAGATGGATACAATGTCTGACCTAAGACCTTGGAGAAGCCTGGAGAATTAGAGCATTAAAGTGCAACAGACAGGAAACAAGAATATAAATTCATAGTTAAAGTAGAAATATGTTTTAACCAAACAGAAATATGTATTATGTAAGCACAACAATATGTTAAGTAAGATAGCAAAAGATTTTAAAGTTTAGCAATATAACCTGTTATAAAGTTAGAAGTTTAAGATCTATCAATGTAAGTTTATAAAGTGCTATATGATTGGTTGAAAAATGACACATTGTGGTAAAGCCGTGAAAGACAAAGCAATTAATGGTTGGTATAAGAAGACACTAGCAAACTTTGTAGAAGTGTGTGATTGGCTAAAAAACTAATATAAGGCATTGTAACTGAAAATTAGATGGGCTTCTGATTTTATAGTGTTGAATCTAATGCCTTCAATGTCTCACCCTTCCATGAGACTTACAATGCCATAAAGCAATAAACCACCTTTTACAATGTCTCTCAGTAGTCCCGTCTCTCGTAAAGTAATCCTGATAGACATCACATCCTCAGGGCTTTCATTAAAGGCTACTGAACATGTGCATCACAAATGATCATATTTTATTTCCTGGATGGAACAGTCCAGCTCTGCTTGAAAATGCAGCTGAAGGCATGTCAGCACTAGAGGGGGGCAGAGCACCACACCAGCTGAATGTCTAGTGCATTCCTTTTGAGGATCCACGACTGGAAAAAAAATCACTAGCCAGGGAAACAATTTAGGATGCTCAGACCTACTGAACTATTATGGCATAAGTGAATGCAAGATGGCAATATTATTAGAAGAGATAACAAGCAATCTAGTTCATTTCATGATATGTGTCACTGCATTTCACTGGAGCTTTAGAATTTCTGGGATTTATCTAACTGGACAACTAATTCTTTTTTTTTTTTTCTCGTTGCTCATTTTGAGTTCCAGTACTTCTCAAGAGACATCCAAGAAGGTAAAAAAATCTTAAAAATACATCCCACCAACAAATGAGAATATTTCCAAATGGCAGAGACGCTGCTCAAGAAGACAATGCACATTGTGGAACTACATTCTAAATATCCCTTCAGGCAAAACACCATTTTTAAAATTTTTGTTTAGTACCTGACACAACTCATTACCTGGATTAAAACTCCAGGATTACACATTAGAACACTAGAACATAAGGAACTATTATTAAAACCAGAGGAAATAGGTAAAAAAAAGGGTAAGAATAAAACCGACTCTATCCAGTAAACACAATGTTTTCATTCCACAGGATCAGTTAGATCCATACAGAATAAACCACCTACTTACCTCCTTTCTGCAGCAGATAGATGGGCACCACATAGAGCATCACATGCTGGATGTAATAAATCTCTGTTTCAAATGGAAGCTGTGGAATAAAGAAAATATTTGTAAGCATTTTTCTCACTAAAAACCAGGTTCCTAGGAACAATTCTCTTTCTAACCCATGACAATGCCTTCAGTTCAGTTATTTTATCACCTACGTATAATAACAAACATTAATGGTCAGTGCCTTGAAAGTGCAGCTAACTGTACACATTGTATCCCCTTAACACAAACACAACCCTTCCAGTAGTTAATTCCCAAAATTAGCCAGAAGCAAAACAAAGGTGTAAAGTAAGATTGCTCTTTCCCTTTCTTTGCTAGCATGAATTACCAATAATAATGCAAACCATTCAAGTAATTAAATCAGAAACTACACACATCCCCACAGCATAGAAGTCTTTTTAGAAAAATGCCACCTTGTGAGAGAACTCTATAAATGAGGTCTTTTATATATAAAAATACATAAATACATATATACGAGTAATTACTGAGGAGGCCTGTGCAAAAAATCAAAAGACCTGATATATAGCAACCTGCATGCATGTACAGAACTGCTAAGCTTGATCAAATATAAATTAAAATTGAAAATGACCAGTCATTTATTGGTTTTAAAGATAAGATGCAGAATTAGGTGCAAACAAGCTGCCAGTTAATAGTGAATCAGGTATTCCTCACCTCCTACCAACTTTTGGGAAATTACAACTTCTCTTCTAACAAGTCAGACACCTAAAATAATACTAAATATATCTTCAACCGTAACTCTGTGTTTGAGCCTCTAATCCAGATCCAATTATTTCTGGCTCTTTATCTGTTACAAAAGGGGATGCACTGTATTTGAAAGTTACTCCCATCTATAAGTACCTTAGCCTGTATCTACTTATTACACTAAAGCAGCATATTTAAAACTGAACAAAACTGAACAGTAATAGAAAACACTCAAAAATTCAGAATTCAGCTTTTTACTGCATCTGACTTACAGAGCTGAAAAGCCAAACTGTTGCATTATTTTTCTGAATTGAAAATTGGACAATACCCCAAGTATAAAACCTCATGGGAATAATGAAAAGCCTTGGTTCAAATGCAGACTGGTTCTGTCATTTTACAGCCAGAAGAATTCAGACCTACCACTGTCCTTTGCATGTTGGGAAGCAGGGAGTGGTGAGAAAAGCCTTCCTTTTCTATGACTCTTCTGAGACACTAAAGTCACAGCCTTGAAACTGAAACGCTACAGAAATTTCTACATCATCAGGAGAGAGGTTGAAAGAGAGTTTTATTTTATTCCTAAACAGTAGTCAAACAGCTGATAAATAACAGAGTGATATTTTTAATTCAACTACAATTCTTATATCCTATTTTGAACATAGAAGATTCTAAAACCAACAACTGATGCTAGTCCTGTCATTCCCCCACTGGACACTGTCTGTGTCCTGATGGCAATCTCCAAAGTGGTCAGCCAGCTCGTGTGGGGACTAAGCTAAAACAATCCTCCTGTACAATCTGAAATTCTGTATCAAAACAAAAGCAAGGTAACAGTATGCAAAAGCCAGAACTTCATGAAAATTGTGAGGTTTTCTAAATTTGAACCTTTCCTGCTGTCCTTTGCTGAACAACACAGAGAACATAGCGAGGGAATTAAAATTATTTGGGATGGGGCTAAAGCAGTGTTCCTAAGTGGAAAAAAGCTGTACTTCTCTCACTTCAGAAACAATTGCTCCTGATATAAACATCACAACACGAGGCCTGCCAAGCAGCAGTCCCCATTTATCTGTGGTGTCAAAAGGGCTGCCACAGCCTTGGAATTGTGAGGATCTGTTACACAAACACTGTGCTGGGACACTCCTGAGAACAGAGTAACAGTTGTAATGCTGCAGTAGTGATGATGGTATTTTTTTTGTGTGTTAAACAAAACATCTTTTTCCCACTGTAAAAGATGGCTTGTTCTGAAGTCTGGCTGATTCTGCAAGTGTATTTCCTGCTATAGAGCTGCAGAGTTGCTGTACAACCAAACACTGAAGTTGTACAGCCAGGCTACAACAAACAGAAAAAACAAGCTGTACTGAGCAACTAACTCACCTGCATCTCGTGCCTTGTCTATAAACAGTTTTATCAATAAAAGACTCACTCACTATAAGCACCTTTAACATGCAAGGAGAAACTGGAAATGAAGACAGGCACAAGGGATCACCCATCAATCAAGGATTTAAAGAACCTCTGTGAAAACAAGTAAGACTTCACATTCTAACTTAAACCAGTTACTGCCCAAAGAGGCAGTAACTGAGTTCATGCCCTGAACTTGGCTTTAGAAAAATCTCTCCAAGGCAGCAGTAGAGTGAAGCCCACAAGTCAGATATTCTGAATTTACCCCAAAAGAGTATGGACCTAATACTAATTTAGATTAAACACTCAGATGTAGCAGTTTGTTTTCAGTGGGCTCACAGGTTAACACTTTGCTGTGGTTTCTGACAGTAGACGCCACTCTGTTAATTATTTATACCCTGGCTCAAGCACTGCACTGTGCAAGAGCACCTACTCCATCATTCTCTATAGAGACTGCAGAGTGTAGCAGAAAAGGAATAGAAGGAAATCCAGTCTCAGATTCTGGTCTCTCCTATGGTACATTTAGAACACAGTCTAATATTGTACTGTACCAGCCACCTTCTCAGACATTACCAGTGAATTACACACTCATACCATTTTAATGCATACAGCATGTACAAGTGCCCAAAAATGCACAAACTTTGGCTCTATCACCTACCAGCCACCCAAGCACAATCTTCCAACAATCCCCCACTGTTCCTGTTGTTTTCCCTTGTGCCAGTTAGATTAAGACAATTTAGAGATCACAATGTAACCTACCACAACCTATTCCATTCTGCTCTGCAGGCACAGTCATTACAGGGAAACTATTTAGTGCAGTGAATTATGACTCTAACAATCAACAACAATACAGCAGCCAATGACTGGAGCATACATGGAATGCACTCAAAGTCTTGCTCAGAGTATGATTCTGCTCCTAACAGATTTAGAATGTGGAACTCATATAGTTCTGAGAATAAAATATAGCAGCTTCTAGAAACATTAAAACTGTCCCATCTCAACCACATGAGCTGACACTCACGTATCCAACATTTTTGGGACATGTCCTGTTTTTTACTTTATCTATATCAACATTTTCAGGACATCAGCTTGCAAAAAGTCCCCACTTCTAAACCAGTGAAAGACTTTTCCTTAACGTTTGATAAATGCAACATGAAAGCTCAAAAACCCCAGTTACTTTCCAAACAGTTGGAGTCTTTGTGGCAGTTAAATGAATTTGCATGAACAGCCAGGTTATCAAGACCTACACTAAATACAGATACAGAGAAAGAATAGAATATAAATACAGAGAAAAAGAAATCATTCTACTCCTGTATATCCTCTTATACCTCGCTGGCTCCATTTTGAGAGCCTAACAAGCCAATTCCCACAGCATCTTCTTTTCCTTTATTTCCGAAAAGGTAAGAAAAACTCTCAAAAACACTGACTGGACAAGGAACAGTTTTATCTTTATCCAATGCCTATGCCAAAGCACAGAATTTAATTCTATCAGCACATGGCAAATAATGTAGCAAATAACTGCAATATTTAGCTGCTAAGCAAATACAAATGGGTGCATCTGTTGCATAAGTCTGTTAATTGTTGATACCTCAACCTCATGCCAAAGCAGGAAAATGTTTTCTTGGAAAGAATAGAATAGACTGACCTCACCTTTCAGGCTACATTTTTTTGGACACTATCCCAGTTACCACTTAGAGTCCAACAAAATTTTAACTGCATTGTTTAGCATAGTTTCACTGAAAGATTAAAATAGCAGAAGGTAGAAACTTTCTACTATTGTTTCAGTGAATATCTCAACCCTCCATTTTCACTGGCAATACATTACTGTTTTAAAAGAATTTTTAAATTACTGAGGTTCTAAAACAATAAAGAACAAAAAAATTAACATATACATTACAAGAAAAAGGAAAACATTAGATTATGCAAGAAGTTTCCACATCAGGATAACTTAACACTGAAGCATATTTACAAAAAGATATTAGCATTTCATTAAGTAATGTAATTGGTACCAAAAGCACATGAGCCTAACAGACTGTGCCACAAAATGTAAGAGGCATTCTGGAAATTACTTTGAACAACTTAACACTTCCAACCCAAATCCTGATACCCACTAAAACATCCATCATCTGCTGAAGCAATGATTCTCTCTCTCTCTGAATAACTGAATTAAAAGTTTTTCACTTAGGTATGACAAACCAGAGCAGCCAGCTTAGAAAAAAAATTGAATTTTTTTTTTGTTTTTTTGGTTTGGTTTGGGTTTTGGTTTTTTTTTTTTTATTTCTACTAAGTTTTAGGAGACATTTCCTGGTTTCAGGACAATATGGTGTTAAAACCACAGTGAGAGCTGTGGAGCAGAATGTGTGTCTGCCATGAGAGAATCTGGATCAAGCCACTGCTGTACAAAATCACCCACATTACTGTGTGCCAGAATAAACATGGAAAAGTGAAAAGCCTGAGAAGCAGCTGTTAGGCCAAAAATATCCTAAGTTGTAATTACTCCAAAAATATTTACTCTTGGACAGTATTTTTTGGGTACTCTGTTCCCAATTACAAGAACAATTTTATAAGTAGTCAGTATCTTTCTTGTTTAATCACCACTGCCCTAATATGAATGAGATGTGTGATAATGGCAGAGAAAACATAAGCTAATGATTTATGAAATACTTCAACATTTTTTCCTTCATAGGTTACCCAGACCAATTTTATCATGCCTTAGGTTATATTTACTCAAAAACTAGATCATTTTTAATACAAAATAAAAAGGGTTTTCCTTATCAGGGAAAGAACACTTCTTTTATTAATTTGTTGCCTCTTCAACAGTACCAAGTTTTAATAAAATGTAATGGCAAACTGGACATAAGCATAAGATGAAGTATAATCTTATTTAGACAGCCAAGACTTGCAAGTAGAGATCACCAACAAAATCTGATATGGAGTTTGAAGCCCACAATGACTTTGTTAATAATATTAATTCACTCTCTATTATTGACATAGTTTGCTTAAATATAAAGTACTCATATCTGTCTTAAAACAGACATTAAAATAGCTGTAACAACAGATTTTTGCAGATAAATCATATGGGAAAAAAATTTAAAGCATCTAGTCTTACATGCATATACATATACACTCCCCCTACATATGCATGGATAACTGCTTTTGAAATAATCCTTAGAAATACTTCATTTGACTCACACTCAGCTTTTTTTACCTTTAACTCTCAATGGGTTTAAGAATCTCACTAGGAACACCAACAGGCTAATTTTTTTTGTCCAGGATGCTAAAGCTTTACAGCAGATTTGAAAACTTGAATGGGGGAAAAAAAATCTGCCGTGCCTAATCTTGGGGGAGAGGGAATGACAGCCAACAACAACATTTGGCATTTTCTGGGCTGAATAATCTTACATTTACAGAGTTTCAAAGATCTGAAACTGAATTTTGACCACAAGGTTAACCTGTGAAAGCCTCTTTCAAAGCCATCAAGTTTTCCCTCCATCAATCGATAGAATGGAACCAACACTCAATACAACACTGCTGTCTTTTAATACTGAGTTATAAACATTCAAACATCCAAGATTGTTATTTTGGCTCCACTGTAGTGACCAGAAGTCTACAGACTGGTAAAATGAACTTCAAAAGGCCAAGCAAAGCAAACATCTGACATCTCCCCAAAAATAATCTTTCAGAACAAAAACAAAAAAGGAGGAGGAGGAAAACCACAGCACACTCACCAGGCGTGTATTAACAACAGGAAACAGCAATGCTAAGAGGGCCCCATTCAGCATATGCATCTGCAACCTTAGAAAAGAGATGGGATATTATTTTTACAGATTAAAATAAAATGCAACATTTTCAGGTCTTTCATGTATTATCTGTTCAATAAAAGATAGCAAGACACTAAAAAAAAATTGTTTGGGCTTGAATTAGAATGAAGTCACTATTAAATGCAATAAAACTAGACAAAAATTTACCTTTAAATACACTCTTAAAGAATTTCCTAAAGTAGGACTGCTTTCTATAATGAGCTTTGGATTCCTAGAAAGCCTGGACTGCCCATAATCCTGTTCATGATGTAAGCTGCTAAATAGCTGGAATTCTGCTGCTCATTTGTCTTTCAGAGCTTAAAATAGCATCTTTGATAAAGGGTTTCACTCCTCTTTAATGCTGTGCATGAACAGTTTCAAAGTAAAGCTTTAAGAATTTCCAAGAAATCCCTTAAAAGAATTACGTTTATCAAAATACAAGCAAATCCTAAGCAAAGCACAAGGTAGAAAAGTAGTATTATACACTGTAATTTTTATCACTTTCAGCCATTTTTCTTCTGAACTACTGTTAGATTGCAGTTAGAGAAAATTAGTATCAGAATTGTTTCAGTCTATTTTACATCAGACACAAAACAAATAATAAACTGTCTCCCACCACTGTCTGCCAAACTCCTAGGAATTTGAAAGTAACTTGAGGAAGGAAAAAGTATTACAGTTTTGAAACAAATTTTCAAGTATAATTTGTATGTTGTCAGGGTGTTAGAAAATTAATACACCCATTATGAAAAACAACAAATATTGTAGCCTCTGCTCTACAACTGCTCTTTAGCAGAGATTTCCTGGACAGTAAACACTTTTCACACTCTCCAAGATAGAGATGCTAATACAGGGTCTTTGTTTAGCATAATCCCTGCAGAAACAAGGAACAGCAGGGAAAAGCTGCAGAAAGCATGTCTAAGGCATTCCCTCAGCACCATTTTTGCCTGGACCAAGACCAGGACGAGCAGAGTTTAATGTCATGGTGATAACTACAGCCATTCCCAAGTACCACTGCCCAGGAAGTCCCTGAGCCTCCCCAAACTCTTGGGCTGCCCCCTCAGCTGCACACTGGGCTCTGCTGCTGCAGCCCATTAGAGCCTTCTGCACATCAGAGATTCTTGTGGTTCCTGAAGTTAGTAACAATATGCAGCATTTTAGAAAAGACTGCACAGATCTGAGAAATACCCAACCAAGCCAGAGAGAATTTGCTTTGCCTATTTAACTTTACCTACCCACAAATTTGAAATCAGAGCCAGACTGCCTGTATGGCTTCCAGCAAGGCCCAGTTACTAATTTCTACTGAGGATGGCAAAGTTAAAGAATGGTAAAAAGGTTCAAGGGCCATGACACAAATTAGAGTAGCTGGTACATTAATCTGCATTAATCCACTGTTACTGAACTAATTCCTGCTCATAAGCAAGGCCAAACTCACCAACAGACAAGAAGCAAGGATAAGGGGCCCATCACTCTGATTTAAGCCCTGACCCTTTTCAAGGTGTCATTTTTCAATCCAACCAATATGCCTTTACTACATGATATTTCCCTTAGTATTTTATAAATCAAGCAGTGATTAACTTCTAAAACACACTGTGCAAGTAGACAAACACAGTAAGGAAGAGGTCTTACCTGAAGAGAATCATTGCAGTCTGACATGGGGGACAGGCAAGAAGAAAAATCTGAAATGTTAGAAACAAATTTAAATTAATGACAGTGACCTCTTTCAGAATCCATTTTCTAATTCTTTCCTACTCTGTTCTGTATGCCACAAATCATTTCTTGCCAGAAGACACATTTTACAGTGGAGCTAGAAAAGACTTAAAGTCTTTAACAAATCAAAAGGTTTCCCATTACCTAGAGATAAAAAGATTTAAGCAGTATGAGCAGCACTGAGGGTTCCGCTTATGCCAGTGCCTATGAAAGCAGTCAAATTCTAGCCAGAACTGCATTATAAAAGTTCTCTCAAGAACCAAATTACTAATCTTCTGCAGCAGTTCCTTCAATCATGGAGAGGTCCTAGCTGTGCTATCAGCAGTCACAATATCACCATAGTCCTTCCCTACACCAGTGCCAAAACCCAATACAGCAACTTAGCCAAAACCCCACACAGTAACTTTAAAAATTTCATATTAGCAAGTCTTGCTCTAGATATGAAGAGATTACTACATAAACGTGCAGTAATAAAAAATTCTTTTTTTTTTATTATGTCCACTACTGCAAAGAAGAGACTTTGGTTTACTGTTCAGTATTTCAGCAAAATATGTTTCACAGTTTTTACTGCTGTTCCTAAAATAAAGTCACAAAACCTTATGTCACTGACAATCAATGAAACAATTATCATTGAATCAAGTGAGAACATTTGGAGAGTATGTCTTCTTTGTGGATGCCAGGTTGGACAATTCACCAAATGTGTTTCTTTCAAGCATTGCAGGGTTAGGAAGAGGCCTCCAATGGATATAGAAATGAATCACTACCAGACCATGTACTTGCAGCAATAGAAGAAATGCTGAAATCTGCATCATCCTACTAAGCCCTTTCATACACAAGGGGCTTCCTGTCATTACTACACAAATAAATGTACAAATTCCAAATATTTTGTTTCCAGGTCAAATTCTTAATATACAGGCATCTGTATGTTCCATTTGAGTCTCAACAACAGCTTAGAACACAACACATGCTCAAATTGTTTTTCCCAAGTCATACCACACTCTAACAAAGGCACAGTAAGAGAGGCAGCAATTAAATTTAATGGAGTGTACTTCAAGATGAATACTGTTAAAATCCAATCTATTTCTCTGAAGTCTTGCATTTAAACAGCAAGCAATTTCAACTCATTAGGGCAGGTTAAGAAGGAAGAGAACACATGCATTACTAGAATCACTAATGGTTGTTTTCCTGTGCTAAGGGAAACCAAGAAGAAAAAAAGCAGATGCCAGAAAAATCTTACAAGAGCTCTGTATATCACCCTGCATGTAAGGCCCATACAGCTTCTGGGAAAAGTGTCTAACACTTAGTATGCTTCATTATTCCACTGTTGCATATTTTGGAATACACTTGGTTTATTAACTAAAGTTCCTTGAATTCTGGACTACATTTTCCCTTCTTTGGAGATCATAAATATCTTGTACAGCTCTCCTGTGACAAGTGTTTTTTCACATGTGACCTATGTGCATGGTCAAACTTTTTAAACACTTCATGTTGTATGCTAGCAAACAGAGATACAATATCTAGAGTATGACCAGTTCATCTAGAGTTTTAAATTTGAATATTTTATCATTTCCTTAAATTCAGAAATCCAACAGGAGATATATATTACTGTTGAAGCATGGTTAATACTTCCATGAAACCAATTCTGCTCTTCCAAGGGAGAATTCCATATCTTTTTTATCTCCTACATCTTAAAAAAAACAAAAATCCCAAATCCCAACCCTATAAACTGATCTTTTTCTCTGTACACAAGATAAATTATAAATATGTCTTACTGGCATTAGACCCTTCTTTTTCTAACACACTGCAGAGTGCTCCAACTACTACATGGTAGAGCAGAAGCTACAATCTGAGTACTGTCTGAATCTCAGCACTGAGGATTAAAACAGCTCACATTTAAAAAGGATGGCACTGTTAAAAGTACTGAGATGGACATACCAATTTAAATCACTGCACTACCATGGTGACAAGCAAAGAGAACACAATTCACAGCTGATTATTTTTATTTCAACTCTACCGAAAGAAACGGTTTCAGAACCTGGTGAGGGGAAAACCAAATGTTTAACATCTTTAAGCATGAAAATCCCTCTGTTAAAGGGATCTTTCAGAAAATAAGCTTGACTTCTATTTTTCATGACAGCAGAGAAATCATAACCAGAGAAATCATAACTTTTATGCTAAAAGTTTAGGATCATGGAAGACATCTTCAAATGCTTCAGCTTTAGCAGCTTAATATCAACACTTTCATCTTTACATATGTAGATATTTGCCATGATCCACAAATCTCAACCTCTTAAAGGGAAATTTTAAAGTACACACCTGTATCTGATTTTCAAAGATCAGCATAAAAAATGTCATTACTCAGCTCAGAGTATCAGAAGTCTTAAATACACAGTTCACAGCAGACAAGCTCATAAGCTCCAACACAAGTGTTTCCATACTGATCCCATAATCCTACTACTTTTCACTGTCATACTGGAAATCCAATCCTTTGCCTTGCAGGACAGAACAGCTCTGTTCCATAAACCAAAGGATCTCGATTTAAATCAGCAGCAAGGCTTGCAGAGCTGCCAGCCTCTGCTCTCCTGTAGAACTCTGAGTTTTGAGGTACTGGGGCTCAGAGTCTCCCCAGCCCAGAGGCACTGCAGAGCTCCAGCAGACACAGGCAGTGTGTATGGTAAAGCACAATGAAGGGGATTCTCCTTGCCCAAGGCAGAGTAACTCAACTTTCAGTTTAGAAGAAACATTAGGAAGCAACTTCAATGTCCCCCCTTCTTCTGCAGTTCTGTCACTTATTATATTTTTGTCTTACAAATGAAAGGCGAACAAAAGAATAGACAAAGTTAGCTATTTTGGATGGAAAAAAATAACAATGTCTCATGGGCTGGATTTTGAGCATAGTTCTGATCATTGCCTTTCCCTCCCATGGCTCAAAGAAAAAAAAAGTTATGGAGCATCTTCCACACAGGGATTAATATCTGTAAAAGACTGCAGGCTAATGGGTACAATAGAGAAAGTACAAAATTGTGTGTGGCATTGAGGAAATGCAGAGATAAGAAGTACTAGATGGGGACAATATTCTGAGTCAGGATAGCTGAGTCTTTCAGAAGCACAGGACCAGAAGATTCTACACCTGTTCTTGGGCAGTAAATTGCAGAGAATCTCATAACACTGGTTAATCCACAGAGGTTCACTTCAACCTTGAGGACCCAGATGAAAATGGAAAAATCAGAAATTCTGTCACTATACTTCACAACTGCTCTGCAAGACCATAAATACGATTATCCATCCCCTTAAGAAATGTTTCTGGCATGAAGAACTGCATGGCCAGCACTGTCTTGCAGAAGACCAGAGACAAAGGTCGTGCCACCACAATGGATCAGCAGTGCCAGAGAGTCTGGGGATGCCAGTGTACTATTCCTTCCTTGAGACAGGAGCATAGGGACACTGAATTCATGGATGGTCTGAACCAACACAGAACTGGGCTGTAAATAATTTCTGGCTCTTCAAGCATTATATGTGCTGCAATTATCACATTAATTTGGAGATATTAGTGGTTTAGATTAATATAGAAACAGTTTTTTTACAGTTTTGCATATCTAGACTTCAGTAATAGGTAAGTTCACCAGCTTAAAGAGGTAGAAAAAAGTGCACAAACCATCGAACATTGCTGGTTTCCTATTTTACATTTAACTGTACTGCTAGATTGAAACCAGTATGAAAGGAAAACACTTTTCTTGTTCTATCACTGAAATTTTTTAATTCAACAGTTCCTTTACAATACATTTGTAGTCAGCTGCTACCTACAGTAACTAAAATCTACAATACCAGAATGCCTGCAGGCATTTTTCCCATGGTTTATGAGCCATGACTTACCTAAAAACAGCTGATGAAAGGCTGTGGAACATGCTTGATTTATTTCTAGGAAAATTCTCAGAGGCAGACAAGGATACATGTATATAGATACATACTTTATGTTACAGGTTCCAAAAGTTTTGAGACCATTTCCCTAAGTTTTGTCAGCTGCAAATTTTCATTTTTGTAATATTTCGTAGTTTCTTTGACCTGTCAGTATTCCATTAGTGATAGCAATCAACATTTCAAAAATAAAAACTAGTAAAAATCTCAAGAGCTGTTCTCCAGAGATATACAGACTCTTTTGCTCAAAAAGAATTTAATAGCAATAGTGTCTCTGAAGAAAAATACCTCTTCAAATTATTTATTAATTGGAATGCTATTGCCTCACTCCAGGCATTAAATAGGAAGAGCTTACTGATATGTTTGTTTGGTCCTATGAGTTGGCTGCATCTCTGCTTTTCTTTTATTCCACATCATTCCACATCTCTACAAGATGCTACATACAAGAGCTCCCCTCAAAAGTATTTTGACACTAATTTTCAGTCAGTACACTGAGGCAGAGAGTGCAGTCAAAACTTGCCATGAAAGACTTTTCATCTACCAGCCCTAGCCCTGCTGAGACAGAAACATACATAACAAAGATAATCTTTTTTGATCAAAAACCTAAAGGGATAAAAGACAATTCAAAAGGTATCAGAGAAGAACAGAGCAAGTCACACTGTTTCAACCATTCCAGATGTAACATCACAGTAGCACTCACAGGATCAATGGGAACACTCAGGGATGTCTGAGTAGTTGCTGGCAGAAGACAGCTGAGCACTCTGCCCCTAAAACCCCTGGACCTATAGCACATATTTCATTTACCTTTCAGAATAGCAGCTTGTCTGTCCTTGAGCAGCATGTTTGATTTAATATCTCCTTGCAGCAGACTGGAAACACATCCCTCTTTTTGAAACATTTCAGTCATGATTACTTAACTAGATCATAAATTGATTGGTTTATTGTAGTATTTCAAAATGAAAACTTGAAGAGGTTATATTTTAACTTCTACTGGCAATATTAAGAGCAATGTGAAAAATTCATGGGGACTGGATTCATCTAAAACTGGAATGAATTTAAAACCAAAAGGAACAAAAGAGACAGACATAGGCTTTAATAAATCTGCATTGAAATAAAAACTTTCACTCTGTTAGATCTATAAAAGTACTCTCCAGAGCAGAAAAGATTAAAAGGTATGTTTAAAAGGCTAAGATATAGTGAAGTACACTGATCTCACAGTGGTGTGTTTAAGTCTACTTTATTGTACTTGTGAAAATCATCAGTTTTCCCTCACAATAAGGCAAGGAAGATCCAAGCAGATAGACAATTTAAAAGACATAAAAGATTTCATCAATCAACTCTAAAACTAATTTTTAAGTAAGTTCAAAACAATCATCCTATCATTTATCAGAAAGCAATAATTTAACAGCTCTATCACACAGCTTTGAGTCAGCATTTCTTTCAGTACAAACTAAAAAGTCAGCATAGAACAGCTATCACTAAAAGCCATCACTTGCCTTTTAAAAGGGAATTTAAATCAAAAAATTAAAAATCATATCTGTGGTTTGAAAGGTTCAGATTGCTAAATCTGGAAAAAAATAAATACCAAAAGATGTTACATTCTAATTGCTAAATAGGAGCCAGTTGAATGTATTTAATATTTTAGCAGAAAAATCACTGCTGCCTCATTGCAGCTGTCAGGGAGGCTCAGGGATTAATGTATCAACCTAGTGCAACAGATACTCATAATCCAAAGTAACACTGCTGCAGAGCATTAAGAAATACTACAGTAAAAGTAGTTTCTGTGTTACATAAAACAGACTCTGGAACACAAAGAGCTGCCTGTCCCTGGTTCCAATCCCTCAGCCTCCCAGTTCTACCCAGGGATGGAAGATGTGTAGCAAGCTGAACAGCTTCCATCCTCTACAATCTAACATATTGTAAATGATACATATTCATTGGACATTATAGGTGAGTCTCCCCTTCTGCAGGCTTAATTTCTTTAATCAGCAAGCCCATATTCACCTTCTTCCCTTTTAGAGTCTTAGGCAAAAGATCTCTAATCTTCTCATAGTTCAGGATTAATTACTAATACATGACTCAGGTCTTTCTATGGGTGCATTAGCTATCACACCTTAGAAATTAGTATTTCAGAGTCAGTGAAGTTACTTTTCCTTTTTCTCTAACCACTATCTGCACCAGCCCTTCACTAGCAGTGGATTACTTCATTCCCTATTCTAAAATCAGTGCTTAAACAAAAACCTGACAATTAAAAACGTATCTGAGGTAAAAGAACAAAGAGGTTGAATTTAAACAAAAAAAAAAAAAATCCTAATTCAAATTTCTTAAGAAAATTTAATTTACACTGCATTTAGAATAATTTGCATCTCCATCTGTCAGTGACATATGACTTCACAAGAAGATTCTCACATGCATATTCATTTTTGCTACTTTTCCCCCGACCAGGATGTTTTGTATTGGTTTTCTACAAAAGCAAAATCATCATAGAAAAGCCCTGCTCTACTCTGCCTTGATTCACCAACACCTTTTTTCTTGTCACAGTTCAAAATTCCTCATTTTGTAGGATCTTATAACAGAAATTTTTAGTCCTCAAAAATACAAGACAATAAGTAACAGCCTAAGTACAGCCAACTTTTACCAACAAAATAGTAACACAATCCATAAAATGCTAAGGGATACAACATTTTATTCCTGATAATTTAGATTTGCATTTCACTAACCAATGAAGTATTATAATATAAACCATTAAATTTATACGCTAATTACTTGGCCATCTGAATATACATAAATCCTCACCACATCAACCTAAAGTCCTGAGGAAGTGCTACCAGAAACACGAGTCTCATTACACTCTGCAGGTTTCCAATTCGTGGCACAGACTTGTTCTTGGTGAACATTGACACGGTTCAAATGACTGCAAGGGATGTGGCTGGTGTACAACCCCTTCAGTAAAACTCACCACCTGTGACTGGGACTGCCAACATTGACAGCAGGGCAAGGAGACAGCAAACAAGGGATTCTTGGACTGGAAATCATGAGATGAAAGACATCCCAGTCCCTGGAATCTACAAGGTGTCCAGTGCAGTTACTGCTGCTGTTTCCCTTCTCCACTGCACTGAAATCCCAATGGCCTCAGGCAGCTACTCCTGAAACATCAGTTTAAGTTACCAGCAAACAACCTACATAGAATGACGTGTGAAACTGCCAAATAGGATAAAAACCCCATCTTAAAAATATATTACAGCCAACAACGATATATCATAACACTGGATAGAACACTGAAACAATTATTAATAGCTCTATTCTGAAAAAAAAAAAAAAGTCTAAACAGAAGAAGTAAAAAAGAAAAAAAGAGGCCTTTATCTCCCTAATACATTGCCCAAAATACATGTCATACTTTGAATTATATTTGCTTTAAATCTGTGATGATCTCATCAAAACAAACCAATATGTGGTTACATAATCATTCATCTAGTGGCCTTTAGATGATAACACTCAGTGTAAATATTTGGGGTCAGAAAAAGCTAAGCTTTTTCATCCAGATTCCAACCATGCAGTTCCTACTCCTGCTTAGAGAGCAAGATATCCCTTCTCAAGTCCCCGCGTTTTATATTCTTTTCTCCTAAGAATATTCAGAATAAAGGAGAGAATTATCTAAAAATGCATTACAGCCTGAAGCACATCAGTATTTCCATATTCTAGCAACTTCAAAACAAAGGCTTAACTAAGAGCTTTAGACTCCAATTCCTGAACTAGAACACACCAGCACCATGACGTGCTCCTGTGGTACCTGTAACCTGGACTAAAGCTTAGGATAAAGCATCACTTGTTGATAAAGCCAAATCTTGCTTAAATTAAAAAGGCTGGTCCATAATCTCTTCAAACAAAGAAAACTGAATGACAGCCTTAGGACACATCTGCCTTAGGACACTCTTCATATTAAACAAAAAATTCCTTTTATTTCTGACTACGAAACCTGCCCTGCCTCATACTAATATTTCCCAATTTCTCTACTATGTGCTGCAATACACTAAAAGTAAACACAATGGTGAAACAAAGTATATACAGTGTTAAAGATATCATAGAAAAGCTTTTCCTCAGTCCTGTATGCATTATTACAATAATTATGGTATCAGTAAAAGCCTCTAAACTTCAGCTGATTGTGTTTTTTAAACACAACAAAATCATGGCTTAAAAATAGGACAAATAAAACAAATTAACTTAATTAAAAGTAATTAAGAAAAAACCTGACAGGTTCTGGGAACCAGAGGCAGATTAAGCTGCTTATCCAAGTATGTCCTGGTGTTCTGAAGGCCAGACCAATGGTTCTGGAGCACTGCAGACCCAGGGGAAAAGGAACTGATGGGCAGTCTCCTGAGCTGTCATTTCCTATCTGTGTCCCTGAGGCTGCTATCATCTTCCTGGGAGGAAAATGCACTCCTTTGAATGAAATGAGGCTTGCCACCAAGAAATACTGGTGCTGTCAGTGCTTTAATTTTTCTTCATCTGCCCTTTTTCACCACACACCAGTATGAATTTCCTCTCTAGCCATCAGCTGTAAGAAAAAGCAACACAAGTTAAGTCTTTTTACAGCTGCAAGTTATGTTCATAGACCCATATTTTGAAAAATGTGTACGTATTCATAGGAAATTTTGTCCCTTTAATTTTAATTCAAGGTTTTGAAAAGACAGAAACAATAAAAAAACCATACACAATATAAGAGATTCTTCCAAATATTACAAAGCATTTGGGAATCACGTATACAAATCAAAAGGGGAAAAAAAAGGAGGAAGTAATTAATTAGATATATTTTGGGACATATTCCCAAATAATGCAGAATTCAGTCAAGCTATGTTTATTATGTAAGTTCTGAAAACAGCCCATTGTTTCAAAAAACAGTAACCTCTTTTACAGGGGACAGAAAAGATCCAGGTCCCTAAAGAAGTCAGTACTAGAAATAAGGAACACAGAATTTTGTACTTACTGAACTGCCTAAAAAGATCACCAAAACAATAACTCAGCAAAACAGATGTTTCCTACAAACACACTTCTCTTAATTCCAAACAAGTATCAGTCCTTAACTGGCTGAAGTGGAATTATTTGGCAAAGAACTGGAAGGGAATTATAACTGACCAGCTGAGAATTTACCACTGAAAAAATTATCCTTGCACAACTCTTTCTGGAATAAAATAGAATTACAAAAATTATTTTAAGATTGGTATTAAACCACCATTCTGGAAGAAGGCCTAGATATACTAAAGTCACGTTCAAAATCCACAACAGTTTACAAGAACAACTGGCCTATCATTTTAGGATTAGACTACAGTCATGTTTCTGCCACTTTCTTAAAGTTTCAATAAAATTATAAACATGCAGTTTTAATTTCTACAGACTGGTCAGTCATAACTTTCAGTGTTCAAAACTGAAGATCTCTTTTAAAAAGAAAAACATCATAATAAACACATAATAATTAAGGATGGAAGGTACCTTTTGAGATCATGTCTCACTACCAGAGTTTCCTACAAACTCTGCTTTAGATGGCTTTTTTCCTTACTTTTTTCCTTTTTTGGTTACAAATTTCTCTTTTGCAATACAAACAAAATTTAGCTCTGGCTCCTATCTACACTTAATCTTAATTGCCTAATAACTCCAGCTAGCTGTCTTTAGGACATCAAGAAACACCTGTGTTTACTCATTTACATTAAGTTATCTTGGTTGTGAATAGAAGGTTGCAAATTCTGTACATCAAATTACAAACTGGAGGTATAGGAACAAATAATGGAGAAAAAGGTTTTGCTACAAATTCTAACTGCTCCTTCACTAAATCTGAAACAAAGAACTGCTACATGAACAGTAATGACTGAAAAGTAATGTCTTAGGTTACAGTGTGACAGGTAACCTAAAACAAGGTGGAGCAGTTCATTATCTCTCCCATGATCCATCCTCCCTCCAGGGGGATATCTTCTGTTAATGGGCCACTAAGTCTCATTGCATGACTGGCAAAATTACACCATCCCACTTTGAGATGCTCCACCCAGAGGGAGCAGCCAAGCTTTCAGACCTGGATATAATCCGAGGTTAGGAACACTACAGTCTTTTTCCACAGGATTCCCAGAGGAAGACCAGTCCCTTCTACACCACCACTTGACCTTCAGAGGAAAACCAGATGCTTCTACAGCATCACTGTTTCAACAGACCCACATTTATCACTCCAGGAGGACTGCAGCCACCATTTAATTGGACTGCTACCAACATCCTGATGACAAGGCATCAGGTTGTATTCTGACTCCATCACTGGTTTTGTACTATTGCATTTCTTTTAATTTTCCTATTAAATTGTAGCTCAGAATCCCTCACTGGTTTGCTTTAAACTAGAACAAGTAAAACAAAAAACATAATTTAAAGAATACAAAACGGATAAAGAAAATTGGTTTGAAATCATTTGGTTTGACATTGCAAAGAATGAAATTTTCCTTTCACCTCAATAAAGCAATGTGCATAGACAGAGACACAACACTTGTAAAGAAATCAATAATGCTGTATTTGGCTCCTGAGGGAATCCTCCCTCTCACTCTGCTCACTCAAAAACTTCAAAGATTTCCTTCACATAGCAAATTCCAATACCACAACAATGTCCCCTAAAATACTAGAAAGGATTAATATCTCAAAAATACAACACCTGGTTCCTTAAACATATGCTGATTTTTGTTTCCTGTTATGGAAAGGCAAATAGGTTTTAAACAGCCTAGAGATTTAATATTTCCCTTTTATGTCAGGTCTACAGCAGTGGTCCAATCATTTTGCCAGTCATAAAAGGAGAGTGCTTTGCAGCTTGTTTTTGTTTTCCTTTATAATAGAGGTATTAAAATAATTTTCACAAAGACCATTTTTTATGTAAAGAAAGAGTTCAGTATGAATTACTTCACAGGCTTCTCCCCTTGCTGAACCACACACTAACTAAGCACTATGCTGCACAAACAAGCCCCATCCCACAGCTGGCAGAGAAACCACACCAGTTTCCATTCACCTTTGTTAAAAAATATATATAATTATTTAAGACTTGAAGGATTTTTCTCTCAATGATGCTGCATGCTTGACACTGGTGAAGAAACACCCTTCTTCCTCTAAAAGCTAAGCAAGAAGACAAAACCCAGAACAGGAAATGAGTGCCATGGCTTCTAGGTAATTCAAGCAGATGACAGGATGGCAACAAATTCTGGGAAGCTGATTAGCCATGAGACCTGTTGAGGCAGTCAAATACATTCACTTGATCAACACTTCATCCTTGCAATGACACATCTGAACTAGTTCTTTCCACTTACAAAAACATTTGAATTCAGGTTGGCATGACAGACAGAAATTAAACACCTGGACAGAACAGACATTGCTATCACAACTTCCATGAAAGCAATTTTGACATTCTTTGATTAATTCTTGACCTTGAATTTTTTAAGCTATTCAGTGTTGAGGGTACAAAATTAGCCAAAAAATAATATTTTTGAGATCTCCTACACTCCTTAACAAGCTCAGCAAACCTGATAGTTAAGTACACACACGGGACTATAAACAAACACAGCTTATAAGCTTTAGATAGCCTAGCTCAGTAGCTGTCTATGCATCCACTATTTTGGAATCTACACAAACTGCACATTATTACATATCAACAACTATGCCACAAGTCATTAATGGAAATGGTTTATCCACACATGTTAGGCCACATCAGTTTGTCCACCCCACATATGAGAAACAGGTAACACCTGTTTACTATTCAGCCTCTAAAATTAGAAAGGTAAAACAACATTATCTGCATAATGAGTAATTTGTTTCTCCAACACCTTCACAAAATACAATCACACCCCTAGAAGGCACTTGCTTGAAAAAGCTGCACGTAAATTGCACAGCTGGTTTTGCATTAGTTTTCATTAGATTTGGTGCAAATTTTAGTAGTGCTACCAGTGAAAATAGCACCTTCTATTTTTGAAGCAAGGATCAGGCGAAGGCAAGTGATGAGAAAGGGAAGCTTTCTGGTTGAAAGTGTAATTACTTGCACTTTTAACCAGAGATCTGGACATTAGCTAGATCTACAATTTCACCTTTTCATCTGACTTGCTTTCGTTTATAGATTTCTATTTAACTGACTAAAAAGCTTAGCTTTAAAATATTTATACCATTCTTGGCATTTGTACTTTTGCTAGGCAGTTTTGGTCCACAAACCAACTATGAGGAAAAAAAAAATACTGTTTTGCAAGTACATCACAAAAGCAAACTTCCAGGTGCCCCTGCACAAGCCTTACCTGCATCATGGTCACCAAGTGGCAGGGATTCAACAGGTAAATTACAGTTCTGGTGGCAAACTTGAACCCCACCTCCAGCCCAAAGATGAGGCAGAGCAGCACCAGCAGTACATTCTTGCCCAGGCTCTCCTGCTTAGTCTGCGGCTGCTGCAGCAGCAGATTCTCCAGCTCCCGGACATGCTGCTGCCTGAGCTTCCACAGCGACACGAGGATCTCCACGGTGCCCACACTGAGGAAGACCAAACTCTCCAGCAAGCGCTGCTGGCCGGAGAGAAAGGCGGCACATTCCGGCCCTCCATTGCCGGCAAAGCTGGGGTCCACCCCGCCATACATCCAGTCCAGGAGGTTGTGGAGACTGTAGCGAGACATGGCGGGACAGTACCTCTTCTTCAGGAACAGGCAGGAGCAAGACGGAATCAAAATACTGCTGGGCTGACGAAGCACGGAACGCCAAGACGCTCCCACTGCAGTCGTTCCTTGGCAGCCTCTGCAAGAAGCGGGCAGCTCCGCTGGGGACACGGGCAGTGCTTCCCTTCCGCGGCCCGGAGGAGTCCCGCACGCAGCAGCCTAAGGGGAGGCAGAGGCCGCAGCTCCACGGAGCCTGCCAACTCCAGATCCCCCACCCCGGGACCCCTCTTCTCCCCGCCCGGCTCTGCCGCCCACCGCTCCTAATCCCCGGCCAGCGCCGCATCCAGCCCCCTCAGCCTGCCCCCCTGTCCCTCCACAACCCCCTGTCCTCCCCCCTTCGCGCATCCCCCGCATCCGCGGTGCGGTACCTCCGCGGGCGGGCTGGTGTCAGGGAACGGCAGGCCCGGCGCCCCCGGCCATGGCGCCGGCCCCGGCGAGGGGCGGGAAAGAGGAAGCACCACTGCGCTCAGCGGCAGTGCCGGCACGGCCGAGACTCCGGGCCCGAGCAGGCGGGCCGCTCCCCGCGGCTAGCCCGGCCCTTGCCCGACGCCGCAGCATCACCCCACCAACGTGCCTGACTCACGCCGAAAAATGGACGAGTCCCCCGAATTGGCTGCGCCCGGCCGCCCGCTCCTCCCTCCTTCACGGTTGCGCCCGCCTCCCTCGGCGGGTGCGCGCTCCCCCTGCTGCCGCTGATTTCGCGCGGTCCCCCCTTTCTCCTCCTCCTCCCCCTTATCGCAGCTGCCCGCGGCTCGTCCCCTCAGCGCCACCGACCGAGAGGGCGGCAGGGACCGGGCACAACCCTGCACGCCCGTCAGCGTGGTCCTGTTCGCCGACTTGATCGGCAGCGACCTCAACTCGATAAACGAGTTTTTCAAGTGCCATTGCAGCAGATATGGGTAGGTCGGCCGAGGAAGGGACAAACCCGAGCGGGACTCCAGCTCAGCTCGGGTCTGGACATGGGCAGGTGCCTGCAGCCAGGTGTGCCAAGTGTCGCACACCGGTGCCTGCAGCCAGGTGTGCCAAGTGTCGCACACCGGTGCCTGCAGCCAGGTGTGCCAAGTGTCGCACACAGGTGCCTCCAGCCAGGTGTGCCAAATGTCGCACACAGGTGCCTGCAGCCAGGTGTGCCAAGTGTCGCACACAGGTGCCTGCAGCCAGGTGTGCCAAGTGTCGCACACAGGTGCCTGCAGCCAGGTGTGCCTCGTGCCTTGCACACAGCGCAGACTCCATTTGTCTTTGTGCTTAGGCGATTTACTGCCATGTGTGCCCTGTGTACTAGAGTCCAGGTTTGGTTCCTGGTTTGTGGCATTGTGAAGAGGTTGTCTTGCAAATAAGTTACTCTGTGTCTGAAAGGTAACGGTCTGTGGAGATCCAGAGAGGGTAGCAGGTTACGGAAATATTTTCAAGGCAATCAGAGCTATGGACATGCCCTGAGAGCTGCCTCCTACAGCTTTTATTTCACATTACCCACATGCAGCACATTGGTTTCCCCATCCTGATCATTTCAGGGCTTTCCCTCTTCACAGAATAGCATTAGGATAGCACCATCACTGGCCAAACTGTTGACCCTGATTAATTGAAAATAAAAACTTAGTTCCACAATTAAGTCTGAAAGGTCCAGATATCAGTACTGGGTGAGTCAAAATTATTTCTATATAGACACAGGGGCAGCAACACCTGGTATGTCGCTGCCATTCTGCTGTGGAGGAAATTACTCCATTTTTGTGAAAGAAGGGGTCCCACCAGGCTTTTCCAAAATCTTCAAGGACTTCTTTCCACAATTTGAGCTTAATAAGAATTCTATAAAATGCTGCTTTTTCAGTCACTACTGATTGGTTAAAATGCCTACTGTTGCTCTAAACCTGCAGCACCATGTTCGTGTAAATGCCTCCCCCGATTAACTGGCCACACACACACCTGCAACACACGCATGCTGCATAACCCTGCTCACAGCCTGAATACTCAAAACAAGCAGTTCATCACTAATAACAATGTTTGGCAGTTTTCTTCTTCATCCATTTCTAGTATGCAGGATTACTTTTCAATAAGATACTCTATTTCTAAAACACAGGATTACTGCTCACAATGCACAGAATATTTTCTCTTAGGCATCTACCAATTGGATTATCTGATGTCATGAACAACCTGGGACAGATCTGTCCCTTTCCACTCCCTCAGTCACACACGAGAGAACAGCTGCTACTGCTAGAGGCAATTCCAGGCAGTTTTATACCCTGTCTTTGTATTTCAGCCTCTCACCTCCGGCAGTGTTTGGGGTCTGTTTCTTTGACTTCTTTCCTGAGCTTATCTTTGGTGAAGTGAAAAACCCTTTCCATTAGAAGAGCAGTACACTGTCAAGATGTAAAAGCAGGGGAAAGTCAGAATTAAAATGAATCAGCAAAGTTTGCTCTGAGATAAAGAAAACAGTTTATCTGCACATTGATGACTTGTGTTGAAATGAAGAGGTCAAACAATACAGTCTGTCTGCAATACAGGTGGAGGAGACGCCTGAAAAATGGGAATATTTCTTTGTAGTTTCATACTCTATATGAGTAAACACAGTCTCTGAAGTTGTTTGGAGCTGGGGGGAAAAATTTTTTTGTTGAGTCTGAAAAAATGGATCTACTATAAAATACGTGTTCTTAAGAAAATGAAAGTTTCCATCCACATATTCTCCTTAAACTTGAAGTATCTTGAGAACTAACAAAAAGATGACTGCACTTTTCACACATCAGCAGCTAAACATTTATGCCTTAGAATGCTCCATTTTGTGTTTGTGTCCTGTGTTGTTTAGCCCTTTTTCAGTTTTCAATGCATGTGCTTTATTTTATGTGCAGTACTAGCCCCATATTATTACTAAGTATAATAAAAAGCATTTTACAAGGAACCATCCAAACTCTTTCTCTTGGAAGCTGATCCTTAACAGCACTTTCCCCAGTCTCTAATTGTTTGTTAGAGTTGATTTAAGCTGTAACTGGTATACATAGGAGGTACACTCTAAATCTACATAAATTTGCAGGTAAAAGAATGTGTGTTTTCTATTTTTGTTCTGTTTTTCCACAGTTTATTGAGTACCATGATGAATTACTGAAAACCCTTTTGGCTACAACTGAGTTCTTAGTTTTAAAACTAAGAATTAATTTCAGAATATGAGACACTGTCACTATTTATGAACCTCAACCTGAGAGACTCAGAACACTGTGTCTTCCCTCACCTTCTATGTAAAATTTACTTTTGTTATTAAAACCACAGTTATATTTGGTGTTCAAATTCAGAGAACTGCTATAATTTAACATAATGTAAAACAAATGTAATGGTAGTCTCAGAAACTGAGAAAGGTAGGAAGGAGAACTATAACATGGTGTAACCTATAGTTAATTAAATTGTGTTAAATTTGTACCATTTAATTCTGTCATGGAATATTATGTGGCCAGGTCTATTATGTTATATCATTGTGTTATCACAGTGTATTTTTATGTCTTGGGATACTTGAGAAGGAGGTGTTAGATACCTCATCTTTACAGTGAGTGATCAAGCAGTGTCCATCTTTCACAAAGATTTCTGAGCCAAATCTGCATTTTGTTAGAATCTCCCATCATTTATTATCATACACAGGTATCAGTCACACACTTGGATATTTCTGTGAATATAACCCCTGAAACTAGTTGCTTTAAAATACCAAAAAGCTGCTCTTATACCTTTATGTTGGGCTTGCATAACAAGGCTTTGGTAGTTGAGGGAGCTACAGGGGTGGTGGCTCTTGTGAAGCTGCCAGAAGATTCCCTGATGTCCAGCAGAGCCAAGGCTGGCTGGCTCCAGGACAGGCTAGCTGCTGAACAAGGCTGTGTCCAGCACCAACAGAGACAGCAGTTCTGGGATAACAGTTTTCAGAAGGCAATAACCCCTGTGCAGCTGTAGACGAAGAAAGAAGTGAGAATAAGTGAGAGAAACAATTACATACAGCAAAGAGAGAGGTGCTGGGGCTCAGATTCACCTGTAGCCCATGGTAAGGGCCATGGTGAGGTATGTCTTTAGTGTGTCTTAATAAGTTATTGAGGAAAAGTGGGTATACTGGCATGCTTTCTGTGCAAGCTAATGCATTTCACAAAGAGTAGGAGCCTCACATAGGACACAAGATGGCACATAGTGCCATCCTACAGAAAGTTTACCCATTTCACTGAACAGTCTGGAAGCAGCTGCCAGCCCTCTGGTGGTTGCTCAGCCCCTGAAATTCTCATCCCAATGCTCTGTAACTAATACAATAACTCACACACACACTTTGTTTTCAATAGCAGTACAAGTTTTGTTGGTTTACCCCTTGAGATGTTGCTATAAACACTTTTCTACACATAGGAAATTAAATAGTTACAATTTACTATTAATCAGGCTGAGAGAGTTGAGGGTGTTCAGTCTTGGAGAAGAGAAGGCTCCAGGGAGGCCTTAGAGCACCTTCCAGTGCCTAAAGGGGCTCCACCAGAGCTAAAGAGCAAGTTTTGACAAGGGCATGGAGTAATAGGTCAAGGAAGAATGGCTTTAAACTGAAAAAGAGATGGTTTAGTTAGATACTAGGTAGTAAATCTTCCCTCTGAGGATGCAGCAGCTTGGTCTAGTGGAAGGAATGAGAATCCAACCCTGGCCATTCTATGATTCTATGTTACTCTGAATTGAACTAGTTCTATTCTAACAGAATATGACACACCTGCATAAGACACAATATGGAAATTTTACTTAAAATTCCAAGAATATGTGCCTGTTTCTGCAAAAGGGATGATGGCCACGTGGTCACTGAGATCTTGGCTGGGGCCTAGGCACAAGAAGCATTTGGATAGAATAGAGGTTTGGAAAAGGAGTCAATGTTTGCAGGAAGGAAGGCAGGAATTGTGTTCTCCTGTTAGTTCTCAGATGAGATGGGGTAGAAAGGAACTAGCTCTAAACTGCAGCAATCATTGGGCTGACAATTTGTGATAAATAACTTGAACTAAGTTTTCTTGAAATATATTAGGATTGCATTTATTGTAAAGGAGGTGATGTTTAAATATAAAAGGGGTTTTCTGTGTTATTTGTTGAGGGCAATGTAGTGCCCTGTGCTTGAAGGAAATAAGAAAATATTTATCTCATGCAGATTTAATATCTCAGCTTATGTTCTCATCTTGGTGTACAGATGAATCACATAGTCGTTCATTCATAGTCTTCATTCATCCTACATCAGTGAATTGCTGCTCACAGTTTCTAGTAATAGAGCAGGGGATGCAAAAGAGTTTTTCAGGTCTGTGATTTCCAGATAGCTCAGCCTCTCTTAAGCTTTTTCATAAATCTTAAAAATATTTACCACAGAGCTTTCTATATTTATCAGGGTTCATGATTTGTGTACATATGAGCATTTTCACAGCTTGGCGGATGGCATCCACATGTTTCAGAGCTGGGAGCTGAGTTTTCTCCCGTGGCTGATTACTGCAAATATTTCTTCCACAGTCCCAACCCTGACACAATCCCTTCTTGCCTGGATGAGGGGTCAGTGCTATGGTACTCAGCACAGCTTGTTACCCAGCATACCATATGGACTCAGCAACAGATTTTTCTATTTATCCAGGAGCATGTCATTGTAAAAGTTATCCAAAGAAGGGGGAAAGAAGAACAAAACTCCTTATATTCCAGGTTAAAACATTTCAGGCTATTCCTGGTTTTCAGATCTATTTGCTGCTATTGAGTCCAAAGACCACAAATGGCTGCTATATAACCTAAAAAAATTCTAGAGGTTCAGCCCACAAACAGAATAAAGTACAGTTTTCTCATTAAAAGATTCTTTAAAATCTTCATCACAATAGTAGTGCATGCTTTCTCTTACTTCTGTAGTGCAGTGAGATTCTAGGATCTACAAATTATGTAAGTGAAAAAAGGATATTTAAAAAATACCTGGTATCTATATAAAATTTGCTTTTCTTAAAACAAAATGAAACAAAACAAAACAAAACAAACAAAACCCCAACCAACAGGAAAGAAATTATCAGTCAAGCAGACAAGTGCAATTTGGTGAACATTTAATGGAAAGTTTGTATTATCTGTGGGGTGGCAGACAGTTCTTATGCAATCATTCATGTGCTGTATAAAAGAGTTTAAATGTCCCCAGGAGTTGGTCTTTTGAGATATTTCTTTTGTAAAGGTTGAAGTACATTGGGTTGTACACACGTAGACAGTACCACATGAACTAATGTCACAAAGCAGGCGTGTGTGACCCACTCAGGTGAGGCATCTACCCTGTGACCTTGCCTGGAGACCATAGGAGTGTGCACAGTGGATTTGCCTGGGCTTCAAGACATTTTTCCCATTGCCACGTGTGTCAAATCCCTCTCTTCTAGATGATATTTTATGAAGAAAATCAGGCTAGACATCTGACTTGTGCAATTAACCTTTTGCTATAAAATTACTCACTTTTTAAACAGAGAACAAAATGGATCATGCACAGCAGGTAGGCAGCCCCAGTCCTGCTTGGCTTTAGCCTAGTTTCCACCTCGGAGGGAAAGAGTCTTAAAGAGCTAGAATTCTCACTGCTATTAAACAGCTGTCCTTTCCTTTCTTGGAAGCAGGCGATTTCTAGCAAAGATGCCATTGGTCACTGCCATGCTACAAAGGCAGTTCAAGGGAAGCTCATTTGAAAATAAAATTAGTACACTATGTGAGCAGCACCACTCACTGGAAATTTGGGATGGGAGCTTGTCTCGGTCTGAAAGACAGGTGTCTGCTAAGGAAGGCAGGAGGCTCCCTTGAAATGAAAAATGTAAACCACTTCTTTCTGAATTATTATAATTTTGAAATTAAGGGGCTCTCAGGTAAAGATATGAGAATGGGAATAACAGTTCTTTACTAGTATGTATAATAGAGCAAACAAACAACAACAACAACAGCATTAACAATAAACAAAACCACAAACCCAGTTTCACTCCTGTGGGCCGCAGGCAGTTTCCCCTTTGGTGCAGTTCCCGTCACAGCCAGCAGGGGCGCTGGGGGCTCCCGGCGGGCAGCGCAGGTGCGGTGATTCCCCCGCGGCTGCAGGGGGCGCTGTGGCGCGGGCTCGGGGAGCACGCGGTGATGGCGGCCGGGCCCAGACGGGAAGGGAGGGAAAAGAGAGGCTTTGCTTCACAAACCTTGGGACAGACGATCCCAGTGTCCCAGCAGGACTCTCAGAAGCAGCAGGCTGGGCCAGCAAGATGTATTGGCAGGCAGGGGGTGCGGCTGAAGAAGCAGCAGGGGCAGGGCACTGGAGGCGCAGCTCCCAGCAGGGCAGGGAGAGATGATGGCGATCAGGAGCCCAGGTTCCCCAGCAGATGGTGATAGGTCCCTTTTTTTAGTGGGGTAGCTGTTAATAAGTTGTTAATAAGTTCAGTGGCTGCTCTCACAAGCAGAGGTTCAACCCACAGCAGAAGAAGCAGCTCTGGGCTGTGTCTGGCAGCAGTGAATTCCCTTTCCCCAAGCAGCAGCTCCGACTGTCCTCCTCCAAAGCCGTGCTGCCGAATTCTTGGGGTACCTCTGGGTCTCCCTCCCGTTATCATGAGAGGAATGTTACATTTGTCTTTACAAACAAGCTGTAGATTTGATGGTAGATAAAGTTAGCACCTAGAGATAAAAGAAACAACTGGAGGGATTACACTGATTGATTGATGAATGGGGAAAGAGATTTGCCTTTACAAAGAAACTGTAGGTTTGCTGGTAAATGAAATTTGGTATCAGAAGATGAAAGAAGCAGCAGGGGAAATTATGAATTCTACAAGAATTAAAAATTAAAAGGGAGGATTATACATTAGAGGGGAATCTCAGGTGTCAGGCGTTCAGGGAAGTCTGTGCCTCTCGAGTACCTCAGCCAATGGGGAAAGAGAGAGGGAAAAGCAGCCAGGAAATTAGGATAAAAAAAGTCCCTCCTCCAACCACTTCGGGAAGAAATTTCATCAGAAAGAAGTGGAAAAAACCTGTTTATTTAACAGGCAAAGCACTGCCCAACACACACAAAAAAATGAACAATACCAAACAAGAAAACCTCTCGCTGCTCTGAAGAGATGACAAATTCAGAAAGCCTCTCTCCTGTGGGTGGTAGCTCGGCTCAGTCTGTTCTCAGTCCCTCCAGCGCTGGAAAATTCTATTGCCCAACCAGGTCCCAGTGGGCTGCAGGTGCAAGCTCCTGGTGCTTTTCCTTCCCCCACTTCATTCTCAAATCCAGCCTTAAAGGTACAAAACTTGTTTCTGGGCTAAACAGACAAATGGGGATACAATTCAACATCACAAAGTCACCCCAGGACAGTGGGACATTTCAGTATTTTAGTGACTTGCCACCTAACACCCAGGGGAATGTCTTAGACCTACAGACTTAGGTGGTTATTAGGCTTAATTGGTATTATTACTGTAGACCTCCTGAGACACTGAATATGGTTTACTATGGCTTATTTTTAACTTTCAAATTCTGTATTAGGAGGAATTGTCATTAAGTTATACCATAGAAAAATGAGTCTAAAGTTAAATCTTGAGTTGTTGGCTTAAAACTGTTCAAGCCTCCCGTTCATCACAAATCCTCTAACATTTTTATTGAATTTCCTTGTGCTTATGCCAACACTTTTTATAGCCTGTGAGCCATCCTTGTGCCCAGGGTAGCACCATAGAAGTCAGTGGCGTCATAATGGGGATTAATTTCACAACATTTCAGCCATCTAAGTTGATTTCCTCCAAATAAGCATAGGGCCCTGTGCTGCTGGAGGCAGTGGAAGCTCATTAAATGCCTGATGCACTTCTCATGGAGTCTTTTTTTTTTGTGGAAATACCTGTTGTTGTTCCCTTGTTTTGTGTGATAACTTCCCCAGGTTAATTATGTCTATTTGCAAGATCAATTGTGAAAGGCCCTACATTTTGTAAGTGGGATTTAATGGAAATTAATTTTGCATTTTAATGCAATTAATGGAAATTGCATTGAGGTAGCATTTGCTGGGTTTTCTATGTAAAAGAAAGTGAAAATTGAAAACAAGTGCCAGAAATTAATTGGTAGTTTTAGCATTAAATAAGTAGCAAAAGTAAAAGGAAATACATAGAAATTATGTTGCCATTTCTGTCCCGGCACTGCAAGGACTCTATGCATTTCAAGTGCTCTTACTTTGCAGAGGAGTATAAAAGCCTGTAATGTTTGAAATTATTATAAAAATAGGGGAAAAGATGAAACAGTAGCATTGATTATAAAGTTAATTTTGTAAGTAAACTCAAACAAGAAGTTGGTGGGTTCTCTTATCTAAAATTCCTACCTGAAGCATGGGACAAAGCTGCTTTCACAGGATAACTAGGGCAGATGACTTGCCAATGAAAGCTCTATGAGGAAGGGGTGTCCCACCTTATAAATTTGCTTTTTTTGATAAGAATTTGATATTGGGTCAAAGTTGAAGACACACGGGATTTGCATGTGCAGTCACATGGCAACCTGGTTTAGCATGCACATGCTCTGCACTGCAATATTTCAGTCTAAAGGCTTTTCTACTGTGGGAAGCCATTTCTGGGAAGGGAGGTGAATGTCAGTGTAACATTGAATAACACTGAATAGGGACATAGATTTTAATTCTCTAGCACAGCAGTGTTTTGTCAAGTTCCAGTATAAAACTAAATTTGATAGATAGCAGAGATAAGAAAGGGAAAGAGTGAACCTATGTTTAATTATGTGATCTGTCTCCTGTGTAGGCCAGTGGGCCAACTGAGAGAGTATCTACTACACTTCCCTGGAGGGAATGCCCTTAGGCACTAACCTCCATTGCTACAGTGAGGAAAATTCCCCTGCATGCTTCTGTGCTCTGTGCAATTTGCTTGTACCCCACTGGTCCTTCCCCCTTTGCTCTGCCCCTGAGCCCTCAGCCATTTACCTGTTGTTCTACCCTGCTCCCTGCTTTCCCTATATAAACCCTGCTCCCTCAGACCCTTTTGGAGCTGTCTTTGTTCCTTTGTGGCAGAAGCTCAATTAATTTCTCTGTGGAACACCATACAATGCTCCTGTCGCTCTCCAAAGCAGATTCACGAAGAGTTGCCAGGGAGCACAGCAGTGCCTATGCTACCTGAACATCCTTATCAGGACACTTCTCTGGGAAGGCCATGGAACTCCAGCTAACAGCACCCCACCATCAGAGTCTCCAAATTAAAATAATTCCTTTCTAATAGGAGAAGTTTGCTTATAAGAAGGAATGAAATTGTTATACAAGCCCAACACATTGCTGGTATTGGGGGAGTTTAGATCTTACTGTAACATACATAAGTCCAGTGTGAAAACATATATAACTACTTTGCTTTAAGCAACCCTTTAAATTCTAAGAACTAAGTTCTAGAGAACTAGAACTGAAAATCCTGTGCTACACATTTTGCACATGGTCTGTTTGCTGAGCAGCCTCTGCGGACAGAACTGACCCTCACTTGTGTGTGAGGGGAGAGAAGGTGCTGCCACTGCTGTGCTCTGGTGTCCTGGGCTGACACTTGGGCTGCTCCTAACTTTTCTCCTGAAGGGTGGTATTTTCAATGCTGATCAATAATATTTAAAGGAAAAACAGCCCTACTACTGTTGTATCCTTGATAAGGAAAAGATAAGGAAGGCATCTCTTGTTAGGCCTGATAATACAGTTGGATGAAATAATGAAAAATAATATTCTAGAACTTGGTAAGAGATGGAGTTTCTCAGGCTGCTTGTCCAGTGAATATAATGTACCTTTTGTTATCCTCCCTACTTTTGCAATGCCTTCTCATTTTCTCAAGCTGCTACAACTCTTTTATGTGGGGATGCTTCCATTGTATACCAATGAAGGAGTTAAATTTTCTAGGTCTCAGAGGCTAAAGCTGAAACTCCCTAGCATCACCTTAAGTATCATTGTGTGGTAAGAAAATAGGTCTGTAAGCGATACTATTCATCTGAGCAAGAAGAAACTGTTATCAGGGTACTTCTCAGCTGTGTAATACTGATCCCTGGGCTGGCCTGTGGAGCCAGATACAGCAGATAACAGGGGATGAGGTGAGCGGGTTGGGTGGTGGTGGTGTCTGCTTTTGGGCAGAGTTGGACCCTGAGTACCAGAGTAGCAGGGGCAGAGAGCATCTCATAATGCAGCCATTCCCTTCCCCAGCCCCAGGGCCTGTGAATTTCAGAACTCGCCTTCATTCACAAGCATTTACTTCTTCTGTAGCTACTACAACAATGAGTTATTTTTTGCCAACAATTTGCATATATGGTCATGTGAATAAATTAAACAACTGACTCCAATAATTAACTTGTAATAGAACTACCAACAAAAACAAAAGCACAGTAATTAGAAGTATTGTGTAAATTAAGTATATGCATTAATATGTCTTGCATACATCATTTAACAATGATGTTAATTGTAAACCTGAGGAACATGTACAAATAGGTATCAGCCACTGATATGACAAACTGATTGTGCAAGTAGAATTCTCTTCTGTTTTGCTGACAAAAGAGAAGTCAATGTTACAAGTGCAAACATTTAAGAGTCAGTTTTGTTAACTTTTCCATAGCATTATACATTGATTTTCATCTGGACTCTTCATTACAAATGCTTTTACTTTACAGATCTGAGTGCTGAGTCAAATCCTTCATCTCACAGGGAACATTTTTTTAAAGTAAGAATTCAAATACCTTTTTTGTACTTTGAGCTGTACTTCCCATCTTTATATGACATTTCTGTTTTTTTCATGGACAAATGTTTTGTGTACCACAGATATGAATGGAAACAGACCAATTTAGACCCAAAAGATTTTGGCAATGAAGTTACTATGCAAAGGAAAGGTTGACTTGTTGAATGAAAAATGCTATTAAGAATGTAGAAACTTGTTATTCTAGCATCTTTGTTCATGTAAGCAAGAGCTTATACAGACCTAAGTGGATGGGAAAGATAAAAGTGTATGTAGGAAATGTTTTATGAGTGACTCCAAAAGGGTCTGAAAAAGATGACCAAATAATCATATGCCTTTCTTACACTTACACAATAATATATACAAAGTAATAACCAAAATTGATGAAGAGGTTTACATCACTATAGCAAACTGTCTATAAATTACATTTTAAAAGACATTCCTCCTGGAATTTGTGTTCCTTTTTCAGTGTTCCACAGTGCTATGGAAGTAATTGTATTGGGTTGATGAGAAACAGTGCAGTGATCAATCAGTCTCTGAAGAAAGGGATTGTGTTAGAAAAACCAAGCTGGCTCCAAGCTTTGCTGCAAAGACAGAATTAAAAGAACACAATTTGAATTCCAGCAAAATCCTGACTTTTTCACAAGCTAAGTAAATGAGATTCTTATAGGTGCAGTGTCTTGTTAATCATTAAAGAATGGAAGCTCCAAAACTGTCTTCTTGTAAGTAGTCCCTTACCATTTCAGGAACAAGCTGAAACAGAACTCCTGGAGCATATCACAGCAGACTGCCAGCTTGCTGGAATTAAGACAGGATGCACACAGTACTTTAATACCTAAAGGCTGCCCATTTGATTTAAAGCATAGGCAATACTTCTGTCCTTGGGCTAGAGTTCTGTGTTGTAACTCCATAATTTTACACTCTGTGCAAAGCAACCTCTGATATAAATAAAGAGTATATCGGATGAAAGCAGAATTAGTTTGTACTGATTTTTATAGGGATTTACAACCATAGAAACAGATGTTTCAAGAGGAACATTTACAGGTCGTTTAAAAAATCATGCAACACAGTTCACAATAACAAGAAGACTTTATAAGGCTTGCATACTGCCAGTCTATCACCAAATAATTTTTAGGAATTTCTCTTAGGTTTTTATGTTATGTACAGAAAACAACTCAGTCTTTCAGTGTAAAGAACTATATGTTGATTGGGTTTTTTCACTTTCAGAAATTAAATATCAAAACCCAAAGAAACACACCATTTAATCTTTCTGTAATAGGCAAATTGTTACACAGGAAGCCAGTTACTCTAAAATGAGTTAAGTACTCCTTTCTGCAACAAAATACAGTTTGGACACAAGATGATATCTGTCTCTCATGCAATCTACTGATGTGTATTTGCCCCCAAGGCTTATAGGAATGGCCACAAACAGATAAGCAATAAGTTGAGTCATTCTAACCTTACCAACATTATTTCTCATTGTGCAAATTCAGAGGAATATAGGCACCTGCAACTGCTCCCTGTGAGAACTACATTACAGGATCACCACAGGGGATATTGTTTGTTCTTCCCTGTTCCGTGTTCCTCAGAAATGCAGCTGAAGCAGCAGCCAGCCCACAAACATACATGCTTAGGACTACTGCTACTTTCTAAAATGAAGTACTGTATTTTTTTAAAAATTGAGCTCAAATGAAAAATTGGAACAAAGTTAAGGGGAACAAGTAGGTTTTTTTCTATCTAGGTTCCAAATAAATAAAAAACCAGAAAAAAGTATCAAGAACTGGCCTTGCTGTTCCTGTCAAAAACTTCTGCCATCACATATGTAAACAGAAAAACTATTGAACTTCCTCACTGAAGTCTGGTCTTCGCTCTAATGAATTCCCCAAATGGTTTCATACTGAATTAGGGCATCATATTTAAAATGTTATTATTCCTTTAAAGGAAATTATAAAACTCAAGAGGTTCTGGTGAGAAGAGTATAGAAATGAAGACAATTTTTAACCATATTTTTAGCCATAATGTATCCTAATCTCATGGGCTCTTTCTAGTATGTCTGGCCTGTTGTGGCTACTGTTAGCTGTGTTTATGCACTTTAGACTGGATCTTGTGAAAAATTAAATGAAATATTTCATTTCCATAGCACTTAATTTTCTTTCTTGTGAATGTCTCTAGGCAGCATAGGACATATTTCATTACATGCTAACTACTCAATCTTTTGCAATGGCTGTTCAAAGTTTCCTCTGAAGTCTACTTTTAGGAATTTTGTTTTTTATGGTGATGATCTGATTGTTCTGCTGATGAGACAAGTAACTGTTGGCACCAAAAAAAATAAATTTAAAGTTCCACATATTTCCCTAGATTTTTTGTAGTATATATCAGAAATCTCTCTGTCAATGCTGCTTTCCTTTCTTAAAATGTATATTCTTTAGTTAGGAATTCCTGGTCCATACTGCATCCTATTTGTTTTCTAATACTTTAAGACTGTGCTTCAGATAGGGCTTTTCAGTTTTGTGAGAAACCAGACAGTAAGAGAACACTGAAACTACATTGTCCTTTGGCTTCATGTATGTGTGACCCAACTACACCCAAAGGAACTCTCTGTGAGTGCTGATCTGACCCAAGATCAATAAATAACCAGGTGCCCACTTGGAGAAAAGAAACAGGGGAAAAAGAAAACCAGAAATTATGTGCTGTCATTGCTCTGGTATCTTGAAGCCTAAGCAGGCAGAGTGCTATTATCAGGCATTCCTTCCAGAAAGCAAAGTAACTCTAACCTCTGCACACATCTGAGCAGAAAATGAAGCTGATGGTTTTACAAAATGCAAATGTTGTGTCTGCAAGCAGGTACGTGTTTTTGTTCTACACATGGAATAGGGCTCAAACCATTTAATTATGTAATGAAAGTATTTGTTCACTGCTGGCAAGCTGCTGTTCATTTTTCTACACAATGACTCAAAGTGAGAAGTCATATTTGGGTACACAAGGGGAACAAAACTGATTGAAGGGTTTTTGTTCAGAGAATCTATCAGACTTCATCTCTACATTTCTCTTGCCCCTTCCCCCAAAGGACCAGTATTATAAGAGATGCAATAAAGGGTTTTTTATTTTTCATATGAAATATAAAAGTTTGTTATTCTTTGACAACTGTTATAAACAGATTTGCCGATAATTTAATACCTGGTTTCCTGTATAAGACTAAGAGAGGAATGGAACTAGCTCAAACAAAAAGCATCAAAAAATAAAACAATTAATATGTTTGGTAGCAGCCCCTTCTCTTAAAATGCTGCCTTTTATTCACAGCCATCCCTCAGTTCCTCCTGCTGGAAATTCCTCCTTGGAATGAACTCACTTGGAGATATCAATAAGCCTTTGTGTCATCAACTGCATATGACTGACTGCTATGTTGGTTTTGCTTTATTTTAAAACACAAGAGTCAGTTTAAAAAGGTCTAGAGTGAACAAAAGTTCATTACTCCCGATGGGCAGAATTCAATGTGCAAAAAGGAGCATATTAAAATGTCACCACCCTAGGTAACTTTTCTGGGAGAATGCTTGCTCCAAATTTTGTTTTCTGTTGTTCTGATTCTAACTGTACATTCTGTGAAGACAAACAGGATTGTATTTAGGAAATAGTTGATTTTATCAGTCACTTCTCCTAACATAAATAAATATATAAATAAATCACAAGGCTCCAGATATTGATTTATTATTTAGATTAGAAGTGCTAAGATTGTGCAATCCCTTTGCTAAGGAATGAGATGAGAAGCTCTTTACTCTTTGCACTGAATCCTGGATGAAAAACAGAGACCTTCTAGGCCTTGACTTCAGCCTCTCCTCAAGATCCCTCTCTCTTCTTTCGACCTCTGTGATAAGGCTGAAAATCAGCATCAGTACAGAGTGACTTCACTGTCTAGGAAGTCACTAGTCATCACATCCCACAGGGATCTTCAGTGAGTGTTTCTTTCTGGAAAGATACAGAAGAGTTGCAACACAGGAGACAAGGAAAATCCCTTCAGTCAGACTTGGTTTTGAGGATACTGTGACATTTTGTTTTATAAAGATAATTTTAATTTTTGTTTAAAGACTCCTCTAAAAGTTTGCAAAGACATTTTATACATCTTGTAGAGAATATCAGCTTCCTGACCATAGCTTTCCTATTTTAAAGCTTTTGGAAGTATCACACATCCTCAGAGAATTACTAGTTGATCACAGCTTTATTTATAAAGAGCGAGTAAATCTGTTTCTTCTTTGCTTTGAAAACAGAATGTTTGGCGTCTTTCAAAGAACTTGTTTAAAATGAATTTGTATCTGATGACAAACAAAAGAGCATATTCTACAGTAAATGCTATGAAAATCAGGTATTTGCACATGTTTAGCTGCAGGAAAGGTTTCCCATGGTGCTTCTTCTAAAGCCTCCACAGAACAAAGTGTACTTGACCCTTCACCCCGTCTGTAGTAAGTATAATTTTCTAATTATTCTAATGATAACCTGTCAGGTTATATTTTTTCCTTAATTGTAATTAACCAAATATTTGTTTCCAATTTTGCTGAAATTATTAGTTTGATCTAGATGTTCATCCTTCTGAAACAGATGGAGTATTTTGTTGAGCAACACCACTGAGGCTTGGATGTCAGTCAGTGGTGCCTGGCCTGGGGACATGAATGGACAAACCTTGCAGCCACTGGGATTCCCCACAGAGCTTCTTGCTGTGGACAGGGCCAGCAGGTCCAGGGCCAACAAGAGGTTGATGAGGTGGTCTCATGGCTTGATGAGATCTCCAGCAGGAAGGGCATAAAGGGACAAGAGAGGGAAGAGTTACACTCAGCAGAGGTGCACAACCTGAAGCACCTGAAATCCAGGTGGCAGCAAGGACATGCAGCAGCAGAGAGATGGAAGCTCTGACTTGTTGGTGGTACTATGAAACTGCACCTGGAATGTGTGAGACTTGTCAGCCTAGAAGAGTAAGGTAGTAGTGCAAGGAATCTGTGTTACAAATTTTAAGACAAGGAATGTCAGGGAGAGAGATTAGAGAGAATGGTTAACCAATGCAAAAGTCAGGGGACATGATATGGAAATCCCAGATAGAATATATAGAAGTGATTTCCATCCAGCATGAAGTAAGACTGTGGAACAACATCAACCTGTAGATGCTGGAAGCTTATAGGACTAAGAAAACAATTGGATTTCTTTACTGTTGTCTATCAAGAGCAGAAACAGGCTATTTCTAGCTAAAGGTCTTGAGGCTGCAGAAGTCCTCATCTTCCCAGGAGATGGCCAGCTACTGTTTTGAACAGCATTGTGTTCTACCTTGGGCATTGCTCTGATCCACTGTGGCCATTCCAGTGCTTTAACTGGCTTAGGCACAAGACATGCTTCCTTACCCACCAGCAGGATATATCAAGGTAAATCTACACTCAATTCAAAATCTAAGACTATAAGAAGTAATAAATAGCTGAAAGAAATTACAAGTAGTTTTTCTTGCCTATTTACTGTTTATGACAAAGATTTAGAAAAGAGGCTGTATCAGTGTTCTAATTGGGAAAAAGAATGTGGAAAGTTGGTTTGCCTAACATTTTCTAAGTATTTAGTGAGGTTAGATCAAAAAAGATTTGCATGAAACAGACATGCCTTTGGGTATCTTGTGCAATCCAGGTTCTCTTATTAGTGATGATGTGACATTAAGGAAAACAATGGGATTTGAGACAAATTAGAACAAAGGGAGAGTGTAACAGACTGCCCCAAGTGTCATATAGTCCAAACAGAGCAAAATCCACACACTGATTCAGCTCAGCCTCTTTCCAAGGATGTGATGTGCTTTTGGCTTCTCTGAGAATTATTAAATATAACATCCACATTGCACGTGCAGTCGTTGCCAGAAACATTTTAGTCTACTGCAAGATGTTGTCTTTTATGGAAGCAAACTGGTTACCAAATATAACAATGGCCATATAACGTATGCCAATTTTGTTTTATTCACACTCTGTCCCACACCATATGGGGCGTGGGAGGATCCTGCTGGACTTCTGTTCCGCATAGATGGATTACGGAATGTTTCCTCTTCCCTTACATGCTATTAAAAAGTGACATTGTCAGAAGCAAGTTATTTTGTGCCAGTTATCTTCTGAAGAAGCCTCAGACTCCAAAACAGCTAAAAACATCTGGCAAACTCTTGAGTGAGTCATGGGTATATTTGTAGCCTCTGGCTTTTTGAACCGTACTGTGAGTAATCCCAACTGCTCTCGTCAGCACTGCTGCTGGTTTATTGTGTTCTGAATAAAGACCAAAGGGGCCTCCGACTGGGCCTGGTGGTCTCCATATTGTCAGGAGACAAACCTGGGTTACAAACATCTGAGCCGTCTGTCCCAGCCTGACGGATCCGGGCTGGCGGACTCGCTGCTTCCAGCTGGAGCCCGCCCGGGAGGCCGTGCCCGGGTGGGGGCTCCTGGAGCGGCTTGTGCCGTGCGCCGCAGGCCGGCCTGCCCCGCGGCCTGCACAAGAGCCTCAGCGGAGCTGTGACAAGCCCCGCAGAAGGGCCGCGCTAGCCGAGCTTCCGTGTCACCCCTTGGCCAGCCTGCGAACCCCGGGGTCACCTCGGGACGTGGCGGCAGCACTGACCGAGGCCCCGGCTCGGGTCCGCGGCCGCCCCCGCCCCTTCCTCGGTGCGTCACGGTGGCGGGGGGAGAGAGGGAGAGAGGGGGAATTGGGCGGCCCTGGCGGCGGCGGCGCGGGGCTCGCTCCTCCCCCGCTCCCTCAGCCATTTTAGCAAGCCGGTACCACCGCCGGTAGCGCTGTGATCTCCGCCGGCAGCGCCGGGGCTGGGCAGGGTGAGTGCGGGCTCTGCGGGCGAGACGGCCAGGGAAGGGACGAGACGGGATGGGGCTGGTCCCCCACTTGCTGCCCCTCGGCAGCATCTGTTGAGCGACGAGGGCCGGGAGAATCGATCCATGCGCAAAGAGAGGGCGCACGGCTGGCGCTGCCCCCGGTCCGCGGGGCTCCCGCCGGGGCGGAGGTGGTCGTGTCAGCCGGGAAGCAGCGGGGGTTACGCGCGGTCAGGTCCGTCCCCGCGGCCGCGGCTCGGGGGGGCCGGGCCGAGAGGATGCGCCGGGGCTCGGCACTCCGGTACGGGCGGGCAGGAGCTGCCTCGGCCGCTACCCGGGGTAGGTGGGCGGCGCGGAAAGGTTTCCTGGAAGTGCCATGGCGGGGGGGGGGGCGGCGGGGGTCAGGTAGGGCGGCGGGCGGGAAGCGCCTTTGGCCGCTCCGGCACCATCCCGGGCCGTGGCTCCGCTCCGGGTCTTCTCCGCAGCTGTGGGGCAGCGCCGGCATGCCGGCGGTGCCGTCCCGCCCGCGGGGCCGAGCGCGGTCCATCCCCACGGCGGCCGCATCCGCCGCCCGCCCCTTCCCCGCTCCGCGCCGGGCGGGAGCTCTGCCCCGGCCTGCCCCGGGCCCGCCCGGGCTCCTGCCCGGTGCTTTGCGCAGCCCCCCGGCCTTTGGAGACCTCCGCCCCCCGCCCGGATGGCGGGGAGGAGGCTGGGCTCGGGAGATGGGCTGATGTTGATCAGGAGATGATTCACTGCTGAGCGCATGCTTCTCAGCTCCGCGTCACAAAAGCACCTGTTAAGGGAAAGCAAGAAACCCGCTGAATGTTTTTTGTTATCGTCTTCTTCTGTGACAAATTTTGCTTTTTGCTGTTCTAGAACATTCTCCTTTGTGGATTTCTGAAGCTTATTTGAAAGCAAGTGCATGTGCGCTGCCTGGCTCCCCTGCCCTGGCTGCACAGACCTCTCCTGATCCAGTGCTGCTGTTTGCCCAGTCCCTTAATGAAATGATTGTAGTATATGCCTTTATAGCATATTATATTTGGGAAAAAAAAAAAAGAAATGTGAAATATTTATGTTAGGGAAAAAAAAGGAGTGATAGTACAAAATATTTCAGCGAGGATGTTCAGTAAATATAGATAGTAAATATAGATGGAGGTTACAGAGAGCTTTGGTGTCAAATAACGTTTTATACAAAGTAAATGGACAGTTGAAGTCCCTGATGGATTGTTACAGTAGGATATTGGTCCTTGCTTGGTTACTCTTTGCATCTTGGATTGTTGCACAGAAATAAGTATATGATGTGTGTTGTCATTAACTATTATAGACAATCTTGCAGTTGTAGCCTTGGCAATTTCAAGTGCAAAAATGGGCAAATAAAGCTGCAGATAGACCTTAGAAACATACAGTGTTTTTTCTTTAAATTCTGCTTTTTGAATCTTTGGAATTTTTCACCTCAGACTAACTGTAATAATTAAAGACATGGATTTTCTTTTTCCCTACGATATGTTTATATCTATATATCTCTATATATTTAAGATTTTCATGTTGCCTGTCTTTTCACCCAATTAAAAGACAGGTAGTAAAGTTCCACGGTCTCTGACAGGATAGTGGGTTTCATGTTTTATTTCTTCATCTCTTTATGCATGGATATAAAGTTTGTATTCTAATACAATTCTACAGAAGCCTTAAATATTTCCTTATACGAGTTATTTTGGAAGCTGTCCAATGCATTTTTAACACAGCTGACATTTCTTTGTATTTACCAGTTCCCCCTTTATTGTTGTCTTAAATTATAGAATTCTAGACTTGAAGCACACAATTTCCCCTGGACCCTGCTGTGGTGGGGGGTTTCAGGAGGTGTTCATTATTTAGGTGTTTTCATCTCATGCACACTTCACTCATGTATTACCTTTAATGCCCTTTGGAACATACACTGCCAGTGATGGTGCTGCTCATTGAATAATCCAATAGCAGCAGCTATAAACTTTCAGCATAATAAATTAGCATAGTTCAGTAGATGACACCTTCTTCTAATGCAAGGGTGATGCTTCAGCCCTTTCATAAAAATAGTGAAACCACTTCCAAACAAACTACTTAGGCAAGGCTTTGCATACAGAAATATGCCAGGTGATGTTACAATATATATCTAGTTAAATAGGTGCAGCCTATTACACTGTTGTAAATGAAGTTAGTACTCAGATACCAAACCGTGGCCTGAACCAAGTAAACATGCAAAGTATATTGAAACTAATGATAAATAGGTAGTTAACATGGCAAATGAATGAGTGCTCTTTTATAAGAAAACCCTTCTGAGTAAGGCAGTGCTTAAACTAAAAAAGAGTTGGAGTTAATGATTAAGGGAAATTTAATTGTATACTCAAATAAGCATGTGGTCACTGTGCTTCAGGACATTTGTTTTCTTGGGAGAGAAGGAAGTTGAATAGAAGGAGGAAAGCAATTTCCTGAGAAACAGAATGTATGGTTTTGTTCTGTTTCTTCATAGATTGAATTGTTATTTAGATGGTGCAACTTCTTCAACCTTTTTTGTGGAAGGCCTATCTCAAAAGCTGTCCCCACTGTTTATTTTAGTACCTTCTAGAGCAGCTGCAGAATGACTGCTTTGGTGTTCATCTTTCCTCCAAAGTCTCTTCCTCTCCTCTCTGTAACTGGGATTGCCCTTTGGATTTCCATTTGGAATAGGCTATCTGTATGGAAGAGAAGGCTTAAGAAGGTTTTTCTCCTCTGCTGGTATTGTGATGTTTACAGTGAATAGGGGTTATTAGTACTCTGCTGTCGTTTCATTGGTTTTTTTGGTTGGGGTTGGGGGAGGGAAATTAGGATTGCCTATAATCTGCTGACACTCCTAGAAGTGTCTGTTTCTTCAAAATGTTGAACTCTGTAGGTAAGCACATGCAAACAAATGCTGAGTGCAGCACTGGTTATTCCTTCTGTGGCCACTCACTCAGGATAACCTGTGTTGCACTGAAAGTAAGGCACACACTGAAGTGAAGTCTCTCCTACACCTGTGGTGCCTGTGGAGCCTGACAGTGCCAATACTCAGACTTCTCAGTGGTCTGGGTGGTGCATGGGGAGGACCGTGCCTTAATCCCGGACATGCTGGAGATGTGAGTTGCTTTTTCTTGTTTTTTATAGACATGAGCTAGAAGACACTGTTTGAAAAAAAATTTGGCCATTGGCCAGCATTGCCTAAGAGCTCTGGTTTCCATTTTCTTCTCTGCAGAAAGTACCTAGTGTGATCTTCACTGGAATCAACAAAAATGGTTGGGCAGAATGTAAATAAGCTACAGCAGCTCTGTGTTCCCTGCCCCACTTCTTATCAGGGCTATCAGTTTCTACCTAGCACTGCATATGAAGTGCACTCATAATCAAGATACAGCTTCAATTGTGTGCCAGGTGTTCATAACATTATTTACCTGACCCAAGTGTGTGAGACAGAGGTTAGGAATGAGTGGTGGAGGTGGAAATTCCTCACGCTGTTGTTGTTGCCCTAGATAGGGAGCCTGTCTCCTCTTCAGGTCACTGTCTTGCTACAGCCCAGAGTATCTTCTGAGTCAGGACTGACCTGGAGGTGGGATCAGCTTCTTTATTCGTGTGAGGATGGTGATATGCTGGCACAGGTTGCCCAGGAGGGCTGTGGATGCCCCAGCCCTGGCAGTGTCCAATATGGATATAAGGCCTTGAGCCTGCAGACCCTCATTGCAATGAGTGTGTGAGGCCTGATGGTACAATTGTCTGGAGAGTTTTTGAGATTATCCCAAATATAGCAGAAAACTCAAAGGCACATTGAACAATGTTTTAGTAAGGAAATAAATAGCAGAGGCAGTGTTGGGAAATGGAGGAGCAGAACAGGCAAGGAAAGATAACTGTGGGCATGGGACTGGGAGGAGTAGGAAGTGTTTTCCTTCAGCCAACATGTTGTCGGATTATCCATTTGTATAATGGATGATTTTTAAAGTTTGAATGCATGAGTTGCTTAGGATGGATATGAGGTTGGAGCAAATGCTACTGCTTCAAAAACTCAGTGTGCAGTTTATTTGCTTTACATTTGGAGTAACAGCTGTGTAATGTGAAGGATGTGGGGAATGGTTTTCCTTTTGTATGCTTCAGATAGAACTAAGCACTTGGATTTGCCCCTGAAATCAAAAGGTACTTTTCACCTTAGTAAAGTGGTTTTAAGGAATCCTGGATACTGAGCAATTATTTTTTTAGAAAATAATTTTTGCACGGGTTTTATAGTACAGTTAATACTAAATCAAGGGCTGTTGTACATCTGGGAGTTCACCAGGATTCAAGGTGAGATATCTTTATCTCCAAGGTAGAGATAAGTGATCCACCTATTATCACAGAATTAAGAGTCTTGGATTTAAAGTGATCCAAGGTGGATCCTTAGTTATCACTTTAAATCCGAGACTTAAATCTGTTATGCTTGAATACCACTGTTGTTCATCAAGGACAAAAACTAATGTACTAGGATTTCCTTCTATGTGTATTGATGTGACTATTGATTCCCTATAGTACCTTACTGCTTCATCAGTAAAGCATCTTTTTTTAAAAGCATACTTGTAACTTTCCTTTTAGGTTAACAGGTTTATATTTATTTTGAAGTTCTTATTATAAACTCATTGGTCTGGTAATGGCAGCTGTTAAATATCAAAACTCAGAGCAGAAGACCTTTATTCATATATGTTTTACTTTAAGCTGTAATGATGCTCATTACTAGATTTTTGCTTATCAGTTTTGTTAATGTACAGGGAAAATGCCCTTATTTCCAAACCCTGATATTTGGTGTATAGCATAGGTGTATAATGGCCGTTAGAATATTAATATATGTATCAATTTAAAAAATAATCTAGGTATGCTTGCAAGACTGAAATTAGAAGCAAGTTAACATGGCAAGGACAGACTTAAAATACCACATTACCTCACAGTACTTTTTCTCTTACAGCTTGTAACATTACGAGATTTTAGCATTAAGAGATGTTTAAATTATCATTTTAATCACACTATGTTAATGACACATTTCCCCTAACCCCTTCCATTGTTGTAGTATAAGCTTGGCCAGCATATAAAAGTTTTGACGTTAAGCTAATGGTTATGTTTGGCAAAAGTACTCTTAGAGCTGTACATCAGACCTGGTTTTTATTTGGTTTTTTTTAAGCTACTTTACAAGACAGTGCAACCCATTTTAATCCCATTAAATTTAGTACAGTGTACTCTGATCCTTGTACCACATGGCAGTGTGTTTTACCCAACTGTGTAGCATTTTAAATTCAAATTTGGCTTAAAAAGTGTGACCTATTCTAGGAGACAGAGAAGTAGATTGAAGTGACATGAAAGGATGGCACTTTTTAAAACTGTTTTTGGCACATTATAAGCCACAAGAGGTGCATCCCATACCAGAACTTCACTGAGGTTTTCCTCTGTACATGCAGTGGCTCCGTTTCAGCTGTTCAATATCCAGTTTATACAGCTGCTTGTTTGTTGTGTAAGTTCAGAGAAGTAACTGGAGTGTTAGTAGTGCCTTTACTGAGGTTCTTACTGACTGCTGCATGGCAGTCTGTGAGGATGTTATGGGTGCAACACTGTGCTCTGATGCTGTCAGCAGTGCCCACTACACACAAATGTGATTTGACATCCCTGGGGTTGGGGTTATTTGGGACCAAGAGCTTAAACACTAATTTCTGTGCTGAAACTTTTGACCTTTAAACATCGTGACTCAAAAAAAGTCAAGCATCCACATGGTGCTGCTTATTTCATGAAGTATTTCTTCCCATCCCCAAATAGTTATATTTTCAGCCATGTCTCTGCTCACCTTGGCACTGGTGTAATTTATACATCCCTCATATCCACCTACTCAGCTCATTGTCAGGGTAGCCCCTAAAGTAGTTGGGTAACTGCTCTTCTTGGTAAGTGGCCCTTAAGCTTTCTTAAAGGCCTTATTTGTGGAAGTCCTGCTTATAGGAAAAAAAAATTGGTATAGAGAGGAACTTAATAAATTATAATATTGAGTGTGTAGTACCACAAAGAGAAAATTCTCTTTAGTGTTGGTAGTTTATAAGCATGTTTATTTGGTATTCCCCAGTCCAGGTTCTTGGAAAAGAAATATAAAGCAAATAACTGATTTCTTCAGAGCACCTGTGTGCCCTAAGGCACTTCTTTCAAAGCTGCCATAAAATCTTTAGTGCATAGCACAGTAAGAATAGCCTCAACACTTGTGTTAGGCTTGCTTTAACAGTTTCCTAGTGCAAGTGAATTTTTACTATCCTTCAGTTGCACAGGTGCTTTTACAGACACCAGCACAGCAGTGTTTCTGTCTGATAGCTTTTCCTGTGATTGTTTTCCAACTTGTCCATGTCCTGCTGTGGCACCTAAAGGCCCCCAGCTACCAATTGCTGGACTCGATGCCCAGTGCAGGCAGCTTGCACCATGAGCTTGCTCTAGGCACTGGAGAATCCTGGTGTCCTTAATTCCATCATCTCTTTGTTCTCCACAGCACACACTGGGCACACCAGCTGATTCCTGTGCTTGAATTTTTCATAGGAGGTGCTCTGCATAAGAGCTATCCTTTGTGGTTCAGGATAAAATCTACTGGTTAGCCTGAAAAAAAGGGAATCTTGTGCTGGTCTTTTAAAGACAAAGCTAAAGGTGTGCAGTGTTTATGCAGACTGAGCAGCTGAGTTGCCTGCTCTACATCAAGCTTACTCAGCTCAATAGCAAGCCTCCTATACCACAGCATTTGCTAAAATAAGACCTTTCTCAAAATAAATACATTTTTGTATTCATATAGTGATTGCTTATCTGGATTGGAGATGTTACAATTTACAAAATAGTAATTATTTTGTTAGGTCTGTGCACTAAAGCCACTGTATAACTTGAACCAAAAAATACACTAAGGATGTATTTAGAGAAACAGTAGATTATAAATAATGATTACTGTCAGTTCCTCACATGCAGTGAAATACAAAGAGCACTCACTACTCCTAACTTGTTAAGTTAGGCAGAGTGTTTGCTCTAAATTTACCCTGTGTTGTTGTTGACCATTTTATTGCACGTATTTATGGCAGGTAGCACATACAGCAGAATGAGTCTTTGCATGTTTAAATGTGCACTGACACCAGTGTCCTGTTGAATGGGTAGGGCTATAGGAAGCTGGTGAGAACACAAGGAGCTGGTGTTGTCCTTGCTGGTAATAGGGTGCAAGTGTCTGACCAAAAAAAAAACAAATAAAAAAAAGACATATTGATATAACTGGTCAGATTTATTTAAACACTTCACCTTGTCTAAGTGATCCATCAGGTACTTTTTTGTTTCCTCCCCAGCAGTCATACATACAGTAGTTCTGGAAAATATCATATTAAGTTCAGTTTATCTAAAACACTTGATAAGTAGAATACACAGTGAGTCATTCTCCCATTTGTCTTGGTAGCTAGAGGAGTTGAGCAGCCTATGAAATGTCACTATTTGAAATATCCCAGTTCAGTTTGAGCAGCTGGACACAATGTATCACAGCACACCAGTGGCTCACAGCAAAACCCCAAAAATTTATGAATGAGGGCATTCGTCTCATAGCTTAAGCTGATGATTTGTCAGCCAACTACCATACAGTTACTTTGGATTAGGAAAATTACTAATTCCTGACCTTCCACACATAAAAAATTATGTCTGTTAAAGTACTTTGGAGTCTATGAAATTAATCTGCAATAAAATTTCTAAAGTGGCTAGGTATGGGGGGTTTGGCTTGGTTTGGGGGATTTTTTGGCTTTCAGTAAAGATGGAAGTAAGTTATATATCATGGTACAGATTCTGTTTTTTTTTTTGTTGTTGTTGTTGGTTTTTTTTTTTTTTTGTTTTGTTTTGGTTTGGTTTGGTTTTTTTTTTCCCTTCTTGTACCCTTCCACCCTTCCATGGATGCACTAAGCTTGCAAAGGCTGCAAGTCTGAGCAGTCTCACACTCTGGCTGCTGGCAAAAGGAGAGGACAGGCTGGAGCAGCAACAAATAGGTAGAGGCTACTTTGTTCAACAGTAGATCTGTCTTCAGGCTAATTTCAAGTTCTTTCAAAGCACAGAATTTTGTTTTAACATAACTAAACCAAGGTGACCACTTCCTCTCTGGCAGTGGTACTTTTTGGGACTGAATAATGAGCAGTTGTCAGACAGCCCATGCACCTACAGGTTGCAAACTCTGCAGGCCAGGGGAACAGCCAGTGCACCACAGGTGGGTCCACCTGAGTCCAGAACTGCATTCAGTTACCTGCCATGAGCCTAAACATGAAGACTCAAGGAGCCAACCCCCTTGTTGTGCTGTTCACTTCTTATTTGGAGTCTGCCTTACACTGAGGTCATGTTTATGCAAAGTAATTTTGTGATGTTGTGTTGTATCCTAAAAATTGCTTTGAGTACTAACCTCTCTAACCTCTTTTCTATCCCTAGCATGGCACTTCTTGTTCTGGTTTTCTTACACAATGAAAATGTACATACTAAAAGAATTGCAGTACTGTATAGGTATAGTTTTACAACAGTGTTTTCTATAGCTTTGAATGTTATGTAAAGGGTAAGCAGTTAATGGTAATGTCAACTGACAGCGAAGTGATACAAAAATAAAAAGAAAAATTAAAAAGAATGTAGAGATCTTGGTTTGTGGTGTCCGTGATCTTTTTGCACTAGATGTAGAAGTAGGAAGGATGGAGTAGTTTCTGTCTACTCATAATAGCCCATTAGTTTGTCATTCTGCACATTACTTTCCATGAAGGCAATTGTATGTACTGTTGAGTAATTCTGTGTATTTACACAGGGTAAATTAATACTGAACTTGATAGCCTTGGTTTTGTGTCTTTGTTTGATAGATGTGTTTAATTTTTATTATGAAAAGGGATTATCAGTTTATTTCATAGGCATGCAAATACTTCTGCATTTTTATGAGCTTCTCTGTTTGAACAACTTCGTCAAAAGTGCTTTCCTTATGAAATGCATTGCTACAGGCAAGAGGCACAATTAGAAAGTGAAACTCAGCTTGCTGTGCTTAAGTGAAAAGCAGGGTGAGAATGTGAGGGCTGGAATAGGGCTCAGAGCAAGGTTATGCCATAGGAAACTATGCAGAGCATCCTCCTTGTATGAGTGCTGTATTTTGCAATTCTGGGATTGCCAGTTCTCCATCTGGCTGGTCTTTCAGGCCTGTTTTTCTTGCATGTCTTTCAATAACAGTACCTATGCATAGTGTTTAATGGCTCCATGAACTCAACAAGGAGGAGAGATGATAAACACCTGGCAGTTTCTGTCTGACAGAACTAAAGGAAACAACCCTTATTCCATCCTTGAATGAGTCCAGGCTATTTGCATGCTCAAAGGTGGTTTGATGAATGATGATCATATAGACTTATTTCTGACTTACATGTAAGACTCTGTCCTTACCATATTACCACACCAGCTGTTTTTCCACCTTTCTGGGTCATGGTCTGTGTCCAGATGTTGGATGAAAAGGTAAAGGGAGGATATGTTATTCCCTGAAAGGCAATGGTGGATAAGGTTTCTGTTGTCTAAGTTGGTTCATTGGTGTTCCTCAGACAGAACAAAGATTAGAGAAATTTGTTACATATTACCTCTTAGCTTTTCGTTTTCCTAGTTAGCTGAAATGAGATTTGCATTTGTAACTTGCATAGCATTAAGTAGATTTAGCTTTCAGAAAGGTAAGTTTTGAATACTGGGTTGCTGAAGCTTTACTGTTGAGGCTGTTAAAAGCAGTCTGATGCTGGATTTAACCATGAATACATGTGAAAACTTTTTGTCTGGCACATTTTTGGCAGCACATTACATCATTCAAACTCCTGAAGGTGCTTGGAACATAAAACTGAGGTGCAAATTGAAAATTATAATGTAATGAGTTTCTAATGGTATCCCCTGACCTACACCCTGGTCCATATTTACAAGGAACAGGTAGTGTTTTCCAGCTGTGCAAATGGCATTGACAACCAACAGCTGACAAAGGTTTTATTACCAAGCCAGGAAAAGTTTGGGTTGAGTGGTCTATTCAGTTATATTTGTAACTTAAGAGGGCCTAGAACTTTAACTGTTTAATGTTTTTCTTTTCTAGATTTTTTGGGAGTTTATCAACTTGCTCACCTAGAAACATTTGAATTGCAGTTGTGTTCAAGGTAAAGTGACTTGTTTTTTGTGTCTGCTAGTGAGAAGCAAGAATGACAATAACTAGAGTGGGCACTTAAATAACCCTTACTCAAAACTTCAGCAGGGAACTTTGGCCTCCCATCACTGTAAGAATCAATCTGATGGACTTGAAGTGGGACTGAGTATTTTTAAGTTGAATTGGAAACATTTTCTGACAATGTTAGTTTTTTGAGTATCATTGCATTTGTTAATAAACTAAATTACTAATTGTTTTTTATTGCTAACCATGAATTGTTGTTGTGATACACTGTGTCATGCTAAGGATTCTTCAGTCCCTTTTTTAGAACAAAAAGTTCCTAAAAATAAGTGGAAAGAACGGTCAACATCATCAGTTTCCTCTTGAAACTTCCTGCAAAATTTGCTTGAGACCAATTTACTGTCTGTTTAGTCTAGTGCTGCACAGTTTTTCTTCTGCAGTTGCTACTGTGACTGCTGCTTTATTCATATTCAAAATTATCCAGTTAGCTAAATATATAAAAGTCATGCCCATCAAAGCTATGTACTTTGCTGAAGTTGTCACACTGTCAGTATTTTAACAACTTTCTTTCAGGAAGCTTCGTGGCTGTGCTAATATGTTTGGCTGAGGGGTTGTACACACGTGTGACCATGATAATGTGGTTACAAAGCTCCTTGGCCAGAGCCAGCTCCAGCTCAGGCCTGGAGCTACCCCACTGCTGCTTTGCAAAAGGTACTTGGATATTTTGGAGTAAGAACATCAAATGCTTCTGCCTTTGCAACTGTACACCTTAAACACTTTCATGTCTGTGCAATAAATGTGCCTGCACATTTATTGGGGGGTAGTAAAGTTCAAAATTTTGGTCTTTAAAACTGTTTCAGAGGTATATTTTTTCCTGCATATGTTTTTTAAAGACATCTTGAAGAATTGTGCTAGTTTCTGCTGTGTTCTTCTTAGTATGTTCAGAGTACTTTTGAACAAACAATTGCTTAGACCTATTAAATCTAAAAACTTCAATGTGCACTTTGCCTTGTAGGGGAAAATGTTTGGTCACCTTACTTCCTCTTTCAAGTGCAGATAAAAATCAAAGAACTGTTAACAATACAGTAAGGAACTAAAATTGCCTTCTTTGGCAGAAAATACCAGATGATGTTATTAACAGAAATGTACCCTGAAGGTATCTCAGTCTACCATACATATAGCACATGAAAAGAGCAGAAAGTAAGTTCACTCACAAAAAGTTAAGTCAGTTCAGCAAAAAGTTGCAGTATGTAGTCCTGTCTTAGATAAGTTATGACTTGGGAAGTTCACATATGGATCCAGAGATGATGAATACTTAGAAATGAATCTGGGTATGTTTAGCTAGAAAGTAATGGGGAAGGTTCAACATGAACCAAGCAATAGACTGTGCTAAATTCTTGCATTAAGACTATAATAAAATTCAGTTCTTTAAACATACAAAAAACATCATCACTTTTTTACTGGAAGATACTGTGAATCTGTTCAAAACATTACATGATGCTTGCTCCCAAAGCTCCTAGTGTTTATTGACCCTCAAAGCATTTTTATTACACAATATGAAAATTAAAAATAGAGATGAATCATGCTTGAAATCTCAGGGGTTACCATCTCAAATGACCATGGGTGGGGGCAGCTTTCTTAAACTTGTATTTTTTTAACTGCAAAGACAGAATTTCTTTAAAATGCAAACATGAAAGCCTATTGTTTTTTTGGGTTTTTTTGGCTTAGTCAAAAAAAGGGAGGCATTGGCATTTGAATGTGAGCTCCTAAGAAAAGAGAGAAAAAGGAAGGTGTATCTTCCAGCTGTAGTGCTCTTCTTGTTGACATCCCCACAGAATTTTGAAAAATCCATACAAACCTTAGAAAAATCTCTCCCAACCTACAGTATGCATTTTGGTACACAGAAGACTACTGGTGCAGTACACAAGGAGGAACATTTACTCTCCCCTCTTCCTTTTTTAAATATGTAATTATGACCCATGTCTGAAAGGAAAACACCCTAATGTGAGATGAGAGATGATGGGGTTTTTGAAAAGCAAGGAAGGTAAATGTAAAGTCAGTGGCAACATTTCTTGCCAAAATGAAAGCCAAAGAGTCAGTCAGGCTCCCAGAAGGAACAGAGAATTACATTTAGAGCTGGGACAAGCATAAATACATTTTCTGTGAATCAAAGTCTGAAAAATAATTACTCAGGGAGATTATTTTCTCCATCTTTATTTGCAAAACAAAAAGCACCTGGCATCCTAATTTCCTTACATTGTCAAAGACTGTTGTTGAAATGGTCATCGGAAGCATAAGAGGGGGAAATGAGCATCCTAATTCTTGAACAGTGGGTCCAAGAATTCTCAAACAAAGCATTTGTCAATGCTTATGTTTCTAGTGCTGACAATATCTGAAAATAGAGAAAAAATAATGTCACCAGGCCCAGGGAAACACCTAGAAATTAGAAGCAAAAAATAAATTAGAAAGTATTTATATAACTTTTATCTGCAGTATCTAGTGATATGCCAGAAACAGGAATATTACATCTGGCTTTGAAGACTGTAAAACACTGTGATGCCTGAAAAAAAACCCCATAGACTGGTGTCTGTAGAGTAGATATTTGTTTTTTGTGGCACTGGTGAGGGGGATTTCTCTTCCTAACTCACCCACTTTTTTCAAGTGCTGTGGTATATTTATACAGTAAGTATTTCTTAGTGTTAATATGTCATGATAACATCATCAGACACCTGATGGAACTAATTTACATGATATGATCTCATGGTTATTAGATAGCTCTTTCACACTGTGCTAGTGCCTCCCCAGTTCAGGGTTGATGGGGGTCTTTGATGAAGGCTTCCAAGGTCATCTTCACATCTGACCTTTTCAACTTTGTCTTTGGAGCATGTGCAGTTACAGTGTTCTTAGTCTGTCTGGTCTTAACTGGCCTAAATTTTTTGTTTTGTGGCTAATTTGCTTTATTTCTCTATAGTACTATCTCTAAAGCTATCCACCTGATGAGTTTTTTCTTCTTTTTCAATTCAGCATTAAGCAACTACTTAACCATAAACCAGCCATTACAATGTATAGAAAGTTACTTATGTCCAGTAGTATAGGTGTAAAAGTTATGATTCAGGTTATATAGATAATAAAAGCTATGATTCTGGTTATATTGATGGCAGGTTATATAGATATATCAGGTTCTATTGATATCTTACAACTCAAGCTATATTAGCACCTTGTAATTCTGACCTAAGTTACATAGGCACCAACTGTAATTTGGTTAAATAAATTATTTACTTTTATTGTGCCCTGAAAATGCAGGGGAAGATGAGGCAAATAGGGTTTTACATCTCTGTCTCAAATTGATTTGATCTTCTACACTAATTCAGCAATTTTAGGAGAGGTGTCTCTTTTTGTGAAGCAGTTTTCTACTGAGAAAGAATTGGAAAGTAAAAGATGGTAACTTTAATTTCACTTGTTGGATCATCAGAGCCATGCAAGGCACAACCTTTCCACTGCAAAATGGTTGTGTAGCTAACTAAACACAGAACTAGCCAGTCTGTCCATTGTATATTTTTTGTGCGTGGGAGGGAAGATTATCAGTTCTTATTTGGCTGTTTACAGAGCTTTTGCTGAAGTCTTCTATGTCTACATGTCCTCTGAAATTTGTTGTACTTGTTTGTACTGCTTGTCTTTTTGTGTCCTTGTTTAAAAAAGTTGGGTGGAAATGGTACATTTATCTGTCCTTTGGAACAACAGAGTAACATTTGTCATAATGCCTGATGAGATAGGCTTGTATGTTGGGGGATCAGACTGAAATGCTTTGTTATTAGTATAGAATATGCATTTTCTTTTTAATTTTTTCCCTTTAATCCAAATATATTTGGTAAATGTTAGTAATAACAATATTTTTCAGTTGCACATTTTCTCCTTTTCCATCTACTTCTGGAATACTCTCTGTCCAAGCTACCAGTTTTTAGCCTAGTCATTAACTAACATGCCAGTGAAACAGAAAGATGCCTCTCACTTCCCTTATCACAAAAAAATGCTATTGAAACAGCTGTGTTTGTCATCACAGTGAGTGCATTCACAGTGCTGTGTGTAACTCAGATTGACCTGGTGATTTTCTTGTGAGACCCAGCCTGGACTGTCACACACAGCTCTGGGGTGTCCAACACAAGAAGGACATGGAGCTGTTGGAGCCACTCCAGAGGGGGCCATGGAGTGCTAAGAGGACTGGAGCACCTCCCTTATGGAGACAGGCCAGAAGAATTGTGACTGTTCAGCTGGGAGAAAAAAAGTGTGTGGGGACCTCACAGCCCCTTCTGATACCTTGAAGGGGCCTTCAGGGGAGCCAGAGTTCCTTGTCATGAGGAACTGTAGTGACAGGATAAGGGGGAATGGGTGCAAATTTAAAGAAGGAAAGTTTAGGTTAGGTAATAGGAAGAAAATCTTTCAAATGAGGGTGCTGAGGCACTGGAACAGGCTGCCTGGAGAGGCTGTGGATGCCCCATCCCTGGAGTTATTCAAGGCCAGACTCGATGGGGCCCTGAGCAATCTGTTCTGGTGGAAGGTATCTCTGCCCAGGGCAGGGGGAATGGAACAAAATGAGTTTTGAGGTCCTTTCCAACCCCTTAACATTCTATGATTCTGTGGTTCTGTGACTTGGCAGCCTGTGCAGCCCAGGTTTGTGTGACCAGAGCACAGCACAGGCTGGGCACAGACTGGGGAGAGGCAGTGCTGGAGTGAGAGAGCCTCAGGAACTCACAGGAGGGTTCTGGATAGAATTTGAGACTGAGGAACAGGTGGATCAGAGGAAGTACTTTCCCAAATCAGTGTAGTTTCAGTACACAGTTTTCAGTTGTGGAATCTTGCCCTGGTCTTTAACGTTTTCTGCCTTTGGGGCATGCAAACAGCTCTTAGCCTTTCACCAAATATTTGCTTGCACTCATGTTACAAATTAGGAGAGAGTTTCACACCAGGCTCTTGGATAATTGAGAACTACTGGGTTAGTGTTGCTGGGCTGGCTTCTACTACAGCACTTGTTGCAGAAATAGATGATTGACACAAATTGATGTTTTTGGTTTTTTTTCTGATTGACTTGAAGGGCATATATGTTGTGAGGTAGGAAGCAGCAGTATTTTTTAAACAGCAGTAAGAGAAACAGTTTCCTACTATTTCTTGTTATTTTGCTATTTCAAGTAGAATGTATATATTTTAAACTTGTATCAGTATCCACTACAACTGATTTCCCCTCTCCCTGTTTGTTGGGACAAACAAGCCAGTTTTTACCAGGTAAAACCAGTATTTACACTGTACAGACATAGTGAGAGCTCTCAAACTCTCAGGCTTTGAGCTTCTATTGCATTGCCAGAGCACAGAAGTACTTCTGAAAATTGGTTAGGTTTGATTAGGCTTTCTCTGAATTTTCACTGCCCTTTGTGATGTACCAAAATGCGCAAGAAGAAAATATCTAGAAATTTGCCTGTGAGAAAGAAAGAAAAATGAGACCTCATGAACTTTTTTCCTGCCATGAGTAACTTGCATTAATATTGCTGGAGTTTGTTTTTTATAAAAACACCAATATTATATAAAAACTGAATAATTTTTTCAGTTTCTTTTCCTTCAATTTTTCTAACCCCTAAGCTGTAATTAGCCACCAGATTCTTCTAACTCTTACTGCTATTTCATCACAGTCTTCTCAGCTGTGGAAAATGGTCTCTCATTCTTCATGTGTGTTAGGTATAAATCTGGAATATCAAAACTTGTAGAGAGCCTGACAGTATGCACTCGTTTGTTTATTGTGCTGCATCTTCCTTGCTATATGGTATTTCTTAGTCTTTGTGTCATCTCATTTTAAAATCCCAGCCTTGTTCTGTCCTGTACTGGAACAAATTCAGGATTGCTAAATACCAACTAAGTTCCCTTTCAAAAACTGAACACGCACACACTTAGGTCAACTCTTTTTTTTTTGTTGTTTTTTTTTGTTTTTTTCTGTGTAAAACCACTTTTCCAGTTACAAATCCTGAATGCTCAGTCATTCCAAAATATTTAGATGTGCCTGGATGCTAGAGAAATTTCCAAAATGGCTGTTACTCATACTGGATTGTTTTGGAAGATTTCAGAACTTCCTGACAGGAGTGAGCCCTGAACACTTACGCTAAAGTCAGAATTGTGTCTCCATTTGAAATTGGCAAGAGCTCCAAGAGTTCTGATGGAGAGGAGCCAGATTTCCTCTGGTGTTGCTTTTAAACTAAAACCAATCTGCTTTGCAGATTGCCATTTTCTTCACAAACTAGAATATAATCCTTTTCCTCTCTAATGTCATCTTTCTTACTAGATGATTTTCCTAACATTATATTTGAAGCCGACAGAAAATGAAGTTGTATTTTCTTCTAATCATGTTATTCCACAGTAAATTGGATCCCTGGCAAGTTTTTTAACACCAGAGGAAGGATTATAAACAGTGTTGTCAATATACTTTCACTATTAAGCCTTTAGAGTGTTTTGGGCTTGGGATAATTAAAGCCTTTCCTAGTGAAGATAATAATTTGCTGCCTTATTAAAGTTAAATTGCATAGGACAAAATTTCTAGCTACAGGTATTAGTTAGATTTTTGAATTACACTTAAAAATTTTGGTAGCGTGTGTAAATGCTGAGTAAGTTGATTCTGTCCAGTTTGGAGAATCAAATGCAGAGATTTCCTCCTCTGAGAACAGTCACTTCCAGAGGCATAAACCCTTTCCATGTTCCCCATACAGACTTCTGCTCTAAAAGGTTTTTTTTCCTCAATTAAAAAATATAATTGCTAGTTGTTTCTTAGATTGGAGTTAAATTAGGAAGAGAGGAATGTCTCTTCTGTTCTAGAATGTCTGCTTTGATTTCAGACTGTTCTGTGACCCTGGCTGCAGCACAGGAGTAGAGTATTAACTGTCAGAGTATTCAGCATATTATGTGTCTGAAACTTATAATTAAGGATATAAAAGTCAGACTACACTTAGATAACATCTCTTCTATCTCTGGCAGCCCATAAAGTACAGTATCAGGCAGGAGTAAGCTTGGACTATAGAATTCTTGTAAACACCCAGCATATAAAATCCATAAGTGAAACATTACCTCATGAGTGAGATTTCCAGCATGGACACTGTAACATGTAACAACTGCGAATGTTAAATGAACTCCACACTACTTCAAAGTTGATAGAAGCTGCTTCACCCGAGGAAAATCCTTTGGAAATGCTGAAAAACAGCCATCTAGGAGAGAAACATCTATTTTTGCTTGATTTGGTTTTTCTTACAGTCTGACGCACACTGCTCTTTCTGGGAACATGCATTTCCTGCATCAAGAACAGGAAGCTCTGCTGTTTCCAAAACAGCTAGATAGGCATCTGAAGAGGCTACTTCTGTTCAACAGTCAAGAGAAATAATAAGCTTTGTAAACCAATAGAAAATGTTACATATTCTAAATATTCCAGTGTTAAATAGCAGTTTTATCTTGTTATTGTGAACTTTTTCATGGATGCTAGGTTTTATTTGTAAGGAATGATAAAATTTATGAATAACATAACTGTTATATTTCAGTAATACATAGTTGTCTTACCTTGAAGTGTCCTTGATGGTACATGGATATAAGCATTGCATCTCATCCTTTCTCTTAAAGTCTAAGTAGGAGATTGAAGGCATAAGTGTAATTTGAATAACTAAGTTTGGTTTCTAACTGAATACAACTGGTGTGGAGGTACCTTTGTATGTTGAGTATGTCAGTATGTTATATGCAGTATATTTAAGAGATGATAAATATTTATTTAGCACGAGTTTCGGATGATCCTGCAATGGATCAAAATCTTATACAGCCACATGCAAATGCAAGCAACTCTAAAAACATTATAGACATCTTTATATTTCAAGAGAAAATCTTTGTAGAAGAATTTTGCAAGGGATGTTTAACTCGGTTTCAGCTTGTAAAGACTGATTAAAATCTTAGACTTAGGGGGAAGGCCTTTAAAATAGAACTAGGTTAAACATCAGTTAAAGCTTTCTGCAGTAGACTTCTTGGAGTCTGATCTCTGCAGTTACACACTGCCATCTTTTATTGTACTGGCTGTGGGACCAATGAGGCCTCACTGCATCTATAAACATGCTTTTGTTCTGGAAACTCTTCTCTTACCTCAAGACCCCAAATCCATTTCATGTGCTCTTGGGCAATGTATGCCATGGGTAGTCCTGAGTTCATGTTTCTACTGATGTTTATCTTTCAAGAGTGACAAAGGGCTTCTTGTTCTGCATTGAGTCAGAAGAATGGACCATATGCAATATGAAAGTCTCTTCCTTTTCTTTCTGAGTTTCATTGGTAATTAAATTGCATTAAGCTTCTGTTCATAATTTTATTCAGAACATGTTTAAATAGGAAAGGGAGGAAGTAGTGTTGCATAAAAATTAAGCTCCTTTTGGCAGCTTTGTCTCATGTTTGTCCAGTGTAGTTTGGAAGCTTAATTTTTTCCTGTATTGTAATTGCTCTCCCGTGTATGGATTGTGTTGTATCTCTGTCTGAATTCATAGCCTGTGCTTCATAGGAGTAATAGGGTAGGAGTGCTAAAGATTCCTTCTTTCTGCAAGGCAAAAAACATCCCCAATTCTATGTTCTTTTTTTCAGTTCTACTATAGATCTAATCAACCTGAAAAAAACTCAGTCATCACTGAGATCCCTTGTAAGTACACCTCTGTGTGTGTGAGCTTTTGCATGAGCATGTTCAAAGGAAAAAGCCATGGTTGTCTTTTGGGACTCACTGAGTTTTCCCAACTGTAATTGGAAAGGGGTTATGAAGATTTACTTTTCCAATTTCAAAAACTAGTTCCATACATTCATTTCAAACTCCAAGTATGGAAAATAGAATACAATTTGATCCTTTCCAAGAGTCTGACACTCAGAGTTGAAAAGTAAAAGATTATAAATGCAGTTGCTGGAGCAAAGTTAATAAAGCAGTTTTGGAATATTATATAATTTTTAGATTACAGCATGCAGACTTTTAAGTCTATATACTGTTTTTCAGTATATCAAGATACATTTTAATCTGAATAGAAGTTGATGCAATAATCTGAAAAGCAGTTAAGCGATCTGCTGTACCTTTTCTCTGTAGTACAAATATTTAGTGGGAAAACAACTTGACCTTTCCCATAATTACACAATTGTATCATTATTCAAGTAAGTTAAACACAATATTATGCAGAGAAAGACAAACTTCATCTCAACAGTCCAGAATTATTCAAACAGAAATAGCGGGGGAAGAGTCTGTGAAGAGTAAATATTTGTGGATGCAAGAAATAAGTATGGAAAAGATTAATCCTCTTTCATCCCCAGAGCAGTTCACTGCTCTGTTGGGCAGTGATGCTTAGGAAGTGGGCTTTTAGAAGGACTAAAACTAATTAACTGACCGTATATTACTAATTTAATTATTTTTTTCTTTCTTTTTCCTGCTCTCTGCTTAGCACTGGTTTTCGCCCATAGGTGTCTGCTGTTGGCTCTCAAAGGTTACTAAAATTTTTGCAGCTGCTCTGAATCAGCACTACCTAAGCTTCACCTACTGTTGCTTCTCCCTACGCCACTCTGCACTGCTGCCTTGCTCTTGCCTGCTTCAGAACTCCATAAGGGAGTTTATTTTTTAAATACCCACCATGAAATTTAGGCTAGAAATGTGTACCATTTTCTTGCTGCCTGTGTACTTGTTAATCTGGTTGTACAGTATGCTGGTATTCATTCCCTGGTATTTTCTTACCAATGCCAAGAAGAAAAAGGCTATGGCAAAGCGGTTAAAAGCTAAACCCATCTCGGACAAGCCAGGGAGCCCCTACCGCTCTGTCACTCACCTGGACTCACTAGCAAACATAAACATCCCTGGAGCAGACACACTGGACAAGCTCTTTGACCATGCTTTAGCAAAGTTTGGGAGGAAGGACTGTCTTGGAACCAGGGAAATTCTGAGTGAAGAGAATGAAATGCAACCAAACGGAAAAGTATTCAAAAAGGTAAAACTTAACCATTTTTTTACTTAATTCTGATTTGGTTTTGATCTGCTTTGTATCTTGCCTCAACAATGCACTGAACATTCTTCAGTCTTCTTCATTTTATGGTAGTTGAGAAAAAGCAAAATATACAGGATGCACTATTTGTTCTACTTCAAGTAAGATAAAAGCAATTTCTTCATGAATGGCAGACTGTGCACTTACGGTGTTAATGCACCAACTCATATCAGCCGGTAGAGCTAGACCAGAAGCTTCTTGTCATGAAAATTCATTGTTTTTTTCTCTCAAGTTAATTTTAGGAACTTACAGATGGTTATCCTATGAAGAAGTAAATGAGAAAATTACTTGCTTGGGGAATGGACTGACTGCCCTGGGACTAACCCCGAGAAGCACCATTGTCATATTTTGTGAGACCCGAGCCGAGTGGATGATTGTAGCTCTCACCTGCTTCAAGTACAACTTCCCTCGTGAGTGCTCACCTTGGTTACTTCTAATGGATTTTAGAACCATTTCTCAGCACAGATATAACTTTTAAATATTTTGCCAGTCTTGTCATTGGAGGTGTAAGAATTTCATAAACTTTCTCTGCTGATGGTCTAATTCTTAGAAGTTTTCAGTCTATTCTATACATTGTGGAGATCCCTAAAATTAACTTGCTCATACTTATGAAACTGTTTTTCATTATTTTATTGCACTAATGTTCTAGATGTTAAAATCACAGAATAGTATGCTTACTATTCAGGTTGTTTTAAATATTCTGAAGATGTCAGTAGTTGCATTTCCCCCCCCCAAAAGTGGGATGTTTTTATAATATTTTCTGACTGTATCCTAAATTATACATCCAAAAGATGAAATGGTTATCAAAAGAGAAGAATGGTAAACAAAATCATATGATTGTCTGGGAGTAGTTCTGTTTTGATGACATTTGTAAGCTGCTCAAATTCATTACAATTATGTATGGTTTTTCTTTTTTTAAAATTTTTTTATTTTTTAATTATGGCTGCAGAGAGCTCAGGGGCAGAACACCTGCTCTTAGTTGCTTATTCTGGGATTGCTTTGTACATTATTGTTGGGCTTTGGTGCATGTGTTTGTTCTGATAATTTCTTTTTTTGCTATAGAAAAAGCAGAATTATTTCAGGAGGACATAGATGACCATATATGTTCCTTCTAACCACTTCAGGGCTGACTAAAAGTTACCTGTTACCTAGAGTGTTGTTCAAAGGCCTCCTAAACAGTGACAGTCTTGGGGCATCAATCAATTTGACCATGCTTTTGTCTTGTCCAGCTGTCTTCCTTCTTCCAGAGGTCTCTTGTGCCATAAAATTTCTGATGTGGAAAAATGAAAAGCTGTTTTATTTCCAAATTAGAAAATTCCCAGTTGAGTGCTTTCCAGTAAACTAAAGCAAGAGCTTTTGCATTTGGTATTACTTGTACCCTTTCTTCATGTCCTCTTGCATCCCTGTGACAGTTGTCACTCTCTATGCCACCCTGGGTGAAGAGGCAGTGACCTATGGTCTCAATGAGTGTGGAGCATCATATCTGGTCACAAGTGTGGAACTCCTTGAGAGCAAACTTAAGGTAATTTGGTATCTTCACCTGCTATAAGCAACCCTACAGTTCAGTCAGTACACCACTAAAATTTTCATTTCTCTTCTGTAGACTGCACTGCCACAGGTCTCCTGTCTGAAACATATCATTTATGTGGACACGAAGATGGTCAATAAATCAGAATACCCTGAAAATGTGGAGATTCATAGTATGCAGGCAGTAACAGAGCTGGGAGCCAAACCAGAATACTGTAAGTGAATCACTTCACAGAGGACTGACTAATAAAGAGTGGTAACAGTGAAATCAGACTCTGGGTTAAGAGGGATGTGTAACAGAAAAACCTCCCACCAAGCAAAGGGTGGCCTTTGTTGCCAACAAAGGCAGTGGCAGGTTGCCAGTTCATCCTCCACCCCCCCTTTAAATAAACAAAAAAAAAATTGTTTTATATTCTTTTGTTCATGTGCCATGTATGTCAGGGTGAAACTTTTTTTTAAACTTCTAAACCATAACCAGAATAATTTAATACTTCATCTTTGATTTAGGAAATGAAATAGAAACTGTTTAAATGTTTCATTTTCTGCTACTCTTACTGTCACTGTTTTAAGAGGAGAAAGCACTTAAAGCTTTTCTGTTTTTTTTGCTTGGAAATGTCCATTATCTTAACCAAGCTGTAGCTACAAAAGCACTTAAAACCAGAGGAGTAACAGTTACCTTCCTTGCTCCATTGGGCAGACAGGAATGACTGTAAACATCTGCTTTAAGGCAGGAAAACCCAACCCTGATGACCTGTTCTCCTTACATCAGCAGTTTGTAATTAACTACATTTCTGGAATAAAGGAGGAGATAAACTGGCAAAGGAGCTTCAGGAAACACATTAATCACAGCTGCTTATCTCTGATCAGCCTGAGGTGCTGATACAGACTAGCAGTGACCCTAGTGGGTATTTTTTTCTTGGGCTTACTCTCTAAAAAACCTGCTTCCTTGCAGACACTGTGAAAGCTGATGATTGTCATCCTAAGAATAAAGAGAACTAAAACAAAAATCAGAAGTCAAGTGCCCCAGCTTACTGCTTTTCTACTAAACCTACAGCTTACCTGAGAAAGGTTTATTTAAAAATTTTTAAAAATGGTGTGTGGAGGGGGGAGTTAAAAGCAATCTTACCTCTATAACCTTGGTTTTGAAAGACTGATGGACAGAAAGGCTGGCTTGCAGGTTTTTTTGTGGTGTTGGTTTTTTGTTTTATTTTTTACTCAACTTGCTTTTTATTGTCAGTACTGTATTCCTGCCCTTTGTTGCCTTTGACAGTTTTGTTTGGTCTCCAGAAGGCTACTTCTATGAAACTTTCAGTCACCCAGATTGTGTAGATGCTCAAATACTCATCATTCCTTTCAAAATTGGTCTTCTCTCTCTTCCTCTTAAAACCAGATGACTACTCTCTTTAGCACTGACCATACAACATCTTGCTGTGCTGGCCTTCCAAGAAGCACCTGTTTCCCAATGATTACAGACATTTTCACATTGATTAATTACAGAAATAATTAGAAAGTAGATAAGAATAAATAACAGTTTTTCTCCTGAACTTTTTAGCAAGCATTCTGCCAAGCAGACCTGTTCCTACAGACTTGGCTTTAGTGATGTACACCAGTGGCTCTACTGGGAGACCCAAAGGAGTGATGATGATGCATAAAAACTTAATAGCTGGAATGACAGGACAGTGTGAGAGAATTCCTGGACTGGGGTAAGGAACACTTTGTGGTGTTGTGTACAGAAAACTAAAACAACCTCCTAGTGTCACGTTTATAGAGTCTGTTGCTGGCATTGTGTTATCAAGTTTCTTCATGTTATTGTGAGGCCACTACTCTTTAAAAATTTATAAGAAATATGTCTTGTGTGGGTGAACTTTCCTTGTTTGAAAAATACACCCTTCTAGCTGTATTCTCAAATGCTGTTGCTTTTTTTATTACTACCTTTAGCTCTAAGTCTGTGATGGATTTTTGCACTTTGGAGTATCAGAGGATACCACTAGATAGGAGATTCTCCCTCTAGTGCAACTTAGGAAATGTTTTTAGACATTTTCAGGCACCTAGAATCAGTTTAGGAATCATGTCAGAGCCTAGCACTTCATTGACCTGAAGACACCACTCTAGGTGCACATGCTGCAGAACCTGCTCAAGTACAGTTCACTGAAGGAGCAAAAAAGTAATAAATTATGCATTGACAACAGTAAAATCAAGTGTGAATTCCCTCACATTAATGTTTTGAGGAAGTTTTTCATGGAAGCATCTATATTTGTCTCTGCATTCACAAAAGGTTCAATAGCTGAAATAAACCCTGTTGCCAGACTGCTGTTCTGAGAGGATATAAACTCAGTTCTGGCTGGGTGCTGAAAGTTCCTGTTTAGTGACAGCTCTCAGGTTCTTGCTGAGAAATCTCTGAGCAATTACTTTCTGAAACAAGCCTCAGTACTTCAGTAATCAGCTTTCTTTCTAGCAATGTATCCTAAAGAAGACTGATAGGGCTTTGTAAATCATTGGTCATTATTTTGAAGTATAATTATTTCATCCTTAATTTCTTAATTGGAATGGAACCTTCTACAAGGAGAGGAAATAGCACTAAAGGACTAAGGAATTGGAGTTTTAAGAAAACAAGGCAAATCTTGTAATTCATACTGATTTTAGTAAGGGCAGATTTCCCCAATTTGTTTATATACTGTGGCTGAAATCAAACCCATCTTGTGTGCAGGAGAATAAGCTCACCTGTGATTCAGGTCAATCAAAAAGTAATAACTATCCACACAATGAAATGGTTAAATGGTATTTTCCGTTCACTTGTGACTCATGGTTAATTATTTTTTTCTTTCCCAGACCCAAGGATACTTACATTGGTTATTTGCCTCTGGCCCATGTGTTAGAACTGACAGCAGAAGTTTCCTGCATCACTTATGGCTGCAGGATTGGCTACTCCTCTCCTCTCACTCTGTCAGATCAGGTGAGGGCTGGCAGAGCAAGGCAGGGAGCAAACTTCACCTTTTGCAGCCTGTTCTCTCCTTGCTCAGCTTCCTCCTTCAGTAAAGAAATGTTAATGTATATGGCACACTACAGAAATAAAAATTTTTTTCAGAAAATTATGCAGATTAATATTCCTGGTGAACAACAGCAGTGCGTTGTACCATATAAATTTTATTAAAACTTTTGCTTTCATGCTCCTTAGGAAATCTAAAAGCAATCCTAATAAATGCCCATAGTGTTATCCACTGGAGGGTAAGAACAGCTCTTAATAGATCAGTTGAACTGTTTAAAGTGATTCTAAGTTTTGGTCTCACTTTATCAGTTCTTTATCCAGTTATTGCAGATCTTTTATTTAGTCCTCTGTCTTTTTCCCTTTAACAATTCAGATAAGAGTGAATTAAGCCAGAATAGATACCTCTGTATGTTTTGCTTGTAGAGAGATTTGCATCAAGCAAAACAAGCTCCCAGAGGAAGATGGAGGAGAAAGCAAGTACTAGAGGGAGGAAGTAAGAGAGAGATAAACAAAGTGAACTTGTAAAAAATTGAGTATTTTAGTTGAAATAGAGGTTAATCATTACCCTTTCCATAAAAATTGGGGCAAAATTACACAGGAACAGGGGAAGATATTTGAACAAATTGCATGCTAATATATCTCTTCCTTTTGTTAGTCCTTAGTTTTCAAGTGCTGTTTTGTTTTCAGCTTCATAAATTGACACTTTTTCCTTATTACAGTCAAGTAAAATTAAGAAGGGAAGCAAAGGAGACTGTACTGTACTTAAGCCTACACTGATGGCAGCTGTGCCTGTAAGTATGCAGAAGCAGATATGTCCAGTAACAAAATGTTTTGTCTTTTTTATGCTAGACAAATATATTTGCTAACACATTTTTCTCTTCACACGTAAATAACTGTCACTAACAGGAAAAGAGCAAACACAGACATTCCAGATGTTGATGGATTGAACTGATTACTGATGCTGCAGATGAGCACAAGTGTCTGCCTGTACAAAAGCCAAGTTCCTTTTTGATCCAAACCTACAAATGTTTCAGTAGTTACAAGTGGTGTTGTACTGACATAACAATAGGACACAGTCACAGTCTGGAACTCCTTTTTGCATAGGGACAAATAGGGTGGTTCTGGCCAAGAGGGAATCCACTTTAAGGATATGGGCATTTGGCCAGTCACAGACTTAGCAAGCCAAGGTAACACTGAGGCTGAGTCTCTCTTGCTGTTCTCAGGGTTAGCAGGCCAGGCTTAGCCTTCTTTCAGAGGAAAGAGTGATCAGGATACTGCAGCTCCTCTTGCTTCTGCAGGTTACACTGCTCTGGAAGTGACCAGGCTCCTGCAGTCCATAAGGCTGTGGTGCTGTCCAAAAACTCCACAAATGTTGGTGTCTTTCTGGTGTCAAGGCCCTCCCCACAGGTGCTGCTTTTAGAATCCAGTTACATCTCTGGCTCATAAAACTGGTAGCACTGGGTGGTGCCACATGGTGGTAAGGGAGTGAGTAGGAGGATCTAATTCAGGAATAGTGAGTTTTGGTTGGATCTGGTTGTTCTGCAACATCTTAGAACAGCCAAGAGTTGTAAAATCAATTTAATCGCTTGCATTCTTCTGTTTTATAAAATCATAAGCACATGCAGAAGCTTGGTCATCTTAATAATTAACAGAGACAATTAGTATGTCTGAGAACTCCAACCTTTTGGAAAATATCCATTTAAATTTCTTTCATGGAGAGAAAGCACATAAATACTTCAAAACATTGTGCTTCAAAACAAACTTGAAGGAGACAATCTTTAAACTTCTATTAAATGCTTCACCAGTCTGAACAGTGTTTTAGGTTCTGTGTATTTGCATGACCATAAGCTTATTATTTTAATGGAAATTAATCTCTGGTCTGTGACAGAATTGTGATGGGTTTTTGTCATATAATTAGCATTATCTGACAACCATGTTGCTATGAAAGTTGAAGAACTTCAGAAAAGGAAATGGTTCAATGAATTCTCTTAGTTCATTCCCTTGCACTTACCAATTGCTGTGGATAAAGTACAGTATCAGCACTCCCAAGCATGACACATCTTGAGGGGAATATAACCTTTTATTAAAGAGATTGCGTTAAACTTGAATTTAAAATTTTCTAAGTCAGTTTGTCACAGTTTAAGTACAGGTTCAGGTGTGATAGCTCCAAGCTGCAGTGGTCTATGAATTGGCTCATTGATCACATGTTAATAGCATTGCACTCAAGCACTTCCTAACCCCATGATGCAAGATTTTCACTCTTACTATCCATTTTAAAGGAAGAATATTATAGGGGGTGGGAATAGTACTTATGATATGGGATTTAGTTTACACATACTAGTCTGTCCCTTGTGGTAATTTTCTTTTTTTTAACACTTTATAGGAAATAATGGACAGAATTTATAAAAATGTCATGAGTAAAGTTCAAGAGATGAACTATATTCAGAGAACTCTGTTCAAGATAGGCTATGACTACAAATTGGAACAGATCAAGAGGGGATATGATGCACCTCTGTGTAACATGTAAGTAGCATTCATGGGCCAAAGGTGCATTTTGCATTGGGATCTGTTAGGACAGTCTAAAAGAATGATCCTCTGAGCTATCAGACAGTTCTCATATGACATACAAATAACACCTAATGAGTAACTGAAATAGTTTAAAGTTCTTACTGGAAACAGGTAAGATATTTCATGGTAATGATTAATCTTCCAAACAGCTGCCTGGTTAATTTTCATTGCATTGTTGGGTTTTTTTAAGTCTGGAATGTCTGTTAAGCTATGGGAACTCTGCCTCCTCAAGTGTTACACAAGAGGTAATGGGTTTGGATTAGCTTTGCTGTCTACTAAAATCTGGAAAAAAGTTAATTTTTAAGGTGTTCCAGATAGAAAGGAAGGAAGAAGGTTTGTGTCTACTTATAAGAGCAAGCTAAAAAAAAAAATGTAATGGTTTTTGCCTTCTTTCAAGACTGCTGTTTAAAAAAGTCAAGGCCTTACTGGGAGGAAATGTCCGTATGATGCTTTCTGGAGGAGCACCACTCTCACCTCAAACACAGAGATTCATGAACATCTGCTTTTGCTGTCCTGTTGGTCAAGGCTATGGACTGACAGAAACCTGTGGAGCTGGAACCATTACAGAAGGTAGTTAAAACATCTGTGGCAATATATAAGTTAAGGAATAGATATGTATGGACATTCGGTGATTTTTAATTTTTCTATAACAAGTCAAAATGCAGCTACAATACTATAGCTGTAGTTCTGAAGTAAGGTAAATGGAGGTAAGATACACCATATTCGTATTTCAAATAACAAAAAATCTTGCTTTTCTTTCTTGTTTTCTCCCTAAGTTGCTGATTACAGCACTGGCAGAGTTGGAGCTCCTCTTATTTGTTGTGAAATAAAACTGAGAGACTGGCAAGAAGGTGAGAGTAGTATTTGTCCTGATTTCAGAGTAATTAATTTAGCCCCTGCCTAGCTGGAATCTTTGCCTATCTGTTTAGCTAGGTAGCATATGAAGTAATTGTTCTTTATCTTTAATAATAGTCATCAGTTAGTGTGCATTAACTTCAAGCTGTTTTCAAAGTATGTTCTTGGCAGAAAGATATATAAGTTAAAAATAATTGCTTGGGACTGTGTTGTTTTCAGGGGGCTATACTAATAAAGACAAGCCTAATCCTAGAGGAGAAATTATGATTGGTGGACCAAATGTCTCCATGGGATATTTTAAAAATGAAGAGAAGACAACAGAAGAGTTTTCTGTTGATGAGAATGGCCAGAGATGGTTCTGTACAGGAGATATTGGGGAATTTCATCCAGATGGGTGTCTGCAGATCATAGGTGGGCCTCAGCTTTTGATACCTTAATATATTACAAAATACTGACTAACCATGATTATAAATATGTTATGTTGGCTTTGCCTGGCCTAATCTACTTAAAATTACCTATTTATAGAATTGGTGTAAAACACATTTCCAAAAGTCCTCACAGCTGTAGTAAAATTTCGGAAGTGACACCATTTTCTGAGACATTATCATCATCTAAATTTAGCACATGGACTTTAAAGAATAAATACAAGATTAACTTTTGTATTAATTACAAAGCATGAAAATCAGAGTAATTTTTCTACAAGCTGTGTGATAAAAAGCGTAGTGCTACAACATGCTTTACATAAGTCTTTATAAATTTGGCAGTTATTAGCTGCTTTTAAATTTGTCTATTAAGCACAAAATATATATGTGGTTTGTATGGAAATGAGTCTGTGGAAACGCTGAAATTTAAATGAAACAAAGTTTTCTTTCCTTCCCTTCCCCTGACTCCTAGATCGTAAGAAGGACTTGGTAAAGCTCCAAGCAGGAGAATATGTATCTCTGGGCAAAGTAGAGGCAGCACTGAAGAACTGCCCATTGATTGACAATATCTGTGCTTATGCCAAAAGGTAAGAGTGGTATAAATTTAGAAACTCTGTTTAAAGTAAACATGAAATGCAGGCTCTGATCCATGGCTCTGATTCAACTGTAGTTTTCCGTGGTTTTCTTCTAATAACCCCTTCCATGAGAGTACAAGTTAGAAATGGCATGTCTGAAGAAGCCCAGGTTCCCAGATTTTGTAAAAGCTGAAGAAATTGCCTGTTTTTCTGTTGGCATTTCTCCTATCCAGATACACTTCTGTTCCATCCCATCCCTTTCCCCTGAAACTATATATATCATTATATATTGTTGTATTTAGCATGTGTTTTGGCTAGAATATCAGTGAAAAGTTAATCTGGACACTTTGCACCTGATCCAAAGCTTTCCAGTAAGTTTGGGAAATAATCTCAATATTTTCCCCTCTCTCCCTATGTGAGGGAGAACTGCAGAGAAGTGATTAAACCCCAAGTCTAGCTGGGGAACTAAACAGAGATGTGCATGAGTGAAATCACAGCAAAGTTTCATTCTGATCAAACCTGATGATGTAAACCAGCTTAGAATATCTTGATAAGCCACCAGATGTCAAGACTTAATGCATAGAAGGATTCTGCATGGTAGAATATCTCCAGTTCAGAAAGCCCTGGGCATTTGTGGGTCCAACAGCTGGTGATTTACACCTTGAAATGAAAGTCTTGACTGGACCTCTTCTCCTTCCTTCTCTTGCCACTCTGTGTAGTGACCAGTCCTATGTGATCAGTTTTGTGGTCCCTAACCAGAAGAAGCTGACAGCATTGGCTGAACAGAAGGGTGTCAGTGGAACCTGGGTGGACATTTGTAACCATCCTACAATGGAAGCAGAAATACTGCAAGAGATTAAAGAAGTGGCAAACAAGAGTAAGTATTGCAGCACATCCTGCTGGCCATGGGGGCTTATCCAGCAAAACTGTCATTATCCTCACTAAATGCTCCTCCTTCTTTCTCTGTATTTGCCATAACTTAATAGTTTATCAAGGCAAAGACTGCATGAAATTGTTGCATATTATCCCCAGAATTTACATAATACTGGTTGTATTAATTACTATACCACTTATCTCCAGAATTTAACTGAAAAAAACCTTCATATATTTTGCAAAAAATACAAATTGCTTGTCTACTATGGTTAAAATAAGGTCTGAAAGAGCTGTTAATTGAAAGAAAAGTTGTAGGGCATTTGCTGGCAAGGAAACTGGTCAAGCAAGATATTCCAAAGCATTTTTTTCCCCATACAACTTTGTTCCCTACAGCTGTGAACAGCCATGGTCCTTGTGTTGTAGAGGTTTAAAAGCCTGCTATTCTTTGCTGTGGTACTGAGTGATCTAAAGTGTCATCAGTCCTTTTGGGACAAAAAAAAAATGAAGAAACTCAGGGGGGAAGACAGTGTCAAAGCACTTGGCACCTCATACAAGGAAGCAGTAAAAGCTGCATGTGAGCATATGCTAAGCACTTTCTCTTGAACACAGAGAAGAACACAAGAATGAAAGGCACTATTAAGGCTTACCTTGAAAAAAATAAATCAATCCATGTGTTTCAGGCTTAGGTTTAAACACTTTAATCTCTGGGGGTTTTTATTGTGAATTAGGCAAATTACTATCCATATAGCTTAAGTCCTTTGCTTATACATTTTTTGTGCCTTCTAGATAGTAAACTACTATTGAGGTACAGCTAATTGATGTGAAACTTTTTTCAAAACTATTTTAAAGTGGTAGTTCTTGTTCTTAGCACAGCATGATGCACCTTCATCACGAGCAGGCACACATCTGAGTGAGAGGCAACAGCACATCCTGATAGCAGCTGAAGTTAGAAAGGCAGAGGAGCTGGTGGATCCCACTTCTGCTGCCCCCAGAGGCTGTGCTGGAATTCAGCTACAAGGCCATGTCTGTGCATCCCATTCCCAGCCTACCTGCAGGAGCTGGTAGCAAACTTCATGCAGTACTGGGCACATGCAGCATCACTCTATGCTGTTCCTGCTGCTCCTGCCCTTCCCCCTGAAGCAGTTCCCTTTCTGCTCCCTTTCTCCCCCCTCTTGTGCTATTACCTGTGCAAGAGAGAGAAGCAGCCTTGGTTACAGTGAGGTTGTGCATGTGCCAATCCACTGATTCCAACTGAAGGGAAAATAAGTGCCTAATGTAACAAAAATACAATAAAGTTCCTTAGTTTTGAACTCTAAACAGATTTCCAGGAATAAAAAATATAGGAAAGAAACACTGAACCAGGGAAAGTGCACAAGTATTTCATTATAATTTAAATATGAAGCATGTCCAGGTAGTCTGAGTTAACCCAGTTATTCCATTCCTTTTATAAAGACACAACTGTAGATTTCAGTGTATGCTCTTGTGGCAGTAGTCTCAGAGCTTCAGGCTACTCAGTCATTTGTTTCAAACTTTAGATTTTGCATTATTACATCCAATACAAACTCTAAACACAGAGTGTTATTAAAGTATTTGTACACTAACCAGTATTCAGTGATGGGACAGGAAGAAATTTGCCTGTGGCCCTTCTGGTAAGATTATTTCATTAAGTACAATGGCATATTATACAAGCTACAGGGTGCTGACCAGATTTTTAGGGAACCTGAATTAGTATTTCATTTGTAGAATATTTCATACAGTCATGCTTTTCTTTGTTCTTGTGCCTGCAGTGAAATTAGAAAGATTTGAAATCCCTATCAAGGTCCGCTTAAGCCCTGAACCGTGGACCCCCGAGACTGGGTTGGTAACAGATGCTTTCAAGCTGAAAAGGAAAGAACTGAAAAACCATTACCTCAACGACATTGAAAGAATGTATGGAGGCAAATAAACAGCTCTGCTGACCTGGCAGTTGTGCAGGTGGTTCCTTCTCATGCCTCAGTTTTGGATGTCTGTGTATACTGTAGATATCACCCATTCAAAAAATACACCAAATAGATGACTGTTTCTATAATCTCTATCAAGTAAAACAGAGAATATCTTAGACTCCAAATTCTTAATTATTAGCAGATTAGACATTGATGGTCTTCACAGAGTTTTGTGTGATCATCTCCAGTTTTGAGACAGACATCATTATGTGAAGCAGGGTGACCAGGTAATTTTATTAATTCTCTAGCATATTCAGACTGCTTACAACTTCTCTTTAACTTATTCTGAAGTCTGGCCTATATTACAAAGAGGAAAAAATAATGTAATTGTGATGATTGTTCTGTCATAATAAGACACTTGTAATAAGATACTTCCCTCTAGCAAGGAGGGAAAAGGAGTATCCAATGTCTACTCTTCTCCATTTAAAAACAAAACCAAGACAACAGCAGTAGTCAAGAACTTGCTAGAGATGACTAAAAATACACTGCTTGAGAATGGATGGATGGATTCTTCTGCACATCAGTATCTTGAATATTTACAGTGCCTACAAAAGAATAGAAAGTCCCCTTATTGAAACAAAGGTGAACTGAAAAGCTTTCTACAAACAAGTTATAAGAAATTCCACTCAAGAGCATTGAATTAACTATTTCAACTTCCAACTCAGCAAATAGATTTTTAATTGCCACTGCATTTTAATTCAAGCAGAGCTTCCCACTGGACACAGAGTGTGAAAGAAAACAAAGACTTGCACTGCTTCTAGGGTGCTGATGAGAAATCAGTGCCTGAATGCAGAACGTGCATCTGGATTGGCAGACAGCTGTGAAACTGATGGGCAGTGGTCTCTAAACAGACTTGAAACTCAGAGAAGTTTTGGTGGGTTTTTTTGAGAGGTGATTGATGTTTTCAAGGCACTGATCCTCTAGACATGAGTACTGGTACAGGTTACCTAAACATAACCTAGAAGATCAGGTTTTAAATGTCTGTATTCCTTTATGGAAGGTATTTCTGTTCACCTTTTAACTGTGTTAAGCATGACAAGGCAACCAGAAACGAACAGGAGTTTCCCTGTCTAGTTTTGTTTTACTTAAAGAAAAGTAGTCTGTGGCCAGGGAATCTTTGTTTCCCAGAAACTTGTAAAAAGGGACAAATCACTCTTTCCAGAAATTCATTATAAATATGTTCTCTTATTAACTGGAATTGAAGAAGGAGGACAATATAATTTAATAATAGTTCATCATTTTGTGCGCCGAATCCTGTACTGTGTCTTCTTTTGAATTGTAACTGAGCTTCTGCATCCTTGCCAGCTCTTCACACTTGAACCATAAGTGCTGTAAAAAGTGGAGGCTCTTGATACTATTCTACTTTGCACTTTCTTAATCATTTTATATATGTTGCTTACATTTTGTACAGCTGTGGCCCTCGACTGCTCTATATTGCAAATTAATTTGAAAGTATTTATAGATTTCTATTCATAATATTTGTGTTGTGTATATTATGGTTAAAAAATTATTTGGTATTGTCACTGTACAGAAAGTAAAAGTACATTTTTGTACATTGCTTCTCTTGAACACACAAGCTTGCAATTTCAGGACAAGTTTTTCCTTTTCTGCATGTATATGAATTTTTATTTTCCAGTTAAAATAGAATTTGGCAAAAATAAATGATGGCTCTACACTTCAAGTAAACAGCCCCTTCTCCTGGGGGCCAACTTCAAATCTTACCATGCATAATTTTCTCTGCCTAGTCCAGAACACTGCCAGATCACCTTCCAAGAATCCCAAGGGGAAAGAAAGAAAATCTGGTATATAAAGGTGACGATATCCAGTTGTGCATGGAACTACAAGAGTCACTAAAAGAAACAAGAAAATAGCTTTTCTAAAAAAAAAAAATTATTTTTTTTAAAGATACAGACAGTTGGTTTTTTGTCAGCAAGGAATACTTCTTGTTTCGTTAGCAAATTTTAAAATTAGTTAGTCCTAGAGCCATGATACCAACTTTTCCATGTTTTAAAACTGGTCTCTATTAAATGGCCTTTAGTCAGCCTATTAGCATCACAAAAGTGAAATACATGTAAGAAAGATACACTCGAGTCTGTCAGCAGGTTATAAGATTTTTTTAAAGCAATGAATGTATTTATATGAAATGTATTTTATTTTTTGTGTCTTGGTTGACTGAGGATTGCTATTTTCAAAATATGTATACACACATACACAATGTTAACATTTCAAAAGTGGAATACAACTTAAATGGTTCAACAAGTTTGTGTTTTGGAATATCTTTATATTACACAGGCTCTCTCATTCCTGTTCCTTGTTTCACATTCTGTCTAAAACTAAGCCTACCTTACAAAGACTACCCAAAATCAGCAGCAGTGAGTCCATACTTCAGGTAATAAAAATCAAGCCCCCAGCAGGCCTGGATGTTCTTGTAAGGAATGAACTAGAGGTGGGTGTACTACAAAAGACAATTTACTACATCATCAACTTTTCAAGCACCTTTGGAGAAGGGGAAGGGTTACATCAGGCTGCCTTCAAATACAGGGATTGTTTGCAAATACCTTGCAGTTGGGCAAGAACTTATCCTTCATTTTAATGAATTCTAAATTCTTTTTTGACAGCTTGTGGAGGAGAAACAGAATGTTTAATTCCTGCTATTAAAAAGAAGGAACTAGGATGCAGATGGAGAGATAGTAAAACACTTCAAAATCATGATGTGATAGTTACAGATGTTACAGGTGCTGTTTATCTTGTGCTGGGCTGAAGGGATGTACACTGTGGGACTGAAATGTGTGGAAAAGGTTCATGTATTGCTGAGGGTTCTGGAATGCTGGAAGTTCTTCAGCAAGCATGTTAATTCAAAATCATCTTTCTAAGACTGAGGAAACAAGGTCAAAGAGCTGCCCAAACTGAATTTTGTTTATCTTGTGTAAGGCTACATTTAGGCTCTCTACCTCAAAATACACTGTCTGTCTAGACATGTAAAGCTAGAGTGTGACTACCACAACACTAGGGGGGTTAGAAAGCTTTACCTGTGAAGGAAGATTAGAGTCCAGCTGGCCTGAGGAGGAATGGCACATGCCAGTGGATGATTAACCTGCAGTTCCTTGTACAGTTACTCTGATACAAAGGCACAAAGAGCTGGCCCCAGGGAAAGAGGAAGAACGGGGTGTAAGTTTGCACAAAGTGAAATGGATGTTTTAGTGTTTTAAAAGAAACACGGGATTTTAAATCAATTCCTCACTAAATACTGAACTAGTTGCCCAAGGTCACTCCCACTGGAATTCTTCAAGCCTCAGCATCAATTACAGTTCAGCAAAGCCTTTGAGGAACAGCCTTGGCACAGCCCCATGTGTGGGGCTGGCAGGGATGGGTCCTGCATGTGGCACAACAGGAATGGTGCCTTTACCAGGCACACTTGTCATTAAGTGGCTTGAAAGGGAAAAAAAAAAAAAAAAAAAAAGAGCAGAAAAGGGGAGGAAGGAATTACTCCCTTAGAAGCAGGTGAGATGGTGTTTAACCACCCCACACTGTTACAGTGCCCTTGACAGCCACTCAGAGCAGAACCCACAAGGTGCTTCCTGCCAGGTGAGCACAAACTGCAATTTCTAGCACACTGGCAGGCTATAAAAGGAACAGAACACCAGTTCAGAATGTGAGTCACTCATTTTCACTAGGAAAACAAACCCAAAAAAACCCCTGTATCTACCACATCTCAGAACAATAGCTTCAAATAGCTATGTTGTATTCTAACAATCAATTAGTGTTGTTTTGCAATTACATGCAAAACAAGAAATAAATTCTTATGTATTTGGTTTTGGTGTGTTGGGGTTTTTGTTTGTTCATACCTTGGCTTTGGTTAATTTTTTTTGTGGTGGGGTTTCTTTTCATTTATACTGAGCCTACCCAATGGCTAAGCTATATTTACATGACAGCAAAGCAATTTATTTTTGAAGGTTAAAATTTACACACTTGAAGGTTAAAAATAAGAAATCTGGTGGGTTTTTGGCATAAGATGGTACATAGGTCATCTATAAAAACGCAATCAGCAAAACTTGCAGTCAGTGGAACTGCAAACAATACACAGAGTAAAACTCTGTGTGAACTTACCTGGATTAATAAAACACATTTCCAGAGGATCAGCGCTGACTATATTAAATATACATTTGTACTTAGCCTATCATTTTCACATAATTTAATCTGAATGAGTTCTGACAGAAATGGGTTAATGTTTGCACTATTGCTTTGCTACGGGATGCTGTAATAAGTTGGATCTTGTTACACCTTTATTGGGGAGAGATGTTTTAAAGAAAATGAAACCCATTCTGGATCAATAAAATGTTCTAATGAAGCTGAGTATCACAGGTAATTTATCCAAAATTGTCTTTGGTTGGAAGCATGTAGCCTTGACATTAGACCAGTGCTAATTAATTTAGACAGAAAGAGCTCTGGCCACGGTGTCTGATCCTCACAGACTTCATTTGCACTTTTAAAGCAAAAAATAACTAAAGCACCAAAACAAAAAATGAAACCAAAACCACTTGTTCTCCCATTTTGAAACATCAGTAAGCTGGTTAATGATGAACACTACCAGAGATGTCAGAGGTCACTACTTGTTTGTCACACCTGCTTTCTGCCTTTACCCTTATATTTCTCCAGATACAGAAGTTTGCCCACTACCTCTGTTATCTGTCTTATTTCTGACCATCCAGACCCTGAGCAGGAATGCCCATCACTCCAGGACATGACCTCCTATCAACTATCAATTTAAATGCTAAAAGAAGAAAGTGTCATATAAGTTTTACTTTTATAAAACACAGAAGAGATTTCAATTTGAAACAGTTCTGGACTACTTCTAACAGGTCAATTGAAATTATGACCTCAGTCCACATGCTGTTCCAGCCCTGGGAGCTGTTTCTAGGATTTTTAATTGTTTTAAACAACGAACCTAAACTCTTCCTACCAGATATAAATCAGTCTATTACTTGTTGTGCTCCCCTAGGGAGTGAACATGAAGAATGGATCACTGTTCTCTATAGTTGCCTGTCCTACTTTACTTTCTGTACTTTCTGCCCTTTGAGTCAAAGCAAACCCAATCTCTCCCAATGAGCTCATTCCTATGGCATTTAATCAGGGTCATTAAGCCAGGGCCCCTCTGCCCCCACGTTCAAAACAAAACACCTGCCTCACCCCCCTACAGAGCTTATGGAAATTACTTCCCAAAGCCTTTACCTTCATCCCAGAACGTCTGCTTCTTATGTAATGGGACAACCCTCACTTTGGGATCTTTTTTTTTCTCCATGTTATTTTTAAAATCTGGATCTCAGCTCTGAACACTTGTAGTAGCACGCTCTACACTACACCTCAACCCAAGCTGAATTTCTAACAAGTCAGTCTGTATCAGTTTTAACCTATGTGCAGCTCATTCTGAGCATTTACTGGCAAGCAGATTCCTTACTTTCAGAGGAAAGATGCCAAGAAAATTGTTCATGCCAATAAAAAAAACATACACTAGGAAAGCAAACTAAAACCTAGCCCTGTGTGATATCCATCAGACTCTGGAGTTTGGCTCTCTTGAGATTCTAAATTGATATGCAGCTCTTCTAGCTGTTGTAAAAATTATGGTCTGTTGTACTTTTTATTTTATTTCCATGTGCAGCCACCAGTACACTTTCAATTGGTCACCTGCAGACAATGAAAATGCAAGATGTATGCCATGTATCCAAGTCAAAAACTTCATTTAAGAGACATGAATTGTAGGACTCATAAATGAAAACCACCACTTATTATGCCCAAACCCTCCATGTCTTCCTGACTAGTCAGCAACCTCACACTTGTGTCCTAGAAAGTGTAAATTCCAATGTGCTGTAGTTGTGGGGCATACAGTAACTATCCTGAAACCAGCGGGGGTCTCCATTGTATTTTGCTGATAGAGAAACAAGAAATGATTAATTGAATCTCTTAGAGGAAAAAAATGGAGAAAAAAAAAAAAAAGCTGCATATGTTGTTGTCAGCTGGGTGCTGGATGATGTTCTCCTGCAAGGGAGACTTGGATTAAATATTAGGAAGGAATTCATTCCTGTAAGGGTGGTGAGGTCCTGGCACAGGCGGGCCGGGGAGCTGTGGATGCCCCTGAAGTGCTCAAGGTCAGCTTGGATCTGGCTCGCAGCAATCCTGTTTGGTGGAAGGTGTCCCTGCCAATGGAAGGGGCTGGAAAGAGATGAGCTTTAAGGTCTCTTCCAACCCAAATCACTCTGTGATTCTGTGACTAAAACCACCTTCTTTCTGCCTTTATTTTGGCAGACCTGCATTTTCTCAAGCGTGAAATATCTCGCATCTCTAATTCCGGTAGCCTGACAAGCGATGTCATTTTGCACCGCTCTGAGCGACACAGAAGGTCCCCTCAGCTCTGTCCAGCGCTGGCAGCGGGACCGCGCCGCCCTGTGCGCTGTCAGCGCCGTGCCCGGGTGGCTCCGCTCCGCGGTGCCGGGGCCACCATCCGCTGCAGCAAGGCGCGGGGCTGCTGCGGGAGCTGCTCGGGAGCTGCTGCGGGAGCTGCTCGGGAGCTGCTCGGGCGCTGCTGCGGGAGCTGCTCGGGCGCTGCTCGGGAGCTGCTCGGGAGCTGCTCGGGCGCTGCTCGGGAGCTGCTCGGGAGCTGCTGCGGGAGCTGCTCGGGCGCTGCTCGGGAGCTCCTGCGGGAGCTGCTCGGGCGCTGCTCGGGAGCTGCTCGGGCGCTGCTCGGGCGCTGCTGCGGGCGCTGCTCGGGCGCTGCTCGGGAGCTGCTCGGGCGCTGCTCGGGCGCTGCTGCGGGCGCTGCTCGGGCGCTGCTCGGGAGCTGCTCGGGCGCTGCTCGGGAGCTGCACCGCGCCCGCGGCAGCAGCAGAGCGGCCCTGGCCCGCTCCACCTCCTGCTCAGCACCACCTTCCACGGCAGCTGGGCGGGGCGCTCACCCTGGCGTACACCGCTCGGGAAGCTGGAGGCCAGCACCACCCCTGCCCCCCGCACATGGAGCGGGAATAGCGCCCCGCGGCCCGGCACACCGGCGAAGGAGGGCGGCCCCTTACTCACTTACTCACTCAAATTGCAAAGTATGTGTAACACACTGTATTTAGAGCCTAAATAAAAACAAGGGCTGCCCATGTGCAAAAGTTTGCCCTGCATTACACAGTTCACAAATAAAGCACAAGGTCTCCTGCCACGAAAGTAAACATCTAATTATCTCCTGTTCTATCAGTGCTTTTCAACACCTGATCACAAGGTCTCAGTGAACTGTAGTAATTTCTGATTTACATCAGTCCATCTGTTTTTATAGTTACAGCTCAACCAGCTGTTTAAAGGTAAGATGACATCATTGTGCATAAAGACACACCAAAGTACTGGAAACACTCAAGAAGAATTCATATTGTGGCATACAGATATTGATGTGTAAGTATTAAGTCCAGTAGCAGCATTAATTTCTTTTTGTTTTAGTAAGTTCAATACATTGTGTAGTGGTTGGAAATCTTGAAAAACCACAAAGATGCAAACCCAGAGGGGTTTGGGAACTGAAACAGGCTGCAAGAAGACAATTCAGCAGCCACTGCAATTCAACAGAATTTTGCCATCAACAGTATATTCTAAGGCACATGTATTACTGATACAGGGCAAAATGGCCACTAAATGTTTGTAGTCCATTCAATCACAAAGTGTAACAAGAGATTTATTTATATTATTAAACCCAGTCTTCTGAAGGAGTAAGCCCAGCTCTCCATGTCCTACTTTCTGCAGTTAGGAACAAAAAAGAGAAGCTCACTTTTCTAGGAAGAATTTAATATTCTATTCTTCAGCCCAGTGGCAATTCTGCAAAAGGAGCAATTTCTGGATCCACTTTCAACATACCTGCAAAAACATCTGGTTTGGGATGATTTATTTTTCCCAGCACTCATAAATCTTTACACTGCATCAGCCGTCAGAGCCTTGCTCAGGATCCTTACCAAGAGCAACTGGCTGCAAGGCCTTACTGATATCTATACCCTTAAATACAGCAAAAGCTTTTCAATATATTTGGCATGGTTTCCAGAACACATTTCTAGAACAGTATCTGTTTCCATACAACTCTTGACCTTGCATAAGCATCTTCATCTTTGCAGTGCTAGCATTTAAAAGTCTACACCGAGCAAGTGTACATCAGTAATTTAATGTTCTAAACAGCAAAATAGTGAATAAATCACTGGAATTATCACAAAAAGCATTTCTCATTTCAGTATTTCATCTCTTCATAGAGAAAGAGCACAAGTACATTATGTTCTCAGTGAAAATATTTACAACCCAAGAATCTGGCTCACATTTTGATTGACTCCATCCAGGTATGTGTTGGAGAACAGTCTAAACTTTAGCAAATTTTAAAGGCTTATGTTAATTTGAAATAGTTACTTTGGGCAGCTCAACATTTATTGCTTGAGAGTGCTTTTGGAAAGACATTTGCCATAGAGTTATTCACATTCTACCCTAACAGAGAGCTACCAGTCTGTCCTGCAGTGCCCCTGCACCACTAAGAACTCAGACCTACAACACAAGTAGTAAAGATAAGGAAGCCGCAAATTATTTCTTGCACTTTTAATATCATAAGAACAAGCTGTGAAAATTTCTAATAGTAATAATAATAAAAAAGGTAGAGCAACCGAGAGGTTTGGGGTTTTTTTGGTGGTGTTTTTTTTTGTTTGGTTATTTAGTTTTTCAAAATTATTCTTACAAGAAGTCTTAATTTCAAAAACTTACAAAATATATTCAAGTGTGAAAAGTTACTTTACTGATAAAACAGCATTTCTTTATAATGTGCTTTTCTCTAGACAGGTTAAGGAAGCACAGGCGTATCAGAACAAACCATTCATACCATCAGAACAAATCCCTTTTCTCCAACATAGGCATTTTAAATCAATTTAACTGTAGTGTGCTAAAAGAACACAGCAACAGAAAGCAGTGACTGCTATAGACAATACAGAGAACATATACAAAAGAGAAGATCTCTCAAGTCTTCAGTTGCTACAATTTCATACGTGGAAGTGCTTAGCTCTTCAGCTGGCTTTGTTTCACTGACTGGTTGCACAGGAGTAATTTGGTTTTGAACAAAAAAATGGAAGCATTAACTCCAGTGTTTGGAGCACAAACATAGATGGCCATTGTAGATTTTGGATATTGCTGTAGAGTCAGCAATGGTCACACTAAATCAGCTATAGGGGTTTGTACAAAATGAAATGAAAGCATTTTTGTGTCTTCTGCTGATTTCAGCACAGAATATTAACAAGAAGCACAGAGCTAGTAACAAAGACATTTTTTGTTTCTGCCATTAGTTATTCCATTGTAAAACCACCACTTGACTCTAATAGCTACATTCTCACTTAGTAAAATAAAAAGAAATATTTTGCAAACCAGCACTTTCAGTTATAAAGATCAAGAGCTAATTATGGTAGTACTGAAACAGCCCAAGTAATACTCATTGAAGAGGATGGAAAGAGGCAGGAGTAACAGGCACCTCTCCCTAGCCTGAAGCAATCACGTCCCAATAAATTTCCCTACAAAACCTCTGGGTATGCACACCAAGTCCTATGCTATCTACAGATCTTACTCAGTAAGAGTTTTAACTGGGTTTGTCCAGCTAGGCCAGTTAGTTATCTTCCTCAGTCATATTCCAGGTAGTGGTAAGGTTTTCTGTTTGGTCAGGTGTTTTTTTAAATATTAATTGCAAAAGTCAGTTTCAAAAACAGCTTGCATGAAAATAATTGAGGATAACATCTGATTGACTGAAACATTGCCTCATATATTTTGAATCTCCCAGTCTGCCTAGAAAAAGCTTAAAATTATTATACAAATTCAAACTTGGATAAAAATATCCAGTAAGTATTTATTCACAGAACAAGCTTATCAGGTACTGATAGAAGTGTGTGTTCTGGTGACTGCCTTCAAAGTCTGACAAGCCAATGCCACAGCTGCACCCATTGCTGCATTCTAAAACACAAAACCTGTTTTGCCTATGCAAAGCAGATCTGTAACACCATTTACACAATCAACAAACAGCTAGTAGAATACACCACGCCAGTGTCACAGCTCAACAATGCTGTACCAGTTACAGACATGCTTAGGTTATGTTTTCTTTTCAATCATGTAGAGGAAATACAAATATATGAACATCACATATTCTCTTAAGAACAAACAGTAATTAAATAGAATGATCCTTTCTTCACTACATACAGAAATAACAATGTATTTACAATATTTACAGTTTTCAAAAATTCTTTTCTTGCACTGCTCTGCAGGAATTCAAATTCTTCAGCCTGAAAAATAGGTACACACAATAATTCTGACCATAAACAGCCTCTGAACAGAGACAGGTGAAAAGACGTGAGAGTCTGAAAACGAAATAAAGCCACTCATTTCAGCTAAACATCCCATTGGTTGTAGGATGACATCACAAACTACAGATGCTTTAAGATATTTTACACAAGTGAGATATTGCTCATTTTCACAGTTTTTTTCCATTTAGGTCACTGAACAAGTGAGCTGCAGCTGTAACTGCTTTCAGACTGCTGTTGTCATTGAAACACGGGTTATGACAAATTTTACAAGCTCCCCTCCTGTGCTTTCAGTTACAAGCAAATCCATGCTCAGGGATACAGCTACAGCTAAATTTTGGGTTTGATTTTTTGCTTTACTCAGCTTAAAACAGAAATGCACCAGTTTCAAACAAAGCTGCTGATACCCAGATTTGTTCTTAAGTGTTAAAGTTAAGGTGGACTCTTAACTTACAGCCTTGAAAAGTGTTTCAAAGCAGCTGTAAGCTTTAAACTACAAATTTAAAGCAAGATACACAAAACCCCAGAATCAATTAATTAAAGGCAATGTTTAAAAATAACATTAAAATACAGTAAGAATCTGCATGAGAGAAAGATACTGTTAGGGGTGCAAAGCTACTGTTCTCAATTGAAAATAATGCAAGCACCTGTACTGAATAACAGTACTGCAGAGAAAAAATTGAAGGCTTCACAGTAACGCACACTTTCAGTGCCATTTTTTAACTACAATGTTTCCTGAAAAGACAGAAAGGATTCACAACTTGCAGACTTAATATGGGAAAAATAATCCAAACCTCATAGCAACAGAATGCAGAACTAAAGCCAACAGAAAACTGAAATTTCAATTCATGTATGCGACATATTTCTAGGCCATGGTAAGACTTCAAAAGCAAAATAATCAGTTTTGAAGTCCTTCACATCCATGTGTAGAGTTATTGGCACAGGAGCTCTGAATCATTCACCATGCCCTACATATGAATCCATGGAATTAACAACCAAAGTCTGGGAAGCTCAGACCTAGAGGAAACCCAAACATACATAGTCCTTTGGCATCAGAGAAGGTAAACATTACCTTTCTAATGGATTGAGAGATTGCAAACTTAGGAGCTGTATTTGCTCCTTTCACTAACAGCAGAAACCATAGAAATCCTTTGACAGCCTCTTACAACCAGGAGTAGGGAGCTTTCAAAATTACATCTTCATGCCACAAGCATCTTCTTCAGAAGAGAGAAGATGCTACTGTAAAAACAGATATTTTCAAGTTGAAAAAAATTATGTTTGGTCAGAATTGTACACGAATAGGATTTTGTGTTCAAACAGAACAGTTTGAGCACTCAGCAGTGGCAGCATAGCTGCATGTAAGGCATTTTAGGAATGATTCGAATACAGCTCACTGCCTTTAGCACTTTACTAAATTCAACTAACACGAGCAACCTCTCACATTTTATTACTAAAGCTGTGGTCACTGGAATCAACCCTGAAACATCTGCAGACCGTCCATAACATCAGATGCAACACAAAGAGTGCGTGCACTCCCTGCGTGGGAAGAGCTGCCTGCACAGTGGGCGTGGTGGTGCAGAATGAGAGGTCACTGCAGTGGCAGCCCCTGCTAGCTGGCCCAGTCCTGGAAGCGGAAGCAGTCCCCGGCGATCTTCCACACGGTGTTGGTGGGGGTGGCCTGTGCTGTCAGCAGGAAGTTCTGATTGAAGTAGCGCTGCTTATCCCCGTCAAATTTGACAGTCCCACTTGTCACCACGAGGACAGTTGTCTGGCCTTGAGTGGCTTGCTCTTCACAAGGAGGTATGAAATGATGAAGAAAACAACTCAAACAAAGACTAGCAGGTGAAGAGGCAGGAAATGTACAGAGAAGCTTAGTTTCAACTCTGGTTACACTAAGCCGGGCTAACAGCTGGGTACAGACAGGGAAGAGCAGCTCTGGTGCAGTTTATACACAAACAATGGTGGGCTCACCTACATGGCTTGGCCATTTCATCTCCTGCTCTTCATTTTAGAGCACTGACAGACACCTCTGTTTGTGCTTAGAATAAGCTCTCATTACTTGAAGTATACACACATATAGATATTTAGCAACTTGCATATCCTTTTCCCCCCAGTTATTAGAAATTTTATCTTTTTCGCAGCAGAGTAAAGCAAGTGTGTTTGACCACATTTTTCCCTTACTTTTATTCCCAAACATTTATTAGAAGCAATTTATTAACTTATCAATTATGTAAGCCTTTCTTTAGGAGTTGTTAATCAGAAATGTAAAAAACTTAACACCTCTTCTAGATGTAAACAAATCAAAGTACATACAGGTTAATAATGATTTGCTCCACATTATACTGCAGGTCAGTACAAGAGGCCACCATAAGGGTCTCCCAAGTACAACATAACCTGTTAAGCCAGACTTTTTCCATACATGAAAACAGATCACGTCTGAATATGATCTCAACAAAAAAAGTCCTTAAAATATTTTCCCAGACATGAAAAAAAAAACGTGTATAGTTGCTGCATCTCTTGATTTGTGCTTTGTTTAAGCACAACTTGACATTTCAACTCTCAGTATTCTCTCTAAAAGCACTATTATAATTGCTCACATTCAATAGTTACAAAAAAATGAAAACTAACTAACTAAATTATAATACAACCTTACCGTGAACAGGCTGGCAGTCCAACACATTAACCTGGAATTCACTTGATGGCAACATTTCAAAAAACTTATTTAGTTCTTCTTGCCCAGACACTGCATTTCCATTCCAAACTAATGTTGCTTTGTCCAAATACAGTCTGGTTAAAGCCTGAGTGATTATGAAAAGACACATTTAGGAAAAATATGTAAACATACAATGGGCAACATACAAAACTTACACTGTGAATTTCTGATTTCTTCTGTTACTTTGACATATAAAATGCCCTCCTGAAGTAGTAGCTCCTTTTAACAACCAGTGCTCCTGACCAAGAATTAAAACTAACACATTTTCCTTTATGAGTGGCACAGTGAATCATGTCTCAAATACTGATAAATACCCCTTTAACAAAAGTAATGACAGAACTAAAGTGGTTGCTAACAAAAGGTCAGTGCTACTTTTCCACAGTAAGTTTATCACTGATTTTCTTTTTTTTCTTTCTGAGAGTGTGCATACAACACAGTTTAGGTTAGGAAATTATATCAGATTAATAAAAAGAAGTGAACAAGACCAGGAAAAAGTGAAACTTGAAAAGGACAGCAGCATATTAGAATCTCCCAAATGTTTAATAAGCTGCCACAGCTGAGTAACTGCCCAACTCTTCTATAAGGTGTTAACACATCCCTGTCCAATCTACTCATGTGCAAAGTGACTGTGAAGTAACGTGGGACTGCTGGTACTTTCACATAACAAACTGCAACTACAGTACATTTAAAATTCCAAAGACTAGTCTCCAAGACACTCCAAAAAACCCCAGAAGCAAAAGTGGTAACTGCTATTGAAAGAAGTTAAATCCTGACCTCAAGGGAAAATAAATCAAGTTCTGCTTCCCTGTACTGACCAAATCCTGCAGCTGTAAGACAAAGCTGCACACCAACTTTCTGAACAGCCCCTTTTATAACAAGGCTGCACAGGAGCACAAAATCCTCTGCAAGGCAGCCTGAGAACAGCTGTCCTGTTCTACCATGGCCAGTACAAGCACATGGTAACCAATGCTCAGGTGCTTTCTGTGTAATGACAGTTAGAAATGCAAACAAAAATTGCCAAGACAGTTTTAACTATTGTCAAAACAGCTACATACCCTTCTTCTTTTGTCCATTGTCTCATAGTAAATGTTGACAAACTCATCTGCAGCTCTACAAGCTTGATCCACATATGTTTTGAAATCCTGGAGGGAAGAAATCATATCAAATTTCTTTAGCTATGCAAACCAATCATTGACTCAATTTCTCCTTCAAGTCACTTTGACTGGTCTTTTCTACCCCCACCAAAAGATGACATTAAATAATGTTGAAATTTATTCTAAACTCCTTTTCTACTTGCAGAAGTACCAGTTGTTAGATAGGTGACAGTTTCAGCATAAATTTTAAATGCTGATGTATTTATTGTATTTAAACTGCAAATATTTACACTGGAAAATGGACTACAGATGGTTGCAGGTAGTGTGGCCATGCAATTATTCAAGGAAAACATTTGTTGCTGTGATAGCTGTTCTGAAATAAGGAACAATATTTATTAATGTGCTTCTGAGAATTAGCAAAAACCCCATCACACTGCCATCCTAACATACCTTTACATATAGAAATATAAAATACAGTAAAAAAGAGAACACCAACATCTGGATGTATTCTTTCTAGTATCAATCAGTGCTATACTCATGGGTCAAAACCAAACACATTCCTCATACCTTACATTTTCCTTACATCTCTCTACTTTCACTCATCCCCAGGTAACAGCCTTTGTTGTCCCACCACTTCACTGTAATCTCACTGGGTTATTTGCTCAGTTTGTTCATCTGTTTGGCCCTTGATCTCTTACAGACCCTGAACTGGGACATCCTGGAAAGCCAATTCTGAATTTCCTGTCCATACATCCATAAACCTGCATTTGCTTCTCTTATCATCAATTGTTTAAAATGCTATTATTTATCATTGTCCTATTTCAGTATTATATTCTCAGTATCAGAAACTCAATCAGTGCTGAACAATTTCACTGCTTGTATTTACTTGGCTGCTTTTACTGAATATATTCCACAACCACCAGGAATTCCCCCAGTGTTTCCTCAAGAAATATTCATAATCAGAGAAAGCTTCAATCTGAACAATTTAGGCTGGAATAAACTTCTGAAGGTCATCTGGTCCTAATCCCTGTTCAAAGCAGGGCTAACTTCAAAGGCTGATCCACTTTTGGAGTTGTATCTGGTAGCTCTGTGTCCTCTGTCCTGTCTCCTGACACGTTTGGACATCTCCGAGGATGGAGACGGCCACAGTTCCTTCCGGTACCAACGTCCAACCACTTCACTCAGAAACCCTCGCTCCAAGCAATTAACAAGAAAGCCGTAATTGAAAAAAAACAACCCACCAACCCCAAAATCAACTTCTCGAAGACACTGGCGGCAACTCCAAGCAGTTTCCCAACCTACACGGCTGCTACCGCCGGCCCCCCTGAGCTCCTCTCTGCCCTAAGGCTCCTGTAGGAGGAGGCTGAAGCTGCAGCACCGGGGCCCCCGCGCTGCTGCGGGGACACTCCCGGCGGCCTCCCCGCGCTCCCACGCCCGCCCTGTGACGCGCAGCACCCTCCCAAGGCGGACACCCCGCGCTGCCCTGCCCCGGCCGCGGGTCCTGGCGGCTCCCGGACAGGCCCGGACTCACCACGGACGCGGCCATGGGGCGACGAGGCGGGAGGGCGCCGGAAGTGCACTAGTCCACCGCTTCCGGCCGCGCGTCCCTCGTGGAAAGCGTTCCGCCGCGGTGCCCTGAGGAGCGTTCCGCCTCCAAACACGGCCGGCGGCGGGCGGGCCTTTCCTGCATCACCAACATTCCAAAGCAGTGCTGCTGGAAATCTCCCCAGAGAGCTGATACTAGGGAAAATGAATGAAACAATTAAATAACGAATAGTAGTATCTATTTCTCTGTTTGTATAGAGTAATTCTTAGAAGTGACTGCTTTAGAACTTTAGTCAAATTTACTCAAAAAACCTTAAAAAGATCTGTACTGAAGTTAGGCTATATCAAGATTTCAGAAATGCACGCAGCCATCTGGGTTAGGCTATATTTTCTTCTGTTTTCAGCCGTCGATTAAAATCAATTAAAATTGATAACAAAGCGCTGAATAACTTCAGAATCACTGACAAACTGCATAGATTTTTATTGTCAATTATTTGATACGGGGTAAGGAATGAAAACAGAATTCAATCTCCAGTAAGGTGAATAGTTCACATTTTCTCATAGAACCCTTCTGTGACAATCATGCACATTTGTATTAAGACCTATGAAAAAATGAAGACAGACTGCATCTTACCCAGGCCACTTTTCAAATGAACCTTGCTCTGTGTCACAGCAAACTCTGACATTTCTGTAATGACCTCACTTACAGACTATAATTAGACCTTTGGGTCCTGACTATCCTTGATAAAATGAATAGTCCTTAGTTTTGCAAATAGTCTTGCGGGATTTGTTGTCACTTTCAATGGATCATAATTTATTTTCCTCTAAGATTATGCAATTAACACTAAAACATTTCCACTTAAAATTGTCCATTAAAAGAACCCAACAAACTACATCACTTTCGTAGTTTGTTGATTCAAAATATCCATTATATCACTGGAATCATAACACTCTTGAATTCTGCAGCCTCAAAATCTCACTGTAGCATTGTATCCAACACTGAAGGGCAAGTCCAGAGGGCAGCAGAAGGCAAATCTTTCAAATTTCTGTAGCCATTCTACTGCACAGAGACCAAAGCACGAACACGTGGCCTGTGTCAGTGATTGAATTAAGCTTGTAGGTTGACTATTCTTGTGAGGCTCCTCAGCCTGCACATGGTGCTCCTGGACCTGCAGCATCCCTTCAGCAGAACTCTGATGTGAACAGTGACCTTGACCCACAGAATTCCCTCGAGGACAGCAATTTACACAACACTTCAGCTTTCAAGCTGCTAAAGCAGCATCTGCAAAGGCTGTCTTGAGGCCAGGCTGTTCTCTAAGACTGAGCATCTCTGTGAATAGTGAGAGGTTCTTGTGAAAGTCAGGACTCCCAACTGTTAATCAAATTACCAGAGAGCACAGTAATGTTCCCAGATATACAGAAGTTTGATGATCTGTCTCCTAAAACAAGGGAAGCAACTGACACTGGCCAAATCCAGACAGATGCTGATTAATGGGATTCTTGTGAAACTGGATCATGACTCAGTGTTTGAGGGTTTTGCAAGAACTGAATGAGAACTCAAAGATTTGATCTGTTGGTTTTAATGAGAACTGGGAGTAGGTCTCAAATGTTTGACTTATAGGCTGGATAAAAAATTAGTGCTAAAGCTGGATTTGGGATTTACTAAACTACAGTTGACTTAAGAAAGCCTATTTAGACCAGTTCCCAGCATAAAAGGTGGACCTGGGCAGGACCTATTCTTCATACAGTCCATGGGGACTCTCAGCTGTGACCACTCCACCTCAAATTTCTGCCATACCAGAACTGGAGAAATGCAATTACTCTTATGCTGATAAATACCTCCTTTGTTTTATAGAGAAAAACAGGACTTGCTATATATTGTAGTGGTAATTGTATCCAATGGGATATGCTGAGATGAAGTACAAATAACTGCTCCATTTTACTCCATTCAAAGCAGTCCCAAGTGGAAATAAATTTTCAGAACAGGTCAGTGTCACCACAGTTGCTTGTTAAAGAAATTTTAAAATCCTCTTCATTTCATTAGGTAATGATGCATTATTTGACCTCTTGAGAAAAAATGTGTATGTAAAACATATGGCCAGGTAAACATACCTTGTGGGGTTTTTTTCCTCCAATATCTTTCACCTTTTAAAAAAGAGACATCCTTTGATGGCAAATTTAAAGTAAATTTTCATTAATTTTCTTTTTTTTTTTTTAATGAATAATTATGGATCAGCTACAGATGGAGCACTAACTACTGCACATTATAGATTTAACAAAACTTCTGTGCAGAGTTCATTCAGATGAGAAAAGCCTACAGAGCTGGAACTGTAGTTTATGAGCTCTCTGAAACTGTTAGCTCAGGTCAGCTTGTAACATATTCTGAGTTTAGTTTGTGTTTAGCTCAATAATAAAGCTGGAATGCTGGAAGGTAGCCTACAACAATTAACTGGTTTGTGGGAGTGCTTAAGATCAATCAAATGCTAAAATATTTCTCCAGGCCAAATGTGCCCGTGACTTTTTAAGGAATCTTTATTCAGTGAAAAACAATTCACTTCCAGCTGGAAGGAAAGAGTTTTGTCATTTGCTTTCCTTTACAAATGGAGGAGTTAGGAGAAGCCAGTATGATTACTGAGTATATGCTTGCAGATGTTTTATTTCTCTTCCTGAATACACCAAACTATCAAGCCTTGTCTGAGCATCTCACCTGCAGTTCAGCTCATCTGGCACAGCAGCTCTGCAGCTGGGAAAGCAGTGTACTTTTCTTTTGGACTGTCCTTGCTCTCTGTGTTATTGCAGTAATCCAATAGCCAACTGTTCAAAAAATGGCAAGATCCCATTGACTCTACTAGAAACCAGATCTGGCCTTTGGTTGGTTTTGGCTAAATAGGGAATAAATAAAGTTTCTTCAAAATGTACTTTTAGCCACCACATCAGTTCCACAGCCCCAGTGCTCAAGCTCTAGTTTTAGGAAATATCATGGTGAAATGCGAAATAATTCCAGCAGTTCTTTGTAGGCAAATACTAGACAGAGATTGCATAGGAAATAAATACCCAAGCACCATTCAATTAACCTACTTGGCTAAAAGGTGATGCACAAATCAACAGTTTGTAACAGAGGCATGTGTTTCAGATCAAACTAATCAATAGGCATCAGAGTAATTTCAAATTACAGACTAGTGCAGACAAAGTTAAAATTCAAGCAATTTAGATACCAAATGTATTGCAACTTAAAAGAGTTTAGGCAGGATATTCCCCAGGTACAATTTAAACATATCATTGCTTTTATTGAACTATTTTGTCTCTTTTCTATAATAAAAATAATTACTGTCATTTTGGGAGAACTCAAAACAGGTGCAAGTTCCCCCATTGTTCCTTGGCCAGCTAATAACAAACTGTGCATTAAATTTACCCTGAGCACAGCAATTGAAATAGACCTCACTATTTGGAATTCTTCTGTTTGCTTTTCACAACCACTTTTCTCTCCCTTTACTTTCTAACCTGGTACATGCATAATGAGACGGAACACGAGATGGAAATGGGAGATCCAGCTCAGAGCCCAAAGGATAAATTTTAGCATCAGAGGGCTTGCTATTTTCTATCTACCATGAGAAAAGTTTGTTGTTCACAAGCCTTTTAACTTGGGAAAGGCTGTCAGGGAATGAAGAGGAGCTGTGCTATATGAGCTGATTCTCATCTCTCTTTATACTATAAGCATACTTCCAATCAAATTTACTGAAGAAAGTCCTAGAACTTCCAGTGGATTGATTCGGTTCCATGGAGTCATTGGCATATTTCTGGCCTGTGGCTGCAATAACATTGCTCCCTGTAAGCGTTAATAACTAACATTTTACAATTTGTGGGCAGAAGATGAACATTTTCCAAACAGATAATCCCAGTATGTTACATACATGTATCTTTGTATGTGCATTCTTTACATTTGAAGGCAATCCCCACTCTGTGCTTCCTTTGAAGTAGTCAGAGTCGTTGTGCAACAGCCATGGGGATTCCAGAACTCCCACATGTCCCCAGAGGTTGCCTGCAGTGACACAACAGTGAGTCTGCCATCTTTGCTAGTGAAGACTTGCATGGAGGTGTTATAAACTCACAAGGAATTACGACCTCTCAAGTGATTATTTATTAATAGAAAAAGCAACGAGCAAACAGCACTGGGTGCACTGGGGAGTCACTGCTCCCCAATGACGCCCGCCGCTCTGCATCAGTCCCACCTTTTTATTCAGTCTGTTTTGTTTGCCCTTCTCCTTCTTTCGTTTCCTTGATTCCACATCGATGGTTGCCTTCTGTGGAGGCATTGGCTGTTGCCAGGGGACTGTTTGCCCTATGTCAGTGGTATTTTAGATGAAGGCTCATCGTCTTCCTCAGTGTCTTTTTCTGACCTTTTCTTTCCTCATGCATAGTTATCAGCTATTTATATAACTATAGTTATTTGCTTAATATAGATTTCACAATTTCCTTTTTTTTTGTTTTTTGTTTTGTTCTGTGCAAGCAAATATAACCACACATTTCCTCATTTTTGTGCAAGCAGGCATAACCACAAACGAATCATAAGTCCTCTTAAGCAAGAATTTCTCCCAAGCAAGCATTTCTTTAAGCAAGCATTTATACAGTTTATCTTTTGTTCCATGCCTTATTTGACTTTCTTAAAATTGATTTTTATAATCATCCCAAGCACTTATTCCACTCATCATACAACATTCACATGGTTTTATTTCTGTCGCCTCGTAACATGAATCACACATACATTTCTTACAGAGGACATCACCTACTCTTCTTTTTCCTGAATATTTTCAGCCCTCAGCTAGATTAAAAGTAAAATATAAGATCTGATTATAAACATTCCCATCTCTCCAATCATTTTAAGGAATAGTTATTAAAATAGCGATATTTGGTCCCAATGATGAAAAGAAAGGCTGAAGAGCAAGCCCAGACACAAGTTTCCTTTTCACCTTTACTGTTTTCACAGGTTCTATTTATTTACAGAGGCCCAAAGCTAGGTCAGCATCTAATCTTATGTGTAACAGCGTGTTATGAGTAAGGTACGGTGGTTGGCTCATGCAAATCAGGAGGAGTTGTTGAGTGTGGCGGGGAGAGGTTCTGTTGGGGCTGGCCTTTCTTTTGCCATGCACTGTGTTGTTCCAGTGTGGCTTTGAACCCTTTTCTGCTCTCCCTGCCATTCTCCCGGGGCGCTGGCGGCTCTGGCTGCCAGACCTGCCGGGGAATGCGGGGCAGGGCGTGTGCCTGTCCCCGGCAGGGAGTGCGGGACCCGGCGGGCAGCGCAGCGCCGCCAACACCGCGCCACAGGTAAGGACTGCTCTGAATATTAACGAGGCCCGTGCCATCCTGCAGGCGTTTTGTAATGGTGAACAGAATGAGTCTCGCTATGCTCGCAGCGCTGGTTTGGGTCATTTATAACAAGCCAAATCTATTTTTCTTTGACAAGTTACAGCTTTTGGAATGCATTGTTTATAATGGCCCTGTGGCATTTGTACTGCATTTACAGGAGTACAGTAGGATGAGCTCCCATTCTCACTGCAGTTATTAATAACAAACTCTGCATTGCTGCAGTGTAAATACTGATACACCAAAGAACACTAAATCTGATATTAACTCCCATGATTGGACTAGTCTGCCAATTAGGAATATATTTAAAAACCACAGTAGTAAGTAGTAGGGGAACACAAGCTTTGAGTCATTTACAAGAATCTTTTTGATTTTATCAACAAACAGACAAGTAAGGTAAATACTCAGAAAAAAACAAGCCCTATGACAGTTTAAAAATCATTTTTCGGTGTTACTTCAGGGTTTATGTCAAAGCAAGAACAGGGATTGTCATCTTTAAAAATACTATTTCTTCATGTACCTTTTCTCCAGTGAAGAGGTTTAAGCATATGAAGGCTCTTTTCAGAAAGAAGACCAAATATGAAAGATTTCCTAGACAATTTTTGGATTTACATCTCAAGATTATTTTGTAGGGATAATGAGAAATATTATTTCCTTTTAGGCACTAAAGCAGATCAGGTATGAGGACTCAGGGTCCTGGTAAAAGACTGCAGAACCTTACACATTTAAACCTTCAGCCAAATTCATCCAACTTATTCAGGGATATAGGTGACATTTACTGTCAATCCTTGTTCAGTGCTCAGAAAGTAGACAAAGTCTCTAAAAGATTCAGACATTGTTTCCGACATTGGGCATAGTGTACCAATCAGGAAAATTTGGATACAGACAAGCTACCTTTAGGTAAAATGCTCTATTTAATTCTGTACCACTTCACTATATCTAAAGAAAAAAAAGGAAATGTGGGAATCTCCTGCAATGGTGGTTTAAGAAATCAAGGTCAGCATGCTCATAGAATTATAACAGGCTGTGTCCCTAAATTCTTGTCAAGATTCTATAAGTCTTCTTCTTATTCACACTGCAACACATTAATACACAACTGTGCAAAAATTTAAAATTGTTTCTTAAGTATTGAGAGAAGAACACCCAAGAAATTGTCTTAAATACCATCAAAACAGGCAGGAATAAACTAACATGCTCTGTTGATTTATTCCACAGCAATGCACCTGGGCCCAACAGCTGTCATACATATTCCACCTGGAGAAACAGCTGTTTGCTCAACAGTTGTCATATTGTCTGACAAAAACAAGTGCTTGTTAAATTTGTCATCAGGGATTCTCTTTGGGATTTGAAATACATGAAAATGTCACATTTTCTGTCCTTAGGTTTGGAGCATTTTTTTTTTCCTACGTAGTGTACAGGATTCCCCTGCAGCTCTGGGTAACTCCAGTCAGAATTACAGGGCCTGTAGCATCTCAAAAAGGTCAAATTCAAGGTGGTTCACTGTGAGCTATGGATGCCAAAGTAAGGGAAGGTGGAAAGTAATGTTTACTAGATCAAATTATGTGGCAGAGACAGCTGAAGGACCAGCCTAATCATCAAGCTAAGAACATGAGACAACAAGTACATTTTATATAAACTATGGAGGAGAAGAGAGAGGGAAATTCTGGATCATGGAGATTGTGGAATATGTTACAACAGTCAGGGCCGGGAAGTGACCTTAGAGAGTCATAGCTGTGGGGAAAGAACAAACATGTTTATTAGAAGTGTTATTAAGGAATGTTTTGCATGAAGCAGTGAAATATGAATACTTGATGAATGAAGCAGCATGTACAGGGTTGAGCAACTGGGATGACTGTGATAAAGATACTCAACAGGAAATGAACCAACATTATGTGATAGGAAAGTGCTTGGAAATGGGGAGGTAGACTTGAAAAATATTTGAGCATAGGAAAGCTTTGAAGCTGAGGGTTGATGAAAACACCACACAAATATGTGTAAGAAGAAAATGTGGGAATTGATTGCAGTCATACAATACCTCTGAAGAGCTGAGAGAACAGAACTGTACCCATCCAAACAGATGTTTTATGAACTGTAGGAGATAAGCACCAGGAGTGAAGGTAATGAAAACAGTAGATCAAGTTGCATCCTGAAAAAATTGGTTTGAAAGTATATTCCAGTGGGTAATAATAGAGTCAGTAAAGTGCATAATGGATGGGAAATCTAGTTAGCAGAGAGAGACCTTGTCCACCTAGTTTCTTCTTTACAAGAACAGTTTGTGGCACAGGAGAAACTGGCATGAATGATCATACTCACTTAAACTGCCCACAACATAAAACTAATCAAGAGACAGGAAACCTCTCTTCAAAAAAACTTTTCACTGGCAGCATGCACTATTAAAAATATTAAAATAATATATATAAAATTAAAAAACTTGCTTTCCTCTCAGCTGTGTGCACACTGGGCTTGATGATGCCTCATAACAGATTTGCTTCTGGTTTTGACCTAAACTGAAGAATAATGAGTACTATCAAGTCAAATTTTTAAATAATCTTTTTTTTGAATGAACAATGTGGACTTTATTATGATAAGTCACCCAAAATGTTATTCCTTCAAAATTGAGATTTAATTGAACATGACTAAACTCAAGGATTTTTAAAGCGAAAACTGTTGTGAAAATGAACGTAGTCAAAGATAAACAGCAGATAACCTCTATGTCTCCATCATTCAAGCAAAGAAGAATAAATTTTCTGCTGAACTTACTGACGTTGATCTTTAAATTCATTGAATATAGGAAAGACAGAGCGATTGAAAGACCAACACATTTTCTGTGAGGAGAGGCTGAAAGAGTTGGGGTTGTTCAGTCTGGAGAAAAAACAAGACCTTAAAGAGGGCTTTTAAGAAAGTTGGGGACAGGTATTAGCAGGGCCTGTTGTGACAGAACAAGAGGTAAGGACTTTAAACTAAAGGAGGGTAAGTTTAGATTAGAAGGTTGGAACTGGCAGTGCTGAGGCCCTGGCACAGGGTGCCCAGAGAAGCTGTGGCTGCCTCCTCCCTGAAGTGCTCCAGGCTAGGCTGGACGGGGCCTGGAGCAATGCGGTGCGGCGGGAGGTGTCCCAGCCCCGCGGGGACTGGGACGAGCCGCTCCCCACAGCCGCTCCCCATCCCCACAGCGCCCCACGGGGACTGGGACGAGCCGCTCCCCGAGCCGCTTCCCACAGCCGCTACCCGAACCGCTCCCCATCCCCACAGCCGCTCCCCGAACCGCTCCCCATCCCCACAGCGCCCCACGGGGACTGGGACGAGCCCCTCCCCACAGCCGCTCCCCACAGCCGCTCCCCGAGCCGCTCCCCATCCCCACAGCGCCCCACGGGGACTGGGACGAGCCGCTCCCCACAGCCGCTCCCCACAGCCGCTCCCCGAGCCGCTCCCCACAGCCGCTCTCCGAGCCGCTCCCCATCCCCACAGCGCCCCACGGGGACTGGGACGAGCCGCTCCCCACAGCCGCTCCCCACAGTGCCCCGCGCGGGGCCCGGGCCCTTCCCCCCCGCACCCACAGGCGGCGCGCGCGCCACCCGCTCCAGGCGCGCATACTCAGGCGCTATTGATGACGTCACGGGCAGTCTTCGCCCAGCGAGCCGTCAGTGGCTGAGGCGAGCGCCGGGGTCACTTCTGGTCACCACTCGTCAGAGCAAAGTCTAAAGGACAGCGTTTGGCGCAATGTATTTCCTTTGCAGCAGCGCAAGGACTTTGCTTTCCAGGAGTATGGAAGGAAAACCAGGAAGATGTGTTTGTCCCCCTGTAGGCACAGATGCGGATCCAAGGGTGGCTCTCAGCTCTCTGGGCATTCGCGTTCACTGTACTGATCGCAGCAGAACACTGATGCAACTTAGATAGGGACCTGAAAACGTTCATATTTTCAAAGCTTGCAAAACCTTTCAGGCTGGTCTTGGGACACTGGTAAAAGTTTAAAAGCTTTACTGTAAAAAAAACTTTATCTAAAGTTGTTCTTGCAAACTCTTTTTTGCCACTGGCAACCACCATCTAAGCCAAGTCCTGAGGCTTCCCCGAAACCAACTTCATCCCTCTGCAAAATTAGTAAATTAACAGTAACATAAATAATTTCATTCCAAGCGCAGCACTGTATAAATGGGAGAGCAAAAAAAGCCAGGAGCATAATGGAGTCCAAGTGGGGTGCCTGTTGCAGTCTGGTGGGTCTTTGATGAAATGATTTTGAGAACCTGTGAGCAATCAAACAGATTCCTCTGGAAGGAGAATAATGGTTGTGTCTTCATTGAAGATTTCTGCTTGTTAATCAAATCTTTCTTGAGATAGAAAGAGCAGAAGGAGAAGGAAGAGGAATATTTATGTATTTAAGATCTGACAACACTGTAGAATATTTTTCCTTTTTATAATTCAGCAGATTGCAGAAAATGTTAGATATTTTCAAGGACATTATGAGGGACCATTCTGTAAAATCAAATTTTTTTCTTTAGGTACCCAAAAGGCCACACAGACTTATGGCATTTTTGTATATTAGGTTTGAGTATAACATCCTAGCCATGAAAACAGAAGAATATTAGTACTACTGAAGTTTGAAATTCTCTTCAAATACAGACAGTACTTTGCATGTCTGACAAATATCACTAAAGCTATAGAAAAATACTATAAAAGTGAATTTTTTTCTACTACCAAATATCTGGAATAAGGTTATGTGGCATTTAAGCACAGGAGGAGGAATCACGGGGCCATTGTGCACCCAGAGCAGCACTCACTGGTGCCTGGTGTATTCAGCAATGTTCTATATTCCAACCAAGACTCCAGGTATCAGTGTCATTTGATCTCTGGCTGATCTCATTTGAGAAGGGAGACAGAAATGTGCACAAGGGACTTGCTCTATTTTTTATTTTAAGGCAGATCTTCACAACCTTGAACAACTATCAAGAAAAAGAAGCCAGTGTTGTAAACAAACTCTGAACTAGAAATTCTAACACATTTAAAATTCAGACAGTAAGGTCAGAAGATTGTAAAGGGTCTGTGAAGCATAAAATGCACTGGGCTTCCTCAATTCCATTTCTGTGCTATCAGAGTGTATCCCATCTATCCATCCACCTGCCTGTAGGTACCATCTGCCTCCTGTGAAAAACTTGAATGTCACTTGCTTTACAAGTCTGTCTGATTTTCAAGACTCTACATATCCAGGTCAGAAATATTAAAACAGGCATGAGGAATTGTACTTTCATTTACATCCCAGTGAACTATAATGAAAACATGGCTTTAAAAAATTGGTTTACCTTAAGGAAGGTTTAGAGGATAAGATTCTAGTAAGAGAGCTGTGTTGATTTTCTCAAGTTACTTTAAACGTTTTCTTAAATAGCTTGTTAGGATTGCTTTCATGCGAGCAATGAGATGCTTGTATGAAATGGTAATAAACTTTCAGAAGTGTGACATGGACTAGATTAGTTTGGAGATAAATTTATGTGAATTTTAAAGCAAAAGTCAGTTGTACACTTACTGTACCAGTTGTATACTTAGTATACCAGTGTGGATGGATTAGCAGTACAATTTAAAACAAATTAAATGATTAAGGATTTTAAGCTTAGTGTAGGTGCATGTAATGTCTACTCATTTGAGAATGGAAGTTTATAGACAAATGGTAATTTATTAACTTGAACAATATTTTTTGTCTTCCTGCATAATGTTTTAGGGTATAGACATAAAAGTTCAGGTCTGAACAGGCACTACATGGGCAGTAAGTTCTGTTTATTAACTCCAAATAACCTTTTACACTAATCCTTAGCAGACACGTGAAGAAATCCACAACAATGGTTTCAGCACAGTAGTTGAATTCCTCTGTAAACTAGACATAGATGTTATGAAGGAAGATCATGGAGAGGAGTATGGAATATTGTTATACTGCAGGGCAGAACACTCAGAGGGAGTATATCCCATTGATGTTGACAATCATACAGTTTGTTACTTTGATATTTTCAGTGTAGTAAGTGAAGGCACATTCGTCAGCATAATGTACAGAAGTTCTGCTAAAAACACCAACTACCATTTAGCAGTTCCTGACAGCTAGTACTGCTTGGGGTTGTAAAAGATCTCAGCAAAAGTCACACCTGGCAGACCCCATCAGCTTTACCAAGAGATGAGCACCTCAACCAAGGCTGTTATGGAGTTCATTATGTGATGTTACACTGTTAATGATGTTGCCACCGATTCCCACAGGAGCCTGTCGGGTTTAAAGTTATCCTACAATCTCTGTTTTATGGCCCCAGCACCAGCCCAACTGTTCCAAAACTTAGCCTTCATGAAGTCCTTTATTTAACTTATTCTCCTCCCCGCCCCTCCTCTCCCCGTTTACTTCTTAGGCTTCTGAGTTTCTACACTTTCCCATTATATATCTACTATATTTTATCTTTGTAAATGCTTCTTTAATACTGTCTTCAGTCCAATTTTTTTAGATAATGTCTTTTCACATTTCTCTGTAGCACACAAGTGCTTTTGCATACTCTAATGCTGTTCAAGTAGTGCTTCCATTCTAGTGGAGGAAGAGCTATAACTCGACTCTCCTTCTATAAAGCATTTAAAAGCTTAAGAAGCAATAAGCACATCAGGCTGATATTTCTTGTGTCCTCAGCCCTAAGAGTAAAATAAAATGTGATGACATTTTGAAAGAGTTTCATATTGCTGCTTTTTAAATTTTGGAGCTTAAAAACTGAATAATGTTTTCATCATTGAAGAACATTTTTGATGGTTTCTTTGACAATAACTGTCTCAAAAATAGCTTTACTGTTGGATTTTCTCTCTGAACTTATGTATCAATTAAGGAAGTTGTAATTCTAATAAATAAGCACATAGGCACAAAAGGAACCAATGCTACTCATTGTTTAGAGAAATAATTTGGCACTTAATGAGTTCTTTATTGCAGCTGAAGAGGATGGTAATTAACAATTCATGTTGGGAGGGCTCTGGTACTTTTTTCTAGGAAGCACTGTAGTTGTGGGTTTATTTAAAATACAATCTTTCATATTTGCTAAATCATATGTGTTCATGTTACCCCAGCTGTTGTTAGATGAACAAATAAAATACATATGTAAAATGAAATAACAGGAAAACTGAAATGTTATGGTTGTGGGTTCGATGCCTGCATGGCCATTCACTTAGGCATTGGAATTGATGATTCTCATAAGTCCCTTCTAACTCAGAAGATTCTGTGAGTCTGTGTCTATGAAAGGCTGATTTGTATTATCCATCTTGCAGAATGCTCTTGTGAGCAATAGCTGAAAAATAAAGGGAACTCTGAAAGAGGAAATATATGAAAAAGTGAAATGAGTTAGGGATTCTGCCTTTCATCACCATGAGTTCAATTAGGAATTACTGACACTGGAGAAATAATTATGTACTTAGTGCAAAGTAGTGGTAGCTAGTACAGCTATAAAAAGTAAGTTTTATTTTCTGCACTGCTCTATATGAAAGTACTTTATTTGCAGTGGAGAGCTGCTTGTAGCTGGTACAGGGCTGTGCTTTAGTTTTAGTGTGAGATTAATGAACTCATACTGAGTTCTGTGTTCTTTTATTGTCCCTGTTCTCCCTAGTTTGGAAGAAAAATCATTGAAACAAAGTCTACACCTGGAAATATAGACTTCCATTGATTTTAGTCTAGAAAAGAGAGAGGAAATAAGGAGCAGAAAACAGACAAATACAGGCTGAAATGTTGAAACTGTTAAGTCTTACATATACTAATATATTTTTTTAACCTTCTTAATTTGATTACACTGCTTCTAAATAATTTTGATTTGCTGTGGAAATCTGTTTCTAGCAGCAAAATAATCCCAAAGAATGGTGCTCAACATTCTTCAGACTGTTTGTTATATCAAAGCTCAGGAGATACTCTTAAGAATAAAAACACTGCACAGTCTTAATTACTGACATTTTTAGATTAATGGTCTCAAAAATTTTCTGTCTCATGCTTTCACAGAGCCATCTTATCTGAGTAAATCCAACTAAACATTCCACTGACTAAATGTCTAGCTATCATCTAGATAAAACCAGTGTAAACCAAATCAGTGTCACTGCACAAGAAGGCCAAATATGAAAAAAAAGCCTGTACATTGTTTTCTCATTGCTAATCTATTGGCTTATAGTAGGGAAGGCAGCCAGTGAAGGGCACAGCAGAGGGAGCAGCATTCCCTCTCTGAGAGGATTGAATCCAGTGTGCATGGGTGAACCCATTGATGAAGGCAACACAGACTGTTCCTCTCCTGCCCGAGGGGACTGGAAGTGGTCTGAAGTGCAAAAAGATACAGAAACCACTGACTTCAGTAGAATGTGAGGCATGCTTTCTCCTTCCTTTTCCAGTATGTTTGACTGTTAAAAGAAAACATTATCTCAAGCTTTGAATCTTTCCAGCTATAATATTGGTTAAAGCTAAAACATGCTGAGCCCTTTCTGAGAAGGTGCATAGCCCCATGAATTCCCAGAAAGGCAGGAAATGCTAAAGGAACAGCCTTCCAACACTGAAACATGTTGGCAGCTTTCAAACCATAGTGTATATGTGTAATAAAACTGCCCTGCTGGTACAAAATCTAATCAGTACCACGTGCCCCATCTCCCACGTAAGCATGTTTTGGAGAATGCTTTCTACAGTAACTCATCTGTGGAATCAACCACAAATGAAATAGTTTGCTTATGTTGAACTCCCTTTCCTGTCTGCCTGCACAGAGTAAAATGAACTGTTTCTTCAGTTATCAGGCAGTTTGTCTTTCTCTTTTCTTCAGTCCCAATATATTCAGATCCCTCCAGCATTATTGTATTTCTAATTTCACTGTATGCACATAGATGCACACACAAGCAAATATAAAGATAGCATGACAGTTTCCTATAGCAATGCAAATTGGAAACAAATACAGAATTCTTCTGACTGAAATGTCTTTGTGAAATATTCTGTCACTGAAAAGTTCTAGTTATACATACCTGAAATCGACAGTCCTATTTTGTTCTACATCTCAAGATTTAGTCTGAAATTAATTTACTATATCTCAAATTATCACAGAGTATAGACCTAAGAAAGCAATGCCAGACTTTCTTTCCCCCCAGACTTCCTTGAGCTATTCCAACAATCCAAACAGTGCTAAATCCAGCTAATTAAATTGGGATTATGTTTGTTTTCCATTATCACAGCAATCAGCATGATAGATTAATTTGCTAGAAAGAACATAAGGCACTGTTGTGTCTGCTATGTAAAACAAGGTACACTGCAGAGATTTGTGAGATACTGCTACTTCAAACTACTATTTTTATATGGCATGACACACTGTCAGTTGAGATACCACCTTAGGTACAAACCCCAAAAGTAATTGTATTTACTGTTTCCTCTGAAGTTTAGTAATTGGGGTTTTGAATTAAAAAAAGACCAAAATATCAAAATACTCTGTGCAATGGTGACTAAAAATCTGATTTCATTACATGAATGGAACAAAACCCCCAGGGTGGTTGCAGCAGGTTTTTTCATAAAGAAGAGCTTAGAGAAAAGGTGTCTTACCAAGCAGACAGCCCAGAAAAATGTCAAGTCATCCACTGTGGAGAAGCTTGTCACAAACTGTAAAAAGTGCTGCTTTGATGTCACAAATAAAGCCCTTCATACATACTGAAATGCTTGGTTAATTGAATGTGACTTTTTCATTGATGTGTTATGAAAACTCCCAAGGCAACTTCTGAATTTTATCTAAGACTTCCTATTCCTCATTTAAAGCTGAATGATTTCCTTCCATGGTTTTATCAATGGGCCAGAAAGGCTGATAATACTGCTTCCTTCCCCTTTTAGATGTGTTTGGACTTCTGCCACAGTGTCTTGAAAAGTAGTAAATTTGATTTCCTGTCCTGGGTGGAGCAACTGCCTTCATTCATAAAAATGGAAGATTAACGTAGGCAATGGAAAATCAAGTTAAGAGACAGTTTGCATCTGAGCTATTTGAATTCCCAGCCATTGCTCCCCAGTAATTTACTGCTATAACAACACTGAATGAGCAGCATGAAGCAAAAGCCTCCTCGCAAGACAGAGTGCTGTGAACTACTGTGACCTCTCTCCAGGAGGGAGGTGCTAAGGGTCTGAAACTCTCCTCCCACCTCTCCCTTATGGTTCCACTCCTCCCTCTCTTCCCCATTAAACATTTTTGATACAGAACTCTTCTTATCAGCCCTTAGCATACCAGAATGAAGTAGGTGCGAGGGAGATGAAAGCACGACCTCATTTAAACTCTCACTGTACTTCTCCTATGAAGGAGAATTTCTTGGGCTACAGCCAAAAGTGATTCTGCACTTTTGAGGAATAATAGAAAAACTCTTTCCCTTCCTACTTCATCTCCTCAACAGGAAGAATGATTTTGGAGTTAACAGAATGTTCAGTATTTATCATAAATGTTCTTGATTCCCCTGTTGGATCTCAACCCAACACATGAGGAAGTGCATCAGGTACAGGGAACTTGACACAGCTCTTGTGTATAAATACTATGAGGCATGAATCATTAAAATTATCTGGTTCCTGGACACAAGCACAAAGGCAACAGCTGTTTTCACAAGATATGCAGTATCTCATCCTACTGCACCTGAAAGAAAGGATCCATCCTGAACTGCTGCATGAAATAAAAATACCCCCATTGATTATTATAAAGTTTCCATGGTTTGTTTTTTGTCTCATTTTGAGACATATTGAATTTGTCCAACAGTTTTATAATAGAATTAGCCTCAGTCTGGTGTAGCATTCTCATTTCTTTGCCAGAAACACCTTTTGCAGCACTCAATGCAACCCGAATTTCATATTCTCACTTCAGAGAGGGAAGTATTTCATTGAGGAGTGATCTCTATTCACACAGGCAAAGACACAGCTCATGACTGACTGCCCCATAGCTCATCAGCCTGGAATGCAAGTTTCTGTTGCAGCAGCATCAGTGAAGCTGGCAGTGATGCTGGCTGCCCACCCAAATTGGCAGCTATCTCATACAGCTTTACTGTGTGCCTTCCCAAGGGTGAAAGAACCCAAGGTCCCTTCTCAGCCCCCTCTACATTCCTGGTAGTACATTCCCACTTCTCCTCTAAGTTTTCTTGTATTTTTCTAGTTACAGTTCCAATCCTCTGCTCCTATTTTCCTCTCCATTTTCCTTATGATCTCCACCCGTCCTCTGAATTATTTCTTGGCTACACTTGGATTAAAGCACAGTGTGTAGAGCACTGAGCTGCTCTCTATAGGAGACTACACTGGACCTGCCAGGATGTCCTTTGTGCTTACTCAGCAGCCCTGCTCCAACAAATGCTGAGATACTGCAGAGCTTCTCACATTTCTGTGATTGCCTCAGAAAACCTGGAATATGTTTCCTGCCCATAAAACTAATTCGGGATGGGTAGAATAGGCTGCCTGTGCTTATGTAATTTTACACAAAAAAATTATTTTCATGCAAGGCTTTTTCTTAGAGGCAACATCTGCATAATAATACAAATACGGTATAAAACTATCATCCAGGTTACATTCAAACAAAAAATAGACACATACATAAGTACTTAAAAATATATATAATGTCCTGGTTTAGGACAAATTAGGGAAAACACCTCCAGAAGGAGGCCCCCAAAAACAAACCCCCACGACTCCTCCCCCCACCACCAGATTTGGGAAGAATTTCCTCAGAGGAAAAGTGGAAAAAAGCTGTTTATTTAGCAAACACAAAAAAACCCACTCCCCAACACAAGAAAAAACAGCCACAGATGACAAAAGAAACTCTTTCACCAGTCTGAGAGAATGAACAAACTCAGAAAGTGTCTGGCACTGGGGAGGGCTGAACACTTGTCACTAAATGCAGACTCGGGGGCTCCGCGATGTCCCCAGGTCCCGGCCCGGAACAGGCTCGGATGGTGTTCCTAGCTAAACTAACTGATAAGGAAAAATGCAAAGCAAAGCAGCAGCAGCAGCAGCAGCAGCAGCAGCAGCAGCAGCAGCAGCAGCTAAGCCCAGACGATGGGGGACAAAACAAACCTTCACCTTCAGAGTCAATTCTGAAAGCACCGAACATAACTCCAGCCATGAACAGCACACACGACTGGGGATACAAAGCATTGTAACCTCACCCCAGGACATATAAATATGTACTTGTGGACATACACATAACCACTTGTATAGAAGTGGATTAATGACTCAGGTTTTTTAAATTAATAAATTCGGTGAAAACCTTAGCAAACAAATTCTATGCTCCCAAGCTAGAAAAGTGCTGTCCATTCAACTGCTGAGACCTACAGTTGAAAGAACACAAAACAAATTAAACTCTTAAATTATGATATGGTTAGGTTGAATGCAGCTTGGAAAAACACTGCACTTCTGGTGAAAATCAACCTCTTGAGGAAATTTAAGAGGTGAAGTCATAATATGGGCAATTTACTGCCAGAAGAGAACACTGTCATCCAGTGGTGAAATTCTGACTGATCTGGCAGTAATCTGAATATATTAAAAGTATTATTATTCAAATTATTTGAGTTTTCAGATTCATTAAATGTTGAATTTTAACTCTAAAATTTGAATCCTCTATCTTTACCACAGCAGAAAGCAATGCAAACATGGTAAAGGAAGAAACACATCAAGAAATCTTGCAAAATAATTTGCTCTAATTTTCAATGGGATATAAATATATGTGGTCTTGTGGTCTGGGTGCAGTAGCAAAAGCCAGGATTTTTATATTTCCAGTCCTGCTCGATGAATCAATGGCCTTAAGAGAGCTCTGTGTGCTAAAGTGTCTATTTTTTCAGAATGGTTGAAGTTCAGTAGGAAGCAATGATATTTTAATGACATTTTTAACTCAAAAGAAGATATTTATAACTTTCAAATCAGACAGAAAGATTTCCCCAACTGATCCATTAAGAACAATTAACAAAAGGGTATAGAACAAAATATTTGCTTCTCGTTTGGATAGCAGCAAAAGTTGGACCTTTGCAGGAAAGTCCTAAAAAATGTAGCATAGACTAAACCCCCCAGGTTTTACAGAAAAATGTTCTATAGGAACATTACTACATCCAAATGAAATCATTTTCTAGAGAATCACAGCCTTTCTTTGGAAAATTTAGAAGTTATTGGAGAAATATCAATTTCTGTCTATATTATTTTGGCTATTATTATGATCTGATATCTATACTCTGATATAGTGTGTGATTTTCTCTTAGGAAAGCCATCCTTTCAAGAACCAATCTAATTTCTAGGCCTACTGCTGTATGTGTCTTGTTATTTATATTTTACAGTAAAATTTTATCTAGAAAGTTATTTACACTTGGCAACTTAAGTATAACCTACTGTAAACATATACAAATTAAGATCACAGCATGTTTGGAACTGAGTCCTTCTTTATACTTAGAAAGTAATTCTGCTATATTCTGCTAATATTCATCTAATCAACATTAAATCAAACCTTTGATATTGCCTCTGCTTTTATGAAGTTAGACAGCATTTAAACATTTTGCTGTACTGTATGGCAATGGGATTAGACCCCAAGTAAAAGTTACAGAACTGAAGAAACTTAGCTCAGAAGCAAGTTCACTGGATTTTCTGAACCTGGTGTTTTCTTTTCTCAAAATATATCCTTATTCCTTCTGCTATGTTTTAATGTAACTCATGATATACATTATCTTAGCATCAAAAGTGGTAAATCACCTCATAGATGCCATTATATGATTTGTCTCTCTTTCCTAGGAGCTTCTTGATAATTTAGTTCTTCTCCAGAACTTAGCTTTGTATATTGGGACCCTTTTCCTCTTTTCTTGAAATCCTGCCTAGTGCTGAAAGCAACTCTAAATGAATTGGACATTTTGCCTTTCCAACCACATGTTGGCATTCACACTCTCAGAACCATAACTGTCAGTGTTGGAAAATGGAGCAACTGTACACTCAATAATTGTTTATTTAATGATTTCTGTCTATATGCATCTTGAAACTTTGTGGAGGCTATGATTTTCCTTACTTAAATAATTGGCAATTATGCATGAAAATTTACAAATTTTCAGCCCAATAAATCATGGTCCATTGTTTGAATAAGCCTTTGTCATTCCAAATGTGCATTTTGAGAGGTGTTCCTAGAATCTTAGGCAAACAGACTGTTTCGGTTTTTTTTTCCTTTGCTGACAAATGGAAATAGATATCAGACAATAATACCAGAATACTATCTAAATACCAGATAGGTAATTAGAGTATGTAAGTATGGAAAATTGATTTTTCAGTGCTTTATAAAGATTTTTTATTTTAGTATTCTTCCAATTTCTGTTAGTTCTTTGCATCCACTCACCCACATCCTCAGGTATTTCTGTCCTTCCAGAATATCCTATAAAATTTAAAAAAGTAAACCAGAGTAATAGAATCATCGTCTCTCTTTAAATCAGTCTTTCTCTTACAATGCATACACTTTCAAGCATTGATGGATATAGAGGTTAGGCTAAGACATTTCTTTGGATGTTTCCCTGATTGACTTGCTCTCATCCTGTGTGTTCCTTAACTGAACACACACTTAACCTGAATAGCAGGTTCTTTTCTTTGAGTAACTTACATAAGTTTTCATTCCCAAGGGTTAGTGAGACAGTATTATTTTAATGCCATTTGAATTGTGATAGTATGTAGAAACTTAAATAGTCCCTGATAATAATAATTTTAAAAAGCAATTGTTAGCTCTACCAAGGCATGATGGGCACCTTGTATTCTCAGTGGATTTTGTTCATCAGCTCCTAAATGTTCCAAGTGATTTTGTTTCCAGCACTTATTCTGGGAGACTATTTCATAATCAAATATGACACTGTCACAAAGTTCCTCTTGCTATTCAGCTGACAATTTCTGTTTCCTTTTAAAGTGCAACATTTCTGTTTATATTGCCCAATGCACCTCAGAACAGAATCTCTGGTAAGAGCTACAACAGGATTTTGACTCACTGGGTTCTTTCACATCTGGGATAACTGTACAGGAAGTAATATGCTTCTCCAAATTTTCTCGTTTTATATTTTGAAGCATAAACTAAATTTATCTATGAACACCTAGAAAGAGCCATGCTCAGAAACAGAAGAGTATCAGTTTGTAGCTATATAGATACTAAAAGTTCTTCATCCAAGGCTTAATCTGCAATATTTTCTTTATTTCCTATCCTGCTTCCCACTGGACTGCTTTTGCTGCCATCATTCTTGCACCATGTTTTGTTGACAGCCCTACTGTCCAAATTCTATGACATTGTGACAGTCAAAAATGCTCAATTTATATTATCTTCCCTTTTTCATGCTTAATTAATATTAAAGGAACTTATTTTTGGTTTATACTTTGAGAGAAGATTGAGGCAACCTGAACAAACTTTGCCTGTGTTCAGACCAGATCTAAGCTTTTGAACACCTAGTTTTTGACTTCAATTCTTCTGTAACAAAGAGGGGAAAAAAGAGCCCTGATTTTGAATTGGAAACATTTTTGAGTTACAACATTGTAACTTGAGTTACAACATTTTTGGGAATTTGACATGGTAATTGGCAACTGTGAAGCTCTGAGTGTCCTAAATGAAATTGAGAATGTTGTATTTAATGCCTCAATTTTCAGATTGTAATTTTAAAAACTAAGTGGGAGAGAGAAAAAACCCATTCCTTTTTTTTTAAAAACTGAGCATATGTAGAATTTTTAACTCTATGATTTTCCTAATCCTTCAAGAGCCTTTACAGATGCAGTGTGACATTACATTTAAAGGCATAATTAATCCCTGGAACAAATCTACTGAAAAATTTTATTCTACATGAAAGAAACATTTGAATCCCCAAACTTTAAAAGAAGATGTGCCAAGTTTGAATAAGTTAACACATTCAGTAAAACCATAGTCTTAGTGATCTCACTTCTAACAAGTTATTGTTTGATAAACCTCACCCGCAGCAGATGGAATTCTGTGTGTGTCTGTGTGTCTACATATGTCATTCTTCAGGCAGAAAAAATGCTGCTTGTGATTAGAGTGAAAGCAGGGTGGTTGCCAAACATCTGTGAGAAATTGAACATTTCTCATTTATAACCTGAAACCTGAGTGGACAACTAACTAGTCGTTGGCCTCTTCTGTCTAGACTGCTGTTGTTCCCCACCCCCAGCTCCATGGATAAGGCTCAGCCAAGAACCTTCAGGATGGAAAGAAAATGGTCTAAAATGACTAACACTTTTTATTCAAGCAATCAGAATTCACTTCTCCACTCATTTCTTCCACCTCCATCAAAGTATGAGGAAAGCATGGTTTTAGAGTTGACACCTATGAATATAAAATGCCTGGCACAGGTTCTAAGAAAAGGCATGCCCTGGTTTTAATTTGGGTTATGTAGAGGGCCTCTAAAAGTGAAAAAGCATGTGGTGTGTTCAAGGCCCCTTGCAGCTACGAGACTGCAATGGGAGCAAATTCTTTATGCCTTCACTTTATTTACAATCTTTTCCCAATGAAGGTGATTTTTTAATCACTCAGAGTTTCATCTTTAACTCTTTCTTTGAGCTTTTACCTCTACCAAAAATCTCTCTTACAAAGGACATTGTGGCTTGTTAGTTAAGCTTCCCAAATAATGCTTAGGTAAAAAAAGTTAATTATAGTTCTTCCTTTGACAGACTGGAAAAGTGAATTATACCAATGTATTTTCAGAAAAAAATGGTGAGAAAGATGTTTAAACTTACATGCCACTATTTCAAATTAAGAGCAACTGTAAGTGGTTAGAGGCTGAATTTTGAAAGGTTAATCATTCAGAAACTCAACTAAGTTTAATAACTAATTAATAACACAAGCCTAGCTGTTAAATTTTACTATGAAATTTTATAAATGTGTAAGACTGCTACATCCACTGTATCAGTGTGTGCATAACGAATTATATAAAAATGTTACATGGTAAAGGTGGATAGATTTTGATGCAGTTAATATCAGCATGAAGCCAGCACAGCACAGCTCATAGGTTGTGATCTCACCAGAGAGGATTCCCACTGAAGTTGGCATCATGCCACAACAGATCACAACAGCAGTGGCAGGAGGTTGGAGAAAGGTGGTGCTGATGGGATCTCATATATTTAATCCATTTTGAAAATGTATCTTTTTTTGCCAATAATAGCTTTTATATATAATAGTTTCCTTTTCATCTATTAGATGGGAGAGTATCAGTTTGCATGATGACCCTATTGTTATTTAAATGAAGCTTTTAACCTTTAATCATTATAATACAGTTTTGTACCCAGCAGATTAGATACAAAAATTTGTATAGTAACATCTGTGATTAACATGACAAATTGCCTCTTTTTTAGTTCCCATGGCATTATCTCTACAGAGAACTGGATTTTTTTTTCTTTCAAAAATATTAAGTAAATCTGTGAATTCTATTGTACTTTTATCCACTTAACAGTGCAAATGTTCTGATTCATGGGAAGTGCTTTATGCTAATAATGACACAGTATCTAAGAATTTGTGCTAAACCTTTAATCAAATTCCTCCTGGTTTACTTTTGCTCTTGAGTATAAAACCAGAAATGGTCACAGAATTGCGAGCTTGGAGATAGATCAAAGAGATAGTAAAAAAAATAAAGCAAGTACACATAATTGCAATGAATATTGCTAATAAGCACATCAAAGTGGGTGCAGAAATCACATAATACTGCTAAGATCACTCTCAAAGTTTGAGTTGAAACTTGGTATTTGGCTGAACAGAGACACAACACTTGTAAATACACTGCAGTTTATTTTTGAAATCAGTTTTTATTACCATAGAGTCTAGACCAAATTGAGATTGCAATTCAAATCTTCATAGGTACCATGCAGCTAAAAAAGGATAGAAGGAATGTTGAAGAAAGGTCGTAATTTTTTCTGTTTTATAGGTTGGAAACTAAAGCACAAAATGGCTTCAAGCTTAATTCAAACCCTAGTGATTTCTATGTACTGTGGGATTATACCCACAGTGTAGCACCTGCCCAGCTGCAAGCAGGACAGTGCAAGGGTGTTGGCAAGATGGGGCAATAATGGAGATGACTCTGCTGAATAAGGGATAAGGTAGCAGAGACATTGCTGACCAGGACCATGGAGGTCTGCAAGGATTCACAGGAGGAGTGGGTGTTTCTGGAGACATCCTTTAGTTTACTCACAGTGTGTCTTTATGATTGCCCAGGTGTAGGATCATATTTACAGGAAAATGGACATGCACTAAATGAAACAGCCTAAACCTTCTGAAATAGGTCATCTCTGTGGGTAAAAAAGCTGATGCAAGAATAAAGAAGAAGCAGACAGTTGCTAACAGAACATAGGGATATCAACCCAAGTAAAATGATGCCTGTAGTATTAACCAATAGGATGAAGTAAAAGGCCTGTGCTTGCCTCGTGGACAATGTAGAGCTACTAAGCAAAAGATGTGTGGATGAAGTGGAGCAACCAATAAAATAATGCATGACTGTATAATCAAAGACAAGAAGTAAATATAAACAATGTTTAGAGGCACAATAAATGGCTTTTGCTTGATTCACACAGAATCATGCAGAGTCCTTTGTCTTCTCTCCTCACCCAGGGGCAATCAAAATTCAAGACTGAGATCATGAGGGAATTTGGCTTTAAAGACATTATAATAGGCATTCTTTTATCCATGCACAATATAACTCATTGTTACATGAGCATTTGAATTTAGACCCAAGCTTCCCATAATTCAGGAATAACCCATTCCTCTAGTTTGAGTCCTTCAGAAATTCAACAGTTAGTTCATCCAAACACATGCAAGTTTGGATGCTTCTCTTACTCAACAGAGGACTGCAAAAGTAGGGCAAGAAATCTCACAAAAATGTGTGTGATTTCAAGGAGAGTTCCCTGCCAGGTGTGGCTGCAGAATCAGACCTGATGAAGCACTCTTTGCTCCAAATTCATTTTCCAGAACCTCACCAGTACATTTGGTTACATGCACATGATCCTGAGTACATGTGTATTAGCTATCCAGACATTCCCTCAGCACCCAAAAGTGGGCTGTATTCATGGAAGACTGAGAGAAATTCTCATTCCAATGATTTCAAAAGATTGCGGTTAATGACCTGAATCCATGCCACTGCAAATGAAACTATATTAAACTAAAGAATTTGAGTGTTCCTGGACATTCCATTCTTGACTGAAAGTTTGTCAGTCAGCTCACACTTTCCGCAAACACAATGGATTAATGATCATTAGATTTAGTTTTGTATTTTATCACTTAATTTTAATCACTATTTTGCAAAAAACAGAAACTACTATATATATTGTAATTTACATTCTCATTTAGTCCATATTGCATTTCTCAATATATTCTTTTGAAATAATTCTGTATTAATATTGCATTTCCCCATTGTCTTCTGTGTATAAATCCCAACATCATTGCGATATGATTTCTGATTCGTGTGCAACAAAGCACTTGCAGAAGATGTGCTCAGTACCCAGTTTTAGCATGGCACACTAGTCCAGCATTTCTAAATTACAGAATGAATAGACCCATACAATCTCAGATGAATACAGAACCTTTTCTTTAGATTTTAACCAGCAATATCTAGCCATGGATTCCCTGAAAAATCAAAGTCCAACCTGTTTACCACATACCTTACAAAAGAGTCTTTAATGCTGCAGGTTCTGTAGACTATGTGGCCTGTTAAAAACTTCACAATAGGTCCAAAATAATAAAGTGAAACATTTTTGCAATTTCAGTGTTCCGTATGATCATTTCCTTATTGCACTTGGTGTCCTTGAATTTAAATGACAAATTTTGTAATCCTTCAGCCTTTGACAGCTGCAGTTGCTCTGCTGCTTTGCTCTTTAAAAACGTCTATCATCATCTTCTTCCTTTATTATTTTGTGAAATTTCCAACTCTGCAAATAATATGCCTTTATAAAGTGATGTAGAGATATGACCAAATATTAGGACTCTGATCAGCATGCAAGAATTATGATAATATTTTAAATTATTAATTTTGATTTTCTTTTTATCCTTGACGATATTCCTCATATATACAAGACATGCTGATCCCCAAAAGGTATCTCTAGGAGCCAATGTGCTATATCCATACAATAATGCAATGGCATACAGGGTGTGTTTGCAACTGCAGCATGAAACATGCACTAACATTGCTTAAAGCTTACCAGCTTTTTTTCATCATTTTAGTGCCTCATTAGGAAAGCATTAAAAAACTGAATAATGCAAAGGTATTTTAAAACTGAAATGTATAGCTTATAGTATTTACCACTAAAGGGAACAAGCAGTACTATAAGATGCTTAGCTTAGTCAGTGAAAAACTCATGTGAATTATCACAAGCTTTTAATCAGATATTTAAGTGAAATCTGTAAAAATTGTTTCAAACAATTCTGAGGCCTTAAAACGACACACCAACTTCCATCATTCCTTTCAGATTAAGATTATCTTCTCATCTGTCTGGTTATAATCTCTTGAAGGTTATATTATGCATAAATATGTATAAACCACATTTATGTCCATATTATATAAATACTCATTCTATTTCCTCTGAAAGTCTACTCCATATGTACAGCACTTTTATTTTACATTGACTTTTAATATCAATTTGATCAACTCCAGATTTTTAAGACATATTTTTGCCTTACATAATTTATTCTAGTGTATGTACTCATTTCTTTTTGCTATAGATACCACATGAGCACACACTGAACTCTTCACCACTGCCCTCTGCCACAGCTGCCACCTTCCCCTCCTGTGTCTGCAGTTCACTCAGGTCCTGGTCTTGCAGTAACAAAGGCTGCAGAGGACCATGTGGGTCCCTCAGTGGGATTTGTCAGCCACAGACTTTTCCCAGCAGGACAGAGAAAGCAGGAGAAGCTTCACCCTCCTGGCAGAGAAGCCTGCATAGCTCTGCACAGCTCTGCTGCAATAGTGCAGAGTTGTATGGAAAGGACCCATTGTCTGTGGTGACCCTGCAGCTGGGGGCAAGTCTCACTCCTCACCCTGGGAGAAATTCTGCATTCTCCATATGCAGTCCTGTTTTATTTCACAAACTATATCTACAGATTTGAGGATTGCAGCTAAAAGTAAACCCATGAGAAATTAAGTGCTTGGACAAAGGTGAGATGACTCTGCTCTGACAGTTTGTTTTATATCATCTGTCTGCAGTAAGCACTTTTAAAAAGTGGGTTGAAGTCCCTCCTTTTCTACTACTACACAAGTTCAAACCTCCTCATGTAAATCCTAGTCTGGCCTCAGTCTTTTCTTGATAATCAGGAATTCTTGGAACAATACAAAAACACTTGTATTTTTAGCACACATTATGTCTTTTCCACCTGCAAGACATTTTTTTAAGCTACTTCCCTTTTCTACAGGCTAAATTATTCTACTATTGTGAGAAACATGGCTCACTATTTTAAAAAATTATAAAAGTTTATTAAGGGATAAAAGGGACCATATTCAGCGCTGGGGTGCTTTGGCAATCTGCCAAAGGCATCCTGTTAGCTTAAATAAAGGTCTTATATATTTTTTACATTACATGACTTAATGCATATTCATGAGAGTTTATACATATTCTACCATTCATGTGAGTTTAGATATTCTAGCTTTTTTTCTTGGTTTTAACCTTTAATTTGTCTACATGCCATCTTGTAGATTAGATCTTTTATTTCTTCTATCGTGTTGTTTTTACACTTCCTGATAACAAAGTGTTATCTATCTCAGTGCTCAGGATTTTGTCACTGTTATATTCAGATAGTTCACAAATGTGAGAAACAACATAATTATTTCGCACAATCCTCGGAGTTAGTTACATGAATAAAAGCATTTTAACATTACATAGTTTCTATTTTAATATTATGCTAAGGCCTAAGCTATATTTACCACATTACTATTTATATAAACTATATGGTGCATACAAAACCTGTCAGATTATACTATATCAAAAAGCAGTTAAAAGGAATTACAAATTATACTATACAAAGACATAGGATAGCAGACATAAAATTAAAATTAAAAGTGCCTTTTATACTTTTAGCATTTGTTCTCACTGGAAGAAACCACATGACTTATGAACAATTTAGCAATTTAAGGAGCTACTCGTTATAGGGCGCGGGCAGTGCGCGGAGCAGATGCTGGCATTCTGAGCTCTGCAGGCGCCACCTCCAAGGACAGGAGGAGAGACCGGAGTAGGAAAAATAGGAAGAGCCGGCAGCAGAGATGCCCAGGGTGTACCTGGTCACAACAACTCGCTAATCACCGGCCTGACCCAGCTCCTGCTAAGCTGACACTGCGCTTTGGTAAAGCAACTTCTCAGCAACGTGTTTCAGAACAAGCTGTACTTGGCAGGCTGCCATGGTGCTCAGTGATCCTTCTCCGGAGGGATTCCAAAGCTTCTACAAACACAACAGGTCACTTTCCACTAATGCGACATAAAAGAAATAGATGGAAAATGTCAGTGTTGACATTGGCTGCCTGATGAAGCCAGTAGGCAGAACCAAGCTCTGTTGACAAGGCCAGAGTTAAGGGAACTCATGGAACTCCCTCTGTCCCCCCAACTTTTCCTCTCCCGCGTGTATTCACCACCAGGCTGAACAGCTGCCTGAATGACCACAATGGAATGAATCTGAATAATTATTAATGAGCACACAGCTAGTTTAGGATGAGAATGGCTGAATATCAAAACTGCATTGTCCTGCTGCACAAACAAAACCAGTACTTGATGTCTGAATATTACTTACGAATGAGGAGAATGAGTGAATGAGGAGAAACAATTACAAACAAATTGGTGACTTGCAAAAATTACCTAGGTTTGATTGTTAGAAAATATGATCATGAATCTATGAAATGGACAGGAAAATTGCTAATATGCTGTGGAACACCATTCATCAGGATTACTTTTTACTACTCATATCACACTTCAGAAAAAGATATGTCAAAATACATGAGGGATTATTGATTCAACTCTACCTGGTTTACAGCTATCTGGATTAATTTCCCAAAACTGGACTGTGTTCATACCAAGGAGAGTAAATTCTTTAAAGAAATCATGAGAACTAGATCAATTCACACAATGGCAGGTAAAACCCCACAGTATTCAGGAAAGAATAACATTTTTAATCAGGATGGTTTTGCTTCCTAAATAGACTTTGGAAGCAGCAAAAGACTTGGTAGGCCATTCTGTAATAAACACCACTATGTGAATGCCAAGTATTTCAGTAATATGCCATCATTTATATATCCCATTACTTTTACATTAAAGAGTAAATGAACTGTGAAAAGACATTAGAAAACACAGGAGACATGCACATGCATTTGTCCACCAGCCATGTTTTTAGATTTTTAAAAATTTCATTTATGCCATGTTTCTCTCATCCAGTTGTTTGGCACAGCATACCTGGCTCACGACTTGCTTGTATGACTTTATTTCTACCCTCTTGTGTTTGTACTGGAGCTGGCTGCTTACCAATGTCCATAACTCCATGGATTATCTCCTTTTTTAAACATTGTCTGAAACTCTAGGGCAAGAGAATATTTAAATCAATCTAGAGTCTATTTTTGAATCCTTGCAGTAAATTTAGTAATTTAGTTAGTAAAAATTTTGCCTATTGTGGGATTTCAAATAAAGTTTCCTCCTGTGCCTCCAATTCCTCATCCTGTTTGTGTGAAAAAATGGTCAAATATACCGATCCAATTCACAACTAGAAATTATATTGACATTTATGTATGTTATAGTACAGCTAAGATTTGCATCTCAGATGCTGTTCTATTGCTGAATGTTTGCCTCTTCTGCTACACTGGTCTGACCTAACATGTTTCATAGACATGAGACGTTGCAAATGAAGAAAACAACAGAAGTTCTCTCATTTATTGTACTTTAGTTATTATTACTGTAAGAATGTGAACCAGTTTTTCTCTGTGGATCTAAGGATGGAAATTTGAGCAGTAATTCTTATCCAAATTTTTAACTAATGCCCCAGTCCAAGAAACTGAAATTTCAGAAATGTTTTATCTTTCACAAATATGTGAAACCTACACAAAAAACTCAATGAACAATCAGAGGGCTGCACTGCACTGAGCTACATATTCCAACAGCTACAAAACCCACTGTGAAAACTGATCCTTGATTCTTCTCTATCCTTTAACAGAGATTATGGATATGGTGGGTGTTCAAATTCAGATACAGAACTGAATACAGGGTATGTTTTCCTCATTAAATATATTTCTGGATTAAAAATTAAAGGAATCACAGACCTGTTGCCTCATCTAGCTCTTGGAGCACAGTGAATTTTCATCTTGAAGCAAGCAGCAATGAGACATTAAGCAATCTCATTGCTGTGTTACTGTGGTAGGACATTAACAGACAAACAGAAGACTCTTAGTGCTTCTGTTCTTCAAAGCTCACCTGCACTTATAAAATCATCTTATTTTTTATATGTTTATTCCTTTCTTTCAAGATTAACCCATAATCTTTTATCTTTGATTCAGTAGTATATCTTTACCAAAAAAAGCAAATGGCATTTCTGACAGCTAAGAATCTAAATCAGACCTGCAGTTAAATTTTTGTTGACTTTAATTTGTATTAAAATTTAATAAAATTTAAGTTTAATTTGTATTAATTTGTATTCCATTCAAACCCAACAATTCCTACAGAGATCCACCTTAAAGCTAAACTGAAAAGATCTTCTGTTGGGTCTTGCAGCCTGGTTTGGTAACAAATAAAAATACAGTGCATTCCTGTAGGGAAGTTTTGATGTAAATCATCCTATTTTAAAATGGTGTATTAGAAGAAAATTAATCACTGCTTGCTCTCTGAGTACTTCAGCACACTGTAGATACAAATATTATTCATTCAGATGTGTAGTAACTTCAGTAAAACATTCAATACTTAAATATTTTAGCTGTAGACACATTCTCCTCACAGAATTTGTAACTTCCTTACTTTGGGAACAGACATTCCATTCTGTACATATTGATAGAAATAAAATCACTGTTTGATAGAAACAAAACACTGTTGATAGAAACAAAATCACAAAAAGCAAAATAACCTCAAGCCCTATAATACACTCACTGATTATCTAATGACTATACCTATTAATGATTAAATCTATTAATTTAGACACCCATAATTTATGTTTATAAGTTGTAGATGAGTGCTCTTTTCTATTCTGAAACATTTGCTCCCTAGTTGTCTTGTGCATGGATATTGGGCATTACTACACAGATCCACTGGGAGACCTGAACTCCTGTTACATTGAGGTAAAGCAACTCTGGAATACAAAGTCACAAACCACTCATACATTTCAGGAGAGATTCTGGCTCCACTTGTACTAATATTTACCATTAAGGTAGCAGCATAAAGATAAGAGAACCATCAATTTATAACACAAAGAGAATTGCCAAATAACATAGGATTAATGCTACTGTTTATTTTATTTATTTATTTGATCTTAGAATGTGAATAAGGCTGGCTAAAATATATTTGGAACAGGCAAACTTCTAAATATCTCCCTTACCTCATCCGGACACAGTCTAATGCCACCAACTCCCATTTTATTCTTTCAGTTCCATTCTTTCTACTAGGTAAATAATTGCTCCCATTCTCTTTGTGTGGCAGTCTTAATTGGTAAGAAAATATTTTTGCCTTCCTTCTTTCACCCATATTTGCCCATAATTTCTTGAGCTCCACTTTAATAGTCTTCTAGAGATTTGAAATTACCCTGCATATCAGCAACACTTTGCTGTAAAAGAGAATTAATGAGGTCACTTTGACAGGACCAGAAGCAATATTTGTTTTGAAAGTAAGTACTCTGTTTAAATCTATTTATTTCTGCACTAAATCAAGGCACTTAGAGCTGTCATGATGATTCAGAGCAAAGTTGCAAAGCCTCAAAGTTCTACAAAGAGATTAGTCACTGTTTTTTTGCACTGAGCTGCTCTGAGTCAGCTGTAAATTGCTGCACATCGAGTACCTCGGTATAACTTCAAATGGTGCAGGTAACCTCAGTGCAAATTCCTGAAAGAAAAGCAGTCTCTGTATCTGATCAAATGGTTGACTAGGCCTACCTTCTCCACATAGAACTGGGTTTGACAATGAAAGAAATTAGAACTGTGTGAACATTGATTTACAATTTTTCCCTTAGCCAAGGAGAAATTTCAGGCTGAGTTTAATAAACTCTGAGTACATGGAACAATCATTTGAGCTGTGCTCTTAATTCATTAATTAATTAATGTCAGAGATAAAAAATCTAGACATCAAAAGGTTTACTTTTTTTGTGTTAATCTATAAATGTAAACTTTAAACTTAATAAATATACTAACCCAAACTCTCTCCATAGACAGAAATACCATCCTAATGCTTTTTGGAGAAAAAAGCCACAAGAAACAGTGCAGAAGAAACTGTGACTTTTCTCTGAACCACTTAACTCTATTAATGCTTTTACATGGGTCCAAAAAGAAGAATGTAAAAATAGTGTGAAGGCTAAGAGTGGTAAGCTTCCTGAGAAGGAGGATGACCCAATCCAATGGTCAGTTATGGCAAATTAGTTTTGCTCTAAAGACATTTTGAGTTATTTCCACCTGTACGAAGCCTGCATTTGTTCCCCTCTCCTAATAGTATAGTTACCTTCCCATAAAGGCTGTCCTTATTAGTTTTTCTTTTCTTCAAACCATTTGACTTATGCTGCTGTTTTACTGGGCAATCAGACAGCTCTAGCACACATTCTATTCATAGAACAGTAAAGAAAAAGCAAATGCTTCTGTCTTGATTCAGCCTAAAATAATAACAATGTCACTAAAAGATTTTCAGGAGAAATGTTGTGTAATTTACTTTAATTTATTTTCTAGAGAAAATACTATGACAGTGCTCCTCAAACAAGCAATCACTGTGAAGGAACCCCATCAAATATGACTTTTCCTGCACACTTACTCACCACCTGCTTTCAGTCTGACTTATTTGAAAACTGCCATCTACTTATTACTAAACTAACAATAGGCATTTAAATATGCAAGAATAAACATAAGAGTATTATCTGTTGCACTTGTTCATTCTTTAAACTTACGTCATTTACATGTATACCCTTGATTTTGTTCTACCTTGATTTTGTAACTACCCATGCAAATAGTAATGAATTCTATAAACCTGTTTGGAATGTAATTTTTTTATTAAACTGTATGAAAGACAGTTTGATTATGTCATACCATACTTTACTGTTGAAGGGATTAGCATCCAATGCCACGTCCTCTTTGCAAAATTCAAAATAACTGAGATTTGGAATATTAACTCTTTAGAATATGATTAAGGAAGCAACAGCAGATTGTTATTAAGGATTTAGAAATTTTCTGTACACTAGTCCTTTATACACAGCCTGAAGAAGAGAAATGCATTGCTATGAAATGAAGTGATACAAATGAATACCCTGCACATTTCATCTTCAGGAGTCTTAAGACAGTTTTGGAAAGGCTTTTATTAAAAACAATTAAAAGGTACTTTCTTTCAAAATATATCAAATGTCTTTCTGAAAAATAAAGGTGTAAGCCTGTTCTAATCTAGTATGAAATATAATTTATTATATATTTTTATTTATTTATTATTTATTATGTTGTGGTAATTTTGCTAAGTATTATGCTAAATATTAAGGTCATTATCTTACATATTGTACAAATACACAGAAATAACATTGAACTGACAACAGTTCTAAATAACAGAATGTTCTATTACTGAAAGCACAGTAGTAAGGGAAGTCCTGAAAAGCATTAAGTGGTTGATTCTGCCCTGATATGACATATTTACACACACTCTTTCCTCTCCCCTATTCTCATTCACATCAAGCCACATTTATAGGGCAAATTTACTCCATTGTCCAAGATGCATCAGTGCCAAAAAGCATTAATTTTGTCTATACTGATGTAGTAAAAAAATATATAATGAAAAATAAATAATATAAATGATGTCACAGCTACTTAGAAAGACACTATAGATAATATCTTTTCTCAGAGGTCCAAAAAACTGTGATTAATCCCACAGAAGCAGATTAACCCTTGTTCACTGGTTGCATTCTATGCCAGCCATAAAGACAGATGAGATCAGGTTTATCAGTTTTACTTGTACACCATAAAGCTTTACCTTATAGAATGAATGTTAGCCTCCCAAAAAATACTGTCACATTATAATTTTTATAATTATGATAACTCATTAATCAGTCTATTCTTAATTTTAAGAAAAAGTGATGGAAAGTAAAGTTTGGCAAGCATAGATTAGCAAGAATAGCAATTGTGTATGAGGAGGCAGCAAGCACTCAGCAACAATCTCCTGTCCTTCCAATTTATTGTAACATGATCTTTCTCCTGGCTTCACTATAAGTTATTTTCTTTAGTAGAAAGTTTTAGTTTCTGTGAAAACTACTGGTGAATCTGTGAAAGCACTTTCTGAAGAACAAATGCAGGTGTAAGGATCATACAGAATGGAATTTCAAGTTACATACTTACAATTAGATTGCACAATCTATACCTCTGTTGGTGAGAGCTAATCACCCAAACTGTCCTACAAGCTAAACTGAGCAAATTGGTATTTCCTTATGTATTTCCTCCTGTATTGACAGGGGCATAACTAGTCCTTTAAGTAAACAGTTCAGGTCCTCTGAAAACTTCACTGAAAAAGTATAGATGTTTAAGACTGAAATAATCTATTTCAACACACACTATCCTATTTACTATAGATCTCCTTCTTCATAAACCAAGAAATAAAAAAATGCTATTCACTGCCAGGTTTCACAAAGAATTACTGTTGCTACCAAATTAGGAATTCTCAGTGCTTGATTCCTAATCGGCTACCAGAATCATTAACCCGTTTAAACATCAAGAATAATGGACCTTTGCATTGCCAGCTGATCTAATATTAACAAATGAGTAGTTTAATTTCAATTTTATTTACAAGTAAATCACTGTTAATCTGCTGCCTGCATCTGTTAGGAGTTATTGCAGAGCTTAATTGACTGATTGGCTGATTGTTTGATTATGCTAGTTTTAATTCTTAAATTTAACTGACAAATTATTTTTGTTTGTTTCCATGTGAGTGCAACACATTTGCTTAAAAATGCATAAGAACTCAGATTTGTCTAATCACATTGGTGATTATTGCCAAGTCTACTGGGAATCAAACTTGAATGGTCCTTTTCAAGTCATGTGTATGTTGCTGATATCGTTTTTCACTGACAGATTTGCCTCCTGTAGGATGAAAAATGAGTGCCCAAGGAACAAGCATTAGTTTCAGATCTGACAAGTAAGTAGAATCTACCTACACATCAGCAGATAAACTATACTCTGGACATCTGATGATTGCAGAGCTCCATATGGAAGCAATGAGGCATTCCTGCATTCTATGCCACCCTTCCTCAAAGCTGTGCTAAGGGCACTAAATTAATGAGCCAACCTCGAAGAGAAATTATTTCCTTCCATGAGTAAGTGGAGAAGTGGAGGGAATTTGGGAGAGAAGCAAACATTAATTGTCATTCTGCTCCCTTTTGTGTCAGCACAGGGAGTTGGCTGGACACGAAGGAAGGAACGTGCTCTATCCGGCAGGGTCTGATGGCACACTCCCCTCTTGTGGAATGCTACAGCCCAGGGGAAATATGATTCAGAGCATGCCTCTGAGTCACAATTTCTCACTGAGCTGCTCGGAACGGGCATGGCCACATTTTGTCCCATCTTGGAACAGACCTGCCTCGTCCTGCTTGTTCAAGTGTGTAAAGCAAGCACCGACTTTGTGAGAGGCACCCAAGCACCAGGCACTAATTCCTTTTGCAATTAAACCAGACTCATATATACTAACGAAAAGGCAACAGGCAACCACTCTTTGCTAATGACGCTAAGCTGTAAAGAAGCGCATTTAGTACGTGTGTTGTCCGAGACGTCTGTGGTGTCACGCTATGTACATTTAAAATAATTCCTTACAGACCGACCAAGGTATTTTCCCCTCACCTTTCAGAAGCGGAAATGGAGGGCAGCTCACGGCATTCCCACAGCCAGCTGCACTCCTGAGGCTCGCTCCGGGAGAAATACAAGAAAGAAATCTACAGAAGTTTGTGAAAGTTACAATAGTAAAATTAGATCCAGTCCCAGAGCAAAATAATTATTTCAGTAATAGAAGGGTAGTAATATTTCAGTAATAGAAGAGAGAGAAAACAAACAGTTGCTCTTTCTACTAATGAAAGTTGAAAAAGACTATGCAAATTAAAGATTAGCTTGTACTTTTGGTATTTTTTTAGTAGTCACATAGGAAAACATGAACAAATTAAGTTTTCAGGAATGCTAAGGACTCCTTTTAAGCCAGACAGAACCCAATGGAAAAATCCATTTCTATTAATTCTGTTTCTGCAGGTCCCTGTGGGTCTGATCACGTGTCCACTACCCCAAAATTATGCATAAACTTAATTATGCATAGGTCACTTTCTCAACTCCCTAGTAAAAACACTGTAAGTGCAATGTAAGAGCAAAGGATATAAAAAGAGACCAGAAAACAGTGATACGTTTCTTTTTACAGGGATGGATTATTCAGTTACTGTCAAACAAGCCCAGAGGTTGATGACTGAAAAAAAACTTGAACAAAAAAGAGAACCCAAGGCCTTTCTTTCAAAAGTTTTCCTTTCGTCTTTCCATGTATAACCTTCAGCAACCAGCCCAAGAGCATCCAATGAACAAAGTTCCCCTTGCTCTATATATTTAAAACCACTTTAAATTTTCATGTAAAAGTACAGAATGAAACTCAAACAATTATGGAAATCTCAGCCTCACCCAACTGACAGACCAGGCAGGAAAGAATGAAAAGGAATTAATCTTCAAAAACCAGTTTAATTTACCAAGAGCTACCAACAAGATAATACAATGTAATTGTATAGTTAATTCATGACACCATTAACTAATGGAGTGTTTAGTTGTGTATTTTTGTGCCAACATGTCTGAATGGCTTTAAAAACTATATTTAATCCCAGTTTTCTGGTGGTAATAATTCTTGTTTTGGGAATAATTACATTTCTGTAATTATTTACTGTATTGCCATAACACTTAGGTACTCTAATAATGTACATGAATATATAGTGTTATATGATGTAAAAACATAAACCAAAAAGAGTGCAGTTTAAACACTGTGAGCAGGCAGCGAATAGAGAATTATGGGGGAAAAAAAAAGAAAAAAGACACTAACCATTAACAATCAATATGGCAAGAACAAGGTTTGGCTTCCAAACTGAGTTACTGAAGACTTCAAAAATATCTTTTCCCATTCCTGACAGGCAAAATGAAAGAAAACATAGAGCTATATATCCCAAAACAAAACAAGTGGGTGATGGGACTTGGTGTCAGGAATTGTTGAGAGTTGTCATCTCATAATGAATCATGGATGAGGTAGCCCAAGAATGACTTTGAAAGCAAATCAAGACAGAAAATAAAGAGACCTGTGGTCAAAATTACTGGCTAGGGAAATGGTCTTTGCTGTTGCATTACAGGAAAAGGATTACTTTTACACTTGACATGACTAGTACACACAAACTCCTAACTAAAGTAAAATGTACCTTTAGCAGAGACGCTTTTCTTAAAAGTGAGAACCACACCGCAGCACAGGAGCGTGGCTTGGGCTGTGAGGGGCCTGTGTCACTGCCCTCCGTGAGGACAACGCGAGCTGGAAAAAGGAATTAATTACCTGACGAAGAAAGTGGGGAAGTGGGCAGAGGACTGGAAGTGGCTCCCTGCCCTCCATCATTCTGAAATGGTGGGACAGCCGTAGATGTAATACACAAGTGCGCATTAACTGTGAAACAGAATGAATTTGCTCCGCACTCTTCGTATTTCGATTTAAACCCTAGGAATTATGTCAGTGGCCTGCTCGCATGCCACAAGCAATGGATTGCACAGCAGTCACAAGATTAACAAAGACTGTCACCCCACTAAACCCCACTGCGACTGGCACCGGGCAATCCCGAACCTGAGACAAGTTACATCAGTCCGTCGGAAACAAACAACCCACTGCGTGCCACCAACACCGCGCTGCCTCTGCCAGGGCAGGAATGGGGGGTGACGGGGCTGTGAGGAGGTCTTTGGGGTTGTGAGGGTGCTGTGGGGGCTTGTGAGGGTGCTGCGGAGGTATGAGAGAATCTTTGACGGCTTTGAGGGGGCTCTGAAGGCTGAGAAGATGTATGGGGTCCAAGAGGGCCAGTGAGGGAAAACCCTGACGTCGGACGTAATTCTCTGCACAGGAGTGACGGCACAACGCCCACCGCCCACCGCCCACCGCCCACCGCCGCACCCACACCCAACCCCAGCGCTTGCGCGTTGGCACGTTGTTTACTTCCTTCGGGGCGCGCGCTCCGCCCCCGCTCGCGCGCCCTCCCCGCCGGCCAATGGCAGCCGCCGCCAGCTCCGCGCACTAGGGGCGAGCCCCGCCCCGAAGGAACCGGGCGAACGCAAAGTCAGCCGGTAGTGCTCGTCAGCCGGGGCTTTGGGCTGATTAGCCAAACAGCCTGCCCATCTTCTCAAGGCCCCCCTTTCCTCTTTACTCTCGCCGCCGAATACACAGCCTTGCCTCCCTCGTCGGTGTGTGTGCGGCGCGGATTGGCTGTCGGACCGACCGCTCAACACTCCTGCCAATCACAATCGGCCCCGCCTCTTTCTCAGCACAGGAAACACCTCTGCAGGTCGCGGTCAGCCCGGGACGGCCACTGCCTCCCATTGGTTCGCTGCGCTGCCCGTCCGCCGTAGCCCCACCTGCCCGGACAGGGCGTAGCGAAACCTGCCCCTCCTCCCTGCTCCGCCCGCTGATTGGCTCGCTGGCGAAGGACTGCCGTTTCCTATTGGCTCGGCCACTGCCACTCTGGTGCGCGGCCCGGTCGGCTCGCCGTTGCCCCCTCGCCCCGCGCGCTGGGCGCTCCGCCCTCCAAGGTGTCACATGATGTTTTCGCCGCGCTGCTGCCGCCGCCGTTGCCGCCGCCTGTGAGTGCGAGTGGCCGGAGCGACTGGCGGAAGAGTGGACTCGGCCGGGGGCGCAGAAGGCAACGCCCGCTTCCCATGCACGGGGCATTGCTCCGGTGAGCGCGGATTCCCGCTGCCCGCTCTGTGCCCCGTCCCCGGCGGCACCGGACCCTGCGTGGCCCCTAAGATGGCGAGCGGGATGAATGGCCCGGGCGGCGGCGGCGGCGGCGGCGGCAGCAGCGAGGAAGAGCCGGGCGCCCAACACACGGGAGGCGGAGCCGCGCCCCAGCAGGAGCCCGGCGTGCTCGGCGCGGCGGCGGGCGAGGGGGAGCCGGCGGCGGGCGAGGGCGGACGCTGCCCGTCCCCTCAGCCGCACCACCTGCTGCTGCTGCTGCGGCGTTCCCCCAGCGCTTCGCTGTGCCCGGCGCCCGAGGCCATCCCCGCACCGGGCCGGGCCGTTCCCTCGGTGGGTCGCGGCGGGCAGCCCCCCTCGGCGGGCCGCGGCGCCGGCGAGGACGTGAGGAAGTGCGGGTACCTGCGGAAGCAGAAGCACGGGCACAAGCGTTACTTCGTCCTGCGGGCCGAGAGCCACCTGGCCCCCGCCCGGCTGGAGTACTATGACAGCGAGAAGAAGTTCAAGAGCAGCCTGCGGCCGGCGGGGGCCGGCGGGGCGGCTACGCTGTGCTGCCCCCCACCCAAGCGGGTCATCCCCCTGTACCAGTGCTTCACCGTGAGCCGCCGGGCCGACGCTAAGCACAAGCACATCATCGCCCTGTACACCAAGGATGAGTACTTCGCCATGCTGGCCGAGAATGAAGCCGAGCAGGAGGCCTGGTACGAGGCCATCAGCGAGCTCATGAATCAGAGCAAGAGGGGCTTTCTGGAGCAGGAGGACCATGCTGATCAGCAGGTGGATGAGGATGATGAGCACTACGGGGCCACCCTGAGGCCTGGCACCGTGTTCAAGGAGGTGTGGCAGGTCAATGTGAAGCCCAAAGGCTTGGGACAAACGAAGAACCTCACTGGAGTGTATAGGTTGTGCCTTTCCAGCAAGGCCATCCACCTTGTCAAGCTGAACTCGGAGGTGCCCTCTGTTCACTTGCAGCTTATGAACATTCGCCGCTGCGGACACTCAGAGAACTTCTTCTTTATTGAAGTGGGCAGGTCTGCCTCTATTGGACCTGGAGAACTCTGGATGCAAGTGGATGATTCTGTTGTTGCCCAAAATATGCATGAGACTTTTCTGGATACCATGAAAGCTCTAAAGGCCTTTGCAGAGTTCAGGCCCCGAAGCAAGAGCCAGTCTTCCGGTGGTGGCAGTGGTACGAATCCCATATCCTTCATCACCACCAGGAGGCACTTGGGCAACCTACCCCCCAGCCAGACAGGCTTGCAGAGAAGATCGAGAACTGAGAGTGTTGCTGGAGGGACTCCTCCTACCACCAAAAGCAACAACTCCTATCGTTTCAGAACATCCAGTGAAGGAGAAGGAACCATGACTAGACCTTTTAGGTCAGTGACGGGGAGCCTGATCCATCTGAATACTGCAAGGATGAATCTGGGCCGTCAAGAAGGGAGTGGAAGGTATGTGAGAGCTGCTTTCAGCTCATCTTACCACACCAGATCTGCTTCGCTGCCCGTTTCTCATTTTCCCTCCACCACAAGTCCCATCAGTGTCTCTTCCAGCAGTGGCCATGGTTCTGCTTCAGACATGCTGACCAGACCTTCTAGCTCATCTGTTTGTGGTTCCCCAAGTGATGGGGGATTCATCTCCTCTGATGAGTATGGCTCCAGCCCTGGAGATTTCAGGTACTTTCGGGTGAGGAGTAATACACCAGATTCGCTGGGAAACACACCACCTATCAGAGAGGAGAACTGTCTGAGTGAGTACATGTCCATGAATAAACATCAGGGAGACGATGGTTCAAGAGATGATTATATGGAAGCTGAAAAATGTTTCAGGAAAAGAGCTTACTCTCTAACAAAGCCAACTTCTGTAGCAGTGCAGCAGAAGACAACACAAACTACAACTTTGTTGGATGAAGATTCTGCAGGAAATCATGGACGATTACTTTATTCTGAAATACCAAAATTGAAAGATAACCGTGAATTGGAGTACAGTGACACTAACCTTGATTCCATGTGTAACCAAAGCAGGAGTAAAGCCAGGGATGATGGGTACATGCCAATGATGCCAGGAGTTGCATCTTCTCTATCCAGCACCAGTGATTATTTGCCAATGACTCCTAAAAGCATGTCTGTTCCAAAGCAGATTAACAATTCATGGTCACCATCTCAGGTTGATTCCCGAGGCTATATGATGATGTTTCCGAAGGGCAGCTCTTCACCTGTACGAAGTCCTTTAACTGGATTTGCTTCTAAAGGAAGTAATGAGAAGGTTGTAAACAACGAGTATATGGATATGTCACCTGGTAATTCAGTTCCAAAGCACCCCAGTGATTCAAATTATATTCATACCACGTCTGTTTCCAAAGGTTTTAGTTCATATTTTTCTTTGCCCCGAAGCTTTAAGGCATTATCAGGACAAAATGGTGACCACAGTGAATATGTTCCAATGTCTTCACCTGGAAAACTCTTGTATAGTGCACCAGAAAATGCAAAGGAGGTCAGCAGTGATACTCTGGCTAATGGCATCTCTAAATTGCCAATGTTGAAAGGTTCAGATGAAGGACTTCTGCAGAACAGGGCTACCAGGCCCACACGACTGCCCCTAGGTACAAGAGGGAGTAATACCATCCCTAGAATGTATGATCGTACAGTTCCACCTGAGCCAGCGAGTCCTGGTGAATACATAAATATTGATTTTAATGAAAAGGCGAGTAACACACCGTATTCCTTATCTGCAGAAGGATCTCCATCATCTCTAGGCTCAAGTAGTGACCATAGGCAGTCACCGCTCTCTGATTACATGAGTGTTGACTTGGATGTGCAGTCACCGAAAGCAGTGAAGGAGCTGTCGAACTCTCTTACAGATATTTCAGTTTATGCAAGTTCCAGTATTCCTAGAAACCAGCCAAATCCTGACTATTCCAGGCTTTCATTTGGTGCTGCTTGTGTTAGCACGGCAAGTAACAGGACTGATGACTACACCGAGATGACATTCAACATAGCAGCAACACCACCAAGGCCATTTGCCACTGAATCTGACAGTGCTGTAAAGATGGATAGCCCATCTTCCATCATTAATAGACTCTGCATTGTTGATAGATACGCTGGTAGCAGTAGCTTCTCTGTCCCTAGCTCTGATCCTCCTATAGGACCGAAAGTGATTCGAGCTGACCCTCAAGGCAGGAGGAGACACAGTTCTGAAACGTTCTCTTCTGCTGGGGCTGTGATGACCTCATCCACTTTCTTTACTGACAGTAGCAAAAGACACAGCTCTGCCTCATTTGACAACGTTTGGTTAAAACCGGATGAGAACATTGCTGATGGTCAGGAAAGCAAAATGTCCAGGGATACCTCAACTGGATTTCAGAACGGCTTAAATTACATTGCTCTGAATTTACGTGATGACCCTCTAAGCTGTGAGGCGAGTACTACAGCGCCAGCTTGCCATCTCCAAAATGGTACTTCGGGTTTGGACGGTGGAGCTTACGTAAGCATAGATTTCAGCAGATCAGATGGGCTGAAGTGTAACTCTGCGAGAAAAGGTTTGGAGCTTTAAAAGTACTTGCCTTTTGTGCTTGCTTAACCGTAGGAATTAGATTGTCTGCTTAGCGCTGTTTTCAGAGTTGGGTAAATGCTTTTTATAATCTCTGGTGTTATTCTAGTACAACCAGTTTTGTCATAGTGCAGCATCTGAACCACTGAACAGCAGTGAAAGGGGATGTGATCCTGAGCCTAAAGGATTTGTGTGCCTCTTCTAGGCAGTCAAAGGTGTTATCAAACTGTCATCTGCCTTTTTTAGTTTTTACTAATTTTGCTAGCATAAGCATTAATGGTGTGTCATGTTGTCAATTCTTGTCCTGAAGTTATGGTAGCTCTTGCCTTCACTTCTGTTTTGCTGTTTTTCCCTTCTTAGAGCTAGATGACTCTTCATTTTTTTCCCCAAACTGAAATTTTTGCAATTTTAAAGCTGAAAATGGCTAAATTTGGTTTAGACCTCAAAATTTGAGGCTTAAATATATTTCTTGTTTCTTCTTAATGTAGTTGAAATACATATTATAGCGGTTTTTTTATGTGCAAATCTCTCCAGATCTATTTAGTTGAATCTCACATAAACAGAACTCAGTTGTTTTCTCTTTAAAGATTTGGTGGCTCCTTTTTAGCTCTGGTCTCCACAGCATCCTTGTGTCCTCTGGAGAAGCCTGAGGACCTGGCTGACCAGTGTGGAGGGGGTCTCAGGCAGCTTATGGCCTTCACATTCACCACCTAGTGCTCAGCTGAGCTATAACCTTGCCCTGGGATCTGCCTTTTGTGTAGCAGCTGAGGAATGCCTGTGGCTGAGGAAGAGCAGGCTCTGAGCAGTGTCTTCCAGGTCAGAAACTTGGGAGGGGAGGCTTCTGCCTTTCAAATTGTCAAATGTGACCCAGCAGTAAGGTAATGCAGTTTGAAGTGTGCATAAAAATAAAGGTGTTGCAGGTGGGGAGAAAGTATGAGAAAGAGGGAGTACACTTCTGTTCATGTGATAAGCTCTCATGGTGGGAGCAAAGCCAGTAAGTAGGGGTGTTGTGTGTGTACCCCAGCTGAGTGGCAATGTGTGTGAGTGCTGTGCTGGAACTCTAAAAGAGTAATCATTGCTTTGGTGCCAGTGACCCACTGAACTCCTTAGAGTAATTCACTCTCCTGGTAGAAAACCGTTTCTGTTGGAAGTTGTTTCCCTCTCTTTGCAAATTACATATAGTCAGTAATTGTTGGATACTAAGAGGAAATATTTAATCCTGGTTAGACATTGATACTTGTCTATTCTGTCCACAGATAAAGCACTGAGGGGGCAGGCTGCTGCTGACTTCTATATTTTTAGTTACAGTTTTAAGCACTGGAAGGATTTTTTTTTTCTAGTTTTGCTGTAAAACTAAGTTTCTAAAGGTAGAAGGTGTTGCAGGTGTTAGTTAAAATTGTATAGGCTTTTCTAGTTAAAAGTATAAACTGACTCAGCTCACATGCTATTCAGAGTCAGGCAGCACTGCTTGGGGCTGCACAGAAATGTGTGGTTTGCCTTAGTGGTTGTTTTTCCTCTGCTTTGTTTTGTTGGTTGGGATCAAATTTAGAAGATGTTGAAAGTTGCTAGTCCAAGAAGTGCTTTCTTCCAAAGTAAGTCTTTCAGCACTTCAAAGATTTGTCTGCTAAATCTGCAGTCAGAAGGACACTGATTGCTGCAGCTGGTTTGTTTTTGGTTTTTTATGGGCTTTTTTTTTTTTTTTTTAAGCACCTCCAAAACCAGCAGAATTTTAAACTTGATCTTACTCCCCTTATGTAAAATCTGTGTTATAAAGTAAAATTTTTTAGAGAATTAAGATGCAAAAAGAACAACTATGTTTTCCTTTCAGGTGTATTGTAAATATTACATTGAAAAATACATTACAAGATATACTGTGTTTAGAAATTTTATTAATGATAAGCATTTTGCATACTATTGCTGCAGCAAAGTATCTGCAGCCCCATGCTTGGGGTTTTTCCCTTTTTTTTTACTACCTCCAGAGGAGTGAGAGGCATAACAGCTGCTGACTTTTCTTGGGAATTGAGGTTTTCTAGAAATGAAATGCATTAAAATGAGGCAAAACCAGCTCTCTCTGTGCAAAAAACATGGGCTTTGCCAGGAAATCAAGCATTTTTCTAGTCCTAATAAGAGGCACGAAATTCTACAAGATCTTAACAATTTTCTATAAAGGCATTGCAAAATATTTCTGGTATATAGTAGGAAAGTGGGTGGGGTGTGGACACTGGTTGCTTTGTAGGGGCTCATGAAGGGGTGAACAGATTTTGGAATAGTCCAGGCTAAAAACAACTTGCCAGACTTGAATGCAGTACTGTAAATTGGTGGTATCTGTTTCTGAGGAATTACTTAAAATTTTTGATTATAAAGGATAGTTGCTTACTTTCACATGTGAAATCAGGTCTCTGAGCTATAGCAAGCACAATTTTAGAAGTCTGTATTCTTTAAACATATTCTTTAAACATATACTTCTTATTGGTTTCTGTGGTACTAAAGCTTTTATTTTAGTATTTTGAAAGTTTTCTGTAATCCAGAGAAACATTTTCATATTCCATTAAGTAGTGGAAATGAAGCTTCATTCTTAAACGTCTTGCCTCCTGAAGAGGTGTAGTGGGCCTTTGGATAATTTATATTTTTAATACTTTTGGAGCCTCAGTGGAGCTGTGTGCTGTCTTTCTTATTGCATTTCACTTTTTCAGTCTCTCTGCCTGAAAAACTGCTCTGTGACTAAATCAATTCTTAAGGAAGATATTTAGCAGATGTATTTACTGTTTACTTCCTAGAAAGGAGCTATCCCATTTGTATTAGACTCTGTCAGGTAGAGAATTTCATTTCTTGTCCCTGAACCACAGTTTTATTGGAAGGAAAACACTTCCCAGCTTTGGATTGTTTGCTTTTTGTTGGCTTAAATGGCATATTGTGTTCTGTGACTCAGCTGTGTTCTCCAAACTGTCGAGGGTGGTGGAGTGATTTTCAATGCATCACTGCTCCCTCTTATAATTCCCAAACTACTTCTAGTTCAGGTTCACTGATGTGAATCAAACTTTTTTTTTCCCCATTCTCCATTCATGACATGCATGGGGGAGGGAGAGAGCACAAACTTAGAATGGTAACTAGGCCTGACTTGTTATTAAACTTTTTTGGGGCTTAGGCAAAGCTGAGCTCAGGTTTTATGTTGATATGATAAAAAGAATATAAGATCCTGATTTTCAGTGCTTGCAGTTTAAGGAGGTCATTAGCAAAACAATTTCATCATGAAATTGTTACACAATATTGAAGTAAGTGGTTTGCAGTTTTGATTACATGAATCTGAGTCATGACATTTTGTGCTAGGAGTACAGAACACTAAAGCTACTGCAAACAGGGTTTAGCTAATGTATACCTTGTTATTGGACCTTGTAGAAACTAAGCAGGATAATGAGAATGGGCAGTAATAAAATGCATAATGAGTCCTGTGTAATACAAGTTTCTTCAGTCTTAATTAGAAATATTATACCTGCAAAGATACCCTGGACTTGAAAAACAGTTGTTTAGTGTAAATGTGATGTTCAGTTTAATAGCAGCTTGGCTATTTTACACCCACTCTTCAATCTTATCTACTACTCTGTGATACTTACATGATACTCTAACACTAAGCTGAGATACTATTGAAGATGTTCTCTAAAGTGTAGGATTATAATATAATTGTTCCTCACTTTTTTAATCTCTCCTATGCTGGACTGGGTGAGAGTGCTGTGTACACTTTGGGAAGCTGAGAGGAAGGAAAACAACAACAGCTGTAAAGCAGAATTTATGTTCCTAATTGTCCAAATACTTTCAGGTAACTTCCATATTTCAAATGCAAAATCTTGAAGAATATAAGGAACAATATAAACTGAGAAATTCAGAAGCTGAAAGTTTTAGCTATTACTAATATAGTAAATTGCAGTTTATGGGATATGAAGCAAATAACCACTCCTTTTGGGTTTTTAAGTAGTGGTTTTAAAGTTTATTTTAAACTGAGGCTCTTCTGTATTGGCAGAATATTTAAGGCAGGAGCCCATTTAAAAATAATTTGAAGAACTCTGCTGCAGCAAATGCCGATGTGTATCCTACATCTCTGAAGTAGTGCTGGGATAATTTTTTAAAAAACCCAAAGAACTCAAACCACTTTAATCTTATTGCAACAGATGCTACTTGAATAACATTGGGTAATTTACAACTATGCTTAAAAATTCCCAGAGAATTTCTTCTGGAGTAGTATGTGAGCTGCTGAAGGCAGAAGAGATTTTTGCTGTGTGGTGGGAGTGAGTTAATTATGACGTATTTGGCCAAGAATCAGTTTGGTTTTACTTGTACTTTGGTGAGAAAGTTTGAGACAAGAATATTCCCCTGCCATTGAAAGAGAATGCTTACTTAAGAGTCAGTGTTGAAATACTTCTAGAAATCAGCTTTCCAGACTTTAAATCCATAGTTACAGCTAATGGTGACATTTGTCTTTTTAGAAGTCTAAAACCTTTTGCTTGTAGTTGTCTAGTAGGTGAAAGCATTGGCTGCAGGATGCAGGGTGGTCTAGGAATAATTCAGCATAGTTCAGAGTGCTTTTTTGGTAGTTTTTGGGTTTTTGTTTTTTATTTTAAAGTCTTTTGTTGAAATCTTAAATGCATTATTACCCTTTTACTCTTCCCTCTACAAGTTCCCATTTTCCCCTCCTCCCTTGATGCCTAAGGGCCCCTTGTTCCCCTGTTGCTGGGGTAGCAGGTTGGAGTTGCAGAGGTTGTATTCCACATGTGAGTACTGAGGTGGTTTGTCACTAGGTATTTCTTTGAGGGCTTTTTATGTCCAGAGGTATGTTAACAGTAGGTGGAGTTTGGGTTTGCTTTTTCTGTGTATGGTCTTTCTTAATGAAAGGATCTTTAATACATTTTCGTCATTTTGATTGGTTGGGGGAGGATTTATACCTTGAGGTTTTGGGTGGTGCTAAAAAGAACTTGTAATACTGTGTTGTAACTTGGTGTGTGTGTGCTCTGTTTGTGGATCTGTGGTGCTCCCAAAACCATACTGAATTCTGTTGATTGCACTGACAAGTTTGTTTTTCTGAGCTGAAGAAGGAAACAAACTGCACAGTTCTGCTTTAGGTACTGTTGTGATCAAATGTGGCATTCTTCAACTCAAAGGAAAATGGAGTGATAAAACTGGAAGGCAGCTGCGAGAGACTCAAGCTTTCTGGAGCCTGGGAACATAATGTTACTGCTGTTTTCTCTTAAAAATGGCCTATTATCTTAAAACACACTCTCAAATGGTGTGTCATGACTTGGCTAGAGAACTATTTGATGGTCCACCCTGAAAATTTACTGTTAAACTTTTTTTAATTTAGGTTCTGCATATTCACAACAATCCTATTGATCAAGTTGCACTATTGTCTTGCAGGTTTAGGCAGTGACAAGGGAAAAATGGAGACTTATGACTCTGTGAAGGTCACTCAAGCTTAGAGATGGGTTATGATTTACTTTAGAGGCAGAGCTGTGATCAGGAAGGAATTTCTTACATACTTGAGCACAGTGAGAAGACAAAGGTAAATGAGCCTGACTCATCAAAGGCATTTCAGAGGTGTTGCTGAGTATCTTATCTAAACGATCTTAAACATATATAGTATTTGGATTTGTGGAGATTTTGCTTCAGGTGTAGCATTACCCCAGTAGCAACAGTGTTAGTAGACTTAGCAAGAATCTTCAAGTCATGAACTGTATCTTAAGGACCAGAAGTTGCTTATTTCCAAACACTATTTTTCTGTTGATTTAGATCTGTGGTTGGATGGAAACCATTGAGACTGCACCTGTGTGTGTATATACATGTATTTTGTCTGTCAGTGATTTGTGAGTTAAGTGTGAGGTCTAATCTTTTTTATTTTCTTCCAAGAGAGATTTTTGAAAGAAGTGGCTTATATTGACATTACTATAGGTGAGATTTGGCTGTAGTTCCAAGGTAAAGATACGACTTAATGTGACTCAAGAAAGTTGAAAACTTTAATAAATTACTGCTGGAGGTAAATAGGGGTTGAATTCATTCCATAGCATATGTATGTTATGAACTTCTGTACATACCAAACGGAATTATTATTTAAGGCATGAAATAGATAAGAATAGTACTTCCTTTTATGCTAGGGTATGAAAGACTGATAAATATGCTGCCTACTTGGACGAAAATTTCCTTTTTTAGTAGAACAGAATTTGGTTGAAAGACTTGAGAATATCAAAATGCTTTTTTTTTCCCCTTCTGAAAATTGTAGAAAGTAATATCAAAAGGCTGCAAAAAACCCTATTAGAATTGGTTTCTGAATTTATTGAGGCACTGTTGAGGGGTACTCTCTTTCCACAGGGAATAGTGTGATTCTGTTCCTGTACTCATGCAGATCTAGCTTTATTGTTTTTTGCTTTACTGTTTATGGTTTTTGCTGACCAGATGAATGTCCCATGTAACTTTTTTTCCTGCTGGATAGCCTGAGCCTGAATTACTTCTTGGGAACTTGTACTCCTTCTTACCCAGATCGCTAGGCTAGCAGAAAGTTCTTAGTGATAATAAAGCAGATGTTGCATAATTGATACATATTGATTGCAAACTAGCCCAAGAGCTTTTCTTGTGATCTGTGGGTACATCATTTGTATGAAACGTGTTTAAGTTATTGACAAGCACTGGCGTTTCTGTTTCCTGTATAGAATTCTTCTGAATCTTAAGTTAATCTGTTAGAACAATTTGTAAGCTCTTTGCTTTTCCAGTAGTACAATTGCTCCTTAACGACATTTGTTCTTTGTTGTGTGAAATGCTTTGGGATGCCCTTTTTGTCTATATTTCACCGTGTGGTATGTTTTTTGGAGTGGGAGGGATTTGAATGTAAGTGTTTTTAGAAAAAAGGTGTTTTTAAATTGTAGATTGTGGTGAACAGTAAATCAGTTAGAAATGAGCTGAAAAAATTAACAGATTGGATCTTGAGGTCATTCAGACATTATTATGACAGTCTTTTAATGAAAGCATGTAGCTTCAGACAGGATCTCTCCAGACATGATCTCTACTTGTTGTGGAACCTGAACAGGTAGACAGGATGGAGGTCCCTGTATAGTGCCACAAATGTTAATGTGTTGGTCCCTCTCCTAAGGAGCTTACAATTTAGAGATGAAACTAAAGAGATGGATGAAACCTAATGTGCTGGGGTGGAGAGTAAGATAGAGATCAAAGCTGCTGCCATTGGCAGAGTCAAGATAAGAGCCTGGAAGAGATAAAAGGCTGCTGAGAGTGGTTGTAGGGCAGGATGCTGGTAAAGGCTTGGGAGGATATGTGCATGGCAGGGAGCAAGGGAAGGTAGTGAGCTATAAATACAGTGGTCGTGATGGTTTAAATGGCTTGAAAAGGATGAGGTAAATGTCAGAACACAGGCCAGGATATTAATCTTGGTAAGAGGAATGTGGGCCAACATGTATCTCTTGAGTTAGGATCATGTCCCAGTGTTTACTTCTCTCTTTTAGATGTGGAATGTGATTTTTTTTTTTCCCAGTTTTTATTTCTTTTTCCTTTCTGTCAGTTAATTTTCCTGCAGACAGGTGACTGGTAGATTTGGTGTGAGCAGATGTGCAGAAATGCATAGCAAAACACTGGATCACCCTGTGTAGCATCCCTTGGCACTTAATGTTGTGTGGACTGGGGCCTCTGTTCTTGGTGAGACTGCTCCAGAAGCAGCAGAGCTGGTGGGACTGCCTTGGTGTTACTGTTGGTTCATTCTTGGGGTTTTTTCAGGTGGTATCTCTGAGTTTCAGGCAGTCTTCTAGCATTGGAGAGAAGGCACGGTGGGACTTGGAAGATCATCACTTGTAGTATTCATAACCAATACTTGAGAGCATTTGGAGCCCATCTCTAGGTGGGGAGGTCTGCACAGGACCTGCTCATTGCTGCTGCAGTCCTGTCAGCTTCAGGAATGACACTTGTGGAGGCTGGAGTGCAGCACGATCACTTTCACAAGAGAAAGTTACTTTATTTTTGTGTCTGTAGATCGGGTTGAACAGATGCTGCAGTGGTTTTGGGTAAATCTGGAAGTGGTGGCAACTTTGAGGCTTGATTCACTGTTGAGGGTATGAGTGATTGAAATATTAATGTTGACATGTTCCACAAGGTAGACACTAAACAAGGCTTAGACACTGTTGATTAAATGTTGGTTGTATTTAGAGCCAGTTTCACTCTGTCCTTGTGAGCTCCCAAACTGCTCCTGGAAGCTGAAGGTGCAGTCCTTGGCTCTTGGACATGTCCTGGGGTTTGAGATGATGTTGCTTCACACATGCAGTTCAATATGAACCTTTCTTTCCTCTGCTGTGGGAGCCAGGGTTTGAGGTGTCCTGATACTAATGGAGAATTAATAATGTAATAGTTAGGAAATGTGAAAAACTGATGCATGCCACTGCTGTTTGTGATAGCAGAGAGTGGCTGATAGCAAAGATATATTTATTTTTCTGTGCAGACACACATGAGCCTGCACAGGTGTGTAACTATGTGGGTATGTGCAACTGTGTGGGTATGTGCCTGTGTAGTAGCCTTCTGCCTTAGACACTAATTTTTGGCACTATAGATGTGAAAGAAAAAGGTAGTGCTGAATGCTTGCAGGTGTTGATGTCTAAAGTGGTTGAGAAGAGGGAAGGGATGAATTATAACAGGTGAAATTTCATGTAGACAGGAAATTTTGGGAAAGGTGGTTTGAAAGTTTGGGGAGCTGTTTCATTAGTCGTGAGTGATACTGCCCTTTCTCTTGGTTGTGTTCCTAAGAATAGTTTGGTTCAAGCCCCAGACCTGTGCCTGCAAGCAGGCAATACCCAGCAGAGAAAGAGCAGGGCAGGTGTGTATACTTCCCACAAACATACATCCAAGCCTCTGATTTTCTTTTTTTTTTTCCAGCTTCAGGGATTTCTTAAGCCTGATGTATTTTGTCTGTTTTATAATTCTTCATTTCTCTTTAATCCAAGTACTTTTCTGTTTGATCCTGTGTAAACTCCTTGTGTGCTCAGCAGCCTCCAATCCGTCAGGACATGCTGTGTGCAAGACCTCTGTCCATTTTGGACCCTGCTTTTTACCATCTTGTTTGGCAGCCTCTGGTTTGTGTAGTGGAAGAGATAAGAAATCTTATCTGTTTTCTCCAGGCCTCTTAGGATTGTGCAGATGCTGTGTCCTCCTCTGCCCTATGCTTGTCCAGTGTGTTGTACCACATGTAGTGTGGACCTATGGTATAATCTGGGCTTTTAAAGTTTCCTGTTATGTCCCAATACTTCTCTGCAGGCTGAAGCGTTCTTGTTACCAGTCTGTTCCTCACTGGGAAGCTGTGTCACACCTTGCAGGAGTTTTTCTGCTCTACTGAAGCTTCCCAAATACTTCAAGTCCTTTCTGGATGCAGAGAGCAGGGCTGTGCATGCAGAGCTGTTTGCAGTGGCTTTTCCTTTCTTACTTGTTTCCAAACAAGTATATAATGCCCACATTGCAGCAAGAGCACAGACAGTAAATATTTCTCCCTCTCGGCAGGGAGGACTCCTGACCTTTGGCATGGTGGCAGAGGGGATTGCAGCAGGTGGTACTCTCAGAAACCACACAAACAACTTTGTATTTTTTGGCTAAAATTTACCCATGTTTTCAGTGGTTCGGGTCAGGTGCAGTAACTCACACTTGCTGTGAGAATGCTTTTTCAAAAGCAGAACCTTTTTTTTCCTTCCTCTGCAACATGAAAATCTGAAGTTTTGAACTATATATTTTGAGGTAGAAAATAATTAATTTTTCGTGTATATTGTCCTAGAAATTTTGTTTAAAACCTACAAACAAACAAACTCAGAAAAACCTCCAACAACATCTTGTCAAGCTGTCTAATGCAATTTGAGTTGGTATTAGACCTCTGTGAAAACTGCAGGCAAGTTTACTAATTCTAGGAATAGTATCAGTAAAGAGATGACATTAGGGACATATGGCCTTCCTAGAAACAACTCTGCTGTTTATACAAACAGGAAAAAAAACCCCACTGTTGTGAGAGATAAGGCATTTCTGCAAAGTGAGTGTAAGTTATCTGAAAGCATGGGATAGGTTTTTAGCTCCTGAAATTGCTGAGCACTAATAATAAAACCATGTTTTGAATGAACAATTGTGCATAAAGTTTATTTGTAAAAGTAACTTTGCCTTCTAAATTTTAGAAATGCAGCTTGAAGAGAAGTCTGATTCACTGGGATATTGTTACCAGTTGCTGTGTTTAAATAGTTTATTCAGTGAAAAGTGGGTCATGCAACAGGTTGATTTTTTTTTTTTTTAAACAAATTTTGCCTTTTTTTTTTTTGCTTCTGAAAAGGCAGTAAAATTATAGATTCAGCATATATTAATTACCTGATTTTGCACATCATTAGACTCTTGGCTGAAGAAAGTACGTGGAGTATGTGCTTGGTCAGCAGGTAGTGGAACTCCATGGCAGATCAGGATGTCTCTGTGTCAAGGCCTTGTTTGGGTCACTGTAGCTGCAGAATGTGAGGGGTGCAGCAAGTGTATCAGCTTTTGATTTGTATTGGAAGACTTGGTGTCTGCCAAGTGCAAATTAAGAAGAAAATCAGCTTTTCTCAAGTAACACTGCTTGCCTCTAACAATGTCTAAAGCTATACCATTAAAATAAGAGTTCCAAGAAATAGGACAGTGGCATGGGGTAGTAACTGCGTATTTGGTAAGATTTAGAGCAAAAGAAAAATTTTCATGAATTTGTGAGGAATATATTTGGGTGAATGTTCCCTCCCTGGCCTGCCTGCCATGGGGTAGAACTCACTGCTGTGCTCCTACCCCAGCCTGGCTGCTGAACAGAATGCATTTGGATGCCACACTGTGTCCTGAGGTTGTGCTTTCCTGAACAACAGGAATATTGTGTGGCTGTGTGCACAAAAAGTCTAGGGCTGCTCTGCTGCTTTTGGTCTGTGTAAATCAGATTAATTCTGATTTCCCCCTAACCTGAAGTTCAAGGAATGGAGAACTTCAGCAGTGTTCTCCAGAAAGCATTAAGCTGTCTTAGTCTTTGACATAGAAATTTCAATAATTTAATTATCTTAAATTAATATCTTCTATAAGCAAATCTTTTATCCTTTTAAGAACTAATTGCAGAATTATGTCAGTAAAAGTCTTCCCTGTAAAAACAGGTATTATTTAAGATGGATTTCTTTGAGAGAATTAGGATATGTCTACTGTGTTCTCAGAGCCTCTCAGTATGTTTCAAAGTGTTCTAACTTGTATGGCCTTGACAAGATGCAGGAAATGAAGTACAAATTTGGTATATTCTCATCTTGTCCATTTTCAAGTGGAACACACTGAGTTTGCATCTAATGAATTACAACTGTTTTATCTCTGCCCCTAATTTTTATAAAACTGTGATTTTTGCATAGAAAATTTTCAGAGTGCTTTCTCAGTGTGTTCCTTAATTTTAAATAAAACATTTTTGAGCAATGGCATACTCCCATCCCATTTTAAATATCTGCCACTTAATTTCTCTTCTGCCTTGTGATTTTTTTTCCTCTAATTGTTCCTCAGGAAAATTCAGAAAAGTGCATGTAGCTTTCTAATCTCATCTCATCTTCAACTGATGAATTGAAATGGAATTGTGTAATGAAGAGAATGTTGCTTTTTCCAAACTCTGCTTATACATTTTGTGAGATGAACTTTGAAAATGTTTGGATGCTTTCTAGACTAGTTTTCAATATTAAACATTGATAAGAAGTTGAATTTGTACTGTCAGTAGTCTGAAGCAGCAGAGCTCAATTTTGAATAAAGGCTGAAACTTTTGTGCAAAATCTGTTAATAGAGCTGAACTTTGGATAGGAAAAGCCTGGTGTAGGGTTCAATGCAATGGAAACTACTTTGAATATCTCGAAAGGTTTTTTGCAGAGTTGTTTGTTTGTTTGGGTTTTTTTTTTTAGACTGAGTAGATTTTCTTGGAAGAACTTGTGACAGTCCAGGAACAGAACAGCTGTGTGTTTATACTGCAAACAAAAGTTCTGTCTGATCTGGCCACTGTGTTTTGTTGGGGCATTTTAGTTTGAGAACTTCAGGGCAATGCTGGGTTACTCAGTGAGAATTGTACCTTTTGTCTCTGCTAGTTCACATCTCATAATTTGCTTACCTTAAAGAAGTTTCTTCTTCCCTTTTTCTGACAGTTTACTGTTCAGTCAGTGCTGAGTTAAATCCATTCATATGGGATCTGGTATGGAGTGTTAACCTGGTTTTTATTGTTGATCAGCAATTCTCATATTTGTACTATTAACACAGGAAATTGATGTCCGAGGAATTCTACATTTTGAGACTGAAATAAGATTTTTCAGCTTCACAAAAGCACTGCTGTTTTCTTCAAGCACTGCATGGTCTTGTTAGGTTTCCTTCACTAACTGATTAATGAAAAAATTGAAGCAGTTCAGGTATGGGAGAGAAGAATTGCTCAGGAGCTCAATGTGCAAGTCCTTTTGCAACCTCTCAAAATAAAGCCACATCCCTTCTAAAGGATCCTCTGGTAAGGGCCACAGAGGTGGGAATCTAGTGTCAGCAGCACAACACAGTGGCCTTGTTCTCACATTAAACCCATTTTACACCTCTTTTGATGAACAACTTCTCTTGTGGTGTAGGAGCCTCCTGATAAACCACCTGGTGCCCAGGTGACTCCAAGGTCCTGCTGGCCCCTGTGGGCAGTGGGAGCAGTGACTTGTGAGACTCCAGCACAGCTCTGGGGGATGTGGGGGGAAGCTCCAGCAGCTCTGTGGTTTAGGAATTGTGTCAGAGATTGTCTGACTGCACAGCTGGCTTGGGCTGGGCTGCAGAACCCACTTGCCCCTGGGTGCAGACTCCTTTGGTGGTGACAGGGGATTTCTGGATGTTCATGCTGGGTGACTGCAGACCTTTGGCTGCAGCATGAATGGGCTCCTGAGGGTGGCCCTTGGGAATGGTGGTGACTGCAGAACCTTGTGGGAGGGGTCTTGCAAGACTTGGATCTCTTAGATTTCAGATGAAATATTTTTCTTTCGTGTGGTCAAGTTTTACAAGTTGCTATTAGCTTTTTTTTTTTTCCTGAGACTGATATACGTGTCCATATATACACACATGTGCACATATACACATACATGCACATAGACATGTGCATATATATATATATATATATATATATATATGTATATGATGCTTTTAGAACAAAAAAGTCCTGATGACTCAGGACACCAGACAGCTGTACTGTTCCAACTGCAATATTGCAGTTCCCAACTTTAATAAGGGGATTACAGAAGTGGTGACAACCAATAGCTCTGTGCATGAAAGACTCAGGGCTTTATGAGACTGACATCAGCTTGTAGGTGATGTTTATGTGAAACTTGCTTATGTTTATTTACAGTTCCCACAATTCTGTTTTACCTTAAAAATGAAGGAGAAGTGTAGTGTATAATCATGGGGGCAGGAAATTAATGAGCACTTGTTCAGGATGTGCAGAGTTTTGGGAAGGGGAGATGCTGCAGGGAGGTCCCACTCTTTCTTCTGGTTTCTGATAAATTAATCTTTGCTGTTTGGGGCTCTACCCAGAGTTATCTGATGCTCTTGCTTTAGAATAGGTTGTCATGCTGCTGCCTGAGTACAGCTGCTTCAGAGAATTAAACTTAGAACTTAAGCAGGCTTGGGGTTTTTTTTGCTCTTAAGCCCTTCCTTTTCCCCTCCACATATCTTAAATGTAATTTGGCAATAGTTTATGAAAAAATTCAAAACATTTTATGTGTAAATACTGAGTTCTGCCATATGGGATTGTCTGATTCAAGCAGCTGGGCCTTTGCTCTTCAAAACATTTTGGGGATGTGTTTGGAGAGTTTAGAATAACTTGTCAAACAGGTGTCACACAAGGTGTGCCTTGTGTGTAAGGTGTGGAGGAAAAATGTCCCAACAAAGGCAGAGACAGTTTTTGAAGTTCCTTTTATGTGAGCTTACAGGTCCACAGCAAGAAAAAGGTGGGGGGATGCTGGTAAAGTTAATTTTTATTGAGTATAAGTTTAATCAAGAAGCTTTAACTGTTTTAATGTTTGACTTGCATGCATCACTGAGGTGTGGTTCATTGCAAGCTGTGGTGCATATTTTCATCTTGTGGTTTTGCAACAAAACAATGTTTTTGTAAAGAGGAAAAATATTTCAGAAATAATAGTTTCAGTGGACTTTTGTGAAAACAAGGCCATTGCTGACCACAACACACTCTGTGTGTACCCAGCAGTAGTTTTTTGTAGTAATCTTATGATGTCTATGTCTATATGTTTTGTATATATCTCTATGTGTTATGAAATAACACAGATAGAGATTCTCAAGTTGTGGGTATATTTTGGATGTTTCTTTAATTGAGGAAAACTAAGTTATTGGATTTTTGAAATTACTGAAATATTTGAAAAATGAAACACAGCAACCTGGACTTTGGTGAGGCCTGTCTAGGGATAAAAGGAAGTTTCTCCTGAAGTGGAAGGGGCCCCTCTGCACTTCCATGCTGCTGCCAGCCCTGCCGTGCCTTTGCCTGTCTGCCATGGGCAGCCTTTGCTGAGTGTTGGGATGGAGCACTCAGCTCAGCTGAACTTTAGTCTTTTTTCTATTTTTTTTCTTTCTTAATTCTTTTGAAGGGACAGTACTTTCAGCTGGGCAGAAATACAAAGTTCATTAGTGGAGTTTGTGTGTGCATACCTCATAATTGTTTGTAAGGAAACATACAGGTTTGCATTATTACACATAATGCTTATTCTTTACATCTTTTCTTTTGCATATCCCTGGAGTAGAGGCAAGCAAGAGCTATGAGATCTTCAGCAGTGAGATGTAACTGATTGCTTTGTGACCCACCAGAAGAGCATGGGCAGGATTAAGCACCAAAACCCCTTCCTCTGTTCCAGGGGCCTGTGCTGCTATTGCTGTGCTGTAATGAAGTGTTCTCATATTGTGGCCCAGGTAGTTCCCAGAACAGGGAGAGAGCTGGTATTGTGTTGCTTTGAGGGAAAAGGTAGCTGAAATTTTTGTATCTGTTGTGTACTGAAGACCAAACCTCTTGCACTCATTGCTTCTCAGTGCTGTTCCCTTCTTTACTGTGCTGCAAGGAAAAATCTTGCAGGTATGTACCTCAAACCTTGGAGGGAAGGTGAGCAAAGTATACCTGCCTGCAGGGGACAATGCCCTCAGTCTTGGCTGAGAGGACAAAAATGGTGGAAGAGGACAGTCTGTCTCAGCTGGGAGACAGTGTGATTTAGTGTGGGTGGACTTGCAGTAGCCCTCCAGACTGAAAATTACTGTTCATGTTGACTCAGCTGGGAGCAGAAGGGATTTTGTAGAGAGCTGGAAAGTGACTTTTTATATGTTCCTCATTTGTGTGCATGCATTTGCAGAAAGCATTTGCATGCCCTTCATCACTTTTTCTTCCATGTCAGGAAACTCCTGAGTTGTTTTCACCTTGGCATGTGTGTGGTTAATTGCAGGATTGATACTGTGCTTTGAGGGCAGACTCCCTCCTGTTTTCATTTCTGCCCTGTCTCCCATCTGTGTCTTCCTGCAATACAAGAGTATATTTTTTGCCTCTTATTCTAGCAAGCACTTGGACTTCTGCCTTTTCCAGTTTGAAGCCCCTGGAGAAGGCTATAGTTGTGTGCTTTTGTACTTGGGTGTTGCCTTGAGTGAGGGATGAGTGTACTCCAAGGTGTTTCTAATTATAAATAGAGCTTTTTCCTGAAAAGCTGAAGACAGCATGTAACTGTCATGACTTGCAGAGAGTGTTGGTGTTGCAGCTCTGCCCTGCTGTGAGTGGGAGTGTGGCCACAGGCTCTCTCCACTGCACAGCTCAGCAGGTGGGGACAGTGGAGTGGGCAGCTCTGAGCCTTGGTCTGTCCCCAGCATGGGCTGGCTGCTGCCCCAGTTCCTGTCCCATGGATAGTTGTCACTCTGGCTGCAGTGGCTTTTCTGTGCTTGCTTCAGACTCCATCATTCCCTTAGGATCTCTGAAGGGTTGTCCCCTCCCTCTGAGAGGGAGCAGTATTTTGCAGTCAGCAGCTCTCATTCCTGCAGTGGATAAGCTCCGTGTGTTCTCCTCCATAGAAAACATTTTTTTTCTTGCATCTGAAATGTCACTGACTTATTTTCTCCCCCTCCTTTCTAGACTGATTGCATTGCCATGGAAACCATTGTTGGAAGAGAAGACTTTCTGCTGGTAACTCCAGAAACTGTGTGGTGCTTTTGGAAGCAAAGCTCAACTCCAGCCGGCTACTTTCATTTCCACCAGCACGGACATAGACACACATCATTTTAATTTTTTTTTTCATAGACATTGGCTCTCTACAAATGAATTAATTTGAATTGACATTTTTTCATAGCTGAGCTTTGGTGATGGAATTTGGTCTTTCATGTCCTATCTATTGGGAGGCAGTGTGAATGCTAATAGGAGATCCCTGTATGTCCCTTTCTTCTTTCTGCCTCTCTTGTTAATTTAAAAAAAAAATATCCTATTCTGAGAAGTCAAAGCTGGTTTCTGATTGTCTGTTGAACATGGGTTTTACTTCTCTGGTACGTTTACAAGTGGTTATCTTAAAACATGTATTGCTTAGAAATACTTTGGCAGTTCAAGATTTTTCCAGGTGACTGGGCAGAAGGAGGGAGGGAGAGGTGCACATTAGCTTGAGGGGTGAACCCGTGGAACTGGATGGGTCTGAGGAAAAGAGGCCTCTTCTGCCTTTTTTTCTTTTTCTTTTTTTTTTTTTTCTTTTTTTTTTGAAAGTTTTGCTTTTATGGTACAGGAGGTATTTCTTGAGCATAGGCTAGAGGCTTTTAAATCAAGTGTTTGTCAGAGCTTAAACAATTTTTTTTGCTCAGAATTTTGGTATGTACAAAGTAGGATTAATGGGCTGGTTGTCTTGTAGATTGTTTTTGTTCTTGTTTATAAATATTAATTGTGTAAAATGAGGCTCTTGTTCATGGATTCAAATGGAGAACTGCAGAGTCATATCCAATGTTTGTGACTTCTGCATTAGACTTGTCAGCTGTAGCTTTTTAAAGGGAAACCACCCTAATTGATCTTACTTTCAACCAAAGTCCCATTTTTAATCTGGGACTATTTTTGTTCTTTCTTTCTGGCATAATGGGGAAAAAAAGTAAAATTAAAATGTTGGTTCATTAATTTTCTTTATCCCACTGACAGAAATGTGAACAATGACTATTTGACATTTTAAAAATAAGCCCTGATTTTTCTACAATTTAAGTGCTTCACTCTTGTACTGAATTTTTTTTGGTTGAAATGAGTTTAGCTTTTTAACACTGCTATGAACTTAAAAGAGCATGACACTAGTCATAGGTACATGCAATGGATTATAAAAGGCACTGATGATTGCTAAAGGGTTTTAAAGTGGTACACAAATCCTCATGCTGTACTGCACCACACAGCTGGGAATCCTCCACATGTATATTGTACAACGGATGTGCCAGGCTGCCTCACCTCCAACAACCTTTAGATTGCTGGTACAGTTTGTGTAACTAATTAGACACTGTGAGCTTGGATTGTTCAGTGATGTGTACTCAGATCTATTTCTGAGTAGTAATGAAATGTACATGTCACTAAAATAAGAGGTGATTGTTTTGGGGTTTTTTTAGGGAACATGGTACCAGTCAGCTTACACAATGTCTAGTGATGGGGAAAACTGTTGCTACAGGGTTTAAAAGCACAGACCTGTTTTTGATTCTGGAAGAGAAGTTTCAGTTGGTACAATTACTTGCTGCTAAACGTACAAGAATTAAAAACACAACCACTCTTACAGACCATAATACTGTCTTGCCATATAGCTGTTGGTTGGTCTCATAAATGAATAATGCAATACATAGACAGCTTTTTATAAAGCTTTACATCTTTTCTAAGAAATCAAAATTTGGATTAAGATAGTTCTAAACATTTAATGTGAAAGGAAAAGGTTGTTTTGAAGAAATTTGTTACATATTTCATATTAGATTCCCTGAGGCTGCCATTGTACAATATACAGCACTGATTTAATACATGCTGAATTAATAAGTAAATGGGTAACCTCAAGTATAGTGGTACAAATACTAATAGGTACGGCATAATAAATATGCAATCTTTTGAATCTCTTAGTTTACAGCAACTAATTTATTCAGTATTGTGCTGGAAGAACATTTTCAGATGATGTAAAACATATCACTCTATATACTACCTTCCAGCTACCCGTTTATGCTGCTGTATAATATGAAAATACCAATGATAGAACAATGTTTGTCCTGTAAATTTAATTTGATATTGGACAGTTATTGTCTGTACAAACGAAAACATATATGGTTGAAACTGTTCATTATATTTGCTATTTCTGCTCCACAGATCTGTTTTAAAGTTGGGCTGATTGATCTGGCTTTGTCTTCCATTGTAAATATTGTTCTGTTGTTTTCTTTGTAAAACACATCATGTTTGCGGTTTTGGGAGACTGGCTTGAAGCTCTGTATAGTGTTTATATTTATCTGACTTGGCTTTCCATAGAGCTACTTGCAGTAAATATGTGTTCATGTAGCTCCATGTCTGGGTTTTATTTCTAAACAAACTTTTCAGTTTTTTCCATCAGACCTCCGGCTGCAGCTGCTGCTTCTGAAAGTGATTTTGTCACCCTGTAGCCCTGAAGATTTGGAGAAGTTTTAGCACTGTTTCAGGGTAGTGATTCCCCATCTCTCCAGTTTTCTTTGCCTTTCCACTTAGTTTAGAAGGTAACATACAGAAAAACACCCAGAGGTTTTCTTTGCCATGGATTCATAGTGCCTGTAAACAATTGAGCTTGGGAATGGGGAAAAAAAAACCATACGTTTTCTGCTCTAAATGTAGAAGACATGAACAAAAAATTGCCACAAACTTTGTCCATGACTGGATATGGAAGTCTTGTGATCAAACAGTGCTACTCCTGGAAGAAATTCTCAGCAGTGTGTTACCAGATAGTGACCTGACTTCAGGGTCTGAGGGAACCAAGTGGGTTTTGGCTTTGTATCTTTTTGCAGTGACACTTTCATTTTAAAGATATGGTAAATAGGTCTCAGTATGTGAAAGCCACCTGTAAAAACAACTGAAGTCAGAAAATACCAACAAAAGGTAGTGCTTACTTTATCCTTACTGACATTGAAGGATATAGCAAATATTTTTTAAGAGGCTTTTACCCATAGATGGGAATGTATATGATCTCCATAAATGTGGGTGGTAACTGTGATATGTTGGATGAGTCCTTTTTATTAAAATTACCTGAATTAATTCTTACCCTGTTACTCAGAATAGTACATTGAAACAACTCCCTGGAAAGGTCAAGTTTGCTGTAAGGATAGGGTTTTCCTCAAATCAACTAGCCCCTTTCTAAGTCCATTTGCATAGTTTGTGGCCTGTACTGGGAGGGAAAAGAGAATAGGGCTGCTCAACCACAGCATAAACAGCCCTACCAGCAGTACAGACAAACAGTGACAATTGTCCAAACTCTGTCCACTTTTGTGACAGTGTCACAGTAAGTACTGCAAACTACCTCTGATTGGATTTGAAATAGGTCAAGTGCTGGAGGACTGTGGTGTTTTTTATGTGAATGGAACACAGTTTTACTCTTTTTCAAGCCCCTTTGGGTGCCAAAGCCCTCTTGCATCTGGAGGATGGTGAAAGCTCTCAGCTGAAGCCAAAAGGAAAGTTAAACAGCTTGGTGGACACTGAAGCTGCTGTTGGCAGAGCAGCCTCTGCCCCCATCCTGTGCTACACACAAGGGACAGAGACCCCTTTGTAGGGACAGCAGGTGTTTGGTACTGACCAGTTACTGTCACCTCCTGTCCTCAGGCAGTGCTCACCTGTCTGCTGCAAAGGGGTAGAGGTCATAATCTTTCTTTCCAAAGCTTAGGAGTTCTAGATATTTACCCTACATTTTAAATGTAGAATACTTAATGCTCCCCTGAGATAATCACTGCCCTTGTCTCCCATTAGCAAGTGTTGTGCCTTTTTCACTAGACTAACCTGGAAAGACTAAATTATTCCAGTCTCTTGTGCAGTTTTCAGATTGTGCTTCTAGTCAAAGCAGACATGGAAGTAGCAGTGGAAGTAGCAGAAGTATTGTGTGCCCAGCTGTGCTGCATTATCTGAAGCAGCACGGTGCTGAACCTGGCACAACAGCCCTCCAGGTGTCCCAAGGATGGCACAGCAGCACAGTTCAGGCAGCAAGCTGACTACACAAGTACTGTAGCTGGGTATCAAAGCATATAGAAAATATTTGAAGAACATCAGAGTTTAGAACTTGAGTATTCGTTGCTTGCAAAATCAGTATGTTGTTTTTTTCAAGTTGCAGAACTACTTTTTAAGACAGATCCTTCCTGCACCCTTTGTTGGAAATGGTCACTAGAGAGCAATTGACTTACACAGCAGAGGACAAAATGCTGCAGACTTCAGGGCTTCACAACATTTGTGTGTGACATCTAGTTCAGGGTACAGAAGTGCTGCTGCACTACACCGTGCCTATTTCAGTTAGAGGTTGTCCTTGGGCTGCAGGAATGTTAAAAAAGTTAAAACCCCACCTTAGTAGTGAATATGATGTTGAAGGAAGCTTTTTCTTCTTTGTAATAGGCTTTCTAGAGGGATTGAAAAGTCTGTCTTAAGCAGAACTTTTTCTTTTTTAACACTAGAACAGTGTAAAATCCAGCCTAGGCACAAGATTGCTAAATCCTGGTTTTAGAATGAAAACTAGTATTCCTATAGAAAAATGGTACTTTTTCACTCATCATTCTGGTTGCAATTTGCAGTGCCCCTCCTGGAGCAGATGACAAGAATTGTGCCTGGGTTAGTGGGCAATGAAGGGTGAGGGCCCCTGTCCTGCTGAGCTTTCCCTGCAGCCCTCCCTCCTGCACAGGCAGGGCAGACCTGGCCGTGCTGCTGTCCCAGCTCCTGTCAAAGCCACATTTGTAGTGCCCTCGAGTGGCTTTGGCATGTCCCCAACAGCTCAGACCTGCCTGCTGAGATTAACTGAAATAGCCCAAATCTATGTGATTAGTTATGAGAATAAAAACTTTGGCAAAAACATACAAGACATCAGGAAAGAGCCTTAACTGAAGTGGTGTCCAGAGCTGCGTATTTAGGCGTTGTTGAAAACTACTTTAAGGCTCCAATGATCAAAGCAGTATTTTCTTTTTTGAACAATAAAGCTGCAAACACAAATGTTTACCTGTAGTTTAATGTTTATAGTGATGGATAGCACCTAGAGGCCCCGACCAACATTGGAGCCCCCTCAGTGTCTCTGCCCCAAGGAGCTTACAGTCTAAGTATTGAGAAGCAGGAGAGAGTAATAACCATGTTTTCTTATATAGATCAGTAAGGTCAAGTGATTTACCTGCTCTAAGGCACAAAAGGTGCCCAACATCTCTTGAATCTCTGCTGCAGATCTCAAAAGATGTTCCTTCATGTCTAGACCACTTTTCTCTTAGCAAAATGTCACCCCTTTGGAATTCTGTGCCTGAAGTTTTTAACGTTCAGAACTTGTCTAGGTCAGGGCCAGAGCTGCAGGGACAGAACAGAGAATGGACCTGTTACAAGCCCAGCTGCTTTGCTTTCCATACTTTACTTTTCTGTGGTCATCTCACAAGCTTTGGGCCCTGAAGCTGCCACAAGGTGCTCTGTACCTTAGCCTGGAATAGGATCTCCTGTCCTGTTTTTACATGTTGCAAGAGAAGCCCAGATCTTACAAAGAAGAACCAGTTATGCACTGGTTTACTAAACATGGTCCACTCCATTCTATGTCCCTGCATCCAAACACTTTGCTTTGGTAAACACAATATGGAGTGTTGGTAGGAAAGGCTGGGAGAGCCCTTTCCTTCGAGAGCTCCTTGGCCTTTGCATCCAAATTTCTGCTGTTTTAGGACTAGGGATTTGCTGCTATGTTCATGTTAGACTTCTGCAGAGCCAACAGCAAGAAAAGGGGCTTGTGTTTACATAAAGAGACTTGCTATTTTATTTCAGCTTTGGTAACAAATTCCTGACTTGGAGGTAGCAGCAGGTTCAGTTTATTACTACATGCATCAGAAAACCAAACTAAACTGAACTGAAAGATACACATGGCTGAATCCCACTCTCTATCAACATACATAACTGCAGCTAATGGAAAAGACAAAGCTATTATTATTTTGCACTTTAAACTAAAGAACTTCAGTTTCATACTTGAAAGCTTTAAAAATCAGCACCAATCTCATTGTATATCACTGCCACCTGCTTAGTCACCAGTCCTATGTCTTTTGTCAAATATGTAAAACAAGGAGATGGCAGATGCTCCATGTTTACAGGGATAACTGGAAGGTAAGAATGAGCAGCCATTAGCAGATAAATTACTTAACAGTATTCAATAAACAAATACACATCACCTGTAAGAAGGTGATTCATTAATTCACAAGTTAAGTTGTATTGATAGTCGAGGTGGCAATATACAATGAAAATATTAAGGTATTGTCACTTGACAGAGTCCTGCATTGTCAGGGAGCTGTTTATACACCAAGGTAAATGAAATGCTCTGACCATTGAAGCTGAACAGTCATGCATATAAAAGTGATCACTTTTCAGCTATTGCACAAGTAGTGACACTCTTTAGACATACATAGGTGGATTCTTACAAACTAACATCAGTAAGACTGCATGCACCATCTTTCAAGGCCTTATATGAACTATACATACACAAGAGTTGCTGTATACTCTGAATACATTGTGGATGTGTATAAATTCACATAAGATTAAAAGACTAATTTGTAAATAGGAAGGTTTCCACCAGCTTATGCTTTATTTTATTCAGGTTTCTTAGCGTGTATACTATTTTGGATAAAACATACGACACCATTTCAGAGTTGAAGTTTCATATAAGCATCATCCTAAATGCTTTGGTAACTGGATATTCCCAAAGGACAGTTTTGGTTAAACCAAACTGATTACTAAAATATGAATGTGACTTGTATTCTTAAAAGAAGGATATAGAATATGGCTAATAATGTCACATATTTTCACAAGATTAAAAACCCCTTTTCAAGTGGTTTGGGATTTCTAAGCACAAATAAAACCACTGATAGTATGGTGTACAACATTTAAAACTCTGATCAAAATTACTTCAGAAGAATTGTGCATTGCCCAAATATATCAGGTTGGCAACTGAGGAAGGAAATGAAAAATTAAATGAATAAGTTGGCATAAGAGGGGTAAATTCTCTCTGTACCACAAGTTTCATAATAAAATACTGTCTTATCTTTTAATTTTAAACATAGGGATTTTTAGATCAGTCTGGTTTGTTTCTAGATGACTGAAAATTTAGATTTAAAAGGTGTTTACACAATATACACATTTCATTACTTACAAAGAGATAATAAGCTTAAAATTTCATATTAAAAATACAGTAGGGTTAGTAGCACCATGAAAAATGTTTTTCAAAACTGCAGTCTTGTTATTTTAAACATACTCAGTGCGTCGTATTCTCCTCTATTCTCTTGGCAGATCAAAAAGGTGCCATTTTGGGAGAGAAATGAAAAATTTCATCTTCTGATCCTTTGTGAACCTCGAGTGTTCTTTTCTGTTTCCAGGAGGTCAATTCTTTCATCTCAGTCCTGTTGTCAAATATGTACTGAACAACTCTTAGTTTGGCACAGAGTGAGGTACACTTGAATTTGCATGGTTAAAACAGTTTGGATTTGTTTTTTCTTTTCTTTCTGCACAGTAGCACCATTGTTGCAGCTGGAAGACAGTGCATCTTAGGAATTTTCAACTGTTTTATAAAACATTCTCCAAGATGTTACGTTGTCTTCATGCAAACTTGACAACGACTAATCCGCGTCCTCAAGTCTCCAGCTTTCAGTGTCTCAGACTGAGGTTTGCTGGTTGACAGACACAAAGGAAAGGCTGGATTAGATTTTTCTTTGCACTATGTGAGCAGGGAATGAATCATGAATTTGAGAGTTTTTCTAAAAGATCATTCTGTCTGTTCCTAGCACCAGGTGACACATGCTCAGTTGTGTCAGTGTCTCAGTGTCCCCAAGGTGTGCTAAGCACCTGTTTCAATCTGGCAGGTGATGGAGCACAAACACAAACTGAGGGGATGGTGAATTGTGTACATTTGAGACTATTTCTGGGGCCTTTGGGTTGCTTAGTTGAAGGGTACTTTAAAAACACATCAAAAGTACTGCTATAATCAGAGCTGTATTTTAGTGGTAACTTTACCAAATAATTTATTTTTATTTTGAAAGGATAACAAGATGGGAGATAAGTATAATTAATGCAATATGTGTGTACACAAATAAGTCAAAGGCTTAAAAGTTTCTTTAAAAAAACACAATGAAGAAGGAAGTTGTTCTAATGGGAGGGAAAAAACAGTAGAAACAAATCTCAAGGGTGCATGGAAATTACTAACAGGAAGTTTTCACTGGTGAATTACCAATAATCAACTACCCAGAAAACTGAAAAGTGATGAATTATCATATCAAGTACCCTGATTGTAGGTGTTACACAAAACCACTGCCACCACTGCTCAGAGCACTGCACAGAGCCTGTGTCACAAAGCTACACTTTTAAATTTGGTGGCAATGGGAATATTAAGAGCTTTTTATCAGCACACAAACAGGGCAGTAGCTATTTATTCTGTGAAATGAGATGATTCTTCAGTGAAGAAATGATTTGCTACTCAACTTGAAAGGGAAAAAGTTGGAGGAGCTGAGAGACTTCAGCTGAAATTCTGACTGCAGAGAAGTTGAGGACAGAATGGCCACTGGCTTCCTTGCTGCCAAAATGTCATCCTGTTTCCTTCTGCGAAGTGTCTAAGAAAATGCTGACCATGGAGGGTAGGACACCTTCTTCATACAAGATTTTTAAAAACAAGTCATATGAACCTTTGCATTAAAAGGATAAGTAGAGTTGATCTTGCCCTTCACTCCTATCCCTTGTATATCTGTGAACTACCTTTCCAAATATTTGAGTTTATTGAAGAGTTTGGCAAGAAAGAAAAAGAAAATTGTTCTTTTGGTCTCCAAATGTTGTAAACACAGTAGGACTACTTTCAGAGGAGGTACTACAACAAATTGTGAATCAGAATTGACATACAAAGAATCTTGCTCCTTGCAAAGCAGAATATGCTCTAGCATATTTTTACATAATATTAAAGGTTTACCAAAGAAACACTTGAAAAACTGGTTGTGAGGGGGGAAAACAAGCTAAATTATTTCCCTATACCCCATAAACAAATCTCTTTTGATCTTTGGAATAAACTCAATTTCCAAAGCATTCGTTCTGGAAAAAGCAATAGACAAGAAACAGGCTTTCTTACCTGAACATTTCTGACACCTCTACAGTTGCCAGCCAGAAACTGTAAGAATTTGCATAATAATTGCAGGTGCCCCGACCATGGCATTCAATGAACGGTGCCGAGCGGAATTCTTCCAAACAGGATCCAGGTGATGCCAAGGCCTGTCCAGAGCCCTCTGCTCCAGCACTCGTATGCTAGTGGTGGAAAGAAAGACACAAACAAGGTGTTAAAATTTAGGTGTTAAAAATTGTACAGCACAGCAGTCAGCTATTGAAAAGTCACTGTTCATTCTTGGCAGACACCTCCTTAAACATTCGTGACGCTGGGATGTGTGTACTGTCAATTTTGGCTGCATTGCTTCATGATTGAAGGTAAAAGCTTTCAAATGACAGCCCTTGCAGTTCTTATCTGTGTCCTAAAGCAGCTGAGGACACAGGTGGGCAGTAGCTGCTTCTGGAGTTAGGAGGCAGTTCTTACCATCATGAAAGAGTAACCAATCCAGAGGGAATCCCAGCCTGGAGGACATGAAGGGATCTGAATGGTTTGACTGTGGACAGCTATCACCATAGCAGGAGCTTCACACACAACACATCTGGACACAGGGAAAGTACCAGAGAAATGTGCAATGTTAAAATATAATAGGAGTATGTTTTGTTAAGAATTCTTAAACTGTCAAGGGAACAAAACTCACCTGTGAGAGGCTCACCACTTAATCTAGACTTCTATTTCTTATCTATTTTGTAACTGCAATAAGAGTATTTTGGAGCTCAAAAATGTCTGTATTTTCACTACATTGGGTAAAACTGAAAATGGAAGCTCAAAGTCCCCATGTGAGTGCCTTAATCCTAAAGCCAGTGGCTCCTATATTCTTCCTGTCCATGGTGATCTCACACTGCTGACTACAGAGACTGCTTGTTTGAGAAGAGCTTGTACAGCCTCTTCTTACCACTGCTGCAGGGAAATGAACCTCTGCAGACAACGAATACCTATAAAACAAGCTGTTTTTCTAGTCTATCCCAGAACAAAACATGACAAAAAAATCTCTCTGAATACCCAACCTGCATGTTGGAAACACACTGGTAAGATGTACTATTTATCCAGATATTAAAAGAGACCTGAGGGCCTGCTTAGCCTCACCGGCTAATGAATGGCTGGATGCTTTGCCCAGTCAGGGGCTCCATGCTCATCGGCATCGACTCTGGGGTTGACAGCCAGTAGGAATAGTCATTCCTTGATGCAAAGTTGCAAACATTGTTGATGTTGCAGAACATGAAGGGCATGGTGCTGAAACGTCTAAGACAGCTCCCAGCAGTACCTACAGAGTAAGACATATAAGAGTTTTCACTTCATTGCTTTTTATAGCAATTATATAGCAATTGCTTTTTATAGTAATTCTTTGAGAACAATACTTGTGGATCCTTCCTCTCCCTCCTGTGAGTGCACAGCAAGTGCTATCAGATTGTCACATAGGGGGAAAAAACTTCACTTCTCCATTTTGGTTTACATTCTTTCATCCTGAATTACAGTGTGCATGCTCTAGAGATAGTAGATTTTAGTATGCAATCACCATCCTCATCTAGGGAATCTTTGAGACTGCTGTATCTTCAGAGAACCTGAGCATTTGAAGAAGCAGCTACATGTTTCCTCTTGAAGAGAGAGCACACAGAATATCTCACCCAAATCCTGGCCATGTGCTCTCTCATTTCCTTGCACGTATAGAAGAGAGAATCCATCATATATTCTCGATGTTCCTTGTGGACATAGTGGTGTATCCCTTGTCTGGCTGTGCCGAGTTATAAGGAATCCGTGAGCAACAGAAGCTGTTCCAGGAGGACCAGGTGGGCCTTGTAAGCCATCAGGACCAGGAGGTCCCTGTATCCCCCGGGAACCTGTTCACACGAGACAAACACATCACACAGTATTGATTAACACCACTGCCTGCTCTTTTAGGACCAACATAGCTCTGAAAGGTTGTTAGTCTTGTGATTGAGTGCTTGTGTGTTAAGGCACTTGGCATTTGCTGTCTTCCCAGATTTTTTAATTTTTTTTTTTTAATTTAAGCTTGATTGAGTCAGGGAGATTGTCATAGGTGGTTGTAACAGTGGGACTTCTGTGTGTCAGGGGTATTCTGAGGTTAAATACTCTCAGGGCTGTTAGGCAGTATGATAATTGCAAAGGACATGGCGGCCAATGGAATGACTTCAATCAGCTTCCCACTTCCAAAACAAATCTGCATGTGCAGCTTAAGATAATGTTGAAATATCTTGCTCAAGATCACAAAATAAACGGCCAAGCCAGAAATGGGCAAGTCTCACTCCAGGCCATGGTATGGTAACATGTGAGCCAAAGTCCATCAAAATGAATAGAAAAGCTGGTGCCAGTTTTGGCATAGGTTAATATAAGTGGAAATAAGCTAGAACAGCCTTGAATGGGAGAAAAATGAGTCAAGTCACTGAGAAATGTATCAGAAAAGGCCATTCTTGAACAGCAATATCAGGAAATATAAATATTTAGACTGTGTTATTCTGCAGTCATTATTTACGTATTTTTTACTAAAATAATGCTATCAATTTCATACAGCTGCACAGAGAAAAAGGAAAAAGAGGTGTAATGGATTTTTGTCTTTTTTTAACAGTTTTAATTCTAATACTTTTTCTCACAAGTTGCAATAGAGAGCTACTAATATCTGTCACCTTTAGAAAATTGTCCCAGTGCCTAGTCTGATTTCTCAAAGCATAGTTTAGTAGTTTTAAGCAATGCCTAAATGGTAATCCAGTCTCTGACTTTGGTGAAACTCTCATGAAGTCTGTTTTTCCCCATTCATAATTTCCATGCAAAGTAAGCATTATTTTACTAATCACTCTATTCAGTTTCTTATAATTTTTATTATCTCCTCTGTATCATCTGTGCTGCAAAGGGTTTGCCATTAAGCTTGAGGTAAAGCATTTGACAATGTTATTCAGCAATTACCAGCAACGTGTTGGTGTTGAGAATATTCCAAATCAAAGTATGTTCAGTTGCTTATAGTATTTTTACATTAAGAAAATCCTAAAATTATGATTTTATCATTATTCCCAGGAAGCAAAGATCTTACTTCCTATTATTAGCCTCCATTCAGAAGTGGAAGTCTCTTTTTCCAGTGAGCCCTCATAGCAGTGAGCAACCATACCTGGTTGGCCTGGAAGACCCCTCTCTCCTTTTCGTCCTGCTGGACCATCAAAACCAGGAAGTCCATCTCTCCCTGGGTCACCAGGAAGACCAATTGGACCTAGAACACACAAAAGCATAACTGAAATCAAAGCTCTTGAAGTCTCACTACAGAAATCTTCAAGTTGTCAGTGACTCATGAGTTGCTTCTTTCTAATACATAAGAACAGCCCATTAAACCAGATGCATATGGTGGAATCCTGTGTTTATCTATTAACCCACAGTTCTCTCTTGCCCCTTGCTGAGCTCAGTAACTTATCTATGCAGCCTGTGCCATGTCACTGGCACTGCCACTTATACTCAGGTACCCTTCTGGTCACATCCTCTGCAGCCACCTTGGATCATACCTGGCAATCCCTGTGGCCCTGGCAATCCAGGTGGCCCTTTGGACCCAGGCTGTCCTGGAGGACCTGGGGAACCAGGATCACCTTTGACAACAATGCTTCGTCCAATGGTACCTGGTAAACCTGGTGGACCTGAGAGAAGGAAGATTGGTATTAGATAAACCAAGGTGGAAGACACCATTAGAAACAGTTTCTTTATTTCAAAATCAGAAGCCAAGAGCTCCATCATTGCAAAAAAGAATAAGTGTATACATAGGACAAAACCACACTTTTGGTGACTCCCTCTAAGAATCCCTCTCACAGGAGTTAATCCATATAGACTAGATACAAAGTATAAAACATATTAGAATTATTTGTAGGGGCTAAAAAGTACAGGTTGGAATTGTGCTGAAAATCTTGGTGTCTTCACTTTGACTGCTGCCTAAGACCAACCCAGTCCTACATCTTTGTAACAAATTCTACTGCCAGGGAGCAAAAGGGACAGTGCCACTATCCAAGATTCCTACCTGGGGGGCCCGGCAGTCCCTGGCTGCCTGTCAGGCCAGTGGGTCCTGTGGGTCCAGTGGGACCCTTCATACCTGAAACATCAAATTCACACAGTTACTCTGTGAAGAAACATGCTGTTCTACAAAGTCTGCTGCAGGAATGGCCTAAACAGGCTGTTGTTACTGTGTCTGGAGGTTTTTGCTCAAAATGCTGGTTAAATACCTGGGAATCCTGGAACACCTGGAACCCCAGGGTCACCCTTCATTCCATTCAGACCCGGACGACCAGGATCCCCCTAAAGAGAAGAGCCTCACGTTATTCTTTCATCTCAGCAGTTCCAGAGAAGCAGAATGGAACAGGCAGCTGGGGGACAACCAAACACACTGTGAAAGGGCTGAGGCCATGGGGGCTGTCAGTGAGAGTGGGAACACAAGGCTGCATATATTCCCATAGGAATACAGCAGGCACATCCTGCCTAGATACTGGGAGATAGCTAAGGAAAGATCCTCTACCTTGCTACAAGACAAGGTATTAGGTACCACATTTTTGTTTTTATTTTATTGTGTTAAATTGCATGTTCCACCCAAATATATTCCATTTTTATTGGATTTAGAAACTAGAGGAAAACTCCACTTCTTGTCCTACCTGGCGTCCAGGTGGTCCTTGATCTCCCTTTGGACCAGTCAGGCCAGGTGGACCAGGTGGACCTGGGTTCCCTTTTTCCCCTTTAAGTCCTCCATTGCCTGGTGGCCCTCGTGGACCTTCTGGGCCTGGTGGACCTTAACATGGTGGAACAAATAAGCACACATCAGTATATATTGCTCATTCTTCCCCAGTTTGTGCCTTCGGTATTTAAAAAAACAACAACAGCAAAAAGATATTTTGGCTTAACTTTCCAGCTCTATTTCAATGCTAAATTCAGGGTAAACTAGAAATAAAACAAATAAGAGGTATTATTTGCACTACCCAAATCAGGAACTGAGGGCCCTTATCTAGCTGATGAAGCAGGTCTTTCCAGAAGACAGTGCAGCTCCCCTGCACTAGCAGCTTACTGGTGACCAGTGCCTTCACTAGGAGCCAAGAAATCCAAAATTAGATGGTACAAATATCCCCTTTGCTGATCTGCATTACATTCACCATGTCTTAAGTGCTTCTTAACAGCCTGAATTCCTTTTGTAAGCTAGTCTCAACACTAACACAATACAGTGTAAACACTGCAATGCTGCTTTCTTGTTAGAATTTGACATACCTATTAAGGAGCACACGTGCACTGTCTCCTGAGCAGCAGAAGCTCATCATTCTGCCTTGCCTACATAACCTGAGTTGCAGAAACTTTCTAATGTTGAATGACTCTCCTTCCAACTGATTTTTTTTTAGTCTTTAGTAGACTTATGCTGTGTAAATCTAATGGAGAAACTGGGCTGGTCTTTAAATATTTTGCCATTTCTACAGCCAGATTAATCCAAAGCAACGCAGCGGGTATAAAAGAAACTTTGATATCTGGAAAACTAAAAGATGAGACCTCCACCTTTGTCCCACCAGCTAAATGGAAGGCAACTAGCATTAATTTGTGGGGAAATAAACAATAACCAAGTGCAACAACAGCTAATAACATTTTACAAGTTAGAGCTCACAAATGGATTAACAAAATGACTTTTTTTGCAGGACAGTGTTATGACATTATCTCCTGTAGTACAAATCTAACAACATTTAATCAGTGAGCTGGATTTTCAGTCGTCCTGTAACCTTGAATAACTTAACACCTCCATTGACATCCCTATTGTCTATACTCAATGGATAAATTTGATTATTTATATTTCTGCATGCAAATCTGAGTATAGAATTCCTTCCCTTTTTAAATCAATGGCAATTTTGTACCAGATTTCACAGATATCCTGTAGCAGTTTCAGCTACAGAAAACATCCCATGATGCGAGGAATTTTTGTATTCATTTTGCCCTTTCATACTGGTTTAGTACTGTACACATGGAAAATTGTACCAGGTTACCATCTGGGGCATGTTAACCAAACCCATATGGTCTGCAGAGTAATCACAGCCCTTAAAAAGACAATCACAGAATTACAGGAAAACATCTGTTTTTCTTATATCAAGTGCAATGCAGTAAAACAAATTGCCCGAGTTAAGAGTCTAACCTGGAGGCCCTGGGAGGATCAGAGTTCACCAAAGCCCATTGATCGATGTTAGAAGGGTCAGACATCACACAGTACAAAACAAGATTACTAGTTAGAAATAGTACAGATGACAGCATATACACTACACAACAACCCATTTCACCAGCATATTTTGTATTTACAGTATAATCCACATGCATGCATAAATCCACACATGAATATGCAAACATAGGTCTTTTCAGATACAAGTTATTCTGGTCACTAGGCTCTACTGAAACAAATTTGACACTTCATTTAACAGCAGACTTAAAGCTTCACTAGAAAATGTGTTATTGCTTTAACATTACAGCTAAGGCCTATAACTGGTTAGTCCTGCTCACAATAGAGTTTGGACAATGTAACCATTTCACTGACAATATTCAGCCTTACAGGGCCCGGAGCTTGGCAAATAGGTACATTGTGAATTACAATTTACTCTTGAGCAAAATTCTGCTTTGGGCAGGGGGGAAGTGTGACTAACAGAAGGACTTATCACCACTGATCAGGTATGAGGCTCAACTATCTGTGAACACAATTCCAGGACTGAAAAGTAGGCTTATGCCCTCTGTGAAACTGTAAGCAGGATTAACATGAATCAACAGGGCTGCAAATGCTGTAGACAAAAATACAGCAGAACTTGCAAATTTAGAAAGTTGTCTTTATTGTTGGCATTTTTTTGTCTTGATAAAAATATTTCAATATGCTAATTTGCCTGCTCAAGGTTATATGGAGAATGGCATGTGATAACATCCTTAGAAAAATGATTTAAATGTCCTCTCTCAAAAGATAAGATGGTTGTCCCTACAATGCTCCTAAGTTAATATATTATTTTAGCTCCTCTGCCACTTGCATAGCTTATGTCAATGAAATGATTTAAATATATCAACACATCACCATGCAATTTGCAGCTAAAAACTACAATAAATACATATCATGTTTATCACACAGCACTATTCCTTACACATTTGGTAAATTATTTTAAACAGTAACTGTAATACCATTGTTAAAAATAATGACATGGACATTTCATTGTTAATGTTAAGCACTTATAAACTATATTTCACTGATAGTTAAGTTCTGCTATGATTTTTAAATCATAGAATTCATCACTGAATTCTGGCTGATTACAGCCACAAGATGGAACAAAATATGATGCAATTTTTTTTGTTCCTCTCAGCACTCCATGATGGCAGCTGTCTTTGAAAGTGTGGTTACTGCTTGGGTGACCACAGTTAAATTAAAAGGTAAAGCCATATTCCCTTTTTTTGAACATGGCTTCATAAAGATAGGATTCAAACATTAGAGGCTACTACATTTGCTACCTTGTGGTGCTTAGAACAGCAGGCTGAAAACTAAAATGTATTCCTTTATTAAATTTTCATATAATTTCTTTGCTGCCCAAAAGTCATCATAGCAAAACCTAAAGACATCATTATTATTAAATAGATATACCAAGTCATTTTCAGTCTGGACACAAATGTTAGGATTTTCCCAAGTGTCAGTTTGTGCTCTGTGCTGATACACTAAAGTTAAAATTCACATCTGGAAATTACTATATTCTCATTAATTCTGTCCCACTGACCTAGTGCCAGAGAGGGCATGGCTGTGAGCTTTATTTTCATTAAATACTTGTAGAAGGAAGAACTTTTCTCATTTCCTCTAAATGGGTGGGCGAAGCTAAGCAATGGAAATAAGGATTTCTCTGTGCTGAAAACTTAAAAGGCTCTAAGTTGGGAATCTAAAACACTGCTGTTAGTCTATATAAAATTTCCTACAGATACTGATGGTACAAAAGAAGCATCTAATTTATTTAAGTCACTTGAGAGCATCCAAAATCAACAGTAGCAGGTGCTACAAAATGCACAAAAATGACTACTGTCACTTGCCCAAGCTGCAACACATAATTATGCAGAACAAGGCATGGGAGCACAGTGCAATGCTTTTTTTAAAAAAAAGCTGAATATATTTTTTCCAACTGTACTGAGGGAAAAATTAGTTAAAACAAGTTTCACAGCTAGGTACTCTTTATAAAAGCCTTGTAAATCTAGACCCACATGGTCTTTCACCATGGGCAAAGCAACTGTGTCCTTCCAATGTCTGTCCTACAACAACATGGAAGATATAGTTGAAAGTCAACTCTGAGCATTTTTTTCCCCCCACAAATTAAAAGGTATGTCTGAAACATGACTCTGCATATCTACATTTAGACACAACAAAAGTAATACATTCATTTTCATGCAATTAGACACAACAAAAGTAATACATTCATTTTCATGCAAAGTTATTATTTTGGAGTTACGGGGCTAACCTGAGGGACCTGGGAGTAGGGGGTCAGAATTCACCAAGGTCATCATTAGAACAAGGGGAAAAATATCAAAATTGTTAGAAATACCAACAAACTAACATATTCAACTAAACCTTTCTTTTTAGATTTAGCTCAATATTTATTTACATACAGTATGCAAAACACCAAACTATTATTATTCATAGCAAGGAAAACAGACATGTGGAGTAACAGCATTGTTCTGTTGATGTAGAAATTGGCTTGATTTTATAATGAATTAATAAATTTATCAATGCTTATTTTAAGGCTAACTCAACTGGAGTCAGACAGCTACATCATGTTTGACTTCATCTCTTTTACTAATCTTAGAATATACCCAGAAGTCAGCAACAAACAGTACATGCAAACAGCTTCTGGTTTTATTTCTGTCCCTAGAAGGGGTAATTTGACAGCCACAAAGCTGCTTTTATGAGTAACTGTCTTATGCTGAAATGTTACAAAATCAGCATTCCAACAATAGACTGTTATCATCAGAAACAAAAGGCTGGAGTGCTGATTGTACCAGAACTGCAATAATAGTTTGGTTTATCCACATTAGTTCACACATAACTGAGCAAAACAAATGCTTCACTTTACACATTGCATGCAACAAAAATGGAAATAAGAGAAAGAAAGAAAAAGAGAGAACATGGCTGAGCAGAACCTCACTGGTTGTTTCCCCTGCTCATAAACCTACACAAAATGAGTCCCATCATTGTCCACCTTCCCAGCTGATCAGAATCACTAAACACTTGATTTAGACAGGGAAGTGTGAACAGGATGAGCAGCTCCGTAAAACCCCAATGCTACAGCAGAGCAGAGAATCTCGGTACTTTTATTATACCTCAGAGGTTGCTTAGCCTGGTTTACTTTTAAAGACTTCTTTAAAGTTTCGAGTTATTTCAAGAAACTTTTAAAAATGAAAATCTATGGCATTATGGACCAATCACCAATTTGCCCTGGGCCAAAATTTTAATTGCAATAGTACTCTATATATAGAAGAATTAACAAAGTCAGAAGCAAACTGGGGCTACAAACATGCTGCAGGGATGCTCCACTGGCTGGTTAGAGCCCCTGGGGCACAGCAGGGAGCCAGTTTCATCCAGAACAGAGAGGAAGGCATGCACTCCTCATTCCACTAACCAAATAGGAAACCAGGAAGACATTGTGACTGGCTGGGGATTATTACCCACAGGATGGTTGTTTCACATCAGTCACACACAAAGCAGGTTTAGGATGAAATACAATGGAAGTATTTTTACTGGGACTAAAAGAAAACCTCATTATACTGGCAAACAGCGCCCCAGTTCTAAGGTGTCATAGATTAAAATCAAATGTTTTTAATGACTCATTTTTTAACACAGGGTATATGAGTTCATAGCATACTCTACAAAAGAAAAAAACTCATATTGCCATTGATAATAACGTATGATTCAATTTCAGTTCTAGGGAAAATATTTTGATAAAATTTGATTAAAAAAATGTTATTCAGTGTGACTGCCTCCTCTCATGTCAGGAGCAAGCATGAGGAAAAGCAAACCTTTAAATCTTTCCAAGTGTATACTGCAAAGCTAAATTCTCTCTTGATACCCAAAACCCAACAATATCTGTGTTGGAGTAATTTTACAAATGTACTAATTCAAAACTAACTTTCCTCAGAAAAAGTCTTCAAATAAAAGAATAATTTGAGGGCAATAAATAAAAATATTACTTCACCATTAATATGCAAAGGAAAAAATCCCTGTCATCAACCAATGGCTTGGTTTGAAAGCAGTCTCTTTTAGGGAGAATATCAAGCCTGTTATGTGAGATGAATCTTAGATGTAGCAAAGTACTTCCAGATTAAAGATCCAGCAATAAGTGTGAGCTGGACCTGTGGCAGGTTCATTTAAATTAGATTTTTTCAAGAGCAGTATCTAAATGCAAATAAACACTATAACACAAAACAGAAATCAGTTTCTAATACAGGCCAGGTAGTTGCTCAGCAATGTTAACTCAGTGTAGAGTTTTCTCATCCCCCGAAATAGTTGGTGCAGGAATAAAATGCAAACATGGAATGGAAAGATGAACACAGCACAATGGAGCAAAGAGTCCATGGCAACCACATGACACAATGGAGCAATGACTTGTGTTACATGGCCTGGAGATGAGGAGCAGTATCCAATCTGATCATGCTGGGATGCTAGTGGGAATTTGATTTTCATGACTCTTAGATTGATGGGGTTTGTTACTTTCAGGTTTTTTGTGTGCGGTGATGTTTGCTGATCGTGTGACAGCACTGCAAAGGTCTCAGGTGTTCAAAGGTTGTATCGTGCTTGTGAGTGACTATTGAGGCAGCATGCGGAGAACCTCCTGGTGGAAACACCTTTGATTTTTGCTGCCAGGCATCAGGAATTTAGAGAAACTGAGGCTGGTTTATTTATAGATACTGGGATTTTTTGGCAACAAAATACTCTGGTTGCCCACACACCTATTCCATGAGGCTTGACTTTATCCATCCAAATAAATTGAGCCAATTTAAAGGCTGATGACCTACCAGCAAAATATCAAAGTACTGGCAGATGTTCACAGGTATGGATCATGCTCTTACCTGGTCTTCCTGGTACACCCGGTGGGCCAGGGCTACCTTTAGGACCTTCCAGAGGTGGTCCTGGTATTCCTGGTGGACCTGGTGGACCCTGCAGTCCAGGGAATCCCTGGAAACCTGGTTCTCCCTTCAGACCTGGAAGTCCAGGGGGTCCTGGTGGGCCAGGTAACCCCAATTCTCCTTTTTGCCCTGCAAAATGTCATGTTTGTGAACACTGTTACAAATTCATATAAAGCCCAAAAGTCAACTTGCAAAGACATTTCTCTCTCTTGCAGAAGCCACAAATCTGGCCAGAACTCCCCTTATTTGCAGAGTGACTCAGTGTAGAATTGTATAACACTCAGAAAAGAGTGAGGGCTAATAATTCTTGAAGGAGAAAGTGCTATAGCTTATAACATGTCAAAAAGTCTAAGTCAATGATGCTGCAATTCATAAACATCCTTGGAGACTGTAAGTCTACAAATAAGGCTTTCTGTGAAGAAAGCTGTCAATATTAAGCCTTCATCCTTTTCTTGAGATATTGCTGAAAATTAAGACATACTTGCAAAATTTTCAAATAAGCATGGAGAATTTGGCAGCTTTGATGCAATGAAGAAGAGCAATGTATCAAGTACCTATACTTTCAAAGCAGCTTCATTTGTTATCTGTTGTATGAATGCTTTATTTTCTGACAGAAATCAGCAAAGTTCCACACAATGCAGTAGGCTCTTGCTCTGTGCATTTATTCTGGCTGCACAATTTCTAATGCATAAAATACAGTAGTCAGTAATAAAATGTCTTTATTGCTATGGTTAATTTAAAACAGTTTGCTGAGGAAAAAAATTACTTGTAGCTATAGCATTCATTTGTTACAGAAAATACAACACACCCTTTCTTGTGTTTGGTGTGTAAATATATTTTACATTGACCCTTTATTAAAAAGGGCAACAGAAAAGCTTTACCTGACAATCCTGGGAGTCCTGGGGGTCCTGGACGCCCAAAACCTGGTAGACCTGAAAAAAAGACAGATTTAGAGAAAAATGAGTATTTAGCTTTCAGGTCTTCAGGAACAGAAACATGAGGCTTAGAACAATGAAAGTGGAGTTCATCTAAATAAGTGATCCCTTGAGATTACTTGGATTCTCATTCACTCACCAGGCTTCCCCAAAGTTGGTAGTTTTGCTACTGAATGCATGTTCTTGCAATGCATGTTCTTTCAAATTTTGGGAGTTACTATGTTAGCATTTTTGTTTGAAAATCTATCTTTAGAGCAGGGATTATGCTGTTTATCCACTGTGCAACTGAGCTGAAGCAATACAGCTACCACGGAATACAGGAACAGGGGCTGGTGTTAAAGCCAGGTAATAAAATCCAGGAGAGCTGAGTGAATTCTTGTCCTGTGCTTCCCTATAGCTTGCCAGCACCCTTTGTGAGCCACCCAGCAGCCAGAAACCACAGGAGCAGCTTTGAAGGTGTAAGGGCAGTTATAGGAAAGCAAGAATCAAGCAAGCAGGGTATGTCACTGCAGAGTGAAGAGGAGGAAAGCAGCAGGAAGGACACCCAACCTGGCTCGCCCTTCTGACCCGCTGGTCCAGGGATACCATCTCGACCAGGCTGTCCCTTTTCCCCCGGAGGACCAGGAGGGCCAGGACGACCAATGTCACCTAAAACAGGGACAGAACACATGAGCACAGTCTAAACTGCAGTAAAGAAAATCAGCATCCTCTTCACCACCATCTGAATCTAAAGGTGTGGTAATGATATAAAAGATTTACAGGGATATCATCTAAAAATTAAACCTTTCTCTCTCTCCCCTCTGACAATTTTGAAAAGGCTTTTAAGCCAGTGAATTTTCAAGAAAGCACTGTTTGCTAAAAATATAATGCATTCCTTTAGAATAAATTAGGATTTTGCTCCTTTAAAAACAGGTTAGGCCACTATAATACTTAGCATAAAGCTGGTAAGCACAGAAGCTTAATTTCTTGTTTCAATAATTAATTAATTAACAGCAAATACAAGTCCTCAAAAGAAAGTTAAAATTTCTTTCTTTACTGTTTTATTTCAGTAAATTAAGTGCATGCATTTCCATTATGCTAAAAAGATAAGAAAGGAAGTGTTATGTTTTTCACAGAAGAAGCTGATCTCTGCTGCACTGTCCATGCTCACCTACTGGCCCAGGTGGTCCAGGCAGGCCAGGATTACCTGGAGGTCCCTCAATACCTTTTGGTCCTGGAATTCCTGGCATTCCTGTAAAGTACAGGCATTTCAATCAAATAATGAACAAAACTGACTTTTCAGCTGATCTTGAAATGCTACAATCTGAGATGCCCTGAGTAACAAATGAGCTAATTCTACCAAGATATTGTATTAATGCTCATTTTTGTGGACTTACAGCTGGTTAAACAGATGAATTATAAAGCAAGAAATGTACAATAATAAAACATACTGGTACAGCTGCCCTTACTGCTACCCTCAAGCCTCCTCTTAACTGTTGACTGCTCACGGCCAAGGACACAGCAACTCTGGAAGTCTGCTAGAAAGTTACCATTTTAGAGACACTGTTTCTGCTTGACAAAAAATTGAAAGCATTATGAACTGGGATTGAATCCAAACTCCCCAATCCTCTTTTCCCTTCCTGAAAAAGGAACTTAATAAAAATGGTCTTAAGAGTTTACACTGGATTCTCACCCCTACAGCACGAGCTGAGTGGGAAGTTGGGAAGCAGGAAAAACACCTGATCTGTTGCAGCATCAGTTCTGAACAGCACCTGAGCCTGATCAAGGCAGTGTCACAATACACGTGTGGCTGTTCAGTCTTTTAGGCATGACATGAGAGGGTTGGAACTGCCAGGTTCATGGGTCAGGTTTTGTTTTCTTCCAAGCTTCCTGTTGTCATGACCACAGTTGTAAATTCCTAATTTTCTACATCAAAGCAGCTCAAGCATATTTGTAAAACAGCCTTTAGTGCTGTAAATGCAGCAGAGGTAAAAACTTTGCTTCGTTAAATTTTGAATTAAAAACTGACATATACCTGTTAACAACCTCTATTAATATTTTTTTAAAGAACAAAGTGCAAACCTAATTTAATTTTATTTCAGAGATTTCTCTTTTTAACATATTTTTGGACAATAAATGCTATGAAAAAAAGTGCTAAATTTTCCAGGATGGTACTTTTTATAGATTCATGAAGAAAAAATATTGATACTTTTTTTTTACTCCAATATTTGTGTGTTTGGGGGTAAGAGTGAGTGCTATGGAGAGTATTAACTAACAGAGTTGCTCCATCCCCTCAGAGCCAGATAATTTCAGAAGGCACTCTAACAGATATGCTCTTGCTGTGACAATTCCAACAGGACAGAGCTTAGAAGCATTATCAGATTGCCAGAACCTCTGAGAAGCTGGAGTCACCCCAGTCACCCCCTGTGTTTAGCTGTTTGTACCAATATCAGCAAGAGGGGAAATGAAAAACAATTGAGAATTACCTGGGAATCCAGGAAGGCCTGGTTCTCCTTTTGCACCTGGACTGCCTGGAAATCCAGGCAAACCAGGATTTCCAGCTGCACCTTTAGAGCCTGGACTACCTGGGTATCCAGGCAAGCCAAGGTCTCCCTAGAAAACATTAAGCACGAATAAGAACCCAGACTTTTTAAGATATGAAGGACTTTATTGTATGTTCCCCATTCTACCATCACATCAAGGTCACAAGTATATTGTGTACAACTTTCTTAATATCCAGTTGATGTGAATCATCTCAACACAAAATTAAGCAAAACCAGCAACAGTAAAGACTTCAACAGTTTTCCTCTATAATTTTGTGTACAGTATCATGGTTTTCCTCAGAACTGGTCTATGTTAAAGAAAAAAAGCCTCTTCCTTTCTTCCAGCAGGATCAGAGATTTTTACCCCATGATAATGCAGAATAAAAAATAAACCAGTGCAGCTTTAAAATTTTAAACAGCAGTAACCATGCTATATTATTAATAATTTGTTCTTAAATGCACATCTTAATTTTTTAGGAATTAACTACATAATTAGACAGGGAACAATGATATTAATTGTATAAATCCCTAGGAACTATGGAAGTGTCACAGGCCACTAAGTAAACCCAGCTTGAAAAGTCTGGTAAACAATCTTCTCCTTTAACCTGATTAAGTCATATATAAATATTTTCACCTTTAAAATGAGAAATTTTTATCTCACCTGAAAAGTCAATCCTGCTTGTTACTGATATATTTATATACATATTTACAGTTACACATAGTATAAATTAAGTAATAGTTTTGGGGGAAAAAATCAACACAAAATTTAATTTCCTCATGGAGTTTTCAACTGAAAAATTTTGTTAAGGTACCTTTGGTCCAGGGGGACCAGGAATACCAGTGCTTGAAAGACCAGGGTCACCTTTCTCCCCTTTCAGTCCAGGAAATCCTGCAGGCCCAGGCTGCCCTGGACGTCCTGATATTCCTTGGTTACCTTTAAGCCCAGGGGGACCTGTCCAAAATATAAAATGAAATTTAAAAATATATAAATAAAGCTTCTGCAGTAATTTACAGAAATCATTCAAAGTACAGCAACCAAACTAGAAAGGCCTAACAATTTGAGCTGGCCTTGAATACCTAATGTTTTTTTTACTTTTAAAACCCAACTAAAACAATTACCTAAAAATCTCAATTACGTATGTAGGGCTTTATGCAATCCTCATCTTTATTGCTATTATTATATACTGGACACAAGCAAAGTCATATTTAGAGTACATAAAAGGAGAACACTGGCCCAAATGAAGTAAAATTCAAGCACAGAAACTGACCTGGAAGGCCCATCTCTCCCATAGCTCCTTTTAATCCTGGAGGTCCTGTTGGTCCTGGCTGCCCAGGAAGCCCCATGTCTCCCTTGATGCCTAGAAAATGTGTGATTGAGTTCATTAATGGCAGTAATTACAGGTTTCTGATACCATGTATCCTCATATGAACATGCTTATCATCTGATTACAAGCAATGAATTTGGAGTTTAGGCCTCATACTGCTCCTACTTGCTTTTCCAGACTTATTTGTAGTAAGTTTGTTGCAAGCCAAGATTTGATCAGGGCCACTGCTTATTTATTTTGAAGATTAGTTTAATGAAAGAGGTCAAATCTCAGTCCAGGATTTAGTCACCATCTGAAATGATTCAGCACTGGTGTGACATGGTGTCTCACAAGTTCCCCTGCAGAACAAACACATTATCTGTTTCTTATGTTCAACAAGTGTTTAGCAGCTTCTATTACAGAATTAAATGCAACCTACAATACCCAAACTACTCTGAGTCCTGGATGGTTAACAATATTCCCCAACCCAACAAAATATTTACAGCAAGGCCTAGATTAGACACAACAAGCAAGGACTCAAGATTTCAGATAAATTGTTATAGCTATACAGAGAACTGGTGTGCAACAGAATTAGTTTTCTCGTTCCTTGCAATTCTTTAAAGGAAATATTTGACATCCAGACAGCTTTTGCAATACATCCATTAGGCCATTTTCAAAATATAATGCTTAGCAATATACAAAATAAACATATGAAATGCAGATGCTGCAGTCACCTTGCTTGTTCAAGCAGCAAGTACTTTTCCAGTCATCCTAAAAGACACCTTAATCTTTAATGGAATCAGTTTAAATCTGCTCTTGGGTCTGTTTGAAGGAAAGGGCTCCAACAAGCATGTGTTTGGATAATGACTTTAAATGTCTCAAAACTGTGCTGCAGTTTTAAGCACAAATCCCTAAGGCTAGTTTAGATATAAGCTCATTAACATCCCAACTCCATGTGATAAAAACATATGCAAATCTTTGTTCATCAGAACTGTTCAGCCTTGTTACTGACCTGGCAATCCTGGCACACCTGGTGGGCCACTAAGTCCTGGTGGGCCTGGGTCACCTGGGAGACCTTGATAACCTTTCTGGCCTGATAAACCAGGAATACCTCAAGGGAAAAAGACACATTCTATTATTATTACTATCACTACTACTGTATGTTTTCTTTTACCTAAAGAGATCAGATGTATCTATAGATGAATAAAAAGCCAAACAGGAATTTTTATTCAGTAAATATAATTCCTCTTAGTTTAGCAAAGTATCACAGAACACAAAATATTTGTACTTGAAAATTTAAAATTACTACAGAACAGGAACAATAGAAGTAAGTAGAAAGAAAAGCAAGTTCATGACTAATGCCAATATACTTCATTCAAAGGGCTGTCTTCTGGATGAAGACTCCATTCTAACGTTTGCATTCACCTAGATTATTTATATACAATTACATTGCTACACCAAAATCACTTTGAGACTAATAAGCTATAAATTTAATGCAGGTGTTTTAGCAGATTTTTACAAATTCTATGTGGTTGTTATCACATAAGAACTTTGTGTTGCTCTGCTGACATAGAGAAAGAAAAATAGTGTCTTGGGATCCTATCCAGGCTTGCAAGATATTAATACAATAGGTAAATTAGCACCATAATGGCTGGGACAACATCAGGGAAAAGAATTCTGACTCGCTCTAGGGTAGAATATTTTTGACTCTTCTCAAGACTAAATTAGAGTTCAAAGGAGACCCCTTGGTGGGGAGGAGGGGGAAGCCAGCAGGAATGAGAGAACTCAGACTTGAGAAAGACTTCCAGGCTGCCAACTTGCCAAGCAGAAACACACACAGAGATGACATTTAGCTCACAAGTGGTACAGAGAGACATCCAAAGGGGGAATATAGAGGTGGTGCATGAGCAGATGACCTAAGCAATGTCATCCTACATGGCAAAGACCCAAAGGCCTTTGAGATAGCAGGAATGCAGCCAGCACAGCAACTATGAAAACTCTCTCACCATGCTTAGGTGCTTCTCATCCCTAGAAGACTGAATTGTAATCCTGCTAAGAGCACCTTAGTGCTACTACAAAACTGCCATGTGCCAAATAATAGTAACAATAGTAATAGTAGCAACAGTAATAATAGTAACAGTAGTAATAGTAATAATGAGCAAGGACATTGCAAGCTAACCATAAAAAGGAACGTAGTCCCAAAATCCCTTTAAAAAAAGCCTACATACAAGACCCTTAAACTACATTTATATTCCAAGCTAATTTATTTCTGTAAGAGTAAATGAACAGTAACAGATTCAGCCACAGCTTACCACTATGTGTAGAGAACAAACCACCTCCCCATATCCACATGCAAAATTCTTTACCTGGAACACCTGGCTCGCCTTTTTCTCCTTTTGCTCCCAGCTGTTTGGGATCAAGTGTTCCAGGTGGACCTGGCAGACCTGCTTCACCTTTGATGCCTTTCTGCCCCACTGGTCCAGAAGGCCCTGGTGGACCAGGTAATCCACTATTACCTACAGTAAGTACAGCCAACAAAAGGAAAAAAAACAACCTTAAGGTATGCTAATGTATTTGTCATGCTTTTTCTTACATAGGGTTTATTAATGGAATTGGAATTCATCAAATGATCAGGCAGTTTATGGAAGGTGCTCCACAGCATCTTTAGCCCTGGAAAAAAGCAGAGTGAATGGAGTGCACAGAGATGTCTGTCAGCTCTGAACAGCAGAGGAAGCAGCTGTGCCTGCCTGAGGCACTTGAAGAGCTCCAAGTGCCCCACCACGCTGTGCCACCAGCACCAAAGGGTCACAACAGCTACAGCAGCTTTGGATTCACAGCCTCCTTGTTCTGGAGAGATGAATCGGGTTTTCTTCTACCAAACTCTTTCAAAATTTGTCTCCAGCAAGAAGTTTGGGAAAATGCAGAAAGAAGAGACTCTTTGTGGTACCTATATAGATAATTCTTGATTACTCCATAACACTAACCTACTGATTCTCTTCTTACTGCTGTTTTAAGCAGACTTCAAAACACACTTCAAAATATTGCCCTATTTTAATGCCATCAATCCAAAGGAAATGTTTCTAAAATAGCTAATAATTAATGATATCAACTAAATAGTGATTGGATACTATGGCTTAAAAATGCAAAGCAATTCTGAACATCAGCACTGTCACAAGGCTATAACTTAGGCAGGTCCCAGAAATTAAAACCTAGATGTTAGTATTACAAAACCTCTTTCAACACAGGACAGGGAAAACAGCATTCTGTGTCCCTTTCAGGGTTGAAGAAAACAAACATTACCTTTCAAGCCAGGCAGACCATTCCTTCCAGGAGTTCCTGGAGGCCCTGGAGGACCAGGAGCTCCCATGATGCCCATCTCACCTTTGGCACCTAAAAGCATTGAACCACATTGTCATTCTGAACAGAAACTCAAAACCTATCAGGTACCTTGAATTTGCTTCTCTGGATCTCTATTGTATTTATTAACCAGCATATGACTGTTTTAAGGGAATTAAAAGCACTCATTTATCGTACAAATTAAAATGAGATAAAATGTCACTTGAAAATTGTGGAAATTTTTCCAATTAGGCCCTGAGAAGAAAATTGGCACTGCTCTGCTATGGTAGAAAGCATGTTTATGTCTTCAAGAGGTTTAGTTACCTGGTTTGGAACACAAACAGTAGTTGGAACAAACCTGAATTTATTGAAAGGCAAGAAGACTATTAAGTACTTCTACTTCTGGAATCTTTTGTATTGCTCCCTCTATTCAAGAGATTATCAAAATTTATTTTTAATATTTATATTTCAAAGGGCAAAACAGACTAGCTTAGTCTCACACTTAAAATAAGGAAATTAATACTTAAAACTAAGTAGCATATATCATTATTTTTTTTAGACATTTTGTTTTTAATTATAGCAGTGACTAGAAAAAAATCACAAAATAAATTAGAGAAATAACATAACAATGATAATCAAAGTCATGTCTGAAAGTTATGAAAAAGAATAATGTATGAAATATTGGCAGCGGGGATTTTGATGCAACAAATTCTGTTACAATGTGTTTTTTTTCAAATATGAGATGTAATGGTTACATATATCCAGCTTTAAATAGGTAGGATAAACACTTAATTGCATTAAGCTGGCATGGCCAAGCATAAAGAACTTACACCTGTAACTGTAGTTTGGTCTTTCTCCACAGGTAAAACACATGAACTTACCTGGAAGTCCAGGTATTCCATCCCTGCCAGGTGGCCCAGGTGAGCCCTGAGGCCCTGGTAGTCCAGGGGGTCCTGGATATCCTGGAGATCCTTGGTCACCTGGAGGACCAGGAATATCGAAGCCTGGAGGACCTGGATCCCCTTTCTCCCCTGGAATGCCTTGCAACCCTAGACAGTGTTGTTGAGACACAACATTTTAGCAAAAGATCAAACAAGGCTGAGATCTGTGTGTCTGGGTATAGTACCACAGGAATAATTTTAGTTGCAATCCATTCCTAGCACTGATGAAAACCCTGATATTCTTCTAAAACCATTTATTTTTTTATGGCTTCTAAGTGTTAGAAGGCCATATTCTCCTGAAGAGAAACATGACTAAAATTTTACTAAGGTGCAGAAAATGCAATTCAAATAAAATCCAAAAGGAAAAAACCTCTTTTTAACAACATATTAAGTCTGATTATTAAAAGAAAAAGCCGAATTTATTAGAGTAGTTTGTATTTTATAATTAGGTATTCAGATTCACATATTTCCATGAATTATTCAATTTTCCTACATTCTAAGATAACATTTGCTAAATATTTTTGAAGGTCAGCAAAATTCTTCACTACATTGTATTTTCCCTGAATGAAAAATAATTGTCAAAATATGCTTAAGATTGTTCAATGCCAATGACCCTGAGCTGAGGCACTGCTGAAGCAAGCAGGCAGCTTGTTTCCCTCCAGTGCACAGTGTCAGTGAAGATGCTTACTCTGGAAATGTAGCTGACCAAAAAGGAGAATTGATAAATGTCAAGTTAAGAAAAGGCTTTGAGAAACAAACCACAGTACCTGGGGGACCTGAGGTTCAAAAGCCAACGAGTTAGAGCTCATCAGGAAGTTGAGACAGGGAGCAATAAGCAGTTGTAATAGTCATTAAGTTAGGAAACAAAATAAAGCACATATAGATTAGAACAAAGACAAAAAAAAAAAAAATCTATCCAAAGTTACTGAAAACAGATCTAAATACAAAGAATTCAATGTTAACACAGCTAAGAGAAACCAGACTGCAAAGAAACTTGGAGATCTTTTTCAAAGTGCAGCTACCACTGTATGCAGAAACCCCAAACACTGACATATTTTCAAATATTGATGGTACATTTTAAAAATAATTTTTCCCCTCTTTCCTTGTCTAGTATTTTTTACAAAAGTCAGGAAGAAGCTTTTCCTGGTATGTTTCCTACAAAACTCTGATTTCTAGATAATGGCTTGGACCCCTTCTGAACTCCAGAGTACATCCTATCAATCAGCTTCTCATTGATTGGCCCCACATTCTATTAAATCCCTCCAAATGGGGATTTTCAAAAGATGTTCCTTCCTTATTACACAAATAAAACCCTTCCAATATTTTCACACATTCTTTCAGTTCTATTATGTAAGTGTGTATTGTTACACTCACAGATGGTATGTTGCATGCCCTGGCATAATCTAAAATAATTGACCACCATGCCAAAACCTCATAAATAACTCCAAGGTAGCAGTATTTCAACTCTGTAATGGTGACCCCACAGTCAACTGCAGGAACAAGTTTAGGAGTGATGTCATCATGTGTTCTTTGCATGTTGAAAAGACACTGAATTTTCTTGATGGCATTAGCTATAGACTTCCATTTATTTAATTCTAAGCATGTTCCCCTCTGACAGCAGCTTATCACTGCTTTAAGCCATGTGCCTGGTGTGGCTATTTTGCAGAGAAAAAAAAACAGTACTGGATGATGAACAGGGGATATACATGCTCTGTGTTCAAGGGCTTTCTATCAGCAAGGAGGAAAAAAAAAAGAGAACATAATATATAGGACAAACTCGATACTCAGAATAGTTAAGATATTTTTTCAAATAGAAATTAATGTCAAACCAATTTCTGGTCTCAAAAATGTAACCACATCATGATTAGAACAATATAGACAACACAGTACATTCTAAAGTAATTTGTCGCATATTCAAAAAAGGAAAAATGTTGAGTTATTGCCAACTATTTGAGTAAATGGTGGTGCAGAGAAAGAAAATTCTCAACAGGGACTTCTAAGATTTTCCAAATTACCTGAAAAACAGAGTCCTAGAAACTTTACCCTAATGCTGCATAAAGGAACAGAGTCAAAAGAGCCTAGTAAAACACACAAGGGATGGAAGAAGGGAATGTAAGGCATTCTGCACAAAACAGAGACAGAGCAGTGCCAAGTGAAATAAGGATTTCTCAAGCGGGATCTTCCAGCATGCACCAGATTTCAGAGCCCCATGCTGTTAATAGCCACACTGATTAGTTGAAGAGGGAAAGTAGAGGCATTTCAAATCCATCAACTCTAGTAAACATTGTGCAGTTGTCAACATTGGCATTTTGTAGAATAAATTGGTGATCAAATGAAATCAAACTCTGGCTAGCACAGACAAAAGAACATGCATTAGATTAAACATTCAAAGCCACACTAATACATCCCTCCCTCACCCCACTAAGCCTGTGTTGCCCTTCTGTTTCAATTTAGCCCCCAGTGCTGCTCAGGACCCTACAGTCAGCACAGCAAGCCAGGCACAGGACCCACTGCTGCCCCTGTGTGCCTTGTCCCAACCCCTTTTGTCCCTAGCTCCCAACACTGAGCACATTCCAGGTTTGCTGATGTCCTGACCACATTTTTTGCCCCACTCAGATTTAAACACGACCCACACTACACTTGTGAGCAGAATTCAAGCTCCATGGGTCTATTTACTGAAGTGCTTGCCTACCTTCAAGTTCAGCACTTTGCTGAATCTCAGCTCACAGGTCATAAAAACCTGAATGCGAACAACCAATCCATGATCCACAGTCTTAGAGCTTAGACTTTGCCAGCATGCATTGCAAACAATGCCAAGTCCAGTGCTGACACAAAAACACATTCAAATAGTGTAGCTCAGACATGCAACACACACAATTCTACAGGCATGGCAGAATTAAATATTTAATTTAAGACTGGAACTGGATGGGTTTGGGAGGGCTTCAGTGCAAAGGATGCTGAAGACTACAAAGAGTGTTCTCACTGTTGTCACTGCCACATATTTGCAACATTAAGAGTTGGCGCACAGCAAGCCCATTCACTGAATGAAAGGAAAAGAAATTTCCATGGACAAACTTAATGAATAGAATGATGTACATGCATATGTACCCTTCTGTGCAGAGATGGAACAAGATCTTCATCACCAGTCCTTTTAGACAAAAGACAACCAAACTCCCTTCAGAGATATGTACTTAATTATCACTGTCTATCTATCAAGTTGGACCTTCAGCATCTTGTGTACCTGCTTGTATATGCCAGAAATAATCTATGGGAACCATTCATGTAAGTTTTACCTGGGGGGCCAACAGGACCTGGAGGTCCTGGAGATCCAGGAGGACCTTGACCACCAATGCCAGGGATGCCTGGTGGGCCTGGAAGTCCTGGTGGTCCACTTGGTCCAGGGTCACCTAAAAGAACACTCTTGTTTAGTCAAATACTAAACTCATGTCAGAGACATTTGCTTTTAGAGCAGAGTCCCTGCACATTGTATTTGAAATCTTGTCCTTGCATGCAAACAAACATTGACCTAACAGAGAAAAAAAAACCACACTCCAGAGGCTATTTCTCAAAGCCAGAGATGTGTCCTCACTCAACAAAGACTGCATGAAGTTTATGGTTTGAGGCTACAAACACATATATTGCACCATCATCTGCATCAAGCTCAAAAGATGCTCTCCAGCAAACCAGGCTTGTACAGACCGTGGTCAAGAGCAGGGGTAAATGAATTGCTAACTCTGTGCATTTGGAAGCACAATGCATCTAAACGACAATTGTTCTATTGATAAAGTTTTACCCCCATATAAACATTATTTTTCTTTAGAATACAGACCTTCTAGTACTGACCCACACATTGGGATTTATTCCCTTAGCTGCCTTTTGAGAACACAGTCTTCCATTTACACAGGTGTGTCTGCTTTGGAAAAACTGATTTTGAAGTAATGGCTCTAAAGTCAGCACTGCTTGTATTTCATTGCCATATGCCTCCCAGCATAGCTGTGCTTTAAGAAGTTCAGTAGGGATGAAACAGGGGAGAGTTCTCAGTACCTTTGGGGCCTGGGGTTCCATCAAAGCCTGCCCGGCCTGGGAGACCAGGGTTTCCTGGGAAGCCAGGATCACCTTTAGGTCCTTGAACTCCTTTTATGCCTGGGGGTCCTGGGGGCCCAGGTGGTCCTGGAACTCCAAATCCACGGTCTCCCTATAACAAATAAAAAAAAAAAAAAAATTGAAAGGGAATTTTCTATGTTTAGCCTCTCCTAAAATGCTGAAAGTAACAAATTAAAAATGGCCACCATCTTAGAGTTCAATTTCTATTTTACTACCCTCACTCAAAATGTCAAGTAAAATACTTTTTACTTCCCCACCATCAAAAGCTGAGAACAAGAGGTGAAATCCTCCTCACCATCTTCCCAGTGACACAGAAAAACCTCAAATGGAAGTTTTATAGTAAACACAAACACAGACCTTCTGTCCTGGGAAACCTGGTGGTCCAGGAGGTCCATCCAGACCAGGGCGACCTGGAGTTCCTGGAGCTCCAGGCAGGCCTGGAGTCCCTGGGAAACCTACAAACAACATGAAAATTAGGGCAGCAGGACATCAGAGAGCATTATAACAGCTTCTCCAGACATGCCTAAAGCCCATGAAGAGATTCTGTGCTAGCCCAAGCATACTTGAAGGGGTACCCATTTAGCTGAGAGAATTTCTGAGAATTCAGCCTTTGCCACAAAGGGTCTCTGGGACTCTCAGAGGGGGCACTCCCTATGCTTTTACTCCCATGAGCTTTTACAAAAATCACAAGCAGTTCACATCAGAAACATTAACATCTTGAGGCAGCATTTGGAGACCATTTATTGACTCAAGCTCATTTCCAAATGTTACCCATTTGTGTGTTGTTGGTTTACTGAAGAATGTAAGCTACTGAGAAGGAGCAGGGTAGTGAACAGAGTAAAAAGAGCTCAGCAATTTTTTCTCCTGGTATTTCTGAAACTGTTATAAAGATGTATAGCTTTAGGACAAACATTTTTTAAAGGATTCTAGAGACAGAAGTCAACTCACTAGCAAAAAGTGAAGAGACACTATCCCTTATGTCACCTCTTTCAGCTAGTACAATATGGTAACAGGGCAGTAAACATACCCTTTGGGCCTGGTGGACCTGGAAGTCCAATGCCAGGAATACCTGGCTCTCCCTTTGCACCTGGGATGCCAGGTAAACCACGCTGACCTGGCTGACCAGGATCTCCTGTAGAAAGAAGAATATCAACATAGTTATCCAGAATCAGAATAAAAAAGCTCTTGGAATTCCCTGGATATCTAGCTGCTGCTTTACCTGGAAGACCTGGATCACCATCTCTTCCTGGAGGACCAGGGGGACCTGGAACTCCTGGTTCTGTAACAGTCTGACCAGGCTCACCTTTTGGACCTAAAACCAAAAATTATAAATATGAGTCATGCAGTAGGAGCTCTTCTGCTTTTCTTTTAGCAGAAAAAGATGCCTGTCCCATCCCAAGCTTACAAAGAACTCAGACACCAACAATACTTTATTCAATAGGTCCCAAGCCCCACAAAGCACTTAGGGGCTTAAAGCCCTGTTCAATATTCAGACAGTTTTTCTGAACTGTTATTTTTTAATAGCTTCATCCTAGGTACCATCATGTGAATGGTATTTTCCATAGCTGACACCAGCAGAACTTGATTAGGATCTGTGTAGTTGACAAGAAAGTAATAAAAGCAAACTTGTTCAAAGCATCCCCTTTTTTGCTAAACGTGTTGTAGCTGCAGTATAGGCAATCATACAGTGGTAGCTACAATGCATTTCCACTGCAGACAGTGGAGAAGGAGAACCCTGGAAGTCAGGGCAGAAGGTGAGGCACATGCCTAAAGTGACATGGCACAAATACTGCTCTCCCTGTGATTCTATGAGGATCCTCAGTAAGGGAACTCACAAATAACAGATCATACAAAGCCTCTAGGAAAAGTTTAAAAGCAGCATTATGTTCTGAGAACTAACTAGAGCAAAAAGGGCAAAGTCTGACTTTGCAGTACTTGCTCAACAGCACACAGAGACCAACTCACCTGGAACACCAGGAGGCCCTGGACGGCCAGATACACCTTGGATGCCCTTTTCACCAGGTGAGCCTTGTGGACCAAAACCAGGAGGTCCAGGAAGGCCTTTTTCTCCAGGAAGACCTGGTATCCCTGGGTCACCTGGAATACCCATTTCTCCTTTGAATGCAACACTTCCCTGAAATAAGAAAGAGCATGATGGGAAAGGTCATGCATCAAAAGAGTGAAGTGTTTCATTGCTTCTGCTTTGAAACTGGCAGTTTCTATCCTTCCAGCTCTCATTAGCTGCCTAAACCTTGCTAGCATGGTAGAGAGCAGGCCTGAGCTTGCTACTTAGCTCCTTCCAGTACATAGGTGAAATGTAGATGATGGCAGAAGGGACCTTCTGACATCAACCAAGAGGAGACTTGGCTTATTTTTAGAGCACTGGCAGATTGGGGAGGTACCCCAGTGTATCATCGCTAGATTGGTGTTTACTGAAGAGAATTCCTGCCTTATCACATACAGAGAAAGTGCATTTGTGCCAGTTATTTTATCTGCACTATGACAAATGCATGCAGGACTTCCCAAAATATCCATCCAGTCAAAGACAGCCAAAAATGGAACTCACAGGTTCCCCCTTAGGGCCAGGCAAACCTGGCAGTCCATCTCGTCCAGGAGTGCCATCTATACCAGGGAGACCTGGAGGTCCTGGGAAGCCAGGGTCTCCTTTGTCACCTTTCATTCTCGGAGAAGTCAGGACATCCCCTGGGTCTCCTTTGGGACCAGGCCTGCCAGGAGCACCTGGGGTGCCTGGAAAGCCCTGGGGGAGGAAAAAGTAAAAAAAAAAAAGAAAAAAAAGGTATCTTAGCTTTTTTTTCACTCCCTCTCAGAGTATGGAACAATATATGAATCATGCATTCAAGGTAGTTATGGACAAAAAAAATTAGACAATAAATTACATCTATTGCATACAGATCTACCTATCATGCAAGATAAATGAGATGCTCTTTTCCCCACCAGAAGATAATACCACCACTTACTGGTGGCCCTACAAGGCCAGTTAATCCAGGAAGCCCCTTTTCACCTTTTGGTCCAGGAAAACCAGGAGAACCTGAGTAGTACAGAAAAACATAAAAGAAAAACATAAATCTGGAGAAGCTGCAATATCAAGCATGATGTTTCATTGATAATAGCTAAGTTACTTTAAAACTAGACAAAGTTTACTCTGGTTTTTTTTTTTTTTGGGGGGGGTGTTTGCTTTTTTTTTGAGATCTTCATTTTATTTGAGCAGAAACAAATTTGCTACTCTAAGTTGAATCAGTAATGTAAAAAAAATATCATGCTTTTAAAAAGCACCAGCTCCTCCATTATTCCAGGAATAGTAGTAGTAGAAGCTAATTTTTCTCTCTCAGTTAAATCTACAGCAGACCCTAAACCTTCAACATTCAGAATGGTTGCAAGGCTATCTTTGAACAGAGAAATACTTTTCAAAGACTAGATTTTCAAAGAATGAGTGTTTTATGCATGCCCATCTTGTTTCTCCAACTGCTCCAAATACAACATGCACCAACTCTGCACTGGAGCTGACAAATGCACATTTGAACTTGTACAAAATGTACAGATATATTGTTACCATTGTACACAGACACACTGATAAAAAAGTGACTTTATGGAACATATTAAGCAAACTAGTGAAGAGTCTAGCCCTACCTGGACTACCTGGAGGTCCTGGTGGTCCTCTCTCCCCAGGAGGACCAGTAACTCCAGTTCCTATGCAGTTGAAGCATGTGTCTCCTCTATCACCTAAAAAGATTTGCATTGAAAAACTTACTTGAGCATCAGGTTTTATAAAATATTAAAAGAATTCAGCACAACAGTGACTGTTTTCTTGCTACTGATCTATAATACCAGGTCTAAAGTGACTACTTCAAATAATTACTGCTTGAATATTAGAAACCTTCCCCCCTGCCCCCACAAGTTAAACTGAAGCTTTTTGGTGACTAGGAGTCAGACAACCAATATCAGATATTATTAGAATGCATTTATGACAGTGCAAAATAATTAAAACAAAATCACTGCTTTCAAAAATAGAAAATAGAACCATGGACTTTTGTTTTCTCAGCAAAAGTGTCCTCTTTTAAAGTAGGCACTTGACACTTCTAACTATAACTCTAAACCACATACATCAAAATTCCAAACTTAATTAAACTTCAATAGTGTAAAATATATACTGGGAATGTTTCATTGATTTGAAAATAGACCAGAAGGATTTAATTAGAAAAAAAAAAAAAAAAAGATTTGTTTCAAGAAGCTTAGGAATTTCCTTCACGTACAGACTTATGTGACATTCATCAGTGTAATATATGAGCATTTCATTTAGGCTAATTAGTTAATCCCTACAATCTCCATGAGAAAAAATACTTCTCTTTGAGTGAGTACAGAATTAAGTGAGCTGTTTAAAGTAATTTATGATGTCCATGGTTGGGCTAGGAAAAGATTCTCACTTACCCATATCAGGATCCTCATTGCAAGGTTGTCTTTTTGGAAACAAGGATATATATTAAATATGACTTTCTTTTGCTTAGCAAACAAACAAATCTCACTGCAGACTGACCAACTCAAATTAGGAATCTTGTATTTATAATTTCAATGCTGCTTTCTATAAAAAATTTCAAATTTATTAATGAACTAGAAAACATTTTCACACAGACTTGGCCAGTGCTGTTACAAAGCACTCGGTTTCTATCTGCCTGGGAGATACTCATAAACCTCAAGTTCCATTTTATTTTATTCAAGATCCATGCTAGACATTGGTTGTACCCTCAGTCAATCCTGTGCTTTAATATTAGGTGAAATAGTATCCTACTCTCAAACAGCTGAAAGCAAACAGCTTTCTTATTCAGAGACATGAAATATCTGCATTAAACCCTATTGGGAAGGGGCAGCATTAACCATTATTTAATGCAATCTTTACATTTGTTACCAGGCTTCCAAAAAAAAAGAGAAAAATAGAAAATATATTGATGACACTGCACCTTTTTGGCCTCGCTCTCCTGTAAAACCTTGCTGTCCTGGAATTCCTGGAGGACCTGGCGGCCCTTGCTCACATAACCCTTCACCTAAGGAACATCAGGAGAGGTTTTATTATCTATTTGTGTTAGACTGACAGCAGCACCAAATACATGTATTCAGTACAAAAATGTATTTGAGTAGATATTCTAATACACCACCATAATCACAGACCAAACATTTTAGCAATTCAGACAGGACTGCTGGTGAAAACCCACACATATAATTCAATCTCAAAAGGAAACAATACAATACACAACAATCAAATTCTTTACAACCTCAACCATCTACCACTGCTTCCCACAGCCTACACACTTCCATCTCTACACTTCATTCTGATATTTAGCCTCATCATAAAAACATGCTTATGAATCATCATCAGAGCAAGGGCTCTTCAGATGCCAATATCATCTAGATGCTAAATTCCTCCCTGAAACACGTTAGCCCCTCTCCACTACAGCTTTCCAGTTCTTATATTCCATCTGCCATTCCCCACTCTCCTTATACCAAAAAAAGAGCTGTTTTCATCCACAGTGCCCACTCCAAAGCTAATTTCATGTGATCTACACACTAGAATATTTAAGAAATGAAATTGGAATTCTGTGAAAAGTTACATCTTTGACTCTCCTGCTATCACAACTCTTAGTAGGGAACAAATTCTGTACCTTAAGCCTAAAGTTCTCCTACAGATGTCTTGATATGCAATAGAAGCAACTAGGAGAATGTATAGGAATAGAATCTCATGGTCTTCAGCTGCACATAAATGACAGCTTTGGAGGTGGAATTTAAAAAACCCAAACAAACAAACAGAAACCCAAACCTAAAGCTGTTTCGCCTCTTCTGCTTGCTGTTTATGTGATCATCACTTACCAGGAGCAACAGATGGAGCAGGTGGCCCTGGGGGACCTGGTGGTCCTGGTGGTCCTTGTGGTCCCTCAACTCCTGGTTGCCCAGGAATAGAAACTCCAGGTAAACCTGGATCTCCCTTCTGTCCTCTCTCACCAGGTAAGCCAGGTGGGCCAGGAGGTCCAACAGTAGTGATCCCTGAGAGAGGAAAGACTTAGTTCTTTGCTAGGTTTATGGCTTACATCACATTTTTGCAAGGATGACAATAATATACATTTCACATTTTTAGAGATGTTTGAAAAATTGACCTGAGACTCAACAACTAAGTTTATGATGGGGGAAAAAAAAACCCTACCAAAACAAACCAGGACTAATGAAAGAAGCACATACACGTGTTACTGCTCACTCCCACTGTAGACTCAGATCCTCTCCTACGAGACTTGTGGTACACAAAACTTTCTCTGTGTAGTGCAATGGACAATGTATAATATAGATAAGTGATATGAGATAATCACCCCTAGGAGCATTAAGCTAATATCCTCAGTTCATCACAGCAAGGGCATTGAATGTTCAGAATTCCTCACACTATCCCCAGAAGTTCAAGACTACCCTTCAAGCTCAAAGGTAGCTCTAAATATTCTGCCTTCTGTTAAAAGGGGTGTGTAAAGACTGTGAAGCCAAATACCCAATCACATGTTTGAACATACAACTTAATTTAAAGCTTGCACCCCTACCTGGAGATCCTGGCAAGCCAGGTGGGCCTGGCCTACCAGAGAACCCACGCTCCCCTTTGGCTCCTGGAAGTCCTGGCAATCCTTTAACTCCTTTTGGTCCCACTGTTGCATCAATGCCTGGTCTTGGAACAACCTGTAAATGTGAATGTGAAATGTGAAACTACTTGCCAGGAAAAGAGTCATTGGAATCATAAAGAGATGTGAGGGAGGGAAAGTTCAACATACTTTGAACTTTATGCCAATGACAGGATGCTTTCCCCACTCCAATGAATTACCAAGGAAAATTCCAGTAAAGAGCACTCCCCAATAGGAAGCTGTTTGCCTGCCAAGCCAACAGTCACAACAGGCTTCAGTGAGGCTGACTCTGTCCTGCTGGTCTGAGGTTATAGTCTAGCCTGTGTTTGTGACCTAACAAATCCCAGAGCACAGAATTGATATTGAAAGAAGGAAACCATTATTTTTGTTAGTGTATATATGAAATATTTTCTGATGCTCTTAGTGTCATACCCAGAGATGGGACTCTCAGTCAGCCAAGAACTAGAATGAAACAGTATCAACCAAATGCAGAAAAAAATAAAGGATCAGCAACTTACAATTCCAGGAGGACCAGGGGGACCCATGTCACCTTTTTCACCCTACCAATGAAATTAAGAACATTTCTGATACTGTGCAGCAGTACATAAGCAAGTTATTGCAAATATTCCTCAAAACTGTAATAACATAGGCAGTGCAATTACTACTAGGAAGAAATTAACTCAGTGATGGCAAATTTTCAATGTATTACAGAAAAAATCCTGGCATACCTTTTCACCATCTCTTCCTGGAGCACCATTTATTCCAGGCCCACCAGGTAAACCCTTCAAGAAAAGGAAATATAATCACACTAAGATCTTCTCCATATCAAAAGAAAAGCTTATAAAGACTCTGCTTAAATTAAAAACATATGAATTACTCACATCCCTACCAGGTTGACCAGGTTCTCCATCTTTGCCAGGCTTTCCCTTCAAAGACAAATATGCATTGAAATAAAATGCTTCAGTGGTGAAGAATTCTTATTGAAATTATGTTACTTGTTTCCCATTTTTCAGTAAACCAAACTATCTAGAATGCAGTTCTTGGCCTAAACTGAGATTTCCATTTTGAAAACCAGAGCACAAAATCATGACAGTCTCAGAGAAATGCTGGGTAAATACAACACCAAATGATCTCCAGTTAACTACTGCTGATTCATTGTGTTTACTACTCCCTTATTTTCACATTAGTATAATGTGACCAGTAAAACTAAATAAAACTTTGTGTTTGAATTTTAACTCTACTTAAATCAACACAATTTTCTCATTATTATCTATGAAAATATAAGATGAAGTTCTGCTCAAAGAAGTGACTTCTAAAATACATATTCTTGCTGAATAGATTTATCACTGCTGTGATAAAAGCAGGGCAAGCTTCACTTGATTCCAGACCATTCACTGGGCAGACAAATGGCACTTTACTGTCAGAGTTACAGAAGACATGTCTGGGGGCACCTGCTGGAACAGAACTAGAGAAGGTGATTGAACTTCACCTATTGAACCTTCCTCAGTATGAAGATCACCTCTCAGTCATTGAGACATTGATAATAAGACCTCACAGATTTAGTGAATCAGAGTATAATGTGATTTGTGAAATTTGTTTTCACTAGTGATGAGTTCTAACTCTCAAAACTGAGGTTTTAAGACATCCTGTGAATGTGCAGGACTATCTGAATACATAGACATTTTAGGAGTAAATCTAAAATGGCTTTGAGCCTCACCAAATCATATGGAGCCCTAAAATGTAAATTTAAAGTAACTTAGCAGCAAAACTGCACTTCAAGTATGCAACGTGCCCACATTCAGAGTAATAAAACCAAATAAAAATATTGGTAAACAAGCTTTTGACAAAAGGCATCTGACATGTCCTCTCAGGGCTTTTATCCTTTCAGATCTTTGCAAATTTATGTTGCAAATCTCTGTCGCAGAGAGAAGCAACCATTCAAAACCCACTCAAAATATGATGAGACTTTTGGCTTGGTAAATTTGCTTTTTATGTTCTTTGAAAGAGACAAATCAAAGCCCTTCTATAAATCCCAGCAACTAAGAAGGAATAACAAACATTTATCTGGAGCACCAAACATTTGTTTCCACTGTATTTATTTCCTACGGAAATTGGAAAACCTACTACCAGCATATTTCTAAACAATGTTTATATATTGTCCAATTAACCTGAGCAAAACTTGTGTCTTGATTTTCAAGGGGGCCCATTTTATTGATGAAACAATGCATTTAGAAGCTGTGGAAGTGAAGATACTGAATGTTGTGAGCTGGTTACAGCCTCTTTTTTTTTTTGCTGGTCCAGCCCATGTTATTTTCATCCTATTTATTAACATTTCTATGATCTTCTTCAGCTTTTCTAAGCTGTGATATCCAAGTACATTTGAATTCCAGGATTGATTTGAGTCTGGTCAGGAACAAAGTGACTCCTGCTATCCCTAGATAAATCTATCCTGACTTGTGCCCTCCCCACATAGCACATAAATTGAGGCAGTTTCTTGGGAAGTGACAAACAGAATACTTTTGGTCTTACCAGTGCTCAGAGACTTGGTTTTGCTCACAAGCAAACCCACCAAGAATGAGTTTAAACGGACCAGCTTTTATTTTTACATATATATATACGTATATATATATGTATATCCACACCAATCTCATGCTGCTTGGCAACCCAATACATAGCAAACTGAATGAAAACCCTTTCTAAAAGGAAACAGAAAACTGCTGCTTCAGACAAGTAGTCCAACAACTTTGAAGGTTGTCACACGTTAACCACATAATATATTTTAAACTATTTTCTCCTGCCCCTCCAAACGAAGATCCAATCAGAAAGCACTGAGAGAGCCATAGCTAGAAGCACTGTCATCAGCCCTGTGCATCATCTACAAGTTGCCAGGTTACAAAGAGAAGAAAATGTAGTCTCTTACCCATAAGCTGATGGCCCCACCTGAATTCAACATTTGCTTAATTGTCAAAGATAACACTGAATCGAAAGATAAATGTTTGGTTAAACAGATTACTTACTCTTTTGCCTGGTTCTCCTTGCTCACCTTTTTCACCTTTTACACCACCGGGAAGACCCTGGACACACAAACGTCATCTTAAACTGAGCCCGCAAGCCAGAGTAAATGAAGTTATAGTTCTGATACAGATGCAACAAAATAGAACTTAGGTTCTACTCACAGGAGGGCCTGGTGGCCCAGGAAGTCCTGGTGGGCCTGGATCACCTGGAATACCCTGTCATGCATGGGCAGAGAAAAAGAGGATTAAAGCTTCCATCACTCTCTAGAAGCTCAGTTGACATTTTTTCTTAAATAGAATATTATTGCTGTCATTTAGATTTCAAGTTATAAAGGATCATATTTATTCTTTCTTTGTGTGGAATTTAAAGTGAATCTATAAATTTTATTAACTGCTCATCCTGTTTATTCTGTTTATCCTGATTCATTCCACTAAAAACACAACTGCCTCCTGCATGCACTGCAGCAGCTGGTTTGGTGGCCTGGAGGTGCTTTCCAGTAGAAAAGAGAAGAAAGGAAAAAAGGAAGAAAGAACAAACAGATGTCAGATCTTGCTGAAATTATAGGAGCAACAGCCATTAGATTATTGGCAACCATTGAAGTTGAGAGGCCATCAGGATCACAGCGTGTTTGTCAGAAAAGTGTCACAGGATCATTGTGTTAAAAAGGTCTCATTCCTATTTTGTCTTATTACACTTTTCTATACGTTACTAAATCTTTTCACCATTAACCTAAAGAAAAGTTAGAGGCTACTGAATCCACAAAAAGTTTCTAAGTTTCTGTGCAATTTCCATTAATTTCTTGGAGTCATCCCAGACTCAAGCCCACACTTGATTTTAGTCAGAGATCATAGGTGAAGGCACAACCAGAACTCCTTGTGCATTTCACAAAAAGGTACCTGCAACATTGACATTTTTTACTGATAGTGTTTTATGAACAAAAATTATGTTGAAATAAAAACCAATTTGCAAACTTGAAAATCATTATAAATGTTGGTCAAAGGCAATGCACCCAGAATGTTTATAATTCTTAGTGCTTTATAAGGAATGTAGGTAGAATGCTTTTACTTTGTAAATTTGCACAAATTAGTGCCAGTATAATTAGTCCTTCAGGGGTCCCTGATGACAGAAGCAAATTATTCTGACCCCAGTAAAATCAGTCAAATTTTTTCTTCAACAACAGTGTGGTCAAAATGTCATCTTGTGTTTCCTTAGAATTATAAAGACACATAATGCTGCTCTTTATTTTCTGTCCTATCACCTGTACAGACAAAACCAGAGACCTTTCTAGGATGACTGTGCACTACAAGTGTACATCAGCACCTAGTTCTAGTTAATGCCTAGTGGTGTTTAATGCTCGTCTGAAAGGAAAAGTAACAAATGGTTTTCATCAAGATTAAGAGCAGAATTGCCCTACACACTGCTAAAACAAAATTCTGCTGTATCCCAAAGCTTTCTTCTCTGACACATTTCCCAAGATAAGAAGATGGTAAGGAAGAAACTGCTACAAATACTGATGGAAGAAACAAATAGTTTAAATTTCAGTTGCTACATTGAAATTTTCAAAATAATCACAGTACAAAAATGATCACTCGACACTTTTTCCTCGAAGTATCTACCTCAACTCTTCTATTACTCAGGGTGGTATTTGAGAATATCACAAAAACTTCAAGGAAAATGTGACATCCAGGCACCTATGATCCTACTGGTTTTGCTCAGACTGTCTATGGCACCCAGAATTAAACAGTACTGCAGAATGTTCTCCAGTGAAAAAGAAAGAGGAAAAAAATGTAATAACTTTAAAAATGCTAACTCTCCCGATGACCTGGCATTTATGGGTAAGGAGGGATCCATACAAATCAAACCAGTATTTTGAGCTTACTTGTTACAATATGACTGATATTTACTTCTGAGATGTCAGAAACAGGTAAAGCACTTTATTTAGATCACAAGGAATAAAGATCTTAGGCATCAAGATCTTTTGGGCATCGCTAATAACAAAAACGAAGAAATTGAATTAAAATTTTTGAAGAATTCTTCACAATGGATGACACAGCTGGTTAACTAGTGGGAATCTGAACCTCCAGACTGCTTTGAAAATTGCAGTTCTGGGTGTCAAAGGAATGTTACTGTGAACTACCTTTAAGAGAGTTTTTTCTGAATAATTATTTTACTAAGGGAAGTAAAAACTAATGTGACCGGTGTGCTTTCTATTAAAAGATAAGTACTAAAGCCTGGAATATTCAGTACTCTGAGAAAAAAAAAATAGGACCTTTGCAGTAAGAAGGATGTGAGCATATATGAATCCAACCAACAGAGGTTGCAGTTTGATCATATGCTCACCACAGGCAGGTGTACTCTCCCACTCACCTGATCTCCCTTCTGAAACTCAATGTCATTTGGTCTTTTCTGTTCTCCAATTTGTCCTGGTGGTCCTGGAGGTCCCTGAAGACCTTGCTCACCCTAATGCGTAGGAAGATGCAGTTCATTACAGGAAATACAAGCAAAAATATTTTGAAAGTAACAAACAAAAATATTATTATGATAACTGACTCACTTTTTCACCTTTGGGTCCTTGGAAATTCAAGCCCATATTACCCTGCAAAAAGTATAACTCATCAGCCCTTAGAGGTTACAAAGAGAAAGAAAACAGTCCATGGGCACCATCAATGTGAGAAAGACCATACCTTGGGTCCTGACAGCCCTGGTGGACCAGGAGGTCCCTATTGAAAAAGGAAACCAAAATGCAAGTCACTTAAAAGCACTTTACAAACCCCTGTAGAAAAAGCCCCACAACAATGTTGCAACTTTGATTATCTCTATGCTGACAATGCACCTTGCTTACCTTTGAAAACTCATGCCATTCAACTTAACAAATATATAAGAAACTAGTTCTTCCATTAAGTAAGACCATAAAATGAAATTAAACAGTCAGGCATTAAACATCATAGGCTAAATAAGCTAAATCTTGTCTCATGTTTCCCACAAGTAAGAAGTCTGTACAACAATTCAGCACAATCTAAAGCAAAAAGATGTCTGGGAACAGGTTGTTTCAGAAGTATCTTATTAAAATGTGCATAGTAACAGCTCCATGCTGAACTGAATGCATGCTGCTGTCCTCATACCAAGTCCTGATTATCATGGTCTCTGCACTTTACTGACCTGCCTCTGAGAACCCAAAATGAAGTAGTAACTGTCCCATTTAAGGCTTTATGAGCAACAGGTTAAAGAAACTTACTGTCAAACCTGGGGGCCCTGGAGGGCCAATTGGACCTGGTATTCCCATGGAGCCAGGTGGGCCCTGTTGAGGAAGGGGAGAAGGTCATGAGAAGCATCTTTTTATGAAAAAAACCCAATGAGAGCTTTAAGCCCAAATAACCCCAACAGCTGGCATCCCATACATGTCAAATCAACATAGCTGACCACTAATCTACCAGTCTGTCCTTGAGGAAAGGCCTAAAGGATTGTACACCATGTTAGGAAAGTTCTGCTCTTAAAATCAATACATCTTTTTGGCTCAGATAAGGGAAGGCTTTTTTGTTTGTTTTGAACTATTTTTGCACTTTCTTTCCCTTCATGCACTGAGAGAGAACAACAAAACACTTAGTATTTGTGATTCCTCCCAGCCAGAAACAGACATTAGGGAAGCACAGATCAGAGGAGTGGAAATGCTAACAGGCTCAGTCTAGTCACAGAATAGCATGGGGCTTGCCTCTCTGTACCAGGAAATGGGAGTCTGGCTTCTGTCCAGTTCAGATCAATAGACTCATTTTTGGCTCCCTTTGTTCTTCCACTAAAGCAATGAATGGCTCAGTGGGGAAGTACAGTGCCTGGAGTCTCTAGCTGTTTTCACAGAGCACTGCTGGGAGGGCAGAAACACTGTTCAGAAGTTTCAGTGTTCAGGAAACATGAGGAGAACAGCTGAGGCCTTACCCTCTCCTTCCCACCACCCAAAACAGAAGCTATAGCCAGAAAAGCCAGATGTGACTGACTCAGAGTGAAGAAGGGAGGGGAACTCCAGAACTGATATAAAGCATGTCTAGGAAGGGGGAAGAGGTAGGGAAAGCACAAAAGCAAATCACTGAGTACTGCTGTCTGCTGGATACCACCTTCCTGACCAGGAGACTTTCTGGCTTCTGTGGGTCACCCTATTAAGGGCAATATGGAATTGCACACTTTCCCTTAAGCCATAAATTAGAAGTACATTAAATGTGACCCTGCAGCTCAAAGAAAACAGCACCAAGCTGCCAATTGTGCTGCACTTAGAGTACTTTTCATGTTATCTTTTTGGCAGAACACAGCCTAATAATAGTTTATGAAACTTACAGGTATCCCTGGAAGACCTGGAAATCCTGGGTCACCTTTCTGTCCTGGCAGCAAGGATGTAATTATTTCACCTGCTTCACCCTAGAAAAAATACAGCTGACTTTAATTAACAACACATTTAACAATTCCTTCCCACCATTTCTACTCCAAAGGATACACAGTGGCTCCTAGAACTCTAAGAAACTCTGAGCTATGCTACACCCTAGCAGTACACTTGAATATAAGCACTAGATTCTCCAAGAATTGCTCTGTTTAAGAGAGATGAAGATTCTAAATGGCTAAACTAACAAAAATTTAAAGGTTTCTTTTTGCACAAAGATATCAGGATTGATTAAAATTCCAAAAGATTAGGGGATTGAAAAACAAATTCTTCACAAAAGAAACATTCCAGCTTCATGCAAAAGCAGTGGATAGGACACAACATAAAAAAGGCTCAATCAGCTTTTTCCAATGACCCAGCTCATGAGATTAGTGCTGAGTGTGCTGTTACAACAATTATGCTTTCTGGTCCTTATTGAAGTAGTTTCTTTTTGATTTCAGGGAATATCTTTGTTGTGAAAGTATATGTTCTGATGAGATTGTCCTATAATATCTTGAAAACAACTAAGAAAAGGAGCAAACAAAGACCATTTGGCTTAATAGTCCCATTTTCCAGTAACAGTGTTCTGCTGTCCTCTCAGGATTTTAACAGTGTAATTCTGTGGGTTTCCTCTTAGATAGACTTGAATCAAAACTGATGTTTTGGCCCATGCTTAATCTGTCAAAGGTACAACAAATCTCTTAAAAAATATCATCAGATCATGAGACTCCTTAGAAAAAGGCCATCTATGTAACACAGAGTACAACAAAAAAAAAAGGAACAAAGGATGCTGTACTGTTCTTGTCACTGGTATTTTAGGTGACTATTGTTTAGTCTTTAGTAGTGCATTGAGTACACACAGACAGAGTAGTGGTGCATTTGGGTGTTTGTAGACATTTTGTTTGCTTGATGCCTCAACACTGATCCTCACAGTCTCAAGGAAACAGCTTCAGGAAACACTCTGCTACTTACTTTTCAAGCTACTGACCAAATTTCCAATTAGCTGCACTGGAGTGGCCTAGAAACACCAAGAATGTCACTCCAGGGTCCAGTGGATGCACATGGTCTCACATGAAATAAACAGGTTACTCATGGCAGATCACACTGCACACCCATGTCTGGTAAGTACCTGGACATGAGAATACAGCACACTCACCTTCATACCTGGCAGACCAGGAGGTCCCTTTGTTTAAAAGAAACAAAAAAAAAAAAATAAAAGGAAGATCAATAGAAATAAATCACTGGTATGTTTTTTGCAAATCACTAATCAAATCTATACCATGAGGCAAACGTTAATAGCAATATATAAAACAGAGGAAAATAATTTTTTTATGAACTTCAGAATCAAAAGGAAAAATTAGAGAAGAACTTCCATAGTGAATGTTGAGCATTAGAAGGATTATATTTCCCTTTCTTAGCAATTTGTTTCTATATTGCCTCCTATTATCCATCCCATTACTACATCTGTACATCTGACATCCTTTTGTTTTATACTGAAAACACCCTATCCTGGCTCTTTTTTCTGACCCATTAATCACCAGTAATACTCTTTCAATATGTGAAATGTCAGTATCAAGATCTTCCTTCTCTGACACATATGCATGTATTTGTATTTCTCTGCAGGTGGTAAAGCATCTCAGCATGTGAGAATTCAAAGAGGTTTTTAGGCTTTATCACAGCATGCAGCAGAAAAGTTCACTTTCACTCACTTGGACATTTAAAACCCTCTGATTAAATATTTTTTTAAAACTCCTGTTTATCAAAAGCAAAACTGCAAAAAGAAGCTGATATTTATTTTCGTTTTCACAGTAGAAGTCTTTCAGTGAATTACAAGATTAGGAAATCTTTTACTTACAGGAGGCCCTTGTAAACCAGGAAAACCTGGACTGCCTGGGAATCCACGCTCTCCCTTAGGAATTAAGAAAATTATTAGCAAAAACCAAACCAAAAGATAACAAAACCAGATAAACAAATTTTGATTCAAAAGTCTAGTGTAATTGTTAGCTTATGACTCCAGAATAGAAAACTGTATTGGAACAAGATAGAATAATCACTTGGTTAATTCACACAACTGATGGAAACAAATTTCCACAGTCAGGTGTTTCTGCATACTTTCAGGCAAAGTACCACACTACAGAGATGGAAAACTCATTAATTAACTACATTGGCTGCAGAGAACACCATGATCTGCCTTGGTGCTGGCAATTTCTGTCAAAACTTACACTTTGAGTACCAAACCATGACCTCTTTTCTCAAAGGGGTGTGTAAGTCTGAATTATCTTGGAATTACTTTCACAGCTCAGTAACAGCAAGTACTATTGCACAGGACAGACTAAACCTATTGGCTACAGACAGGAGAACAAGGGCTCTGTACTATATTATTGTTGCATTAAGGTTTTTATAAGGAATTCCACCTTTGTTCCATTGCATCCTGGGATACCCTGAGGTCCTGGTGGCCCATCTTGTCCAGGCAATCCCTTTAGCATGGAGAAGAGGGAAAAAGAGTTAAGATTGCAGGATGTTCTTCTGGACTTGAAAGTCAAAAGGGAACAGATTTGTATCTAGACAGTCCATTCCTACTCACAGGAAGTCCTGGTGTTCCTGGAAACCCGGGAAGCCCTGGTGGTCCCTAGAAGGACATTAACCACATGTTTGAAACAGTACAATATGAATGGGTGTGCAAAATTATATACCAAGATTTCACAAAATGTAACTTATTTGTGCAAATTTAAGTAAAGACATCTGAATCACCTGTAAAAAAAAAAAAAAGCTAAACTGAAATGGCATTCAAAGTTCTTACCAATCTTTCAGGGGTATAGCCACAAAAACATAGAAAAGACAATGCAGAACTACTAAAGTAATAGATTATAGACACAAAGAGGAAATAAATACACTTTCATGGTAAAAAATGGATGTGACCCAATGAAGTCAGAGATGTATGAATTATTACCAGCTGAGGTGTATGACAGAAAAATCAAAGGCACAAAATCTAAAGGACTTCCAGATAAGTCCACCTCTCCTGTATGGACCATAGACATACTGCCTCTAATTCAGAATACATTGAAAAAAAAGGCACTGGCACTTGCTGCAATGCAAAACAGACCAAATGAATATTGGGGCTGCTCTCCCTAAAGAGTTTATGAAATACAAAATATATGTAAGATAGTATTGCTCATGCAATCTTGTATTTATTTTAAAAAGTAGTACAATCTCTTCTGGTGGGTAGATTACTCTTCAGATTTAAGTCCATTTTTTTTCTTGTCAATCACCACTTCTTTTAGGACTCAGCCAATGCCTGTCAGTCTTTACCTATTATTCCAACATATCACCCTAAAACTGCAGCAATACTTACTCTGATTCCTTTGGGTCCAATCGGCCCTGGAAGACCATCGTCACCCTAAAAGACAACAACAGAAAAAAGAAACAAGACCCCACACTCAAGCTGGAATGTGTCTTTCTATCAAATTAAACAGTAAGCCTAAACTTTCTCCTACATGTTCACAGTAAGTGGGTTATAGTAGCTGTCATTTCCTGAGTTAAAGGGTTCAAAATGATTTTAACTTTTGGCATTGGACTCTGAACTGAAAAGCATTTGTCCCAGCTGATTAAACATGACTTTGAGGAAAGTTTTCCTACAGGCCACGGTGCTGTCAGGTGACTGACAGCCACCAGTCAGCCCTCCCATGGAGGATCCTCCAGCGGCCCCTTGTGGGCAGAGCAGCCCCTCGTGAGACACGATTCCAACACTGTTGGATCAGACTGTACCAGGGTTACTTTGCATTATGATCAGCACAGAATCTCAGCACAGAACTTTGCATCAAAATCTTAAGAAAAGTTGTGTTTACGGAATAAAAGTGTAGCAAAAATTTCTACTCTAAGACCCCTATGCCATTTCACTCCTGTTACATTCAATATCTTCTCTTTCAGGGTAGACCTCCTTTATTTTTTTCTTATAACTTGCATATTTTTTCCTTTGCATTTTTTTTGATGGGCTTCTGCTAGGTTTATACTGTGAGCATTTATTAAAGAAATGGCACATCCTGGATATGTTAAAGGCAAATATATTCTGAGGAATTTTACTGCTGAATTATATCATCTGAGTAAGTAAGGATGCAATTCAGCAGTTAATAGAAATAAAAGGAACCCCTCCAGGGAAAGCCAGGAGCATTCCTCAGCTCTCTGCACATAGGTTCAATGAGGCCTTCATTTGCATCACCCCACCCAAACCCAGCCCAGGAATCCCATCCCAGGAATGCCACCAGGTGCAAACAACAGTTTACCTACATGGTAGGAGCCCCAGGGCAGCTGAGGGCAAAACTCTGCTCTTATCAGTAAACTCAGCTAAGCCAGGATCTCCTTAGTGCAAGGACTAACCTTGGCAAACCTGTTCTCTGACCCTAATGTGCAGCACCTAGTGAAAGGTAGTGCTGGCAAGAACCTGTGTAGGTAAAGAACTGAATAGGAAATTCAGAGCAATCTTTTTCCACTGGCTAACCATTCAAACTAATCAACTGAAAAACCTGTTCTATCCCAACATCTAAAGATTCTGACTACTAAACCAATGATAATCAGGAGTTCTGAAACTGCTTAGGATCAGCACAACAATTAAGCTAACACTGCCCAGCACCTTCATACCATTCAAGAGAATTGGGACTGACCTTTGAGCCTCTTGGACCAGGTGGTCCTTCTGGTCCTGGAAATCCAGGCAAACCTGGCTGTCCTTCCAAGCCTGGGAGTCCCCTTTCACCCTACAAAAAGAATAAGTGGTGGTGGAGGTAAAATATGACAGAAACAAAATGCAAGATAAAAAAACTTAGAATACACATTATCTTTCTGCTTTTCTGTAGGAAGTCATCACACTGACTACTAACACTATGACTAAACATCTCACCTGCTTAACTAAAGAAATTCCTGAACAGACAGATTTACCTTTAAATACAGCACTCAAACTGACTTCATAGGTTTATGGCTTCACAGGTGTTATCCCACACAAACTCAATACAAACACCTCTGCATGGAGCTATACAGTTGGTCTGCTACCTCATCTGAAAAGCGACACTGTGGAGGAGGATTACTGTCTCAGGTCAGCATATGAAAGGGTTAGTGTATCCCTGAAGGAGAGAGAATGAGGAATTTGGGAGTGCCAGATAAGGAAAACATAAGGCAAAACCAGATTTTGGAGCAAGCTCTGGCATGAACTGTGTTTGCACACTAAGAAACCACACCTGTGCACAAGAGGCATGTCATATGTGTGAGGGGCAAGCCAGGGTACAGACTGTCTACTCATCTCAACCTGGTCACTTGTCTTCACATTTTTGTTAGAGCAAGCAGTATCTACAAATGGTTGCTAGAACAGATTTCTAGCAGAGGGTTGGCCTTGTGTGTTATCTAAGGCTGAAGAACTGTTCTGTAAAATGCAACTATGCCAAAGTCTCCATTCTAAACAGTCATGGAATGGGGGTGCCAAGGTCTTAAAAGAAAAACATGAAGTCAAACAGCTAAGAGGAATAGAAGAGGCAAAAAACAGATGCTAGTGAACTGTAGTATTGAAACTGATTTGAGTATTTTTGAAGCCCACTTTGGAAGTAAGCAACAAAAATGAGAGCCTTGCATGAGGATACTGTTGCCAGGGCAACTCCTGTGGAGTTTGCCAGCAAATTACCCTCAAAAGCAAACAGATTATTTGAAGGACTATGTTTGAGGACAGCTGAGGGAGTATATCAGACATGTCCTAAGGGAACTTGCAACAAAGTTAAAATAATTACAGTGGAAATAGCTGCACTATAATCGCTATTTTTTATTAAAAGCTGGTTAAAGAAATGTGGGCAAATTTTGTGGGGAGAGAAACTATGCTGATCCAGTTCTCTTTGAGGTTATTTAAAAAAATGTATTCTACTTAAACAGCCTATAGACAATTATATTATACATTAATTATATATATATATAAAAATTATATTCCATAAGTTGCAACTGTTTCAGATGTTGCTTCTGCCTCCAGATTTTTCCTATTGCCCACACCACACTGATTTTCATGAAGATTTGGAGAATAATAATTTGGCAGAAAAAACTGCCTGCTCACTGTTGGAACATAATGAAACAGAAAATAAATTTAACAAGTCTGTCACAAAAAGTCAGTGCCAAAAAAAGACATATTGTTGGGGATAGAATGAGATTGAAGTCCCTGGTTAACGTGCAATACATTTTTTTATAAATGCTTATAAGAAACTCACTAGCCAGTTCTGAAAGAACTGAGGAACATAGGATACTTCTTGCTTCAGATTGGAAGCTACTAAACTAAAAGATAAATAGCAAAGGTTTAGGTCAACTCAGAACTCCTCTTCCAATCCTGAAAATACAGGATTGTTTCCATATCCAAATAAAGATGCACCAGCTATAGAACCATCATTTGCTTGGGGAATGGGCAAGGAGTCAGATTCTGATCCCATTTGCCCTCAATCAGCTACATCAATATAGCAAAACTGTCAGCTCACAAGCTTAAACATGACTGTTGCTTGTGGCACAGAAAGAAATAAATATAGTTGGGAAACACCCTAAAATTATGCTTTACTGCAGTAAGATATAGATAATTAAACAGGGATACAGAAAAGTTTGGCAGAGTTCCATGTACTCTAATAATAGGACACAAGCAGGGATACATGCAATTTTTAAAACATGCACAAGTAATTCACATTTATAGAATTTGTTCTCCAAAATTCCATATTTATAAATATGGAATTTTATACAGTATGGAGAGAGAAACCAGAATAATTACTTCCATTGATGTGATATACTTATGGCAAAAAAAACCCCAAAGCAAAACAAAACCCACAGAAAAAAAAGCACCTAAAAAAAAAAAGAACAACCCAACACAAAAATGAGAGGAATGTTGGACTTGTGGATCTGCTGGTAGATAAGGCTAGCATTGAGAGATAAAAGAAAAAATGGGATGGATTCCACTGATTGATGAATCGAAAAAGATATTTGCCTTTACAAACAAACTGTAGGTTTGCTGATAAATGAAATTGGATGTTGGAAGATGAAAGAAACAATGGGGAAAAGCTATGTATTCTGTAAGAATTAAAATCTAAAAGGGAGGATTATACATTAGAGGGGAATCTCAGGTGTCAGGCGTTCAGGGAAGTCTGTGCCTCTCGAGTACCTCAGCCAATGGGGAAAGAGAGGGAAGAGTGGCTGGGAAAAGAGGATAAAAAGGGAGGCTGCATCCTCCAAAACTTTGAGAGACTCCAGGGGAATGCCCCATGGCCTCTCCCTTTATTTGAATAAAGTAAAAAGGACTCTGTCTCCTTTTGGACATAAAGCTCTGGTGTTTGTGGATTAATTTTCCTTACAGCATCAAATACTGAGGGCTTTGTAATTATAGGGCAACTAACACAACAAAGTGTGTACATGTATGCTCAAACAATTCCACCAGCAACACGTCATACCTAGGAAATAGGAGCTTTGCTTTTCATCCTTCCTTTACATACATAAGACACATGATGGTCTGCAAGCTTCAGAAGGACTATTTAAAAACTCTCTGGCATGCCTCAGGAATGTGCTGCTTTTACCTTGGCTGCAGTGGAAATGAATCAGTTTCCCTATTTCATTTTCATTCTAAGGACAAATTGTATTAGATCCACATTAACCAGACAACAGCTTCAGTGAATTCACAAAAAAGCTGTGACAAGCGAAGGAAAAAACAAAAAAAAGCAAACTTAGAAAGGTTCTCCAAAGTTGCACATGCAATAACTATAATGGGCATAGAAATCTGATGCTTAAGTGCCTTCATCTGAGATCCTCTAGGAACTTAACCAGGTTCATGTTTGGCTAACCAAATGTAACTTAGAAATCTTGCCATCAATGGAATACCATTCTTCACAAGGTATGTAAATTGGGAATATACTCAATGAACTAAAAGCAAGTAAATGCCAAGGAATGACCTCATCTTTCTGGAGCTATCTGTATGGCAGGTGTGCCATTGAGCATTACCTTCAATTTTGGACAGCTGCCTTGTTTAACCTGAGCCAATAGTAAAACACTGCACCAGCACATTTTATTGCCAGTACCAGCGTTTTGAATTACTTTTGTTCATTTGTTACATTTGTTTACACAAGTCAAAAACCACCATTGAAATGTGTCAGAAATTAATTTAGAGCACTGAAACCCTCCTAGAACCTTGCTAAGATAGGGTAAGTGGTTTGATAAGACATGCTTCTCAAACTCTGCTATAATTTCACATCTTTAGGATGACTCTTGTATCTCAAGAAAACTTTACAAGACTTAGAGCTGCATTTTGGGCATCCTCTGCCCCTTGCAGTGATCACACCCCATTCATTCCCTGTGACAACAGTAGTTACATGTGAACTATTTAAACACCATTTACTTACAGCCAGGCTCCCCCACACTGGAGAAAGAACCAAGTACTTGCTCAGTTCACAGTACTGAGCTGTTTATCTACAGTGCATTTTAACTAAAGGAAATTCTGGGCACCTGCTATTTCCTCAAAGAAAAAAATTGTAAAACAGTAAGAATTAATGCTGACAAACTTGAAGTATTGTACAGATATACAGAGAATAGGCAGTGAGATTGGAAGTTAAAGCTGCAAGGAAGCAGGAAAGCTCCAATGTGCATCTCTTGGCCTTAGGATACCATCCAGGCAGACCAAAACAGCTTGTTGCACCTAAATGAGACACACAGAGATGCATTTTGCAGATTTTACTCTGCTTGATCCAAGAACACAAGCTTGGCTATTAACTAGCTGCTTACTTGGGTGGCAGCTGTGTTGGGAAAACTCAATTTTGTCACTTCCATGGTCCAGCTCACATCTAGACAGTGACAGCAATCATTATCTTTGCATACAGCTGTACAAATTACAAGGTGAAAAGCAGTACAAGTTCAGAACACATTAGTGAGCATCAACTACTTATGTACTGGCAGTGTAAGAAAAGAGAAAAAACCCACATTGACTCCATTTTAAAATCTCACTGAAGCATTACTAGCATAGCCATTATGCAACATTCCACACCTTAGCTTGTCAACACTAAGTAGTTAGTATAGGCAGGCTTTGGCTGTAAATAGGAACTCTTTCTATTTTACTAGAATTTGTCTCATCTCTGGTTTTTTGGTTTGTTTTTTTTTTAATTGTCAGACAGATGGAAAAAAAAATCTGTGCATTAATTCCCCATTCTTGAGAAAATAATTATATGAAAATCTCACACTGTCAGATAGACCAGACAGTCTAACTTAATACCTGAAACTGTTAATACAGCTTTGCTCTTTGGTGCATGCCCACACTACCATCAAAGAAAAAAGATATGAGCTAGAAGTAAAGAACTATCATCCATAAGCTTCAGTTATCTGAAATTGGCATATGGTTCAGTGGTTAGTGTGCTGGTCTGACAGCTAAAAATAAAAAGGAATATTTACCTTTTCACCTTTTACTCCACTGCAATCACATTTGGAAAAAGATGTACATCCATGGCAAGCCTTTAAAGACATAAGGGGAAAAAATTGTTTTTAATTGGCATAAGTCTATAGGAAGTATTTAATATTGTCACAAAAAGTTAAAACATTTGTCTAAACTATAAACTTACAAAGTGTCCCCTAGCTATTATACAAGTATTCAAAGCTGACACAGTTACTGAAAGTTCAATCACCTTTAATAATACCTATATTTGTTTGCAAGTATTTTACAGCTCATTTTAGACTTCCAAATTTATGCTTAAGCAGTACAATGCAACACCTATCATCAAAAGCACCAGCACCTTATAAAACAGGTTCTTTGGCTCATCTCCAACTGAGAAGAGCCCAGTTATGCCTCTCACCAGTAGATGTCAGGTTTTACACAAGAATTTAATCAAGCCTGACGCTTATGAAAACATTTGCAATAGTTACTAGACAAATACTACATGATTAATTCTTCCCCCCACAGCTCAGTTACCATAAAACACATTTTAAAACCTCTAGATTTCATGGAGCTGCATTCACACCAGTACAAAGCACGACAAACCAGCTACAACAGGCTCTAGCATAAACTGACAGGTGGCTGAGTGACTGTCAGATTTCAAGGGATTCAAAGGAGAGACATATAGAAGTTTGGTTCACAGAGAAGATCCAAGTTAAGTAATCATTCCATACCACGTTTGCTTAGATTGTATTCTTCCACCTCCGTTCTAACATGGGATATTCATTAGAGCCCTGTGTTCATCTCAGAGATTAACAGATGTGTTTACAGAAGTGAGATTTCTAGAAGAAATCCTTTTTTTGGTAGAATGTTTCTATATAATACAAGCTTCAGACCTCTTTTAAATTAAAAACTATGAGCCATATTAGAAGATGCACTAGCTGAAGCACTTTAGGGTTCAACTTGTTCTGAGAATAGGTGTGGCACTGTATTAAAAACAGAGCTTATGCAGTTGCTACCTGGACTTTTCCATTGGCTAGCTCAGTACTAAGAAGTCCAGAACCTTGCAGGAAGGAGATAAAAGACCAAAAGAGGCACCTTCCCCCAAAGGGCTTCCAATGCTTTATTCCAGGATGCTTCCAGGGAGAAAGAGGAAGTGGGACTGCCTGGCTGTAGTATTTTAAACCCCCCCCAGGGGCAGAGGGAACCCAGACCTCAGCCAGTCAGCTCAGGGTGGAGGGGAAAGGACCAAAGCACAAGGCAGGGTACAGGGGAGTTTGGGGAGATACCATTCTCAGTGCTACACAAACTACATAACTGAAATACAACAAGCTTATGCTTTAAAAGTTTGAAAAACAGAGCATTTGGGGTCCTCCCCTACAGTAATCCACATTATGTCAATTCAAAAGAACTTTATGTACATGTTTGAGAGAACATATTGTACAAATTGTCAATCAAGCAAGAAACCTGTCAGTATATCAGATCTGAAATACACTTGAATTCTATCCTTCATTACCACAGAAGCATTTAGGGACATGACCCATCCCCTACCTGGCATTAGGAATGTCCTGGTTCTTAGCCTAAACATACTACAAAGCATCAGATTGAAAACAGAGAAGTAGCTTAAGTCACTTGGAGTAACAAAACCCAGGATCAACTAAGGCATCTTGAAGCAAAAGGCAGAGATTTGAGATTTAAGCCTAGCAGTGGTGTTACATGACATGACCAGGGTGTCTCTCCTAATCTTCTATGTGGCTTCTGTAATCAGTTTCTTGATGTTATCTCTATGGAAACTCAAAATTCTTAGTTAAGACAGATTTATTGAGCCATTTCCTAGAATGAAATTGCACCTTTCTAGTTCGGCTTTCAAAGATCAGAGTGGACGAAGGCCTGAGTAATGTGGCCTGACCTCATGGCTGTCTTTGCTTGGAACAGTGTTTTGCAAAATGTCCTTCTGATGCCCCCTTCAATCCCAGCTATTCTATGAATTTGGTATCTGATCTCTTTCACTTTTAAAAATGGGTTTTTAAAAAGCATGTTTCTTGTGAGCCACTTTTAGGATTACACTCTTTAACAAAGCTTTGTTTAAAAGGGATTAACCTTAGTTACAAGCAATATTCCCTTCCCTCACAGTATAAACCTGGCTCACTGTGCTGCAGCACTGATTCTGTATTACAAGGATGAAACAGTGAGAGCAACATGGAAAACCTTTGCCTCCAAGAGGTGAGGGAAAAAAAGAAACTCTATCAGTACTATCAAAACCCATCAAAAACTGTGGTAGAACACACAGGCTAAAATAAGCACATACACAAAAAACCATCAAGATCCTGCACAAAGCGGAGGATTTATTCAGCCTGTGGAACAGGAGAAACTCATTTATTCTTCCTTACAACTTTCACAAAATGTTACTTAGAGAAATTTTCTCAGCTTTCAGATACAAGGGAACTGTGAATGGGGTGAACAGGGAGAAAGGGAAATTGGGAGGGAAAAAGATGGTATGAGATTACACAAAACAAGTTAGAGGTGTACAATGTTGTGAAGGTGAATTTTCAGGCAGTTAAGCTCAGGAGTCTCTGCCCCTTGCTACTGTATGCAGAAAGCTATTTTGTAAGTGCTTACACATCTTTTACAGCAATTCAGCATCAAGACCACATGAAATAGAGCTGATTATTAAAAGAAATGAAATGAGATAATTTGGTATGGAAGGAATGACTCAAAGCAGGGCAGCTTAGGCAGTTTGCACAGGTCCTTGTTTGGTTGCATGTTGAATAACTACAGTGGTGATCCCACAGTCCCCTCAGGACTTGTATTTGGTGCCTGCCTTCACAAGGAAGCTCTTCTCTACAAAATATCTTACCACAATTCCTTATTGTTGCAACTTGCATCCATTAAAGGTTTCATATACAAAGTTTCTGAAAAATGTACTTCTCTCCCTTACTTTGTTTGCATCAAAGTGCTTTGTTTTAATCAATGCAGGGGTTTTTAAACCTGTGACTGCCTTCCAAAGAATTTATATATTGAGACTATATTTATTATGCTTTGAGTAACTTCTTAATCTACATAATTAGCTGGTCTTGGAGAGTCAGGAGTACTCACTGAATACTTTCTGACAAATGGGTTTGGATATCCAGTTCAGATGCATTACTTGCAGGAAGGAAACCTGGTCTTTCCCAGACAGCAGTGAAGGGAAGCAAAAGGTCTGTAACCAGAAAACTCTTCAAATACCCAGTGTAATCAAATGGTGGTAAGTTTTTGGCATAAATCCTGGGAAGATCTATTTACCCACATGCTTATCAAGAAGTGCTCCCCCAGCAGAGTCACTTATCTTCCTGCACAAAAGCTGTGTTTGGCAGACTGTTTTTCTCATTTGCATTAACTTGTATCCACACCAAATTAAGGTATTTTTAATCAAACAGTCTGAAGTGAAAAAAGTCCTGACAACCTATACTATGACAAGACCAATTCATGCCACTTAGAGGTCTCATTGCTGTAAAGCTTTTTTAAATGCTTATTGCTTTAAAAAAAATTGGAAGCAAAACATGATAGCACAGAGGGAAAAAAAAACAACTTAATGACCTACTCTGAGTGAAAGCCTTCTTGTTTAGACTTTTTAGTAATCTCAAGGCCATTTTTTTTTTAACTTGGCAAAGCAGGCACAAAAATTGCACTAAGGGGGATTGCATACTGTGTAACAAGTAAGTACAAGTTTGAAAACCACTCAGCAGCCACAGGCTAGAGATTTTTGATATCACTGAATCAATTGTGTATTTCACATGAATGTCAAGAAAATCTAGGCTCCATACTATGCATAGAAACACTTGTAACTACTCCTGCACATGGACAGTAAGTAATCTACACTTCAGTCAACCAATCAAAGAAAATGGATGCAAGGACATTCCAAACTCAGAAAAACCTACATTAAGAGCAAGATTTAGATGGTTACCATCAGTACTTTACCCTTACTAACAAGTTAACCAGCACTAGTCCTAAAAATTACATTTCTTCTCCTGGTTTTCCAGATATGGAGAACTGAAAGACTCCAACCCTTAGGGGAACTCCAAGTTACACTCAGCACATGATGCAATTGGAAAACCAAGCAAGACTCCTGGCTTGTATTACTACTTGTCAGCCAGAAGCCTTCAGTAGCAGTTCAGTTCCCAGCTCTGGCCAATAGGCCACATTGTCTTATGTGACAGAAGATAATAAAAATATTTGATACAATAGTGAGTTGTAGCTTGATCATAGGGAGATTGTGACCAGCTCCTTATCTGTCAAAATCTTTTAGTTTTCAACTACACCAAGTTAAATAAGGAATCAAAGCAGCTTTTAAGTGTTGGGGTTGAGCAGGAAGAAGAGTTCTGCCTAACATCATGGGAAAAATCCCCATAGTCATGGTGAGTGGAAGTTTGCCTGCATTGCCCCCTGGGAGCTGTTATGTTCATGTTTCTAGTAAGTTCTTTGCTTTCCCTGTTACCATTGGTTAAAAAATGGTGCTGTGTTTTACATATTCATAATCCCCAGTTTTCACTGGACTCTCATCCTCAGACTCCATCCCTAACCTACCTTATTTAAGTTACTGTTTCACCCTGGCCCTCGCCCTTTCTGATGCACCCTACAATGAACTTGCATTTTATTGTTTGTTGTTTTCTCCTTATTAAAGTTCTTCTGTTTCAGGTCACCAAATTGTGCCTGTCTCTCTTCTATTTGCTGCCTTTGGACTTTTGTGGGTTCCAAGGTAACACCCAGCTGTACCACCCAGGCCTGGGCTGTTACATTTAAGAACTGGAGACAAAGCTTAGATTTGCTCCTGTGTCCCTGTTGCCTCCTCGCTCGTGTACCTGCAAAGATGGACAAACTATCATTGCTTATTTCCTATGCTGTGACTTTCCCATGGCAAGACACAACCAAAGGCTGTAATTAATCTATTCAAGTTTAGCTAATCCGTTCACTGGATTTTCTTGACAGCTTCTACCCATTGAATCTGTGTGTGGAGAACAAGTTCTTTTCATTAGTATATAAAAGGAGGGATGGTATTGGTTTACTAGTCAAAGGATAATTCTTCCAGAACAAACTTGGTCTTTTATGTCTTACATGGACTTAGGAAAACTGCTTTATGCCACCAACAGAATACAATTTTATTTGTTTGTTGTTTTTCAGTTTGAAGGAAAAAAAAATACACATTACTACTCTTGGTTTGTTACAGTCAGCTCAGTGAAATTAATAGCTCAAGGCATTCCCAAAATGCATTGTGGTTAGAAGCCTGCCTTATGCATTGGGCACATTCCACTCCTCTCTCATCAGGCCTAAAGACCTTGGTTACAAGGCAATTTCAGCATATTCCACTCCCACCCCACCTCCCAGCTGCCATTCACAACAGTATTGGACAAAATATTGGTAAAAACTACCAGGAAGATGAATGATGTTGCTGGAGAGAACAGTAACTTGAGACTTTACAAAACCATGAAGAGAAAAATAAGGGATTTACCACCACGTACACACAGCTGCAGGGAAACTTAAGAGTGTGCACCTATAGGGAGGGGTTTTAGGGAGCACCCAAACCTCTACACTAGAGTACTTCAATAATGTATTACTATTAAAACCTATAGGAGCTTAAGAGTAATTTCATACTCTTTCCATAAGCAGGATTACAGAGAGAAGCCAATAATTTCCAAACCTTGACTTTTAAAAATTACCAATCAAGAGAAGGTGAGGATTCTTACAAAAGCATGGTAGGTGACTCAATGAAAGCTCTGACATGACTCAAGTTGCTTACAGATAAATTCTCAATTCAAGTATCACACAATTGGGTAAGAAAAAGAAAAGAGAAATAAATAGCTTAAACAATTTATTTTTTCTGACATCCTCCTTACGTATAATTTTATTACAAATCCAGAATTTCCTGTTTGATAACCCCTCTCATTTCTAGAGGAGCAAAGTGACATTACTGAATCCAGCAATGCAGTTTGTACTAATAGACTGCATGCTTTTCTTGAAAGCTCCATTCTGATAGCACCAGAAGGTTGAGAAAGAATCAAAAACCTGACTGTGGACAGCCACCAATTTTAAACGCTGGTGTCACCTGTAGTGCATTAAGACCCCCCCTCAGAGACTTAAATTACAGAGTTTCATTGAGTGTTAACTTGCACACTCTAACTTCATAAACAGATGTTTTCCTGAAGGGAACCAGACAGTTATTTGACACCAAAACATTGTCAGGTCCCTCACTAGGTAAAGATGGTTCCCTCTTGTTGGAAAAGGATGTACAGAAATCATTGAAATAAATTCTGCCCAAGTAAAGATGGCCAGAATTTTAAAACAAATTGAAAACTGCAACAGACACTGATGATAGGAGATTATCTGAACTGCAGAACAATGTGAGTGAAGAGCAGAGAGCAAGCAGTAAAGGCTAGGGAAAAAAAGTTACACTCACATCACACTGTGTAGCAATTGCTGTTTGTGTCCTGTATTTGTATTTTCCCGTACTTTTTCTTAATGACTTCCTTAGGATTTTTTTGCTGCATCTAACAAAGCCTTTTGATTGTTTGGTTTTACTAACCCTTCCATTCACTAGAATAGTAAAAAAAAGAACCATCCATAAAACCCATTCAAAAGCAATTAATCTCTGAGGGCTTCCATACAGCACACAGTCTGTCTCCCCTAACAGCTCCTGAACCTGAGAGTTGCAACTCAGGTTTTCCACTGATAAAAGTAACAGAAGCACTTATACGAGTCTGGTGTGGTTATGAGTCCTTTCACTACCTGCAGATATGACTGCACAGCAACGAATTGCTGTGATTCAAAGATACAGTCTCAACCTGAGTTAGAACACATAGTATCTTTATATTTTCCTTTCCTTCCAAGCGTTTTTAAAAACTAATAGAGCACCTGCTCCTATTATTTCTACATTATCAAACATCTCAGGTCTTTCCCTTCTGTATTTATGAGCAACATGTGATCAGATACTGTTAGTAAGTTAATCAGGTAATGAAGTTAATGCACTACTAAAAAGAAAGCTGAATGAAACATGGAGTTTTGCATTCAGATAGAATCACACCAAACCACAAAGCAATATCAAAAGAACTGCAGGTACATCAAACCCTTCAAGTTCTAGCACAACGTGCATCAGCCCCAGCAGGTTATTATTGCCAAAGAGAGAGGCCAGAGGGGTCAGAAACAATGGGAGTGTTAATTAGGCTAAAATCCATAGTTTTGAAGTCTCATAGTCCAGAAAAAATGAAATAGGACTTCCCAATTCACCAAGTCTGATTCTGGATCACATATTTGGTAAAATAAACATATCTTGGAAATCCAACAGTAGGTAAATTAACTCACATACACACAACTTTACTGCTGAGAATCAGTTTAACAGTGTTTTGTAATTCATGAAAGCACACTGTGGAAAATGCAAATTTTCAAGCTGCCCTCGTTCATGATTTAGGATTAGCAGAAAAGAATTTTCACAATAGGTGCTGCAATTACCTGTTAGACATCTGTGGAAGGTATTCCTAGAAAAAAAAAGCTTATATAGAGTGAACAAATCCTGCACCTCTCATAGTTATCCTGCTGCTACACAAGTTCCCTTAATGCTACTAACATCACCTTCTGCATTCAAATACGACAGCTTACCAGTTGTCAGCATAAGTTCAGCATTGAGAAAAAAGGAGCATAAATACTGGATAATTCTATCAATTATAAAGACTGACTGTTTTCAGAAATTCACTCTGATTAAAATCATCAAATCCAATATACAGCAAAGCATCAGTTATAAATGCCTTTGCTCTAGGAGGATGGGCAAGTAATTTCCCTGCTGTAACTATGCAAAAGCCACAAACTTAATTGTTCATAGCTCTATTTATAATGCAAATAAATTCAGCCCTTCAGTTCCAAGCAGGCAAAGATTAAGCTTTATTTTGGTGGTGGTCCTGAAGAGTATCCTCATATTCATTAGCTTGCCAAGATCTGTGTAACAAAACACCTGTTCACTTTTCTAGCTAAGGATTTACTACTCATCCAAGTCAAAGATTTCAACATTTATCTTCAGCAAGTTGATTTTCCCTTCTCCTGCTTGGACAGAAAAAAAAACGAATAAACCAAAGGTTTCACAGGGATTTGACAAGTAGAATTAAAGCAGCTATTTTGAATTCTAATTATGGTTTCACATCCATGCTCTTTAGGCTTAAGAAGGAGTAGAAATTTGCAGATAATTTATGATTCATATCTGTGTGAAGTCAGCAAAGCCATCACAGGTCACTAATCAAAATGGCCATCCTTTTCTCCATAAAGTGGTGTATTTATGAGCAATAATATTGCCTAAAGCAGAATCTGAATTAAAAGCTTATAACATGCCCTTCTAAGGAATTGTTAGTCTCAATCTACCCAAAGATGTGAGAAGAATATATATCATGGTCTAAAATGTAACAGTCAAAATATGTTTGCAGAAGTTCTTGACTTTTTTTTTTAACTAAGGAAACTTCTGACATGTAATTTCATCTGTTGCACCTCAAAGCTATCTTTTTTTGAAATATGTACAATATAAGACCTGTTCAGACTGGCAGAGGAAACTTTTAATTGTAGTAGCTACAGTTCTGGCCACAGTGAATGAGAACACAAGAGGCAGGTTAAAAACCATTCTCAAGCATCTGATGGATAAACAACCCTTATTTTTCCTCTGAAGTGGTTGCACTATGTGCTTGTTATTTAGATACATGAATAGCTACTAACAATAACATGGAACAACTGTAAGAGATCTGCTAAGTCTAGTTATCACATCCCAAATGAATGGTCTGATTAAACTGAAAGTTTAAGAATTAATGAATTCTCTTAGAATACAGTTCCTACAAATAGGTTGGAATTAAATTGGTACTTAAAAAGCCCTGTAAAATTATAAGCAAGGAAATCTTGGCATAACTACCCTCAGAATATGCAAAAATTGAAGCAAGTTTGTCTGTGTTAAAAATATTTTGACCCATAAGAAATGGACAGGAGCTCTTAAGAGGATTGAACTTTTCTGCCTGTACCTTGTACTAAAACTATATAGAATTGATTGCTTTAAACTGAACTAATTATGGTTCTTTAGCATACAGTTTTTCATACAGGGCATCTTCCACAGAAGCTTCTAGTGAAAATAACGGCAATACTTGCAGCAACAGATCTTCCCATTGACCAGTCTTACCACAGTCAATTTTTTGGAGTAAAAGATTCCTTACTGAATGGACACCCCAAAACTTGAACAACTGATTAATCCCCAAACTGCAACTATTCACCCATCAAGAATGGGGTGCATCACAACCTGACAATTTCTCTGTATCTGACTCCTGAGCCAGAAAAGAAGACAGAAAGTAGAAGAGCCCAGCTGGGCATCTAACTCTTCCAAAATCCCAGACTTTTCTCCCTTTCTCAATACTTGGTTCTAGGAGGGGTATGGTGGACAAATTTCCAGAGCACAAAGAAATATTAGGAAGAAACTTTAAATACACAGTTTAAGGAACAGAATTAACCCTTGCAACTCACACTAGCTCACTCTAGTACACACACTAGTACACTAGTTCACTAGTACACATACTTTCATCTTCAAAAATGGTTGTTACTCCTCTGCTTAAAGGGGCACTGCCAGCCTTGCCCTCAAGTGTAGGTGAAGAAAAGGAAATGGACAGTTCTCACCACTTCTGAAAACCCTTAGGTTTCTGCAATTTATTAGTCTTACAACACAGAGAATGGGTTTCAGTGCAGTATATTTTACTGGGCACACACAAAGTAAAATAATCAGATCAAGCTCCACTGCCCTTCTCGCAAGCATTTCAAAGCTACAATTGAAGAGACCTGAGAAATCAGGATGAACACGGATTTCCAAACAGCTCCACATCACTTATATGAATTGGCAAAAATTTCCCTTAACAGCAACTTAGAAGTACTGTCTTTATGCTGCCATCCAGAGGCAGCATCTTACAAAGCATCTATGTTTAGATTTGGCAAGTACACCTCCTGGTAAACAGTGCAAGCCAAAAGCACTAAACCAGAATGTAAACTACCAGGTGGCCTTCTCAACCCACTCCATCTCCACATTAATGAACTGACTGATGCCAACACCACATTCATTTCCTCTTCAGCAAGCACTGCAGCTGCATGAACCTCTAAATACACAGCGTATCTAGAGAAACATCCTAAACAAAGTAACTCTGGTTGGCTTTACAGTTTGGGAACAGATTAATTTTATAACACCTCAGTAGGCAGTCTACACCTCACTACTGCTCATTTCAGTTCTAAATGCAGAACTCTGAATACAAGCCATCTTCTAACTTTTACACAGACCGTAAGTAAACCCCTAAACAAGTATTCAGCAAATTAGAGGAATGGTTAATTTTAAACATTCCTCCATCTTTGCCTGCACAGCTACACAACTCTGTGAATCACACCATCCCTGAGACACCCACATGGAGCACCTGGCAGTCAGTCAGTGGCAGGGTACAGTAAGCCACTTGACTTTTCAGGAAGTCTCAGTTTTATTTTACACACAAGCCTCTAATCACCAGCCTCTTGGGGCTTCCTGATTTTTTCCAGCTGCAAATAAGAACTGTCATATGGTACTCATTACAGGTTAAGATTTACTAGTCATTTAGGACCTTTCCCATGTGAGAGGTGTTACATGTTGCCACCTTCTATAACCATGTCCAAATGTAGCACAAACCTAGACCAAATAGTCAATTAAGCTTCCAAGTCTCAGATATGGTTGCAAGCCAAGTACTATACACTCATAACACCACTCATTCTGGCACTCTGTTTTTACTCCTTTTCCAGTTAAAGAAATGGAATAAAGACACTGAATAATTCCCTGGAAAATGTCTTGTTCTTCACTCTCATCCATATAACATGCAATAGAAGAAGCTTCAATTCCAGATTCCTGTTAATAGACGTCAGACATTTGTCACTGACAACTGCACTTTCAAGTGTCAAAAGCATGAAGCAGACCACACAAGAACAGAAACCCACTTCTTCCTTGGAGACAGGAGAGGCAAAACAGAATAGCATTTCAGATTAATCCAACCCCATTCTGGTCTACTTTGAAATTACTGAGAGTACTAAATTAACACCAAAGATAAAGCAAGTATACATGCTAAAAAGAATAGAGGCTGTGCAGAGTGGTATTGCATTGAGATATTATCTGAACAAGTCCACACCCTCTTAACTGCCAGAACAAGACCTAACTCACTTTAAGGCTTGGTGCATGTCTGGGGGATTTTTTTTCCATGGTGGAAGCTATTATCAGCTCTCTTCTCCTTCAGTTCTTGGACCAAGTATCATAGCTTCAAGGTTCTTCTAGTTTGAGCTGTTTAATCATTTGTTTATGCCCATGGCAGCCGCGCACCCTGTGCGTGCACTTTAACACCTAAAGAGAGCACTACAGGCAACACTTTCTCTGTATTGCTCAATGCTAACAAGCATTAGCTCCAGCCTCAGGTAATCAGAGTTGAAAAAGTAAGTGGCACTGAAAAGGGCTGAGTTAAACAAGGAAACAGTGGAGACCAAACAATTCTCCTAACCCTGAAAGTCAGAGGCACTCCTAAAAGAATGGAACATCAGGATTTGATGAGATGGGAGATCCTTTTTTATACACATGGGTTCAGAAATCCCTAAAGCTGGTAGAAGTTGAATACTTAGTGAGAGGTCTCAAATGCCTGTTCAGGACCTCACATGTTGAACTTCAGCAGATATGAAGCACCCTCTCAGTGTCAGCCCCTTTAGTTCATTTACTTCAGCATTGGTTATGTGCTATAGCAATAGCTCAGGGCTCCTTAGAGCATCTGCCACTTCAAGTGAGGTATTCGCATGAAAAATGTACCTTCCTATGAAAGAGTGACCTTATAGTGAATGGAGAACCACAATTGTAGTTTACAAACTAACTCAGGAAAAAAAGCAAAAAGGCGTCTCATTGTATTTTATTGCCTCTAAAATGCTGTAAGACAGCCCCGGGCTAGTGCTAAGAGAACATTCTATTTAGCACATGCAGACCTCGGAATTTGATATTCAACTTTGATTAGAAGAAAAAGATTGCACTCCCTTATATCAGAGAAATTACATCTTGAGACTATAAAATACATTATCCTGAGAATCGTGACATTTGGATTGCACTGATATCACCAAACAGAAAGCAAGCCTAGCGAATTAAGTCAGGCTTCTCAGAAACTTGCTACATTAAAAAATTTGAACCCATGAAAGAAAGTAGCTGAAAGTGCCATAGATTAGATCTTTAAACAGAACATTAAAAAGCCAACAAAAATTTTAAAGTATTAACATTGTATCAATTACAGGACAGGCAAGAGAAATCTGATAAGCACTAGAGAAAGAGGGTGCAGAGGGACAAGAAAGACACTTTATATTTTTGTTTGAAAGGGAAACAAAAGGGGAGGGGGGGAATCTTCAGCAGCAGCACTGAGCTCCTCCTTACTTTGACACTTGTAAATTTACATTACTGCTTTTGTCAGCAATTGATTTTATTCCCAGTCACATTCTGGAGGTTCCTCAATAGCAAGCAGACAATATGTAACCTAAAGTTACTTCACTATCATTGCAGTGATTCTCTGACCAGGTCCAAGGATGTCAGTGAACTGCCTTCCTTACAACATCACACTAAAATACTGTCAGTTTTAAAAAAGAGGGGGGTAGGCAAGGAGAGGGCACATGCGGTTCCAACACTCCAACACAATAATTGAAGTGAGGAGATCCATTCATAAGAAATAGTCCTCAAATATTATTAAAACTAGAGACGCAGTTCAGTCTGAAGCTTGGCAGGAGTAAGAAACAGCCCATGGCATTTGTACTCATTCCAAAACAAAGTCACTTTCTCTAAGGGAAAGTATTCCCTCCAGCACCCCATTTTAGGGATTATACCAACTTCCACAAGCGTTATTTGGAGCCCAACATATGCCAAGAAAGTAACCTGCATCAAGTTTGTGATATATGCTCTGCATCTTGCAGTAATCAGTAAGTCAACTGCAAATACTGAATTAGGAGTTTTCCCACGAAGTTTTAACACCATTCCTGCACCAAACAAGGTTTGGAATAGAAGACAGTGTTTCAATGTCCTTTTAGACTGCAACTATTTGAACAACAAATAGAAATATTCCAAGTCAGCTCTACTTTGAGTAAGAGGTCACCAAATGTAGACCCCAGAACAGAAGGATTATGCTTCCAGCCTAAGTTTTACTATGAACCTGCAAAAAATTAGCTTGGAACATCACCACTTCTTAATTTTGTTATATGCATCTAAGTAAAATTTTTCAGAATGTTAAATCCAGCAATACTTTTTGTTCCAGTCTGAGGTTTCTCCTTTGCCCCAAGATCACCCCAGAGGGACATGAAGTGGTTCAGAACCTGGTTCTCTCTGAAGCAGCTGAAGAGAGATTGCTGGAGACAGTTTTCTCTTGTTCCAAGGATTTTTTATTATATCTTATCTCAGGGACTTTTTGCCTGGCCAGCAGGGTCTGCTCAGCCTGGCATCCATGGTGGAATCTGCCTGGTGAAGGCAGGGCTTATCTTATATAGTCTAAATTACGTGTTCTATGTTTACAAATTTTTCCCAATACAATTTTGTTAAATGGTCCAGCCCTGACTCCATCCAATCCAAGAGTGCCAACGTGTCACCCAACATGGATGACAGGGAAAAGAAGGAGGAAAAGGTGTCCACCCCCCAAATTCTCCATCTTTGTCACGTGTCCCTTATCATAAACATTCCAAAAACCCTGTTTATCTACGTTCTAAAGGTTTAATTTACACTTTACTAATTTTGGTAGTTGTTTCCATTCCCTCTGTGCTGACAACTTTCCCCAGGGATTTGAATTCAGCACCTGTGACACCAGGGTCTCACTCAGAGGTCTTTGAGACCCTCTCCAGGGGGGTTTTGAGATCCCCAAGGAGGCCAGGGGTACACCCTGGGCTCCCACACTTTTGTGGTGGGTGCCAGGTGCCCACCAAGTTGCACTATTACACTTCAACTGGACAGGAAAGAAAATATAACAAAAGGCTCCTGGGCCAAGACAAAGACCTGGAGAGATCATTCAGCAATTAGCTTCACAAGCAAATCCGACTAAGGGAAATAAATTTTATTGCAAATCAAAAGTCAGTGTAGGATAATGAGAAATAAAAAATCCCCAACTCCTTGCTCCTGTCTTACTTCTTCCCAAGCTTAACTTCACTCTCAGTTTCTCCACTCCTACCCCGCAGCAGCCCAGGAGGATTGCAAGTGAGGGTTCTGGTCAGCCTGTTACACATTGTCTCCATTATCAGTTTCTAATGATTTCATTCAGAAAATTAACCTTTACACTTCAAATATCAACCTTCTGTATTGATTCTTTTAGCCATTGATGATTATGCTCCTGAACACCACCAAAAAGCCTAAGAGTGTTCTTATTGTTTTAAGTAATTTTCTACAAAAAGTATCAATATACTCAGAGTCACAGAGTGACTTGGAAGGGACCTGAAGAATCAAAGTCCAGCTCCTGGCCCTGCTTAGCACCGTCCCCAAGAGTCACACCGTGTGCCCTTTTCTTACTCCTTTCCGCTATCAAAAAAATAGTTACGGAACATCTTACACTAAAATTTACAACAATACATTTCCAATTCATCTGTTTATTATGTTAAACACATCTTTTTAGTCCAACTGTTAAAAAAAACCAGAAAAAACTACTACTACTATTTCCATTACTATTTCTATAACAGACTGTTCTTTCTCCATAATTACTTCTGCAGCATATCAGCAATCTAACCTTCTTTAAAGAGGCCTGTTTCATTGTTCTGATTTTTGGGTACAGTATGCCAGTGTCCTGAAAATACACATTTCCTGAGCATGCCTAGACCTGTCAACAAGCATTTTCTCATTCAAGCATAAAGAAGTTTCCTAGGTTCACTTAGGATACAAAAATTCATACATTAGACAGACAGAGATGGTTTTACACTTTGTTACTATGCCTGCTTTAAGAATTTGAAAGACTCTAAAAGTGACTTTCTGCTGATACAAGATTGTCATCTATTCTATTGACAAAAGTTTCCATTAGCATTCTGGCTCAGAAACTAAACAAAATACTCTTCCTTCAATCAAAACTACAAAAAAATATTTCCACCCAGACAAATACCAGCTTTTGTATGGATGTTTACACTGTGCATCTCGGCAGACTCCGGGCACAGCCTTCTAGCAACTTTCATGGCACTACCTTCCCTATTAAAAAAGGCACCAAATGGATATTGGAAAGTGAACTACCAAAACAAAACACACTCAAGCCAATTTACAGAATCACAGAATGAACTAGGTTTGAAAAGACCTTTAAGATCATCTAGTCAAACCTATGACCTAAGCTAACACCTCCACATCAAGTCTAACATGGCACTGTGCCATGTCCAGTCTTTTTCTAAAAAACTCCAGGAACAGTGAGTCCACCACCTCCCTGGGAAGATGATTCCATAGCCCAACCACTCTTTCAGTGAAGAATTTCTAATGTCTAAGACTGTATCCTCTTCTGTCAGTTGTTGCCTGGGAGAAGAGACTGACCCCCACATGGCTACAACCACCTTTCAGGAAGTTGTAGAGTGATAAGGTCACCTCTGAGTCTCCTTTTTTCCAGGCTAACTTCTTATCCTCTCTAGATTTTCTCCTCATTATTTTAAATATTTTTTAAATTCTAAAGTCACTTAAAGTCATTAAATAAGTAATGGTTTTGCAGAGATCAAGGTTTTTCCTCATGTCTGATTACATAGTAAATGGATGAAAAAAGACAGCAAAGTCAAATATAAATTCTCATTTCTCAGTGCCATGCAGAAATTGCTTTTCCTTCTCAATAGCTTTGCCATTTAAGGTTGTATACACAAGAGAAGTGTTCTAATTAATTCAAAATAAGTATTTTCTATTATTAAGCCAATTCCTATTGTCTGGATGACTGAAAGGAATTATCTTTCAGAAACAATGGATTCTGCTGTCTTTCTGTGGGACAGGTTGATTCCAATAAGTTCACTCAAAAAAACCCCACTGCCTCATAAAAAGGATTATTCGAAAAAGATTTTAAAACTGAGTTTGTAAGCTCCTTCACCCAAACATTGTTTTCAGTGGCATTTCTTGTCAGGATATCACCATTTCTGGGAGCTGGAGGCTTGTCTAGTCTTGCCTACAAGTCACAGTTTTCATTGCTTTAAGTAAAGCGATTTAATTGTGGGTTTTAATAATTGCTACTTTAATTCAAGGTGTAAAAAGAATGCAGTTCATGGTTCAAGGTGGCCATTTTCTCCTTTCTATCAGATTCCTGGGGGATTTAAGTGCATAAAGAGAAAGGTTTGCTTTTGAAGAGTTGATGCTACACTTAACAGACACAGACTGATGTTAGAAATATGTTTACAACTTATTAAATTAAGACTTTCTTAAGGAAGTCAATCCTTCATTGCCAACATGGTGAATTACAAAAAAATCAACTATATCTATGGAATTAATGGTTGCCTAAGCTCGACAACTTTATATTGTTAGTAACTAATTCTTGTTACATTTTCACACAATGCAGAAATTAGAGTGGAGGGGAACTAGAACAGATAGAAATAAAATTAACTTATGAATATAGTGTAGACTTCTGACATTTGCAGAGTACTAGAGAAATACAGGCAAGTCCAGTATATATAATCACTTCTTATTTCCCTAACTACTTTTAGGTTGTTGTGGATTCCAAGTCACAAGTTTTGCATCGCTCTGCTTATACATTAATAGAAGTTACTGCTTCATACAAATTAAGACTCGTCAGTTATATCTTTCTAGATTAAGACAGAAAAGTAGAAAACTCCTGCTATAACCAAAGCATGAAGGAGTTAATAATGGGAAAATAAGACTTCCAGCCTACAGCACTGCAGGCAAGCAAAAAAACCACAGCAACCACTGGTAACTGATTATTCCAAACATTTAGCTAATGACTTGAAAAAGCATTCAAAACCCATCACTATTACAAGGGCTCAGTCTCTCAGTACAAATGTTATAGGTTACTTCACTTTAGCACTACAGTTGCCAGATAAAGCCAAATTTTTATACTTTGCATAATAAAGTTCTATATTTTTGCCCAGCAACCATATAAAAAGACAGCCAAACTGAAAAATAAGCTGGAAAGGAACATCTGCATAGTTCTATTTCCTACACAAAAGCACTAAGATATTGTAACTTCTGTCACTTACAGCAGTAGTTCCTAAAACAAGCTGAGTTGAAGAGTCTTTATGAAGCTTTATCTTTCTCATGAATGGCTCTGAATCTCTGAAATGACACCATTCCACTGCAGTTCTGGTTATTTGCCATGGCTCCCAGGTGAGACTGTGCAGCAAACAGCACCAAGAGCAACCTGCCAAACCTCTAGTTCTTCTACCAGAGCCAATGAGGTAATCTTATCTATTGGAACTATATCTCCAAATACAGCAGCAGGAGAGACACAACTATTGCAGCAGAGAAAGAGATGTCAAGAGATAAAAGTCTTGGTTTCATACCAGTGAAGCACATAACAGAAACCAAGGATTTCCTCTGTGCTCACTGTTCTTCCTGGAGAAGGGGTGTCTACCACATCCATGGATCTCTGCAGCAACCAAAGGTTGTGCAAGTGTGGTTTCTAAAATCATCTAAATTCTCTAGGAAGCAGTACAGCATAAACTCTTTCTTTAAATATCTTTCTCTAAATCAATGGTGTGGTTTAAAATTAAGATTCACCTTGCTAACAACTAAAGCCAGTCCTACAGAAAACATATTTTCCAAAATGTTTGATGCATTTCAGCATAAAATCCTGACAGACACAGACACTGCCAAAAAGACTTACTAACCTGTGTTCAGGCAGGGAAATTAATAAATCTTGGCTTATCTTGAGGAAAGAGGGGGAAAAAGAAGAAGCAGAGCTGCAGTAGCAAAGCTTATCTAGTATGCACCAGAGTCATGTTAGACTAGAATAGGACAGTTCTGCAGGTCTCACTATGCATCAATAAAAGGAAACATTCTGTAGATAATAAACCAGAACCAAAAGTAAAACACCAAAGAGTGTTGCACACATATTCCTTTCACAGTGCTAGGAGAGAGGAGATTGAAATTCAACTCTGACATTTTAATTCTCTGTAGAGATTAGGTAAAAGAAACAAAATACAGATGAGAGACTAAACTATTTCCCTTGCCCTCCAAAGGGAGGGGAGAAAGAAATCCAACAGAGCTGCAATAACCAAGAGCCTACAAGTGAGCTGAAATTCATAGCTTTAAAGCTCCTTTCTTTCCAACTTCTAATACACACCCCTCAAATAAAAAAATCCCAAACCAAAACCCATAAACATTACCTATACTGCCACTACAATTTCTCTTCTGTTCCATTATAACTGAATAATATACATAAAAACACATGCTTCATAAGACACCTCCACCAAAGGGGAATACAAAATTAAAATTCTGAATGCTATGTGCTGACACCTTAGGAGACAATTTCCTAACTAGTTGAAACTAAATTTTTAAAAAATCATTTAACCTGATGTTTTCCAATCTGCAATTTAACTTAATGAATTATGATTTACTTTTGATTATTGGATATGAAAATTGTCTTAACAGAAAGTACACCTGATGCCTCCAAGGCATCACACCTAGAAGCACAACTGTACTTCCACATAATTTTAGACTTTTAGGTTAATTCAGACTGGAAGGTGCCTTGGGGTTATTTAGTCCAGTCTCCTACTCAAAACATAGAATAAGAGAGGCAGGGTTTCATAACTAGGAATCACACAATATCAGTCTTTTTGAAATAGATTAAAGATATGCCTACTAATACATTGGTTTCATCATTATGCCTTCTGGAAGGAGAATAAAGAATTAACAGACTTAAACTACAATGTAAAACTTGCCATACAGCTTTGCAATTATCTAATTGTCCTTCATTCATCCCTCCCAAAATTAAGATCACATCTTGCAGTCTTTGCTTCTCGCAGCTCCTCACATGTTGTCCAAGATTCAAGCTCTGCAAGACTCAGTCAATTGCAAAGCAATTTAATTAAAATAAGCAATAGATTTCTTTTTATAAATAGGACCCTTTCCTCTTCATCTCAGCTACGTTTACTTGGATGACAATTTTACATTACATTGAAGCTTTTCCTCCCCATGCTTGGCAATTGCATACTCAGGATGCTCAGCACACTGCCTTTTTTTCCAGATGCTGCACTGTACCAATGACCTTTAATAAGGTTGAATTGCATTGCAAACCTTCCACAGGAGGGTAGAGAACGCTGCTTAGTGATCCTTAAAACTGCATCAGCACTCTATCTTTTGAACAAGTTTTATTTCAGGTACTCTTGAGAACAGATGATTTACAGCACCAAAAAGTCTGCAGTCAACACCAGAATGCCAAACTCTGCAACGAGCAAGAACTTCAAAGCACCCCAGTATTTTTTAATGTTACTGAGTGCACACAGTCTTATGAAACAGACAAGCAAGAGGTGTCTTAATTCAAAGCAATTTTTTCTGGTATTATCACCAATGGTAGAGGCTACTTTCCATAGCACTTGTGCAATGCCATTCCTAGAATACACACATGAGTATTGCCTGGGTATCCTGTTCTGGGGTGATCAGTGGAAAGTTTGCACAACTTAGACAATTGGAAAAGGAAGTTTTTTAATCTCAGTTAATGAAAGGTAAAAATACACAATGCATCTTCACTGCATGTGCAAAACACATTCCTCCCTGTACTTTGCCCCAGACTGAAAATATGTACTTTAGATTTGCTGGGATGCCCTTAATGATTTCAGTAGTTTTGTTTACACAGGTTCTAGTAAACACAACAACAGTTAATTGCATTACAGTAAGCATCATTGCTTCTTCATAGTCGGAAAAAAAAAATATCACTACATAAATTTACATTTGCTGTTAAATAAGTTAACTTTGTCCTAGGAAAACTTCCCTTTATTCTTTAAGAAAAGTAACTAATAATTGCTTCCAATGTGTAGATTATTCATTCACAACCAGGAAAATGAAAGCCTAGGAAGTTCCACTGAAATATCACTCTCTTTCCATCATGTAGAAAAACTGGAAAAAAACCAATGATTTTGTAAAATATTCTGTTATGCTCTAAATTGCTCTTACATGCTACTTCATTCAGGATTTCTTGGATTTGTCAGCATTTTAGTACTAACTAAACATATGCTAGAACACAACTTGAGATATAACTTTTACTATATATCTTCAACTAAAAGCCACAAAAGCTCAAAATGAAAATACATGACAAATGACAGGTTGCACGCAGAAGGCCTTGAGTCTTGATGTTACAAAACCAAATCTTGTGCATGATTAATCAAGACACATCTACAGAATTTCAGGATTAAATACCTTCTGAATCCTAAAAGCCAGAATCTACTTCTTTCTGCTTTTACAGACCTAGCTTTTGTAACTAGAAAGAGCCACTGCCAGTTATGAAACAGAAAATAATAACAACCATGATAAAAGTTAGGACAAATCAGAAACACAGATGACCATCAAATTAACCATATTAATTGTGTACATTGTAATTACTAACATGGTACCATGTATTTATACATTTGGTAACCTCTGAAAGGAAAAAAAGAAATCTCAACTAAACTTAAGAGAACTTTCACAAATAATACATTACTTCCTTAAACACAAATTATATCCATCTTGCCAGCCTGCCTTATCATACTTGAACAACTGTTTTCAACCCCATACTTTTAGTCAAACTGGAATTATAATGGAAAGCAAAGAAAAAAAAGACATTGCAAACACTAAATTTTTACTAACTGTTGGGCTGACAAAGTCTACACTATAAAAATCTAGGCCTTAGCTATGAGGGAAATTTTTCCAATATAAGCCAATAGTCAGTCACTATCTTCTGGTGAATTTCATAGACAGCACAACTGAAGAATCTAATCCATCTATGTTCTTTGATTAAACAGAATTCCAAGTCATAGCTTGCAATCACTTTTCTATAATGCAGTGCAAGTGTAAACCTGCCAGGAGAGGAAAAATATTCTGTTTATAAAAGATTGCTTATACACATGTATGTAGATTTATATTAAAACTAGCAAGGCAGTTAAGCAGTAATTGAAATTGTCCATTGGAATAAGCCCTCATACCCTCTGCTGAAAGCATACAAATAAGCACTTTTAAAAAATATTCTAACTTACATTAATTGATGAAACCATCTTCCATCTCATTCATTCTCCATCTTATTCAGTCTTAAGTAAAACCTTTTTCAAAATCCCAGTTGCTTTTGCACTGATCATCAGTAGTTGCACACTTTGCTACATCAATGAAGTGCATAGCATGATCCATATACAACTCACCAAGTTTAGACTATGGGCTGTGAAAATCCAGCAATAAAATCTGAACAATGAAATCCGTCCCTACTTGAGTACAAAACATTGGTTTGGATTTTTTAATAAGTCATGGGCATTTCTCTGTGATGGGCACACTGGAAGATGATTCTCAACTATATTCAGTCACTTGGTAATTGATCACATAGCAATACACACTATTACAACAATCTGGAACAAAGAAGATACAAAATTTTTTATTGGAAGTATGAATTATGATGTTGAATAATAATTGCAGGTATTATTTGAATATGGACACTGGAATGACTTGAAGCCATTCGACCAAATTTGCCCTTTTGGGGGAAGATTCTAACAAAGGATCCAAAACAAAATTCACAGAACAGACTCTGTGTATCAAACATACTGCTACAGCATTTAGTCAACTCTTTCTGACAATGGGTAGAATAAATTGCTGATCCCCATTAATAAGGATCAGCAACATTTAGTGTTATCACAGGAAATTCAAAAACATCACAAGACCAAAGTATTGAGAAACCATTAGAAAAAAACATACTACAAAAGACCAGTTTATGTAGTTTGGAGCAGAGGCATCTCTCTTCTTCCCCCACCCCCACTTAGTCCTTGGGTCTTCAGTTAATCTTATCTCACTGCAAACCCTGAAAGAGAAGCTGCAGCACAAAGTGGTGTTAAGATCCAGAAATTCTACCATTGGTTTTTCTCTTTTCTTCATTTCTCCCGAGGTGGGAGACTGCACACAGTCACCACAGACCCCTTCCCACACCCCACAGAGTCACAGTAACTGCACAGACAGAACTCTGCTTGGGCGCTTTCCTGAAGAAAGAAAAGGGCCACATTTATGCATACAAATCTCCCTACCTTCAACCCCTACCTGCTGAAACAGTGAGGTTCTGTAGGTTGGACTGCCTGGACCCTTCTTTGGGGTGGGGGTTATGGTAGGCAGGATGGGGTAAGGCCTCACTGAGCAGAGTGGAGCCGAGCAGCTCTCCCTAACAGCGAGCCCAGCTGGTACACCAGTACCACTTAACTTGGGCTCCCACCTGGGCAGTTAGGAGGAGTGGAAGAAGTATATTATTTTTCAGAGGACAGATGAAAGGTCTACAAAGTTTCACTGTAAAGGAATGCACTTCAAAGGAGAGTTAAAGACAAATTAAGATTTTGTCAGCACTAACTACAGAATTGAAGGGGGGGGAGTAGCAGAATTATACTCTACGCCTATTACAACTTTTTAACTAGAAAGGAGTCCTAAACAACAGAAATCTGGATTGGTTTTTTTTCCCCTTCCAAGTAAACGCAAAAAAAAAAAAAGTTTAAAAAGATACAGGGATCGTAAAATTAATCGTGCAATTAATGCAGGTTAAAGTGGGAGTCTTTTTAGAGCATTTCACCACTTGTTAACAGCTAGAAGTCTTAGTCAAATAGCTTAATACCTGAAGCTAGCTACCACCTCTCAGTTCCCAGGCTCTGCCACTCCAGGGAAGCCGGGATAACATCCCTTTTTCCAAAGACAGAGACCCAAAGTCTCCTCCAGGCAGCCTACGGTGCGCTGTCTACTACACTGCACACATTTACCACCTCCGCTAGCACTTCCACTTCAGTTTTAAGACAGCAGAAATACAACCGTCGAGAAAAATCAAGTCCCAATGTGAGGCACAGTCCTCCGACAAACCATACCCACATAGCTCCATCTCCCTGCCACATCCAAGCTCACGGCTGCAGGTGATGGCTCACAGGAAAGAGCTCAGACACCTATTCACGGAGTTCTTTGACGGGGGGGGACAGGCAGGGGGAAAAAATCTTTCCTCCTTTGTCCTGGAGGAACAGCGAGTTCAGAGCCCACACTAAGCTCACCCGGGCTTCCCCCGCCTCGTACTGCCTCCGTTCCCGGAGCCGCAGATGTGCGGGTGTCTCTCGGGTCCCGCGGGGAGCGGTCCGGTCCGACGGGGCAGCACCGCGGGGCTTTACCCACGAAAAGCGGCCCGGGAGCCCCAACATCAGCGGGAGAGACCCTCCCGCGGCCCGTCCTCGCCGCCGATTCCAAGGAACCGCCAGGCTCCTGTCACGGGGATTCCACCTTCAGCCATTCCAGCCCCAAAGGGGCTCCAAAGCTCCCCCACAAGGTTCCACACCGCGGCCGCGCCCGGCAGGGACCTCGGCGCCCGAGAACAGGGAGGGTGCCCCGCACTCACCGCCGCCGCCGCCTCCTGCGGCCCCCAGCACCCCAGCAGCAGCACCAGGCAGCCAGCGGCCAGGTTAAAGCTCTGCCGCCGCGGCTCCATCCTGCCCGCTCAGGAGCTCCGGAGCCGGCCCTGCGGCGCGGGCATAGCCCGGCTAGGCAGCGCGGCTCCCTGCAGGCGGCTCCCACCAGCCGCCCCGACGCTAGCGCCCGCCCCTCTACCGCACTCTCCCGCTTCTCCTAGCTCAAGTCCGCCCGGGACTACAGTATTCCTCCGCTCTGGGGGCGGTTGGGGAGGGCGGTGTAGGGCACGCTGCTGCTACTGCTACCGCCCCTCTCCTCTCCAAGGAGGCCACAACCCCCCACCCTTCCCTCAGGCGCTTCGGCTTTGTCGGCTCGAAGAGCGGGCGCCGCCTCTCCCCGCCCCGCACCTCCACCGGGCGGGCAGCTGGACCCCGGACTATTTTCTACAGCGGAAGTTGCCGGGGTGGGTGGGTGGGTGGGTAGAGGTGAATTTGTTGCCAGTGCCGGGTTGCCCCTCTGGAGGGGCGGGTGGTGGGCGTGGGGCTCGCCTGGCCCAGCCTCGGCTCATCCGGCCCCGCTCAGGTGCGACGCCTCGGGGGGACTGCGCAAACTTCCTGCCTGGGCACGCTGTGAGTGCCTGGCGGGGCTGCGGTGCCTCGGAAAGTGAGCAGTGACTGACCCCGAGCGGGCAGTTTCAGCCCGGCCGCTACGCCGGGGCTGCGCGCCCTCGGTGCTCCGTCGTGCCGGGGGAAGGAGCCCTCGAAGCGGGCGCAGCGTGCCCTGCCCGCCCTGAGTGACGGCGGGCCCTCCTCTTCCTCCGGCGGGCGCAGCGGCGCGAACCCGGCTGCGCTGTGCCCCCGCGGGCAGCCCGGGCCATGGGGCGCACAGGGTGAGTGCCAAGCGCAGCCGCGCCCTTCCCGCACTGCCGTCCGCACCGCCGTGACTCTGTCCCTTTGCCTCCCGCAGGGCGCTGCTGCTGCTGCTCCTCTGGCTGGGCGCGGAGCTGGCGAGTGCGGTAAGTGCGTGCAGGTCCGGGCCGCAGCTGTGCTCGCTGGAGGTGAACGTGTCTGCTCAAACCTGTCGGGGTTTGGGCATCCTTCGGCCAGAAAAACGACGCATCCCCGCCCCCCTCGAAAAGATGCGCGGATTATTGTTTTTTTTAATTGCCGTACACATCTGCTCTGGAGTTGCTTTGTGCCTTTTATCTGCTCTACTTTGACTAGCTTCTGGGAAGTACACTGCGTGCAAGACCGTCTGTGTGCGGTGTAACAGCTTTTAGTGTCTGCTAGCGTGATCAGTTTCTCTCTTTGCAACTGACCGCCTTTAGTTCTTTTTTAGCATCTTCTCAGACCTTCCTTTAAAAGCGGACCCTTGTTCACAAGGAATGCAGTCCAGAACTCGTCTTTAAGTAAAAGAGATGTGAGAAATTGAAGGATTAAGCTTTTAGGTGTTGTATCAAAGGTTCACCACTATGGATTAGTAAATGTGTTCTAAATTCTAAATTGGTATGCAGAAACAATGACTTTATGATCTATCTGACAACTTTATGACATAAACATGGATTTTCTTATTTTCTCTTGCTGTTCCTAATTAATGCTTAAACAGAGTAGTATGGGACTGCAAGTTTTTAAAATGTTCGTAATTTTCTTCTTTTTTAGTGTTTTGGTAGATTTTCTGCAACTGGAATCTGCAATTGTTAGCCCACTTAACTAGTGAATAAATATGTAGCCTAAATTAAATGTCCAACTGATGTATAGTCAGCAGTTCAAAAACACCTCTTTGTTACATTGTAATGTAAATTAAGATCAGAAAATAATGTTTATGGTGTGGATTTTATAGTGTAAATACTAAATTTAATTAATGTTAGTATAATATTTTTAAAGTATGTTTATTTTGATTCAACTTCAGACAGATTTCTAGCAAAACCAGTTGAAACATGGGTTCTTGATTTGTTATCCAATGCTCTTCTACTGCTTTTGCTTCTCTTTTTGATTAAAATTTTAAGGATCTATACTCTTTCTGTGCAACTGAGAAGAAATCTTCTGAAAAGGCTTTAATAGCAGATGGGTTTATGCATTTTATAAATAGGAAAGGCTTGATTGTGTTTAGCATTTTTCATAATCAATTGCACTAGTAGAATTTCATCATCCTGATCAGGTGGTAGTTACAAGCTCAAAGATTAAAAGATTAGAGAGTTTTATTCAGCAAAACCAAGAAATGTTCTACTGAGAGTTCTTACTGCAGTGGAATCTAGGTAGAAATGACTTTTATAAAGCAGGGATGTTAAAGGCAAATGTTGAAATTATTTTGAGAGAAATGTGCTGCATTTTGCAATCATTTATATAAATTTGTGCAATATGACAGTTAAATTATTGCTGATTGATGCAGATGTAGCTAACAGCAGATTTTCAATTGTTTGCTCCCAATTTACTCCATAGCTTTTGGAAAACATCTCTTAAACAGTTTGATTTCTGTTAGTTCTTTAACATCTTTCACTGCCCATAAAGAAACTCTTGTCAATTAAGTCAATCACAATATTTAAATTACTATTATGTTATATTTCTAAGTCTTCCTGAGAATTTTTTTCAGGGTTGGAAAACAATGAAAATCTTACTTGCTGTGTAATCACTCTAAAAATATAAAGAAGAATCAGAAATAGGTTCATCAAATACTTAGTCCTTTATATGTCTAAGTAGATGGATTTAATGGTTTCTATTAAAATGCTGTCAAACATGCCCAGCAGGAAAGAGTAAAATTATATTTTGGTCAACTTCAGATACAGCAGTAGGTTAATAACTGACTTTCTGGTATCAATGATTTAAAAACACGTCCTAACACCTTTCAGCATGAAATAAGCTGTTAAGAAAAAGTACTGGTGATTGAACTTGCACTAAACAGGGGTTTTTTTTTTGTTTTTGGTTTGGTTTTTTTTTTTTAGGAAAACTAGCATCTCTGAAACACTTCTTAATAGATCTCTGATATATAATTTGAAGTTCCAGAGCATAGTGAAGTATAATGTCAATAAAATGAGGTTAAAGCTCTAGGTTAAGGAATAACAACTTGTAGAAGACTATCCACAGAGACAGTCAATTTGTTGCTAAAGATTGTGTAATTTATAACTTTGTTCGTATCTTTTTCTTTTAAATAATCTAATTTCAGTAATTTACCTGTTGTAAAAGAAACATCACTAAAATGTTATTCCAAGTTCTTGAGCACTCTTCAGGAAGGATACTGTGGACATGACTAGTATACACAGTTCCTGGCATATCAGGCCAGCATCTTGTATCAAAGCTGGCTTTGATTCAGAGGTCTCAGTTATGAGGTGTAGTCATCTCACTTTTGGTATGAATGAGATTTTAATCTCTATCTAAATTAATATCTCTGTTAAAAATTATTTTTCTTGTGTATAAATTATGATCTCTTTTGCATGGCAGTACAAAATTAGTCTGATCTCTGTTTTCATAAAGCAAGTGTTGAAAACATGAATGATTTGCTGTTACACAGAGGGTTACATGGCAGAGAGATTGTTACCTGTAGACTAATTGCTGGGAATGACCTAAGAGTTTCCCCTAACAGCTTTCACCCTGGGGTGCCTCCAGAAGCTTCATTCATTGTTTCAGTCTTTTATTATCAATCATTTTCATTAATAATGAACCAGGAGCATCAGTGCAAAATGCTGTGCTAATACAAAACAACATAGTGCTATCTTTGAGACATTAGTTGCACTGAGACAAGTGACAAGGGATTGTCCAAAGGTAAGGGATATAACACAAAAGATTGGAACAGTGCAAGAGAGGCAGAGATTTGCCTTGGCTAATCACTGTCCTCCCATGACGCTTTTGCAGGCTACAGTGCAAAGTAGAGTTTTTAGGAGAGGGACTTTTAAAAGTGTAATTAGTTCTGCTGCTGCTTCTGAGATGTCATAAATGTGAGATGAAACGTGATTAAAATGGACACTAAACTGAGAGACAGCCTCTTGTAATGAAATTTGAGATTCATGTCACTTCACAAAGCTCTCAGCTGAGCTGCATCCTGGTCCTGTGCTGTCATTCTGCTCCCAACTGGGAGCATACCAGGCATACAGGTGAGATGGTAAATCCTCACTTATTTACTTTCTGTTGTTGTTGAGCTAGTTGAGCACACCTGGAATACATCCTAGTTTTAATATAATATCCTAAAGAGCTACTTTTAGGACTTATTGTTGGACATGTTCTGTTGGAACAACTGAGCTTTCAGGTGGAGTTCAGTAAGATTTCTTCTCTAAGTGGTCTTCATGTACTGTTGCAACTCTTTCAAATCTGTGTGGGTTTTTTTGTTGTTTGATGGTCTTTTTGTTTGGTTTTGTTTATTTCTTTTTGGGATTTTTTTAGCTAATATATGTGCAGATTAACTAGAGCCACTTCCTTTTCCTAGTACTTGATATCTTCTTCAGCAAGAATGTCTTCAATATCCAAGTAAGGCAAACAAAAACTGTGTGCTAAAACCAGTTCTGGGAAGTCTGCTGTATTTTCAGTAACTGAAGTTCTGCTAGTTTATGACAAGCTAGCCCAAGTGATCTTGTTTGTCTATATCTTCATATATCCCAGGTTTTCTGTGTTTTCTACTATTTTTATATCTATGATACAAATACTTCATAGTGTCTTTTCCTTTATTATGTACTGGACCAACTTAATTGAACTCAACTCCTTGTTTTCAAAGGCCAAAAATAAATTTTATTGCAGAGCCTCTGACAGAGGGGAAAAATCAGCTGTTTAATTATGGATGTTTAAAACCAGAGTTGCAGGTCTTAACTGCAATTCTTTTCAATTCAGTTTCTGCAAATATGATATAGTCCATTAAGAGGTATTTATGAAGTTTTGACCTTTCCTTTGCCATTTTAATCAGCATTTTTAAGTGTTCAACCCTTCTATAACTTGACTTTTACAGCTGTATCTTTATGTACCCATAGACCTTATTGGGAAAAAACTATTATCTACAGTAAAGTTAGTCTTAAGGAGGTAGTCTACAGAATTCAAGAATTAAGATAAAATACCAACCTAATCTTATAAATCTCAAGATTTGTTGAGGCAGCTTCTACTCTCTAAGAATGCATGGCTGTGGAGACATTTGTTGGTGAAGGCTGGTCCTTCTGCAGAGATAGTTTGAATAACAATAGGTCTATGGTAAAATAATAGTAATTATACTCTGGTTCTGTAGCAAAATAAGGAGAGTTACTAAAAAAAGAAACTGATTGTTGATGACACTGCTAATTTTCTAGCTTTTGCTAAGATGTTGCATTTTAGGGGAAACTTTCATTTAAATTGAATGTACTTCCCGATTTGAACAAATAATTGCTTATTTGCTGAATATTTTATGTGTGCTGAAAACAACTGAGCATGTTGCATTTTATTTGGCACTCAGGTACCATGTCAGCTTACAGCAGCTATGAAAAGATGTATGTGATTGTATTCTGAAGAGCTTTTGTGATATTATTATCTGTTTAAGGCTGTGGCTGCATTTGTAGAGGTGTGAGGCACTGTGTGACCTGAAGAAACATTTCATTTTCTCTTGTGGACAATCACTGGCACCAGCCACTGTATTCCCTTGACTTAAGCACTGCTATTGTTATGCTGGCCTCCCTAAAGGAGGCAGAGTGATTTGTGCTGAGGCTTCTCCCCAATTTATCCATCTTTGCTGTACAGAATCTCTTAATGAGTAGGATTTGATAATGCCTATATCTCAGCTTAAATGTTGTAATGATGACTAACAACTAAAAATAAGAATTTTTTAAGCTTTCATTGATAGGTTATTCTCAAGCTCTCTGAAAATCAAGTCTCAAAATGAGGACTATTATTGTGGAAAAAAAAATAAAATGAAAGCTTTTCTGTTGTTAGCTGTGGAAGGGATTGTTCTAGTAAGGTCAGTCTGTGTTTCAAAAGGGATTAGAAGGAGTCTAAATTGCTTGTTAGAGGGTACCTGCAAAATCCGGTCTTGATGACTGCAATGTTGACTATTATTGGAGGAAAATCAGTGGGGAGATCAGGCACTGGCACTGATATTATGCACTTATTTTCTTTATGTCACTGGGACTTTTGTTTGTTTGTTTGTTTGTTTTTTAGCTATCCATATAATCTAAAAAGGGTATAAATCCTCTCTGGGCTTTACATACTTATTTCCATTTATATGCCTGAACAGAAAAGAGCATTTAGAGTGGAATTATGCTGTTCCTGTTACCTGTACCCTACAAAAAAGGGAATTTAGAGGTGTAGGAAATAAATAGGAAAATACATGAGAGAAGCAAATTATTTGTTCCCATGCTTTTTGCACAGACTTCCTGCAGTTCAGCCTGCCTTGAGTCTTCCCATATGACGTCCAATTCTCTGATTGTGTGATTTGTATGGAAGTTGTGTTGCTGCCATTTCAGGAGCTGTGTTTAACTTTCTACTTTAAAAAGTTGTTGACAATAATCTACTTACAATCACATTCATATTTTCTTTTCAGAATGGTTTCCTCTTCTCTCAGGTCTGAAGAAACACAAAGAGGAAACACAAATGTCATATCCAAGGAGCTGTTCCATGAATCTGCTTCTTCCTTGACTTCTTTGCCACATTTTTTAACAGTTCTTGTTGGTCAGAGGTGACTTTGCTGGTCTTCTGATGCTGCTCATATCCAAATACATACAAAGCACATCCCCCTGGTTTGTGCTTCCTTTCTTGTTGTTTCTGCAGCATTTTGATTTGCTTTGGTTGTGTCAGCCTCTTGGGGCCACTAAATCAGCACCATCTAGTTTGTGTGGTCTCTACTTACTTGGTTACCTTAACACTGAGAGAATCAACTCTGTGAACCAAATTGGTCTGATTTGCTTCAGTCAAGAGAGATGTTAATAACTACTGCATTCTGAGTTTGCTTTATTCACTCACTGCTCTATTTTCTCCTATTTGGCTGGAATCTACTGTACTTTATACAGTCTCCAGCCCTTGCCTCTACGTGCTCATGAGCTGCTCTGCCTTTCTGTCTCTGCTTTGTGCTTTAATAGCCAGGGAGACTGCCAGTATCACTGCTGTTAATCCCTCAGCGATTTCTCTGATGCCTCACTCCCAGCAGTGAGGACTTGTCAGTGCCTGTTACCCAGGAATCTCCATTGCACAAATCTCTTTAAAAGGTTTGCACCTCATGTTCATTGCTTTCCCCATTAGCATAGAAACAAACGATTCCATGCTTGACACAAGCATTTGGCAAGATCCCGGTGTGATGCACAACACAGGTCAAATCTACTCTCTAGGTGTGCTAGCTAGACTCGTTTGGAATTAGCTAGTAAAGGCAATGCATCTAAGTTTCTGTAAAAAAAATGAAATTAATTTTCTTCAGTTTTGCATATTTGTCATTTTTAAAATTCCATTGAAGGAGAAAGGTTGGAAACAAGGTAGCAACGGCAGCATTAACTGTTTCCTTAGCATTTTTTTTTTTTGGCTGGTAGATAGATCAAAACCTGCAGCTTTCTAGAGATTAAGTATTTGTACGGTGTAAACTGAAAGCCAGCTGTATAAATTAATTTCTAGCACTGTTTAGAGGGGTTGGTTTTGACCTAAAAATTAGAGGAGAGGAAAATGAAAAATGCAGTTAAGCAAGAAATGGACTTATGAATGCTCCTGTGCATTAATTAAATGTCACCTACTCTATTTTTTGCAAGCAGCATCACTTTAAAGCTCTAAATAGTGACAAGTCAGTGCTTTGTCTTTTCCCTACTGTTAAAAATTACTGCATGTACTTTACCTTCTCACATTGTATTAGAGTGTTTTCAAACCAATTTCTTACATTCCTTACCCATTTGTTTGAATCATTGAAGTTTTTATTTTTTATTATGGTCATGCCCTTGCAAGTAGTAAAGTTTCTTTCTTGACATGAAATAATGCTTAGTTTTTAAAAGAATTTTAAAAGCAAAAACATTCTTCAGAAGGCTATAAAATTGTCGAAGAAGTGATGAAACTATTACTCTTAATACTTTAAGTTAAAGTCTGTTTAGAATTTGTAAGCTGGCAAGTCTTTTTTTTAGAAATGCATATAGAAATGCATATCATTACTATAACAAAGTTAAATAGATTGACACACTGAATAATGGCTTGACTTTCTCAAAGAGGAGTAACATTTAAAAGTTGTAATAGTTCTCCTTATATAAAACTTTTGCTGTGAAGTATTGTGCAGATATCACTTGCTCTGTAAAATATATATTTAAAAATGCTTTTAAAAGCAACTTGGAATTATTGCTACTACTGTAGTGGAAATACATCAAAACAATAGGAAGGCAAATCATTGTATTGTACTTGGAGGATTAAAGATCTGCACAAAGCAGGATGTAACTCGACTGGAAGAATGTAACCTTGCAGGAGCAAAAAGCAAACTTGGAAAATTAAGAATTTATAGTAGTTTTCAGACTTTTCCATAAAAGGAACCTGTAGGCTTTCAGCTTCAGCCTTGTAAAGTTTTAGACTATTATCAAAATGGGGGGGGGGGTTTGAAAAGTTGGAACATTATCTGTAAAATCAATGTATCTCTTTAAATGCCTTCTCCATGAGGTACAGTGTGGATTTGGCTGGAAGGTGAGGTTGGCAGGTCCTGTACTGCACTGCACAGTGTATACAGCATTTTGCATAGAAAATGCTGAGCCTTTATTACCGGAAATGATAGAAATGTGCTGTGTCTTAGTCTCGTGGGATGAAACACAAACACATTGCTTGTTATTTACCTAAAATGTTGTATCTGTTTTCAGATAGAAACTGTTTTTCAACAGAAACACAGTTTTTTAACAGCTGTCTCTTCTTGTAAACTTTTTACAAAGGAGGACTAGTGCATTTTTAACCTAATAAAGTAGTTTTGGCTTAAACTGGTAATACCCTTTGAAATCTCTTTCTACATGTGGTGCTTGGCTTTGCTGTGACTTGAAAAGGTGTAAGATGTAAGAAAATGTAGAGAAAATATGTTAATTGGTGATGAAAAGAAGAAGCTTTCAAACTACTCCTGTAACAAATGTAGCAAACTTTTTGTCACCAATGTAAGTGTCAACTCCTTAGCCTACTTTTATCACAAATAGAAAATTTCTTTGAATACTACAGAAGTTTTAAGGTTTAAGGAGTCGGTAACCTTAAACGGAATAGTTAGTAGTCTCTTCAATGTAATGATTATATGGTTTGCTCTGTGGTACTTTTAACAACCTTAATCACTGTGAATGTATAATCTTGTTAGGATTAAACCAAAATCTGCCTAGATAATTAGAGTGAGCTCCGAACTGTGGTTTGACCTGTATTTTTAGTGGAGCAATTTCCATGTGAATGTGTGTGGGGCGTGTGGAGTCCCGGGGCAGTGAGGGGCCCCTGTTCCTCAAGGGGTCTGTGGAAAATCACCCGGGAGGTTTTGCAGAGACTGTACGAACCGTGGGCTGGGTCAGAACATCTTTTAATGTGGCAGAGCACGTTTTCCATTGAAGGTAAAATGTGTTTGGAGATCCTCCATTATGCAGAGGTGCAGGTTAGGTTGAATCCTGAAACATGCTGTTGAAGTTACAGCAACATTTGATCTGCTTCGACCCTTCTGCTGGGTTCTTTTATTTCGTTCATTTCACGCTGTTTCATTATGTCATACAAAGAAACAAGTTGCAGCTTTTCCTTTAAAATACCTAATCACTGTTTGCATTACTGTGCTGTCTTTCACCCCTGATCGGCTGAGTACTGGCATTTACTCTCTTGGGTGTGTGAAGAAGGCCTTGCCTCAAGTCATGCATCGAGTTTTGCTTCTTTGAACTGTTGCAGCTTGTGCTTTGTAAGGCTCCTCTCTAAATGAGGGGAACTTGAACAATCTGCCTTTGGAGATCTTGAAAGCTTGAATCTCTAATCTGTAAGTCACAAAACTGCAAGAAGTTAATTATAGCTACTTAAAGACTCTTCATTCAATTGTACTTTCTTCTATAGGCAGGCATGAGACTGTGAAGTTTCCAAAGAATCTGCTGGATTTTTATTTTTCAAATTTGTGCTATCCAGCCAAGTTCTGCACGTCTTTCAGAGAGGAGGGGCAAGGATTAAAATCCAGCTAATGAGTCTTAACCACAGTCTGTCAGTAGTAGAGTAGAATTAATTAATATTTATATTGGATCTCCAGTGCTACTATAACTTTTCAACTCCATTCAAGGGTACTTTATGAATCGCAAACCAAGTATTTAGGATAGAAGTAAATAAAGGCTACGAAAAGGCAACTTTAAGGGTTTTTTTGGTTGTTCAGTTGAAGTTTTTATTTTTTTACTAAGTTACTGTCCACATTTGGAATGACTGTTTTACAGTTTTCTCTACACAGAAGACTGTCAGCCCAGGCATCTTTGTGCAGTAATATTGGCTACAGATTTCATTTGAATTATATAATAGCATTCTGAATAACAGAGAGAAATTTTCACAAAGTAGTTCTATGTTTTCTAGATGTAATAGTAAGTTTTCTTTGTGAATAAGCAGGCAAAATACTTCCGGCATATGTTTTGTTAAGATGTGTTCTTATGATTTCATTAAAGAAATTCCAGTGAGAAAGTTACTTCCCTCCTCTTCATTCTGGTATTATGAACTCACTCAGAGGAGGATAGAAGGGTACCAGATTTCAGGACTAAATTCCTTTGCCAGAGGAATGTGCAGTGAGACACAGGTACAGACTAGCTCCACAACATACTTGTTTAGAGGGGCCTTTCTGCAATTTAGCAGCTCACAGATCTCAGATTTACAACATTTCCTTATCTGGTTTTGTTTTAAAAAGTGAAAACCAGGATTAGTCTTTGTGAAGAATGTAATGAGTTGTTTTTGATTTTCAAAGGGTGAATACTTTTCTAGATAGGCAGTAGAAGTGTTTTGTAAGACCCTTAAAAGCTATGGATGCAATTGTGAGAAAGGTAAAGACGATTGAAAAGCAGTTATGCTGCTGTCAGGTGTACTCTGGCTACTGTGTTCAGTTGAGGTCACTGAGAATTTAGTCTGCACCTTACATAGTGTGTCACTGGGGGCCTCACTTTCTTTTGGAATTTTATTTAGTGTCTGACATAAGTAATCCTGATTTTCCTTATTTATTCAATGTCAGTGGCATCTTAAACCTGATTATTTAGATCTTACATCACACTGTATCAAAGTAGCACTAGTGTCAACTTGCATCTTGAAAAAGTTGCACAGAAGCACTGAGGTGCTTCCATTATGTTAATCATAAAACTACTGTGGGAAAGGAATTCCAATTCTGTTTGGAACCAGATTATCTCTGTAAAATGAAACCACCACAATTCATTCAATTACTTGACAGAGTTGTGAAATTTGCTGTTCTTGCTCAGTTTATAACCATTGCAGTGTCTGTTCTTGATAAGACTGAAATCACTAATTCCTGTGTGATGATATCAAGAAACTGTAGCAGGATATTGACTTCTATCAGATATTTCATCATTAGGGCAGGAAGCTAGTATTGTGTAGATAAAACACCAGGACCTGATTGTGGCATAAAGAATCCTAGATTCTATTGTCAATATAGCTTGAAGAATGGCTTTGTAACTTTCTTAAATGCTCTGTACCGTGTTTGTAATTATCTGTAAAGTAATCATACTGCTCCCAGTGGTTTATCTACCTGTTTATCAAAAATTGCATATTTTTTCCTTTATTTCAAGGCATTGTGCTAGAGGATGCTGCTTCCAGATGGGAAGGTATGCCTCAAGGCACTGTTGGTAATACTCAAACAAATTTAGTTGGGAACTGAATAAGTGTTTATTTGTGTTTTCCTCAAATTCCTAAGTCAATGCAAGGAATTTTTCTTTCTTGGTTTTCTTAACTAATCTACTAGCTCTTTTAATATGCATGAATAGAGAATTGGGATAATAATATACAAAATGTATATTTTGTAAAAAACTGATCTGAATGCAGGTTTGAATTTCAGTTTTAATTTCACAAAACTGAAGACTTTACCTAAATCTTGTTATTTTCTTTTCATGTATTCCACTCAGTGCCATGAGCAGGCTAGAAGTAAGTATTACTTAAAAAATTAGACTGTATCAAACAAATAGCATCTGTGTAAAGAAACAGAGCAATGGTAGTATTATTTTAATTTGTTCAAATTATAAAGGCATAGTGTAAATAAAACCATAAAGTATTATAGTAATTTGCACAGGGATACAGGTAATACCACATTTTTTCCTTGAAGTATTACAAGAGGGCTAGGTTTAAAAGAATCAAGGATTTAGTGCCTTAATTCTACTAGCTTTAGAAAGCTATTGTTTTAACCAGTAGCACATGCTATTTTTTTAATTTAAAAAATACCAGTTTCTATCCCTAAAGCTTATTTGAGGAAACTAGGAGAAAACAAAATTGTCTTGAAAGTGTCAGGTTTCTTCCATGGCTTTTAGGTCAGGTGCTTGCCTGTAGGGATCTGTCATGTAACATCTGGATGTTTGACTTAAGCACTGTTGAGGAAATCAGGATATGGTTTTCCTGAGACTGGATTATCTCAGACCTGTCAACTGTGTGGTTTCCTGCATCTTTGTAGGAAGTAATTGGCACCTGGACCTGTTTCAGTTAGGGCATCTGACAAGCTGGATGGAGATCTGTTTGGAAAAGTTGGACAGCAGGAAAAAAAGTATAAATCATACTTTCTGGCTTGCAGGATCTGCTGTTTTGGTAATGTCATATGTGTTGCACACTGGACACAGTTAAGTGTTCAGATTAAAGTTCGGTTTCTAAAAGACAGTAATTGACTGAACCTTTTCTAAATAATGCTTTTAATTGCTGTGACTTTGGATGAGCTGGAGTAGGAGGAGAAAAGCTCTTAAATGGAGTGAGAAACTCCAGCAGAGAAGCCTGCCAGGTGCCAGGGATCTTGTTTGCTGTTGCCATTTCCTAGCAGGAGGCTGTGCCTGGCCTGCATGTGGGTGCACGTGTCCTTAGGGAGGATGGAGAGCAACTGGTACTGACGGGTCCTCAGCCTCTGCTGCATCCCTTTTGGCAGTTCAATGTGTGATTTGGTGCAAACTTTTACAAGCACAAGATGTTTTCTTCAGCGTGAGGCAGGGAATATTTCTGTAGCTGGGTTAAATACCAATAAGTTGGAGAAATTATATCTTTATCTAACTAAATAAATTGGGTAACATCTTAAGTATTCTTTATTTCCCATTTGTGCCATTCTGTAAGCCTATGTGCTTTGAAGGTAATCAAATATGTTCCTTCTTTCAGTTACTATTTCCATACATTTTTTATCAAAGGTCTTAGCTGAAATTAATTTAGTGAAAAAAACTAATTTGAAACCTTTCTCGGTATGTGGTTCTGTCATACATTCGTTTGAAACTTGATATGAATTAGTTTAGCCTTGTTTGCAGAATACCTGTGGTATATAAGCTGCCGTTGTTAGGACACCTTGGCAAAATCTGAAATGAAATGCTTTCTTTTGAGCTCAGTGCTCATAGATAAATGAACATTCATGTAACCTTTTGTTTGGTTTTCTATAGAATTTGATTTGCAAACTTTGCTGGAAAATAACCTTTTGCCCTTATTAATGTATTCCATATTACAAAGGAGTCTGTGGGGTGTCAGGATGTACAATGTACAACCCCTACTCTGCAGTGTGAAGTTGCTGTTTGTCTCTCATGGGGGGAGGCTAGGAACTTAAGGTTTGGATCAGTTCACAGCTGAATTTTTAGCTCTGATACTACTTCTCCCACAGCAAGTGTAGGGCTTGTGCCTGTCACAGCAAGTTTGTCTTGTGTGATGAATGTGGGAGTATAGATAGCTGTGAATTGTTTTTCTTGTGGTTAGAGGAAGGAAATCTAGCACTGATCAGAAGTCCAGAGCATGCAATCTTGCTCAGATTTTATTTTTCAAAAACACTCTTCAGATCATACTTATATCAGCTTTGCTAAAAATCTGTGAGATTTAAGTATGTACACATGGAATATTTTTTTCTCTGAAACTCACGACTTTGTGAAGCTGTGATCTTTCTTGCATGTTAATCTAGGTTTGTAATGCTTCCACCTGTGAACTCAGGTCACCACATCTGACCCTAGTATGCTCTCATAAATGAAAAATCAAAGTTGAAATAGAATTTCTACTTCAAAACATTTGTAACTTGTCATATATGTGTGAAATCTAAAGAAATCCTGGGAAAATATTGCTCAGCAAGGGGCAGTCTTATCACACCAACTGTAGAATTGCACTGCTGCTGTTTAAGAAACTGTACACACAGCTTCCTCTGATATTCATTCTGGTTAAGGGTGGCAATTTCTCTGTCTCTAAAAACCTAGAGAACACTTAAGCTAAATGATGTTCATGGGTATAGGAGTAGAGTTTCAAGACTGATTATAATTTAAAATCACTTACTGAAGTAGGAAGGTGTTGGTAATCATCTGGCTGTGAAAAGTCTTGGAAACAATTGTCATTGCTCCCAAAACTGTTCTTTCTCAGTCTTGTGGCAGAATGGTGAGCTCAGAGCACAGCTGTGCTTTATGCTGCTGCTGTGTAAAGAGGGACCATAAAAAAGGACCCTTTGTGCAACAGGATTTTCTTGTTAAACTTATTGTTGATGTGATATCTCAGATCATAAATCTTTTGACTCGATGATCAGCAATCCAAAAGGATCATTCTCCTTTCTTCTTGCAACAACAGAGACATTAGTCTTCTAGAAAACATCAAATTGTTTCATTTACTGGGGGAAAATCTGCCCCAGCCAGAAAAGACATCTCATTTTTCACTCTGAGAACATTGCACACGCCTCTTACAGAGAAATTAATCAGGGTTGTAATCCTTGGGTCAGACTAACATTAGAGTAGCTGAAATTATTATACTTGATTCAAGTAAAAATCTGTGTGGGTGTATGTTTATGTACAGCTATTGCTTAGCTTTGACCTCCTGGGAATCTCAAAGAACAGTTACAGCAGGTGGAAAGAGTTTTCAGGGTAAATTTGACATCATATCTGGATCAGTTATTCAGTACCTCTTGCTGGCACTTAAGAAGGTTAAAGGAGAATAGGATATTTAGACAATCTAGTTTTGGTGCTAATTTATCCATTTAACCAAGGCATGACTTGGACAATAACTATTAATAAACTGAGTCCTTTTATGACCAAAGGAGAATGGTAAGAGGGGTAATTTTGTGAGCACCAAGGTCAGATGACTGACATAAGAAATGTCAGTGCTCACCTCTGACACAAAGATTGTTTTTCATGTACTCATTGTACACAGTGTTGTAAACTGGCATGTAGGTGTGGGTGGAAAAAGAAGGATTGGACACAGCACAGCTGGGCATATATTCTTTCCCTGCAGTGATACTCCAGCAATTCTAAAGGATTTCATCAATGTAAACTGCTTCTGTAGATCCCCACTACAGGATGTGCAGCCTGTCCACATTCCATCACTCTGGAGAATGGGGGTTCAGGGTAGTTTGCTGGTAACAAAACTTAATATAGCTGTTATCAGACAACAAATAAAACAGATAAAATTAGTATTTTGTCATTGTGGAGTGCAATGTATTCCTGCAGTGTTAGTGGTTTGTTTTGCAGCATACAAATAAAACATTGCACAGCACCTTTGGGTGCTGTGGCTAGAATAATATGTTTTTTTTCCCAAAACGGTAAGGAATTTATTAGGAAGCTGAATAAACTTATCTATCCTGGAATATTTCTAGGATTCAGTGTCTAATTACTCCAATACCTATAGGTTTCTAATGGCCACCAGATGCTAGGACCTCTGGTTTTTATCTCATCTGAAAGAAAGTCTAAGTCACCAGAGTTCTGACAGCTCAGGATGGTTTGAGATATAACTGTTTCCTGCTAATTCCCAGTCCTGTCTGTTCTATCACTTAGTTTCTGGTGAAGCTTCTTATGACAACACAGTTGTGCTGAGATTAGCATTTTTGAGATGGGGTTAGGTGCAAAAGGTTGCAACTTTCCTATGAGATACACATTCCTTCATGTCAAGGCAAGGGCTGTGGTCACTATTATCATAACAAAGTCAAAATACATCTAAACACATTTCTCTAAGATATTTTAACAATATTGGATCTTTCCCTCAATAATAACTTAATGGTCAGCCTTTAAAATAGAATTTGTGATCAGTCATGAATTCAGAAGTAGTTTTTGGGCCAGAATGAATTAAAAAACATTGCTGCTGATTTCAAGGAGGATTTTTATTACAAGTGAGTCTTTTCTTTTGCCCTTTTTACCCCTCTTTTTCTTTTCTAACCATTAAGAAAGGAATCAAATACTAGATCATGTGCAAGAAATTAAGTATTTAATGAAGTTTTCTTCAGAAGGCTTCCTTCTGGGATGTCTTGCAAATCTCTGTATTCGTTGGCCTTGTAAGGAAAATGCATAAACAACAACATTCCTTCTGCAGCCCAAGTGAAGGTGTCTTGTGTCACAATATTGAATAATAGTTTGTGGAATTCTTCTCCTGGCTTATAGTTAGAGAAGGATATCAATGCTTTAATTATTACTAAATGTGCAAATTTCCCTCACCTCTTAGTGATTGTTACATTACCTGCTAGCAAGAGGATAAAACCAATGCTGTTTGTAAGTGGAAAAATATATAGTATTCCTTCAATACAGTAATTTGACAGAAAGAGAACCATACAGCATTGTTTTTGCTTTCTGTATTTCTTTAGCTATCTAGATACATGTAAAATACCAGGCATGTTTCAGACACATGAAGTAATTTTATTGTGTTATATTTGGTAATGTTGTGCTGGCTATGATCAACTACCATTGTTTATAAAGAAAACAGATCTTCTCATCTGAACTTTCTTTCTCATAAGTTGTGTGGCCAGATATTTCAGCCTTGCAGTCCCTGAAATTTTGGGCACAAACTAGTGTTCAAAATGAGAGTGAATGGCAACCATAGTTCTCTCACTGAGCCTCCAAACAGCTGGTTCATGTTTTAAGCCACCACAATTGCCTATAAATGCAGAAACTTAGCACATATCTTCCAGGTGAATAAGAAGGAACTTTCTTTTTGACCACTATTTTGAAGGGCCAGCTTAAATTCCATATGCTGTGCTGTGCATCTTTGTTAATGGAGCTTGGAGGGTCACCAAAAGCAGTTTGTTGTCTCTCTCCTCTTTAGTGATGAGTGGGACTTGAAGAAAGCTACTGATACTGTGGGACAGTACTGAACCTGTGAAGAGTCATCCTACCACCTGCTGCATGACAGGATATTGAACTCCAACTCCTGCACAATGTGGGTGCAGTGAATGGTTCCTGTAAACTCACCCCAGAAGTAGAAAAAGGGACCTTTCAGTCCTGTCTTCCTCTCTCTACAAATCCTAGGAAATGTTTTCTGATCCTGCATCTCTAACTACTGGGCATCTTCTGTTCCTTTGTGTAAGAACTATCAAAGTTCAGCAATAGTTGCAAACTAGAGCAGCAAGGTTTGTAGCAGTCTTAGTTATAGGAGGAAATGGGGAGCAGCAGAGAGTTGTATCTCTTAGATGCATCTACTTATCCTAGAGTAAGCATGATAAAAGATGAACTTGACTGCAGATTAGAAGGTCAAAAGAAAATCTGTGTCCTGGAGACGGTGAAAACTACAGTGCTTTTGGCAGCTGAGTGTAAGGTAAATAAACTTGGGAGTTAGGCTAGCTAGAGAGGTGCAATTGCTGTTTATGGAAGTGGAAAAGCTATTTTATTTATTTTTACTACAAGTGCCAATACAGTATTTCAGCAAGAACTTTAATCCTTAAAGCCTTGCAAATGAATTTCATATAACTCAGCATTTGTAGAAGAGCTGTGACCATCTTGAATTATTTTCTTTCTTCCCCCTTTCTTTTCCTTACCTCCAACTAAATTCCAGCCTACATCTGCGCTTCCACCAAAAGCTTAAAACTGTTTTCTTTGAGTGACCTTTGCCCCCACCTTTTAAGCAAGTGCAGGAGCAGGGGTCAGAAGTGTTGTCCATCTCTTCCCAGCAGCAAGAGTTCTTCTTGAACAAGGGCAAAATCCATTGAGAAAATCAGAATTCACATTCAGGCCAGTCTAACATATATTAAAATCTTGACACTTCGATGATATTAAAATATTATTGCCAATATTGAGCTCTTTTTGCTCCTGTACAATTTGTCTTTTCTTAAAATTTAGGTGGGTACTTCTACTCTTATTTTTAGAATCAAAGTACTAAAAGCAGAGGGTGATTTGAATACTTACATTTTTAATAGGTCCATTAAGAAGACAGTACTGTTGCTGTCAAAGTACAATTATTTACACTACTCTTATATTGGCATTTCATGCCAATGACAAATTGGACAATTTAGGCTACCTTTGCACTCCAAGGAATCTGACAAGATCATGACCTACACATTTCTTTTACGAACTATGTGCAGTTTATTTTTCCTTTTTAATATTAATGATTTATTTCCTTTTCATTCTGACCTTCAAAGTGGGATGTGAAAAATGGGAACTACAGATTTTGAAAAATAACTCTGAATACAAATTGATTGAAGCTGATAATTTTATATTCAGTTACATCTTATGAATGCAGCTCAACATATATGAACCATATGTTGATGGTCAAGGTTGTACAGAATTACTAAAGAAATGTACCTCCTCTAATCAAAATTCTGGTTTAAGCCACATGATAAATGAGTATGTGTTTTAACATTTTAGATATTAGGTATGTGGAAAATTGAATATTCTTTGTGTTCTGGCTCTTGGTTTTTCTGTATGTACTATCCCAGCAGTTTTTACTGGGCACAGAAGCAGGGAGGGGTAGTTTACAGTGTTCAAGCTGTGAGGTGGCTCCCTCTTAGTCTATTTTGGCATTTTGCTGACCTGTACTAATGCCAGACTCATACATTTGCTATACTATTTAGATCTGTTAAGAGATAGATTTGTCTCTGCTCATAGTTACTAAATTTAGAAGGGCTTATGTATAGCAACTCTGGGGAGTTGCTCAGATAAGTAATACTTAGAGATTGTTTGGCCTTCTGTAGATTTAAATGACCCATTGCATCATGGTGACGTGTTTTGTAATGAGTAGAACTGTGGTTCTGTGCAAAAAAAGGTGACCATTCTTATTTACTCTATGTAAAATGCCAAGGTACATGAGGATACACTAAATAAATTTCTATATTCTGTTCTGAACATGTGAGTGTAAAATAGCTCAAAGCAAACATGAGGCTGAATTAGGAAAATGAGCCACATGCATTCTTGGTTGTGTTGACTGCAAATCCCTTGCCTTCCCTGACTCTCTTGAGGTTTTGAAAAAGTAGTTTCTGAGAAGGTCCTGCATACTGGGGAGAACGTAAAACATTCAGACAAGATTGTGTGCAAGTGTTTGGCCAGCAAGATTCTAGAGCACTCCCAGTGAAATCAAAGTTAAATGTGTAGTTGAGTAGCTTTAAATACACTGATTTATGACAGGCATTAATACTTGGTGTTATTGACAAATTTTGCTCTCTATATTTTATTTCATATGTAAAGAAGTATGTTCAGAAAGAATGTTCAAAGGACCATGAATTCTTCAAGAATATCAGGGAAGTGGGATCCTAGCTATATTACTTAGGCTAGCAATGATTATGAGTGTGATTACAAGAGATATTGTTTTCAGTTCAAAGGAACTGTATTCAAAAAGTTTCAAAAGTTGTTTGGTTGGTTTTGGGTTTGTTTGTTTTTTTTTTTTTTTGGTTTTTTTTTTGGGTGGGGTTTGTTGTTGGGTTTTGTTTTTTTTTTTTTGTTTTTTTTTTTTGTTTTATTTTTGGTTTGATTTTTTGGGGTTTTTTTGTGTTAAAAAGATCTAAAATCAGCACATTTCAACTGTAGGTGTGCAATCTTTCAACCGTGGTCAAGGATATCTGAGCATTTCCCTATATTCTTGTGCTTCTACCTTCAACTATTTGATTTCTTCTGCTGCATTCAAGGTGGGCAGAAGTCACAGAACATCCAGTTGTTCTCATAGTCCATTGAGCTGAGTGGGGAGATTTTATGATTTAAGAGGCCCTGTAGTCCTCAGGTAAACAGTCTTCACTGTTTGAAATGTCAATGTTTGTAAAACTCTCCTGGAGCTATCTTCTTTAAACAAATTCCAAACTGAAGAAACAAAGAGCAATTCTAACAGATATACCTGACAAAATTCTGTTTACTTGGCTCTAACAATGACACCATATATTTGTTTAAAAACGGAAAATATATAATTACAAATGAAGGCAGAATTGGCCTAATCAAAATGTGGGTGGGAGGAAAGTGAATAACCTTATTCTGTGAATGAATGTAAATTTCTGTAGTGTGATCTCTTTAGATATGCTCTCAGATGTGTTCTCGTTTACATGTGCTCATTGTTTACATCTCATTAGTTCCTGTTTTCTGAAAGCACTATTTGCTTCACATCTCTGACATAAAAGAAGTCTTTGAAGATGGTCTACTGTAAGAGAAGCAACCTTGTGTCATAGTGGAAGTGCCAAACTGAAATTAAAAAATCATAGTTTTGATTGTGGGAGCACTTGGTGACCATTAGTAATTTTGCTAATGTCTCTCTGTATTTCACTCTGCAGCTGTCAATGGGAATAATGATAAAGGTGATGAAAAGCTGTTGGCTAATACTGATGAAACATATAGTATTTCCAGCAGACTTTAAGCTCTAAGTATTAGCAGATGCTGTGTATGAAGAAACATTTTGCCAGGAAACCCAAGTTTTAAACATTTAACTACTTGACACTGATGTTGTCCTTAAGCCTTATGCTGCATTTGCATGTTGATTTCACATGACAGCCTCTGATTTCTGCAATATCATTTCTGTAGCCATTCTAAAATCAACCATTAGAAGCAGCATTTGCAGAGGAGAGGAAAAGAATCCGACTAGGTAAATTACTTTCCTAAAATATTTGTGCAGTAGGTAGAGCTTTTAATGAAGTCTAAGGATTTGGTCAGTGCTAAATTTTCTACAAGATAAAACAGTACAGCATAATTGAAAAACCATGGAGAGATGTATTGCTGCTGATGCTTCAGCAAATTATTTGTTAGCCTTCAGATGACAATGCACTGGAGTCTCAGACTAGGTCGTAAAGAAAGGCACTTGAGTTGGCTGTCACATGTTCTGTGTACCTTTATTGCAGCTGGGGCTGGACTGGATCAGGTATGTCCTCTGAAAGGTGTAATCATTGAAATAAAGAGTTTTATCCTTTATGATACTGAGCTTCTTCAATCGTGGCGACTTCATTCACATGTTCTCATATAAATGAGGAGTAAAATTTAATTAGGTTTATTTTTAAAGTCAGCTAAACCTGGCAATTGAGCCAGTTTTCAATGCGTCTTGCTGTCCACTTGTCTATCTGTGCTTTATTAGTTTCTCTGTGAGGATCTTGAGGCATTATTGAGCACCTCACTAAGGTCAGGGTAAACAGCAGCAACTCTTCTCTTCAATCCATCAAGCCTGACATCTCATCCTAAAAGGCCATCAGGATAATTAAGCATCATTTTCCCTTTACAAATCTGTGCTGACAGTTTCTGATTATGTTCTTGTTCTGCATATGTTTGGAATAGTTTTTCAGAAGAATTTGCTCTGTTAACTTCCCAGGGACTGAGAGGAGGCTGAGTGCCTTATAGTCCCCCAGATCCTCCTTCATGCCTTTCTTGAAGATAGGAGTGAGATTTGCTTTCTTCCAGACCATAGAAATATCTGATCACTGTGACTTTTCAGAGATAATCGAGAGTAGCCATGCAACGTAAGTTGGCTCCCTCAGTACTTGTGGGCATGCTTCTAGGTTTTATGAATTTATGTATGTCCAGTTTGTTTAAATGTCCTATACCCAGCAAGCTTAAGATTTACAGGCTGCAATCAGGATCTAAAAAATCCCAGATCTGCAAGCTGGTTAAGATTCAGTAGAGTGCTAAAATATTGGCTTTGCAAATGTAGTTGCGAAATGAAGGAACATTATTATTGTGATTTAGTTTATAAAAGGATATAATGTGACCTTTAAACATCTGCTTATAAAGAGAAGGTGTTAAGCAGGACTATAGGCCAGAGCACTTGTTCTTAAAATGACATTTTTGGGATTTTCATTACAAGGACTGGCTGTTCCTTGTTTTGTGAGAGGCCCCTACAAAACTGTACTGACATGTGAAATTCCTCTCTCATACTGCAGCCTCTCTGGGCTGCTGTTCTTCTGCCATATGGTCAGTCAGAAGGATTATTTGCTTATAAGTTTGACAATAACAGGAAAGCTCTTCAAATGGTGAAAGTTTACTAGTGCTGTACAAATGTGTTTAGTCTTGGCTTAGCTTCCAACAACTGAGGCAAGGAAGTTTATCAATTTCAATATAATTATTTACTGTCTTATAATGATGACTCTGATGGCTAATACATTGTTGGGAAATATACTCTTCTACCGTATATAGTCTTTATATTAATATTATGTGCAGGAAAGAGCAGCATAAGCAGTCCTGATGTTCCAGTCTTGTAACAACATCAGCAGTCCTTCCACACCACAGTACAGTTTGGTGAGATCACTAGAGTGGAGTGCATGTATGCAGAGATTGCTGTCCTTCCTTGGCGTGTCTGTCCAGTCATCTCATGTGTCGGGTACACTCACTGCTCCCTTCCCTGTGTGGCTTTTGGTATGGATTGAAATGAAATGTGAAGTCTCTCACAAGATGGGAAGAAAGTAACCCTGAACAGGGTGTAAGCCTCCTGATATTGAGAGCTGAGTAGCTCTGGATCTTTCCTGTGCTTTGGCAGGAGATGACTGTGAGGAAATTCCAAATGTTGGGGAGCAGCAGTGTAACAAGTGCAAGAGATGGAAAATTATTTTTGTTCCTCGGTCACTAATAAGAAGTTAAAAGGAAACATAGAGCTGAATATGTAAACTACTTCTTTCCTATAACAGACTGTATTTGTGGACTTTAAAATCCATAGGTGCTCTCTTGGTGCTGGTAAACACAAAGGTACCCTAAAAACGACATTAAAATCTTGTTCATGGCTGGTTCCTGTACAAAGCTTTAAATGTGAGCTGTATGAAAAATGTTTTGGTAGTTTTATGTCTATAGTTTTGTGTATATATATATAAACTACAATTTCTGGTGCATGCACAGGGTACTTTGTCTAAATATCAACTTAGAGTTAGGCACACAGTACAAAATATTCCTTTGAGAAACAGCCAATACTCAGTCACCAGATAAAATGGCATTTGAATTTGCATGAGAAGGACATTTTGGTAACGAGCTCAATTTCACCTCTGTTGGAGTCTGTCAGAAGTTTCCATTGACCTTTCTGAAAGCAAGATTCACAAGTACTTGCAAATCTTTAGTGAGGTCAGATTCTTTGCCCCTCATGCCAGTGCACCCAGTAAAGAAAAAGAACAAATCCTATGAGGATCTGAGCCCATCAAAGTGAGAGAAGTAAATACAATTGAATACTTAAATTCAAGCCCTATCTTCTATGAAGTGCAGTCTTACATTGCACTTAATCCAATCTAAGTGTGGGCTACCCTGTGTCCTGATTGTGGTTTCCTGCCTCTCTATTGCAGGATCAGTTGATTAGATGGTGAGGATCAGTTTATTGTTCTGACAGAAAACTACTCTTTGCTGCTTCTTCTGACCCTCTGTTACCACAGACTCACAGTTTTCTGGCTCTGAAGAGGTGGGAATGGGGAGCAACAAGAAAGGGAGAGAAAACTGTGATAGTGGAAATGAGACTGGGGCAGCAGCCTGCAGTCCAGAGGAATTAGCGTGACACTACAGATGATTATATGAGCAAAACTTGCCAAATCAAACTCTTAACTGGCCTATTCAGGTACCAAAAACATACTCAAACTCTTATTGACTGAGCAGAATGAAGGAATGAAGTCAGCTAGAATTGTGTCAGTGGAAAATAATCTGAATGTTGTCACAGGAGATGAGTTTTGTCCCTTGTCCCTATGTGTTTAAGGAGTAACGTAGCATCCATTTTTAGTTGCCTAAGTGTATGTGCAGTTTTCTTGAAGAAAGTTTCATAGCTATTTAAACACTGTTCTAACTAATCTTAAAATAGTTATATCCTTTCAAAATCTTTTCACTGACCTTTGTTACTTGGATTTACAGATAGAGGAAGGAAGGATTATAGCAGTTCATATTGATATAGCTTGGTTGGAAAAGGTGGAAAGAATACTTAGTTACATTTGGCCTTTTTTTTTTATCATAACAACTTTCCAATCACTTCATGTCATGACAAATACATGATGATTTCAACAGTTATCAAGAGACTGCATTAATAATTGTCTTAAAGCAAATGAGTAAGTTGCAGAAACTTTAACTTCAAAGTGCTGTACAAATAAAGAGGGCCTCTCAAACAAACATGCTTTTTCTGTTTAGTGCTGTTGAAACCTGATAATGCTGTGTGTGTGTGTCTCTCTCTTTTTTTTTTTACATATTCAGGTAACATTAACTTGAATAGAGGGCAATAGTCCTGATACTTACCTAGAATTGTCCTTGCATGGTATTAGTGGTCTGTCCTGCTGATATAGTCTGACTACTGTACTGAATGACTTTGCTCTGTACCTTGTTTCTGCATGTGTTAATAATGTTATATGCAAAATACTGTAATGATGCCTGCAGTACAAAGCATTCTCTCAGAAAACTCTGATTTTCTTCACCAAAATGGCCTTAGTTTGGTTTGTAGGCCTGTAACTTCAACACTATTTAAATTTTCCTCACTGGATTTTAGATTTTCATTTTTTTTCCTGCTGTTCTGTGCTAAGGACAATCACAGTAAGAGTTTAAAAAGAAGGCTTTCAAGATACAGCTTTTCAAAAATTGGTTTGAAATTGTTTTGATATCTTAAAGAATTTGAACTAGAATTTGTGCTAGTTGTTTTGGGGTTTTCAATTATAACCACTATAGTAAATAATATTTTCTAGAGCTTTTGTAGGTTTCTTGAATATTTGTGTCCTGCAAGCCCAGGTACGTGATGTCTCTACCACTGCATTTACTGTCTCCTGACCCTTCTATAGCTGAAGTAAAAAAGCCTCTAGGGAAGAAAGGAGGCTGAGGAGTTTAACTAAAATATGTTTATTGGCAGAACACACCTGGTCTGCTCAGTATGTAGGGGAGGTAGATGTGGTCTGTAATTACAACCTGCAAAGTAATGGCCAGGTCCATCTGTAGGTACATGGCTGTTGTAATCTTGGAGCTCTGGGAGTCACATCTGTTGAGAGCTGATTAGTAAAATTATCCTGTAAAGAGAAAATTATTTAGTCAGAAGTTACCTAAATAACTCAGTCATACTGGACGGTTCAAAGTATAAATTCATTCCACTCCTTCATTTTCAGAAATTTTGGGGAACACAAAGCACTAATATTTAAGTTATTCCTTGTCCAGATCTAAATTCTGTGTTGCTCCCTAGTTTAACCCTTCAAAGGGCCATGCAATTGGAGTCTTGAAATATTCTCCTAAATTGCAATGCACATAAATATTACTAAGCCTGTTCTGATGCTAGGACAGAGGTAGCTTTGGGAAATTCAGTATATGTCTGTACGTTTTCTGTCAGTTCAGATGGATAGGTTTTCTTTTTTCATGCTAAATTTGCTGATTTTCCCAAAGTTCTCTACAAATTTTCTTCTTTGGGATATAATATTATCCTGTAGGCCATTCCTTTCTTTTTCCTCGTGGTTTTAGGATCAGAACTCTTTAGTGTGTCATGTTGCAACTGGGTATCCCTGAAGAAAGCAACAGGGCTGCAAGGAGATTGGCTTTCATTGAGATCTGTGCTGCTGTTTTTTGGGGCAGGGTTGATCAAGGGGAATTCAACAGGGGGATTCTTGGTAATAGGCTCCAAAATCAACTGAACTTGCACAAAACAAATTTATAGCCTGCCTTTTCTCCTTAAGAAAATTCTCACTGGCAAACAATCTGAAAGGACCCAACATCTCAATAAGACACGGTCCCTCCCCTCTGCCCCTGTCCTGAAAGGGCCCTTTGTTTCCAGCTTTCAAGGTGGGCTCATTGACTTTCATGTTACCATGGAACCACCGTGTCTTTCTTCCTGAATTATATTTGCTGGTAATCTCCACAGCTTTTTCAGCAAATTAACACAGGTGATTTGTGAGTGGACTTGATTGGACTAAAGGCCAGCGAAGAACCAGTTTGATTAACCAGATGAAGAAATAAAAGGTATAAAAATAAAGTTCTGGGATAAGCCTTGGTTGAAAGAGGGAGGGCAGATAACCACAAATACTGTTAACTCCTAGTTTTTATTTTATGTAACACAGGAAAGCTGGTGTTGAACTTGCATTTACATGCTGGAAAGCTTAAATACAAGTAAATCTGTTAAAACTTACAATTTAAAATTGACAGTGGCACCTAATATGGAGTTACTTAGATGAAAAAGGAAGAGGTACTTTCATGGTAATTGATAGTCCACACAGTTAAAAGCTAGATGATTCTAATTTTTTCAATAAAACCTGTGCATACATTTTCTATTTTTATTCTCTGTATATGTATCAGCCTGCTGTCCAATAATACAAGTGCATTTAACAATTTAGATGGAATGTTTTTTCTCCCAAAAATTTTGTTTGAGTGAATTTGAGGAATTTGATGAAATTGACCAGTTTTGTTGACCTTCTCTACAGGAAATTATGAAAATTTTCATAAAATTAAGCCACTTTGCATCTAGTCATGTTGTGGAAGTTTCATGCTTAGCTACTCAAAGAAAAATTCGATTATTCCCTAAAGATACATTATAGTTCAAGCAGTAGTTAAATTGTGAGATGGTACAAAATGATTACACAGAATCACAGAATATTTGGGGTTGGAAGGGACCTCAGGAGTTCCCCTAATCCAAACCCCTGCTACAGCAGGTTCACCCAGAGCTGGCTGCACAGAATCACATTGTCCAGGTGGGTTTTGGACATATCCAGAGAAGGAGCCTCCACAACCTTTCTGGGCAGCCTGTTCCAGTGCTCAGTCACCCTCACAACTAAAGAAGTTTTTCCTTTTGTTCAGGAGGTGAAACTTCATGCTTCAGTTTGTTCCCACTGTCCCTTGTCCTGTGCTGGGCAATACTGAAAAGAGTCTGGTCCCATCCTCTTGACACCCACCCTTAACACATTTGTTGTCTTATCTCCAGCCTGATCAGCCCCTTCAGCCTTTCTTTCTATTAGAAATGCTGCTTTTCCTCATCATCTGCTTCACAGCCCTCCATTGGACCTTCTCCAATAGTCCCTTGTCTTTCTTGATCTGTAGAGCCCAGAGCTAGATGTAGCACTCTAGATGTGGCCTCAGCAGTACAGAGTAGATCACAGAAACAGTACTGGCAAATATGAATCTGCTGTGAGCTGGGAGGTTCATTGTGTCTGGGGACAGGCTGGGCTGGTATGGCCAGCTTTCAGCCAGGGCTCACAGGTGCTTTGCTTGGGTTCAGACTGACCCCTGAGATTCCACTCACAGGTCATTGTTCCACATTCCCAATCAACTGGGAGGAGGTGAGTTTAGAGATGGGGTGGCAGGGTTTGAAGACAAGGTACCAGCACAAACTCCTAAAACCATCCTGCTGGGCAAACAGGTCATTATTGCAAACGAGTCTGCTCAAGTCTGGCAGTGCTGTCCAGTTCAGTGCTGGGAATGACAGGCTTGGCTGTCAGGATGGATGATGCAGGTGCATTTGACATTTGGTAGAATATGATTTTTTATCAGTACTGTGTTTTACATATTTTCTGTTGGTTCTCAGATTTGATTTGCTGAGTGTGCTGTCATCTCATTGAACCTTGGGGTGCTCAGCACTTTGTAGGGCAGGTCCCTGGTGGGCCCAGTGCCAACAAGAACAGTTCCTTTCTCTGCCTGGCATTTCCTTGTGAGTGATAGCAGTTGCAAATATCTGAGTCTGCTATTTTAAGAACATCTGTTATTTCATGTCACAAACCATGGTATTTTTCTGCAGGAGCCAGTGCAAAAATTAGAATCCAGTTTACAAACTAAGGAAAAATGGACTAGTCTTTTCTTAATACAATACAATTTGAGCTAAATAGCCTGCAGCTGAAAGTACGATAAGACAGGTTGTACAAAAACACATAGGAGAAATTAATATCCAGTTTAGAGAAGGACTGTTTGTTCTTTCTTTAGAATTTTAACTTATATTTGTCACGTTACCATTATGCATGTGGCCAAAAAAATAAAAAGAAACTGTTTAAGCTGGCAAAGTCCTTGAAAAAAATTGTTTGAAATAGCGTGGGTGTTTTTTTCTCAGGAGGGACAGCTGTGCTTAGCTAGCATGTTGCTCAATGAGACCGTAAATTTTAGCAGTAATCTTTGTTTCATGAATTGTTTGGTTTGCTGTTTTGAGTGATAATGTTCAAGGTTGGATATTAAGTTACTAAGATTTTTCTGTAGTGTGTTTTCTACACTGCATGTGCAGCAATTTTTAATCTTCTGGGTAGGTGCTGTAAGTGTATTGTAGGTCATCCCTTACCACACTGTGCCTGAAGCTAAGAAATAAATGAACTCAAACACAATTTAGGACATTTTGAAAACTTCAGATGACTTATTTGGTGATATTGTTTCAACTGTAACAGTATCCATTCTTAGAAGTAATTACTTTTAAATTTTTTTTCTTTTAAATTTTGTTTCTTTTTACTAAAACTTACTTTTGAATATAATGGCAGCTGGTTCTCAAATGAAAAGCCTTACCCTGAGTCATCCATATCTGAACAATTCCAACTGCACAACAGTGGAGTCAATTCTAAGGGACTGCCTGAGAAGATTTATAAAAACAGGTCATAAGATGTTGATTTCAGTGAACTTTTGTTATTTTTATCTCCACTGTATTGGTTTCTCTATTTAGATGACATCTGAACATTATTATCTCTAGTGGGTTTCAGGGAAGACAGAGCAAGGTGATGCCTTAAGCAGAATAAATATACTCTTACCAGATGACTGTTATTTTACAAACTGACTTCTGCAAACCTACTTGCTTGGACTTGGACTTCCAGAATTAAATAACTGTTTAGCCTTGTCAATTTTTTAATGTTAATTGGTTAAGACTTCATTTTAGCTGCTTTTACTTCCTGAGTTGCTTTTTGTCATCTCCCAAATGAGAAGTCCAAGCAGTATGGTTTTAACTTGGGTAGTGATAAAAGGGGATAGAGGGTTAAAATTTTTTAGAAGTCACCACTTCAAACAGTTGCTTGCAAGAACACACACACCTATTGATAAAGATCTCTGCCTTTGGCATAAAAGAGTTCTGAAGATTATATCAACTAGGCATATCTGTTCCAAACTGCACCAGACTCCACAATCTAATTTTGTAGATAGTTTTAGTCTTTCTGTTGACAGATTTTCCTTTGCATGGTTTAATAAAGACTGAAAAATAATTTTTTTCAAGTTTCATGTCAGGTTCTGTGACAAACTGGACATCCAAAGGTTGATGTTGCATATGCTCACTGTATGCCTTTTTTTATCTGTAAAATAGTCTGAAAAGAGGAGCCTTGTTTTCTACCCCCTCATAATTTAAAATGGTATGTGAAACAAAAAATCTAAAAAGTTTTACTTACATAGAGGAAAAAAACCGAAATTAAAAGATTAAATTAATATTTGCATTATTTTCAACTTCAGAGGTTGTGATAATGATGTCTCCAAAGATACATTTTCATTTTTTAGCTGTTGCTAAAATTAGTTTTCTTTTGTCTCAGTTTTTCCTTCCCTTATCCAGTAGTAGCTAACTGAGACATTTGTTTCTGTGTTTTCTAATATATCATTCTAAAGTTCATACTCTCCTTCATAGCCTAGAAACATACTTTAAAAAACCAGGATATTTTGAAATGAAATTATGCATTTATTCTGCCAGTTCTATGTTTTGTCCTTTTTTGGTTTCCTGGGAGAAATGTTTGTGGCACACTTTGTCTCAGATTTAATCAGTGCCTATTCCTCAGCAAACATACTCTTATCCTGTCAAAATACTGCATCAAGCTATACCTTCTCTGACCTGTTTAATCTAGATAAATATTATAAAAGCTTTTCATCTTTTTCCACTCCAGACAGGTAAGAATATCCATAATGGAGATTGTATATTTTGTCTTATCAAAAGTTTGCAAGATCAACAGTTTAAGAATAGACATCTGCTCTGCTCAGAAGTGTTACTTGAAATTAAATAGGCATAACAGTAAATTAAATACATGGCTACACAATGGAACTACTTAAATTTCCTTTGACATTTTATTTGACTTTTTTTTACCTCAGTTTGTTTTCTCACTTCTCCTTTATCAATGTCTCTAGGAAGAGAAGTTAACACGATGAGCCAGGGTCTTCTCCAACGTTTAGAACACAGCCTTTTTTGGTTTCTTGAGTTGCTATCTAATTTACATACAGCTCAGCTGTGTAGTCAGTGTGTGGTGTGCTTGCTGGGCTGACTGCAGGACAATCCCTGAGCAAAGCAGTTGTGCCCTGCAGGGAAGGACTTGTCTGGCAGATTACTAGGAGGGATTGTTTTACCATGAAAGGACAGGTTGCTTGAAAGTCTCAGTGAAATGAGAAGGGCAACCCAGAAAACAAATCTGAACTAACAGCTGTAACAGTAAAGGCAGCATCCTGTTGTGCACATTGTGTGCTATATCTAAGTATGATGAAAGTGTGATTATTCTGTGGCAATAAAGTCATAGGTTGATTTTATATCTTGAATTCATCAGATAAACCAGAACCCTTAGAGTCCTAAGTGATCATCTAGAACTGTGGACTGTGGTGCTTTGTTTGTTCTGCACATGTGTTCCAGCCAGGGCCAGAGATTGATCCAGGAACCTCGTCCAGGGGCTATGCCATTGCTCCTCTGCAGAGCAGAACAAGTACAGAAAAGCACACTTGCATTGGTTCATTGTGAATTTTTTCTTGGTCCCCTATTGAATTTCCAGGGCCTGTCATGAGCTGCTCTCAGAGCTGTTGTGTGGATGTGAAGTGAGGCTGGGACTCCAGAGAATGTGCAGGACCTGCATCTCTCAAAGCAGCCCAGACACACTCAAGTGGAGAACGGGGAGCAAACAGACTTGGCTGCAGCTGTTTATATGGGTTGGGCAGAATTTGGAAAGAGTTTTATTTCTGTTATCTAAAAGTCTTGAATTCACATCCTTGTGTCCTCCAACCCCTTGTTATTCTTCTGTCTGATCTGAAGCTGTTCTGTCTCTTTCTTGCACCTCTTCACCCCTGCATTTATATCTACATTTTGGGATGTTACTTGCTTTTGTTCACTTCCAACTGATGGACAGTTTGCTCCCATGGGTTTGAAAAAGCAACTTTCATTGGGAATATTGCTGGGGGTAAAACTTGAAAGGCCCCAAAGGATTTGTTGTTGTAGATGAATGCTAGGAAATAAGTTTTTTTCCTATAGAAAACCTGTCTGGTCTCTGCTTGGCTTTTTTATTTTTTTCTTTTTAAAATTATTTATTTTTTCCTTTTTTTTTTCTTTTTTCTTTTTTTTTTACTTTTTTTTTTTCCTTTGTTCTTTTTTCTTTGTTCTTTTTTCTTTTTTTTTTTTTTTTTTTTTCCCCATCAGTAGCAAGAGCCTGCAGGCTTTTGGATTCACATGCTGCTGAAACCCAAGCTCCTGGGCCTTGCTGTAGAATGTGAAAAGTGTGCCCAGATTATTCTCCCAAGTGAAAAACATTCATTTTATCTTATCCTGAAAAGTTTATTTTTCAGGTTTTTCTTTTTCCCTAACTTTTGTTCCATATGGAATGAAAAAAAGATATGACATGTAGTATTTCCAGATAAAATTTTTGCCCTCCCTGTCTCTTTCCAGAGATTGTTTGAAAAATACTTTGCAGGACCACCACTGTTTGTAGAGAATGTTAAGATAAATATGTTTATAGATAAGCTGTGTCTAGAAACATATGGTTATTTTCATCAGTATGATAGGAGGGCTCATCAAAGTCACTTTGCTCTCTACAATTATAGCTAGAAAAGGTTTACTTTAGTAAATCCATGGTTAGTTATGTAAGCCTGCTTACATGATGATGTAGTATCTCAAATGCATACTCTTGATTTTTTAACACAATTTGCTTTTATGCTTTTGCACCTATTGCTTACTCTTTGTATTTCTGATATTTTTATAGTGTTGGAAAATTCTTAATTGCCAACTGATTTATCCTCTGTTAGGGACTAAATGGGGACCCTTTGGACTTCAAAGGGCATTTAGACTGCATTTGCTGCTTGGATGGGCCTTTTATGCACTTTTCTTTTGCAGAGTTGTAGGGCTACAGACAAACAACATGTCTGAATTTACTCTTTAATTTGTTTGCTTTGTTGAAGATGCTCACAGATGTACATACAATTTTAAGGAAGTACTATATGCATAATTCATTATTTTTCATTTTAACATTGAGGAGCTGATTTATCACTGACATTTGTGCTAGCACAAGATGTTTGCAAATGGTACTGATAATCTGGCAGTATTCTACATTTCTCATAAGGGATAAATGACCAATCAAGATTCCAAAGTTGTTAACAGCCAACAGTAGACAGTCGTATGCTCCTGGGTCATGTTGTGACTTGATAAGTCCCACTCCCTGAAGATAGAAATAGTACACTAGAAATAGCATAGGGGGTAGAGGAACAGCTCCAAAGATGCTTACTTTTAAAAAAAAAACCACATTATTTTCTTAATTTTGTTTACTGCTGTGATGCCCAATCATTTGTGAACAGCAAGGACCAAATCAAACGTAGTAGCAGACATCTTCCCATAAAGGAGAGCAAAATTTCTCTGTGAGTCTACTGTTTGAAGTATTTTGTGGGTGGAGCACATAGTGCCTCCCTGGTTTCTTTTGTGATTTAATTAACCAAGAACACAGTATGTGCATGGTAATTTCCAAAGCTGTTGTAGTAAATCTTTCCTAGAGGACTTTAAACACAGTGGGATGTCTCACTGTGCTATTTGCAGTGGCTTTACTCTGTTCTTGCTTCAGTCAATGACAAAACCTCCAGGGAAATTAGTGAGATCCACATACAAGCCAGCTCTTTATTTTCAGGATCACAAGATGTGAGGGAATAGAATGTCTACAGACATGGAGGTTAAAGAGTTAATCATGTTGGTACTATAACAAGTAGTCTTCTGACTGTTCCAGGAGATGACTGAGTATGTTTTGATTTAAATACTCTATAATTATATAGACTTTCAGCTGTTTGGGTCTTTTGGCCCTTCTGTAACATGTGAGGAAGATTGTCTATTTAAAAAATAGGATGAAAGCTTAGGTGAGAGCAAATGAGTTGCTGAGTTACCTGTCCCATCCCAGAAGGAAAGAGTGACCTTGATGTAGATATTGCAAATGAACTGGAAAATGGAAAAGATGGGTGAACTTTATACCTGTGGGCCATAAAACTTCTGCTAACTTTTGCTGAGAGAGGTTCTCGGCAGATTCCACCCTGTCTGCAGCTGAACATGTGCTGTCAATCTTGGAAATTTAATCTGGGGTAAGTATATTAATAACCTGAACAGACAAATACTGTTAGTCTGGGATACAGGCATAGCTAATTGTTTTTGTGTAAAATGGAGATTCCTAGCCCATCTGTGTATAAATTCCATTATTAATGATAAGCTCCAGCAGCAATAATCTCTAGTTACAGGAAGATTTTTTTAAAGTAAACCCAGTTCTTAGTCACTCATTTTCATTTTTAAAACTGGAGTCCTCTGGTAATTAAGCATGGGACATCAGAGTTTCTTAATGACTGGCTAGATAATGTGGCCAGCAATGTGAATAGAAGGCTCTGTGTGAGATTATTTAGTGCAGATTTTGAGTCCCTACTGCAGTTAGGAGGAGTGCTTGCATTCCCTCCCCAAAATATGGAATTTGCAGAATGAGAATAATTTGTCAGAATATTGTGGTGGTTGAAGTAGTCCCAGATATTTTTATCATGTATCATGCTGTGGGATGGTGATCTACAAGCTTTTCTATGTATGCATTCTGGAAATACTAGAGGTATAAAAATGGCTATGACCAATCAGGATTATTTCTGTCACTTTGCTGTGGAGAAAGGTTGCTGTCCATGCTGTTTAAATGTCTGTGGAAATGTGCATACCTGGGCATTCAGTGCTGAGGGCAACCTTATTCTAATGTGACAAATAAGGAATCTGGAATATTCCAAACATTTTATTTTGTCCTATTGGCTAATCAAAAGAAACTTGTGCCACATTCCAGCTAAAAGCTACATGGCATATTTATTTAAAATAAAAGTGTCAGATAAAAGAGGGAGTTTCACACACTTCTCTTATGTGTTTTGGAATAACACTGCTTCTCTTATAGAGATATTTTCATCTTTCTCAAGGTGATTATTCCTAAAGAAGGAATAGTGCCATTTGGATTTTCTTTCCATGCCATGTTCAGAGTCACCTGTGGCAGAGAAGGGGCAGTCTTCTGTACTGCTTTGGTCTTTGTGGAAGCTGAGACAAATCCAGGAGGAATTAATGCATATCCTTATTTCTGTGCAGGATTGCTCTGTGCTGAGGGAGGTTTCCTGAGGGTGTTTCTGAGGCCTTCTCTAAGCAAAGCCAGCATGTGCCCAAGTTCATCTTTGTTTTGCAGGGCATTCAGCTGTGTTCTTTGGTCTCAATGATGTTATCAGAATTAAGCATGGAATTGTAGAACGGATTATTTTGGTGTTTTTTCACTAAAGATATGTTTAGTAGTGTACAGCAGCATGCAGACTTGTTTTTGGGAAAGTCATGTTTTCATCAGGGAAATAAAGTAGTAGATAATAAATAAAGTAATACTAATGTGTGCCATGTACACAAAACAAGTAGACCTCCTGGAAGGATTTTTTTTTTCTTTTATTTTTTGCCACAAGTTGATTTACTTTGCTTAGGAGAGAATGCAGGATTGGTGATGACTTCAGTGACCTTGGTGGTTGCACAAATTGTGCTTCTTTGACAGTACTTTGAAGGATGCAAACAGAGTATCACTAGAAGTGTGGCCAGATTCTGCCAATATTTTCTTGTGTTTTACTATTTAATAGTCAGCTCTGGAGCTTTCATTTGAAAAAGGTTTTTAACAGATGGCATGGGGAATGATGCATTCAAAAATAAAATACAAATAAAAAATTGCTGTTGAATTTTTGAAGTATGTGGTCCTTATGTACAAATTTGTAGGATGAATCACAGGGGACACATACCAGCTTCTGATATGTACTTTGATGATAAATAGTGTGAGCATCCCTTTAACTTTAGGTGAAGGTTTTTCTTCTCTAGTAATTTTGTTCCAACTGTTTGCACAGTGGAGAAGCTGTGGACACTTTTGGGGCTGATGCCCTGAAGATGGAGCTATTCTGAGCCAGATTCAAATCTGTTAACATGGAATAACCAGTATGTGACATTCCTACTCCTGTAGTGTTTAGAGACCAGTCATTTCCATGGGGCTATAAGAATAAGGTGCCTTCAGGGTAAGAGAGCAGCTTAAAGCCTGACTTTATGTGTGGTATGTGAGTTAGTATTTAAAGCCAATGAAGTAAATGAAAAATGCTTTTTTCAGTATTTTTACAATTTTTCAGCAGATTTTAATGTAGCAGGTCACAGGAGAAATTTGCAAGTGTAGAAAGCAGAGACCTTGAGGACTGCTTCTACAAATTTTTATTTTATGAGGTCAGTTGCTTTGGGGTTTTTTTCCCACTTTTTGGCCTTCCAGACACTTTTGGTGCTAAGAGCTGGAACTGGACTGGATGGGAAGGTGATACTTTGACATGAACTTTAGGAACAAAGTAAAAGTGACAGTCTCATACTGTGACTGGCCACTGTCTCATATCAAAATGCATTACCAGTTCAACAGAATTGCTGAGTGTCTTGCCTTTGTAATTGGAAGGATGTTACCCTCTGCTTAAAAACTTCAATTCTGCAGATATATAAGGAAACTTATTGGTTTTGTGCCTGGTTGTTCTTTCCTGTGACTAGTTAGTATAGCACAAGCCAATGTTCTGTCCTGTCACCCCTGTTGCTGATTTATATATTCTTGCCAGAGATCTATTTCTGTACCTTCTCAGTTACTGATGGTGCTGTAAAGTGCTGCTAAACAGCAGTGGGATATTGAGAACACTATTTAGCATTTGCCTTTCTGATGAATGCATAGGGTCATTATATCACCATCTAAGTCTTCATTCATGAATTTAACTAAAAGCCATGAATGCTCCAATGAGTGAGGTTGTCACAGCAACTCATGAATGAACAGAGATACTAGGTTTCACTAATTTTTTTGCAGTGAAATTTTGCAAGGGTGTTTGAGTGTCTGGTACTTTGAACATAATTTCCTTATTAGTCATCAGCAGGTAATACAATTTTGAATTATATAAACATTGCTGATTTCAAGATTCCATAAGTTTTAATTTTATTTCCTATTTATCTTCTGATTATGAAGTTTCTTGTTATGATTTTGTACTGCTATAATGGAGCAGTCCTTAACTCAAGTTGAGAAGTTACTGGAGACAAACATTGGGGAAAAAACCATCATCCCTGTCATAACTCTACATTGAAATCATGGTAGTGATCTCTTACATAAGCCTGAAATAACTCAGTTAAAATCAGGATGTATGTTACTATGTTACTCAGTTGATATTACAGCTATTTAAATCTCATATTTAAATCTTGGAGTATGTGTTTTTGTAAGTGCTGCTGTTTTGTTTTTTGTTTTCAAGGTCTTGGTATGCTTCCATGCAATGAAATTAAAATGGTTTCATTAATTTCTCATATAATGGTGGAGCTTGCCACTTTAACTAATAACTTTAATTTTTTTTTAAAGAGCATATTCATCTATCTGAAATGTAGAGCAGTAGGAAAAAAATCTCTTCCCTGAATACATGCACAGAACAAGTATGACTGGCTCATGTTTACAGCGTCGGGTTACAATCTGTAAATATTTGAATGACCTTGCATTCATATGTTTGAATGTGAAAATGTATTAAGCTTTTCAGAAGAGAACACTGTTGTCTAGAATCTTATATGCAGTCTTTAGAGTTGTGTTCACAAATATTGTGCACATGGCTGTTTGCAATTTCAAGTCATGGAGTCTCTGATGTCAGCTACTTCCCCTAAATAAAATACTCAGGACATGTATACCTGGTTTCAAGCCAACTGGCTTTGCTTTGTTTCCTTTCCAAATGCCTTCATTCACAAGTGAGCAAAATGACTTCTCATGCTGTGAAAAAGAAACCTAGAAGTACATGGTGAAAACAATTCTGCACAAAATAGGGACATAGAATCACAGAACCACTAGGTTTGAAGGGTCCTTCAAGATCATGAAATCCAACCCATGCCCTAACACCTCAACTAAATCATGGCACCAACTGCCATATCCAGTCTTTTTTTAAACACAACTAGGGATGGTGACTCACCAGCTCCCCAGACAGACAATTCCAGTACCTGATCACTCTTTCGGTAAAAAACTTTTTCCTAATATCCAACCTGTATTTCCTTTGGCGCAGCTTAAGATTCTCATTCTGTCAGTTGCTGCCTGGTGAAAGAGACCAACACCCACCTTTCAGGAAGTTGTAGAGAGTGGTAAGGTAACCACTGAATCTCCTTTTCTCCAGGCTAAACAAACCCAGCTCCCTCACAGGGCTTGTGTTCCAAGGCCCTCACCAGCCTTGTTGCCCTCCTCTGGATGTGTCTCAATGTCCTGCATACTTTCAGTTTTCCACAAAGCTCAGTGAGAGTTTTATCCAGCTTTATAAACTACAGAGAAATATTTCTTTTGACTGGAGCTATATTTACTACACTGATGGGAGCAGCAGGAGCCTGAGGGATAGAAGAAATCATGGATTTTTGTCCAGCCCTCTGCCACTGGGGAAGACCTGGCAGGGGAATAGTGCTCTGAGACAGCAACTATTACAAGGCAGTGACCTTAGAGGGATACAGAGCTATGGTAAAAGGAATCTTCTTTGCTCACTCCTAGGAGACATCTGAATGGGCATAACCATGGGCCCCAAGTGTGTGTACAAAAGACTGCTGGAGAAAAAGTTGATTGGAAGTTTCAATCTCCGAAGAATTTAAGATTGAGTAAATCTGGGAAAGCATAATCTGACCACCTGGAGGTGTAAAGCTGTGTGAGAAGAGTTTAAATGTAAGGTTAAGTGTCAAGAATAGAGATACACATTGCTTAGCAATGCATCCAAATTTCCACTGTGAAATGTGCATATAAGAATGGCAAAATATGTATCTCAGTGCACTTCACTCTAAAAACAAATTCACAAAGAGATGACACAGCAGAGTGTCCATTAGGAACCAGTTTTTGTGTACTGAGCCCTTGCTGTTGCACATTGCAGACTCAAGTTCATGGTGATCATTCCTTGTCTGAGCCAAAAGCTTGGAGATGCACTTACAGTCTATAAGCTCTAGATAGTTTGTCTACTTTTCTTTGCTTTTGGGTAGTTTATAGGCTGCTTGGTAACTTTTGTTTTGGTAGCTGTTTGGGTTTGTTTTTTTTTTACCTCTACTTCATTCTTTATCTTCTGCTGCTGACAGCTAGAATTGTCTGTGATGCATTTCCTCTTCTGGTGCCTCTCTTCTGGTGCCTCTCTTCTGGTGCCTTTCTTAAGTTTGAGTTTTGTGTCAGATCCTACCATAGGATTTTAATGAGCCGTGTATCTGATGGGGCCTCATCTGAGCAAAGCTGCCAAAAAGTCTGCAAAGTGGTTTCACTTGATGCCCCTTTGAATTGCTTTAAGGCTGATGTGACTATTTTACAGCAAGAGATAACACTCCTTTCTGGATAAAGAAGTATGGGAGATTTGATTTAAGGATTTTTGTTAATATCTGTTCATTCTAAAACCAAAGGTGTTTAATTTAGCAAAACAGTGTAAACATCAGCATGTACAGAGGTTTTTTATTTACCTGCAGCAGAACACTGATCAAGTGATGTCAGGCTAGTTAATTTCTTTGAGAAAGCTGATTCAAAGAAGCTCAGAAGTTGAGAAGCTTGCATGAATTGTCTTTCATTTTTCACATTCCTCACTATCAGGGAATTTTAAAGGCTTTAAAAATATTTCCTGTGAATGCTTGTAGTAAGTAAATTTTTGGCTCCAGTCTTAACTTGTTTTGGCATTTGGTTTGATCACATTCAAATGAGGAGATTACATGTTTATTCATTTCAGAATTTCAAAGCCTAGGGACTGTACCTGAGCATGCTGGACAGTGGAAGTTTCCTTAGAGAGGGGTGTTCACAGTGTGTCACAAAACTTCATTGCTAAAGGGGACCTTCTTTCCAGGACTCACAGTATTGTCAGTAGCATTGCAGGGCTTTGGGAAGCCCAGTTCTTCAAACCTGTTCAGTGTGTGGAAGCAGGTCAAAGTCTCTAAACTAAATTTGTGTAGTTAACTTTCATGTACTCCATTAGATAGGAATTAAGTTTGTGATATAAGGACTTCGGATTAACATATATATTTAATTATTCTTGAAGCAACTAATGCCAGTGCAGCAAATTTGGAATATATTTTCAGTTTAAATCCAAATTCATGATGGTTTCCTACACACTTCCTTGCACATGTATTCATAGTTAAAAATGCCATTTTCTCTCATCCAGTAGCTTCTGTTCTCGTGGTTTAGCAGCTTCTTGTTCTTAGAAAAATGCAAAGGTCCCAAAAATAAATTTGTCTTTACAGTTCCTATTGATGTAAAGAAACTTGTTTATGCAGGATGATTGAGGCACAAGTTGCAGTTACCAGTTACGATCCTAGTCTAATAGTGTACTGAGTATCTTAAAACATTGTCTAGTTTTGTGGGTTTCAGAGCCCTAGGAAGTTCTGTACCTTGCAGAAGAGCACCAACTAGTGTAAATTCTCTTGTCCTCAAAGAATTTCTAATCCAACCTTTTCTGTTTATTTGGTGATTCCAAAAAGGAACCAATTGTGGAGAAGTTAAAATGTAATTACATTTTGCCCAATTACTTCCCAGCAAATTCACACAACAAAGGTAATGTAGGTAAAAAGTGTTGATACCAAGTGTTTTAATTAAAGAAGATCATCAGCTAACAAATAGTTATGAAATTCAATTTTATAATTTTTTTTTTTAATTTTTTAGGGTGGGAAGAAGTCCTACAGTGGGCCATGTGGGGGCCGCAATTGCAGTGCTGGATGCAAATGTTTTCCAGAGAAGGGTGCACGGGTAAGTTTGTTTACACAAATATAACTTGGCCTTGCCTCTTATAAATATTTTTAGAAATAAATAAATGCCATGTTCATATGTGTAATTCTCAATCTAATGGCCTCATGAAATAACAAATTATGATGACCAGCTGCATTTCAAATGTCTCTGGCCAAGATTTCAAAAGCTGTTCTAAAGATTTATAAATTTATATATATATAAATTTATAATGAGTCTTCAATAGAATCCTATTTCTTTATGTGATCTGAGCCCTAGTTCAAAAGAAGTCATATGGTCTTTAAGTAGATTACAACAGTTAAAATTAGCAAAATCAAAGTAGTGTGGGCTTCTAGTACAGATTTTGCCCAGGCCTCTGTGTAATAGCTTCGTCTTTATTTGTGGAAGTGGTTTTGATTTGTGTATTTGGTTGTGGAAGAATAATAACTTGGAATGGATCTAAGCAATTGCCTTTGAGAATGTTGCTTGTGTAGCTAAAGTCTCTCTCTCTGAAGTCTTCATTTGAAGAAACCAAATGTTTAAGCAAGATTTCTGTAAAATCTTTAATTTATTTGTATCTTATCTTAATGCAGCTGCTTATCTCCTGTCTTAGGGGAATGCTGTAACTGACTTCACCCTCCCTTCAATTGCAATGTTAGTTTTTGTCCAGACACCGTCTATTTAATGTTTTATCCTAAGCTCTAGAGCATTTTAAAATGTATGAAAATGATTTACATATTTTGCTTTTGGAAATGAAAGGAGGAAAAAGCACAAAGCAGGTAGTTGAGGAATTGGAAAGGCTTAAAGGGAAGGGAAATAATACTAGTTGTCTGGTTTAATTAATCAGCTCTACTTCCCAAAATCATATTGAAAACTCATCCTCTGAGTGAAAGCAAAAGAAATTTAGTCTTACTTAAACACTAACAATCCTGATTTTTTCCTGTCTGTTTCAGTGACATAGTATGTGTATATGCAAGGCATTACTTTTTGGACTGAATTTAGGAAAATGTTGATATTTAAAAACTATTGTTTCTAAAATGATGATTTTTCTAGTTTCAGACAGAGTTGAGTGTGAATGCTTAATTGAGAACTGGTGATGTGTTTGCTCTGGAAATACAAAAATTCTTTCAATTCACCATGTGACATAGAGAAAACATGTCTAAACAGATAAGCAGAAGAACTTTGCAAGGAAGTTCTCAATTAACCCTACAATATGAGCTAAAGTGAATTGCTCAATACCTTTTGTGATTAGATACAGTAAGGAACAGACCTAGTTTGGTTCTGGAACACAATATCCTGTAAATGCTTTGACCTTTAGACAGCAATGAGCATCATTCTTCTGTCTCTTTACATTCCCAGGGTCCAACTTGATTGTTTGAAGTGTCCACAACGCTGTTGACCTTGCAATTTGAGCTCTTGGCATCTCTTTTGTTAAGATGTCACAAAGATTTTAGGCTGTTTTCATTGCTGACCTGAGAGCACATTTGGCTTTTAGCTTATTTCTTGTGTGACCTGTATTGGTAGGGCATTTTCAGTCCTTCACATGCATCCTGCTGAGACCTGTCCATGGAGTAAACTGTCTGCTACAAGTGGAATCTTTCCCTTTTACAACAGTAGTTCCATCAAGTGTGCTGAATCTCCTGACACCTTGTTGAACATCTGCAGGCCTGCTGTGCCTGTGAATATGGAGGTGACTGGCTGAACTGGGAAAGTGGATGTTGTGATTGTGTGTCCTACAGCACACCTTGTTTCTTGCAGGACACTCTACAGCCTGAGGCTAATTCCTTGACTTCCTGCCTAGTTGCTTCTCCACTGCTGCAAAGCTTTTAAGTTCAGAAACTGAGACAGGACTTTATCAATACCCTGAATCCACATTTTGTTTAAAAAAGTGTTTCAGCTGTTAATTTTCCACAATTAACCGAGTCAGAGTAAAGCTAAGCTTTCTTTTTAAAGGAAGGAAATAGCTAAAAAGCACAGGGAAAATGACAATAAGCTGACAGCTTAATGAAAATAATATAGACAATGTCCTTAAATGTCCTTCCTGAATGCACTTTTGGTCAGATCAAGCTTTAAAAAAAATTTTTAGACAAGAAAAATGTCAAAACTGCCTCAGACCTTTTGGTTAGTGAGGGATATTTCTAGAAATGGGATGCAGATATGTGTAATCCACAGGTGCCCACATTCTTGTTTTTGCAATAGACTGCAGGTGTATGTGCAGGATATATTAAAAACCACCAAAATCCACAAACAAACACCAACTAACTGAAAAAAAACATTCCAAAAACTCAACAAACCATATCTCGCTATGTGTAACACTGACCTTGTTAGAAGACTTATTTCTATGCAGTGAGTCAGCAATTTGTGGAATAGTTGAGATTCTTTTCTGAAGGAAGGGTGGCACAGTACTTGTCGAGCAGCCCCTTAGGGAGGTCTCCTAGCAGAGTGGTAGGGCACTCCTAAAAGACCAAAATTGCTGTTCTGTTGTCTGAATGCTTGCATTACATTTGAAAAGCCTTAATGTTACCTTGTACCGATTTTAGGCTGTGCATTGACTCTTGATATGATCTAATTTACTTTGAAGCCTGAGCAAGAAGAAATCTGTTACAGAAGCATTCTTTGTCTTAGCCAGTGATCGGTTCTTTAATCTAATGATGAATTAATGAAAAGCCTGTCTCTATGCAAGTCAATGGTCAAACTCCTGGCCAGTGCAGCCATTCTCCCCTCCTTATCAGTTTTTATCTTGTAAAGATTTGTGAGTTGCTACTCCAAATCCAGTGATTTGTGGAGAAGTGTTATCTTCACTGATGGGTCCCAGGTAGAATCTTGTCTGGAGGTTTTTCTCAGAGTTAGAAGATTAAACTGAGTGTGTGGCTCTTACTACTTAAGTGCATAAGAAGGTATCTACACATTGTATAGTAAAGTGACAGTAAGTGTAATGGCAAGTGAAGCCCAGGAAACTGATTTTAAACCTAGGAGTTTTGGGTCTGGTTGTTCCGTTCCCCTAAACGGCATTGTTAGAACTTGTACTGATTTTGATGTGAACACTAATGTAATGCTCTGCACAGAAAATGCCAGGGAACATCCTAGAGGTTACATGAGCTTCTGCTTAGCTGGAATCTCTAGGCAAGTATGCAGATCTTCTAAATCTCTGTGTTCATACTCCCATTTTTTTCTGGCCAGCTGAGATACCAGTTATCTAACTAAGGCAAGGGAGTTCTGCTGTGATAGTACCCAAATGAACCCTAGTACATATAATTTTTTGGGGCAGGAGACAGTCTGAACATAAACTTATACTGAACCCGCTTTTGTATACAGGACTTATATCATCATCTTATATTATCATCTTTAGGAACAACAACTGATGGATAGAAAAAGTGCTTTATATAAAATTATGAAGCACAAGAGGAATGGTGAAAGAAAAGCAACCATAATAAATTATAAATTAAATGAGGAGGTAAATGGGAGTTCTGATACTAGTCCCTATGCTAGTGCAAGGATATGTTCAGTTTCAGTGCAGGTGAGTGATCTACAGCTAGAAGAATTTTGTGACTGTCAGAAGAATTGTGTTTAAAACAGTGCTTTTCATTTCACTTGCTTGCTGTTTGTCCACAGTTTATGAACAGGGACAATGCTGCTGAATGTTTCATGCTGTATTGATGGCTGTCTTGCTAAGACAGATAAATCAGCAGGGAACAGGAGGCATTTTCATACTTTCAGAGTGTCAAGAAGCATTAAATAGTTGGTGGCCTGCACCATGTAATTTTGCAGCTCATTTGTAATTTATTTTTAACAATGCTGGCTTTTTTGTTTTTATATAATGTCATCAACTTTCAAACATTCATGAAGATAAAGTAGCAGACCCAGTCTTTGTGGCATGCATACCTTCTCCTGTTCACTTATGCCTGTTCATTTATCTTGGAATTTATAACAATATTAGAGTTTGTTTTAAACTTTGCTCAACATGTACTGGAGCTAATCTTTTGGGGTTTTTTCATTCTCCCTCACCGAAAAAGAAATTAAGGAAAAAAATTCACAAACTATTCAAGAGAGGCTGTGTCCCAGGCAGCTTTTACAGCTGTAAATTGGGAAAACTTGATGTTACTAATTATATTTTTTTTTTCCCATGTAATATGTAATTATGTAAAAGAATATATTTTTATGTGTTCTTTAAACCTCATTGAAATATCAGGATATTATCAATTATAAAATTATTAATGGCATTATAAAACTACTTTCCTATCTCAGAAAATATCTCTGCAGAGACTGTTTCCAGCAACTGGTGTAGTTGAAATGGGGTGTATCTATAGAATGAGGCAGTTGGTTCTGGAGACATGGTGAACATTTTACACTGCATTGAGTCTGGTCCAATAAAGTAAAGGACCACTGGAGTGCATCAGGTATGCCAGGAAACCCATCCCCTGACCTGGTGCCACTCAAACAAAATCCTCTTTGTCTATTCCAAGACTGTACTGGAGGGTGAAGCAAAGCATTGTGAGTAGGAGGAATTGACTAATATTGAGAGATTTGCTCCAATATGTGGTTGCTATCTGAATGAAGGGTTAGTATAACCAGATTCACCACTATTTTTCTGAAGTTAAAATTATGACAGTAAGAGTAGTGTAAATTAACTCTGGACAATCAAAGAGGTTTTGATAGAATTATTGCAGATCAAACAAGCAAGAAAAGATAGACAGATCCTCAACATCCTTGCAGTGAACAGTGTAACCTGAGGTCAGAACATTGGAGATTAATCTAATTGTTATCTAGCATAAACTAATGTCAGATTGGCAAGAGATCTTAGATTAACTTTTGTCTGTAACTAATCCCCTCAACTTAGTACTGGATGTACAGAGTGTCTCTCTTGTGATAGTTAGTTGAAGATTGGTTGACTTTTCTTTGCTATGAGATTGCGATAATTATAAACTGTATTTTTAATAATGTTGGCTGATTTTTGCTTTGGCTGGTTAATTACTTTATTTGGAACAGTCAGGAATTTTGTGATGAAAGACAATTTCTTTGGAAGTGTTGACTCAATAAAATGGTTTCTTTTTTCAGAAATGTTTTACACAAACATATTTGCTGATGACAGAATTCTTTAATGCTCTTGATTCAAACTTCTCTCTGTTTCAATGTGGCTTCCTACTCCTTGATGACATTGTGCTGCTATTTTGATACCCATGGCCTACAGGTTGACCAGTCAAAAACAAAACATACTGGGGGATACTGTCATTTCTTTCAAATTGACAATGCCAAGGTGTGAGCAGTGTCAAATGCACTGATCATGGATTCAGGAACAAGTAATTCTGGGATTGTTATCTAGTTATTTTTATAAAGATGGATTATAGGTAAATAATGTCTAATTCTTGTTCAAATTCCCTTCTGGTTAAACATATAAAATGCCATAATTTGGTTTGGGAAGAGATTATCTATAACACTGAAAAATGTTGACCATCTGTTTGCTGTCATTAAGAAGTTCTGGCAATATTTTGGAAGAAAATGAGGTAATAGTTAAGTCAAACAACTTACGTGCCAGCTGGTTTTTTTAACAACTGCCAAGGTTTTGTTTTTTTTAAGTAATAAAACAAACTTTGCCAAATGTTGCATTAAACAATTATTGTACATGTCCTCCTGACTGAACCTAAATACACTGGGCTTAGCTCTCTAATGAAAACCACACTGAATACTGAAACAGCATAAATAAAATCAAACTCATTGCATTTGAAAGGGCAACTTATGCAATGGGCATAAAGACCAAACCTGTTCCTATGTACAGTCTTACTTCATCTCTTTGAGAAGAGTTTTCAAGGGGACAGGCCCCCATTTTATTGTAGAATTCAGTGACAGTAGCAACTGTGTTCAGGCAGGGAGATTGAGGAGGCTCTGGTAGCAGACCCTGTCTCTGTGATTTGGTTTGCAGTTTTGTCTGAGAGGACGTGTGCACTAAGTGAGGCTAACTGTATTCAAGGAAATGTGTCTTATTAAGAAGGTTTCCACAGTTTTCAAAAATAACCAGGATCCATGACATTTTTGAGTCGCCAGGGTGGGTGAGGTGACTGTGACCTGAAACTTTCTCAGTCTGCCTGCAAGAGCAGCAGATTTTGTAATTGCAGTGGGGACCTTTGAAATCAAGCAGAACATGGGCCCTCAAGCTGTGCTCCATAGAGCACATAGAGCATTTCCAGATGGCTTGGAAAAACCCAGCAAAGAAGTATGTGTCACTGTTCAAGTAATTGTGCTTCATGTGAACTTTAACCAAGGATTGTAAAGTCTTTACACTATTTTGGAAGCAAATGGAGCATTTAAAAAGCTCCTTGTTTCATCCTACAATGGTGTGAGTTGTCTCAGTTTAAGAAGTTGTGTAGTCTCTCTATGCCAACTGAATGTCCTTTTTGTTTCTCCTTTCTAGCCTAAAAGTTTCTAGTTTTCTCAAACTGAGCTTCTCAGAGGTGAGGTGTTACTGATATGGATGTAAGTTGAGATGACTCGTGAAGGTCCTGCTCAGCTGGCACAGAGTGGAATCCCTCTGCTTAATACTGTGATTAAGTCCTCCTTATCTGCAGATACTTTGTGATTCTCTGCTCTGTTGCTGGCATGAGCTGAGGGTGCTGCCCTGGGAATAGAAGCTGTATCGTTTCTTGTTTGTATGGGCTGCCATGGCTACGGCTGGTAACTCGAGGAGGATGGTGCTGTTCCCCTTGAAGGCAATGCCATCACTCCCACTGATTTCATTTTAGGTGTGGAGACATATGGGAAGACAGAACCAGACTAGCCTTGTCTCTCCCCCTCTGGAGCCTTGCCACTACTAACCTGTTCTAACTTTACACTTGTGGCACTTTCTCCAAGACCAAAAGTGATAAGTTGTGGCGCAGATTTGCTCCATATGGACAAAACAGAGAGCTTAGCAAGAGTTTCCTCCTACTGACCCCCCTCAGCTTCCCTAGTACTGGAGCACAAAAACATGTATCCAAATTCTTTCTTCATAAAAATTGATGCCTTTCTTGGCCACGGAATGGAGACTTTGAGGAGTTTGTGATATTTTACTTGTCATGTAACTCCTTAGAATAGGACTAGCATCAACCTTTCAATTTCTTGTGTTTTCATTTTCTTGTGTTTTCATTTATTCACTGTAGGAGAAGAATTGTAAATACTCTTTAAATTATTTTCTGTCAGCCACTCCACCTTGAAGTCAGAAAGAAAACTAAGAATTTCCGCAGGAAGATAAACTCTCTAGTGTTCTGCCCAGGGCAAGTAAACCAACTGTTATCATGAGTCTTTGAAACAGGTGTCTGGTTGGGCTTTTGCCTAACAAAAGGTGTAGAATTTTGTACAATTAGTCCTGCAATGATGTCTCAGTTTAAGAGAGATTTTTGATGCCTTCTTACATTTGAGAAATGGCCTAAGACTTTCCTCTTCAAGCATTTGATAGACAAGAACGGGTAACTTATATCCTGCCTTGAAATTACCCAATTGGCATTTTCTTCCAGCACTTTATATATTACTCATGTATAGTGCTCGTCACTTCGAGTATGTCTTAGTAGCCTTTTTGTCCAGGTTAAATTTTCTTAAATACCTCATTTTTATTATGCCTCTTTCCTCTCTCCCCACTCCAAAACTTGCCCATCTTCTAAATAAATGTGGTTGGCTCAGAATATTCCTGGTGCTAATTATTTTTTAAACTTCTTAAAATGAGAGGAGATGCCCTTTGCAGAAACAAGAGTCTTTTTAAGAGACTTTCCACTTGCAGCAAGTGAAAGGTGTGACAGAGATTTTGAGTGTGATCCCTTGAGTAAGTCAGCCTTGGAAACAGAAGGATCCCAGAACCAATCTGTGAGCAAGGCCCAGTTTGAAGAGATTTGGCTGACAGTCAGGTTAGCCAGGAAAACAGCCAACAGCAGGGATTACTACAAAGCAAACTTAATTAGGCAACAGATAGGCAGGAAGTGCACCAGTCATGGAGCCTGCAGCCAGAGAGAGCACACAATGAAGATGGCTAACCAGGCAAAACTGTGTTTGTAGTGGTAGAAGAGGCTGGAGTGCCAATTAGTTGGAAGTAAGACTGAATGCATAGGTGTCTCAGGCTACCTATTTACTGGGAAATATGTGAAGTATTTTTTGTGTGAATTGTAGCTTTACCTGGTAGGAGGTGGGAGATTTTGGAAGACTGGAGAACAGACTATACATTATCCATCAGTGATACTCAAGGAAAATGGGGAGATTCTGTTTCCTTGTGAAGGAAGAACATGTGTTTGCTGGTGTCCAGCAAAGTGTTAAGGTTGATTTTCTGAACACTTGATAATGAGGAAAACAGGAGAAGAATAAAAGGGAATGATGGAATGATGGCACTTTTTTTTTAACAAATAAAGCAACATCCAAATAATAGAATATAGTGGAAATAAGAGAAGAATTAATAACATACAGAGTGGTCTGGCTGAGAACCTGGGTATAAGTGTAAATTGTATAACTTTTTCCCTGATTTTACTTACTCTGCAAAAATAGGAGGAATATTCAGGTGTTTGCCAGTCTCCTCCTTTTAGGCTGTTGATTAGAGATGTTTTAACTGTTGCTCTCTAATCAATCATAAATCCATGAATAGAGCAAGCATTTTTTTACAACTGTCCTGATTTGGTGGGTGACAAATTAGGCTACTCTGACCTTCTGTGGAGTTGCCAAATTAGAAAACAAATTTGGAGGAAAGATGCAACGTAGTAAAAATAGGATACTGTGAATTTAATCAGGTATCTCATCCAATTACTTGTTTTGGAATTAAAACATTTTAGTAGTCTGAAAAGTAGCATAGATGCAAAAGTCCTTGTTGATAACTGGTGATTTTTGGAAGGGTTTATTGTGGGTTGTTTTTTAAAAACAGCAATGCTGCCAGAGCTAATAAGCAGAGAGTTAAAACAGTTTCAAAATTTCTGGGTTTGATCCATAATAAATACAGTACAAATAGTACTCAAGTTTTGAACGACAATTAGAAAGAAACATCTGGTTATCTTTTTTTAAAGGCTGATGATACTTCTTTTAGATGATTAAAGAAAGCTGTCTAATGTCTAAATGACCCCAGCATGTCCTGAATTCTCAGTGCATAGTAAAGGAAGAATTTTTTAGTACCTAATACTAGAAAGTACCTAGTGTTTAGCACTAAGGGTGGTGCAATTCTGCCCAAATTTTGTTTTTCTAAGTTCTATAAAGCTGCTATCTCTTAAGACAGATCTGTCAGATTTGTTTTCACATCCATGATGTTCTGCTGGAACAGTATAGGAGAACTTGTTCTGCTTTATAGCTGAGCTGTGCTCTGTTCACTGCTCCTGAAACTGGGATAAATTTTAATGGAGTGGCAAATCCCCCTGAGCACCAAATTCATTCTCCTTCCGTCTCTATTGCCAGATCAGCACCATCTGCCTGCTTGTGTGTCTGGGTAGTTCTGTTTCCTATCAGGTTCTAAAAACAGAATAAAAATTTCTAGATGAAGGAGGGCAGGGAAAAAAGAGAAATACATCAGCCAGGGTATTCTTGCTGTAGCTGTTTGCTGCAACTGCTACACTTAGGGAATAGATATTGGTGTAAAAAGAGCTGTAAGCTCCTGGTGTGTACACATCAGAGTCTGTGCTCTGGAAGGCAAAGTCACTACATACAGCAATTTTATACTTTACCTCTGTGCTAGTGACTTGAGGTCATAGAACTAAAAAATTGTTTTGGGTCTGGACATCTTGTCCCCTGATAGTTGCAAGATAGGCAAATAATCCTGTTCAGTAAAGTGGGATGGTGTTTGTTTTATTTATAGTGATTTTATTAATTGTGACTTGAACTCCTAACTGCACTGTCAGTGGTTTGGATTGGAGAACACTGATATCACTCTCAAAAGTGCAGAAACTGTTGCCCAAACTCCTGGACAGATACTCTGTGGGACCTGCACAGCACACTGGCTCCCACTGGTTTGGTGTGGTTCAGGAATGCTTCACCTCAGCCCTTCCTGGGGATCACTGTGCAGGCATACCAGCAATCTCACTGGAAATACTGGTTAATGGTGCTCCCCAAATATATTGAAGACTGTTTACCCTGGCATCATTAATTATCTAGGAATAGTTGAAATGTAAATCAGAATGTTTTTATATGAGAAATATAGGGGATAGATATTTTCTAGAAAAATTTTAAACAAATTTTGTTTCTTCTTTGAGTAGCTTCACTTCCCTAGATACTGTGCTGTGTGTTCTGAATATCTACATGATGTTGTTGTCTCATTTCCTTTATTGTGATGACTAATGACTGAGGATCCAGCTGAGGTGGGCTAAGTCCTACAGTGCAGGGCAGTTACAAACATACAGTAGGAAAAAGTCAATGCTCCAAAGTGCTTTCTCTGAGAATTACTTTAGTTATGTGTTTCTTAAAATTTTAGTTAAGAAATCTGTTGCTTGTTCAACTATGTTTTCAGGAAAGTAAGTGACTTCCCAGAAAATATTTTGATATAAAACTCTTAAAAAGTTAGCTTTCTGTACTCCTTAATAAGAGACCTCTGAAAATAGTTAATTACTTCTTCTAGAATACATTTTCTTTCCAAACTTAGAGACATTTGAAAGAGAAGATAACAGAAGAGGTTGTTCTTGTCTCATTTTAATTAGGACATATCTTCATAAGAGGACAAAATGTTTTTGGAAGATGTCAACCTTTGGAATATCCTTAGCAGTGGAAATATAGCCCAGCTTGTCTCACAGCAAAATAAAGAAGTAAAGTCTGCATGCAAAATCAAGGCAGCAGGTGGTCATTCCCTGTATAACTCCAGCTGTACTTTAATTGTAAATCCAAAAGCATTACAAAACTAGCAATGGGATACCCAGTGAATCCTTGCAGGCTTGGATCAGTGTTTCTGGGACCTTTAAGGAAGTTTTCCTGAGATTTAATGTTTTCTCTTGAAACAATAGATGACATAAGTGTTATCTCTAGATTTTTTCCAGAGCTGTGAATTCACTTGTTTTTCCAACATCAGGACTAAAACCTGAACTAATCTAGTTTAGTCATTCCCTTGTCTTTTATTAGTTGGAATGTGCATTAACTCCTGAGAACATTTGGGAGAATAGAAGTTCTGGTTGCAGTGGCTGTATTTTGTACACTGGGTAATAAAAAGTGGTCGGGGTTTTCTTCACAGAGTCAATGCAGATGCAGTATTCTGCATTATTTTTTTCTTGCAGAATCATGTATCAGATGTTCCACATTTAGATGTCCTTAGGTTTATTTCATCAGTATATGCTGTAAGCAGAGCCTGGGCTCTGTTACACATTTCAGTATTATCAGCTTTCCAGTCTGGACTGGAGAGAAAAACTGGGTTACATTGGTGTTATTGATGGGTTTCCCAACATCAATAAGAAAGCCAGGATTTTAATTTTCAAACCTTTAGAACAAATTGCTTTCAGGCTTCTAAGAATAACTGTTCAACCAACCATTTATGTGAATTTTATGTGAAATTTGTGTTAAGGGAAGCTATTTCAAGGGAAGTACCTCCTGACATATTTTTCTTCACATTTGTTTAGAAAGGTTGTGTGAATGCTCCATATAGTGTTGGCAGGATGTTATAGTTGGAGGAAGTGCATTACTTGAAACTGGATGTTCTGTGCAAAATTAAGACTTTATGATTCTCAACTGTGACCATACTGAGTCAATGTCACATTTCAGGACTTCAGCCTGATTCACTGAGTTCCAGTGCAGGGTGTCACCCTGGGAGGAGGTTTCAGCTCTGTGATCTGGCTGCTAGAAACACATACAAGTTCCTAATGCTGAGTTTCTGGTGAGATCAGTTACTCTAGAGAGGTGAAGGTGGACAAACAGGAATGGGCCAGAGCAAAGGAGGAACACTGGGATTTTTCATGTTTTAAGGTATCACAGTATAGTTTGCCCTGGAGAAAAAAAAACAAGCTGTGTGTCCCTCAAGGATATGGAAATTGAATGATCCTTCCATCTTGTATAATAACCTTCTTTGGAATCTCCAGGTTTGTGATCTTTTCTAGACCTTTTCTTTTAGCAGCACAATTCTGCCATGTTTCTGACTGTCACTTGCAGTGCCTCATTACAAGTGTTTAACAGTGGTTTTCTTGCCCTTGCAAATGGGGTTTGGGATTTTTATTGTTATTTTATCAAATGTCTTATCAACTTGAGAGCAACTGTGGTGCTTGTTGTACCCATTTTCACAATGTTTCAATTTTTAGAAACATCATTCTTCTATCTTACATTTTTTCAGTAAATACGTCTCTTTGCACTTGGGAAATTGAAGTGGGAGTGTGTTTCATTGAAAAACAACATCCTTGTTAAATAAATCTGTACTTAATTAAATTTCCTCTGTTTTAACTGCCCACAGAAACAGATAACTGTGACAAACAAAAATAAAGAATCTTTAGGAATACTAACTTACCTCTGATAAGAGCCATCTGGCATATGCATATTATTTTTTTAGCTTATGCTTTACTAACAACTTTTTTTAGCTTATGCTTTAATCAGCATTTGGTTCACATTTGGTTCCTTCTACTTTGGGCTTACCTAATAGATTAAAGATATATGACTTGAAGTTTAAAGCCCTCTTTTAGGAGTTTTTTAAATCACTTTTTTCATATACACTGAAAAGCATATGGTACAACTAGCTTTTGCCTAGTAATTGCATGAGCACGAACAAGTAATTTGTAATTTTAATTTTTATAATTAAAAGTAATTTGATAATTTCCCTGTTTGATAATTGTTAAGAGACTGAAAAGAAGACAGTAACGGGTTTTCACATTGTTAATAGTACAGCTGTGGTTATTATCTTGGTGGCCAGCTATGTTAATCAGGATTGCTTTCAGTGCTTCAGACTGTGGCCATAAAAATCTTAGATGACCTGGCAAAATGACCCTGGAAAAACAGTCTTATGTTCCTGTGGCTGTTTCCATTTCTGTGTATTGCTGGTCTCAGCTGTTTGTCCAGGGCTGTGTGGCTCTCTGCACATCAGTGCTCAGGTCACCCACAATTCAGGGAGCTCCCAGCTCCCTTGACTTTGCATTTGCTGTCTTTTAGAGAGGGCCAACTGCCTCTGCTTCCCACACTGGCTGTGCTGTGGAACTGCAATGGATGTTGAGTGCTGTGCTTCAGATTGGGAATGTGGAGCTGTCCTTTTCCAGCTGCACGGCAGCGAGTGTGGAGTTTTCCTTTAATGTGCACCCAAATTTATCCAACACAGACACCTGCACCTGCCTGTCTGGGTGCCAGCAAAGCACAGACTTCAACTTGGAGTCAGGTCTATGCTCTGAATATGATGTTTATTAGTCTTACAAGTTTGCTTTTCAAAATGGCAGAGCACATGGATGGAGTTTAGCTCAGAGAAGAGCCTGGCACCCTGTTTGAGGATGGTAATTCTGTTAGTAAAAAAGGCAACTTCAGTTCCTGATAACACTGTAATTTCTGTTTCTGGACACATTAGAATCTAAGTTCAATCATGGGCACACACAGTGAAAAATTGGCTTTTTGAGTGGCAAGTGATCTTAATAAATGTGTATATTAAATGTAAATATTAAATGTAAGTTGATTCATTTCAACAAAGAGTTTAAATAATTTCTCATATACTTCTCATTATTTTATGTGTGGAAATGTTGGTCTAAAATGGATGTGAAGTAAACTTGTATGCAAAAAAGCTCTGACAGAACAACTGTCTTTTGATCCTATTTCATTGCAAGGCCACACAAAAATGGTCTGATTTTACTGAAGACATATAGAATTGATATAAGAGATGGGAGAGGAAATATATTGCCACTCATCTTTCAGAGGTCCTTTTCTGAAGGAGAATAACACAGAAATTTTAAATTCCTTCTATGATGAAATAGTATATTTTTAATATCTCAAAATTTTTGGCTGCTCTTGGTCCCATCTGAATTGTCTTTCGCAAATACTTGTTGTGACTTCAGGCTGAGATTTTTTTTGTGGAAATACATGAAGCAGAACACTATCTTCTGTTGGCATCTGCCATTGATTTTTAACTGTTGCCACGTTCCTCTTTGCCAGTAGAAAGGAGAATGATGCCCAGGGAACTTCTTGAGATGCTTTAGGAAAAGGCATCATCAGGTGAGAGTAGGTTGTGAATTTGGACCTTTTCATGTGCTGTCTTCAGAGTAAACCCTTCCTCTGTTCCTATACATTACATTATTAGTGAAATACATCAGCAAATGTTTATGGACAAGGAAAGTTTGTACTAACACTGTGTCATGCAACTAATCTGTTTGCATTCTAAAGAGGGAACACTAAGTTCCTAAGAACCTAAGCATTTTGCTCCAGACTCAAGTGTCTTATTAAATATTTATACACGGATTACTTTCTGTTTACTTTCCAGCTCATACTATAGTTGTATTGGGAAGATCCAGAACACCTGGGTTTTAGTGAAGTCTTAAGGAAAGTTTGCTTCAACTTTCCAAATTAAAGATTAAGAGTTCACTAAATTACTGAGTATATGCGGGAGAGTTTTAAATCAAGAAATATCAGTTCTAGAAGCACGTTTCTAAAATTGTGAATAACAAAATATTCATGAATATCAGATCTTGAATCTTGATTTCACTCTATTCTGCTGCATTTCTACACTTCTCAGACCAGTGTCAGAAATATTGAAGAAATACCAGTTTCTCCTGGTTTAGCTTTACTACCTTTGCTGGAGGTCTGTTTTTTACATTAGTGAAAACCAGTTGCTAGGATTAAGAAGTCACTTGGCTGACTTGGTGATGCTACTTTAGCTTTATGCAAAAAATGGTAAATGAACAGGATCCTGGATCCTACTATTTCAGGTATGCTGGCTATGTAAAATATCCTTTTTTTAAAAAAAGACAGGCTGTAGGTCTACCCTTAATTTCCATAATTAGGTGTAACTACACATATGTAATTGATATCCAGAAGTAGAGAAGAAGTGAGAGCAGTTTGACTGTCTAGGCAGAAAGCAGAAAAGAATAGCCCCAACTTATTTTGCAGAGGATAATTCAGGGTCGTGGTGTGGAAATACTCATTCCCTGTGTATTTAACAGTTGTATACCCTGGAAGAAGTAAGTAAAAAACCTTGATGTTCTTTAAACTACAGAAGTGTGAGTGAAAAGCTTCACTTAAAGAATGAAAGCTACAGCTAAACAAAGTTGAAAGCTGGTTATTTGGTGTAAATCATCCTAGGCCATGCATTTTATTATAGAAACTGGGGAGCATAACTTTTAAGCCATCACCAGTGGTTTTTAGTGTTCAATCATTTCACAAATCATCAAGAACTTGTCTGCTCAGCACTCACTTCCAGCAAGTATCTGCTGGAGATATCACTTCACCACGAGATGTGAACATGGAAGACTTCTAACTCTTTCTCTTGAGTGTAGTGGCTTGGGGTCTTGGGCAGCTTTGAATGTAAATGGCCTCTGAACAAATTTACAGGTTTCTAGGATCTAGTGCCTGTTCCTAAATGTCCCTGCATATCAGAAACTTTCTCCTAAACACAGCTAGCTATTCAAGTTACACACTTTGGAGAGTTTTCAAAAACCATAGCAAGTACTGTTTGTCAGAACTGGGAGATTTTGCTAATTTTTGCTAAACATATAGCATTTGGTCTCATTTCAGCTTTACAAGAGTTATTGTTTTAACCACTGTCTTACAAGAGTGAATGAAAGAGCCTTATTCTTGCAAGATGAAGTAACAAACTGTGGCTATGACTGATAATGCACTTTGCTTTCTTTCTGCTGATTCTGAGCTAATGCTTCCTATGTTTAAATTAATTTCCAAATATTTTGTGAAAATTTTGGAAGTAAATAAGCCCTAAATTTATAGGTATGTACTCTTAAAATCTACTTTTCCCCTGAGTTTGTTTGGATAGGATTTAAGAGTTGTATGTGCTGTGCAAAATTTGTATTCCAGACTAAACAAAAAGTGTATTTACAAATTGTCTACTTAGTTTAATTTTTAAGGTTCTTTCCATACAAGGTACTGTTTGAGATACTATTTTGTTGATATATCAATGAAGATATATTGATATATTTTCACTTAACCTTTGTGCTGAAACCTAACCAGAAAAATTAATTGTGGAAGAGATTTTGTTTTAATCAATTACTTTTTCTTTATCACTTGATTGCTTTATCTTTGCATTAAACTTACATGCTACTAGAAGTACTACACAGATTTTGTGAACTATTTCTGTAGAAGAATCAATTTTTCCCAGTAAACTAGAAATATATTTGTCCTGTAACAGCTATGTTAATGTGGGTGGTAAAATGCTATTTCTGGTAGAATTGGAAGACACCATCCAACTGGATTGTATTTTAAAAAGAATATTTGTGCAAAGACTCTGGTTGCTTTGGTTGTTGATTTTTTTCAATATTTGCAGTACAGCAGGGCCTGAGGCCTCCGTTACACATGAGGATCAGTTGTACTTTGTATAAACAATAAAAAGCCTTGCACCAAATAACTTTTCTTCTAAGCATTAAATGTCCTGATTTTTTAAGGGAAACACACAGCTGGAATAAAAACATGGAATGATCTCAAACCAGCTGGACATAAGGGCAGGTCTGGATTTTCATCCATCTGTGTTCAACTGTGGAGCATTTGGATTTAGCACTCGCTGGAGACATAATAGGGACATTTAAAGATTCATTTCATGGATCCTCAATTTAATTAAAATAAAACGCTCTCAATATACACCCAAGCAAAGCTGAAGGATAAGGCACTCACTGAAGAAGAGCCTGAGAGTATCTTAATACAGTCTGATTCAAGCAAAAGTAGGAGTTCAAGAAGCCTCTGCTGTGGAGCTGACTGTGGAGTGGGGCAGCAGCCAACTGGCCATACCTGACTGGGTGAGTGTGTACTCAGGTCACACAGGCTCTCAACAGAGTTAAGGAGCCATAAAAATGTCACATGGCTCTGTAGAATGTCGTGTTTCTAATCATCACAGGATGGATCAAGTTTTAGTATTCTTTTTGTTTAATTTAGAGAAAGATAGGTCACTAATTTGACCCTTGTTGGATGACTGAATGTATGTACACCACATAATTTAGATTGACTTACAGTCAGGGGTACAAAATATCTTCAAGATAGTGTTGTCTTTCTGCGTGCTGGCCAGCTAAATACAGGGGAGATCTGAGCTGTCTTTCATGGAAGGTTGCTTGATTTGGAGATACTTACAAAAAAAAAACCCTTTGAAGCTGCTGGTATTTGGAAAAGGATGTGTACTTCACATATTGCCATAGTGGAGGGGAAGATACAATGGTACTACTAGTCAATTGTTTCTTTGATAAATATGGTATGAGGATGTTGGAACCCTGAAGCCTGGGAGTTTTGAACTTACCATGCTGATCTCCAGGGGAGCACTGCTTTTGACTTGAGGCCTTGGAAAAGGCTTCCACAATTGACTGATAGAACTAGAATCACTGGTGTGTAGCTTGAATAGAAGTGTGTAATCCCATATGATGAAGGGTTTGGGACTTGGGGGGTTTTAGAATATAGTAACAGGTATAAGACAAGATGGAGGTTTTATGGCATTGGTTTTTCTTCCCTCTTGTCCTTCTTCTTCTTGGATTTAAGTTGTATTTTTTAATTGGATAGAAGATGCTGCACTGCAGGTCATGGGTGTTTGGTCATTGGGTCAAAAGTAAAAATAATATAGGTGTTAGCTTTTAATTGGACCGTTTGGCTTTAAAAGACCTTGTGATGAGCAAGATACATCACCATTTCTTCATTTTTAGATTGTTAGCTGAAGTGCTGTAGCACTCACTGTACTATGAGTAAGAATTAATAAACCACTGAGTCCAAACATGAAATTCTGTCTTTCATGCCCTTAATTCCAACTCTGACTGAAGAGAAAAAAAGAATATAAAACATAATATAGTGGTGCCTTGTAGGAGGGTCGAACTCACAACCTTCAGATTATGAGACTGAAGCACTAGAAAGATGTAGTGATAGAGAAAAATCTTTCTATCAAAATAAAAAATGTTGATTTTATACTGGTAATTACAATCTGAAGGAGTCCCAGATTTCTTCTCCTCTTGCTGCTGCATCTAGTATTGCAAAGACAAGGAAAAATTTTTTTTTTTTTCCAGCAAAGACAAAGTTTCTAGATAGTTAAATTTCACTTCCCCAGGATAAAATATCAGTTATTCCAGTTGACCAATAAGAGCTTTGACACTGCAGGGTTACTTGTGTCAGTGGAAAAATGTTTCTGGAAAGCAGAGATGATGATGCAGCTTTTGAGACTCAAATCCTGAAGTTTAGGATGCAAGTCCTGTGCTCAGGCATGGCCTCTGTGAGAGCTGGGTAAATGAAAGCCAGGCTCTGCAGCCTGCCTTTCCCCTGTGGAACTGCAGCTCAGCATTTGTGGGTCTGTTTCTTGGATTTACCATTTAGAGCAATATTATCGTAGCTTTAATGAAGGCATAGGACTGTGATCATGCTAAAGATGATTTATTGCTCTGATTCACATCAGCCTCAAGGCTGTGAGATCTAGAGAAGCAAGAATTCGGCCACAGCTCGAAAGTAGTCACAGGTTTCTTCATTACAAGGTAATACGTAACATTCTAATCCAATGGAAGGTTGCTATGAAGTTTTTTTTGTTTTTCTAACCTATCACTTTTACTTAATTCTGCTGCAATGTGTATGCCTTTATCCAATGAATTACTATTACACGTACACACATGTATTTCTCTTATAACATTTAAACTCCTAGCTTACCCTATATAGTTACATAACTACACTATAAAACTCTCCACCATCTTATCCAATACAGCTTCTTACTTACATGAGGCATATTTTTACTTACAGCTTTAGAAACGTATGTTTATAATTTTTGTTTTATATCTGCATACTTTTATTTTTACATCAATCCAAGCTTCTTCCAAGGCTAAAATCAAACCTTTCAGTATCTGTGGAAATTTCTGTTTTTCCATTTCCTACAGAGCAGCAGTAGGATCAAGGAAGTGGCCACCAGAATCATATAACAGGCAACCAGCAACAGTCTCTGATGCACGTCCTTGCTGCTTAGTTTCATGCTGGAAACAAGGACCGTACATGCCAGACTTTTGTTGACTTTTGTGGGCTTCCCTCATGTGTACTCTTCAGCTTGTGCTGTAAACTGAAGATGGGCAGTATTGGTGTGTCTCCTCTGTACTTCCTAACATGATCTCCTTTAATTTCTCTGATGCTTTTTCCTTTATTCCGCTTTCAAGCCTTGACTATGCAGCCTTTTTAGTGGCATGATTCCTCTCAGGCTTTGCTGGCAGACACTTCCACACTGGCATTTCCAGTCAGTGGCAGATAAAAGACAATATTTCTGGTGGTGGTGATTCAGCCAAGTGAAGATTGGCTGTATTGGCAAGATCTGTGGCAGTGAAGGCTTGATGCCTATCTCTGGCATCAGGGCTGTACTTCACTGCAGCCATCATTTGTCTATACATTTGTCACTGAGAAGAGTCTTTATGAAATCTAAAACTGTAGAAGTGAATGTGTGTTCATTGAACCAGTTCACTGCTTTTTACTCTTGCTGGCTAAAAGGCCATTATAAATGCCTGTGGGGATTATTAAGAAAGGTAGCCTGGTGTGAGAAGGGTGGTATATATGTGTGGGCTGAGGGCAGTTTGTTGCATGCTATGAAGCATAGTGTGAGGCTTTAAAAAATATCCTATGGAAAAACGTTGCTGCAGCTAGCTGTGGTTTAACTGAAATTGGAGTGAGTGCAGGAACAAGGGAAATACAAAGCCAGTATGCAGAAGTGATCAATAGAAGATTCTTCTTTTCTCTATTCTTTTAAAGTATGCTTTGCTTATTTTTCTCAAATGACAGTCAAATTGTTGTTCCCTGGCTGGTGGCTCTAGGGAAAGGGCTTAGTGTAATTTGTGTAGCTCAACAGTGGCTGCTCTGGCTGCAAAAGGAGCATTGGCAGCAACTTCCAAAGAGTCCTGCTGAGTCTGTGCCGACCAGATCTGCTTCCAGTGCTTGTCATCCCAGGGTTTCTGGGGGGTTGCATTTTTTATGAGCTGTGAGGAGGCTATTTGCAGATCTGAGACAGTTTTGGTTTCTCTAAAATGACATGTCATCATGTTGGCATGTAGTAACACTAGTCTTTGATGTAATAGGATGATGTTGAACTAAAGCATCACTTTATTGTGGTGTACTGGTCCCCATTTGTTATTTTTTAGCAGAGTTTGCAGTCTGAAACAAATCCATAGAAGTGGCTATGCTGTGAACTTTGTGTCTTTCAGACCTTAGATAATTCTCGTCATTTCACTGTGCTCCAGGTGACTGCAAAATACATGAGAAATACAATATCATCTTTCAGAACACTATGGCTACAACAACATAATTAATAAAACCTGGGAGATGTCAGTATTTGCTATTAAAAGAATATGTATGCAAAGAGGAGGAAAGCAGAAAAAAATGTGACACCTACTATCTCCTGAAAAAATAAAAAGGGAAATACTTTGTTTTGTAATATGTGGTATCAGACTTCTCCTGATTTCTGTCATTATATTGTCCTGGTAACTTCTGAACTACTAAACAGACTTAGCTGAAGCTTGGAGTTGCCAACCTTCTGTAAGCTACATTGCCAGCTCTCTGTAAGTTACACTGGGGTAAAGACTACTGTACTCTTCTAGGTCTCATCAAGACATCAAGATTAAGGCCTACTAAGACTTCCATTTTTAAAAGTAAAAAGCAATGGAGAAAAGGCATGCTTAAGGCATGCAGTATCCTTAATGTGTTTACATTTTTCCTTAGTTACTTCAGGCCTTTTTTCCTTGGTTTTATTTTTAATTATTTTAGATATGTAACTGTAAGGCATTCTGAAAACAATCAGAAACAGTTGCAGCTTTGATTAGCGCGAAATTAAAACAACTGATGACCTACCCTACCTCTCCCTTTGTCTTGTTGAGAAGTTTCTTTACTGCAGGATACATTCTCAACCCTTACACTTTTCAGATCTGCTAGGTGCAGTGAAGGCCATTTTCTGGTTTGCCATCTGTCAGAATAGGGAATGCTTTCACCTTTTATTTTGTGGAAGAAGAAGCTGCTGAGCTGATTTGGAAATAGTAGGCTGGTTATTGTCTGTGTAAAGCTGCTGAGACCTGTGTGCAGGACGTCCCCAGTCAGGTTATCCTGTCATCATATACAGATTGCTGATTATCACACAGTGTGATCTTCTGCAGTGCTGCTTCCTTCTGTCTCTCATCAAGGCCCAGTGAGCACAGACCGTGACAGGTAAAATCTTCTTCCAGACCTCAGATGCTCCCATACAAAGAGCCATGCTTAATCCCTGGCCTAGTGTGTAATTTAGTAATCTGCATGGTCATGAATTCCAGGGATATATGGGCAGGAAGCGCAGAGCAGTGTGGGTAGCAGAACAGCCCTACAGTGTCATTTAAGTCTTTGTTGTATTGTGTAGTGAGGGATTTTAGGGGACAATGAGACCTGTCTGTCAAAGATTAAGCAGACTGGAAGTGTGGTTTATACCAACAAATGAATGAAGCTTTTTGGAGTGTTAATACAGCCACGTAGTAAATGTCCAATGACTAAAACATACAATTTATGGGATGACAAGCAACATTGGAATTGGTAATTTATTCTATATACCTTAGCCAGTGGGAATTTCAAGTAGGTGAAAAGTTCATTTCCGTCCTTACCGCAATCAATATGGAACACTTGTATATGAAAAGTGGAAAATCCTCTATTTTTTTCTCTCCCAGATTTTGGTTTGAAGTTATTTTTGCTAATTGCAGTTTATTCTCTGGCACTGCCCAGTAAACCAGCTGCTGATTGACTGGCACTTCATGACAGGCACTGCTGTAAAATTTTGCCTGGACCCACTCTGCTTTAGCCTCTAGAGATAACTGGAATATTGCCAAATGTTATGTTAGGAGATTTGCAGACCTCTACTACTCTCCACTCCTCCTTTGGCTTGTGTATTTCCAAGCAAGGTATAGATGAGAATTCACAGACTCCATTTTTTCCTTTAAAGTAAATTGTTTACATGTTTGCAAAGCTCCCTCAGCTCTGCTGTGTAACCGGTCTCTGGGAATAGGTTTTCTTCTAAATCTGCTAACTTGAATAAGCATGAAATCGTTCCCATTTGAGTTTTAAATCTTGACTAATATTATCTGTCCCAGCAGATACTTTTGGTTTTAGCAGAACCCTGTGCAAGGAAAGTTGCTCAGACCTTTCTGAAGTGCCAGGAACATGCTGGGAAGGCTATGAAAGGCAAAATGTAGGGGAAACTGCTTGCAGGGAATCTATTGTTTGCTGCTGACCCTGTACTGGCCAGATCTGTGCATGGCCTACTTTCCCTGCCTGCCTTTCTAACTAGAAGCATCCTTTGGGGCTGAATGACCTTAGTGGATAATGAGAAGTTTTGCTGTGTTTCTCTCTTGTAAACAGAATGTTTAGCATGTGGAACATGGTCTGGTGACTAAAATGGATTCCTTTTTAAGTGTGTAGAGGGGCTTTTTTGTTGTTGCTGTTTGTTTAGTATTTTTTCTTTTTCAAAGAAAGAGGCTACTTTATTTACTAGATCATTAATGTTATACATGATATGGTAGTAAGTCTTAGAGGCAGTCATGCTGCATATATCACATGCCAGGCTCAGACTTGCATTCAGAATTACACTGTACTCAGCACTAATTTTGTTGTAATAGCACAAACACTGAATATCAGACAGGGGAAGGGACATAACAGTGTATCAGTAAGAACAAAGGGAAAAAGACAAGATTGTTTTTCTGGAACATTGTTTGACCTATGGCAATTTATAGATACACATCTTCTGTGTAACAGTGAAGTGCCATAGAATAATTAGATTAGAAAAATAATAGGACAATCCAGTATGATAAAAGTGAGCCATAAAAGGAGTCATAAGATTACTGTCCAGAATAGGTTAAGCTGTGATTGCTAACTAAGCTAGAGGAAAGATTCAGGTTTTAGATTCAGTTGTCTCCACATTTTATGTACTTTTTCTCTTGGGAATTTGAGACAAATTGAGAGAAACTCCTAGAAGCATAAATGAATACAGACATTTAAATCTGCTCTTAAAATAGCAGTGTTATGCTTGGGATCCTAATCTCTATTGTTCATATTCTAATGATTCACTTTACATTCTGCAGAAACAGAGAACACAATAACAATAATTGAAAAGTTTTTATTAATTGTGGTATTATTATACTGAAAAAACTGCAGCTATGTTTTATTCCAAATATGAAAAGAAATCTGTATTATTTTAGTTAATATTAAGTAGTCTCTGCAAAAATTTCACCTTGGTATTTACTTTATTGCAAAATGCAATAAGACAAATGTCATTGATATGAGAAGGCACATTAGTGACTAGAATATCTGCAGATAGAGTAGAAAGCACCTATTATAAAGATTCAAAGACAAGCTGTTAAATATAATGGTTGTTCTCTTAGTTGTTAATTTTACAGCATTTAAGCCAAGATAAATTGTTCTGTTTTAGCTGGAATACCATGAGATGGTTGACAGCAACACAGGAAACTCCTGTAAGAAGTGAAAAATAGGGAAGTAACAGCTTCAGTAGAGATACTGCTGCTAATTAAGGAATTAATATGATATTTTGATATCTCCATTAAAATGATCCTTAGTTATGATCCTTGAAGAGAATGTTTTGCTCTAGAGTAATTACCATGGAAAAAAATTATCACTCTCCTTTAAGATGTGTTGTATTATCACTTTTTGCTCTGATTACACCTATGAATACACAGCTACTTTATTGAATGAAATTTCATTGAATGACCCAACACCTACAACCCCTTAATATAATTTAAAAATGGCTCTGATCTGGCATCACAGCAATGTGGGGATGGATAAGCCTAGCCCAGAATGCATACCCCAGATATGGGTTTAAAATTTTCCAAAGACAGGGAACATTCCTATTAGTAGCCCAGAAAAAAACAGGGCATGATCTTGCCTATCCACTCCAGTGCATAGCAGGGAACCCAGTTGGTGAGCACAAAAGAATTGTCCTAAAGACTGGTATCCTTTAACTTCTTCCTGGCTCCTGTTGATTCATGAGTGGTTTCTTTCTAGAAATGCAAGAGACACAAAATCTTTGCTTCAAGTCTTTAACTGATATTTTTGCAACTGTTCTTGTACATCTCTCTGTTTTCCTCAGTGTGGCTATCCCTGTAAAAATCATCTTAGATTGCTTGGATTGCTTGTCTTAGATGTATCTTGTGAAAATGGGCTCCCCAGGATAATTGCCAGGATGTAAATGGAATGGAAACTTAGATTAGTTGCTGATAGAAACTAAAGCTGGGAATAGCTCATCTGTAGGTGAAACTGCAATAAAAAGCTCCACTGTGTAAAGTTTCTCTAAAAGATTCATGAGGTGCTTCTTGGCTCCAGCATGAAGCCCTTTAGAAAGGCCAAGAAAGCATCATGTAAGGTAAGAGTTGTGACTATTCCTGTCCACATGGAAACCTCAAAGGGTTCTTATTTTATTAATTACTGTTTTCTTCTTCTTTGTTCCTTTCTTTACTTTCAATCACATGTTTAGAGAAGTTCAGATACAAGAGGACATCTATGTTCCCACAGAGGCAAATGGAAAGTTCTCTGTATTATCCACAGAGCAGAAAGGGCTTCTATAGCTCCTTTTCCCTATCTTCTTCTCACACTTATGGGTCTATTCCTTATCTCTGCAAAATTGGAGGAGCAGGACATGTCTCGACCATGTTTGATTTCCAGTTCCTAGGCAGAAAGAAGTAGGTAGTCACGTGAGGAAAAACTAACTTTTCACAGCCTTTGCTTGCAAAAGGGAATTAGACATTTTTTAAAAAAATAAGTTTGTTGGAAAGAACTGGAGAGGAGCCCAAAGCAAATTAACAGATCTGAACACAGAAGACCCTGTGGATGTTTGGAGTCTGTTCATCTTCAGCATGTGGCTGAACCCTCCCTGCCTTTCTAGATACAATGTCCTTTTAATAGTCTTAACAGGCCTGACACTGGCAGGATTTCACTTGTTCAGTGCACTAGTTAATACAGCTAATTTTCCACTCACAACATTTTTTTGCAACAATGAATCTTCTGTCACTTGAGTCCATGGGGAAGGCAGCTTGGAAATGCCAGCCAGAGGGGGAGGGAGCAAGTTCATTGTCACTGTTCACTTAAACAGTTCTTTAGAAACACATTGAGGTTTTTTTTGTTTTGTTTTGTTTTGTTTTTTCCTCTGGGATGCTAGGGATAAGTGGAAGGGAAAATAACACAATACTGCATGTTCTTCTTTCCTCGTGAGCCCATAGCAGATCCCTGAATGTTGTGTGTTTTAAGGGGTATTTTAAGGAGAGTCAGAAGCTGTGGTTTTGTTGAGTGGCAGTCCTGATCTGGCTGCCCATGAAATTACTATGATTCAACATCTGATTTCCCCAGGAGACTTGTCTAATATCTATGATTAGTGTTGTATCTTCCTCAGTAATGAGTTAAGTAAAACTCCTTTAAATTGTTTGTGAACAATAACTTGCTTATCTTACGGAATGTGTGGGAGAGATGATACAATACACATATATGAACTCATGGCAGCTGGAGCCAGGGGAGAGAGGGGCTGTGACCCTCACTTTTCATCCTATCCATCTCCCCTTTTGGGGACTGACTGCCAAGGAGCTGCCACTTGGTCATTTCCACTGTCCATCTCTCATCAGAGATGACTGCTGTGGATCCTGGGAAGGAAAATACCTTGCATATGTTACCATGTCTACTTTACAGCCATCAGGAGAATGGAAAGAGGTTCTGTGGTAACCCTGTGTTTTCTTCTGAAATAACTAATTCTTTTGTATTAAAATTCAGCTCAGGACTTACTCTGCAGTCAAGAGATGTACACAGTACTCAAATTCTCTTCCTTCAATTAAGAGCAGGAAAATGTTGTGGCAGCTTCTGTCCTATGTGAACAGGTTGGGGAACTGAAAAGGCTTTCTAAAACTTATTTTAGAGATTAGGCACTGAAAGCTTGTGAGGGAGAATATGAACTGAGGTTGCAAAAGACCATAAAATCTCAAAAGCCATTCAAACCTTTGGGTGTACTATGCTCCTTTGTTAAATTGAAAAAAAGGACCCACAAAAACCCAAAAAACAAACAAAAAACCCACCAAAACAAACAAAAAAAACCCTCCCAAAACAAAACCCCAACTTAGTTCATAAGTAACTTCCAGTCAGTTAGACTTCACTTGCTTCAGCATTTTTGTGAATATTTCAGAATGGAGTACTTCAATATAAACCCTATTTTTTTAATGTGGATGAGTGTAATGCAGTGCCAGAGCTCCATGAGGTGCAGCAGCAGATCCTGTCTATGTTCCTGTCTTGTTTCCTCAGCTGCCTCTGAGTCTGGCTTAAACATGTGCAGGATTTCAGAAGAGTGCCTGTTGTCAGTCTCACTGTCTCTGTTTTTGTATAAAGCTTGTATTGCTTTGCCAATGAAAAACACAAAAAGACCCTGAAGATGTCAGTCAAGGTAGCAAGAAAACCCTTTTGGTGTGGCAAATAGCAAAAATTTAATCTGAGATAACCACATATCACCTGAGACTCACGGCCAATTGGCTTAAACAAGCAGTGGGTAAGCTGGGGTTTCAGGGGTGATCACTTTGGCTCTGGTGATGCTCTGCAATACAATTCATCAGGATCTAGTCTCTGCAAATCTTTTTTTCTGCTCAAAAAAGGCATAATTTTGACTGATGATGATGAAGAAGGCAAATTAAATTCAAGTATATAATGTAGCTCCTTAAAAATAAGCTTTAACTCATAATTTTCATGCATTGGTTATTTGTTTAATTGATATATGTGTCATCACTCTGCTTTGTAAACCCCGATTCTTGTTCTTTACCTAAAAAAATCTCCATAATTCAAATCTTTCTGTTCCTGTAGTGCCCATCATTGAGGCTGTTGCCTCAGTGGTGTGTCTCTCACAGAGATATTACAGCCCACAAGGGGCTTTCACAGGCTTTGATGTTAGCCTGGAACCTTTCCACAGGAGCTTATTTCTTATCTAACTTGGACATTTCACAACATCAAACAAAAAAGCAAAGTTAAAGTCATGCTTTTTGACTTTTGTACATTTTTCGTAGTTGCTTCAGAAAGTCATGAAGTATAAATGGAATAATTACTCTCAGTTAATATTAAGTCACTCCTGGCATTGTCCAGGAAAGATAAAAGATAACTGTATGAGGTATCTTTGTGTGTTTTGAATAGAAATAGCAAATAATTGATTGAATCAGGATGTTTCATGAAAGCTTTTAACTGGAAATCAAGCATTGTAAGGAACAAACTTTTCATATATTTAAATATCCAATGAAAATAAAAATATTCTTAAAAATTGTCTAGGTTTCCTATATAGTTGTATATTTATAATGTGATTAACCATCCATTGCAACTTTGTTACTGAAGTACAAGATTCATCAAATGATTTGTGGAATCATTTTTTTAAGCAGTTAAAAAATAGGGTGCAAAAAAAAAAAAAAGCATACATATATATGTATATATACATACATCCATACATATACACACACACATTTTTTATCACCTAGATTTTCTACTTGCAGTCATGTCTAGTCAGACTTTGTGGAAATAACAGAAGTATTTTTTGAAAATGGAGTTTATCACATGAACTAAAATTTAAAATTGTTGTAAGACCCAGCCTGCAGTTGCTCATTACTACATTAGAAGATTGGTCCTGAGATGACCAGAGCAGCCTTAACAGTGTGATCATGCCAAAGGCTGCTTTGCATAAACAGTAAACTTCTGAAAAGCATTGTGATACTAAAGAATTTCACATAGTACATGAAAAAAATGTCTCTTATGTTAAAATTAAATTAAAAAATAATTATCACCCTAATATCCTTTCTTAAAAAGACAACAAAACAGAAAAATACCCAAATAATGGCATTTTTGGGAGGATACTGCATAAAGCAGGATTGTTGCACAGGATTTTTTTTTTTTGGCCCATTATTTCTGTGTGCACATATAGTTCTTTGCATTTTTCTCATGCTGTGTAGGTAAAAAGCTATGTAGAGGAACAGTGAATTATATGACAGAAATAAAGAAGCCATTTTTAACTAGGGACTTCCCCTAGGTTTTTAGAAGAAAAACTGAAGAATAATTTTTTTTAAAAGTACAAAGCGTTTTTTCAGTAGGAAGAATAATTACTTACTCTGGAATGTGAGCAGGGCACTGGATACCTGACCTGTAATTTAGGAAAATAGTGAAGGGGTTTTCATCAGTAATTATTATTATTATGGTAGAACTGTGGGGCCCCAGCTGAGAGCAGGACACTGTTGTGCTACTCACTGTCTAGCAAGAGAGAACCAGTGCTGAGGGAATCCTGCTGTGAAGGGAGGGCAGACCCAAAAGGAGAAGGGAGGAAATGGAAGTAGAAAGTTGAAGGTTGGCCCAAGGCTATGCTGCTCCCAGTGGACACAGCTGCCTTGCACTGCTAAGTCACTGACTGACCCCTCATCTGAGTTCAGTGATATTCCTGGGTCAACTTCTGTAACCTGGTGTCACTCATCAGAGAAAACGTCCCTGGTTTAAATAGGAAATGCAATTTGTGTGTGTGAAAGAGCATTTGAGGGACCAGTTTTTTGTACAGGCTGTCCTGTCCAACAGGAATTGGGTACATAGATCTTAAAAGTTTCAGGCTTAGAGAATGCAGTGTATGAGAACATGCATTTTTAGGGCCCTAATGTAATAAGTTAATGGTTGGCTGTTTGGTTCACCTTTATGCAATCAAACAAGCATAAGATGCTTCAAGCTACAAAGCATTTGCTCATTAACTAAATATTTCATTAACAATCTTTTAGTGTCAAAAAAGCATGTTTTATGGGGAAGATAATTGCTGAAGTAATAGACAATGTGAATAAGACTTTTAAAAGATTTGGTTACTGATTTCTCGGGAGAGAAGTAACCATGTGTTAGTTTCAGAAGACATGAGCATATTTGAATTCAGTTGCTCTTTTCATACACAGGATCTTAATTTTGCTTAGAAAATGAAAAATGCTTTGCTGCTTGAAATATGGCAGTCTACAAATTTATTAACAAAAATAGGAATCAGTTCTGCCCTTCCTGATCAGTAGTATTTTCTGCTTAGTTACCAGAGCTGCTAGATTTGTCTTAGTGGGTTCCAGTGTTCTTTATGGTGGTGAATCACTGAGTTGGCATTTGACAGTGATTTGGGTCAGTTGAATTGTTCCCCAAGTAAGTATATACTTGGATTTTTTTTGTCCCAGAAATAAGGGGCATATCCAGTGGTTCCATACCACGTGTTTTCCTTTACACAGTGACAAATCAAATAGATTTACGCTTTATTCCCCAAGCTCAGAGAGGCAATGGGAAATAGAAGAATGTTTGGAATTTGCAATGCTATGTGTAGCAGCTCTGCTTCAGTGGGCAAAAATTTATGTGGGGTATTAGAGTTGGCGAAAGGGGTAGGGACAATAGGGAAACTGTCATGTGTTGGATTGTGCAGCAGCAGAGGCCCCATCATTACCCATTGTACAAGCCTTTCCTCATGACACCCTGGGATGCAGATTAGTTTAAAAGGGTATAAGGAAGAAGGCACATGTTGCAGAACCTTTTCCATCTTGAAAGACACTGCCATCAAATTACACTGCCAGGCGGTTTGGTTGTACTGCCTTCTGCAGTTTGGTGACTCAGAAGCAATGGGAGGTTCATTTTCTGGGCATTTTTTGCTCTTGCTTACCACACATTGAGAATGGCAACCTGAATATCTGAGCCAGCTGTGTATTTGTAAGGATGTGTTTTTTACACACGTATTTGATACGTGCGTAACAGAGATGCACATGATTCATGCAGAACTTGTGACACAAACTTGGTCAGAATCCAAAATTATGTATGCATTATGTATTAATACTATTATATTAAAAAAACCCACTTTTTACCAGCATCATATTCATTACAGACGGGCTTGTCATTTAGTGCTGCTGCATTGTAAAAGCCTGGTGCACAAATATGTTTGCGAATGCAGGTCATAGATTTCAAATATATGAAATTCCAGGTGGCATTTGAGAGAACAATCACAAGTCACAGTAATTTCATTGGTTTTGTTATCGGTGTTATTAGCATCCTATAATTTTTCTTTTGTTACAAATCATTGTCATACATCTGGGAACCAAAATGATACCGCTTGCATTAATTGCTAATGGCTTTTCTGCAGGCTACTGTGCAATATCTATTGAACATTAAAGATTAAAAATAGGGAGCTCTTTTGATTTGTTGTAGTTTTTGTTTGATATTATCCACATTTCATATTTCAGCTTGTCCTCAATGCTAAGGGATGTTTTATTCTTCATATCCTTTGGATAAGTAAGAGCACTCCTAGTGCTAAAGCACAGTAAAAGACTAGGTAAGTGCATTGAGGTCAGATAGAAGTTCTACCTGGCATTGAGCTCTGTGAGTTTACTTAAGGGTAAAACCTGAGTCTTCATTGTGCTGTTATCCTCAAATTGCTCAGGCATGCCACCGTGCCTGCTCTGTATAATGCTCTAATCTTGGATCAGTTCATGGGAGTGCTGCTGAGTGATGAAATATACTGCTTTTTTAGCAATGAAGGCAAGTTCTTTGTTTCAGCATAGAAAACATTATTTCCATCCACACAGACTTCAAAAGAAACAGTGGGAATTCTTGAGAGCCTGATTATCATGGCATAATCACATTATCAGAGAGATTAGAAGCACTTTACTGTGTCCTTATGCTTTACTGACACTGCAGGGCACTGGATAAAATCTTCAAGTGCTGTTAAAATCTTTCTTGTAGGGCACTAATGCAGGAGAGAGTTATTTAGCTGTGGGCTCTAAAATCACAGAGAACATATTTAATTCTTCTGTCAGAGAGCTGCTCATCCAAGCACAAGTAGAAGATGTAGTTTCTGGTCTTTACTCTCTGGTCTAGATATTTTTCTCAGAGCCACCTGCAGCAGAGCAAAACAAAAGCCTCCTAAAATGTTAATTCCCATCAGTTCCAGTCATTGTGAAACATTGTCATTAACAAGGCAATCAAGCTGATGGAATACAGAAGTATTAGCCATTCAAACAAAGAGGAATTCACAGTGTGTTTTCTCTACAAACCTGGTGGGCTCTTGGATGCCATTTCTTTTGTGAGAGGTTAGTAAGACTGTAAGTGTAATATACCCATTTTTAGGTTATTCTCAGAACTGCTGTGGTGCCTGGAGGTAAATAGTTCACAATCCACGCTTTGTAAGTGAATTGTTGCCTGAAAGCCTCTGAATTCCTTCTGATTATGGGAAATTCAGTCTCAGATTTAACTTTTTTAAGTGAGAGCAAAGCCCGTGATTGTTAATGTTTCTTGTTGTCTATGGTAGCCAAGGACCACTAAAGATTTGGGGATTAACGTTCTGATTATATAGTTTCCAATATAAAGGATTCCATTGATAATTAGTCCAGAATTAAGAAAGCTAAAAGTAATCAACATAAAAGCCTTTTCAGATGTGTGATGTCCAGAGTCTGTGCCTCTGGAAGTGCACACTATGGGCAGTGTCTAGACGTAAAAGATATGAAATATCAAACATGCACTTGACCTCAGTTAAAAGGCCAGGATGAAACAATCACAACAGAAAGAGTGATATGGGAGAATTGTTAAATTCAAAAGAAAACTGGTCCAACAGTGAAGACACACAGAATACAGGGGAAAATATTTTAGCCTCAACAGGTACTAAAAATGATCCTGGAGAAAGAATTTTTAAAATTATGTACAGTTTGTTTCACTTTCCTTGGTTTTAAACATGTAACAATACATTTTTAAATTAAGAATAAAGTCTTTTACCTGCCAAGCCATGAGTCAGGGCTTTGTATGTCTCCAGCTGAGATTTCTAAAACACTTGCAGCAGGGAGCTGCATTCCTTCTGCTGGTTTACTGCGTTAGGGAGGTGGAAGGGAAACACACTTCCATGGAAGAATTAAAAGGAAGGGGAAATATGTGGTGAAATTTTTAAGATGTGGGGGTTTTAAACTTCCTCCTCCATTCTATTTTACTGTAAATCGTGATTCTTTACGGGGGGTACCTTTGTGTAATCCACCGTCTTGCCAGTAGAAGCCATAGGCATAAAGTGCATTTTCTGCTGATGCTCTGGGAGCTTGGAGGGGTCTCTGGTGTTCTCTGACCGTGACCAGAGTGGGCACGGTGGCGCGGAGGGAGCGCCGGGCACAGCGCCGGGCGCGGCACCCGCGGGGCAGCCGGAGCCCCTGCCGGCAGCGCCGGGCGCGGCACCCGCGGGGCAGCCGGAGCCCCTGCCGGCAGCGCCCCAGCACAGCACCCGCGGGGCAGCCGGAGCCCCTGCCGGCAGTGCCCGGCGCGGCACCCGCGGGGCAGCCGGAGCCCCTGCCGGCAGTGCCCGGCGCGGCACCCGCGGGGCAGCCGGAGCCCCTGCCGGCAGCGCCCCAGCACAGCACCCGCGGGGCAGCCGGAGCCCCTGCCGGCAGCGCCCCAGCACAGCACCCGCGGGGCAGCCGGAGCCCCTGCCGGCAGCGCCCGGCACGGCACCCGCGGGACAGCCGGAGCCCCTGCCGGCAGCGCCGGGCGCGGCACCCGCGGGGCAGCCGGAGCCCCTGCCGGCAGCGCCCGGCACGGCACCCGCGGGACAGCCGGAGCCCCTGCCGGCAGCGCCGGGCGCGGCACCCGCGGGGCAGCCGGAGCCCCTGCCGGCAGCGCCGGGCACGGCACCCGCGGGGCAGCCGGAGCCCCTGCCGGCAGCGCCGGGCACGGCACCCGCGGGGCAGCCGGAGCCCCTGCCGGCAGCGCCGGGCACGGCACCCGCGGGGCAGCCGGAGCCCCTGCCGGCAGCGCCCGGCACAGCACCCGCGGGGCAGCCGGAGCCCCTGCCGGCAGCGCCGGGCGCGGCACCCGCGGGGCAGCCGGAGCCCCTGCCGGCAGCGCCGGGCACAGCACCCGCGGGACAGCCGGAGCCCCTGCCGGCAGCGCCCGGCACAGCACCCGCGGGGCAGCCGGAGCCCCTGCCGGCAGCGCCGGGCACGGCACCCGCGGCACCCCGAGCGCTGCTGCTTCCTGCGCTCAGCATCTTCAGGTAAAGGGGGATTCCTTACTGTGAGCCCCGATACTGAGCTGCTGGAGTCTCACCAGAGAAGGGCAGCAAAGCAGCTGAACGGTCTGATGAGAAGTGGCTGATGGAGCCTGGCTTGTTTAGCCTGGAGAAAAGGAGATGCAGGGGGACCTCATCTCTTTCTGAAAGGAGTTTGTGGTGAGGTGGGGAGCAGCCTCTTCTGGGCAAAAAGGGATTATACAAGGAGAAATGGCCTCAACTGGGGCCGGAGAGACTCAGGTTGGATATTAGAAAAATTTTCTTCACTGCAAGAGTAGTTAAGAACTGGAACATAGTGGAGTCACCATACCTGGAATTATTAGAAAATTAACAGATGTGGCTCTTGGCAATGTGGTTTAGTGTGCATGGTGGTATTCAGTCAAAGGTTGGACTTGATCTTGGAGGAGTGTTAACCTTAATGATTCAGCACATCATCACCATCCAGTTTCGGGAAGTGGTTTCCCGTCTCTACTTTGTGCTGGTGTGGCCCCATCTTGGGTCCTGTGTGCAGGTTTGGGTAGTCTTTGTCTGAGAATGGACAGGGAAAACTTTAGAATGTCCTAACTACCCAGAGGTATCAAATTGCATTGAAAGTTGAGTTGGAAAGAGGAGTTTGTGGACATGATGCACTCACTGACTGGTTTTTAATGCATATTAGGGTAGACCAGGGCTGATTGGGCTTCAAGGACCAATAGGAGCACCTGGATTTACTGGCCCAGAAGGTTTGCCTGGAGCAAAAGGTGAGAGAGGAGCAGTGGGCCCTCCTGGACCAGCTGGACAGAAAGGTGACAAGGTAGGCTCAACAGTGACATTTCTATCCCTGCAATAGTTCTATGGCCTTGTATATATTTTTGAGTGAATAAAAATAATCTTGGGGTATATGTCCAGGGATAAAAATATAATGGCATTTCAACAGTTTCTTTAGAGAATTGTTTGCATTTACTTTTGAACGAGAATACAGATGCTAAAGCTACTGAACAGTATAGCCAATCCTGGTAGGTAAACTACAGCCAAATGAGTATTGCTGTTGCAAGTAGTCTGTCACTTCCCATGCACCAGGGTACATGGTTATTATTCACACTCTTTTCAGGGAGAAATCTTCCTGTGTAGAAGATCCTGAGTTGGTGTCTAGAAAGCAAAAAGAATGGGTACTAAACAAAATTTGCAGTTGAGTTTTGCAGGTGCAAAGTTATTTCTAACAAAAATAATACAATAAACTATGTCATAATAAATGGAGTATCCCATAAGGTGTAGGTGTCAATGAATGCAAAGTGCAAGATTGGAAAAAATTCATTGCACTGAAAAAATTCCATTTACTCCAGAACCATTTATATCCCATGAAATGGTACATATGCAATACAAACTTGCCATAAGATTCTCTCTTCATCCACTGAGGGAGAAATATATTTCACCTTTCCAAAGCAAGAGTAGTTTAGGCTGGGTATTCTGCTTACACAGTCTGTTTTGCTACTATTCAGAGCACAGCAACAAGGTGTGGTATTACTTGCAGCTTGGGCAGTCTGAAGTTAATGCAGTGGTCTGCATATCTCTGGGGGTCCTATCCTAGTATAGACAGAAAAATATGTAAGTTTTGTTGCAACTCTTGGAAAGAAAAGGGTTAAATTTATAGCAGATTGTTTATTTTCCCGGCATCTTGTTTTCCCCAGATGTGCAGTAAGAGATTATATTTTTGCTTTAAATTGCCTGAATAAAACATTCCTGAAACACTCATTTGGCATCCAGTCAAGTTCAAATGTTCAGTTCCTATATTCATTGACCCCTGCAGTCTGAGAGAATCTGCATGAGATAGTTTGCTCCTTTTGGTTTTGAAAGCAGCATTCCAAGACTGAAGGTGTTGAAGTGAAAAATATCTCACAGGTAACTAAAATATACAGACCGATGAAGTGAATATAATGTGTACTTTTTTTCTTCAGGGTCCAATGGGAGTTCCAGGATTTCAGGGCATCAACGGGATCCCAGTAAGTTTGCATATGTAAATATAAATCACCAGAATGGTAATCACAGCTAAAAGCATCTGAACAAGATTAGATTGTCCTAGCACATGCAAAGTGTACCTTGAATTGCTTGCTTCTATCTGGAGGAAAATGGTGTGTTTGTTTATCTACCTGGTGATTCCCTGCTGTTTTGTAAGACAATAGGAAGTTGCTACATATCAGAAAGTGAGCCTGAGTTACATAGGGATCGTTTGCACGAGTGATTAGCTCTTCTGTCAGCACCATGTTCCCTCAGCACTGCCTAAAACCCACTGCATAATGAAATCATAGACTTGCAGAATTGAAAGGGACCTCAGGGAGTCAAACAGGCATGATGAGCTGTGCTTCAGGCCATTTTTAGCATGTGTTTCCTAGCCAGTTCTTAAAACCTTGTGATGATGGAGGCTAACTTCTCTGTTAGAAAAGATTTGCTAATGCCTAACTTCAGTCTTTCTTTCTGCAGTTTAAAGCTCTTGAGTTCTCATGTTACTGAGCAGGGACACAGAGAGAAGATTGTTCACTTTGACTTTGTAGTAGCCTTCTTTTATGTGATAGCCCTTACCAGGTCTCCCTCAATCATCTTTTGCTATGACATGAATGAAAACAGTGATGAGAGCTGAGGCCCTCCAGATAACCCTTAATTATCTTCTATATTCTAGGCCTGGTTTAGATCAGGTGACAGGTAGGTAACCACTTTCCCTGATCATCAGGAACTTTTTGTTCCTTTCCTTTTTTAGTACTTTAGATTCTAGAGACAGTTTACAAAAAATTATGTGCCTAAAGTGTTTTGGCCAGCTTTCTTTTGCTTGGTTCCTCCAGTGATTTTTACAGAGGTATCTTGCTGTATCTCAGGAGAACTTTAGCTGGATCAGCTTTAGAAGTTGCCCCAAATTTCCTTGTTCTTTCTACACTGTTTGACTCATCCTGCTTTCTCCTTCTGATATTAGAATAATTTTTATTTTCTTGATGTCATTTTTCCATCCTATGTGTCATTGTCCCTTCAGACTATGCTCATACTCTTTCTCATTTTCCCTGCTTTCTCAGATGACCAGGAGCTCCAACAATTGAGCTGTGTTTTCTTACTTCATATCAAAAACTGAATTGTTGTCATAGATTGGCTGAAAATGCACAGTTGGCCTTGTAAATGAGCTTGTTTGAGTCCAGTTCCTTCCTGGCCCTTGTTCTTTAGTCCCCCTCTGTTCATCCTTGCCTGTTTTCTCTCTTGCTCTACTCCCTTGCTGCTATTTTTTTTTCCTTTACCACCAGCCAACTGTCCAGGTTTGAAGAGCACAAGCTGTTCCCATAATACTTAATTTAATTGAACACACTGTGGGAACATGCTGTGCTTAGGGTATTTTTTCAGATGAGGCTCTGGAGAAAGGGGATTCCCAACAGTGAGGGAAGGCAGAGATACAGCAGCAGCCTTTGCCAGGTAGTTGGCAGCAACAGGCATTCCAAAGAGAGAGCAGGGGAGAGAGATGAGAGGATTCAAAGCCTCCAGCATATGCAGATCTACTCTGCTTTGCAACATTCTGAAAGGTGGGTGAATGGGAACAAAAGCAGATTTTGCTGGTCGTGAATAGCAAAGTACTCAGCACTGTGGGTCTTCTGTGCCACAGCTGCAGGGCAGAAAAAGGGCAAATGGAAATTTGTTCATACTATTTACATTATAACCACTGAGATAAATGCTTCCATTTTTGGGTGAAAATAGCATCTGCCACTGCTGGAGTAAATATTTTTACTTTTGTCATTACATTTCAGGGTAGGGAGCAATTTAGATTTTTTTGTGAAGTGTATACAAATATAGGCACTTTACATGGATGTGTGAAATGCAGAGCAGAGGAGAGAGCATGTGTGTGAGAAAGATGGGAGAAGTAAAAATATATTGCTGTATCTGCACATCCAGTCCAGTGAAGAGAGATTCTTTGTAGTATGCAGGTATGGTAGTGTGGGCAGGTGTAGTTTAGTCATGGGCCATGGGCAAGGCCATTATTCAGAGGGTAATCCCACTGTTGATCATAAGGGAAGTGGTATTCCACAGAATTCCCTTGGGGAATGCTGGTGGCAAGTAAATCATGTTGTTGCAGCTGGCCTGACTAATCCTTTTAACCTAGTAAATACAGCAGCTACATGTGTTTATTGCTAGACTTTCATGTCATGCTATAGAAGAAGCCCTAAAATCCTTAGCCCTACTTGGGAAGTTTATTTTTTCCTATTGGACAAGATTCAAGGACTCCTCTGCAAAGGCTGAAACTGAAGTTGGGAGATGTATGTAGCTTTTCATGAACTGTTCAAGGAGTTCTATAAGGAAATATTTTTATGATAAGTGGGCCCTTGTCTGTGCCATGAAAGTCAGAGCTGTATGAAGAGGCAATTTTGTGACCTTCCTAGAGTAAATGCAAACACTTGGCAATGACTGTATGGAGAGGCCATTTGCCTTAGCAGCCCATTAAACTGTTTATTCAATTAATTTTGTATTCATCCTTAATTGCATTTGTTTCTCTGTTTTAAATTATTCATGGAGCTCTCCTGTTGGGATTGCCTTTTCACTGTTTGATTTAGAAAAGAGGCCCCTTGGGATCAGAGTGTCAGTGTAAGACCAAGAGTGAGATAAAAGAGGGCCCAGATAACCAGTTCAAGTTTCCTTATCAGTCTCACACCAAATGCTTCCTTTTGTAAGTACAGAGGGCACAAGCATCTCTCCAGCCTGTGTTTTAACTCAGATCTGGAAACTAATCACCCTTCTCCTATAAGTAAAGTCTATGAAAGTCTTCTTTCTTAGTCAATTGAGATGCTTGTGTTCAATTGTCCCATCAGCCAAGACAGAATTAAAGGAGGTGAGAGCAATTGAACTATTAACCACCACTTTTCCAGGTCAAAACAGCTCTTTAAATCAGTATTTGAAACCCCTTGGGAAAAGGTTCTTTTAAGGCAGGACTTAGCAACACTCAAGAAAGTCAGCAGTGGGTGTTCAGTATTTCCTCAGATAAGTGTATTAAAACAAAATTATGAACTCTGATTGCAGATTAGCTTTAAAGTAGGAAATCTTGTGGATTGTTTTCCTAAACAAAAGACATAGAATGTGTGTGTGCACTTGTGTGTCAGTCTGTGTCATGCTTTGGCACAGAATGACAGACATGGATACCATGGGATTCAGTGTCAGGGGCACAGATTTATTTATCACACTAAGAAATCACTGTGATCAGCATATTTTATGTCCTCTCTCTGTGAGCCCTACTCACATTTTAAGAGGATACCAAAGTCCTTTGGGCCTCTTACAGGCTGTCTTGGTGTGAAGTCAGGAGATCTCACCCCAAGTGTTTCCCAGGACGTGGCTTACCCGGCAGCTGCATTCCATGGGCAGTCTCAGCCTACACCAATGCTGGAGCCTCCCTATTGTCTCACACTGAGGGGCAGATGTTGGCCCTTTCAGCTTTACTAAACCTTGCAGCTGGTTACCTTGTGCTGCACTTCTCCCATATAGCTCCTGGTTTTGTTGATACTGTAAACAAAGTGAAAAACCTGGTAGACACTGACAAGTCTGGCCTCTGACTCTGTAGTCAGTGCCTGTCCTGTCAGAGACTTGATGCTCTTCGCTAGGACATCCTGCATGGGTCAAATTAATTAAGTAATTTCTAAAAAAAACTGTAAGTGGCAGTAAATTACTGCTTCAGCCTTCTCCAGTTGCTTTGCCAGGGCCTGGCAAGTCCCTGCTTGCACACCACATGTGGTTATTTTGACAAGCAGACTAATCATCAGAGCAACTGGTACTGTTAATGCAGTGGTCTCTGATGGCAATGCTTTAGGATGACTTAATTTCATTCCTTGTTAAATCTCAAGTGTATAGTTATCTGGGTGAGCTGCCTTAATCATGCAGCTGAGACACACTTGACATTGATTCAGTTTGTACCTTGTTGACTGACAGAAAGCAGATCGGGTCTCTCTCGATTTTGTTGGCACAAATCTCAATGCAGTTACCAAATGAGCTGGACCAAGGACTTCATCTGACTGAAAATTAACCCCATTAAGAAACAGAACAGTTATTTCTCTGCTGTGTTTGTTTTCTGTTCTGCCAGCACAGAGAGGAGGTACATGTGAGGGAGCAGCAATGTGGAATAGCCTTCCTGGCAGCAGCTGAGATCAGCTCAAGAATTTACATAATTATGGCCTAAGTTGTTCTGCATCCTTGAGAAAATCATTCTGCTACTGTGTGTCCCTAGCTTCCCATCTATAACTTTATAGCATTCCCACATTTTTTCAAGGTATTTAAAGATCCTTAGATAAAAGTCTTTGCATTACTGCAAAGTTCTCATTGAATTTCATCACAGTATATGCTATTGGCTTGGACTGGGAAGACTTTAGTGTTGCAAATGTGTTTATTTTAAGTGTCAGGCATTAAGGACTGTTAATGTTCTGCTTTATCTCCATTTTATCCATGTTTGTGGGTTTTTTTCTACTTTCCTAATGTGAGTCATAACTTGCTTAGTGCCACATCCTAAGAATGAATCTTTGGGATCAAACAAAAGAACTTTTGGCATGAGTCAAGATCACTGTGTACAGAGGGGGGAGAGAACTGCCAAGTTACTGATACTTATCTTCATAAGTTTAATTTTTCTTCTTGCCTTAAAACTTTGTTGTTGAGCACCACAGGACAAGCAGTATAGAAAAAGGAGTTACCTGACACTTAGGCATTGTGACTGACAGAAGGCCTTTCTGCCTTCTGCCCTCAAATACTCACAGGGCACTTAAGTAAAACTACCTGAAGTGCCAAACTTTGGTCTCCTTTGCAGTCCTTTGCTGAGTAAACTCCAGCCAAATTAGCAGAGCTATACCAGGGGAAAAGACATGTGAAATCAGAATTGGGTGCAATTGTATTTTGCTCTGCTTAATTAACAATTGGCCATTGCAAATGCTTTTTAAAAAATGTTACTTTAATTGGATCTTTCTCTCAGTTGCTTTGCCTAAGGTCTTATGTTTAATATAACAAATAAAGCTGTTCTGCTTGAATAGCCTGATACTGGAGCTTTAACATCTGTTGATCTGTTAAAAGAAAGAATCCACACTGGAGAGGAAGAGAAATCACTGAAACTCCAAGCAGATTGAAATCATAAATGCTCAGTATTGTTGAGTCTGCCTCTGCCCTTTCCTTGACATGAGCAACTTCCATTCCTGGTGTCAGGTGCACCCTTGCGTGCTGTTTGACACTGTTACATTCCATATGGTTCACACTGCTGTGGGATGAGTACTGCCCTTTTGGGACCTACTCATGCACAAGTTATGTACTGCAGAAAACTATCCCTTGGAGAAAAACGTAATCAGATGAATGCAGCCAATGTTCTAGGACTTAACCTTTAGGGAGGATAAACAAAGCTGGCTAAAGAAGCTTGTTCTGTTGCACTCTGCCATACACTGAACTTGGTCAGGAGTTTTGCAGTTCTATCTGTTTGTGTTGCCATTTGGAAAGAAGATATCAGTTTTCTGGGGACAAAATAATGGATCCTGTTGATCATTCTCTGTCTTTCCCTTTACACAGGGTCACCCTGGGCAGTCTGGACCTAGAGGCCTGCCTGGCCTAGATGGCTGCAATGGTACCACTGGGAGTCGTGGCATTTCTGGACCAGATGGGTTTCCTGGCCTACCTGGACTGCCTGTATGCTACAACTCAAATATGGTGTTCTGTAGTCACTAAACCAAAATTTGCTTTCTGTGGCATCGATGGATAAATAACTGCCAAGTACTTAGAAAGAACCTAAAGAATCGTGAATTCATTCAAATTGTCAGAGCTCAATTTTCATATCCACTCTGAGGATAAAATGAAGATCCTGTGGATAAAATCTCCTCCTTCACCTGCTGCCATTGCTACTTTGGATGCAGCCCAGGATATGGGTGGCTGTCTTGGCTGCAAACTCACACTGACAATTTTTCATCTACAAGTACCCTCAAGTCCTTTTCCAAGGCTGCTTTAAATCCAGTCATTGGCCATGAAATCTGTGGTTGGGATTGCCCCAAGTCAGTTGCAGGGTCTTGCACTTGATGAGGTTTACAGGGGCCCATCCCTCAAGTCTGCCAAGGTCCCTCTAAATGGCATTGATGTGTATATGAACAGGGAAGTTATATCATGTCAAACAGGTTCAAATTGGTTGTCAAAGGCCTAAAATGAAAGGGAAATCTAGTATGAACAAGAAAATACCAGCAAAAATGTTTGTAGAACCCTGTGTTTCTAAAGCTGCAGGAAGTCTTTACTTCTCATAATAGCACAACTAATGAAGCAGCAGTGGTGGTACTTTTACAGTGAAAAAGTGGGAGCCAGGAGTTTGCCTTGCTCATTATGCTACTTAGATATTCTTTCAAAGTAAAAGCAGGTTTTTTCCAAGAAATTTATTTGTTACTTTTTTTTTTTTCTTTCTTTCTTGATCAGGGTCGTCCTGGCCCAAAAGGCCTTAAAGGAGAACCTGTTTTTGCTCAAGGCAGTCTTAAAGGAATGAAGGTGAGACCTGTCATCACACAGGAGAAAATGCAGTACTAGAAACTCTTTGATGCCCCACAGGTTGCAGGGTTGATACTGCAGGTTTGATTTTTTGTAGTATTAGTCCTGAGTGTCTGAGTGCAGAGGTGTGGAAAAGGCCTTGTAATAACTTCATTAATGACAGCACAGAATGCTCTCAGAACCTGGAATTACTTGGTCTTTGAAGAGAACTTGTACTGGGATACTGGGACATTGCTCATCCTGTTACTGTTCAGAGCACATTACCACTTCTAATGTCAGATTCCAGCTTCCTCTCATTGTTTCTTGTACTGGAAGGTACTAGAAATTTATCAGTTACATTCTCAGTTTATATACATGCTTCATTAAATATTGAAAATATTAAAAACTTTGTGATATAAGGCCTCTCACACTGACTTTGCTGGTTAAAATTAGAGACTCTTCTAAAATTCTATCCACATTATATACCTTCATAAGTTCATAACATTAAAATAGGTCTTTATTAATTTACTTCTGTATTTATGGTAAATTAAGATACTTTCATATTATGATGATACATTTTTGCATATTTTATAGCAGTCATATAGTAAGAGTTTACATAGTGTATTTTCAGTGATTTTGTAATTATTATTTTTGATGCCACTTTATTTTCTCTTGTTACCCATAAATAAAATGGTTCTAATTTCTCTAGAGGTTTCCATTACCCAATTCAAATATGGAAGCACAGATTTCAAGATATTTTCCCATTTACACTTGATTTAATATTAACTAACAGCAAATATTTCTATTTATTTTCTATTTATACAAAGCTTGATGTTCCTTATAGTTTGTTGCAATAATGTTGTGTAATTTTTATGTATGCATTTATGATTTTTAGGGTGAAAATGGTCTTCCTGGACTGGATGGAGTTCCTGTAAGTTATTTAATTTGGAGCATAATGATTTTAAAGAATATTAATACCAATATCAGGTATTAGTTCTCAAGGACCCTTTTCAAATTAGTGGGAAGTGTATTTACATGTGTAATACCAGTAGCAGTTCTAGATTTGTAAGGGTATGAGTGGATCCACATTATGGTAGAGGAAGTCCAATTTTTCCTATTACCTATTTAATTATTCCATTTTCAAATCAAACTCTCTTCTACCATTGAACTATGTAACTTTGATTTTCAAAGTACATCTAATCATATGAAATAAATTGCTTTAATATTTAAATTGGCTTACTTAACTAGGGGATGTTACTTGTTGTTTCCTGAGACTCACTTTTGGTAGGGTTAATTCTGCACATTCTCTATTTGTCCTCTGTTTTTTTTTTATAGGGCCCAAAAGGTTTTCCAGGTCCAATAGGTCCTGCTGGCCCTATAGGATTACCAGGTTTGCAGGTATGAGACCTCTGCTGTTGTGCTGTTGCACTTGATAGAACAGTTCAAACTGTTTTGTCTTTGTGTCACAACGATGAGCCTGTGCATCTGAAAAGACTGAGCACAGCTGGCTTCTTGCATAGGATGCTTGGTCTTGGGTAGTTTAATCTGACCACAAGAGCAAAGATTCCTCTCTGGAGAATCCAGAGCAGCAGAGGGCTTCAGCAGAACTCTGCAGTGCTCTCTGCAAACACCTTGTTACACTGTTCTGAGCACTTTCTCATCTCAGGGCTTGGGGGGAATAGGCTGATCTCTGATGTTTGGAGCCTTTGTTGTCATGAGCTATGTTAGAGTTTCTTTTTCAAGACCCTGCTAGAGAATTTCTATTGGGCAAAGGTAAAACCAAACTACATTTTTGTTGGGTTTAAGTTGAAGTTTTCTCTTAATTAATGATGTTGACAAAGAGCTGTGCTGTTAGAGATGTAAAGACTTGAGAGCATATGTCTTGCTTTTGCTTTGGAGACAAGAAAGGTCAGGTACCACTGCAGATCCCAGTATTACTCCAATTGTTTGCATCCTAATTAAGTCAAAAGGAATAAAATCTTGATCTTGTTTACTTTTTTTTTTTTTTTTTTTTTTTTTACATTTAGGGTCCAGTGGGTCTCCCTGGGCCACCAGGTCCAAAAGTAAGTAGCTATCTTTCCTGTTTTCTCTTTGGTTTGGGGGGGGTTTAACAGTGCTTAGATGTGCTTAGTGGACTTAGATGATAGGGATGGTGTTGTTGCTCTTATTTTATTATTCATTCATCCATGAATGATTTTTTTCTCTCCTAGGGTAACATGGGATTAGGCTTTCAGGGAGAGAAAGGAGAAAAGGTAAGTGCAACTTGTTTTAATATGGGAAGAGCATGAAGTAATACTCCAGAGTTCCAGCACAGCTTGATCCTCTAAGAAATGGCTACATTCCAGCATTTTCTTCTTTTCCTTTTTCTTTTCTTCTCTTGGACTGACTGGCAGTTTAAATATTAAAGAATCTTGCTGCTTTCTTATTTGTTGGTACACTGAAAAGGATGGGAGCCTTTTCTGAGCAAAGAGGAATGTCATGGTTTGACAGACAGGTGTCTGCTCAGGAAGGCAGGAGCCTCTTTTGAAATGGAAAATGTAAACCCCCTCCCTCCAAATTATTATAATTTTGAAATTAATAAGCTCTCAGGCAAAGATATGGGAATGGGAATAACAGTTCTTTACTAGGAAAATTAAAATAAAAATACAGTAATAAAAAAAACCTAAAACACTGGGTCAGAATACGACCTGACACCCCGTCAGTCAGGGTGTTGGTGGCAGCCCAATTAAATGGTGGCTGAAGTGCTCCTGGGGTGACAGATATGATTCTGTTGAATTCTGTAGAACAGTCTAGTTTTCCTCCGAAGGTCTAGTGATGATGTAGAAGTATCTGATTATCTTCTGGAAATCCAGTGGAAAAAGGCTGCTCTGATGTTCCAAATCTCAGATTTCATCTAGATAGGAAATGCTTGGTTCCTCCCCCTGGGTGGATCATCTCCCAGTGGGTTGATGTAATTTTATCAGTCATGCAGTGGGACTCAATGGCCCATTAACAAAAGATACCTCCCTGGAGGAAGGATGGGTTGTGGAAAAGATAAAGAACTGCCCTGCCCCACCTGGTTTCAATGGATGGTGATAGAATACATACTTGTGGTTGTATCCTGCATTGCAACCCAAGACAAAGAAGGGAAAATCTCAAGTCAGTGCAATATTTTCATGGTTATCAAGAAAGACCTGAGGTTGTTAGACATATTTTGAATCTCCACTTTTCAATTTCTTTGGACCATCACCACTTGTATTGAGTTATTCCAATGACTTCATTATTCCTGATTTTTATTACATCCTTTGGGTCAACTGGTATGAATTTATAGTCTCACTATCCTAAATGAGTGTCTTGCAGGCTGTGTCAGAATTTACACAGGCAAAAATAGGGCTTCTTCAAGTTCTCAGTCTGGGACTTGATTCTGCTGATTAGTTCTCCTTCCACAATTCTAATTGTTCCTTCTCTTCTTTTCTTCCATATTTCTTCCTGAAGTTTTTCTGAAATGTTTTCCTATTGGTTCAATAGTTGAGCTTTTTTTTTTCTTGTCATGTTTTATATCCACAAGGCTTTGGAAACAGATGCATGTTGTTCGTTCTGATTTTTCCATCTGTTCTTTTGATTCCCATGACCAAAGTCCCATGCCAGCATTCAGGCACACAGATTTATATACATGAGATATAACTGAAGTGTTTTTTTCTTCTGATTTGTAGGCCATTTTCATAGACAATCAAAATATGGTCTGCTATATTAATATCTTTCTCTTTTGTCTACAGGGTGATGTAGGGCTGCCTGGGCCCCCAGGTCCCCCACCATCCACTGGAATACTGGAATTCATGGGATTTCCAAAGGGAAAACAAGGAGAAAAGGTCTGTAAATTCAGTTTACATGCTCTCTTCCTCTCCATGCTCTTTCATTCAAAATGAATGAAATTACTGAACAATGAGAGCTGTTATATTTCCAAATTAAAAAAAAATTCTGTACCTGTTTATTCTTTCAAATGGTTATTGAATAATTATATTCATAACTCATGGCATTGTGGACCACTGGAGAATACACATCTCCAGAAGAAGAAATCTAGAAGCTATTTAAAATAAAGTAAACTTATAAGTAGTTTGGTTTTTTTGGACCTATGAAATTGTGTCAGCTGAAGCACAAAAATCAATTTAGAAAAATGGAAGTTCCAGCTCTTTTGCTTTAGTGCACATTACTCTGAAATAATCAGATTTTTTCACCTTTGCATTGTTACTACTGAGATGTGTCCTCACTGTTTGCATAAAAGCTTTGTGGTCCTTGATTTAAAGATTCTCTAGACACATGAAATTTAGGCATACTGAATTAATCTGGGATTTATACAAACTGGTTTGGGAGCCCAGTCTGACCTTGCCTGAACCCCTGTGTAAATGAGAGAGATTGTTGCATTTGGTCAATATACATAAGTGTGAGATGAGGCTCAAACAAACCCAATTCCTTTGGGGTCACTCTAGGGTTTGTAAGTAGTCTTGTCATGTGTTATTTTGCACTGTGTAGGTTGCATCTCCTAGATGATGATATGAATGCTTCTAGTTTGCCTTGTAGTGTTTGTGGCAGTAGAGCAGCAGCTCCCAGGCTGCTTTTGTTGTCGCAGGCAGTGGCCAGAGGATGCACCAGCTCTGTGCTGAGAGCCTCTGACATGGCCCATAGTGACAAACCGTGTTCACTCCCTGACAAACAAATGACAAAGCTTCCCTTTAGGTGGCAGGTGCATGGCAGGTGGATAGGGGAAAGTCATTCTTCACAGGCACAGTGATTATTGAATTTGTCTCTTTCCCCTCGCCAGGGTGAGCCAGGTCCTCAAGGATTCCCTGGAGGCCGAGGATTGCCTGGCATTCCGGTAAGGACAGAGGAGTGATTGTAACATCTGCCTCATAGGGGTTAGATGGTTAAGCAACCTCTGAATAGCTCACAAAGCCTCTACAGGGGTCTCTAGGCACCAAAAAACTTTGAAAATCTGATAAAAATGTTCACAAGACTTTTTGAAGAATGTAATTGCAATCTGATAGTGTTTTGTTCTGTAGATACGAAGAATATAATGCTGTCCTACTAGACACTTACAAAGCTGCCCAGATTTCAGTACTTGCAGCCTGCTGTTAGCAGAGACCTGCTCAGAGCTCTACCCGTGGCATGGCCACTTGATGGCAGTGTTCCTTGCCCCATAGACATTTTTAAAAATCCAATTTTTTTTTCTTTTTATTATATCTAAGCATATATTTTGTTATTTTACTTAAAAGCTGCAAAGCACATGCAGATCTTTCTTTTTATCCATATATATATATCCAGTTAAAATGGGCTGTTTAATATTAGTGCTCATCAACTCAACATGGTGTTGCATCTTCTCTATATGAATTAAGAAAAACAATTTACTCCTGAATTCCAGAGAGGTATTTCCCATCTTACAACTTTTTGTAAACAGAGGTTGTTCAGTAAGTTTAGGGAACTTCTGACTAGTAAGATAAATTGTTTGCCAGTTTCTTTTGTGTACAGATGTTCTTAGGAGAAATACATTCAAGAAAAACCTGTTCATGAAACACAATTTGTTATCAGCCTTTTTGGACAGGTTCCATTATGAGCATACTTAGCTTTATGAATCGCAAGAGACCCATTGAAGCTGCTGAAACTGAACATATGTACAAACTTAACCACAACTGTAAGATATTTTGAGATTGAATCCTGGAAATTGCTTAGCCACTGTAACTCTTGCTGAAATTAAATCTGGGTGTTCTAGCTATGAATTTGATGCTTCTTGCTGAGATTTCCAAATGTTGTGCGTGAAAATGCTAGTTTTGTATAATTCTTGGGCTTTGGAAGGGAAAAGCATGCTCTGAGAACTCCCTTGAACTGCTGATGTTAAAAAATGATTTCTCAATGAAATAATTTCTCAATGTAAAATAGAATACAGAGTAGCATTGGCAGGTCTTTGCTGCCTATGACATGGGGTCGCTTACAGTTGGTACTGAAATATACGCCACGGTTTAAATGGATGGAAGTCTTGGGGAATAAAGCAAGTACTGTACTGCACATACTGCCAGGTCTGGTTGATAGAAGCTTTTCTTCCTGGTACAAAGTAGTCCCAGCAGAAACAACCAGTTCCCTTTGTCTTGCTATTGTACTCTTTGTATAAATAAATGGGTTTGTGTTCCCTATACTTAGGGATGTGCTGTTCAATTCCAAACAGATCACCTAGCTTTAATGTGGACATTTTTCCTCAGGGCTTTGGAGGTGTTGGAGAAAAAGGAGAAAAAGGTGTGCCTGGCTTACCAGGTGGAAGGGTAGGTAACTTCACAAAGTCTGTAAATACCTGTTCTCAAACACGTGAAGGGGGCCTTTCAGCAAGAGACGTATTCTCTGCAGTGCTCCTACTCAACAGGAGGACAAAGACATTCTGTTCTGTGTGTGCAGAATAAATTGTCTGATAGAAAATCTTGAATACAGTAAGATTTATTTGTGATTACAAAATAACACCTAAGTTGCTTGTAAGTTGAGATACCATGACTTCCTTAGCTTGAACTGCCAATTAGAAAAACAATGGGTAAATAATATAAGCCTGCTTTATCAGTTATTTTGTTAAATTCTTTTTATTGTGATTGCTAATAACTGTGAGATAAGAAAAGCAGTGGTAGCTTCTCCTTTTGAAACTTTTAATTTTTGATTGTTTGATGCAGCCTGATCAAGGTGAGATGGAGCCTCTAAAAGTTAATGTCTTTGCTGTTCTAGGGTCTTTTGGGACTAGATGGATCTGAAGGAATTCCAGGAAGAAAGGTGAAATTTCTTTTATTTTTTACTGTACTTAAGAGCTACAGAAGCCCTTAAGATCTACTGCCCACCTTATATTGTGGCTTCAAGTTCTCTGATGGATAAATATACCTGCCTTATTGAAATAGTTAAGCTAAGTAGGAAGTCCACAAAAAACAGTAGATCCTTCAACTCTCAGTGGTACTTCAAATGTTTTGGTGCCATAACTTTTTAGAAGGGGAAAACAGTGGGGCCAAAATGTGTGGGACAAGGAAAAGAATGTTTTAAGACTCTTCATTTTGCAAGCATTTCTACAGTTCTGTGAGAACTCCTAGATATTATCCTGATTTGCACATCTTCATCCTGCTCTCAAATTATCACCATCTTCACAGCAGCACAAGGAGCTCTGGTATTTTGTGAGTGCTGAGAAATTGATGCCATCAGTTTTCTCTTTAATTCTTCTTCAAATGTGTGGTAGGACAAAGAATTTTGTAGTGGTGAGAGTGGCAGCAACAAAACTTTTGGATTCAAGGTCATGAGCGTTTAAATGGAAAAAATACAGGAGCTGGAACAAGAGAACTGGCCCGAAAACTAAAGAACTTTAATGGAAAATAAAACAGGGATGATGCCCAGAAATCAAACACTGTATGGGGACAAACTCTGAGGATGAGAAACAAGGGAGGAGTGACAATATATACACTTGGGGGGAGAACTTTCTGGAACTATAACCATATAGGGGGAATGAGTAACCAATAGTGGAACAGAAGTTGGACCACTTAACATAACAACACTAAGGACTGTGGGAAGAACACTTAGATTCACCCTAACTTAAACAAATATTTCCCAGGGCTTGAACCTAATGCCTGTTTTTTGTCTTGGTGAAATCTGGCTGACTGTGTGCTCCAGCCAGGTTGACTCCCACAGAATTTTGTTTGTCATTTGAGTTCATGCTCTGCAGATATTTTAGGTAAAAGATAATGCCACTTACTGTCTCACTGTGTATCATTGTTCCCTGCAATTTTGCAGGGCCATCCAGGTGTTCCAGGCTATCCAGGACTGGATGGAGTTGAAGGCATGAAGGTAACTTCTCATTAAAATGTTGGGGGTTTTTAAGGTATTTGCATAGATAAATAAATATCATTGCTCCAATCAAACCTCCTGTTTACCCCTATAACACTGTCATTTTCAGTATTCTTCAGTTCCTTGTTCACTTTATTGTTAAGCATAAAAATGAGTGGTTTCTGAGCCATGAATACTTGGGGTATTTTAATAATTTTTCAGTGTTAATCATTGAACTTCATGATTTAGAATTGTAAATGTAGCCTTTCTGGTCTCCTTACACCAATGCCATATTTATTGGACTATTGAGGCAAGATTAGGTGGAAGTAAGTCAATGTTAAGATAGTTGCCAAGGTTTTCTGAAGTCTGGGATCACAGATCTACAAGTATGGACAAGCCTGAGAACGTGTTCAATTTCTTGTACTACTTGTAGGTGTAGGTTACTCAGTGAATGGCCACATACCATAATACAGGCTGCTTCCTGACAAGCAGCATCCTCTCCATAACCCATCTGAATGTGGTACGAATCTGTTTTCTTTACAGGGTGAATTAGGTGACATCGGTCCCCCAGGTCCACCTGTCATTATTGACAGGGAAGGTGTAGTCATTTCAGGTACACATTTCCATTTTGTTTTGGAACTCATCTAAAGCACTTTCCAACTTTCTTTCTTACTGCATTTTAGCACTTTCCCACATTGTATATTGTTATTTTTTCTTTATTTCTGTATTGTTTGGCTACTCATATATTTAGTTCTTTGTTTATAACTTCAGAATTTAAAGAAAGCTATTCATCCCCACATTGCAGAATGATGTGTTTCAAGGCAGAATTAAATGTCTTGCCTGGGAGAGACTGTGTGAACACAGGCAAGTGCTGTGTCTGCTCTGTAGATACACTTCAATCTGTCTTCCGTGTACCAAAGAAAAATGGCTTCCTGGTGCTGTATGGTAAAGGGTGCTCTAAATGTCATTCTGCTTAATTTGTTGTCCAATGTGGTGAGAATATTGTTGAGAAGAATTAGCTTAATTAATGCCACAGTTGACTGAGGCCTGCATGGGAACAGTCTCTGAAGCCATAAAGGTAAGGGAACAAATTTCATGGTTTCATTTTTCCTTCACATGTAGTCAAGTTTGAAACAACCTCTGGAACAGCTTAGGAGGAATTTTTCCCAATATTACTGACTTTGACTAACAGGCTTCCTGCTCATAGCTTGGCAGCCTTTGCTGTCTGTGAGACCAGTGGCCACTGCAGTAATTGACTGAACAATATTTCAGCAGAAATTGTGATGATATTTTCTTCCTTGTTTTCCTCTTTCTCTAATAGGTGCCCCAGGTGACCCTGGAAACCCAGGAATACCTGGTCCTCCAGGAGAGGAAGGGATCATTGGTTTACCAGGCCTTCCAGGGGCTCCAGGGTTTCCAGGCCTGGAGAGAGGTAAAGCAGCTGCTCCCAGTGCTCTTGGCAGGCTGTTTGCTGTGGGTTTTGTGGAGAAGTTTCTGGGTAGTGGCCTGGAGATGGTGAAGGTATTGGAGCAAGCCTCTACCTGCTCCTTCAGCTGGCTGATTTGCAGCCTGCTGTATGAGAAATAAGAGGCAGGGATGACACATAGGGAAGCCAATTGGGTTGACTTGGATTAGCTCCACAATTATTACAGCCCAGGTAAGTCTTCATGTGTGAATATTTGGTGTGGCAGTGTACACTGGGTGCTGTGGTTTGATTTCCATTTTGAGTGTGTTGATTGGAAGAACTTTTACTACCTTTTAAATTATAATGAATGTTTTTGAAATTTTTAATGAATTTTTATATTTATATAAAGGGCTAACAGATTGGCTTGATAAACCCACTGGGGGTGCAACCTATTTGTCCAATCCAAGATCTCACTCAAAAGTTTTTGTTTTACTTGAATGTCATCTGGGAAATTCTGGCCTGCAATAATCCAGAGATTAGGAACAACCAAGAAAATCAGAAAATAACCCCCCCTCAGTCTTACACAGTTAATTGCTTGATCATAGGGACTTAAATGCAGTGCTGTGAAGTTTTTTGGATGACCAAAGGAAGGTGTAAATGGGAGCCAGTTGTTTCCTTGGTGTAAAATTATGAATTGTTCTGTCCTAACATGATTGCAGTTCACGGTACAATGGTAATTATCTTAACATTAAAAATACTTCAGTGTGTTTGCTGCTGGAGAGCTGCTCATTGTTTCATTGTTGTCTAGATGGAATGGGCCCTGGAGGGTCTCCAGGTATTCCAGGAGTCAAGGGTGAAGTAGGAGAACCAGGAAGACCAACAATTGGAATACCAGGCCCTGCTGGCAGAGCTGGTTTACCAGGTCTGCCAGGAGCACCAGGATTGCCTGGTTCACCACGTAGGTAGAATTTTTACATCTGTTTTTGTATTGGATTCAGAGTGAAATAGGATAAATAATAATTTTTATATTTAGTTCTTTTCCAGCAAGGATTATTAATCTGTAAATTGTTAATGCTTGACTTACACCTCGTGATTGTAGCTCACAAATTTATACATATCAGTAGGCACCCCTAAACTGTAAGACAATAGACCTAATTATTGTTAAGCGTGGTAGCCTGAGAGACTGAAATACAAAGTTGTGTAGACACAATTTATGACTCAAGGGACTTTGAAGGTCTGGGCTAGTCTCCTGTTTGCTTAGGTAAAGAACAGACCATGACCTTATGAACACCTGAAGTAAATGTCTGTCTTGTGAGCAAATAGTTTGGATACCAGGAGTCAGATAGGATGCCTGAAGAGACAGTTTACAGACCTAAGGAAATAAGGAAATAACTGTCAATTAACTAGTCAAATCTGTCTCACTTTCCTGCAGAGTCTGTAAAGCTCCTGTGACTATGTTTAACTGATGACTGTGGTTTGTTTCCATGGAGCAACAGACAGTGCTGGTCAGCACTACATCTTACTGTGTCACAGAGAGGAAAGGTTTTCACAGTGTAGTGCTAGATTATCTTTGCTTTCTGCTGCTGTTTCCATCAGCTTATGTTTCATTCTATTCAGCATATAAAGAGATGTAGACAACAATCCTTCAGTCATGAAGTGAGGGACAGGGAAAGTCTCTTTAACCCTTTTGCCCTTCATTGTCTTTCCTGAGCTGCAACCACTGCATGAAAGTAATTTACCCTTCTTTACACTACCTGTCCACAGTTTGGGGAGTTCTTTAGTTAGCTGGTAAATCTGTGAAAAAGTGCAGTGGCAGAGTAGAGGAATGAAACTCTGTTGCATCCACACTGTAAGAACTTTTGCTTTTTTGTGTGAGGAGCTAGAAGAAAATATAATGGACAACTGTAGCCCGTGGCTGGTACCAACCATGATCCATCTCCTTGTGTTACGTCCACACTTGCAGTTTGTTCTGGTGCCAGTTGCATCAATAATTTTGTAAGTCAGTAATGACCTGGAGATCAGCCTTCTCATGGCCTTTTCTTGCCTTTTTTCTGCATATAGGCCCTTCATTCTCCCCAGTGATAATCCTGAGTGGAAGGACTGGGGCTCCAGGGGAGCCTGGGCAAAGAGGGCTTCCAGGAGCTTTGGGTCCAAAGGGCTACAAAGGTAATTGAGTCTTGTTTTGAGAGAGCTTTTCAGCAGACATCAGGCTGAAACATATTTGCATGTGTTTAATATCCTAAGGGATGAGTTGCAAGTTTTATTATGAGAAATCACAGGAGGGGTTGAAGGAGCCAACAGCCTTTGCAATTTAGAGAGAGTTGTGCCCACTCAGTAAAATCTTATTTCTACTTCTTACTCTGCTCAGGCAAATAAGCTGATAAACATATTATACCCAGAAAATCAGCTAAGTAAGTTATACTTTAAAGCCATGAGACTTAGAAATAAAACCTTGTTCACTGTTTTTTGCAATAGAGGCTGTAAATGATAGTAAAACTTAATTTTATTCTCCTCTGTGCTAAAAATGGTGAGAATTTGGGTCCTAGTGTGCTATACAACCAGCAGCAAAAGCCATGATGACACAGATATCACTGTGCTTGGTGATTGTTTGGGTCCATGGCCAGTAACAATTCAGGGGGTCATTGTAACCTACTGTGCAGGGGAGTATGGATTTGTTTTCTTTGATAACTATCTCTTAAAAAATGCACAAGGCCTCCTCAAAACCCCCCTAAACTCTTCTGTTTAGGAAAGTTTAAACCTTTGGGAAGACATCTAGAACTGCTGAGGTTCGTGCTGCACATGGTTATTTGGTGATAGGCATTGCATGGAAATTAGACTGGAGAAAACCTGAGCTCCATTTGCTTGGCACTCACATCACCTGAACAGAGAAGGCATAAAATCAAATCATATCAGAATCACTTTGTCTTAATTGAATTAAATACTACTTTTGGAGCTCTTGCAACTGGAAAGGGTCTTTATCCAAATGAAACTCAATTTGGAGTGTTGACTGTTTTCCAGGAGAGGCAGGTGATTGTGCTTGTGATGGAGGAGTTACAAGAGCTGGTCTAAAAGGCACCTCAGGTCCACCAGGTCCATCAGGAAGCCCTGGTGTTCCTGGTGCCAAGGGTGTTTGTGGAGACCCAGGCTCTGTGGGAGCACCAGGACTGCGAGGCCATCCGGTAAGGCAACAAGAGTTTTTGTTGGTTGTTGTGAATTACAGGAGTGGCCCTGTGCAGTTGCTAGTCTTGAACATAATGAAAGCAGAACACATTTTTTTTCACAGTTGCTTCTATTTGTTTGGATTTTTTTAAAAAGTAACCTAGAAACTGATCTGTGTAAATAAACAAAGTAGAGATACTATCATACTATAAAAATTGGAGAACAAATGGTCCTTAAATTCTGAGAACTGCACATTCATCAGTCAAAAGAAAAGCAGTAAGAGTTATTCATCCCAGGACTTCTTGGAAGTAGCCATATATGGATTAGACCCAGGGCTCTTCCTAAGTGAAGGCTGGCTGAGGAAGCAGTTGTACATGTGCACGGAGAGAAGATCCGAAAAGTCAGACAGGGAGATCTTTCCACATTATTACTCATCCCTGTAAAAACTGCACACCACAGATGGAGTCTGCTTCCTAACTGCTGTATGCTAAATACATTAATGAGAGTTGAGCTCTGCTCTTTATCAAACAGCGACCATAACAAAGAGGATTTTCCAAAGTGTTGAGCATTGATCATTGCAAATATTTCCTTTTCAAAATCATAGTCCATAAACATACTAGTCTTTTGTCTTCAGAGTGTCTTTATCAGTGTCAGTAAGTGCAGCACACCAGGCAATAGGGAAGAAGATTCATTACTTAGATCTCATTGTATCATGAGTGATGTAATGTTCCTAGATGCCATGCAAGATTGCTATCACTGTTACCAAGGTTAGGCTTGCCACTATGGAGCTGTAGTGACAGAAACAGCTGTAAACAAACAAGCCTCTTCCCCCACCTCCCTCCTCCTCCTGCCCCCCAAGTCAATATATACAGTAGGAAATCCTCTGGAGATTCTTTCTAATCTGGTCATTGTGTCCTGTCCTTGTATGACATTTTGAAGAAGCAAACATTTTTTCTGCTTGTTCTTTATCTATTGGTCTGTAGGCTTCAGCTGGTCAGCAAGGGCTTCCAGGTCTTAAGGGAGAAAAAGGGGATCCATCCTATGCAACACTCAAAGGTGCTCGTGGGGATCGTGGTGCAACAGCACCCAGAGGACCTCCAGGCATCCCAGGAACCCCAGGCAGGGATGGACTTCCAGGCTTGCCAGGCCCACCAGGCTCTCCAGTAAGTTCAGATTAGTTTAGCAGCAGTACTACTGGAATAAGGATCAGAGAAAATGGCCAGGCCTGGTAAACTAGCCCTGATTAGCCCTCTGGTAAATGTTCAAATACATAAAAAGCTCACAGTCCCTGAGCACGAATTTGTCAGGTTTAATAATTGGCATTCTTAACATCTCAATCAAAAGATAAACTTCAGTAGACCCTAACACTGTTCTATGTTGAGTCCTAGAAGACAAAAGACATTGTAGGCTTAATTATGTGTGAAATCTTGAAATGAAAAAATCACACCAGAGAATCTTATCAGTTAAAAGGAAAGTAAATATCTTTCAGAATCTGTAAAATTTGTATTTTGGCAAATACAGCATAAAATATTCTTTGTAATAGTTACCAAGTTTTGCTGCATTTTAAAATAAAGATGGATAATTTACAGTTGTTTCAATGCATCTTTTCAGGTTCACCTGAACCTTGCACAGAATCAAGCAAACTCTTACACACTTTTTAAAATTATAGTGGTGGATATTCTTTCTACATCCCTGTGATTTTCAGCTGTAATTGTCTTTGTTGTGCACAGGGTGATGGTGGACTTGGTTTCCCAGGTGAAAAAGGTCTGCCAGGACTACCTGGCTCCAAGGGCCATCGTGGAGAAACTGGCTCTCCTGGCATTGGATACCCAGGTCCCAGTGGAGTTCGTGGACCACCAGGTGACACTGGAGTGGATGGGTTTCCAGGACAAGCAGGTCTTCCAGGCCCTCCAGGTAGGTATTGCTGGGTGTGCTCTTATGTTAAAAAGGGTAAAGCTGCAAGTGAAATGGTACTCAATTTACTGTGTCTGTGGGCAGGCCAGAAGATTGCATTAGGCTAAAGACTGCTCTTCAAATTAATTCAAACATGTTTGTGGGCTCACCAGACCTCATACAGCAGTCACAGCTTTCTCAAGTTGTCATGTTCATGAGGACACAGATAATAAGCAATAAATACTCAAGCAGTGCTGAAGTACTAAGAGTATTAAATGAACCTGCTCCCTGACTATTGTTGGAGAGCCATTTTATACCAAAGGTAATTAGGAAGAGTGATAAAATGAGGTTTTTGAAAACACCTAATTCATTGTCCAAATGAAAATAGTAATGCACTGATATCTGAGACCCATTAACAGAAGATACCCCTCCCGAGGGAGTTAGCAGGGATGAGTCATGGGAGAGATGAGGAGCACTGCCCATCTGCTTTTAACCAATGGTGCTGGAGTACATGCTTTTGCTTACATCTTATGTTGTAACCTAACAGATTTACTGAAGTTACCAGGTCAAAGGCACCACTGAGGAATTTTCAAATTTGTGTCTTAAAATAGGGTGAAACAGTCTGGCTTTGGAAGTCTGACTGTTTCTACCTGGCATTATGTTAAAAATGTTGGAATTGCTTATATTTCACTTTAATGCCTGGCTTTATGGTTTCCTAATTGTTTAATTTCCTTGGTACTTAGATATTATTGTGCAAACTGTGAGAAGGTAAAGTAGCTGGGGAAGGTAAAGTTTAGATTATATAACTTTTACAGTAAACCCTACTTACATAATTACAAAGAAGCAGTTTATTTACATTTTGGTTATTCTCACATGAAATATCCATTGTTCAGGTATTCTACTGCTGACTAATAATGTAAAAAACAGAATATGCTCTTGTTCAGAGGCATTTTGGAAAACTCGCATAAGATAATTCTTAAGGTCATGGGATGTGAATGGACCTCTATTAATTAAAATTTCACCTTCTATGCCAGATGTACCCCAAATGCCTGATTTTTGAAAATGTCATTCTTTATTGTACTCTATTTCCAGAGGAGGACCTTAATGCTTTATTTTACAAAGCATTCAGCATCAGGCTCAGGTAGGATTGCAGAAAACCAGAAATAGAATGTTTCTTTTGTATTGGAGATTGTTCAGGCAAATGTGGTGTGCTGGCAAATCTGATAATGACCCGTGAATTTCATTCCACTCGAGAGGGATTGCTAGTGCAAATAGAGCCTTTTTTTAAGAGGTGGAAGTCTGTCAAAGAGCTCTGCAATTGCTGAGTCTTGTTTGCTAATAAACTTTCAAGCCATGTGGTTATTAGTCTGGGTGACTGTAGAAAAAGCAGTTTGAGAGTAAGGATGGAAAAAAACCCTCGCTATTCCACCCTCCATGCATGCACATCTCTGCCCTAACCTACTGGGGGAAGTTTGTTTTAAACACCTGTCAGTATTCTCTCTCTACAGATATATTTCACCTTGCAAGTGCACATTTATTTTAGAATTTCAGACAACAACATACTGGTTTTACACAGTTTAGAAAGTTGCTCAAGTACTAACAGTTAAGAATACCTGTCAGCTCCCACTAACCTCGAAAGCTCTGAGCCTGGACCTGTTGGAGTCACAGAGCCCCTGCCATAGGGAGGACAAGTTGCTGGGTCAAATCCTGGGTCTCATGCTACAAGAAGTCCACAGCAAAAGGTACTGACTTTTACTGGTCATGCAGCAAGTCAATAAATAGGGATGAGGTCGGACAATTACCAGGCTCTGAATGCCTTTTATTTAACTTCACACATTTGAGATGTCAGCAGTGCTTTATGTGTGTAAGTTCACTTGAAGGCACTCATGATGTGTCCTGTAAAAAACATCTGGGTACTCCATGTTCCTCTTCTGTCTCTGTAAGGGGCTGTGTGCAAACCTCAGTGTTTCTTTGTTGTAGGTATCACATTGCCCTGTATAGTTCCTGGAGCATATGGGCCCCCAGGGACTCCCGGCTTTCCAGGACTGCCAGGTAGGGAGACAATGATGTAATGCATTGGCTGACTGCCAAGCAACACTTTTTATTGTCAAAGACATTAATACCTCCTAATTAATCCTCCTCCAAGTGATAGTTATTCCAGAGGGTTAACTGGCAGAACAATGGCTTTTTTTTACCCAAAGTGACTTGGCCTAAATCCCATGGAGGATCATACTGACTGTACCTTTTTGGCCTTCATGTAGCCTTGAACACAAACCCTCTGCTTCTGTGTTTATGTAGCTCATGAACAGTCATACCTTTGATACTTTATTTAGTTTAAATTATGTATCCAGCAGCAACTTTTCAAAAAATATTTGATCCTATTTTCTTGTGCTGTGTTTTTGTCTTCTGTTATTAGTTTTTTGATATTACTAATTAATATGTTTTTGTCCTTAGGTCCCAAAGGCAGCAAAGGCTTTTCTGGCATTCCAGGCCAACCTGGATTACATGGGTCTAAAGGACATCCAGGGTCTCCAGGAATAATAGGCTTGCTAGGGGAACCTGGTAAGAGGGAAGTTGCTGGAGGCTTTTTTATTGTCTGATCAATGTGTACAATACTTTATCAAAAGAATTATCAGACCTTCTTGGCCAGTTCTGCCTCATACATTCATAATGCTTCATTGGGTGTTCCATTGTGCTCCTTGCAAATGCAAGCAAGGGACTCCAGTTTGGAAGAAAGCAAAGGGAATATTCAGGATGTTTATCACCTGCCTGTAACACTGCATCACTACTGGGAGTAAAGAAGGAAGTCAACACTTTGTTTCTCCAGAGGCCATTGTCACATACTTTATTCCAGTTTAGATTAACTACAACTTTAGTGTAGCACTTATTTTAAGCCCTGTGGTACTCTGGTAAAGGCACACTGTACACAGTGTTTAGACTCGTTTTAGCCATGGGAATTTCTGATGGTTGTGTAAAGAAGGAACAAGAAGTGAAGGTGATGGGGGTTAGGGGTTTTGTTCTTTTGCTTAACCTGACATGTAGTGAAACCAAGCTTAAAATGCTTTATACAGCTGCAGCTCCTAGACACTTCTACAGTATTCTTTTCTTGAAAAAAATCCCCCAAAAACCTAAATCTTTCAACGATTTAATCACTTTCTATCACCAATTATTGCTTCTTATTCAGTGCTGAAATACTTTGCAACTTTTCAAGCAACTTTTTCTGTCATAAAACGTATATTTTATTTGAGATGGTTTTGGAAGATGATATTGGAGATGGTATTGGAAGCAGTATTCTGTACTTCTGTTGAGTGAGTTTTACGGGTCTTCTCTTCAAGGCTTCCCTGGACCTCGAGGAGAGCAAGGCTCACAAGGACTTCCAGGACTGGATGGAACAGATGGTTTGCCTGGGAAAATGGGTGCTCCAGGCTTAGCTGGAATAAAAGGAGCTCTTGGAGATGTATTTGGTGCTGAGAGTGGAACCCTGGGAGAGCATGGCCGACCTGGACTTCCAGGTGATAAAGGACTTACAGGTGATACTGGATTTCCAGGACCAAAAGGTAGGCACTGATATTGCTTGCAAATGGGAATATCAAACTTTTTCTTTCAAAGACCCTGCCTCTTTCTAATCACTTTAAGATAATGCAACTCCTCTGAGCTGTTCATAGATGGTGATTTGCTGGTTTTCTGTTGGAATCTAATGCAACCCAAAGGCTTTTATTAAAACTCACTTTTTAATTAAAAGCGTGAATTTTGCTTTATTTGTTCTGTAATCTCCCATCTCTCTGTTTCCAGGGCTGGATGGAAGACCAGGCCTTCTGGGTGTTAAAGGTGAACAGGGTCATCCAGGATATTCAGGTATCCCTGGATTGCGGGGACCTCCTGGCCCTGGAGGTCCTTTTGGCATTAAGGGAAAACCAGGACCCTTGGGATCAGCTGGCCTTGCAGGAGCACCAGGTATGTAATGTTTTCAAATGAAGACAAGTAGCTGAGCTGAGCTCTGTGTGTTGAAGTGTGGGAGAGGTTTGGCATTTGCTCAGAGTAGGCTCCTAGCACTGGTTAGGGGTAACAGTGCAGAATTTGAGCTTGTTGACTCTGACTGTTGTGGGAAATGTTACCTCAATACTGTAGAAAGTACAGCAGAAAGACGAAGAAAACATCTTAAATGTCATGATTTTTTTAACATCTTTGCTATTACATGTTGTCTGTATCATTGACTAATCTTCATTTCCCATTTTCATGACAATTAATTTCTGCTGCATGAGGTTGCTTGAAATGTGATTTGGATTGAAAAATTGTTGACTTTCTCAGGACAAGCACTTGTCTTGTCCGTCTTTCTCTTTGCTTGGGCAGAAGAGAACTTTATTTTTCTTCACTTCAGAGTAAAAGAAATTCCACCACTTGAGTATAATGGTATTTGTCAAGCTGCACTGACTGAGTGTTTCATAACAGTATATGAAAGACTTGAAAACCAAGCAAAGAGAGACCTAGGAATTGGTAGATAATGGTCTGGGACATAAAAGGGCTCTTCTGACATGTAGAATGACAGTGCTGAAGCACAGTGGCAGCAAATGAGTGAAAGCAGTAATGTCACTTGACATGAAAATTACAGAGATTTTAATTTAAAAAAAAGTTAATATTAGCATTCCTTCTGCCTCTCTGTTGTTTTACGTTTATGGTCTGTATGCTGTATTTGACTTTTCTTGAACTGTTTTTAAAAACCTCCCATTTCTAGGATGATAAACTCCAAATTACTAAGTTTTTTTTGCAGCTGTTGTCTCCCTGAATCATTAATTTCTTTTGTAGCTTTGTTCTTTCTGTTTACATATTTTGTCTGTTTTTTCCTTCACCATGTTTCTATTCCATTTATCATCAACTCTCCATTTCTGATGTCACACTGTTTGGTTATGGGTCCTTCACATAGGCTGTCAAGGTGAGAAAATGCAGTGTAGCATAAAAGCTCATGGACTAACAACCCAGCTTTTAATGCTACACGAATTGCATTGACCATAGGTGATACCCCTTATCATTGCTAATCAAAACAGAAGGTAAAGAACCATTGTAATGAGAATGCTCAGACAGTAACAAAGTCTCAAGCCTGTAAGAAAGTCATTAATATGCAGAGATTTTTAAGTGTGTGTGTTTTCTTGGTCTTCTTAAACAAGGCAACTCTTAATTCTACTTAAAAAATTGCTGGGCTGTAGCATAAAGCCCTGAGCTTAAATATTGACTGCTACTGCTGCAAATGTAATTTTTCAGAAGTGACCTGAGTTTTCCTTCTTCTCATTCCTTTGGATCTGAGCATTCTGTTTTCAATGGTTTGACCCTTTTAAAAAAAATTGTAAACCATTACAAAGCTTCAGCTAGAAACAATTAGAGGCAAAATAGTGCATATGGTATTGGTTTTGTGATAGCACCATCAGCTTTCTGTAGTGAGCAATTGGCTCTTGAGAAGTACAGTTCAACTACCAAGGTGAAAAAAGAACTTGTGAGAATAAGCCTGTCTAGCTGATTGTTCTCTGGTTCACCCAGACAATGGGGTAGGGAGAGAAGCTGGCATTAATGATGCTCCCCATTCTGTCTTGGCTGCCTTAATGATGAAGGTAAGACTGCATTACAGGTCTGGTGGTCAAAAATGGATACATCATAAGGGGTTTCACTCTTGCCAATTGTGTAGTGATGTAGGTAGTAACCTTTGTTGTAGGTATTTTATTATTAGATGACTAATGCTTTTGCAGTTCTAAACTTTATGTCTTCTAGTAGGCTGCATGTGCCATAAGGTCCATTTGTCATTAAAAACAACGCTGTGTTTAAAGAGCTTGGGGAGCTGCCACAAATTGTCCTAGTTTTGTTCAATATCCTCTATTGAGTTATTTCTTGTATTGATTCAGGACCTCCTGGAGTCAAAGGCATGGCTGGGGATGTAGGACCACAAGGCCCTGCTGGTATGAAAGGCTTCCCAGGTCTTAATGGTGCTCCAGGATCTCCTGGGGAAAGAGGATTCATAGGGCCACCTGGGCCTTTTGGTCAAGATGGACATCCAGGTTTCTCCGGGCCAAAAGGTTGGTGTTTTTGTCTTGAGATTGCTGTGCCTACAAAAAAAAAACAACAAAAAAAAACTTTGCTGGTGCTGATTTTAGGCCCAACTTGCTGGAAGGGAATGAATCCCCAGCTAGTGTTGGGATGCATTTGTTTGTTTTTACAAATTATGGATTTAATTATCAAATAATGTACATAAGGCAATGTGTCTTAAGGGTCTTAGGTCCTTGTGGACAAAGGATTGTTGGATAGAGAAGGATTTTTGATAGAAAGACAAGAAAATTGAGGAAACGAACTGTGAATGAAATTTATAGAAAAAAGGGAGGGAAACAAGCACAAATCAAATGGGAAGTGAAAATTTACAAACTGTGTGATCCTTAAGTACCAATACAGTAGTTGGTTACCTAGAGAATAACACAAAGCAGTAGACCTGTGGAACTGCATGTTGTTCTCTTGGTATTTGATTGTGTTTGATCTCCACTGGAAGCAGGAACAGGCTCTCAGAGGTGAGCTGAGAAGTGCTGGTTGAAAGTATTGTAAGTGGAGACCTGTGACAGAAGTGACAGTGCTGTGCCTGTGCCATGTGCTTGTTTAAGTACTTGGATTTGGGTGATTGGCCAGACACAGGCAGCCTCTACCTGCCCCAGAGTGGGTGTGCAGTGTACCAGGAGAGACTGATATTCCCTTTTATTTCTCAACATTTCTATGCAGGCAAGAAAGGGTCTTCTGGCCTGCTTGGTTTCCCTGGCATGCCAGGACTGCCTGGTGTCCCTGGAGTGAATGGGATTAAAGGAACTCCTGGCACAGCTGGAGGAAAAGGAACTCCAGGAGTTGTGGGACTTCAAGGTCCAAAAGGTGAGAAACAACTGAATGGCTTTTGCTGGCTGTGCAGCAGAGGGACTTATAGGCAGTTCTGAGATGGCTGTGTCTGCTATAATTTTTTAAAATATTGCAATCATCTATTTTTCAATACCTTGTCCTGTTTACCAAAGATTGCTAATGAATTTGCATCATGAGACATGGAAGTCCTGTTTTCCTCTGCTAGATTATTTTGCAAGAAAATTTCCTGACTTTTTATTTCTTCAGGTGACAGAGGTGATATAGGTCCACCAGGTCTTCCTGTTCTTTGGACTTCAGAACAGGCACTGGAAATCAAAGGAGACAAAGGAGATCCTGGATTAGCTGGACTCGGAGGGTTCCCAGGACCTAGAGGTATTTGCAGTTAATTGCCAGTCTGAGTTGTTCAGTACCTGGGCTTGTTATCAGTAGAGCATGGTCTATCCTTTTGACAGTGTTACTGTTTTCTGTTCTGCCATTCCCATTCTAGTAAAACTTGCATATGGCAAATCTGAATTTTGAGAAAAGAGTTTTCCTTTCAAGTTCTGTTCTGTAGATCTAATGCCATCCTTTCTTCCTCTGTAGGGTAACAGGTCAACTGACCCAAATGAGCTGGATGTCTGTATTATTGAATGAAATTCCACTCTTCTGTGTTACCCAGGTGATAAAGGAATCCCAGGAAGCCGTGGCCAGCCTGGTCACCCTGGTCCAGCTGGGTCACCAAGCAAAGAGAAGGGTCTGCATGGTGACCCAGGCATCCCTGGTCCACTTGGACAACCTGGCCTGCCAGGACAGAAGGGTGCACATGGTATCATGGGATTTCCAGGAATGCCAGGAGAGAGGGTAAATACCTTCTTGAGTATCATCTTCTTCTCTGAGTGCTCTTTGGAAAACCCTGTGTTCTAATTGGTACTTCTGGAGCACAGCAGCAGAAGCTGGCAGGATTTTTCCTTACAAAACTTCCAGATTGTTTTTGTTTGGCTCATACCATTAAATAACATTTTACATAGTATTTCCTCCTACACCTTTATGTTCTGTTATTCCACATGGTTGGAACAGCAAGAATAAAAAGCAAAGGTTAATTTTGCTTGGATTGGTTTCTTTCAGGGTTCAGATGGCACCACAGGAACTCTTGGATTTCCAGGACCTATTGGCCTTCCTGGTCCAAAGGGTAAACAATCTTTAACAGTGTATATGGTCTTTCATTGTACACAATCCTAATATTAAAAACACAAAGGAATAAGTGGTGCTCTGGAAGTGTCCATTGCTCTCCAGTGACTGTCTCCAACTACATATGCTCTTGTAAGAGGCTTCATTCAGACAAGACCCATACCAAACCTAAATACTTTATGGTCCTCTGAAAGTCTGGCCACAGCACTGTGTGAAGCCTGTTGGACAGTGCAAGAAGTACCCTTTTCTCTCACCTCCTCATGTCAAAAGGGCAGGATGTTGCAGAATTACCTGTAAATGTCTGTCTTGTGCATTTGCATGAGTGGATCCACACTCCTTGATGGTTATAAACATTTTCAGACTCAGGTGCATAATTTGCTCTTGTCTTTGTTTGCACCATGAATTTGAAATATAGCAAGATTTATTTTCTTAAGCTCTGGAAACTGATGTCCACAGTCAATGATGGAATGGCCTTTCCTTCCTTTTCCAGGTGAACAGGGAGAGTCTGTTGGTGTTCCTGGCATTGCTGGACCAAAAGGAGACAGAGGAGACCCTGGGTTTCCAGGTAAAGAAGGCCTTAATTGCTCACTTCAAGAATACAAAAAAAAAAAAAAAATTCTAGAGACTAAACAGGTTGGCATTGCCAAATTTGAGTATTTTTGTAATCCTGAAAGTGAGATTTGAGGAGTCTGCAATCCAGATGGGTCACAAATTGGGATGATAATGAACACATCTGAGACCATCCCACTGCTAATGCTGGGTTCACTTCACTTCTTGAGGAGGCACCTGTGAACTTGCACTGGCATTTGGCTCCCTGGGAGTCCAGCTCAGGGTCCAGACAATGGCTGAGCAAACACAAGTGCTGCAACCTTAGCATACCATGTTTCTCACCCTCTTCATGCCTTCCTCCTGTTTGACTTGTATGTTTATATCCTTTTAGGAGAGAGAGGGAGAGAAGGACTCAAGGGTGAACCAGGCTATCCAGGAAACACTGGTGTGAATGGACCCAAAGGCAGCACAGGAGATCTTGGCCAAGAAGGACCAGCAGGTACTGGACTGAACACCTGAATTCTGCAGATCATATTGTGACTATGACAACTTCTTCTTGATGCTTCTTTAGCTTTGTTTGGCCTGTCTCAGATGTAGCTTAAATAAGAAGTTTGGCAAGAAAATGGGAATTTTCTTTGACAGTAGTGTAAGGTGTCATCTTGTCCTGCTGGTCAAATATGGTGAATCCTGCAACACTGAAACCCAAAGGAATCCCATTAATAAATAGGGAAGATCTCAGTTACAGTTACTCAGTTACTGCTATGAGCAGTAGCAGCTTCTTCACAGGTCATTCATTGTAGCATTTTTGTCTGTTCCCTCTCTAGAGCCAAACCTACTCAGAAAAATGGCTACAGGTGTCTTTGGGTTGTAGGGTAATTAGCAGATAGATTCCCAAATAATTATCAAGATCAAAGGTTGGAGAACAGTGAAAGTTGTTATTTAATTGTTTCATTTAAAAAACAATTTAATTAGTTATTTGGTGCCTGAACTGTTCATGTGTTACTTGGATGATGAAGAATGTCACTGCTATGATTAAAAATACCCTATCAAATAAATAGTTTGGTAAATGCAATGCTAATGGTGGCCATGAGGAGAGATTTGGATCTGATTTTGCTTTATTTAAATAGTAGTTTGTTCACCCATCTTATGAGTTAAGTGCAGGAACAGAAGCTGGAAGATGGAACTGCTTCTGTTTCAGCCTGGACATGGTGTGCAGTACAGGAATATTTTTCTGCTTGCCTTTAGGAATCCCTGGAAATGCTGGGCTGAGAGGAGTCCCTGGCCCACCAGGACCCCCAGGCCAGCCAGGATCTGTTGGATTCCCTGGAGCTCATGGAACAGCAGGACCTAAAGGTATATGTGCAGTCTGCACATGGAAGGAGAAGTTGGGTCAGAAAAGGAGTGTTTTGGCCAAGAGTCTATGGCAGGCAGCATATGACAGGCCAGCTGTACATGGGAAAGAGCTCTCTCTTGGCAATGCTGTGCAGCTGTTAGGAATGAGCAGAGGAATGGATGGAAAGGGAGCTCTCCCTTGATTTGAGTCACTAATGGGTGTTCATGAAGGGTAAAACTGAGAAGAGCAGTGGGAAGAGGTTCTGTGAAGGGCAGTTGTGTGAAGGAAAACTTTACAGCTTTACATACTGTGATCCCCTATGTGTTCCCCTAGGTTTCTCTTATGTGTTATATTCTCTATGAGCCATCTTATGCATTTCCACCTAACTAGATTGTTTGCCTATTTGTTCACCTATGTCTTCCCAATGTCTCCTCAGGCTTTCATGGATTTCCAGGTTTAAATGGCCTGAATGGCTTGCAAGGCACAAAAGGGTCTCCTGGAACACCAGGTAAAGGAAACATGTAGTAGAAGTGTCACAGCTAAGGAAATACATAACTGCTCCACCACAAAAGCACTGTTTCCCATGAAATTCCCATATTTCACCCAGTTCTGCCTTTAATTGTGACTTGAAGAAAAAGCTCAGGATACTGAATGTGCATTAACTAATTCTCCTTCAATGCCAGTAAGAACAGGAATCAGCCTGTGGAGTTGTTGGTTATGGTGGCCTGTTCTCATGATGGTACTCCTTGAATTCCTGAAGGACTGTGTCACTTCTGGGAAACTAATGGAATGAAATCATAAAACTCTTTCTAATAGATGTTTGATTTGAGCAGGGCAACACCAAATGCTTGCTTTGAATTGGACTTAGCAATGAAATGCTTTTGTACTACTTGAGCCCTCCATTATATGGAGCTCAAGGAAGGCATCAATAAAATCAGAAGCTGATTTCTTTGGTTTGTTTCCAGATTCTGCTTTTAGGAAGCTTTTGCTGGACTTTTTCATATTTTGTATCATACGGAATGGAATGTAGTTCTGTGTTGCAAACAGGGTTTTACTAAAGTAAAGAAGTGAAGAAATGCCTTTCCAAAATACTTGTTTAGTTACAGTCATTTTGAAAAATAGCACCTAAAATTTGTGGCAGCTGTTTTATGCATGAAAATTGACAGACTTCACATGCACAACTCCATCAATATCTGTGTTTTTTTTGTTTAAAACATTCTCAGAATGTTTTAATCAAATGCAGCATATAGATCCTCCACAATTTTCCTGAGAGAGCTGCTTTTAGTGCATACTCTTCCCAGAGTGACATGCTGGACATCTCCCTGCAGCTTTTCCTGGGATCCTCTGTCATGCACTCCTTGTGCCTGTGTGCATTCTGCAGCAGTCTGTGCAAACTGAACCCCTCCCTGTGTTGCAGCATGAAGCCCACAAGGTTATTTAAAGACCAGAAGCTTGAGGCTGGTGTGTCCTCATGAGAGACAAAGCATACAGGCTGGCAGCAGATCCTGTCACAGGACTGCTCTGTTCCCATTCTTGTGCAAGAGCTTGTGGGGAGACCAGAGCAGCATCTCAGAGATTGTTTAAATTCACTTTGCACAACCAGAGTAATATGTGAGGCACCAAATGATCAGTTGCAGCTGCTCTACTGAAAACAGCAGACAGTAGTAAATGTTTAGTTTTAAAATCACCACTCATTTTGTGTAATAATTTGACTGCTATTAGGTAATCTGAATAGGCTCTCTTATCTTTGTTTAATTAGGTCTGAGTGAAGCTGGACTGAAAGGACCTGCAGGTCTCCCAGGTGCAAAGGGTGAAGAAGGCTCTCCAGGCTTGGGAAGAGGAGCTGTGGGATTCCCTGGACCAAAAGGCTCATCAGGAGACATGGGTAAATACTGATGTTCTGAAAGCAGGATGTATTGCAGCTCAGGTTAATGGGTTGCATGGTCAGCAGCACTACCAAAGACAATTCCTGAAGCCTCAAAGGTGGTTAGAAGCTTGAGAGATAAATATGAAATCTGTCATGTTGCTCTGTATGTTGAGAAACAGTTGCACAGTTGTGAAAGTATCTATATCTCTCCTGAACAGAACAGTATGTATTGTTTCCCCTCCTGTAGTGAGATGTCTCTTTGTTCTCCTCAGTATAAATGCTTCCTAGACACTTCTTCTGTCAATGTCTGTGAAGATCCATGAAGAAGTTTGGTTGTCCCTCACTTTTTGTTTCTTATTCTAGGTCCCCCTGGTCCTATGGGACTGCCTGGCCTGCCAGGAGCACCTGGACTTTCTCTTCCATCTGATATACGTGGGAGACCTGGAGATGCTGGCATTCCAGGCACTGATGGGAGTTCAGGTGTGTGCAGTTTGGAAGCTTTGTCATGATGGCACCAACACCCATTCAGTACCTCACAGCCTTGTCATAGAGGCTGAGACTCCAGTCTCCTCAGACAGAAAGAAATGCTTGGGATAGCCCCAAAATTTACTTTGCCCCAGGAATAGATTTTGTCAATTAACTCTGTTGTCTCTAGGTTTTCCAGGTCCTCCAGGACAACAAGGGCCCCCTGGCCCAGCTTCTGACCAAGGTGACACAGGAGCTCCAGGTTTCCCTGGTGTTCTTGGCTTGCGAGGCATTAAGGGCGACGTGGGACCCACTGGTCCAATTGGACTCCCTGGAGCATCTGGATTCAAAGGTAATCTTGCCTTGAAAGGATCTGGGAATGGTTTGGCAGCTGTCATATTGACAGTAGGAATGGATGTTGGGTGGTTAGTGTGGCCTTCTCATTCAAGTGTAATAGCTGAATTTGATGTCTCAATTTTTCCTTTTGGCTCCTGCAGATTTTACCTGCTGACTTCAAAAGCAGCAAAGTGGGGCCAGCTCCAGTGTTCTTCAATGTGTTCCTAATTATTTTTTTCCTCTATCTTTGCTTTTTTCTGAGTAGATGGTGTTCACCTGCAATGTTGCTGTGCTTGTTGATCACATTTACCTGCTTGTGCTCTCTAGGCAAAGACTGGAGTTGTCATTTCATCCCACCTGTCCTGTATGCTCAGAGGCATTAGTGTGGTGGGTTTAGGTCTCCACAAGGGGCTAAGAGGATTGTAGGAGTTAAGAGATATTGTTCTGGGCTAAGGCAGGGAGCATGTTGATCTCTCTTTGGTCTGTATGAAAGGAAGCCAAAGGGCAGCTGCACACAGGGACTTCAGGGGCAAAATTTGAGAGACACCATCAAAAGTTAGGCCAGGATGGAGAACCACTGTCAGATGAACAACTGTCTGCTGTCTTTGTAGGCTGGCAGATCCCATCCCTCTGTGCTGTGCATAGAGATGGGTTTCAAGTAGTAAAGATGTCTACTCTGCAAACCCTGTCCCAAGGAAAGGTAAAAGTACTTTCAGTAAAGTACAATGAAGTAGCAGTGGAAATTCTTGTCTTGAGGCTCTGCAGCCATTGTGATGTCAAATTGGGCACAGACTGCCTTGAGGGTTGTGGTCCCCTCCATCTTGGAGCCCCAGTGCTATTGCTGCTGTCAGTGCTATCGGTGAGAGCCACAGCTGTGGGTCAGAATTAGTGCTTAGCCCCAGTCTAAGCTGTGTGTCTTTGCAGGTGCAAAAGGTGAGCCTGGCCTGATGGGCATGCCAGGTAAAGATGGGCCTCCAGGGGATCCTGGTTATACTGGGCTGAAAGGTGAAATGGGCCTTCGAGGTGAGTGCTGCAGGATTTAAAAAGCTGTCATTTATTACACCTGGTTTGGGCTGGGGATGACTTCAGAGCTCCCTTAAAAGGCTTATTTGGGAGACTCTGGATTTCTTAGAAACTGAAATAAGTTAGAGCTTGACATACTTTTTACAAGATACTCAGTGCTGGTGTACAAAGGTGGCCTTAATTTCACATTTTTCTGCTTTGTGTTAAATCTGTATGGTTTTTGTGGGGTACTTATACATCTTTTGCCCCATGTCCAGGTCTCCCTGGCAGACCAGGGGCTCCAGGAATAACCCCACAGCCAGAAGAAGTGACAGCCCCTGCAGGATTACCTGGTCTGCCAGGAATTGATGGTATTCCTGGCTTTGATGGAGATCCTGGATTACATGGTCCAGTTGGAAAACCAGGTAGAAAGTACACTCAGATCACCAAAATGCTGTTCTTCTGGAAGAAAAACACTACTTTATCAAATGCATTAGGAATGTTTAGAGGGTTTTTTAATTAAGGAAGGAATTCCATCAAAATGCATACAAATATAATATATACAAATACAATGCTGCCTTCTTAACCATGTGATACTCAACTGCAGCTCTCAGTTGTTTTACAGACAACTAGATCAGGTGGAGTCTCTTTTGGAGGTGGCTGTTTATAACCACAGCTGGTGAAAAGTGAGCTCTTGGCATGGTGGCTGACATCTTATTTCCCTTCTGAATATGATTGCAGGAATCAAGGTAATAGTATGAGGAAATAATGATGCTAATAATTGTATTTTATTTCAGGCCCAAAAGGTTTGCCTGGAAGATCTGGTTTGAAAGGACGTGATGGCTTACCTGGAACTCCTGGCATAGCTGGGGATCCAGGACTTTCAGGTGCCCCAGGACCACAGGGATTTGAAGGTAGTTTTATGATTTGGGGGGCACAGATAAAAAAGAAGCAAATAGTAGAATTGTGTTTGCTTACAGCTTCTGCAGAGACCCTCCCCTACACCCAATTACATTAGAAAAAACAGGGGATGTCTGTGGTATTGTGTTTTGTATCTGCAATTAAGGAAATTTAATCTTCAGTGAGGAAAATTCTGTCACAGTGTTGATGTCACTGCTGGTGTTTCTGTAGGTGCAATTCTAAACACCTTTTGGTGTTAATGTTTTGTGGATGTAGGAATCATCTTGAATTTCTAGAAGAGTGATATAGTATTCACAGTAACTATAGCTTGGACAGGGGCTTGGACAGTAGAGGAGAGGCACAGTGAGAAAGAAGAGGAATATTTTTAAGAAGAGTGGTATAGCAAAAATGAACGAATTAGACTTTGGTTGGTGCTTTGAGATCCTCAGAACTACTGTGAGTACCTAATACACAGGCACCAGAGTTGATGGGCAAAGAAAGAAAACTAAAAGCAGAAGGGGAATGGGTGGTTTGTTAAGTCTAGTAATTGATGTAACAACCATTGCCGTAGCAGTGCGGCACAGAGCCGGCTGTGTCCGCACTGTGCACAAACAACAGCGATTCTTCTCCTGTCTCCCAGGTGTTGCTGGGAAGACGGGTTCCCTTGGTTTGCCAGGAATGCCTGCTCGGAGCGTGGGCGTTGGATACACTCTGGTGAAGCACAGTCAGTCAGATCAGATCCCCCCGTGTCCCATAGGAATGAATAAACTCTGGGACGGCTACAGCTTGTTGTATGTGGAGGGGCAGGAGAAGTCACACAACCAGGATCTCGGTGAGTTGACAGAATTCTCTCAAGAATGAACAACACAGGCCAAAATTACATTTAAAAATCCATCCTCCCTGACAGTGCAGAGGGCTGTAGTGGAGGTGGTGGCAGTTGGCTCGGCCAGATCTGCTCTGGGAGTGATGTCACTCGTGCCATCCTCACCACTAAATGTTGGTGTGTATGACTTAGAATATTTGGCTGATGCTTGGTATGACTACTCCTCCCATTTTTCCAGGTTTTGCTGGCTCATGTTTGCCTCGCTTCAGCACCATGCCTTTTATTTACTGCAACATCAATGAAGTGTGCTACTATGCCAGCCGAAACGACAAGTCTTACTGGCTCTCCACCACTGCTCCCATCCCCATGATGCCCGTGGACAGCGTCCAGATCCCACAGTACATCAGCCGGTGCTCTGTGTGTGAAGCACCTTCCCAGGCTGTGGCTGTGCACAGCCAGGACATCACCATCCCACAGTGTCCCCCAGGCTGGCGCAGCCTCTGGATAGGATACTCCTTCCTTATGGTAAACTATAGTACACTACTGCTAGTGCAAAGGCAACTTTAAACTTTTCGATCTCTCCTCTCTGATGAGGTCACTGAGACTATGTTCTGTGAGTTACTTACAGGAACCTGGAACCCTGTCTCTTCTTGCCCCAGTGCATTTCTTCATCAGCTGAGTTGCTGGAGCTCTGGGTTTGCTCTGTTTAGCACCTGCCCTGATTAGTTTTGGTGGTAACATTGCTGCCTAAGTTCTGTATTGCCACAGATGTTTGTTCTTCAAACTTTTAAATGTGGGAACAGTAATTAAGCTACAGTATTGACTTAATCCTCTTTCTCAATGCAAAAAGTTCTCCATTGCACTCTCCTAGAAGCTTATTAGTGTAAGATTGTTAGAAAAACATGATGTCAGCATTACTGCTTCCAAATTTTTCCAACTTTCAAGTGAAAAGTTGGTTTTCCATTATTCCATGCATTCATATTCAGCCTAAGTATGCTCCTTTGCTTTTTGCCTTCTAGCCCTGACTCAAGAGACAGATACACATAGCCAGGGTATAATTTTGGTTGCCCATTTCACTCCTTTTAGCAATGGAGCCAGGAGGCTCCCCTGTTTACCTCCTTCTATTCCTTTGAGCTCACTGGACTCACTGTCTTTATTTCAGCACACTGCAGCAGGGGCGGAAGGTGGAGGCCAGTCCCTTGTCTCACCTGGTTCCTGCCTGGAGGATTTCCGAGCTACTCCATTCATTGAGTGCAACGGTGCTCGGGGAACGTGCCATTACTTTGCCAACAAGTACAGCTTCTGGCTGACCACGGTGGAGCAGGAGCAGCAGTTTGTCAGTGCTCCTCTCTCCGAGACTCTGAAAGCGGGGCAGCTTCGGACTCGCGTCAGCCGCTGCCAGGTGTGCATGAAGAACTTGTAGTGACAGAAATGCAGTTACGGGAGCAGTCTTTGCCCCAGATTAGACATCACTGACTGGAGAAGGATAAATTCACCAACCTGTTTTGTGTGTGTTTGATGGGTGAATCAAGGCAGCCAGAACTCTGCAAAAATCAAGTTTCAAGTCCAGGAGTTTGTGCACAAAGGAGGAGAAGACCAGTGTTCTGAAGCTATTTTTTAAATGAAACACGGTGCTATGTTTTTACTTCAATGTTTTTTTTCCCTCCTTTATGGCTACCTCAGAAGGTCTCAGTGAGTTCCTTACTCAGACTGAAGAGCAGCTGACACCTTGTACCACTCTGTCTGAGGCACATCCGGCTGTCACCCAGACAGATTTTGCCAAAGTTATGCTTAATTAGTGTCTATGCAAACAGTATTTGGTCTAGTGTAAGGGAGTGAAGACTCATTCTTCTGTGAAACACAGAACTCTCTAAAATTTATCAGTATATGCTGGGTGACTCAGAAACACATGTACTAATGGTTGATAATGGATTTATTAGAAAAATTGAAAAATGAATGTTTTGCTTTGCTTATTACACAGGTGGAACATTCTTTCCTCCAGTGACAGGTAACCAGTTTTAATCCAGACTGATATCTACAGCAGACCTTAAAGAGCTACACCAATGAATAATGCAATTTTTCATGTGAAGATAAACCCAAAACACCTACCATTTTTCATTGCTTTCTATTGAAATATGTTCCAGGTCTGTTGGCTTCAAGGTTTGTGCTTATCTCCTTGCAGCCAATGATACGCAGCCATACTTCATTAGCCAACATTTTATTATTATGAACATAAATTTCCTTTCTGAGGAATCTTTGGCATGCTTATTTTGTAATTATTCAAGCTGTGTGTGTTTGGAAGGTAGACCCTTTACTAGGTGGCATGCAAGCTTATGCAGGTACAGGAGTAAGCAGTTAGAGGATGTACATTTTTTACTCCTGCAGTCACCATGTGTTGTATACTGCTTTCTCTGGGCTTTATTGCTATTAGTTTAAAAAAACCTGTATCTCTACTATATGCACTGTTAACTTTCCTTCAGGGTGTAATTAAAGAGAAGTACCACTAACTGGATTTTCCTTGTATATTTTAAGGGAAACCCATGACAAAGGTATGCTTATACCTATAATGAATTCATTTAGGACTAAACTTATAACCATTAACCTCTCTGGAGTGAAGTGTGTGAAATCCTATTGACATTCCAGGACATTTCAAAGGAGTGCCTTGCAAATACACTGTTACCTTGGCTAAAAAAATCTTTTAAGATAAAATTATTCAGAAAATTATTAATAATGCATGAGACATTATTTTAAGCAGATAGTAATCAGTAAAGATGAAAGTATTACTTGCATAACACATTATTATCTTCGTAGATGGAGGTCAGAGCTCTCCAAGTTCTGGAGTTGAACCACACTGGAAATGAACAGGGAAGTTATGAGGAACAATGTAATCTTTCATCTCAGTTATTCCTAATTGTGAAACATCAGCAACTGCTTTGGATGTATTTTGCAGGTATCTTTAAAGCATTTTAACAATCCTGAGCAGCAGTCCTTTCCTGCAGGATATCCACTCTACTTCCCAGCTGTCCTGGCAGACAGAGTATGTTGGATTTACATCCTGGGTTATGCACATGCAATTTAAAGCATTTGTGTGAACAGAGCAAAGCTCAAGACTTCTGAAAAATCATGCAGACACCTGACAGAGTACAATGAAATTTTCAGCCACTGGGTTCTTGTCGAACTACAGAGACATGTTGGTCAGGTCTTTTTTCTGCAGGGACTTGGCTTTATTTTTGAACATAGCACATGCAAACACAATTAATTTATCCCCCAGGATCAGAGCTTTATGCATTTTAAGTACCACTGTCTTTAGAGAGCTGCTTCTCTTGAAGAAACTGGCTCCACTGCTGTCCCTGTCCAAGCTTCCATCGTTCACCAGCCACTCCCTGTCAAGTGCACGGAGTAGGAATTCCAGTCCCCAGCTGTTTTGCCATCAGCTTCATTTCCATCCATTTACCCACACCCAGAATCCTTCAAGAGCTCTGCAAGACTCAGACTCCTCTCTGAAGAGGCTAAGGGTGGCTTGGGGAATAAGCATGTGGTACTGCACTGAGGGTCTTTTAATATTTTTTAGCAGGTACTGCTCACGACTGAGCATTTCAGAGCAAGGGCTCATTTTAACTTTTTGTCTGTGGGGAGGAAAGGTCTGAAACTAATGTTATAAGCACAGTAACTTCATGTTTTAATGAAAAGAAATGCTTTAGTTTTTTTTAAACAAACCCAAGCAGCTAATCCATGGAGAGGGCAAGAAAATGACATTTTTCCTACATGTATAGTTTCCAAACCATGGCTAATGAACATTGAAGGCAAATAAGATGAACTGTGCCCAGGTGATGACTATTTTCTTGGAAATCATGCTGGCCCTAACCCAGAAGTGCAAGAAGTGAGAGGAGACAGGATTCAGGATTTCTCTACGTTGTCATTTATTACTGAAGCTGAAAGTGTGCGTCCATTCATGTCCATTACACTATCGTGACAAAATGATCAGAATGGGGACTGTCTGATAGTAAAAAGGAACTGTAGAATGAATTAGAAGATCTTTGCCTTTATTCTGAGCTGGTTTTTGTATAGCTGCTACAGTGATACTCTTTCTAAGCAACAAAACTGCAGCAGCTCTTCTGATAAACCTGGAGAATTAAGGCACTTTTACCAAAACAGATTTCAAAAGGCAACAAGTCAAAACTCAACAATTAAGTAATTTGCATATGCCTATATATTAAGTTTTAAGATAACCTGGGTTATATTTATTTCACACAAACAAATTAACAAAATATAGCAGCATACAACCTATGAAAAGCTTAAGAAATTTATTAGATGCACGGATAAAGTGCAGTAACAGAGATACTTGTGTAAATCTTTTTTATAATAAATAAGGTACAGTTAAACCACCTTTGACTTACTTTAGCTCCAAAAGAAAAGTCAGCCTAAGTTTTAATGATTGAACTTTAAGGTCAAGGTGAAATATATCATAGCTATAACAGTGGTTGTGATCTGTATCAACTATTTGAGGCTCCTGTTCCTCTTGAGGTCTCCCAGAAACAGGAAGGCTATTGCAAAATGGATATGTTAGACATAGTTCCTTTCACAGAAACATTTTTGTCATAAAGTGTGGTTGCTCAAATACATGTTAAAATATTTAACAAGGAAAAAATTTTCTCCTGATCCAGTTGATCTTTTAAACAAGACAATGCATTTTGTCTATGATGCAGCCCACGGGAAGGAACAGAAATAAACATCCTCCTTAACTGAAGACTGTTTTACTTTAAGAACTAATCTATTGCATTATACGAGAGCAAGAAACACCCATTTTGTGTTATTCCTTTCTCCAAACATACAGCCCACTGACGGACTTATTTTTGCCTTAATCTCAGAGGTCCATTTGTCTTCAAGAAAGACACACATTAAAAAGAAGTTCCTTTTCAGGGTCTTATAATAAAATCTTTCACTGCCTTTCCATCTGGGGAAGCTCTTTGACAGAAGAAACTGTCCCTGCTGGAGTTTTGTGCTCTGTTATCCATGATTTCAGGCACTTTTGGACTAGCATGGCTGTGTAATTTAAGTCAATGCAATAATATTAGCAATATGTTCAATACTCAGAAGGGTGACCACAGTTTCCTTCATACACTGAGGATTTCAAATTCTTCTTCCAATTCAAATAGCTTGTCAGTAGATTCAATGAGTTCTGAAAAATAAATTATTTAGAATGTAAAGACATGCCTGATTTTGTTTACTAAAAAAAACCTCAAGCCCTCCCCCACTTTGGAAATGCTGCCTTTGAAATATTTTTGAAGATTTAAAAAAATATTGTGCTAACACTTGTAAATTGGACACGGCCTGTTTGGGTAACTGATACTCTATAACAGTAAGGCACTTAATCATGCAGTGATTGCTTGATCCTCAGGAAAGCCCAGGTATTCCACCTGTGATGGTTCTCCTGTTGGCTGAGGAGCCCCACTCTGATGCCCAGCAGCACTTTCAGTGGTACCACACCTGCTCCTGTGGTTGTCACTTCTGGCTTGGTTGGAGGTATGAAAGGAGGCCAGTGTGGTGGGTGCTTCTGGACCAGCTCAAACATCCGTAGGCTCTGTTGCTTTAGAATCTCCTGAGGACAGAATACAAACCAAAAAAACTGCCTGCTTAATTAAAAACATTTTAAATACTGTATACCTATCAAAGAACAAAGGCTGTAAATTCCTGTTATTTCAGGTACTGTCATCATGAATCACTGCTTCACATATCTCTAGTATTGTTCTGCTTGAAAACACAGCTGGAAGATGGATCTCTTAAACTCTCCTACAAGTTATCACTGCATTACAATGAACTTTGATGTCCATACATTTATAATTTTGTTTACATGGAGCATATAGATACCAAGAACATACCTGCCTTTTAAAAGTAAATTACTTGCTTGGACCTCTCGTGCTCAAGTTTTCTGTTGATCAATGGGAAAAAAAGACAGATCTATCTACTAAAAAAACTCCAACAGATTTTGGAAGATAGGCTTTGAAGAAACAAATTATTATGAAGCAAAATTTGACTGCTATCAGATGAGCTAGATCATATCCTCTACTTCAGTTATTTACAAGCTACTTTCTGTAGCCTTTTTGTAAATAAATGCTTTTGGTTGGTGGTACCTCATATTCACATTCCTGTTGCTTAATATTCCAACTGCTTGCTGTGTTTCTCAATAAATGATTTAGGTATGAGCCATGAATGCAGTACTGCAAACAGAACACAAACTCAGGAAGGGGGTGTATGTACTTGTTCTTCCAGGGCTCAGGGCTACAAAATGCTCAACAAGCTCCATCAGCAGTGTCAGCTCTCCCTAATCATTAGTGGGGATCATTTCACTGGGGATCATTTGATTTGCAGGCAGGGAATTTCCATTAACTAAAACAGAACAGTATCCACGGTTTCATACAGAGCAAAAAATGACAGTAGCAATACCTTTTGTACAAGACTACACCAGTTATCAAAATCACATTCTTCTTTGCAAAAGAAGCCCTAAGGAAAGAATACACATAGTAATATTAAATACAACATGTCAATGAGCAAAGATGCTGTGGTATCTATGTATGGGTTATATCTCAAGTGGCAATCCATTACCCATAACCAAAGCAAAGGATACTGGCATGAGATCAGACTCAATCTCTTCAACTACCACAGTATTCTTGTGACCTCTACTGGATGACTTCTACAAGTAATTCCACTTGAAGATTTGTACATTAAATAAAACAAGCTCAGGTCAGTATCTTCTCAAGAGCAACCAACGCACAGATGATAGTGATGGAATAAAATAAGGTAACCTGATTCAGTTCCTTGCTTTGACTTTCAAAGTACTTCTTGGAAAAGGTCTGTGTTGCCCAGGAAACTTGCTCCCTGGGATACAAACAGTTGGTTCCCTGCTTGAGCTAAGATTAATGTATCCTATGCAGTTAATATGTACTATGTGTTGAATTTTAGATTGCAGAAGAGTGATCATGACTGTGATCAAGGAAACATTTTTCTGTCCTTACTAATACACAGAGGTACTGCTTTGAATAAAGTACACACATTTATTATTTTCTAACACCTACTAAAGCTACTGAAGGGTCCAAATTCATGATCTTCATTCTGTGTGGGGCTTGCTGGCAGTGGAAGCTCTGGTCATCAACTGTGCCATTTTCTTCTGAATCTACAAAACTCTGAGTGGTGTGAGGGTCCAAGTAGATCAGCTCATTGCCTGGAGGGGTAAAATCTATATGGTGATAACAAGCAAGAGGCAGTAATAAACACTTACTCCATCCAGACTTGTAAAACATAAACTGGATTTATCAGCACAGTCTGTATCTCAACCCTCTAGCTAGGGAGTCTAAGAGAACTGGAAAGCCAGGCACAACAGCATCCCACAGGGCATTTAGTATAATTTTCCACTGTTACCTTTTAGGGTAGATTTTTGAATGTTTTTTCTAGTTTTGTCACATACTTTCTTTTATCTACACAAAGTCCAGTACATTTTTTAAAACTTTCAACTGCAGTAATCCCTAACATTCCTCAGATCAAAGATACAGGATGACCACAAATGCAATCTGTAATCCCATTATGCATTCACCCAGAAATTGAACAAGTAAGTCTGACTAAAACAGCTCAACTTTTACAAAAGACAGAACAAAATATCCAAGAAGTTACAGATCAAACCAGTGTGAAATATAAAAGACTGAATCTGGGATCAATTATTGCATTAATTAACAAAGGAAGACATGGAAGAAGGTGAAAGACATCCTGCTTTGAGAAAAAATTGAAAAATACGAAACAGTAATTCAAGAAAGCCAGAAAGCAAAAGAATAAAACAAGACACTCCTCACTAAAAAGTATTAATGATTAGAAAAAATTCAGTATTTAAGCAGTAGTGACATCTGACACCTGCTAAATGCTATCAACTTAAATCTCTTGTTCTTGCTTATATCATTCCATATTTTCCTGTCAAGCTTTGCTGCTCCTTTTCTGTTCCTATCATATGCTGTTCCTTAAGTGTCTGAGGTATGTTACTTTTTCTCCATTCTCATGCTTAAAATGCTTACTACTGCCCCTTCCCAAAGAAAATCCTTCTCTTTCAGTCATATGGATATTTGGAGTAAGTTTCTTTCTTCCTTACCTAAAAATCCTATAAAATAATAGGCATTATTGGGTTTCCCTCCTAATGCTCCCAAAGACTGTGGCATCTTAAAGCATTCCTAGGAGTCCAAAGAGAGAAAAATTAAATTGATTTGTTTATTGATAAAACAGATACCTGAACTTTTTCACATACACAAACAAATCACTGAGGAATCCCTTACTTTAAACGCATCAATATACACTGGATTGATGTGATTAATCCCTAGCCGGAGAGGGATGATGAGCAAGAGGGGCTTCCAGCCTGGGCACAATCCTGCTGTGTTCTTGTTTTGGCCAAGAGCACTTCTGTGCAAGTGTGCACTGCTGTGGGCAACGCTGCTGCTCTGGGCAGGGGACCAGCACATCTTCTCTGGGGGAACAAAAGGAGAGATCAGTGAATGCATAGAGGAACACAGAGCAGATCTTCCTCTCAATCATGAATTAAGTTACTTTTCCAGACAGCTTTATAGAGCTCCTGTTTTAAGACAAATGGAGCAGGACATGGAAATCCTGACTATTTAGTAGAAATAATTCTGGCAGTCAGAGTATGTGCTGGCACATTAGTGAGCATGAGAAAAAAGAGGGGATGAACGTTTAAGACTGAAGTTACATTTACTACTTGCAGTATTAACACTGTCATGCTTTGCCTGGGAGATGATATAGCAGAGATGATATAGCATTAGAAATTCTTCAGGAAACTCTTCACTTCCAGTGATGTAGACATAAAATAAGCAGAAGTAGGGACTAAAGTAGAACCAGGCTGTGGCTAAATACCACTTGTAAACTCATCGTTCTTACAACTGAAAATGGAGCACATTTCTGAAGGATCTGTCCCTCATTTCCCTTTTGCCTGACAAAAGCAAATTTCTGGCAAACTCTATTATTACTAGCAATTCTCAGTATTTTTACATACTGCAACTTCATTCCATTGCTGGAGTGGCAGTTAAGGTAGCACAGACCAAACTCCATTGTCTCATCCACACAGCATGTAAGTTGGTCACCAAAAACACCTCACTGTTCTGTGCTAACTTTATTTTTGAAACTCCAAACCTGAGTATCCATTTCCTTTACTCCTTTTCTTACCCTGGGAACAAATAGGGATGGTCCCAGTATTTTGATCATACTTAAAACACATTTAAGAGAGTGAAGTCAATTCAAAAACTCACCAAGGAAAGAATCATCAAATAATTTAAGACAGAAAAGACATTCAATATCATCAAATCCAACCACTACCCTAATGACCCCAGAAGTAGTTTGTCCAAACAATTAAATTTGCCTTGAGCTTCAGCTACTCTTGAATATCTCCTGAAATATTAAAGCAAAAACTCTGGTTTCACTTACTGATGTCTTCGATGACCACTGTATTGTCCATAGAAACATAAACTGCTAATGAATTCCATTCATCAAATAAAGCAAGCTTCCTAGAAAACATAGAGGCAATAATTGTAAAAGCTTAATAGGACCATGAGGGTAGCTTTTAACTCAGGACAGTTAAATGGTTCTCGAGTAAAAAAAGTAATTTATTTGGAAAAGAAAAATTGGGGTTTTTTAAGTCTCCATGTAACAGAAAGATAACTTTTAATGTTTAACATATTTAGAAAAAAATAACAGTGAGTGGTTCCAGGAAAAGCACACACACTATACCATGTGAAAACTGTTTTGTCCTTTTGCAAAATTCAGAGATAGTAATAGCTCAACCACATAATTAAGTTTATTACTTTTTATTGCAATGTTTGGATTCTTCTGTGGGATTCTGCCTGTGGTGCCTGACATTATGTAGAGAAGAAAAAAATTATTATGCCAGTTTTTCACATTACTTTGTGCTTAAGAAATTCCACTAAACTATTTCAGGTTGTTAAAAGCCAGAGCAGCTCAAGATTTTGGCACCCAAAATCTAGGATGGTGGCATAATAGCACGCAGGTTTCTGTCCATTTTGTGTGATGTCCAGAACTCTGGGTAAGTGATCTCTTAAGCTGCACAGGTGGTGTTGGTTGATTAAAATAAGCCTGAAAAACTGGTATGTGAGTCATGAAGAATTTGTAAGGAAAAGGAGCTGGAGGCCAGGACATCCTTTATCTCCTTTCTCTCTCCAGAACGTGTTTGTCCCAGGGCTACAGCAAATGGCACCCAGGACCTGCAGTTCAGCCTCGTCTGAAATCTGGTATGTTCACCTATCCCTCAGCAAAGTCAGCTCTAGTGTGGCTTCTGGACTAGGAGGAGCTTCCATGTTTTCTCCAGCAGCCCTGCACAGTCTCCAAACTCAGCAGCCCCGGGAGCACATTCTGAGGGAACCACTGACATGACTTACTTCAGTACTTGAGCAACTGTATTTGGTCCAAACCATTCTCCAATGGACTTCCCCTCTCCAACACCCATCTGTGCTGTTTTTGTAAGGGAAAACAAACACAGGAAAAGAGCACAGAGAGGCTGGTCACAGGCTATGTCAAACAGCATGGCCTACTAATACCTTGACAAATATTCTAGAGCAAGTGCAAGACATATTTAGCAACAATTATTTTCTCAATCTATACTCTCTTCAAAACTTAATGACTGCTAGTTCCCTTGCAAAATGTTTGTAAACTGTATTGATAATTACAAATACATCCTTACTTACAAATTACAGCAGTAAGTTTTATGACTGTCTATTTTAATACTATCAACTCAGTTACCCAATACTTGTAAGCTTTATTAAGAGCAAGATTCTAGAATACAGATTTATTTATGTCTTAGTGAATAATATCCCTGAATTATTATACTTTGTACCCACTTGCATACATTTTTATTTATATATAATACATACATTGTCTTCATAACTACATTTTAAAAATATTTAATTAACTTATTTCAAATGAGAAAATGTCAACACTGCAGGAATTTCAGAAGACAAAAGGAAGTTGATGTGTGTTCTTACCCATTTGATGGATGGAATAACAGCAATCTTTTCTATCCAGAAAGCACCGTAAGATTCTATGATATTCTTCTGGTTGTTTTTTGTGTTTTTCCCATTGCCAATCTTACCGGAAAAAAGTCACACCGATTAAAAAATAATGTTTTCATTATTACAAACATTTCAATGTTTGTACTGAACAAATTTCTAGACAGCAGAAAGCCATACAAAGAGACCTTAACAGACACTGCATCTCTAATATTATTTAGATAAATATTGTTTTATTCAGAGATCCTAGAAGTCACACCCTGTCATTTATTATCACATGATATCGTGTGAAAACTGGGAAACTAAAATAACAATGCCAACTGTAAATATATCCTGAGTGATCACTGCTGAGAATTGATAGCTATTGTTCTGTGTAAGCTTCCAGGACTGTTTAAAAGTATCTGTTCTATTTGGACTTTATTAGATTTGCAAGCATTTGGAGAATAATAGGACTCATAAAGCAAATTCCAAACACAACGCTGGCCCTCTCCCACAGCAATATCCAAATCATGGCTTTGCCACGTGAGTTTCTGCTTCTAACATAAGATAGTTACCTCATATTTACTGATAGAGAAGCCCATACTGAAAATTCAAGGTCTAGTTTTTCTCAGGTAATAAATATGTTGTTTGCCTACTCCTTCAGTTAAATCTTTGCACTACCATTTTGTGAATTCAGTTATTCAAGTGGATAAATCCTTCTGTGGATTCAGTTATTAAAGTGGTTAAATCCACAAATCACGCTGCCATAGAAACCGTGACAAAAGAGCAGAAGGATGACAGACCCAACCACAGCAAGGTAATTGACAGAAGAGTGAGACACAGAGCAGACCTACAACACTCACCTGTGACCCTGGGATATGGAGTGTTAGTACAGGATTAAGAGCAGGCACTAGTGGGGTCTGCTGTGGGGTTTGGACTTGGGCTGATGGTGAGTAGTTTTGAAACACTAATCTTAGAAAATTAGGATTTTAGTTACCTTGCTGAAAATAATTAAGAGTTAGAAGGCAGTAGTTATCTGAAACTTAAATAATTGATTGTCATTTCATGTTTGCTCAGCTGTGCTTACAATGGAAAAAAAGACAAAACTAGTGAGCAGATTCAAAAGAACATAGACAATGCAACCAGAAACCCATTCTTTGGAAAATTAGACTATGCCCAGAAATCATTTGTATTGTCAGTGATAGAAAAGGTCAAGAATTTAGGGTGAGGAAGACTCGCCTTACTTCTCCTTTTAAGACCCTTCCCCACAAAAAAGACCCCAGACTTAATTTAAGAAGTCAATCACGCATGCTTAATAGCTATTCAAGCTAATTACCACAGGAAGCTGGGGATGGGAGGGGCTGTTATTATGAATATGTATTTGTTTGAAACCTTTGCTAATAAATAGACTTTGTGATCACCTGTGATTTTGCAGTGTGCATTAGAGGATTACCTCATGCTGCTGCCCAGCACTGAATAAACATTCACTTTCTAACTTTCAATTGTTAGAGAGTCTTTTGTCCGTCACAGTTGAGTATCAGTATTAGACCAATACTTGTATTTTGGTAATTCAGTTTGTGAAGTACTTTGTGTGGTGTCTATCACTTGGTCACTATTCACACAGTCACCTTGGGCTAGAGCATTTTGGTGGCTATGTAATGAAAAGAAGGGAAGAACCCAGACCCATGGTGGCAAGTTTTCCCTTGGTTCAACTTGGGTATGCCTCAAAAAGATTTATAAAATAACAGTGTGATTCCCTAGTTGTCTGTGCTTCCTCTGTTTTTATTTCTCTGCTTAAGGCTGACATGATTTTGCCTCATCAGACAAGAATAGTTCATTAACAACTTTATCAGGGCATCACAGAAGGTTTCATTAACAAATTTTGGTTTTATGTTTTTATGGAAAATGACAACAAAAATTAAACCTCCAAATAACACAAAAGTTGCCTCAGCAACAGTACTCACCTCTTCCTAAATGTCTGCAGATCAGTGCCTGGGCCAGCATCATCTGCCCACATCTCAGCATGCATCCCCAGCCTGCGTCAGACGAGGGGCCGGTGCCTCCTGGGAACAGAGTTGCTGACAGTCAGCATGGGCTCTGCAAAGAGCCCAGCTGCTGAAGGAACCTCACAGTCAAACCTCTAACAACTGCCATACAGGTTAAAGGCACTGAACCAGCTCCTTTCTCTCCACAGTGCTGGTGTCACTCCACAGCTTGCCCCACAAACATGAAGACCTGATTATATACAGCTACAAGCGAACACTGATTTTAATAGTTTTAATCTTTTGTTTGCATACACAGTTAAATTATGACCAAAACATTCTAGTACTGTAAAACTAACTTTTCAGTCCCCAACATCATCACTAATTCTGATAATCCATAGTGAGGCAGTTGGAATGCTGCATACTCACCAATAGGAGAAAACTTTCTTCTATATGTAAACCAGAGACGAGCACTTATGTCCAACAATAACTTAGATTTGTCTGGAATGATTTTAAGAGGGAATAAATTATTAAAACAGACTAAAACTGAAAAACTCAAATTATCCCTGCACAGTCAATATATAGAGTGCATGGAAGCCTCCTGTTAGCTTTTACATATAAGACTCTTAATACTCAAAAACATTTTTAGCAGTTTAAACACAGAGATATTTTGCAGACTGCTAATTAAATTTAACTTATTAAGGATTAAATAATAATTAGCCAATAAAGTTTTACAAGGTGTTTGGGATGACTATGCTCAGCCTGAATAAAACAACTATGGAGAACTATGTCCTCAGGAAAGAACTGGTAAAGCAGGTTAAGACATTCTACATGCAAATCAACATGGAATTACACTTTACCTCCAAACCCAACAGAAAGTAATTTTAAGAAAAGGTTAATAATGTTAAATTGAATTAAACCTCTCTTTTTTTTCCTTAGCTGTGGCTCAGACTGGCTGGCTTTTCCAAAGAATTCTTCAGCTAATCAAGGCTGCATGCAGCACCCTTGGCTGTCCTTAACATCATGCTTGAATTGGTGGCCACTGCTTTTGTCATGTGCCACAGGAGGATGCCCCTGTCTTCTCCCCAAGGAATAAAACTAATTTCTGAAATCTTATTTTTATATAAATACTTTACTCTGCTCCAACTTTTAAGTCATGTATTTATTTTCACTAAAATGCAGTATGTGCCATAGATTAACTTACTATTATTATTTGAAATATCATTTTAGTTGCAAGTAACAGGCTGCAGACAGCACCCCTCATAGGAAAATTACTTCAATAATGCTGAACATTTCCCAGAAGTAATTTATGTGTTTATTTCTGAGAACCTGATGTTGTGAAGTGACCAGGCTCACATCTGACAGCCTTTGCTATGAGTGTGATAATATTTCATGAATTACAAGTGGAAGCACATTGGCCTTGGTTCTGATTTTTGTACAGGAGGAATTTCACTGCTCATACTTGGTGCCTCATTGATGAAAAAGAACAAACTTCCCTCACAAGACATTTAGGGAACACAAGGAAACCAGGAGCTGTTGCTGCATGTGAATCTATGAATATTCTACAGGTGTTACAGACAATTCAATTCTAAAGATACCTGTGTTCAGGTGGTGTTGCCTTCCTAAAATCCACACTGGCTCATCAGTTTCTGGAAACTCTTCTAAGTAGTCTGACAAAATAGTGATCTGGTTTTCATACCTAGATAAAACTGAACAGGAATACACAAAATTCAAACTCCATTTTATCCCCTTGCTCTTTTATGCACAGCTAGGGGCTCTCAAACTGAACCAGTTGTAACAAGTCTTTGCAGCTTTAGGGGCTTCTGAGCAATGCTGCCAGCTGCTTTTAATTTTCTCCCTTAAAAGCTGTTCTGACACTGAAATAGTCAATGCCTTGGTTTTTACTTGGATCCTCAATAAGTGCTGAGAGAACACCAGGAATAACACCTTGATTATAAGCAGTCTCACTGAAGCCAGTGACAGAAGTTTGGGATGACTGCAGTGAGGATGAGATTTGATTCAAGATAATGAGGAAAGGAAAAAAAAAATAGGCACCACAGCTTGATCTGAAATGTAGAAAAAATACAAATCAGAGTGAAAAGTGTTAGCAAGACTGGGCTTTACTTTCCCAGTTAGAGATTTGAAACACTTCAGAAAAAAAAAAGGTATATTAATGTTATTATTCAATACCACATCTATTTGTGAAAAATAGTGAAAAATATCGAATTACAATTGACACCAAAAGCAGTCGGTCCCACCATTTTCTAGATCATTAAAATGGTGCTTTTTCAGAAGAGTGAAACAACCTTCAAGTGTAAAAATTAATCAAAATAATTTATTTTAGATAACAATCTTAAGGAATATACTGCTAAAAAACAGAAGTTAAAAATTATAGCAAACAATTCCTCCTACTCTTCAAGTAAGTGCACATATATCCAGTACAAAGAATAAATAATCAGCAGGTAAATATATATATGTACGTATATGTAAAGAGCACAAAAAGTATATAGGTAAAGAGATTCCATTTAAAAATATATACATTTCAGCAATCAACAAGGGCCTGCACCATCCTCTGGCTGGAGCACGGGGCCCCGACATTGACCGTGCTCGCAGGCAGTGTTAAACACCACCACCGCTCCTCCAGGGCTGGCAGCTCAGCAAAACAACCTCTCGCACCGTGCTCTGCATTCTCCGCCAGAAAAGCCGTCGCTCACTGCACTTCGACAGCAAACCACCTATTTTTGACTCCAAAGTCTTAAGACACTCTAGACCCCCGAAATCCAACCGGAGGCACCTGCGCCCCCTTCGTCTCTCGCCCCCGCTGCCGTAGGACACCTCGGACCATATGAGAACATAGCGCCAGGGCTTCTTTTTCCTTCCCGGGGTTTTCTTCCCCGTGCCGGCGCTCCCCCCACAGCGCTCCGCCGAGCTGCGGCGCCTCCCAGAGCGGGGCCGGCAGGTCTGGCTCCGGTGCCCCGGCTCAGGCCGCTCCGCGCCCCGGCCGAGCCCCCCCGAGCCCGGCCCGAGCCCGAGGCCCCCAGCCCCGGCCCCAGGAGAGGCCGCGGGACCCCAAGTGCCAGGAGACCCCTCAGGGCAGACCGCAAGGCGCCACCCGCGCCGTTCCCCCCCCCCCGCCCCTTAGCCCGCGGGTGTCTTCCGCCGCCGGCGGCTCCACTGGAGCCCCGGCCTAGCCCCTCAGCGCCGCCCCGCCAGCCGTGCCCGCGCCCCTCACCGGCCTCCATCCTCCCGCTGTCACCATCCTCCTCCCCTTCGCCCCGACACGGAGGCACAACACGGACGCGCCGCGGGGCGCTCTGGGAGCTGCAGTCCCACCACCCGCCGGGAGCGTACCGCCCCCGCGCCGCGGGACTACAAAACCCATCAGCCCCCGCGGCCCGAGAGACAGGCGGAGCAGGAGGATAGGTGCGATTGGCTGGACTGGGCCCCGGCGCCCTTCTGATTGGAGACTCGCGGGCTTGGCCCCGCCCGGTGGGCGGGGTGGCGCGGGGGCAGCATGGAGGGCGCGGTGTCGAACGTGGCCGTGTGTAACCTGGCATTCGCGGGGCGCCTCGAGGAGCTGCGGGCGCTGCTGCTCCGCGACAGGGCCCAGGCCACGCGGGCAGACCAGGTCAGCCGGCTGCGGTCCCGGGCGGCCTGGGGGCGGCTCCCCGCGGGACGGCTCCTGCCAGCCGTTCTCTGCCCTTGCCCCGCTCAGCGCTTTCCTCCCGCAGGATCACCGCACCGCGCTGCACTGGGCCTGCTCGGCGGGACACACGGACATCGCAGACCTCCTCCTCGGGCTTGGCGTGCCTGTGAACGATAAGGACGACGTGAGTGCTGCCGCCCTGCCCTGGTGCGGTGAGGGAGCGTGGGCCGCCGTGCGGGGCGGTCCGGTCCGGTCCGGTCCGGTCCGGGCGCGCAGGTGCTGTCGCGGTTTCAGCCGGGGCCGGTTCCCTCTGCCCTCTCCCCCTTCTCCCGTCGGCTGGTGAGCCCGGCGCGGTATCTGATCCTTGGGAAAGTCCAGGCTGCTCTCTGTGCTCTGGGAAGACAGGGTGAAGTATTTCACAGTTCGTGTGGAAATAGGCTTGAGGAGGAGATTTGAGATCTGCTTATTGTTCCGGAATTTTAGGAGAACTGTTCTTACAAAGGAAGTTGCAAAACCAGAAGTGTTTGGGTGGTTCTTGGGGCTTTCACATTACCTTTATCTCGGTGTGAGGTCTCAAATATTTTGTGCCAAATCATGTGGCACCCTGAAGATTTCTATTGGGGAAGACATTAATGAAGCAGGTGCAGGTTCAGTCATTTCAGAGTTGGAAAGGAGATGGCCTGCTCCTGTTCTGGAGGAAGAGTTGAAATTACCATCCATTCCAAAGCATCTTAAATGTCATCCATAAAGAAGGAAATGTCTCATCAGTATAGAGAATAGGATATAGAAAAATTTGCAGAAACTTTTAAACACCCTTTTCTACTACTGCTGTTTGTTCTTAAAAAGGCACTAGTGTAAATTCTGCAGGGACAAAGTGTTCTGCAAAGATACCATGCATAACTGCATAGTGATTTATCTCATTTAACTGGCAGCTTTTTCCAGGTACTGAATGCAAGCATGTAAGAAGACATGAGCCTTGCATATAGTGCAAATCAATAATGTTTAGCTTTACACTGCTGAGAATATGTGCAGTGTGAGTAGGTCAGGTTTGTCTGGGTTACACATTATCATGTTTTTCTGCCTGAAAGTCATGATTTAAATAATGTGGATTTCTCCTTGTCTCTGTAGGCTGGTTGGACTCCCTTGCACATTGCTGCTTCAGCAGGCCGTGATGAAATTGTGAAAGCCCTCATTGCTAAGGGTGCTCATGTAAATGCTGTCAATCAGAATGGCTGCACGCCCCTGCATTATGCAGCCTCCAAAAATAAGCAGGAGGTATGTCTACCTAAGCTACTGGAGGTAGTAGTGTTCTTGGAAGAAGGATTTAGGTATATTAAGTCCACATCCTCCTCCCCTGCTCCTTTCTCTTTCAACATACTCAGATTGCAATCATGCTTTTGGAGAACGGAGCAGATCCGGATGCAACAGATCATTTTGAATCCACCCCGTTACACAGAGCAGCAGCCAAAGGAAACCTAAAAATGGTACAGATCCTTGTGCAGCACAATGCAACTGTGGATATACGGGACTCTGAAGGGAATACTCCTCTGTAAGTATTTTTATTTTTATTTTGCTTAATATAGCGTAATGTGAAATGAAACTCCATTACTTCAATGTCTTTTTCTAATTTTTCAGTGCCTCAAAATACTCTGTTATTTCACATCCCTGTGCCATTAAAAAGTATTTCAGAAAGTCATACTTAGTATTTTGCCTTAGTGGTCTGTACATGCACATTTTAATTTGTGTTACTGCAGCTACTTAAAGAGTATAGAACATGTTTTGTATTAATCTAGAATATGGTTGCTGCTACAGGGGAGAAAGTGAGCTAATGACATCAGAGTCAAAGGAACTGGTCTTGCAGGCTGGTCTGCTCCATCCTGCCAAGCAAGAACTCATTTCAGAAGCTTTTCTTCACCTCTAAAGAAAATGATTTGCAGTTGAAGTACAATCAGCCCAGTGTTTTTTGTTATCTTAGAGATCAATTTGAATCTGTAAGGGTTACAGATACTTTGAAGTTGGTGTCAAAACCACAGTAGGATCCAGATTTTGCTGGGAATAAGATCAAGCAGCATGTTTTAACTGTATATAAACCCCAGTATGGTCCTTGAGTGCACACAGTTCTTCCTAGGATACTGTGCCAAATGGAAAAAAGCATTTGCAGTAACTCATTATTTTTTAGCATCGGACAATTTATTTCTCACCTTAAATTTAATGAAGATTGCCATTTTCCATTCTCACCATGGATTATATTCTGTTTAGCTTTGCTGACTGCAGAGCCAAATCCTTACAGAAAGAACTGTCTTAACATTGCAAAGAGAAGCAGTGGGAGGAATGTTCTTGTGTTGCTTAATGACAGCAGTGACTGGACATTAAGCTTTGGAATCTGTCTAGGTAGTTGGCTGCTTGTGGATTTGTTGTACTCAGATACATCTCCCCCAACATTCACACTGTCATTTTGGCATGGTGTAATTATTGCTCTTTAAAAGCATAGACAATTTAACAGTGGCTGTGGGTTTCTTGTTCTCACTGCAGTCATTTAGCCTGCGATGAAGAGAGAGTGGAGGAGGCAAAGCTGCTAGTGTCTCATGGTGCAAGTATTCACATTGAGAATAAAGAAGAGCTGACCCCACTGAAAGTGGCAAAGGGTGGCCTGGGAGCCATCCTTAAAAAAATGGTGGAAGGCTAGAGCGGGGCTTCCCTTGAGTCTCTCTCCTGTTATGCTTCTACTTAAGACTGCAAACTTCATATTTTGACAGTTCAACTAGGACGTCATGTATGGTATCAGCATGGTAACAAAATGTTTTTATTGAAGCTGTCCTTCAAGTGTAGTGCCAAAGCAATTCTTTGTACTTCTTCTTAATTAAATAGTTCATTGATTTTAAAGTCTTTTTCAATATCTTGCAGTTTTCTTTCAGTCTACAGTGTGATGTGTATAAATGTGGTATTCCTTCTGCTTCAGATCCCAGTTTAGAATTATTTCTTTAAAGAAAAGGACCAAAAATGTTTTAACCATTTAAAGCCAATTTTTGATTTATTCTAGAGTATTTGTTTTTTGTCTTAGCCTTTGTGATTTGTGTGGGGGGTTTAGTGAGTACTTATTGTCTTTCTCCACATGATTCTAAGCTATACTATATTTCTTTGTCAATGCAGTTTGCTCAGTTACTTAGATAATTGTATCAGTTTTTGCTGCTCTTGGTGTATTAAGTGAAATCTGAGTGTTTAAAGCTTTTCTGTTGTTACTGTTATTATCCTGTTTTTCTGAGTCTTTAAATACATTAATTTGATGAAGTGCACTCGACTACTTGCAGAATGCAGGCAGTTTCATGGTTACCTCTGCAAATACACTGTTTTATAATGGATGAATCCGGATACTCCTCTGGGATGTACTTTGACTTTAATATTTTTTCTTCTTGCTCCTTTTGTAGGTTTCTCTTTCTGTTCTCTTTGACTCCCATATGCAGCACTAACACTTGCAGTTTACCATCTTATGACAGAAGCCTAGTTTAACCTTTATTTATTCATAGCAAATCCTGATAGTAAGTTATTACAAGGCAGTGTCTGAAAAGTGACCTCCTGTCCTGATGTTGATAAGATCATTTTTTACACCAGTGAATAGATTTCCCCTTGAACAAAGGATGGAATTTGTAATTGAGAGGTAGAAGAATTGTAAAAGAAAGGCTTTATAATATCAGGCCTTGCTCTGCTAAATTAATTTCAATTCTTCTAAAGCGCCGCTAAGTGGTTATTAAGTTCCCATATGAAAACAGTCTTGGGAATGAGAGTTTGTAAACACAACAAACTATTCCTGAGTGAAAAACAACTGCACCTGGGCAAATAATGGATTTATCCCATGAGAATCAGTGAAGAAATATGTGAACAATTCAAGAATAGAGAGATTTGATGGACAAATAAAATACCTTTTACTAACCAATAGAGTGATTGGCAAGAAAGCTATTAACCAATTAAAGTTGCACATGAGGTCTGTAAAACCTGTATAAAATTAGTTGTGTGAATAAAGAATTGGCTTTTCTTGCATGAAGAAAATGGAGTCTTGGCTGAATTATTACATCTGGTGATCTCAATGTGATAGTGGAACACTGTGAGCTTGTCTGCCTTGAAAAGGACACGAGCCAAGCCTAGGTGGCACTTGAAAACGGATTACACAAAGTCATGAATGAACAGCCTGCAGCAAAACAAAATTCAAGCAGAAAATATACAGAGTAGTGAAAGGCTGCAACTATAGCCAGCCACAGGACTGCACGAAACAAGCAAAGACAAGAACCAGGCAGCAGAGACCCGAGTGTGAGTGCACAGGGCTGCGGAAGGCACTGAACACACAGGAGCAGACACTGCTGGAGGAGCCGGCGGACGTGAACTGGCAAACACAATCTCGAATCGTGGCAGAGCTCGGCCAAGCGAGCCGTGCGGAACGGCCGAGAGCCGGGAAAGACATTGCATCTCAGGAGACACAGGGAACGGGGAACACGTAACCAAACGAGCCACGGAGACACGATCTTGAATCGTGGCGATACAGCCAAGTGAGCTGGTGAGACAGCGGCCAGAAAGGGTTGAGAAAAATGTGCGATCGAAGACTTGAGGCGTGGAACACACACGTGTGAATGGGTACATGTGTGAGGAAGTGCCGCCACAGAGCGGTCCAGACTGGGAGTTTGAAAGGGTAAAAAATGGGGAATCTGAGATTGTGAATTCTAGCTGACGAAAAAGCGATAATATATGTATCGGTACTTATATTGAGCAACCAGGGATAAAACAGGATAAAAAGAAATAGCAAAATTTATTGCTATGGGGTAGAAAACATAAGAGTAGATGTACAAAATGCTTTTTCTATCAAAAGGTGGGGACGAATTAGGGCAGTAGACATAGGGGAGGACATAGTAGTCACCTAAATTGCTACCTAAATGGTATCAAATTAGAAATTCGTAGAAAAAGTTACAGTTCAGCAAACGGACTGCAGCTGCTGCTACAGCTGCCACCCCCCCCACCCCGCTGACTCCAGAGATCCTTCAGTCGGTACACGCCGTGTCTGTGGGTCTATTTCTGTTCCCTTTGCCCACAAACAATAGAAAGATTACCTTTTAAGTCCGTTTTTCATGTGGAAATGACCGCTAGAAAATGTAGTAGTAGTCGCTTCTGAAACTGCTTTTAATCCAGCCAGGTGAGGATGCACGGAGAAAAACGAAGAAGCCGAAACCAGAAGTCAGTTGTGTGCACCTGCAAAAATAACGCGGGCGCGATTTAGTTCTCCCCCGGACAGCGCGGGCTGACCGTAGTGACAGTGTGACGGCTGTCTGGGCAGGGCTTGTCCTCCAGAACCCCCAAACCCCCGGCTGCCTGCCGCCCCAGCTCCCCACAGAGCCTGTGGGCTCTGGAGCTGGTAGGAACCAGATAGCATTTCCTGCAATACAGCTCCTTTCCGGAGCTAAAAGTCTCTAGTCGCATTCTCTCCTAATCTCGGTGCGCGGGATTTTCAACAGACCCAGCATACCTGCCAGGGCGGGAGGTGAGACCCACGGGTGCTTTGTGCCTTTATAGCCTTTTCTGCATTCGTTTGCCGGTGTTTTCCCCCCCCTACTATGTGTACAGTTTTAGAATTTGTTTTTTAATGCCTTTTCTCCTCCTCTTTTTCCACCACTCGCGCTTGGGGGTGTAGCAGCCCCAGGTACGCTCTGGCGGGCTCGAGGAATTGAAAAGTATCTGTATGCACTGTGGTACAGTTGTAACGGTATTGCCTTTTACTACAATAAGTAGAAATGTATATACCCAACAATATTTACAGGAATTAATTTTAAGCTCTTCTTTATACCCAAATCTACATTACATAAAATTACAATTGTTATACCTCTTGTTCTAAACTCTTCGGTAGTTTCATCTAAGTTTCATCTAAACATGGATGGTTCAAATTTTCAGTGCCTTTTATATTAATAGCATTAGAATAAGTTATATCTATAACTTTTAAAAGATGTTAAGTTTATTTCTGTTAAGCTTTAATATCGTGATGCTCAGTTATATTATACTTAATAAGTTAAGCTTAACTAAGGTTAAGTTCTATTAAGTTAATTGAAGAAAATGAAGTCTTTGCTGAATTATAACAATAGAAATTCTGTGAAATAAAGAACTTTCCTAAACAGTCTTTGGTATAATAAAATTTTATTTACTTACATGTAAGAAAACCACTATTTTCTAAATTGCTTGTATGTTTGGGATGTGAACAGTGAGATCAAACATCCATTATACAGTATGGAAATGCAACATTCAGCCTCAAGGAATGGGTGAAATGCAAGCTGGTAGTTTGACTTGTAGGGATTAAGATAATGCAGTTTATTTTGATAAGCAAGGCAGAAACTTACAACCAAACAAATACCTTCACCTAGGACTTTAAAGATATCTTAGAACACAAAATGCAGGTTAAATTTCACTGAGGGAACTCATTAAGAGTAAGAAGGATAACTTGCCTGTACATGTAAATGTTTCTTATATATTGCACAGCCACTGCTGAAATTTTGATTGAAGAGCAGCTGAAACTAAGAGTTCTGTGTTCATTCTTGAACTTTGTATAGCAAAAAACCCTGCTCTGTAGCTTTGTGAATCTGCTTCCTTAGGAGATGGTGGCTTGAATGTAGGCTTGGTATCTGGTGTCCCTATTAATGATCCCTCCTCCCTATGGCAGGATAAATGGTCCATGCTGCAATGACTGTTGGAACATCTGAAGTATATTCTGAAAAATGTTTCTGCATCCTGCACAGCTCTTCAGGGTTTTAGAGCTACACACCATGGATCAATACCTAATTTGACTTGTGCATTGCCAAGAGTATCAGTGGGAAGTTAGGACTGCTGCCCCATCCTTTTAAAAATACTTTAGATGAACTCTAATGAGAAGAGACATCTGCCAGAAGTCTTATAGAAAACACCATGCTATGGTAAGATACTCCAAATACATGTTATTTTCTGTACCTCCTTATTCCCAGCAGCCTCTTTTGCTTCTTATTTTGTCTTTTTACTAACCTCTGTTAATTCACTGGTGGTTAAAAGTATGAGAGGAATCATTACTCAAGAATGTAGTCAGCTGTTCCTTTATTTTATATAAAAATTTCAACATAACTCAAACAATTTCGACATTTTGAATTATAAAACCTGTGGTGTTCTAGGAAGACTGTGCTATCCATAGAAGTTACTGACAACTTCACCAGCATAAGCTCCTATGTTACTGTAGCAAGTTATGTAAGGAATAGCAGCATGTAAATGTGTGGAAGTGAGATGATGAAAAGAAATATGGCTACATAATAGAGTCCCCTCTTCAATCACAATAGTGCTGTTGCAGAGGTGTGGAAGTTGGAAAGGTGTAGCAGTAAGAGCAATATGACAAGAACATGTACACAGGCAGGAAATGGCTTTAGAAGAGCTAATACAGCTATAGTGATGATATGAAGACATTCATGTTTTCCTATGATGGACAAGAGTAAAAGAATGCTTAGGAATGTCAGATAAATTATTGCTGCTGTCAGTCAAGCCTTTGGACCAATAATTGATTTGAATTATATAATCAGGAAACACCTTCAGTTAGAAATAGCACCCAAAGAACAGCAGGTGACGGTTCCCTTGCTGTTTCTGAGTGTATTTAATGTCATTATCCTGCAGGTTTACACAAATCTGTCAATATCAGATATTTTCAGTAAACTGCTTAACCTGGATGGCAGGATGCAAGTTAGGAATTTGGCCTGGCACAGTTGTCACAAGAGTCAGTAAGAGCTGCCTGATGAAGGAGACTTCTGTATAGATCCTATTTGAAATTTACCCTGGATATTTTGGGGAGAGAGGAGTCTGAGGATCCACTGCTACAATATAGCAGTATTGGTATTAGCAAGGGTGTAACCCTTACAGTCTGGCACAAATAGATTTTGACTAAAATAGTGCTAGAAGAATAGCATTAATGCTCTTTTATTCTGGAATGAAGTGAAACACTTTGATAGAACACGTCTATCAAAGAAAAATATTTGTAAGTCAGAAAACTGAGGAAAGGGCAATGAATACAGTTACACCTGAAGATCCAAAATAAATCTTAACTAGGATCTCATGCCTTACATCCATAAATACTGCCACATATTTATCCTTTTTCCTTTTACCTTTTTTTTTTTTTTTTTTTTTTTTTTAACTTCTGTATTTTAATAAATGTATTTAGACTTGTAGAGTTGTAGGAACTGCACCTGAAAATTTTAGCCCAAAAATCTTAAAGATAGATGTTGCATGTAACTAATGTTTATAGTCTAGGAACAGTCATCAAAGCATTTAGGAATATTAGATCCTATGAAAATTTAAGTGACAAAAAACTCCAGATCTCTGAGCCAGATATATTTTCCTGCAGTGCATGATACTGAAACCAGTGTCTGCCTGTGTCAGAGAGGCTATGGGTCTGTATTTGTCTAAGCCCCATGGTCCATGAGCTTTTCTGAAAGTATTATCTTCACCTTTTTGGAAAACTGAGTTTGTGTAACCTTAGAAATGAGGCCCAGGGAGAAGGGTTGCCTTGTGACCCAGGTGTGTATGGTTCAATTCCCTTCTCTTCTTCCAAGAGGACACTCATTATTGGGTTGCTGGCTGTCAGCGTGCTTTGCACCACTTACCTTCCCTCTTGATGCTTTAACTTATAGAAGATAGATTGTAACATTGGTATAAGAGATCAGAAGAAAAGTAGTGCGAGTTTGTTGCTTAGTGGATAGGACTAGCCTGGAAAGAGATTTAAATAATTTCAGACAGAGAAAGCAATCAAAACTCATGTGCTATATAGAAGGCAGCATCAGTGCTAAGTTTTGAACTCAGCTGTATCTGTGTGTCATGGGGTATGTAGTGCTGTGCATGCCTATTGGAACAAACCTTGCAAAAGATTTAGATCTTCAGCTTCTGTTGTGTGGAACAGGAATTTGTATCTGAATTGGGTACCCAAATGCCAGTTCCATTAAACTGAAAACCAGAATTGCTAAAACAGACAACTCTGGAGTGCTGGTGCCCTTGGGAACTTTAAGCCAAGAAGGTCACTGTTAACAGAATGTTTTCCATGTCAGGAGGCAATGGGGTCAAAATTTCCATGTTGTGTTTTTTTTTTTTTAAGCTTAAGTGGAATTCAGACACACAAGATTTTTACTCAAGTTTTAACATCTCTTTCAGCATTTTGATGACATTAATGTGAGTTCTTTTTACTTTTGATGTGCAAAATTAGTTTCTTGAAACACTGCAATGTACTGGCCATGATTAATGTTCTTGGTGCACACAATGCAGGTTGAGCCAACAACACTGCTTCTGGAGATGGCTGCTGTGGTTTTGAACTGTGTGGACACACAGCATATTGGTAGTTGACTGGAAAACTCTTACTTTGACAAATGCTTCAGCCCATTTTCTAATTAGTTTTGCAAAACAGGTTGGATAAATGCAGATGTTACTCTTTTTATACTTAAATTTTTGTACAGTATAACTAGATAATAAAATAAATTTGGTTCACTTTAAAGGCCGAATCTTTGCTATTCACAAAATGCTTGTTTAAAAGACCCCTTTTGATCCACCCAGTGGCTCACAATACAAATACCTTGAATACAAGTTTTAGTCATACTTCTATGTTAATTCAATAACAACAATTTTTGTATAAAGGGGTCCAAAGGTGACAAAGAAAACTCTATTACTAGGCTCTTTCTTCTTTTTCTGCTTCTTGCTTCTCATCATTTCCAGGTGTTGCTGGAGCTGCTGTTTCATCAATGCTTGGATACTCATTTGTTGCATTGCTTGATGTAACTGTTGTTGTAGGAATGTTTTCTTCATTGGGTACCTGAACATAGTCTGCATTGGATTGTTTCTGAACCATTTCTCTGCAGAAAGACATGATTAGGATTGTGATCTCACACTGAAATCCTGTGTATATTAGAGTCTTTAAAAATAAAGAATTTTTGTATTTGCTATCTGAACAGTAACCCCAGTGCTATTATGACTGTTTTGAGATTGTGTGAAAAGGTTACAACACCTTTGTGCTGAGAGAGTGACAGCATATTAGCTAGAAAGACATCTGCATTGCTGGTTTAAGTGATCCTATTAGAATAAAATGGATTTTAGTATGTTTAAATATTATGCCAGGAATGTGGAAAGGGAAAGTGAGCGCTGGCAGTGTGTGAGTGATACCAAACTCACTGCTTGGTGTGAGCTTTCTGGGAAATTCCATGCAGATCTGGTGTCCCATTGAAGTGCATGAAAAATAGAGTTCAGTCATAAAAGAATTATTAATAAAACTGAAATCTGGAATAGTAATATAATATATATATAGTATTTTAGAAAATATGAAAATCAGAAAAATACTTTTAGTAACAGGTATTAATTCAATTTATCTTATCAAAACGATAATAAACCAACTCTCAATATTGAAGCACTTTCACATAAAGCACTTTCATGGTAAGAAATATCAGATGGTAGTGGATTAATTCAATGCAGTAAGATTTATTAGGATCCAAGTACAAAACTAGATGTTAATGCTACATCAATTGAAAGCAGAAATCAGGTGCTTGAGTGACTCATCACTGGCCTGGGTTAGCAGAATTCCATATTAGGAAGTCTTAAACTTGTGCTTCAGGGAAATATTTTTTTCTGGCCTTGGCTTCATATAGTTATTTAGCATTTAACATCAATGGCCTGAATACAGTCAATATATAGTGTGTGAGATTATCCCTATTCTGAAGATTGGGCAATTATGGGAAAAATGAGCAACCAAAGCACAGAGAAAAAAAACATCTTCAGGTCAGGATTAAAATGGAAATTATTTGCTCCATTCTGTTGTTTAAACATTGTGTTTCCTGCAATCTGAGATGCCTAGAAGTATCTCAAGTGTATGTCCTGTAATTTCTGATAGCACTCACCTGAGCCCTCTGTGTTTAAATCCCAGTAAATTTCCTGAGGTGACCCCTAGCTGCTCTTTCTTTTTTTTTTTTTACATCTTCCACTGGCTTTTAAAAGACCCCATTAACTTTAAATCTAAAGAGCTGTTTTTATAACTTTTCACTTTAGTTTGTGTTGTTTATTTCACTGTTTTAGATACTGCTAAGTGGTAGCTGCCTGTTAAAATAGGGAAGAGGGCAATGGCACCTTCTGTTAAAAGAGCAACAGGTAAAAAGTCCCCCAAAAGCAGATGCTCACTCCGGAAGTTTTCTCTAAACTTGTATTATACATTTTACTTTACTTCTGGATTAGCAGCAGTGCTTTACAGAAATAATTGCCTTAAAATTAAGCAAACAGAAATTCTTACTGCATCTCATTATTTGGTGACTTCCTATTTTTTGCCTTCTTGGTTAAGACCCAGATGATAATGCAGATTACAGCAGCTGCCAGAATTGCTCCAATCAGTGCTCCAGCAACAATACCACCATCTGAATCTGCAAAGAAAACAAAAATTACTTGAGTTTTTAAAAAGTAGTAGTAGTAGTATAGCAAAATCCCATGGAAATTTAATGCAGGAGCCTTTAGCAGGAAAAAGGAATTGGGTGCAAACAACTCTTTCCAGGAGGGTGACCAAAGATTCTCTAGGAAAGTGAGAGTTCTGTGCTTGGGTAGTCTTCTCTCCCTCCTTTCTCATTAAGTAGCTCTCTATCCCAGTAAATTCTCTGTTTATGCCTGGCTAAGGGATCATTGGGCTGTAATACTGACAACAGGTAAAAGCTTTTGCTTTTCAATCGTTGCAAACACATGCTGAAATTCAGGTTGCCTTTATTTGTGTCTTTTAGCTAGTGGTTACATCTACAGTGCCCAGTCCTTGTACTACAACATTTCACTGCTGGTTGTAATTTCTGGGGTGGGGAAACCTCAGTGGGATTATTGTCTGGAAGAAATTGTTCAAGATTCCTTGTCTGTCTGTTCTCAGTAAAAGCTCTGCAGTCAAAACAAGGTTCAGCTTCTGCTCCTTGCAGGAAGTTAAGGTGGTGATGTTAAATCAGTTTTCTAGGTCTTTGTTAAGTCTGGGCAGGCCTGGATGAAAACTTCAAAGCTCTCCAAATCTGTTCTGTTCTTACTTGAAAAAAAATAAAAAATCTAAGCTTCAAAGTTGTTAAATGTGTTCCTGCCAGCTGTGTATGACCTCCATCAAAGATGTGATTACTTTCATGCCTTCCACTTACGTTTTGCTGTTAGGTCAAGCTCACAGGTGCTGTTCCCCAGGAGGTTGCTGGCTATGCACCGATAGTAGCCAGTTTCAAAGGAGGTGAGGTTGCCAATGTAAAGGATGCCAGAGTTTGGATCTGTGACAAGCAGGGAGCAGGTAAATGTTACTGTTTATATTCTGCAGAGGCAAACAGTTCTCTGTAGTGGGTAACACACAGCTCTTCAGGTATTAGAAAAAGGGTTCACCAATTATTGTTTTACTCGTGTGTATTTTTAATATTCTTTAAATATAAAACATTCACCTTCCTTGAAAATTGCTTTGGTGGATACTTTGGGGGTTTGTTAGAAGCCCCTACTCTGCCAACCAGTCTCACATTGATAGTGTGGTTATCTGTGTAAATCCACAAATGCAAATGTGATAGGTCCAGAAAATTATTGGGAGGGAAGGATGGGCTAGTACTTGAATGACAAATTGATTCAACTTAAATTCACTCAAAATTTCAAGGGAAGAGAGATGTAAAGACATAAATATTTCTATATTTTAACAATTTAAAGGCATGGACAGAACTTCAATTTTTTTTTTTTTTAATTATTAAATAGAAAAAGCATCCTGTGGTTTTGACAGCTGTCGGTCAATTTGAATATGTAAAAATATGATTCTGTGACATTGACTATTGGAAGAGGAGAATAAATTTTATTTAGCCTATGGGATACACAGCATTTGAAATATTGGAATTTCAGATCCTGAACATGATATGTTAGTCCTGCAGTTACATACTAAATTGTTCTGTGACGGGCCTGAGGGTGTTCTCATCGACTTTGTACCAGCGGTAGGTGGGACGAGGCAATCCCTCTTCACTGTTGCATAGGAGGTAGATTAGATGGCCTTTTTCAGGTGTTCCTTCTATTTTGCAGAAAGGTTTTGATGGTTTGACTGAAAAATAAGAATGGAAACTTTGCAAGTGTATACTCAGGGCTGCAAAAATTCACCTCAAGTTCGCTTCTTTGAGCATCTACAGGTTTCTGTCCAAGAGCAGAGTATCACTTATGAAAATGACCAAAGCCCCTCCCATTAAAAAATTGAGTAATATTAAATATGTGTACATGGCCTAGGATAGTTTTATTATCTTCAATTTGCATATTAACTGTTATTAGGGAGGTGTTGAGACCAACTATCAATTATTTTCATTGTAATGGGCCACTCACTATTCACCATACACCATTCTGCCACATAGCAACATAATTTTCTTTAGATGCCAGGAGTTTTTCCACTAAGAGGATCAAGGCCCGATTCTTTTAGTATATTAACAAATGTGAAGGAAATAAGTCTGCTATAGTTCTGTTAAAAATGTATCTGTTTTTGTATAATGTCCTCATAGAAGGGAAGATTCTGTCTTCTCTTATACCCATTGCTTTTCGTTTCCTACCTCCAGATATGCTTTTGTGCTTCTTTAGAGCACACAAAAGGGAAACTACCAGCAAGGAACATAACCTGTTTCTTGGTTTTCATATGAAAAGTGCAATCTTTTACTCAACTGCTCCAAGATTTACTATTTATTTTGGGAATTTTACATGAGAATTATCAGTAGTACTTTGGTTTTACAGGAAATGAGTTTACATATATCTTTTTCTTATCCCTGCAAGATAGGAACATGGAATCACGTTCCCATATGTCTGTGATCTGTCACTCTGTCACTCTGATCAGGTATGAATTCTCAAGATAAAAGAATTATTAGCCAGGGTTAATACAATCTTCTATCTTATTAGGAAATAAAATATCCCACTGCTTTTCATTCTTTCTTCTCTGCCTGTTCATGGTTGAACTGCTGCTTTCTTCCATGCAAAACAGACTTTGTACTACTTTCATCCAACACGTACTAAATTTCTAGAGGTTTTGGGGATTAATGTGAGTCAGAACTCTTGGGCTGTGCTGCTGCCTGTCCCTAGATTTATGCAAGGCACCATGATCAACATTAGGTAAAATTAGTGAAGTTTTGGACTGTGCTGGGGATGCATGTAATGGTTTCAGTGAGAAGTTGTCACTCCCAGCTAAAATGGTGTTTTATTTTAACCAAAACTAGTATGATTTTGTTTTCCAGTATGAAAAATGGAGTGAGGTTGGGTAATTCTAGCCACCCTCTTAACTGCTTACATAAGGGAACTCTTTGAAAGCACAAAGTAATTCTGAAGGCCAGTGGTGGGAGAATGAGATTTGTCTGCAGCTGAGGCAAAGGCAGCTGTGGAGTGGAACCAGGTCAGCTGTGACTGGAAGCTAGAGGGCACCCAGGCTCTGCTGCCTCTGGAGCCCTGGGAAGCACTGCAGCAGTGACTCAGGGAGCTTCCCTCTGCACCATTGTTTACCACAGCCTGTTATTCCCTCTGGCCCTACATATTTTGAGCTGTGAATTCAGTGTTTCATAATACAGGAAGAAAAAGACAATACAGCAATAGAGGGGGAAGGCACATACCCAGCACATTGACAATCACAGATTTTTGACTCTGTCCAGAATCACCCTGAGGGCTGAAAACTTCACAGGTGTAGGAACCCGTGTCTGAGGGCTGCATGTTGGAGATTGTTATTGATGCATTCCCTGGACTTGTTGAAGGTGTTATCCTGTTCTTAAATGCTCCATAGAAGTAAGAATGGCCTTCTGAATAATAATAGATCTGTGGTAAAGAAACAATTGTTAGTTTAATAACAAATGATCTCCTTGCTGCTTTGTTTAGTACTCAGAATATATTTGATTTCTGATTAAAGCCAAGCAATGTTCCCCTTTTTCTTGCCTCTTCCCCCAAGGAAGCAGAAATTTGAATAGTACATTTGAATACATACTTCTAAAGGTTCTTAAAAGACAAGCTTTTCAGAAATGGCATTTTTAATTGAGTAATTGATAGTAGCTAAATCTTTGTGGATACTCCAAGCACAGACTGATGCAATTGCAAAAACAAAGGTGAGACTGTTGACCGTCATTTGAAAATTTTGTGGAAAAAATGCTAAGTCATACAGTGAATAATGGTATTAAGTGAAGCACTGATAATTGGTGACAGCATGAATAAGTAGTTCACTAGAAGATTATTACAAGGATGGACCTGTCATTGGAAAAGTTGGTGGCTGCAGAGTTTTCGAAATACAGAATCTGGCAAACAGAGGGCTGAAATGAATTCACAAGACAAAGGTCTAAGCAAACAAGGCACCTGATTTGTGTGCAGTAAATTTGAAAGCCATAAGGATACAGTACAAGAACAGAGCAGAGTCATCACACATGCAATTAGAGCAGCCATGCTGTTCTAGTTTGTGTCATCAGTGTTGGAGGCAGTGTCATGGACTATCCTGGTTTTTGGAATTTATACCAGGGAGGAAGTAAAGAATACCTGCTGGCCTCAGGGCTTGGGTGGGGGGGGGGGTTCAGGGGTCCTAGTTGGGATCAAGAAGTTCTATTTTGACTAATTAGTAAAAAAATGTTTTGCCAAATGTTAGACATAGTAAGGATAAATGTTTCTAAGGAGCGCAACATTTCCTCCCAAATTAAAACTGCTGATTAAACATTGACTGATTTCACTGACTTCAGTAGCATCAATTGCTCTTAGCAGCATTGTGGAGTAGAATTGGCCTCATAAGCCTGAACTTGTAGAGGTAGAATTGTGTTCAGTGTGGGGCCTGGATGGCAGTCTGAGCCTTGGGCCCTGTGTCTGTTTAGGAACTGTGTTATCTCATCTCCTCTGGGGTAAATATAATAGTTTTTAAGGAGTACCTGCCCTCTGTGCAGTCTAATTCTGCTCTCAAAGAACAAAGATATGGAGAACTATGATTCTTTAATTGTTTTTCTGAAGTGATAATGATAGTGTTGTATCAAAGTGACAGTATCTGGGATAGGCAATATGTTCCCCCAGTGTCTACATGCACACACTATGCAAAGTGAACAGTTCTAGCACACTCAGTCATTTCTGTAAACTGGTAAGAGGTGTCCATACAAAATTATTGATTGTGACCTAAATAGATCTGACATTGTTCCTACTGCCAGCATTCCAGAATCATCAGTGTAAATGTATTTACTGAAGTTGAAGTAACACCATGGTTTTTTTAATGGAAATATTGGGAAAATGCTTGTAGGAAAAAGTTTCATAGGCTCCTTTTCACAGGCCATTTTCACTTGACTAGTATCAAAATTTCCTTTTGGTCAAAGTTCCCTGGCTTTTAGGAATACTGTAGATCCCCAGGTGAGAGGTATAATTTGCTTTACTTTGCAGATCAACTGATTGCATTTTGAATAAAGAATATTAATTCTTAATTCTATTTATCCTCCCTGATATGGTGTTGACTGAAGTCTTTAAGAAATGCTATCTAAAATCCTTTGTTAGCTTAAGGCAAGGTACACTCCAAAACTGTCAGAGCATAGCTGGTTTATGCAAAGATATGGCTTTGAAATGAAGGTCAGAATCGAGCTTGTGCTGCACCAGCAGCTCCAAGACTGCAGCTTGGCCCTATCTCAAGAGCAATTTTGCATACTCCTCAGCCAGACTTTATCTTTCCCTGCCCCAGGATTACAAACACCAGGTACAATTGATGCAGGGCTCTGAATACCAAAGCATTCCCAAGGTGTGGAACACTGATTGTACAGTAGGGAAGCATACAGGTCCAGGGTTAGCTTGATGACAGACCTGGTTGGAAAGTCTGCAGAAGCTGAATATTCTTTCCAGTTTCCATTGTGTGCATGCAATATTATCATTTTTTAAAACTGATTTTATGCTTTGCAAATATCTAGAAATGGAACTCTATTGCCAAACCAGAGTTTCGATGGACACACTATTCCCTGGGGAGTTTGGTTTAAATAAATCACTCATCAAAAAGTTGGGAATTACAAAAACACACTGGTCACATTAGTCTCATTCTACATTTATCTGAGTGTGAGCAATAGCAGAGTATTATTTATCACTGTTTCTTGCAAGAGTCTGCAATTACAAGAACTGTGACTTCTGAGTTCAGCCACTTCTGAGGCTGATATCCCTGAATGGCTCTCAATAGGGCTGGATTTCCATCTCCTCTCTATCAACTGCACTGTTGGAGTAGGGCAGTGAAAGGGGCTCCTTCAGCTCTTTACACTAATGTGAAATTAAGCTCCACGATGATTTAAATGAAGTAATGTGTGTCTTGCTGCAGCATGAGGAGTGGCAGGCCCATCATACCCTATTAAAGGCTTGATTGTTGGAAAAAGGAGCTAAATTCTACTCAATGTACCTCAGAGTAATCTGGGAGTATGTGAGAGTAAGGAGAAGCAGAAGGGATCCACTGAATGCTCATTTAGATACAGTACATCTTCCTGGGAGTAAGACTGGCTCTGCAAGCCATAAATGCAGTCAGGGCATGCCAGTAAACACTGTAGAGGAGCAAGAGCTCCTCGGTATATTTGGCCTGGAGTCAGGGTGAGTTACATGCTTAAGTCCTCAAAAAATGCACTGAAAAACTAATCCCATATGTTTTCTCTTTCTGAGTCAATGAATGCAGAGAAAATGTTTTGTGTACACTGGTAAATCTGAAACAGGTGTCAGCAGAGCTAAGACTATTTATTCTCTTCATGCATTCAAACAGAGTCTTACTGAGTCATTTTTGTCAGCCATGAACATAAAGGCAGTGATACATTCTCAGGCAATATGTTCAATTCCTCTGCAGGCTCCTGCCTGTTCTCTATTCTCTCCTGTTCTATGCTTATGTCCCTGGCTCTGGGTTCATTGCCTGAAGGAAGGTGGTTAACACCAAAAAGGCTGAATAAGTTCTGATTAATTGCTGAGTGTACATCTTGTCCCAGAGGTGTGATTGGATTGTGTACACAGGAACTTTCATTTAAAAGAAATATGTGTCAGTTAATTGGCTGTGAATTCATAGTCCATTTTAAACCATACACTCAAGATGGGTATTTTACACCCTGGTACAAAGTGGTTTTATGCTGTCATTGAAAAGCTGTTTTGTGGCTTTTAGAAAACTGAAATGAAAACCTTTGCAAGAGTGTTTCTGTTTCGACTCAAAAGTAAAAAAAAACCCTTATTTTCTGCTGAAGATATGGAAAACTTTTTGGTTTTGGGCAACTGCCAGCTAATGTTTCCTCCTACAGACACACATCATGGACTTTTCTTTCCATATTACCTAAAATGTGTGTATGGGAAAACTGTATATTTAATCAATGGTAGACTTTTTCTGGAAAGCTGTTTAATCTGGTGTGATAAATATATTTTAAGTACACCATCTTGATTGAAAAAAAAAAAATACTAAAGAAATCTACTGTGCTGTCCTTCAAACAATAAGCTTTTCACGTCCTCAAGCAAATCATGAGCAGCTCTAATGAAGTCAGTGATTTACCAGAACAGAAACAATATTGAGGGTGCATTAAGGGCTGTTGGTACTTCTTACCAGCTAGTTTGTTCAGGCAAGTTATTATATAATAGTGCCTTTTCACATTTAATGGAAGCAGCTGCCTGGGTGATCAATAAAACACAGAAGAAGGAGCGCACATTATCACTCCTAAAACTGTTGTCCCTAATAACTTCATAATCAGAGACACTGGTTTCTGCTAAAGAGCAAAGCTGCCCAGAGCTGCTGTCTCTAGGCAGCCAGCCATCCTCCCAGGCCTTCTGAGGCAGTGCTGAGGTTACCCTTCAAGGCAGCTCCTTCTAAAGTGATGGTGTAGAAAGTATTTGCCTGCAGAGGAAGCAGTCAGCAGAGCTGATGCTGAGTTGAGGACTTTCAAAGGCTGCCAGATGTTCTGCAGAGTGTGAGGAGCCCACCTACAGATTTTTGTTGTACAGCTTCTGTAGAAAGATCTTCCTTAGGCTGTGAAGGGGGTGGGTAAAGAAGCAGGCAGGAAATTAGAAGAAACATGCTTCTCTTCCTCTTTTGACAGGACAAATATATACTAGAAGTTGTGTAAAAATGTGTCTTTCAGATGGCTTTGGATGGACTCATTGGTAATTTCAGGTCAATACTCCTCCCATCCCCATCTCCTGGAGTTACTGCATCACAAGGCTGTACGTGCCTAGCACTTAGGAATATCAGAGTTATAAGATGAGGTGTACTTACAAACTGTCCTGCTTAATCTCTACAGAATCCTGACTTCCTGACTGAGGGGCAGTTTCAGGACATGACCTCTTTTCCAGTACCTGTCTTTCCTCCCCCAGCCTCTTCTCCCTTTCCCCCACCAGCACATGTAAAGTTCTAGCATTCTGTTAGATGACGTGTTAGATGGCTTCAGGGTGTGACTCAGTCTACCTGGAGAGCTGGAAAGCTACAGCATCCAGAGGGCCCTGTCATTGGGTTGGGTTGTCATTTTCTGTTTGACATTCTCTCAAGGTATTACAAAATGGAGTACATTTATATCTTTACTGGTTTGAGATCATGATCTCTTTTTGAATTGTGAGGACAGTCAGAATTGATGAAATAACAAGGGGAGAAAATGTTCATCACTTCCTTAAGCATCTTACCATCAAAATAGAGAACAAATGCTGCACACTCAGAGTGTTAATGAAGGCCCAAAGCTCAAATTCTGAACTCAGCTAGCTAAGAATGCAAATACTTACACATATGTTGATTTCTTTGACACGTGTCACATGACTGAGTTTGGGCCCAAATCCCTTATTTCATCCATAGTTTCTTTCCACACATTTTTGTCAAAACTCTGATCTGCCTGAAGGGCATAGGGATATTATAGGGATATTCCTTACTGGGTTTTTGCATGGGGAATTGAGGATATTAACAATGACAAGAAATGTCTTGTCACAATAGTGCATTGAGGAAGAAGAAAGGGAGAGAGTCAGAAACCTTTAGAGGATTAATCATTCAGCAAATTTAACTGATGCAAATATATTGAAGGAACAGCTCTTTCATGTTCTCATAATATCATTCTTGTGGCGGAACTATTAGTGAATAATTCCTACACAGTGCATCAAAAAAAAAAAAAAAAAAAGTGTTTTCTTAGTGCATTTGGTGTAACTGATCTTCAGCAGTTATTACTAACCTCAGTTTACATTGGGCAGTACCCTGTACTTCATGGTGAGATAGGAATCCTGCTGCAGTCAGAGAATTTGGAATAGATTATGTCTGGAATGCTGAGCTGACAGCTGAGAGAAAGCTCAAAATGTTTTTATATTCTAGAAAGGAGATCTGGGGTGATTTTTTTTTCTATATAAATAGGTAGCCCCAAGTTTGGGCTAACCAGTCTTGCTCACATTCAGCCCAGAGGTTCCTGGTGGGTGCACACACCCTTCAGATAACCTTTGGGTAGAATATTCCTGAAGGTGACAGTTCAGCCACCTAGAATAGGTAGGGGGGAAAAAGCCCAACACAACAGCTACATCCAAAATAATTTTGACAGAGAAAAATACAATAAAAATAGGGTGAATTAAAAATTCTGAATCATGCATTAGATTCAACTTATTTCAGTCATGCGCTGGTTTTGAGATTTCAATACAGAATTTGAATACAGGTTTCACAGTAGCACAAATCTAGCAGAAGCTGTTTAGCTCTGTTTTCCCCCTTAAGATTATGGGGATTGTTTTCTTACCTTGTATCTCCAGCTACATCTTCCCCGTGCATCTGTCACATACACCGTCTTTTGACAAAGACTGACTGACTTTTCATCCATACTCAGAATACCGTGACACGGGGAATGCTGCATTTGAGTAAAAATGTGCTGATCTGAGAGTTAAATGAGACTTGCAATGTTCCCCCAAAATCAAAGAGCCGCTTCTCCACACAGCTACCATCTGAGCTGATCACAAGGGCAGGTGCCTCAAGTTCAGTGTTTTGTGCAGAAAGTATCTCAGGCCTTGTCAACTGCAAGATGCAATAGAAGCTTATTCCTAAATTCTACCTAAAATTAGGCAAACTAAGATAAAATTCTAATGTTTGCTCCAAACACCCCAGTTACAACCTGATTATTTTCTACTTGTCTGCACTTCCTTTTGTGATAACCACAGGCAATCCAACATAGTTCCACTGGCACCCAGAGTCACTCCAACTGCAGTGACATGACAACAGCATCTCCATTCCTGTGCATTGGAGGTGTTGCCTCTGCTTTCCATGAAGCTGCTCCTTACAGTGCCTGCTTAGTCATCTAACTGCTAGATAAAACTCAGTTTTAAAAAATCACCTCTAGGCAAAAAGAGATACTTATGGATGAGAGAGGTCCTTTCCAGGAAGTTTTCCTGTACTGCTTCAGGAGGTGCTTCTCACAGGCTCATCTTTCTCATGGGCTGGAATGGACTGCTGTGCTCCCAAGCTGCAGCACTGACAGCCTCTGCAATGTAGGATCTCAGGTGTCTTGCAGCTGAAAGTGTGTGAAGGTGTCCCCTGAACTGCTCAGACTACATGGAGGGGAATTTGTTCTTTCACAAGCTTTTATGGAAATCCCCCACATACAGGGCTGGCTGGCCCCTGGCTCTCACCCTGTGTACCCCAGTGCCCACAGCTGTGCCTTGCTTTGTACAGCAGAGTTGTGCTGGTATTGAGATTACTGATAATCTGAATTTGGGGTGTCAGGATGGAAGGAGCTGACACATCTGTGCTCAGGTCACTCTTCTTGCCTCTTTCCTCCTTTAGGCTTTCCCTCCTTGTCCCCTCTTGCTGACCAACATGCTACAAGTTCACTTTTTTAAAGAGATGGTTTTCATAAGACGTCTACCAATAATTCTGCTTTGCCTAAAAGTAACAGGCATCCATGACCTTTACTCATACACTGAATTTAAAATTTCAATCAAGAATCTTGCCCGAGGCACATCCTGGTTAGCCATGTGGTGTCCCTGATCATTTCACTGACTTTAGTGTGAGGCTCAAGGTGTGGCTCCAGTTAGGGTCAGGAGTTGCATTTAGCTTTACAAGGCTGCAGCCTCGCCTGTGAAGAATCAACAGAGGCTTCAGCTTTCAAACATTTACTTAGGTGCTTTACACTGGGGCCAGCCGAGTGACTCAGAGCATGAAATGAAGCACAGATACAGGTCTTAGCAGGAGCTGAAACTTTACCTTATGAACCAGGCCAGGCTGGGATGTATCCTGGTGAGCAGAAGAGTGTTAGTTTGTCTAGATGTAAAATAGAGATCACTCAGTGTTGGAAAGTTCTCAAGATCCTTGACTGGGAGTTATTATTTAAAACTTAAATTCAGCATTAAAGGACATGTTGCTAAGGGGCAAATGACAAAAAGTGAAAAATATGTATGGCATTCTATTTTTCATGATTTTATACTTACATTATTAAGTTTAAATGAAGGAAATTATTTCTACTAGAGACACTTCTTGGAAAAAGAGCAGAGTTAGGCTCAGTTAGTTAAAGAGTTGATATTCACCCACTAAAGCTGTGCTGTTTTCAAAACAGTGCTGTGAACACCTGGCTCTGTTTACTTCCTCCTTTTTAATTTTACTGCCTGTGAGCAGCCTGGCTATGGTATCTCCTCCTTGCCCATGGTGTAGCTGCCATGGTCAGTGGCAGCCTGAGGGGGAGGGTGGGCAAGGCAAAACAGGGTATAACAACACCAGAACAAGCAGCAAAAGATAAAACCAACCTCACAAAGGCTGTACTGGGAGGCAGATCTGCATCAGTAGCAGGGCTGCAAAGCAGTGAAAAGCCTCCCCTGTGTAAATTCTGTTGGCAAGATAAAATCTGTTGCTGAGTACTTAGGGATATTAAATTAACACTGCCACTAATACTGATTGTGGCCTTAATGATTTCACTCCAGCCAGGACTGTACCTGAGTTTATTGGATCTCAAAACACTGCAAAATCTGTACTGTAAGTGGCAGTGTAAAAAATAAAGGGCCTCTGGCCTTTGCTTTTTATGTTATGTCCTAAAATCTAGTAATTTAACCCTCCCATTCATTAATGCTTAAAACCAAAAGCTTCTTAATGGTATAAATTTGCCTTAACGTTTATAAATGTACATAATGTTTACAGTTTGCTCTGTTATTTGTTGCCACTGTAGAGAGAAAGGAACATATTCTCAACTGTTTAAATAAACAGTATTTATCACAATCAATATTTTTCCAACACATATTTGCTATAGAGAATATCTATTCTACTTAATCTAATTATTTTGAGGACAGTGCCCATGTGAATAACATGGTCATCAAGACCTCTAGCATTTAGTAAGATATCAGGAATGTTTTAAAATTTAGTAGGTGGGAGAAGAAGCATTTTCTGTAAATTTACAAAAATTGTAAGTCTCATGTCTTCAAAGTATTTGGCAGAATTTTCCAGTATTGAAAAATGGAATTTGAAAATGTTATCCAATTAGTTGCTGAAAAAAATGGCAATTTTGAGTAGAGCCAGAATTTTCAACAAATTTTTCAGGGCAAATATATGCTGTTTTGAAGGAAGTGTTTGATATTTTATTATGGATCTGTTAGAAGAGTCTAAATATCTCATAAAATGGAATAATTTTATTCCAGTTAAAATTCAAGCGATTGTTCTGGCATTGAGTAAGATATGATGCCAGTCTTTCCAATATAGTTGGGTTTGTCGTTTTACTAACATATTAAATAAATTTTTGAATTGTGAAACTTAATTCAGCTGTGTGCCAAACCACCAGGGCAAAACCAGATTTTTAGAAATTATTTTTTTGTTTAAACTTGTGGGAGAAAAACTTGCAGGCTTTCAGGCTCCCAGTCCTTTCTGAAAGTCAGAAGAATCATCAGCCTGAAATAGAAATACCAGCCTCATTCAGAAGGAGAGTGAAAATCCAACTTTATGTTCACCTGTGTTGTGTGATTTCTTAAACCATATTTTCCACAAGCAATCATAAGCCTTTCTTCCCAGTGTTTGCATTAGCACCATTAATTTTATTGTGAATAGGTTCAAAATGTTAAGGAATTGCCAGGTAGTGCTAAAAGGATACAGGGCCAAGTAATACAAGACTAAATGGGTTGCTGAAAACATTTTAAAAAGAGTAATGCCCTTAAAAAGAGCAATGTCCTGAGCCATGCAGGGACACAGCAGGTTCCTGTGAGCAAAGGGAACCCTCTGAGCCTCACCAAGCGTGCCAGACCAGGAGAACTGGAGCTGCAGTGAGGGGAGATTGTGCCTTGGTGTTCAAGGAGAATGGGATATGCACAGTCTGCCCAAACTGAACCAACTTTATGTAATGACAATGCAAATCGTCCATCACAAACACAGCCATTACAAATGTCTGAAAATGAATTTGCCATGAAATTAGTTTCAGATGGGGGAATCCACCTGCAATTTTTCCCAGTAATGTTTCTCATGGGCATTATAGGCACAACTTTCCCTATTGCCTGTAATAAGAGCTCCAGAAGCTGGGAGGGAACACTGGAGGGATTGATCCATAAGGTTTCCTTGACATCTGATAGTCTTGCACCAGTTGGTTCTTTTTGAGCATGTTCTGAACCACCCACTGTGTTTTATGATTATAAGTTTCAGGGGGCATTTTTCTCATCATTAGTTTACAAATGGTTTTCCCCTCCTGAATATCTTAAAAGGGTGTGATTCTCCCTCTAAAGTACTTATAACTGCTATCTGCTTATTTCTCTTGATTGTGACCAGAAAGATATATAGCATTTAGTGTGTTGCAATATGGGAAATTTGATGCAAGTAGAAAAGAAAGACTAACGAAACCTGCAGAAGACAAGCCTGATCCTGTGTCAGTGCTATACTTCCTACTTGAACAATCAACTAAAAATTAAAATGTAACATACTGAATCAGAATTATAATATATTGTTCTATATGCAGCTTAGGAAACCTGCAGCTACCACCCTTTCAGAAATAATTATTAATTTAATAAAGTAGTTTTAACTTGAGGAAAGCAAGCAATGAATAACAACTATTCAACTGCACAATCAGGCAAGGTATGCCTACATCAGTCAGGCTTTTGGCTATAGTCAGAATTTGGGATGGGCCCAGAGTTTGTACTTAGCACTAATACAGGCTTTATCTGTGGCTGTGATATACTGCAGGTGAGTGAGCAGTTTTGCCTTAGGTTAAATTGCCTTTTTTTACTTTTTGGCTATTACTGTTCAATGCCAAATACATTACAACCTGCACGTTCTGGAAATTGCAGGCTACTTTTACTGTAGTTGGTAAACCAGATGGAAGGTCCAACTGTATCAGCAATGGCAAACCTCCTACTATAATATTATTAAGAAACTTGTGAACAGGACAAAAATATCCTGAGTGTGGACTGCAACACTCCTCTAAGTCAAATATTTTTACATCAACTCTCAACTGTAATATTAGGCAGGAGCACTGAACTTTCAGAAAAAAATGTTGGCAACAGGATAAAAAACAAAGGTAAATGGTTGTTCCACAGGAACATGCCTGACACAATAGCAAAGGAATCCCAGTCATCTTCAAGGATTCAGCAACACTTCTAATCAGGATTTCTCCATATAAAGGAATGTGTTGCTGACTGCTCACTGCCCGTCAGGGCTGAGCTGATGGGAGCTCATAGCTTTTGTGTTATGCTGGAAATTAAATTAATAGGTTTATTTCCCCACCAAAACATGAGATTAACAGGTAGTTCTTGAAGTTTGGGCAGTAGTGTGACTACATAAAGGCAGATATACATCCCATCCCTGCCTCCTTCCAGGCAGACCAGGCTGCTCTGCAAGGTCTTTACAGCCACACGAGAGGTTCAGGCAGTGGTTAGACCAAGTACCTGCCTGGTATTGGTGTCCTTCCCAGCCCCATCTGTGCTGACACTCCAGCCTACAACACAGTCTCATTACACCCCCAAAGTAAGATATTGTTTGGTTCTACAGCCTCTTGGGATCTCAGGAAAGGCAGGGACCATTTGCCCCAACCTGTATCAGTGACACAGTGACAGTCGTGGGATGCCAGGAAATACCAGTGCAAGTTTGGCCGTAATAAGGCAAGTTTCCTGCCATAATAACTTTCTGCAGAGTGCTGCCAACACTCTTGCTGCTTGCTTTGTGCTCACAGTCCACTGTCATGCACAACACCTCTTGCTGAGCTGCCAAAAGGCAGTTTCAGTGCCTGAGTCAAGGAGCTCTCCTTTGACCCTTAAATGGGAAACAACACATTGTCATAGGCAAGGGCGTCTCACCAGGAAAGCAGCTTTCACAATGGCAGGAAATATCTGCCAGACAAGAGAAAAGGGAGCTGGTCCAGGAGCTGCAGCACTCATGTGATTTTTGGACACCTGGTCTTTGCTTCACGCTTCTTGTGAGTTGAGCATCTGAATCACTTTTGTACTTCCTCATCAGTTTGTGAAGGCATTCAGGCATGTCAGTGGGAACTAGGAGCCTAGATAACTTATTCATCTGCCCCTAAATTTCACTGCACCCCAATCTTTAATCTCCAGGGTAGGAACCCAAACATCACCTGGTCTGTAATAAGGATAACCCTGTCAAAAATAACAAGACTCTTTGAGGACTTAAGGATATCTCAAATATAATTTCACAGTAACAATAAGTAAATGTCTTACGGTATGCAGCTGGCTCTCTTTGGCACTGTAAAAACTCCACTGAATAAAGAAATTTCCCAGTGGTCCAGAACTGGTGTATGTGCAGAGGAGGGTTGCATTTCCACCTGTTGTGACATTCACTGTCTTCTCAGGGATGGTCACCACGACTCCGCTGGTGTGGCCTGTGGGCAGCAAGTGTGGTGAGGAGAGATCAGCTGGGGCTGGCCCTGGGGGCCTTGCCTTACTCTCTGTCTTACTGGAGAAACCTGTAGGATGTATCTGGCTGTTCTCTTCTTCAGTACAGTTTCCCTTGGGCTTTGCGTGGAAATTTCAGAGAAAGCAAATAAATCCCCCAGAATACTTGTGCCCTTGCAACAAATAATATTTTTAAATATTCTTAAAAAACAGAGTTCCTAAGCACATACTTATTGGCTGATACTCATCTTCTCACTGTCTGTGGTTAAACTGAGCCTTTCTTCTGCACTCGCAGGGCTCTTCTGTGCTTACACTCTCATTCACAACTGTCTACCCCCTCTTACCTTTTTCTTTCCCTTTTTGTCTTTTGGGGCTTTTTTTGTTTGTTTGTTTTTTTGGGTTTGGTTTTGTGTTTTTTTCAGTTATTTTGTTAGATAGCTGATCTCCTTCACTGTGGAGCATCATCATCCACAGTGTTCCCACTTCATAGTCCCTCATGTTCTGACCAGGACTCAGTGGCATGGTTGCATCCCTCTGGCTGGAGCTCAGCAGCTTTTCTCTGATTTTCTTTTGCTGATTACTTTGCTTTTGTTTAAGTTTCTAAGGTTTTGCTTCCAGAAGCTGTTTCCCCCCCCCCCCCCCCCCCCCGTGCTATTACATTGGAAAAATCAAACTAAACTCTTTGGATGTACTTCTACTTGGAAGTTGTAAGGAGTTTTTTGATAACTTGATCAACCTTTTCTTTTGTGCTCAAAGCATAAAGGGAGCAAACACAACTTGTGAGCCCTTCCCCACAGTGTTCTGATCAGTCTAGACTACACAATCAATTAAAAGAATCAAGCACAACTTTACAGTATTTATCTGTTTCCATTCTCTGTGAAATACTAGCCATGATGACATGTGACAGCAAAGATAGAGCTGTCAGAAAAATAAGTCTGAATTTCAGGGTTTTGGTAGGTCCCTGAGTCCAGTTTGAAAGCTAATGTCTAAAGATTCAAACTGAGAATGCATTTCTTCTGAATGGGATGTAAAACATAAAACATTTTGTAGCTTTCTATGCAAAGCAGGCAAGATGAGAATTTCATGTTATAACAATTTTCATGTGGGTTTATTGCATATATTAATGCAATATATTAATGATTGAGTAAAATATTTTTCTCAATGCAGGATTGGTACATCTTATTTGGGGTGCTGCTTTTGAGAGTTTAAGCTGAATCTGCCCTAATACTAAAGGGTATTTTGCTGAAATTAACAATTAATTTTGTTTATAAAAAGACACTATCTATTTTGTCAATTTAAACTATGTAAATACTGCAAATTCATGAGTTATTACAGTATTCAAACTTATCTGAACTGTTTACTTTGTTTGATGGCTTCAATAGTAAAAGCTCACTTCAAGGAAGAAAGGAATAATATTCTTTCCATGCTGATAGTGGCTAGGATGAAAATTAATGGCTTCAAACTACAACAAGACTTATATTATATGTGAAGACATATAATATAGTGTCACAGGAATGGCTGGAGACTGACCTAAATGTGTCAAACCTGCCTTTATTTCTGCCTTGGGGAAAGAGGGGATCCCAGGACTGGCTGCAAGTCCTACTTGTCTTGTGAGTTCACAGCAGCTTAATCCTTACTGAGATGTAATATAAAAGCTGTGCCACATTATTTTAGGTATCTCAGTTCACTGTTCTCACCTTTTGTGTTGGCCAGAGGATGATAATTTCTTGCCACGGTTTACAAGTATTTAATTTCTGCTCTTTGCAGGATTAAAGGTACTTTCTTTCAACACAATGTTATTCTACTGAAAACATCAATTTCCCAGTCATCTACTTCACATATTTACTTTATCATTCTCTGGTTTTAGAGTAAGGAGTGCCACAGAGCCTGTTACAAGCTTTTCCCGAAGAAATTATTTTTAGCAGGAATTACTCCACAAAGTATTTTAGTTTACATAAAACTATATTTTGAAGAAATACATTTAATTGAAATAATCTTCAGTCAAATAAAAAGGCTGTTTAAAGGCAATACTAATTGCAACGTGGATCTTTTGACTGACAGCAGAGTGAAAGGGCCCCACAGAGCCTGTTCCTTCACCATGAATGTTAATGGGAATTCCACTTTGCATTTGTGGCTTCCAGCCCCTAATCCCATTTCATACATACACGCCTTTTGGTTTGAATTAAAAAAAAGTACAGAAATAAGAATTAACTCAGTGAAAACAGCTAGTGTGAACAGGACCATAACTTGTTAAGAATGGCTGATCCATGCCTTTACTCATCAGTATTATAGTGTGACTGTTTTCTTCCCACAGAGAAAATCATTGCAGTTAATTAGGAATTCCCCCCTTTCACTGTAGTCCTTTGCAGTTTTTAACGTTGATGAATTAAATCCAAGTGTGCTAATCTTTTCTGAGCCACAGCAGAAACCCTCAGTCAGTAGTGCCCACTAATACAGGCACATTGCTAGTCTTAAATCCAGAACTTTCAAATTACAGAACATTGCTTTGAAAAGTATATATGGTACCAATTCTGACTTACTTTTCATATCTAAGGTAAAAATCTATTTGGTTTATATGTGTGTGAGAGTTAGAACATTGAAACTCCAGGAGCAGCTACTTAAAATATTTCTATGACACCCAAACCAGATAATTCCACCTGGAAAAGAAGATGTAGAAACTAACTTTCATTTTCTGTAGTGGATACAGGGGCTGTTCATCTCCTTTAAAATTAAAATGACTGCTTCTGTATATATTAAAGGTAAAGCTTAGCACAATGAAATGCCCTTGAAATAGAAATAATATATAGTTTTTACTGTACCATAAAATTCCTGGATTACACAAAGTATTATGTCCTCATTAAATTTCAGGGAAATCCAAAGATTATTTGCATGCTTAAAGGTAAGCATCCCCCCTCCCCAATTTTTTGGTGATTGAGGGACTGAGGCATCATTTTCCAGGTGTATTATCAAGGAGAGACAAAAGCCAAATGTGGAAAAACCTGCCCTTGAAACACTTGAAAGACTTGAATGCTCCATACAAGAGCTCTTCCAGACATCAGAGCAAAGCATTAATCTACCAAAGACAAAATTCTGTTCTTGAGCAAAAAGCTCTTACCAGGCAGGGGTCAGTTTGTGGATTTCCACAGAATGGTCTGGCAGCATAGCCATTATTTTCATTCCATTAAATAATTCATCTAGGATGTTCTCCTAGTTTGCTAGTCAGGTTCACCTGCTCTCTTACTTCAATAGGTTCCTTTGTTCCAGCTCTATTTTAATCAGTTTGTTATTCTTACCTGCAAAGATGGCTAAAATTGGAAATATCTTCAGCATGGTTGCACACACCTTCTGGATGCTGAGAGAGAAAAGAGACCAGATGCTGCTTCTGGCTTTGGCTGAAACTCAACTGTTTTATTTCTTGAAGTTGGTTTTTTGTTTTCCTTATCAGCTGTGTATCAACACGTCAGTGAGCTGTTTCATTCTTCCTTATCACATGTGTGCCTTTCTCTGACTAGTGGTGTGACTGTTCACTTGAAACCATTTTGTGGGGTTTGAGCGACCGAGGGTTTTGTTAATAATAAACCTTTGAATCAGAGAAGCCCAAATTCTCCCACTTTTGCCAGGGCCCTGCAGTATTTGCCTACCTTAGTACTTCCACTGAGTACAGGAAAAGTATTTGTGGAGCTATTTAGCAGTCAATCTGATTAGTAGTGTTGGGGTCAGGCCTAATATGAATAATCTTTATTTCCTGTTAATTCTGTAATTTCCTTTTAAAAATGGGCATGTGTAGATAATACACTGTCAGTATATTTTCAATTCAAAACATGTGTCTTACAGTTTGTTCAGCTTCCTGCAGGAGCCAGATTTGCTTTTTGTGCTCCATGTTGTTTGACTGAGGCTGTTCAGAGCCCTGAGCTGCAATGGGAGTTTTTGGCTCTGGTACACAGCCACAGTGAGTGAGTGCCTGAAGACAAAGCAGAGGGCAGCATTGCCTAGTGCATGTGTGCCTGCATTTGGGACCAAGGCAGGTAACATGGTCAGGGACTTTTCCTATGCTTGTTGAAGACATGGGACTAATTAATGCCTGATGATCCTATCTTTCTAGTGGCAGGCAGGGGCAGCTCTTCCATGGCAGGAGCCATGCTGCAACATGGGAAGCCCTTTTGGAAGGGGGGGCTCAGCATCAGCCCATATGAGGTTGCAGGGGAAAGATATGACCAGGCTCTCCTTTATCTCTCATGTAATGTGGTGGCAGATTCTTCAGCAAAAAAGTCGGGTTGCATCAGTTACTATTTGGACCAGGTTTATGGACTATTTTATTCTGCCAGATGTTTCTGTGCATGGCAGATGCCTGTATAATCTCAGGGCAGATGGCAGGATTTGGTGGTATTTTTATATGAGCCATCTCCAAAAGTTCTGGAGATGTCTTCCTCTTAGTTCTGACTGTCAGCATTGCATGCAGTATTCCCACAGAGTGGGCAGTGCCTGTCTTTAAACTGTGGAAAGGGCAAGTCCTGGACCTGTTAAATGTCTTGTCCAAGAACCACTCCAGAATTCAGGACTCCAGAATCACTGGAGTCCAAAAAGGAGTATGTACATTGAAAGACTGAAATTCAAATTCATATTTCTTCCAAAAGTTTAAAAGCATTTAGATTCACCTTCACTGAGGAAGTGTGGAGGGATCACAAGAGCTCATGGGAAGTTCTCACTGGCTTTCTCCAAAGCCTAAAATGGGAGCTGCTGCTGATTTCTAGTCATTTAACTATGGATGAGTGCAAGTGATCTGAACATGAGGCAACCTGCAGACACATTTCAGTGATTGTGGCAGCTCTATAGAACCCAGGAAAAAAAACCACTGCCACCCTGCTGAGTAAGTCAGCACCTGCATGATCCTGTGTCTTCACCATGGGATCAATGTGTCCTCTAACTTCCTCTCATCTATCAACACCAAAATCCTTTCTCTGGCATTTAAAGCTCCCTCAGCTAACATGTATTTTTGCTTTGTCACATTCACTTTTTGCCAATTTAAAAAAATGACAGAGATATATTCCTGAAGGGTGAAATGCTCAGTTTGTCCAGAGAATAGGAGCAAAACCCACAAATTCTGTATCAACATGTGCTCCTTTAAGCTTGGGAGGAATGGCTGAGATTACCATCTACAAAATGAATATAGTTCATAGCAAAAGATTACAACCTGTTTTACAGAGGATTCTGAACAGCAGGAGTGTTTGTGTTTGACTATTACCCACCTGGGGCTCATTTCACTCAAACCAGAGGTTTCTCAGAATTAATTCTGCAGCCCTCCAGGGTTATTCTCCTGTGAAGGTAATAGATGACACCTGTAAACTGCTGACTTTGCTTCTAACTCATTGCTCATGAAGAGCAGCACTGCCTGTTCAGGAGAACTGAACACAGAAAACAAAATCTGCTTTGGTTTGATGTTTTAAATTACAGTGGGGCAACAAAGAAGCTCTTACACTGCTCAGCAAATAGGAGAGAACAGCCCAGAGTGCAGCAGCACAGGAGTCACTTTGCTATGGGTGGAGAAAAGACTCCTATCTCGAGATAAAATGGAAGGTGCCACTACCAGGAGCTGTGTGTTAACAGACTTTGTGACTCAAGTCTGTGTACACTGAAATGAATTCAGAAATGTATTCAGAAATGTTCCCCTTCAAACAGCTCCCATGTATTCACTCTCTAAATAGAAGTGTCAGTCATTAAAAAGTGAAGCCCAGAGGCAAACACCAAGCAAGGCAGCATCATCCAGACAAAGCACTGCCAGGATATTTAGGAGTTGCTTCTGCTGGCCTAAAACCTAATTTAAAAACTTCCTGTAGAACTCTATGTTTCGTTTGACAAAGCTCAGCAGTGTTCCAACCCCTCTGTCTTCCTGAAACAAGCTAGATCTGTAACTGTGTGATGACACTAAACCTAGTCTAACCCTGTGATTTATAAAGCTCTCTAGTTCAGTATCAGAGCTGATGGCTGAGGATGAAGAGAAGTGTGTAAAGATTCCAACCAGTGCAGTGAAAGAGTTGCTTTAAGACTCTAAATCCATCATTAGGTTGATTTTCAAATGCACAGTACAGTTTACTTTTGCTAGAGTTGGGATTGAAAGCTTGAAAGATGGTATTTTGTGTTTGGACTTAAATGTTTATTAATTTTTATCTGCTACAGTGAGTGCTAGAACACTTCTAGCTAACAAGCTAAAAAATGGTGAAATGGCAATGTGTTTCTTTTGTTACAAGGTCTTTTAAACATAAACTGTCTAACCAAGAACTAACACTTATATTATTTTTACTTTTGACTTAATAATCTGTCATGGTTAGAAAGACAGGTGTCTGCTAAGAAAGACAGGAGCCTCTCTTGAAATGGAAAATGTAAACTCCCCCCCTCCAAATTATTATAATTTTGAAATTAATGAGCCCTCAGACAAAGATGGGAATAGGAATAACAATTCTTTACTGGGTAAAATTAAAATAGAAATAGAGTATTACAATAAACAAACCTAAAAACACTGACAGTTGTTCTGAACAGAATAGAGTTATTTCCAGTTATTCTGAAAGACAAAAGTCATAATAATGAATGACATAAGGGCAGGCAGCAATCAGTGTCTCAGACTCAGAAGACCTCCTGAGGCTTTAATCTTAATAGACTGTCTTAGACTTGAATCAGCAGTTTCACTTTAGGGTATGAACCATGAAAGCCTAAATAGAAATCAGCAAGTAAATCCATTTCCCCCCCCGCCTACTATTTTAGTGTTTTACATGATTTCTGCCAGTTGTTCTCCTGAAGATATTAAAAGACTGAAATGTGGGAAAGGCATGGGGAGGCACAGGCTGTGGTAATAAAACACATTTCTTCACCGATTTTACAGGCTGTTTCGAAGTCCCCATGTGACTGTCTTTACTCATTCCCAATTCACGGTTTTCTTCTAACATTGGAGTGGCCAGAAATAAACCCTACACTAAGCCCTTGTTCCTGCCTCACTTGATGCAGAAGTATGGACTGGCCAGCACCCAGAAATTCAAGTGATGTCAAGGTTCTGCTTCAGCCTCCTCTGTTGCAGACGGTGGAACCGGGGGAGCTGCGGCGGGTCGGGCAGCAGGACAGTCAGCAGCTGCGTGCTGCTTTTCGTGCTTGGGCGCTGCATCCTTTCGGGATGCACTGCTTTTCTCCCAACGTGGCACTGGCACATTGTCAATTACCCCTGGGGAATTAGCGAGGCAGGCACATTCCCTAAGTCTCCTGGACCGTCCTGATTTTTCCTCCCCATCTAAGATTTATTTGGTGCATCCATTACTGTGTCTTCTTGGGGGCAGTGCCCTCCTGCGAGGGAATCGCGGAGGCACTGAGGGGGCAGCTTGAGTTACCGAGATAAACAGAAGGGAGCTGAAATCCCAATAAACAGGAATTGCTGGAATTATACCTTCAAATCCTAGCTTGAAGCTTAAGTTTTTACTGATTTGGGTTAGAACAGGGGCTGGGCGGGCTCACTCTTGGTTAACGCTCGTCCCCCCACAGGGACAGACCAGATACAAACCGAGAGGACAGCGACAGGTTTTGTTTCAGAAAGAAGCAACTTAATTATGCTGAGGGGAGATGGGGCGGCTGCTCTGCCTGCTCCGAGCTCTAGGGGTGCCTCACACAAAGCGCTGGGGCTAAAGTGGCCTTCCTGACTACACCTCCTCTCCGAATACCTAATAACTTGTATCGGCTCTTCTAACACCTTGCCTTTCCAAGGCGGATCCTGCCCTGGCTGAGACAAGGGTGGCACTAATTACTTTGTCTTAATATTCAATGACAGTATTCGGCAAGACTGAAAGGATCCCCAACCCAGGCTGCCTCCAACCCCACCGTGCCCCTCGCAGGTCCCGCTGACCTGACTGACCCCCACCTCTGCTCCGGCCCGGGTTTTCCGCGTAGCTGCCGTGCGGGATGGCCACCGCCCCGCCCTGGGATAGATAGCCCCGCCCTGGGATGGATAGTCCCGCCCTGGGATAGATAGCCCCGCCCTGGGATGGATAGCCCCGCCCCGGGATGGATAGCCCCGCCCCGGGATGGATAGCCCCGCCCCGGGATGGATAGCCCCGCCCCGGGATGGATAGCCCCGCCCTGGGATGGATAGCCCCGCCCTGGGATGGATAGTCCCGCCCTGGGATGGATAGCCCCGCCCCGGGATAGATAGTCCCGCCCTGGGATGGATAGCCCCGCCCCGGGATGGATAGCCCTGCCCCGGGATGGATAGCCCCGCCCCGGGATGGATAGTCCCGCCCTGGGATGGATAGCCCCGCCCTGGGATAGATAGCCCCGCCCTGGGATGGATAGTCCCGCCCCGGGATGGATAGCCCCGCCCTGGGATGGATAGTCCCGCCCTGGGATGGATAGCCCCGCCCTGGGATAGATAGCCCCGCCCTGGGATGGATAGTCCCGCCCCGGGATGGATAGTCCCGCCCCGGGATGGATAGCCCCGCCCTGGGATGGATAGCCCCGCCCTGGGATGGATAGCCCTGCCCTGGGATGGACAGCCCCGCCCTGGGATTGATAGTCCCGCCCTGGGATGGATAGTCCCGCCCCGGGATGGACAGCCCCGCTCGTGTCCCGCGCCTCCGAGGGCAGGTAAGGGTTGTGGGGCTTCGCCGTGCCGGGCACAGCTCTGGCGTGCGGGTGGGGCGGGAGCGCAGCCCCGGGCCGGGCTCGGTGCGAACGCTCCGTATCCATATCCATATCCATGTCCGTGTGCCGGGTTCAGCCGGGTTCGGACGGGACAGAAAGGTGGTTCAGGACCTCGCTCGCCAGCCGGGTCGGGCGGCGCTTGGAGCGGGCGGAGGTGCCACTCCCCTCCTGTCCCCCGCTCCAGGCCAGCGTGTCCGCCGAGGGGTCCGGGACTTCCCCTCCAGGCAGGGTCTGGCCTCGGGGGCACCGTGCGCGGGTTTGCAGTGGGGTGACCGCACGGGAGCAGCTGCCGGGCAGGACAGTGGGCAGGACACGGGGACAGCCTCGGCGGCCGTGGCGGGGGCGTCAGTGCCGGGGGGGACACGGGCTGCAGGTGCCCGTGCGCTCCGCGGCTGCGCTCGGGGTCAGGACAGCGCCTGGCACAGCGCAGCGCGGCATCCGGCGGGACGGGGACGCGGGGCTGGCCGTGCCTGTCGCAGCCCTGCAGGTGACCGCTCGGGGCTAGGTCCACACACAAGGCTGCCGAGCCCTGCCTCGGCATGGGGCATCATTCCCGTGGGTCTCGACGGGACTTTGGATGGTTCAAATCAAATCAGAGGGGAGATCATATAATCAGAATAGTTTGGGCTGGAAGATCATCTCATTCCAACCCCTCTGCCGTGGGCAGGGACACCTTACTCTAGACCAGGTTGCTCCAAGCCCCACCCAACCTGGCCTTAGACACTTCCAGGGATGGGGCATCCACAACTTTCTCTGTAGAGAAAATCTCACATAAAAACCTTTCCTTTTTTAAAAGCCCTAGAAAATAAGGGGTACTTTTGGTGATTTATAGTGTACTTTTTTGTTATTGCTTCCTCACTTTGTATTCTTAATTGCTTGTAAAAACATGGAACTTGATGTGTCACTTTCCTGTGACTTCTGCTGTTTTGTCTGTGTTTTCCTAGTCTCCGCTCTCCATCCTGGTTTTATTTACTTCCATGTTCATGTTTCATTGTTGTAAATGCTTGGAATGGCAATAAAAACAGCATTTATTAATTTCTGCTCCCTTTGCAGCCATGATCAATGATCATCCATGATCCCTTTGCAGTGTGTTCAATGCTGTTTTATAAACCATGGTAACCCATGGCCTATGGCCTATTTGGTTCTTATGTCTTTCTTGGACTGCACTGGCGGTGAGTCATTTTCATATAAAATAGTTTGCAGTGGAGCTTATTCTCTCCAATGATGCTATAGACCATTCTAGGCCCCCCCTGGGGCAGACCACAGGGCATGGTCAGACAGTGGAGATCTACTGACCTGTCCCTGTGAAACTTCTGTAAGGGTGTGAGCAGTTAGTTCGTTCTGAGAGCTGAACCAATTTCCTTTACCTCCCTCCCTGTTCCACCTTTGGCAGAATATCTGGCACATGGTGACCCAAGTTTCTACTCTTCTGCACAGTTCTGTAATTGAAGTGCAAATTTGGGTTTTTTTTCCTCCTGAACTCATAAATTGTGTTCCTTTAATGGGCCTCCATCCCTGGGAAAGGGGCAGCTCTGCCATGACATGGGACAGAATGTTCATTGTACATCAGGCTCACTTTGATTGCATTTAAATCAATATTGTTATCTGCATTCAGAGATGTAGCAGGGGAGTGTGTGAGTTGGGGCGTGAGAAAAACAAAGTAATAACAAATATTTGCAACTAAGTTCAAAGGAGTATAAAGCTGTCCTGGCTTGTAAATAGGTATCAGAGCCTGAGAAAAACAAGGGTTTCTTTAGTGACACTAGATTCAAAGACAAGTTACCTTTTTTTGCAAGTTAAACTTACTGGTTCAATTCATCTTGGAGGGCTGAAACAGATGGGATTGGAAACTCACCCTGGGAGGATGCTGCTGGAACTGCCCTGGGTGGGTGCTTGGCTTCAAGAGCTTCAGCCCAAGGTGTTCCCCTCTTGCAGGCCTGCAGCTCCCAGAGCTGACACCACAAAACCATCACCAGAGTGGAGCATCTCTGGACAGGCATCTTACCCTCTGCAGCATCACGTGTATTTTACACAACAGCATCATCATACAGCTGTGTCTGGGCAGAGTTAGAGTCATCACTGCTCACATAAAAGGTCCCAATCTTATTCAGCTTAAGCACCTAGAAGTAAAACTTCATAGTTCAAACAGTTCAGATGATCTTGTTATTTCCGAAAAGTCTGTTTTTTCTACCTCCCTTCAAGATTTTCTGAGTATTCATGGAGCTGCACAGATGGAAGAAACACCTTGTCTGTGCAAGGAAGAGGTACCAGATGATTGTCTGATACTGATTTTTTTTTTAGTGATTTAATTAAATCAGTGCAATCTGTGTTTGGACTTCTCACTCGAGTTTGTCTAAACTTATATGTTTAGCTAAACTAAATCACAGGCCATGTCCACATGCAGATTTGTGCTAATTTAAGCACATCTGTTTATAGCTATGCTTGTAGCTAATTAACCTACTGCAACTTTCTCCAGTAAAGAGAACCTAATAGTATGAGAACTATGGTTTTGTGCAGAAATTAGTGTAGCATTTGGTTTACTTTTAATCTCCTTGTGAATTGAGTCTACCCATCAGGTAATATTAGCCTCTTCATGGCTGTGGGTGTTGGATGTCACCCTTCACTGGACTGACTTAAATCTTTCACCCACCTCTAAGCATTGCAGAGGACAGACAGTGCAAGCAGGTGCCCTCTTGTAAGTAATGACTGCTGCCAGGGCCTCCTGTCTCACTCATCATGCTCCTAGCTATATACATTGCTGCATAAGGTGAACCAATGACTGACTCTGTGTGTGCATTGGAAAGTTGCATTATTTCTGGAAGGAAAGCAGCCACTTCAAAAAAAAAAAATCCCATGTATGAATTTGTTTTCTCATGGAACAAGGTCTGTGAAAGCAGGTGATGTGGCAGATTCAGCCATGGGCTTACTCCCCCTGGAGTTTCCTTTCTCTGTATGTCAGGGTGACAAGGAAAACAGCTTTAGTTAAAATTTTAGTGGAGTGCATTTCTGTACTAGAACTAGGCCCAGGACAGATCAGTCTAGGCCTCAGTATGTGCTTGGGAATTAGAAGAGAAAAAGGCATGGATCCCAGATCAGACATGGCTGGACTTGGGCATAATTTTCTTCCCTTCCATTATATGGGGGATGACCCCAGTCTCTGGATGTAGACTCTATTTGTTTTGGCATCGATAACTAGAAACTACAGATCAGGCAATTGCTTCCTAAGAGTGTTTCTAAAACTCCTTTTCCTGGATTTTGGAGGGAATTATTACCTGCCAGATATCTCAAAGAATGAGATGCACCCTGCTGTTTTACAGTAAACTGAAAACTGGAATGAAGGTATTTCAGAATCATCCAGGCATAGCTGAGGCTTAAAAATAATCAGTGACCAGAAGGAAGGATCCCTCAGTATGCAAAGTTTCCTAAACAAACAGCACTGTTTTCCCTAGGGATTTATTACCACGCCTCATGCTGTTGAGCTCAGCAGGAATTTCCTCACAAAGGAATTGGGCCCTGCATATTTTTAACTTCTCCACTATGTTACAAAATGAGGTGGTTTTAGCATTGTGTTTTTTTAAATAAAATGGCTTCTGATCTGGAGGGCTCCTGACTAGGGCAGGTGTTGCAAGCTCACAGTTATTGGGGCATAACAAGCAGGGTCAGGAAAGCAATTTAAGACATGTCACCACTGCAGGCAACCATGGAGAAATTATGCTTGGACGAAAGCACAATTGAGGTCAGCAAATATTTTTCTGGGTCAAAAATAAAAGACAGGAGTTCTCATGGGTGGTTGCTGCTTTCTTCATCTTCCATTTCTGTATTTCTTTGTTTGAACTCAGCCAAAACTTATTTTCTACTTCCCATTTTCGTATTGAAAATATTGAAAATAGCTGGGTTCTGAGGATGAGTGGGTGACAGAGGAGGACAGGGAGGTGATTACATACTTGCATTGTTCTAGCTTTAGTCTGTTAACTGCTCAGTTTTAGATACCATCCATTTAATTATCGTTGCCTTTTCAAATGTAACATCTGACAAGATGCTTTTAGGAGTACCCATCATATCACGTGGCATCTGGAAACCCTGCTAGCAGGACAGATGAGTTTTTAAACATGTCTGTTCTCCCTTGGCTGAGAGACAAGCCTGAACACCAGCATGTTTCTCTGACAGAAATGCCAGAGTAGCAGCAACGCAGCACAATGTCCATGAGAAATCCTGAACTGTCTCACAGCTAAGCTGTAGGGGTGAAGAGTTGTTACAAACTAATAAATAGAGGGTGCAAATTCTTTTAGGACTCATTTTCTTGAGGACATAAGTGTAGATTTAGAGCAAACCTCAGCATGAGCCCCTGCCCCCACCCCAAAGGCAGGTGCACTTAGGGGAGGTGTGGGAGTGCTTCCCTCTTGCCTGCACCAAAGCTCTTGGGAGTGGAATGCCTGTGTTGGGATGAATGGAAGCACAGCAGGTGACAGAGCAAAGTCTCTGAAGTACTGGAATCCTCCCTGGAGATCTAGCTAACCCTGCTCACTGGAATATTAGGGGATTTCTTGGTGTCCCAGGTGGCTGTGCTTGTTTATTTGTGTACTGGCAATCTGCAGAATTACAATGAACTACATCCTGCAAGCTCTGCTAATAGTTCCCACCTATGAAATAAACAGAACTTTCAAATATTTAGACTATAGCATTGCATTATCAGTTTATTACCAATAAAAGGACTTGTTGACCTTAAGGAATCTGAGTCAGACTTCTCCTCTGATGGGTGTTTTTATTTTGGCAATGTTGGTTCTAGGAAGTAATGATAGAGACTGAGAAGCTCAGTCTTTTGTTTACCCTAGGTGGTAACCGTAGGATGATTAATTTAATTTAAAATGGCTAAAAGGAAGCAAATTGTGTGTAATGCAAATTCCACCTATGCAGTTCCTTGTTAGAAGGAGATGAGTAGAGTTCAGTGGAGATAATTGTTCATGTGGTGATTACATTGCATTGGGTAGAAAATGTAGAGGGGAGGAAAAATCCTTATGCATCCTTAATTGACCCTTCTGTAATGTCCTGGGTCTGGGATGTTCTTTGGAAGCCAAGGTATTTCTGAGGCTGAGTGCAAATAAGCAGAATTCACCCATTTCCTCAGTTATGCATTCCCCCCATGCACTGAATAGGGCAGTTTGCTCATTTTTTTTTGGCTTAGAATTGTATTGTTCTAAAATATCTTCTACTGGCTGCTCTTGAGGGGCTGGGCTAGATAAATTCCTGCAATTCCTCTGTGCCATCTCAGCCATTCTTGATCAGTGGATGTCCTTCACTGCCAAAGCTGCCCTCAGTGGGAGTTGTCAACATAAGCTGTTAATCATTCTGTCTGAAGTGGGAATGGCACCTTGTCATGTACAGGCCTCATGGAATAGAGAAAAAGATGTATAAAGTCTGTGAGTAGTTGACCTTGAGCAATTCTGGCATTTGTACCTGGCATTGCCAGAATTTGGCCTTGACATTTCCTGTGTGATGGTAACAGATGTGTTTAGATGTGGACTGCTCTGGAGATCACAACTGTTTGCTTTGTTGGAAGTTATTCTTTATCTTATCAGCTGTCTCTCATCTGAAGGCCATTTCTATATAGCTGCTTAGGAGGTTTTTTGGGTAGGAACTGTAGGCCTCTTTCTCTCATTTCTCTGTGATGAGTCAGACAAAATATCATTGCAGTCAGTGCAGTGACAGCATTTTTAGTGGAATAGCTTTTCAGAAAGCAATTAAATATATTTTCTGTTCTTGTAGTTCACAGCTGTTCCTAGCTGCAGAGGAGTAGACAGTTCAGAGCTGCAAGTAGTTTATTGCAAGTTAGGATAAAATAATGCACCCTGGAAGAGCTCTCATGATGCTGTGGAGCTTCACAACAACTAAACAAAAGGCAGGTATTTTATATATTAATTTCATTACAGTGAGGGGGGAGATGTGAGCACAAAGAAAGAGAAAGAGGGTTAGTGGCATGAGTGTGGCCACAGGCAGAATAGACTGAGGTAAGGATGTCTGCTGTTCAGCTTTCTCAGTGGGACAACCTTTGACTGCATTAGGAACACTGTCCTACTTCCCAGCAATTTAATTATTTAAGAGCAGTGTTTGTAAGCTTGTGCAATACCTTTCCCAACTGTATTTCTGCACCTTGAGGGCTTGTCTGTGTGTAAAAGGGAGCACTTGGATCAGTTGAGCTGCCACAGGTCTGTGTGGGACTCGTGCCTGGCCCTGTCCAGCTGCAGCTGCCCCATCACTCTCAGCCTCCCAGGCTGGGACTGCCCTTTGTCTTGGTGGCTGCAGCCAGCATTGGGCACAAACTGGGATCACACCACTCCCTCTGTGGCTGCAGCACTGGACTCCAGGCAGGGAGAGACAGCCCAGCCCCACAGACAGGAGGTTTTATGCTGGTTTTCAGCCCATCCTATAGTTTACTTTTTATTTTTTCTCTGTTGGCAAAGAACATCTATTAAAAATTATGCTATTATGCCAATGAGCATTCTAATGGCTGTCAGTGTTTTCCCTGTAAAATAATGCAATGTCTCTGCATATTTCACTGATTGCAGAAGAAATCAGATAGGAGGAAGAGTGTGGTTGGACTTTCCAGCATGAGAGGCACATGGGTGATCATGAACTCTCCAGGTATGGCAGTTTTGGCACTAAATCTTTCTGATGCTGTTAACTACAGCATATACTAGGAACTGCAGTATGACTGTGGGTGCCAGGACCACATCCATCATTCTTAATACAATGCTACTCTTGATTTTGACCTGCTCTACAAGTGTTGTCTTGACTAGTGAGGGTACTGGGAAGTGACCACACATTTTAAAGCAAATTGAGGTTATTTCCTTACATTGTGACCTGGTGTGATAAAGAGGTAGGGGCAACAGCCTTTTCAGATAGCTGCTATTTTCATTAGGCAATGAATAGTCTCGTGAGATCAGTATTATCTGTTCCAGATTTTGTTAGGAGGTTTTCATGTCTTTATTACATGGAGCTATGTGCAGCTCCAGGTCTATAGGGTAAGGTGGGTCTAAATGGTCCTATGCTCACTTAGGTGATGGAATGGGGTCTTGAGTGCCAATTTGTCAGGTTACAGTTCCTAAATTCATCCTCTCCCTTTACATGCCACTCAGTGTCTAGTCAATGGAATCTGCATGGCCCATGGTATATAATATTAATCTGTGCACATCCTAGGGCTGAGGAAGATGTGCAGCATTTTGAAGGAAAGGTACATGCTGAGAAATCAGAACCCAGATTGGAGTGCCCTACAGATGGCCTACAAATAATTTGTGTCTGTAGGCAGCTGTCAGCAAGAGTACTGAGCTATACTGGGTTGCTGAGCAGTTTGTGCTTGAGTTAGTTATGCAGAGTATTAACCTAGTTCTGTTTTGAGCTAGAGCTCAGTTAAACCTCCCAGAAATAAAATGAAAATGCAGCAGCCCCTTTGTCTGCCTTTCCAAAAGGGAATGTTTCATACCTGCTAGGCCAAGCAAGCTTTTAATTTTTCCCTGATCAAGCTATTTGAAAGCGAGTTACTTCAAAAAACCCAAACAGCTTCCAGAGCAGCAGCCTTCTTCACTACTTTTATTAGTAGCCTTCTTAGTTTTTCTGCAGGTGATCAGAGCTCTCCTCTCTCTGAGAGCTTGGCAGAGCCCTTTGCTGTGCCCTGTGTGAAGGCTGGCATTGCCTGTCTCCCTCCTGGCTGCAGAGCTGCAGCTGGGCATACTTTACTCCAAGCCCTCCTGGCACTGCAAAACCAGTCCCACAGGTGAAAAACCTGAGGGCTGCAGCTGTTGGAAAGATCCTTTTTGCACTTGAACACTGCTAAGCAGTTCTGTAGTAAACTAGATGTGGGGCTGAGGAGGATGTGAGGAATGAGCTGCCTGAGTAACACCCAGAATGAGCATACAAGAAACTTCCCTTGTCTGTAAAGAGAAGCCGTGGCTGTGCCACAGGTCTGCAAAATGTGCAGATGGAGCAGGTGATTGCAGAGTGATCCTTACTGGGTTTTCTAATAAAATACTTGAGGATATAAAATGAAACAAGCAAGTAGCAGGTCAAAACAAATCAAGGACAAGTACTTTCATGTTTAAAATGTAGTGAAGTGTGTGACTGGGGGCTTTGAGGATATTGTTAATGCTTAATTATTGTTGGATACTGCTGGGAATGAGGAAAAAAGCAACCTTGAACCCTTGGGTTTTTCAGCCTGCTCAAGGACAAGAAATTATAACAATGATTAACACCAGTTGTTGATCACAGAGCCATACGTGTCCTATGTGATATTTTGCAGAAAGTATGTTTTCAGAGAGGTGTTGTCTTCTTGGAGCAATGAGTCTTTTCTATTCTGTTTTGCATGTACTACCCTATGTATGTGTAGAGTTTCTTTAAAGAAAGTTCTTCTCCCTTTTGTTTCTCCATTACACGAAGAACGGATGTTGCATTATCCTTTTCACCACTCTCCTATAGCCAAACTGCAACACTTAAAATTAATGTGAGTTCAGAAAGTAATTGGAAAAACTGTGAAATGCAGGGACAGTGCTCCTGCTCGAAGGCATCCCTGGCTGGTACCTTGCAGGAAGCTGGAGTACAGGATGGCTCTGGCTATATGCTGTTAGCCCTTGTTGAAGATCAGCTGGTGCATTGCAGGCTCCTTCAGTCCAGCTGTGTAGAGCCTTCCCTGTGCTGCACTGGGCACTGAGAGTGTTGGGAGATGAAATGCACACATGCCAGGGCAGGCCTCAATTCTCCACCCATGCCTGGGCTCTGTGTTTATGAGCTACACAGCAGTGTCATACATCATTACAGTTCTTTTCTGGAAGCATTGGCTTCTTCTTGGGGAGGTGGCCACAAGAAATCAAAAGCTATCACAGTAGGGGATGCAGCCACTTATGCCACATGATGAGTCCTGCTGCTGCTTGTCTCCTCACCCCTCCACACCCAGCATTTGTCAACATGGCTGGGCATGATCTTTGTGATCTTTGTGATCTTCCCCAGAAAAGCAGTTAGAGGAGTGAAGGTCCATTGGACATCTGGTGTGCTTCTCTGTTCAGATGTATGGTCTTTCCTGTAGCCATGACTATGTATTTTACCCTTCTACTTTGCTGTGGAATGCCAGGACCCCTCCTTTGGGATGTTGTGGTGTTGCAGAACCTGAGGGCAGCCCAGATGTGTTCTGCATGATGGGCCACAGGCTTTGGGCTGAAGTTGCCTATCTGGACACAAACAATTCACTTTTTTATGACTCTTCATTTTGCTCCTGTCACCAGAGAGTCATTGTGACCTAGGAAGGGTCACCCACTGGTGAGAGAGAAGGAGACCTTCTTTGTGTTTGTCACAGTTTGTCCAAAACCAGTTTACATCAGTGAGCTAAATAAAGTGCCTGCCCTCAAGAAGTCTCAGTCCGGGGTAAAATCTGCCCCAGCACTGTGCAATGGCTCCTGTCATTGCCCTGCAAAGCTGCAAGGCTTTTGTGTTACCCTTCCTGGCTGTTTGCAGAGATGGCAAGGCCAGGGTTGGGCAGGACATGCAGAAATTGTTTCTATTTTTGTGGGACCCATTGGGTCTTGACTTTCATATTGATCTGCTTATTTAGGTATTTGTACTACATCACCCCTGTTGTGTCCAAACTGTTTATTAACAAGGCTTTGGCAGTGGAGAGGATTATGTGCAATCTAACAGAGCAAATCAAAGCTGTGTGCTGCTGCTACAGCAGTGTAAACCTGCCTTAGGGATGAAGCAATTGGACGAGTTGGCAAAGGTTGGGCACTGAGCACTGTGCCTGCCTGATAACTACTGACCTGTCATGTCATTCTTATCCTTAATCCTTTCTGCTCATAGACCCAGCTAAACAATTAGCACACTCTCCCTTAATGCTCTGCACCTGAGTGGTTCATGGTGGGCTTCTCTTTTCCAGCCTCTGCACTGCCCAAGACACACATGAGGCTCCCACCAGAGGCTGCCCAGGCTGAGTGGAGCAGGGTCAGCCCTGTGGCCATGTTGTAGATGATAATTTCATAGGCTTGTTTATTCCTGCAGGTCTGGGTCAACAGCTTTGCAGCTCCTGACACTTCCAGCAAAATCTCCACCTCCAGTGGAGCAGACTAGCTCACTTTCCCACAGCAGGTGCATCAAGTGGTTTGATTTTTAACTATATAAACAAAAGAAGGAGTTGGCTGTTTGGTTTCTGTTAACCTTTTTCTTCTAGTGTAGCTATTTCAGTAAGATAAAGCATTTTAATGGGAAATAAAGAAAAAGGCTCTTTTCAAAGAAGTAGCCTTTCTCTCAAGAAGTAGCCCTTATTTTTAATTGACTGCTATACTGATGAATACATATGAGTCTTCACTGAAAATATTTTCTGAAGTCGTTTCAGCCCACATGTCATGGGATTTGTTAAAACTAAATAAAAGTTCTTGAGAAGCAAATACTGTGATATGTCCCTAGATACCTTTTCAAAAATAAAGTCTGACCCAGAAAATTCTGTGAGTGTCTTTGTAGAATTAGAATTGCCTGAGAGCCATAGAAGAGTTGGATGGAGCTAAGCATGGAAGAGCCATGCCAAGGTGGATGAAATGTAGGTTTAAACAGTAGAGATTCACTGGGACTTTTTATTATTGTTTCTATTTAAACTATTTAGAGTGGTATTGATAGTTTCTCACATGGTAAAGGCTATAATTGTAGTGTGACAAGAACAGCCTTTCTTGCTTTAAAGAAATAGGAAATGTTTCCTTTGCTCCAACAATTTTTTACAAAAAGATAAGAGTTTTTATGACAATACCATTCCTTTTATTAGCTTTTTAATGCAGTGTTCTGTGATATTTGTTTGCAAACAGTATGGTCAGATGCCTGTTCTTTCTTTTAACATGTTGTTACACTATTACAAAAAAGACAAACATTTGTGAATGTATCATCTGTAAAATAAGGTAAGTGAGATGATGTCAAGTGACCGAAGTTCAGCTGAAGCTCTGGTTCTCAGTTTTGGATGGGTCACTTGATGAAAGAGATGCACCATGTAGACAGTCCAAAGAAGTGACAAAAATGATGAAAAAGCTGGCTTTGGAATCTGAAGGAGTTGTGATTGGCTAGAATGGAGGCTGAGTGTCAAGCCCAGTAGGGGTAATTCCTGTGTTAGCTAGGGTTGTCTGACACCTGTCAGGGAGATCTGGGATGGGAATAGGAAGAAGTTTCTTGCTGACAGCAAAGCACTGAAATAGGTGACCTGAAAGAGCTGAGGTTGGTATCCTCAAAGGCACTGATTAGAGACTAACCATGATACAAGCTTTGAGGTTAGGGAATGGGCCTGATAACCTTCAGATCATGTTTGCCATGAAAGATGGGATTTATTAATCTTTAATTGTCTGGCTCCCAAGGCTGTGGCTTTGGAAGAAATAGCAAAGTATCATGAAACCAACAATCACTTGAAAGGTTTGGAAACAGTAAAAAAATTGAGTGAGCTAGAAACTGCCTGCATGGACAGGAGCAGTACTTTTCCTCCTTCAAAGGTCAGCCTTACTGCCCTCAAGTTTTCCAGGAGAGTGGAAAAGGCATAAAGTGGCAAGGCAGTGCTTTCCTTCATGCCCGGCAGCCTCTGGCCATTTTCACTGTCTTTTGAAACGCAAAGTGATCTGCACCAGTAGTGTTTGCATAGCAAATACCAGTGCAGCATAAAGTAAAGGGCACACATATTAGAAAATGAGCAACCCCTGGTATTTCATAGCATAACATGCAGCAGAAATGCTTGCAGGTTGCTGTTCTGTCACCTTCCAATTGCTTTACAAAGGTTGGCTGCTTATCCTTGGTCTCATTTAGGGCAGAAAGAAGTGAGGATAAGAAGAATGGAGGTAAAAAGCAAGCAAGCAATTTGGTAATTTATATGCATATTTTCTTTGTAGCATGCTGAGTCAATTGTTTACCTGTTAGTAGGAAAGGGCTAAAATAAAACATTGTCTTGGTTAGGCTAATACCATGTGAGGAGCTCTAGGACAGGGAGAAAAGTAGGGCAGCTTGTTTTGGAACTTGTGCTGTAGAACAAATAAAAACCCCCAATGTACACATTTGGTTACCATATGTCATGCTTATCATAAAAGGCATCTCGGTGCTATTTCTTTGCAGGGATGCTTGAGCTCCAGAGCAGACTTCCCTGTTGAGGAGAGCCCATGCCAGAGGTGCTGGGGCTGCTGCTTGTGAGAGGAGCTTCCGTGCCTGTTGAGGCAGCTCTGGAGGGTGGCAGGAGCTCATTCCTTCCTGTGCTTCCCTCTGTGATTGACATTGGCACCCAGATCACTGCAACTGTGCCTGAAGAAAAGCAAAGGAGCCTAATTTTGCTGAGAGGATTTTCCTGGCAGGGGGAGGCATGCAGTGCAGAGAGACGTGCCAGCCAAGAGCCTGGAAGTGCAGGTCCAGGTGCTAGGGTGAGTTCCACCCAAGCCATGCTGTGGTAAATCCTTTCTCTCCAACCATGTCTTGCTGAGCACGAGGGCGGCTGTGACAGGCTGCCCGTGGCACTGCAGCAGCCTGGGCTGCATTACTGCCTGCTCTGTCTTCACTTGAGCCATCTGAAGAACTGAAGATTGTAGGGAAGATGTTGGACTTGAGCTTCCTGACTGAGGAGGAGTATGAAAAGCTGATGAAGGTTCTGCAGAGAGATGCAGAGCTGAAGAAGAAGGATGTGGATCGCATCAGGTGAGAGAGCATGTGATAGCAGGATGTGAGCTTCCCTTGGGGAAGATTTTTTTTTTTTTTCATTTCTTTGAGAGAAGAGTATGTGTGTGTGTGTGTGTATGTGTGTGAACAAGGAGAGGTGCAGGTTGCAGCAGTGCTGTCCCTTTTGCTCAGATTCTGATTGATCTTTTCACAGTACCTCACCTTTCTCAGCCATCATTCTGTTGCTGCTGTCCTCTCCTTGCCGGAGTGTTTTGGGTTAATGATTGGTCCTCAGAGATGCCAAGAGCAATCACCCCTTTTCTGTTCAGTGAAGAAAGATGCTGCTTTCTTGGTGGTAGAGGTCTGAGCAGGGGAGTAGCTGCTACCTTGTTTTACTCACTCAGTAGCACAGTGTTTTAAAATGAGATTTTACAAAATGAGATTTTATATCCCCTTCTCTGTTTATACATTGCCCCATTGCTTTTTGAGGTTAGTGTGTGCTCCATCTGTCATGCAGAGAGGGGTGATTATTTAGAGTGGTCTGTCAGGGGTTTGCAGGGAGCCATTCCAGAGCTGGGGATTCTCGCTCAGTTCAGCTGCTCTGCCACTGGCCATTCTGGAGCTCAGGTCTGGTTGATCAGAGTTGCTTGTTGCTGCTGTCACTTTTTAAATGCCATCCATTTGACCATCTGGGCTGACAGTATGCACCAGGCTCAGGGAGCTGGCACCAAATTCTCTGTGGCAAGAAATTAGTAACTCAGTGAGTGTGGATGGCACTGTGCCAGTTTACCCCAACTAAGGATGCAAATCTTCAATTTGCTGTTGAGCCAAAAAAAGAGTAAGTGCTGTATAGAAAGGATGCCCAAGGCTTGAAGGAGAAGCAGGAAGCTTTACTGCAGGCTCCTGGGAGCCTGTGTGCCCTGGCCTTTGCTTGGAGGTGGGAGCTGAGGAAACAACTGGAAGCCAGAAGCCTGGACTTGTCCTGTATGTGTCTGCATGCTCTTACCTCTCCTCTGAATTGAAACAATTTCAAAAAGATTGGTTTTTAATTTATTTTGAGTTTTGTTTGTTTGTTTCTGAAATTGAGTCAATTTTTCCTCTGAAGTGGAGGTTTGGTAAAAAGACTATTTGGATTATTTTGGTTTTGTTTCACTTCTCTTTGAAAGCGGTTGCACAAAAAGCTTTGATTTGGGAGTGAAGTGAATTAGATCCTGCCCAGAGCCCCTTGCTGTCAGTTTGGCTACCTGCATTAAGACATGTTTGGTTTCAACACAACCTGCCTGCTGGGCAAAATGAATTCAGTGGCATTTCCTTGATCTGCTGTCAACAAGATTAAAATAACTATTTCCTCTGGCCCAGCACTTTGAGACCCTCATGGAGGCAGTGCAGCCCTAAGCTAGATGGGAGCTTCTGTTGAGTCCCCAGCATGGCCAGTTATTCCTGCTCCCTCCTGGCCTTTAGGCAGCCAAATGTGACCCTTCAAGGCTCCAGGGTTATCTGGGCATTTGGCCCCTTTTCCTGCTGAGAGCTGGGCTGAGATAGGAGCTTCCTCTGGCCTCCCAGGTTTCACAGAGACCCTGAATTGTGGTAGGGTGTGTCAGCTGAAAGGCAGCTAATTCAGCAAGCCATGGTCAGGAGGATTAGAGTAGGCTGGCAACAGAGCCACTGACAGGTTTAGGTGTCAAAAACCAGCCCTGGGTGTGCCCAAGCAAGGAACAGTAGAAGTCATGCTTTGGAGGAAGGGCTAACCATGTGAGTGCCAAAATAGGCATGGCAGGGGGAGCAGGGGGAGGGACAGTGTCCAGGGAGAATGCTGCAGGGACAGGTTGCTTCCCTTAATATTACTTGTTTCCATGGTTTGCAGCAAATTTGATCCAAAAGGTTTTGTTGCTTATAAAGCGGTAATTAGACAAATTAAATGGAGAAGTGCAAGACAGACAAACAGCCCCACCCCTTCCTTAACCCGCAGGGCTGCCAAGCAAGTGGGCAAATCTCCTTGGCAGGTGAATGATTTGGATTTGTGAAATTTGGAAGAGGTGAAAGCCTCTGTTTACAAGGTACTGTTCCCATTTCAGATAAAGAATATATAAGCTGCTGTTTTAATGCTGGTTTGGCTCTAGATGCAGCACTTGTGATTGCAGAGTATATTCTCTGGATCCTTTGTAGTGTCAGACAGGTGGACCCATGGACATACTACAAAGGAATCTCAGTAGAAGTCAAAAGTTTGAAGATCTTTTTGGTGTGTAACGCTTGCACTGACTTTCAGGCGGATACAAGGCTCCATCAAGGATGAAAAGAAGAAGAAGTTTGTGACAGGTGAATGGTTTTCAGAAGTGAAGGCAAAACGGTTTCAGGAAGACTTGGAGGGGCCGGATCTACTTCGGGCATCAATTAGAAGGAAAAAGGGCAAACTAGAAAGTAAGTATGTTAGTGTAGATCTTAAGAAAACAAATTGATGGACCAGAAAAAAATTGGTCCAGGATGGGAGTCTCTCTGTACTGGGAGTCTGTTAAGAGCCAGTCCCTGTGTTGTGATAAGGGAATTCTCATCTATGTTTTCAGTACCAGAGAAACATTCCTTGTTATCAAAATCAGGACCCAAAGAAAAAATTACAGTGTGGCAGAGGACCAAGGCAAAAGCCATGTACAGTGAATGCCTTTTCTCCACTTCAGCTACTTTTTTCTTTTTGCTTCTTTTTCCAAAAATTTCTATTTGCTAGAGGTCATTGATATAATTTCTTACCATAGAAATAAAAAGAGAAGGGGATGATGTAGGACACTTTCTAGCATCAAGTTGACATGTGTGGGTCAAACTTGCCAGTTCCTGAAGTGGTCTGGCAAGAGCTGCTCTCACAGGCCTCTGGAGTGGTGAGGTCAGTCACATTTCTGTAAAGGGAGAGAGAGGGTGCCTCTCTCCTTCTGGCATGAATTTGTCCACTTGAGAGGGTCCATGCATAACTTTTTACATGGAAATAATTCCAAGGCAAAATGTAGTTTACAAAGTAAAAAGGGCTTTGTGGTCAAGTCTGAATGTTACCCAGGCTGTGTGCCCCTTGTGCTAATTGGAAGCAGATGTCTGGTGTGTTTGACGTGCAGATAAACTTTCATGGTGCTGTGTAAAACAGATCAAAATCTGTCAACTCAGGGCAAGAGGTCAGCCCTGTGTCAAACAGGCAGGACCATGCTTAGAGTCCAAATGTAGCTAGCCTGGAGCTGGAACTTTGTGCTGAACATCTGTGCAAAGCAGAGCTTGGGATGGTTCACATCCAGTCCTCAACATGAGGACAGGCCAGCCACTGCTGCAGCTCAGTGTCACACAACCTCCTGGATGATTTGTCAGGCTGGGCAGTCACAGATCCTCAGCCATGGCTGGGGAGGTACTGGCTGCTGCTGCCCTGGGGAAGCCTTGGCCCTGACAGGCAGCTCTAAGCAAAGCCTGTCACTAACACAAGCTGGGCTCTGTTATTTTGCAGTAAAGGCTACTGCCCTGGCAGAGTGGTATCTGTCCTGCACTCAAATGTCACCTCCAGCAGTTCAGTTCAGCCACCATTCCTGGGCCCAGCTTCCCCCTCCTGCCAGGGGGAGCAGCAGTATAGATCACTCCTTTGTTTGGTGAACCTCCTTGGCCAGGATGTGTCTGTAGCAGGAATTGCCTGGATTTAGGGTACCCCTCCTTGCCCCATGTTACTTAGACATTCTGAAAACTAAATGCTGACTAGGCACTTCACTGAGAGCCTCATTTTCTTTTTGCTCTTTATCTACCCTTGACAGCTCCTGTAACTTAGCACTTAGATTTGTTGGATCTTCTCATGCAAAACTGGCCCATCATATGACATTGCTTTTATCCTTGGTATTATGAATTCATGATGTCATTAAATTTACTATTTTATCATACCTCTAGAATGCTAAAACATGTAAAACCTTTTCCATCTTGGCAGAGGTGCCTGGCTTTTCTGCAGAGCATGTTCTTCTTTTTGAGGATATGCATTTGTGCTTGCACTCTCTTGACGTGAAGGGGCAGAACTTCAGCAGCTTCTCTGCCAGGACCCAGGTCAGGCAAATGCTCTGTCACCTGCAGCCCAGCTACCAGCCTGCAGTGAATTGGATTGTCTGCCCTTTGCCTTGCACTCTTTGCTCTCTGCCCACTTCAGGAAAGCAGAATTTGAAGTACTATTGATTTTAGGTTTAACTTGTAGGGCTGATGTGCACGTACCAGATGTTGTCTCAGGTCATCATATAAAATAATCTCCTTACTAGTGCAACAGTATTGCACAAGATAGTCATTGCATGTGTATTACTTGACCATTTCTGTTTTAAGAAGGAAAAAGCAAATGTTATTAAATTACTATAATAATTATGTCTAGATTTAGCCTTTATTCCTTTTTCAACTTCTTTTTCTTCCCTTTTTCCTCTAAGACTTACTTTGATAAAGCACAGGTATAACATGTGACTTTATTCCTTCCTCTTTCTTTTTCCACTGCCGTTCCACATCACTGGTTCTGCATTATGATTCTGTGGCTAATATATTCACCTTAGATAAGGGCCTTTGCCTTTGCTTTTCCTTCCCCTGGAAAGATCAGTTATTCACCTCTGTTGACTTTCAAGGTGATGCAGGGGTGCATGTTCATTTAGTCAAATCTGTGTTTATAGCTCCTTATTTAAGTCTTTAGACTTAAGTCTGTGTTAGGGAGTGAAATGAGAAAATTCCTGCATGGAAAAGCCCCACTGAGATAATTGCTGGCATTCCCTTTGCAAGGTAAGTGGGCTGAGGAGGGGTGGAAGTTTGTGCTTCCAAATATTCCCTTTGATCCTTTCTGGAGGAGGGTTTTAGCCTTCAGAAGGGACAGTTGTGGGGATCCCTAAGGATTTTCACAGTTGGTATTGATTTTTGTAGGAAACACTAGTCATAGACAGTCATTCAAATCTATAAACAGATAGATTCCCTATATTTAAACTATAGCCTGTGGAGCAGCACAGATGGATTAATTTGATATTTTCTCCTTGTGCTTTTGTGCAATACTTGAGGGGTAAAAATCACCTATGAGAGAGATCATTTTATCCACCTGCAGCAGGTGGCAAGTTGGTTATGGATATCCCAGGCACTAAGAATCTTTGTTTTAGAGCAGTAGGGAATGAGTAAAAGTGTTAGAGTAGGAGTGCCTGTCAGTTTTATACACATGTATAAAAATACATGCATGGGCAAGTTAAACTGGTCAGGCCACTCTTGATTTCTATTGGAGTTTGCTGCTTATATTGTTTCATCCTAAAGTTCACAAAGGCTTATTGCTTGTCTTGATGGATTATAATGTATTAAACTGTTTGTGGTGGTAGGAGCCAGGTGTAGCTGTGTCAGTGGCTGAGCTATTTTTCAGGGCAGGGATTTGGATGGGTGAAGGCTTCCTGTTGCCTCTGCCAGGCAGGAATGAAGAGCTCTGTCTGAGGGGGAAGTGTCAATGAAGAGCAAGTAAGACACAGTGCCTTTGCAAGTGGGATAAGAAATGAATACAGTCTTTGCTTGTCAAGGTCTTTTCAATCATGACAGGCAAAGGGAAAGCGTGGGAGCTCTGTGTTTGGCTCCTTTACTTCCAGACAGGTACCTGCTGGTACCTCCCTCCCCCAGGTCTGAGGCAGAAGAGGAGGATGTGGCTCACTGTATCAATACATCTCCTCAGCGTGCCTTCCTGTGCCTGCACGTGCCACCAACCATGCCTCGCTTTCTCTCTCCTAAAGCAATGTTCAGTGATGCTTTGTGCACATCAGTGTTGGCATGGGCAAAACAGTCCCTCTCTCAAAAACATTCTCTCTAAAACTGGCTCATTCCAACACAAGCAGACTCTTGTTTTCATCAGGAGCAGCTCCCCAGCTTCCCGCTGCTGTGGAAACCAAGGGGCGCCTCAGCTGCCACGTCCCGTGTGTGTCAGACATGCAGCAGCTGCTGTGTCCCTGCACCTCAGGGCCAGGTGCTGGGCAGGCAGGAATTTTGGGAATGCAGCATTTTTCTTCATAGGAGTGCACAGGCAAGAGGGAGTGAATCCTTGGATATTCCTGTGCCTTGCAGGCTGACTGTGCTAATGCTGGATGGCACCACGCAGGCAGTGGCGAGTCTTGGGTCTTCTCACCATAGGACTGGCCTGCTTTTGGGCCTCATGTGGTTTTCCAACCAGATAACAAGCAAGGCTATACTATTTAATATTACTTCTGACTCCTCTGAACTTCATTTTCTATTGTATTTTTAAATTAAGTATATCTTAAAATGGTGTGGCAGTTCTGGTAAGAGGTAGATTTTCTCTTTAAAATAGACCTAGTTGCATGAATAAATAAGTGCAGATCTTGTTGACCAGATTAAACTTACTTTTTATTCACTGTTTGAGAGTTTAATCCTTTTGGTTTTGCAGTAGCTAGAAAACCCATTTGCTAACAAAGTATCTAATGCAGCGTTGTACCCTGCAGTCTGCTGTAAAAGTTACCATCCTCTTTTGTTTTTAATTTGGGGTCTTTGGGGGCTTAGAAGATCTAGCTGGGCCTCCTGCCAGTAAAAATAACAGTGATCTTATTATCTCTATTGGCCTCCTCCTTTGTTTGCCAAGATTGGATGACTTGAGTCAAAACAGGAAATGGCTGAATTTAAATCCTGGAACAGATTAACTTTATTGACAGTCAGTGACAGCATCCTGTGGAGGTTTCCAGTGATGTGACAGCTCCTGGTACCAGTCAGGCATTGGGCAGCTTTATCCTCTTTGACCTGTGGGGTCTGGAAGTGCTTTTGCTGCCCGGGGGCCTCCTCATCCCTGGGGAGAGCAGGCAGAACCCCTGAACCCCAGTTCTCTTAAACTCCCAGGGATTAAGAGTCCCAGTGCTGGTGAGTCTCTTTTTCATTGGGTAAAGCATTACCTTACCCCAAACAAAACACACCAAACATTGCAAGTTTAATGAAATTAAATTTCTCAGTTGTCTCTGTTATATTACAGATGAAGCCAACAAGCACATCCAGGTGAGCGTGGAAAGCAAAGCTGACCCAAGTGGTGCCTTTCCTGAGGATGTTGCTGATGCAGGAGAGGAAAGGTAACAGTGCTGCATTTGCAATGCTCAGGCTGCTGCTCTTACTTCTAATGAAAATTGAATGCTACCCACTAAACCCTGGTCTCTAACTGAGTTTCTGAGACTGTATAAGTAATATGTACTATAGGATATTTTTAAAGTTCTTCTTCCAGTAATTGTCAGAATATCAATCCACCCCTATAATCAAGTGCTAATGTGCTTATCCGGCAAAGGTCTTTTCCTGCATGATTTGATAAGGGATCAGTAAAATGGAAGCTGTCTCTAATGTCAGGATATGCTGGTTAGTTTTTCAAGTAATTATGGTTTTATTTGTTTAATTTTTGCTATGGAGCAACACTAAGGAAATGAACTGTTTGGGGAAACTGCTAATTTCCTGCTGGTGCCAACCTCTGTGTCCGGTGCTCACCACTCTCCATTAAGGCTTGGTAGGATTTCACATTGTGCTGACTGAGTAGAAACATCTATTAAAAGAATTCCAGTGGGCAAGTCAGTGACCTCACTCAATATCCACGGACTATGGAGAAGCAATTAAAATATTCACATATTCATGTATTGTTGTTCCCATCTCATTTGCCTTTTTTTGTCAGCAAAATGAGGAATCATTCTCCACAGGTTGCTCCAGTTAAATATTAAATATTGGCCTTAACAACACTTGAAAACCTTTTGCAGCTGATTAGTGGGTGTTGTTTAATGAAGGATCCAGAGGCCCTGGGTATTCCTGCTTTGCTGGCACAACACCCAGTGGTTTTTTTGAGGGGGTTGGCTAAATCCTGAAAAGCTAGCTTTGTTTTTCTCATTCAGTCTTAAGCAAGGTGTGACCTGTTCCTTCCTGGGCCATAGCATAAAAATGTCTCTCCCTTCTGCATGGCCCTTGGGCTCTTCTGGCACTTCCAAGAAGGGGAAAGTCTGAATAAACCTAGTAGTTGCCGCACTTTGTTTTTATTGAGAAAGTTCCACATCTGAGCAGAACTGAGGTGATGTTGAAGACTGCCTGAGCACCCAAACTTTGTTTCTACAGATCTCCTTGTTCAGGCACTTCTCCTCTCCCACAGATCCAGTACACCTACTCTTGAAACCACAGAGCAGAAAATTTTGCCAAAACTGAAGCCAAGACTTCCTGTCCAGTTGTCTGCATCATACAAGGTAGTACAGGCATGGTCTTGGTTTGAAAGACAGGTGTCTGCTAGGGAAAAGCAGGGCCCTTGAAATGGAGAAGGTAAACCCCTTCCTTCTGAATTAGTACAATTTTGAAATTAAGGGGCTGTCAGGCAAAGATGTGGACATAGGAATAACAGTTCTTTACTAGTATAACAAGGCAAACAAAACAACAGCTATGGCATTAATACCAAACAGAACAGGGACTCAGTTTCACTCCTGTGGGCCGCAGGCAGTTTCCCCTTTGGTGCAGTTCCCGTCACAGCCAGCAGGGGCGCTGGGGGCTCCCGGCGGGCAGCGCAGGTGCGGTGATTCCCCCGCGGCTGCAGGGGGCGCTGTGGCGCGGGCTCGGGGAGCACGCGGTGATGGCGGCCGGGCCCAGACGGGAAGGGAGGGAAGAGAGGCTTTGCTTCAGGAACCCCGGGGCAGTGTCGGTCCCGGTGCTCCAACAGGACGCTTGGAAACAGCAGACTGAAGTGACAGGGTATCGTAGCAGGGCAGGGGTGCGGGGTCCAGCAGCAGAAGAGGCAGCTCCCGGCTGGGTTGTGGTGGTGGTACCCGCAACTCTCCTCCTGTGAAGGCAAGAGCGAGGGAGAATGGAACTGCCCCCTGCTCTCCTTTTACCTCTTTCTAATCTGGGTTGTCTCTGTCTCTCCCCCCAGAGAAACTCCCAAAAACCAGAGAGGTTCCCCTTTCCACTATCTCAAGTACTTTAGCCATCAATGCTTCTTAGCAAGTCAATTGGTAAAAATTCCACAGGCAAAGAGTGAAAGAAAAACCAACCCCCAACACCCACCCCATCTTCCCCCCCCCCCACCACTTCGTTTTGTTGCTCCTTGGAACTTCACAGCCCCTAGTGACAGGGGCTCCACAGGCTGCCTGCCCTGATGTCTCTGCTCAAATGAAATATTTTTTTTTCAGTCTTGCCAGTATTTATACACTGATAAGATTTGTTTTCTGTTCAGAAATCCAGCATACATGATGTCTCTTCCTCAGAGAGTGACACTGGAATAAGTCTATTTGTGACTGCAACAAACAGCTTTCCTTTGCATAGAAAAGGTAAGTATTTTGTTTAGTGAGCTATTAGTGTTTTTGTTACTCAACATCGAGCTCCAAGGGACAAGATGCTCTTCAGTGTGTGCACAAATAAACTGCAAAGAGTACCTTGGCATATAAGAATGGGCTGACAACACTTTGTGAATTACAGGCAGGGCAGCAGGGACCAAGGCAGAAGGCAATCTGATGACTGAAATTTCTCCAGGCTCTCTGTACATATTGAACTTAGTGCTTGGCTCTCAGCTCTTTAATCCAGATGAGGACTTACCCTCTCTCTGGCATTGACTGTGTAGTGTAGTTTTGGAACACTACAAATGGCCAGTAGGGAATCTGTCAAATTGAAGGAGAGCCTGGAAACAAATCCACAATTCACAGGAACAGTTTAGAGCTGAGTGGATTTTTTTCTGTGCCCTGTTGCAGGGAGAAGGACTGGGGTTTTCAGGGCCTTCTTCAAATGCAAGGGAGCTTTCTAGAGTCTGAATATGGAATAAAACTAGCAATATATTGATGATTTCTGAAAATCCCCCGTTTTCTCATTGAGAAATTGCAGTCCAGACCTTCTGAAGAGATTGGAAGTGATGCAGTGGGACAGGCTCTGAGCATTTGTTGTTGTTGTAGGTCATGGATTATCTCCATTGCCCACCAAGGTTTCAGAGGATGCTGTGCCTCAGCCCATCACTGCAGCTGGAGGAGAAGCTGTTGGTGGGGCCACCAGCACCACAGAGGGACCAAAAACTCCATCCGAAGAAACTTATGCTCCCAGCAAAATACCAGTTAAGAAGAAACCAGGCAGAACCCTCCCCAGATCTGAGCCCTTTCTGAATCACGTGGGGCCAGCAGAAAATAGCCTTGCAAAGAAAGAGCCACTGGCAAGTCCCCGAGCACTGCCCACAGAAGGGGAAAGCAGCCGGGCTGGTAAGCAAAGTGTGAACTACACAATCTCATCAATGAGTAACAAAGAGGAGGATATCGGCCTTGACCGTGAACGCTTCAGGAACTTGAAGAGCTTTTGGGAGAAGGGAGCAGACTCGGTGGCAGTGGGGAGCACGGTGGCAGAGCTGGGCTGGACGGAGGCAGATGGCCGGCAGTTCAAGCTGTGCCGCTCGCTCTCCATGCAGTCTGGGCAAGGCCAGGATGCTGAAGAAAAACCTGGTGCCTTCACCAAAACAAGGACACCCTGCAAAAGGACAGTAGTGTTGTCTTCTAGTGAGGAAGAACCAAGCTATGCCACTCCTGCAAGGAAGGGCTCGGTTTGCGTCACTCCCAGATCCACAAATGCCAAGAGCAAAGGTGACCTGGTTACAAGAAATGACTCGCTGAGTGAAAGCAATGGGAAGCTGCTGATGCCAGAGGAAGAGAAGGTGGTGCAGCACTGCTCCAAGAAATCCAGACTGCCTGTTAGAGCACCTTCCATCCCACTTGAATTGCCTACCAAGGATGTGTCTGGTAGCACGCTGGAGCCAGGGATGCCTGTGGAGGAGCTGGTTGTGGTACAGGGGAGTAAGCCCACAGCAAGGTCCCTGGCAAGCAGGGTGCAGATACTGATCGAGCCTGTACTCACAGACGGTGAAAGCAATGATGAGAAAGAGCAAAGATCTGATTTGGGCACTCAAGACAACATGGAAATAAATGGAGAGCTACCTGAGGAAAAAATGTGCAAGTCTTCAGACCAGCCAACACCTGGTGAACCATCTGGAGAGAGACAAGCTGTTCAGGTGACAGACGAAGCTGTTTACTCAGGTACTGAGGGCTGTGACTGCACCCTGTGAAATCCAAATAGAAAGCCATCCCTAAGCCTGTTTTCTTCCCTTCTGCATTTTGCACGTTTTCTTCATCTGTCCATTTATCCTGTATTGCAATTTGTGCAGTTAGCTTGTGTAGAATGTGTTCCGCAGCAGCTCTGGAAACAAATCTTGTGTAGCCTAGTGCGAGTGTAGAAGGGGACGGTGCTGTGTTCCCTTGTTTCCTCCCCACTCCCAGCCCCTGTGCCTTACCTGCAAGCACCTCGTCTTGGGACAGCCCTGCGCTACCGACAACACCTCACAGGAACTCACTTTATTTCACTCACTGGCAAGACTGTATTTTCTTCAAAGGTGGGACTGGAGGAACTCTTTGTGGTAGTAGAGATAAGTCTAACACAAGTAGAAGAAATAAAATGTAAAGCAAAATGTTTAATAAATACACTGGCTCTTCGAGTACCTTAATGTAGCCATTGGCTGTCAGTGCCTAAATGACATTTTGTGTCTTTTTTGAATGCACAAGTGAACTTTGTTATTAAACTTTAGGCAAAGTGGACTGAATAAGGAATCTGATCTTTCTGGGTTCTGATACCATGTTCTCAACCATGATGGTGTCAATAGCAGTACCATTTTAGCAGCCTCGTCCTCTGGGTTTGATGGGCTCTTGTAGTGACTATTACTATAAGAAAACATTATTGTTACTTGCAACTCACTTTACATTTAGGCTCTGATTACCCACAGCTCTGCATAGGAATATAACATTCCTATGAAAATCCTGAGTTGCGCTTCAGGTCATTGCAAATATTTTATTTATAGAATATTATGGGTTGTGAAAGACATCTAAGATCATTAAGTCCAACCATTTATACACTAGATCATTCTAGTATTTCTCAGGGCTTTTTCCTTTATTAATTCATTAATTTCAGAATTATATTAGCAGATGGCTGTATTTCACTGGAAGCTCTTCACAAGAGTTAAGGTTTAATCCAGAATTTAAATACATTTCCTGACACAGTGTAAAGAGGTTTTCTCAGGGGAGACATCAGAGCATCTGAATGCTTGGGAAGCAGCCCTGTGCAATGCAACTGCAGTGTGCTCTAGGCAGAGTGACCAAGGGAGGCACACACACACACACACGGGCTTGTTGATGCACTGCCCATTTGTGTTTATTTATTTACCATGTTGATTTGACTTTTTATGTATTCCAGAGGAAGATGGGGATCATTCTTCTGCTGCTCAGGCACTGGCCCGAGCAAATAGCATTAATCTTGCAAAGAGCATGGTGAACATTTACACAACCACAGAGAGTGAGTAACATCTATCTTTCTTCTTTTTGGTTTACATTTGCTGAAGGTAATATATTATGCCAATTTTTCATCACCATGCTTCTGTGCATGTACCAGGCTAGGAAAATGACATATTGTTTCATCATCAAATTAGAGAGTTTATACTGCCCAAAATTAAATTCAGAGTCAGGAAATTACAGCTAGATTGATGGTTTGTTACTTCAGCAAAAAACACAAGGGCTTCAAAGGATTGGCAAGAAGCTTGTGCTCATCTCTTCTGTTCCTGCACAAGGGCAGTGGGATCTGCTGGCAGCCTGTGGGTTGGTCCAAGGTGCCAGACCTGCTGTCATCTTGTGAATCGTGCCACAAACTCCTGCTTATGAGGTCTCTCCCCTCACCCAGAGCAGAGCCTGTGGTTGTACTGATGTCCCCAGCTGCCAGCTGGGGCATGTTTTATGGTGACAGTCCCTCCGTGAAAAACCCAGAGAAGCTGAGGAGAAGGCAACCAGGGAAGCAGCTTACCTAAAGAAGCCCAGGAAGGCTGCAGCCATGGAAAGCACCTGAGGGAAGACAGCAGCAGCCTTTGTGCCCAAAAAAGCCAATGACAATCCCCAGAGAGTGAAGCCTGGCAAGGCCAAAAAGACAGCTAAGACCTTGCCTCAAAGGAAAGTGGTGAGGCCAAAGCTGCCAGGACTGAAATGAGAAGGATGGGAAAGCAATGCCCAAGGAAAGGTAAAGGTAAAGCCACTTAGAGGCTTTGATTGAGCCAGTTTAAGTCCAGCACTGGTTATGGTAGGGAGGCAGCTTGCTGGCACATCACACTGCCCATCCCTCTGGCTGTGCCCACCCTGGCTGTCACCCAGTGCCAAGCACTGTCCCATCATGTAGTAGCCAACATGTCACAGGGCATATTGGCTCAAAGCTCCAGGCCCACATTTCTATTCAGGGATGTGGTGCCCACCAAGGCAACCAAGATTTCAGCATCCCCTTACCTACAGCCCCAAACCTCATCCTTGGAAACCCTCCTGTAACAGTTACAGTTTCATGTTTGCAGGATAGCAAATAGTCTGTGGAGAGGGGTAGATACAATTACTTATTCAAGTTTGGAAATAAAAATAGCAAATACCAAATGAAGGGTAAATTCAGAATCCCTTGGGCATTTTGAGCACCCAAGAATGTATCATCATGCCTAAAATGCTAAACAACTGTGTATATGAATGTGCATGTTTGTATACATATATCTTCAAAACAAATTCTTATGGAATGGAGAAAGTAATCTTCAAGAAAGTTATTGGGAGAAGATAAAGACACAAAAAATAAGTTTTAGTTAGATGTTTTAGCAGTCCAGTAGCCATCTATCTATTGATAGGAAACTTTCTAACTTTCTTTTAGATGGCTATTGTCCTCCTCTGTGTCTAGCAGAGTATTTGACAGGTATATGCAATTGTGAAATTGTAGGTAAAAATATTTTAGTGTCATTTTCTACAGGGCAGTGTGCTATGAGATAAAAATGTGAGCATGATTGTTTTCTTTGACAAGGAGGCAGATTGATGTGGTTTTAGAGGAAGTTCAGTCTATACAAAGCAGGCAACATCCATGTCCTTGTGCTAATAAGGGAATTAGATGAGCCACTAGAGGGAGTTCCACACTCCTACACAGTGAATGAAAACATACTGAAAATAGCTCTAGGATGTTAATTAACAGGTTTTTTTGGGAGAATCAGTTTCAATAACAGGTGACACATACAAGGCAACTGTAGGTACTCCAGTGCTTTCCACAAGCTTTTCCTCCTTCCTTGTGACCTTTAACAAAAGTGTGACTTATAATTTCCTGATTCTGACAAGCTATCTTAATGCTTTTTTTGTACCTGCAGCATACAATAAACCTCATTTGATACCCCATCAATTTCTTGAACCTGAAAGAGTCAAAGAACTGAGCAGATCCTCTCCTCTCCTGTTGTCTGAGGTGGGTTGATGCCAAAAATGGCTGAAATAGTACTGACAGCATCTCCTGAATGGCAGTTGGTATCATGAGAATATTTCTCCTGGAGGCCAACAATACTTGCTTTAGAGCATGCCTTGATTATGCCATGAATGAATGAGAAATGCCTGAAGAAAAAAGCCCCCAGTAACCCAGAGCAGCTGTTCCATCCCGGAGGGTGTTGCCCTGTGTTCAAACTATGCTGTTCTGTGCCCTTTCCCAGAGGCATGCAGCTCTGTTTGGAGGCAATTCATGATGACGTTCAGTGCTGGTTGGAGAGGATTCCCTGGGGAGGCTCCCTGCACTCTCCTCCACTCTCCTAACCTGATCTCTGCTTAATGGGACTCTGCTGAGCAATTCCTTTTTCTCTCTGGTGTTGCAAAGTGCTCGTTCGGCAGGGATTAAAGACACTTCTTATTTTCTGAGCAGACTGAATCAGACACGGCTTCGGAAATCAGCTTCCAGTTTAACAGGCACAAAAAGACACCCAGCATTGGCAGCCACTCGTCTGACATGGCTTCTGTCTCCTCGGTAGGTACCAAGCGCCGGTGGCTCCTGGGCAGGGCTCCTCAGTCAGAGGCAGTGACACTGCATTTAGGCTGCTGATGATGATGTGGCCTCCAGAGCATCCTGTTTGTTTCAGCAGGGCACTTTATTAAAGGAAGGGGGGTGATTAATTACTTCCTCAGGTTAAAGGAGTGAATCCAGGTACCACCTCGAAATAGAGACCCACTGAGTTATCCTTGGTCAAATTCCCTGTAAGTGACAGCCCCCACTCCCAGGGGTGGATACCCTGAATCCTGGCAGTGCAGAAGGTGCGGAAGGGGGTTTATAGGTGGGAAAATGAGGCACACAGCTATAAAGGGACATTTTTGTGGTTCAGGACTGCAGATGAGTGTCCTCTGCAACTCATCCTTTATCAGCAGATAGGGTACTGAGAGTTAGACAGCAAAAGCTTGTTTTGGAGCTTCAGCTTCTAAGGAAAGCTGAAAAAAGCCTAATGTGTTTAGTTGAGTGTTTTTAAAAGATTTCTTAGAGACAGCATTTGGGGAGGGAGTTGCTTAAAGTGCTTGAATTTGCTGTGTTCCTGTTATGGATTTCTCCAAGGATTATATTAGAGATTTACAGAATATATCTGAAGCAAAGATGGTAAGGAGAGATCATGAATGAAATAAATATTGTCCCAGTTTGAAAGACAGGTGTCTGCTAGGGAAAAGCAGAGTCCCCATCCCCTTGAAATAAAGAAAGTAAATCCTCTCCCTCTGAATTAGTATAACGTCAAAATTAAGGGGCTCTCGGGCAAAGATGTGGACATAGGAATAACAGTTCTTTACTAGTATAACAAGGCAAACAAAACAACAGCTATGGCATTAATACCAAACAGAACAGGGACTCAGTTTCACTCCTGTGGGCCGCAGGCAGTTTCCCCTTTGGTGCAGTTCCCGTCACAGCCAGCAGGGGCGCTGGGGGCTCCCGGTGGGCAGCGCAGGTGCGGTGATTCCCCCGCGGCTGCAGGGGGCGCTGTGGCGCGGGCTCGGGGAGCACGCGGTGGTAGCTGCAACCCTCCTCCTGTGAAGGCAAGAGTGAGGGAGAGAGCAACTCCTCCCCACCCTCCTTTTACCTGCTTCTAATCTCATGGTGTACCCCCTCCCCATTCTCCCTCCAAGAGAAACTCCCTAAAGAACAGGGAAGTTCCCCCTCCCCCCATCTCAAGGACCTAGCCATCAGTGCTTCTTAGCATGTCAATTGGAAAAAATTCCACAGGCAAAGAGAAAAGAAAAAAAACAACCCCCATCAAATATGTTAAAAACTTTGGGGCACATGAATTCTTCTCCTAATCTGGAGCATCTGGGAGCTGAAAATGAGTCCAGGTCATCCAAGTGTTCTTGAAAATCTCGTTCAGGATTCTCTGCTGGGGTGAGTATCCTGATGGGATGGTAAATACAGCTCCAATGACTGACAGGAGATGTTTAGCATGTTTTTGGAGATTATAGTAAAATTCTGAACCACAGTAAGCTGGGAAAGACAGAGAAGAATTGGGTTAATTACTAGGAAGGTTTTTTGATAAACGTTCATGACGGTACCACAGAAATGGCCAAGAGGGTTAGGTATTTGCTTTATAAACATCATTAGATTTTATGATATCCTGTCAGGAATCATGAGTGATTGGTGCAAGAGAAAATCATCTCATATTTCTGTAGCTGAGCTTTGCTTGTGCTTCGTGACTTTCTACCAGTAAAAGATAGAAACAGATAAGGTTCTTATTAACCTGTTTTATAAATGGATTGAGAATTGTGTGACTATATCTACCTGAAATAACAAGTTTTTATAATATAGTTCAAGTTCTCTTAATGTCTTTCTTTTTTGGTGATGAGATTGGGTCAGAATATCACTTATTTATTCCCTATAAACCTAGACAAGAGACATGTGTGATCCCCCCAGGAATATCTGAGTCCATTTCCCAAAGTTTTGGGGTTTAGGAGTGAAAAAACTTCTGTATTTCTTGAGCATTCAGCTTCCAAGTTCTGGTCTAGGATGGCACACCCCTGTGAGACCCTTATTTGGATTCCCCAGCCTGGCTTGCTTGAAAACAGCCACAGCTGTGAGCCATCTCTGTGTCAAGAACATTGCATGGCACCAGGACAGGAACACCAGATATTTTTCTCTGGGAATGTATTTCTCATACTATCGTCTTTGTCCAGAACTGAGTCAGACTGTGCCTTTTTCACTGGCACTGACCTTGCTCTGCCCCCTGGCAGGTGAGTGGCAGTGTGCTCAGTGTCTACAGTGGTGATTTTGGGAGTGTGGATGCCCAAGGAACTGTGGAATTTGCTCTAGACTATGATGAGAAGAACCGGGAGTTCCAGGTCCACATATCCCAGTGCAAGGACTTGGCTGTAGTGGATGAGAAGAAAGGAAGATCTGACCCGTGAGTGATGTTTTAGTGCCTTGTGACTTCTACATTGCTGAAGTCTGTGTTCTGGAGGATTTTTCTTTTTTCTTTAAATGTAATTTTCCTTTCCCTTTCCCTTCCCCTTCCCCTTCCCTTCCCTGTCCAACTGGAGTTTGTTTTCTAGGTATGTAAAAACTTACCTGCTCCCAGACAAAGCTAGGATGGGTAAGAGGAAGACGTCAGTGAAGAAGAGGACAGTGAACCCCATTTACAATGAGGTGTTACGGGTAAGAACAAATACACACTCAGCCTCTGTTGTAGTATAAGGCAGGTCTGGAAAGATCCTGCCTTCTTGGCCAGATTCTTTGCCTGCCTCCTGCCAGTGCTGCACTGCTCTTCCCTGGGATTTGAGAGGCCTGGAATGTTAAAGGTTCCTCTGCACCCATCTGTGTGGCATCAAACATTTCTCTGACAAAAACACACAGATGTTTGGATGCCATTGGGACCTGCAGTCAGAGCAAGGGCTGTTTGTCCTCCCCTTCCCTGGGCATGCAGTCACAAGGCACAGGACTGGTAAGAAAGGTCTGCATTATCAAAGCATAGAGGATTATTTAATAATGCCCAGGCCTGTGTTAATTCTTGAAAAAAATATTGGTTTTGCCCAGTGATGAATGGAATGCCAGGTTTCTCTGTGCTCAGCAGAAAAGCTTTGTCAGGGTGGTAGTATTGCTACGGAACAAAAAAAAGAGATGTTCAGACTGAAGCTAGGTCCATTGGTAGTGCATGTGTTTGGTGGGTTTGAGTGTCTCAGAGTTTATTCAAGCTTTTGAGTAGTTTATTTCTGTTTGTGAATAAAACAGAAGAAAAATTTCAACAACAAATTCTCTTTCTTCCTCCAGTATAAAATAGAGAAAATGGTATTGCTGATCCAAAAATTAAATCTCTCTGTTTGGCACAATGACCCATTGGGACGTAACAGTTTTTTGGGAGAGATTGAAATAGATTTGGCCAGCTGGGACTGGAGCAACAGGAAACTCAACTGGTACCCGCTGAAGCCCCGGGTAAGTGTGTCTCATCTGCAGTTCTGCTTTCTAACCCAGTTGTGAAGCCTTGAGGGTGGCAGAAATCCTTCCTGACTCCTCTGAGGTCTTTGGGTATGGTGGAGCAGAACAACCTGGGCTGTACTAGAGAACAACCCCTGGACACCGTAGCACAGTTTCGTGGTCAGAACAATGGCCTAATGGCCTTCTTGGGTCTGTTTGAGTGACTGATCTGTAGGGATGCTTTCATAAATGCAACCTTGACAGCAACTTTGACATGACTTTACCAGTCTCCCTACTCACATGGAGACCATCTCTTAAAAACAACAGAGTACTAGGCGAAGCAGCTGAAGTGCCTTGAGAGGTAAATATTCAGGTGCAACTGTTTGTAAAGTCTGTACAGCTTCCTGCATGCTTCTGAATTAACAGGTCTGATATGTCCCTTTTAAGCAAATAGAGGACCTTTATCATTCAGAACCAAGATGCTTAATTATATCCAGCTGGGCATGTCTGAAAGGGCATACTCTGAATCCTCAGGCTTTTGCTTCTGAGAGATTTGAGTTTGAAAATAAACCCACAGATAAATTACCTGCCCTAAGAATGGGTTGCTCCAACCATGGAAAATCAGTTTGTCCATTTGTGCTCCTTCACTGAAGTCAAAAGCTGTTTGCTTGCTGTGTTTCCACAATCCTCTATTTGGTCAGTTGTAACTCTTTCTGTTTCAGAGCCTTTCTGCTGTTAATGGTGTGGATCATCGAGGAGTGATGAGTTTGTCCATTAAGTATGTCCCTCCTGGAAGCCTAGGTAAGTGTGGTTCATGCATTAAGGGCTGCTGCCCAAGCACACAGCTTGCAATGCCTCATCTGCTTAGGGGCTGTTTAAAGAGGAATCTAATTAGAGCAAGATCTTAGAGATCAGCACAAAGGCAGTGCCTGTAGCCTACATGTGATTTCCACATCTGAATTTACCAGGAAAGTGTTGGGGAGAGAGAAAGGGCTCAACAGCCTCCAACTCATAACCTGTTATGGGCATGTGGCACTGTAGGGTGCTGTGATGTGGTAGGAGCAGCACAGAACCCATGTTACTGTGGGGCAGGGACAAGGTTGGTTTGGCTCAGCAGTTTCTTCTCTTTTCCTGTCAGATACAGCACTGGCAGGTTGTGTCAGGAGCCTCTGCATCTGCAGGAGTGACAGAGCTGGCTGAAGGGCTGAGATCCCCAGGGAGAGTGGTTTGGATTCGCCAATTTGAGATTTTCTGGGCAATGCACCAATTTATGTGGTGGATTTGGTGCTGGCAAAATTGCCACTGCCCCCACTAGAATTGTTTACTCATTTCTTGATGTGAGATAGGATTAAGAGATGAGTCAAACTTTAAAGGGTATAAAGAAAAATTTTATTAACAAAAACTAAAAGAAAAAAATAAGAATCAGAATAAAACCTTCAGAACAACTCTCCTCCTCCCATACCCTCCTTTCTTTCACACTGACAACATGCAGAAACAAATCAGCCAGTTTACTATCTCTAAAATAGTCTTTCTCCAAGTTAGGGAGGAGAGTCTCTCTCTTCAGGCTATGGATACTTCGCCACAAGAAACATTTCCTTCATTGCTTCAGTGTGTCAGTGAATCAGCCACCTGGGAGAATGGAAATCCCTTTCCATGACTCATAGTTTTCCTCACAACTGTTTTCAAGGACCATGTCAACTTATGGGGTACCATTTTTAAGGATGAAACTCTTCAAAAGTGCAAATTCTGTTTATCTAAATCTAAGATTATCTTCAGGTCTGGGAACAGAGGTCTTCTTCCCTGGGAGCAAAGGGTCTTCATCACTCTTCTCCCTCTCTCTGTTCAAACTTTTATGGGATTACAGCCACTTCAACATCTGCTAACTTCAGCACTGGTGCTTCTGCTCATAACTGTAGTTAGAACACTTCATCCCCCCAAAATGCATTTTCACGAGTTATGGGAAAAAAGAGTCTGATATATCAATCAATGTCTTCTCCATTGCTTACAAGAGAATTTCAGTCCAAGACATCTTCCCATTCCCTCCCATCAGGAACCTGACTCTTCCTCTTGTCTGACCTCAATGTTTCCAAGCTGTTTTTATGCTTGTCTTTATCTCTGTCCTTTTCTTTCACTCAAGAGAGAGAATGGATGTTTGCAGGTTTCATCTGTTAATATCTCGCCTGAGGTCTGCAGATGCTCATGTGATCCCTGCCCACAGCTGTTTACGGTGGAGAGTTTTTCAGTGGCTGTGATGGGGGCTGGACCAGGATAGCAAGAAATGGTTGTGGTTGCTCTGGCTGCATGAACATCTTGTGGCTTTTGCTGCATTCAGTTGCAGGGGGGCCCGACCCGGCCCCTGCTGGGGGGCCTGAAGCTGCTTCTGGGGCCCAGCAGACCCTGGGCTTGGTCTGGGCTGGCAGCACAGCAGAGCTTAATGTTGGTTAAATGTTAGCAGCAGCAGCATTTCAGCCGTGCTGCAGGCCCAGTCTGGCTGTGCTGGGGGCAGGTGGACCCCAGTCCTGCCAGCACTGCAGCAGAGGCAGGACCTTGCTCAGCCTCCCTGCCACCCAGGCCCAGCAGCAGCTCCTGCCCGGCCATCCTGTCACCTCTACGCAGGAGGAAGAAAGAATATTTCCTGGGGTTTGTTCGTTTTAAAATGTCTGTTCACAGAAGCTTGTTCAACTTTCTAAGTGGTTTAACAGCTTGTCAGCTCCCCAAACCAATCAATGTACAAAACCAGTACAGAGAGGCAGTGAGCTCACAGGGACTGTGTGGGTCCCGTGGGTCCCTGGAGAGAAGGCCTGTCATTCTGGGAGCTATGGCTTCGACTGGCATGACAGCTTTTCTCTTCTCATAAATGGCAGGTCCCAAGAATCCTCCCTCTGGTGAAGTTCACATTTGGGTCAAAGACGTCAAGGACCTGCTGCAGTTGCGTCCATCTGGAGTTGACTCCTTTGTGAAGTGGTGAGTGCATGAGCACAGTGCTGCTCCTGCTCTTTGCCCCCACAAAGGGCTATGTTTCCTACTCTGTTCTCAGGCTCACCAGCTGTGCCTCCAAAATGGAAAGCCTTTGTGTTGCTCTGGGAGAATTGAAGGGGTGAATTGCCCTTGTAATTCACCTGTGGCCAAACTAGGAAAATCCTTGCTGTGATAAAGCTCTTGGTCAATGTTCATGCTTAATGCTGTGTGTTTTCTCCTCTCAAAGCTATGTGCTTCCAGACACCAGTAAGAAGAGCTACCAAAAGACCCGAGTCATAAAGAGAGACACAAACCCTGTTTTCAATCATACCATTGTGTATGATGGCTTTCATACAGAAGATCTGAAAGATGCCTGTGTTGAGCTCACTGTGTGGGATCATGAAAAGCTTACCAACCATTTCCTTGGAGGAATCAGGCTGGGCCTTGGGACAGGTGAGTATTTTCCTTTCTATTAACTCAATTACCACAATGCTATTTTCCTGTTGGAGAGAAACCAGAGATGGATGCCTACACTATGCCTTGGATGGAGGGGGCCCTGGTACCGTGGCAACAACCCTCTGTTCCCATATTTTCTGCCAGCATCAGATCTAAGGTCTGGCAAAACTCAAGAATCTCCTTGGGTCCCTCAGAGAATTTCCCTGCTGTTACAAGAAAACAGGCTGCATGACAAACCAACATTATATTATATTGGTGCTCCTCCTAGGGAAGAGTGCTCAGGGATGGACTGGCATGTCACACAGGACAGCACCATCTGGTGACTTGAAGTGCTCTCTGAGAGATTTCACAATGTTGCAATCAAGGATAAGTGTTGCTTGGGGGACAAGGCTCAGGATAGCTGGAAGGTCTGCTTTTCAGGTGCACTGTGGCTATTGGATTTACCTGTATCTTCTCTGTTTTCCACCTCTAATGTCACCAGGTGGGTTATGAACTCTCCAGAGAGAAGGGGCAACAAGAATAAGGCATAAAAACACCAAACCCAAGATTAGCTGTGAACTAAATTTAGACTTCTCACTCACAAACAAGTACTTGGCACCTAAATTTTGATTGAATTGGAATTGATGTACACACTTTTCTGCTTTGGTACATTTGATTCCTGTCAAAATGAAACAAGAGAATTTTGATTAATACTCCACCTTATCCACAATAAAATATTTTAAGGAGAAAAAATAAGCCTTTAAGACCTTCTTTACCATTCAAAGAGATGCAGAGAGGGCTTGAGTCCAATATTGCTTTCCTTGGTAGGTTATGTTTAGGGCTCTTGCATTTTATGGCTTTTGCAGTGACTTCATTCTGAACTCTGATGTAGAATGGACAATTACAGGAAAGCAGGAGATACTTAGTGCAGCTTGCTGAAGGGGAGTCAGCAGCTTTTATGTTAAGACATTGTCTGCAGCAGTTACATCCCACTGAGTATTTTTGCATGGAGTGGGAACTCGTTTGTGTATCTCCAGAAGTTTTCTCATTCTTTTCAGGTTTGAGCTATGGCATCTCTGTGGACTGGATGGACTCCACACAGGAGGAGGTGGCGTTTTGGCAGGAGATGATGCTGGCTGCCAATGAATGGATCGAGGGATTGCTGCCACTGCGCTCACTGACAGGGAGGAAAAAACTGAAATAACCCACTGCTGGTGCCATAGAACCATAGAAATGCCCAATGTGTTCATTAGAATTAGGAAACTTCCTGTGTCAGAGAGAAAGAGACCAAAGAGATAGGGCTGCAAGTGTCAGGGTAATAAGGCAATTAATGGACATCACCTTGGAGGTGTCAATGTTAAATACTGATCCACTCACAGAGGACGTGGAAGATGCCAAACTGATGGGCTGCATGATCTTGACTAAGAAGAAAATTAATTTGCCTTTTTGTTTAATCATTTATATATTCAGGATATTTGAATTCCACTAAGCTCTGGGACCATTGGCAGAAGGAAAAGGAGATACAGATACTTTTTTTTTTTTTTTTTTTACCATTTCTTGTGCCATTCTTCTGTGCAGAGATGTAGTTGTACTGAAGCAGCAGCATGGTATTATTCATACTCCCTGCAAGGGGTATACTTTGGACTTGGTGTACAATTGCTCTAAGTCACCAGCACAGTTTGAGAATGGGAGCTTTGCATTTGTCACCAGTGATATCACCTCTTTAACATGAGGAAAACTGAGTTCCAAGGTGCATCTAAAGAAAGAGAGGACTATTTGCAGCAGAAAATGGAGAAACCTGAGGAGGATGGCAATGAGGAATTTGATATGATAATTTCTTATTTTTTTAATCTGAAAGAGTGCAGGGATGCTTTTAGAGATAGTGGGATTTTACAAGCAGGGGCTGTTTCCCTGCCTTTCCCAGAGACTTCCTCAGTGCCCTCAGGCAAGTTTTTTTGTGAAAGGAGAGTCCTGAGTGCAAACTAAAATGTTTGCCCAAATGCAAAATATTGTTACATTGCTAACAGGCCTAAGCACACCTTTTCAATGCCTTATGTGCAAAACATTTCAAGATGAACTAATGAAGTAGGAGACAGTCTCATGTTAGCCTGCCATCAGGGGTCGGGGATGAAAGGTCAAAACCACACTGGAACCCAGGAGATACTGGGAGCTGGTGGGAGAGGTAAGTAGGGAGTGAGAATGTGAAGGGAATGCAGAACTACAATTTCCTTGGGGTCTCCTGCCTCTGCATCTCCTGCCACCCCTCTAGTCTTCCTTTCCCGATGCCTGTTAGTGAGTTGTCTGCGGCTGGAATTTCCCTTTTGCCAGTAACTTGCAAAAAACTTTGCATCTGGCACATTGACCATGGTGGAGTGGTGTTGTGAATGCATTTTGAATTGCAGCTCTGTAATTTTTATTTTGGATGTACATATTGTGATTAAATAGAATGTTCTTCTGTAGTCATCAGCTGGTAGTCTTGTACCTATTTTTATCATGCAAAAGAGGTGTTAAATTTTATTGTGCCAAAATGAAGCATTTTTGCCAAAGGGCAAGTGAAACGTCATGAAGAAATTATTTTTATAAATATCCCTCTTTAGATTTTGGCTCTCTGATTATTTTGATATTCTTCTTTAATTGATTGATTTTATTTAATTCATGCCTATTCTGATTTTTCAGCTTATAAAAGATGGTTATAAATAAATTAAAGGAAAAATGTACACTTAGAGTAACAAAACTTTTTCTTTAAATGGAAACATTTTGGCGATAATCAGCAGCTTTCATGGAAAAAAACCAAAGAATTAAAGTGGTATTGCAGTTAGAAAAAGACAATACTTGGAAATGCACCAGACACAGTAATAAAAGCACTAGGAGAAAGTCCATAGGGAAACGGAATTTAGCAATGACTGTCTAATGAAGGAGCGAGCATTCATAACGTCAGCCCAAAAATACTTCCTAGGGGGTCCAGCCTGACAAGTTTTGTTTACCAAGATTTGGTCATTTGTAGCAGTGGGGAACAAAGCGACATGAACTCCTGTGTGCATCCGAAGGAATCACTTTATCGCAGAAATCGCATTCATACCTTTTCATACCTTTAATCTCCACCTGACACAACTGGAACCAAACCGAACCTGACAGAACTTTACAGAAGGAGGGCGCCCATTGGCTGACTCAGCTGCGGCGCTGCTGTCCGCGCGTCCTTCCACCCAATCAGCTTCCCGCTCACACGCCGTCCCTGCGCTCCTCCAGCCAATCACAATCTCACTTGCAGCCGTCGCTGCCTCTCCTCACCCATAACCGCTGCTCAGCCCTCAGCGAGCTCCAGCCGTGCGGGCTGGGGCTGTGCCCTTCCCACAGGGACTCCGGTGAGCAACAGCCTGAACCATTTAACAATCAGAACCCCGCATCCTACAGATATTTATTACCTTTGTGGGATAAAATACCAATACTGGGCCTAAGTCGAGTGTTTTAAAAAATACCATCTTTAGGTGCTGAACTTGTGAATATTTAGACATATGTATAACTTGCCTGCTGTGAGGAGCCCTGAGGTTACCCATGGGGCTGCTGCTTTCCTCCTGGGTGCTCCTGGGGGAGACCTTCTGGTGTGCCTGGGAAAGTGGTTGGTAATGGCCGGTGCTGTGTCTCAGGCCCGGGGCTCTTCCTGATGTGTTCAGCTGATTGCTCTCCATCATGAAAGCAGAGTTAACCTACCTTCTCCTCCTCATGCAGCATTAGTACATGGCAATGTTGCCAAAAGTACTGTTTGCATCAATGGAGCTGGAAATGGTTGTGTTGGTCTTTCAGAAAATTAACATATTTTTTATAGGTGGTGCCATTAAGGGAAAAAAAAAAAAAGAGAAAAAGTGGGCCAGTTCATCCCAGCAGAGTTACTTTTATGAACTTGGCACGGGACTTAGTAAGAATATTTTTGTATCCAGATTCCATTGAGGATTTTTTGTTAATCTTCTGCTGGCTTGTTTATTTAAATTAATCCCTGATTAACTTAAGAAGCTTTCTTTGGCATTTAGTAGTTTATCAAAGTAAAAGATTATACTGCCAAACCTCACACACTTTTGTCACATAGCTGACTCTGACACAGTAAAATTTTCTATGCTCTGTTTCACTTACTGCACAGAAAGCACTTTATCATAAAATGGTTGAAGGCACATTTGTTGCCAGTGTCCTCTGGAGAAGTGGAGGATCTTGTGGGTGTGTGCATGAGGTTTATGATGTGAATGTGAATAGAAACTCTGGCCTGTAGGTGTATGCTGATGGCAACAAGAGTGGGGCTGTAACTGAAGGAAAAAAAAAAAAAAACAGATGGAAAGTTTTCTGACTGTATTTACAAGTTTGTTGTAGAATGGGTCAAGCCAATCTACATTGAAAGGTAAGACTGTGCTGCCAGTGAATGTGGTTTGTGTCTCTCGTTTCCCTGCAAATGAAGGTGCTGGTGCCAGTGCTGCAGTGGGAGCTGACTGTAACCCCTGGGCTCTTGCTGGACACAGAAGTGACCCCAGGGTCTGAGTGGGCCCAGGGAATGCTGGCTGACAGCCTGGGGCCCTTGGGCACCATCATTTTAATATCAAACACAAACGTCAGCATCTAGAGTAGACCTGGCATGAGGCTTCTGCATTTCCGAGTCAATGTGCTTTCTCCCAGGTTATGTCTGATTTATATAACTTTTTCTTGGAAATCTTCCAGAATTAAAAAAAAAAGGAGAAAAAGCAAAATTCTAGAGCGTATTTCTGCTTCATCAGGCAAATATAATGTGTAATCTATGGCCATTCAAAATTATTCATATGACAGGTATCAGAAACTATTGAAAATAGTTTAGAAGTTAGCTAAAGAAGAGAATGAATTTTTGAATCCTGAATGAGTGTTTCAGCAGAGATGGAAAGAAGTGGCTGAATTAATTCTCCATTGCTAAATATTTGCTTAGCTTTTTCCTTCACCAAGGCAGGGGAAAAACTTGAAGTACTGTAGAGATTTGGAGATTAAAAAAGTTGGCTAAATAAACCCTTCTAATAATGTGATCTGTTGAAATTTTAAAAAGCTTCATTTTTTTCCGGCTTGTTAAGTCAAAAATGTATCAAATAGACTGGTGTATCAAAAATTGAATAAATAGATTTCTGATCCTGTTAACTGAGCATGAGTGTATTCAGCACCAGGTTTGATTATTTGTTTTATCTGTCTGGTTTGTACCTGAAGATTTTTCATGGCTCAATCCTTTTTATTTTCCACCTGCTTAGTTTGCACCCCTCAGGTGCTAGAGGGGATGCCTGGAAACAGATGTCTCTCTGAGCACTGTTACAGAAGTTGTCAGCAGAAATTGGGAAGCTCCCTGTGAAGGCCCATATAAAATCAGTGCACAGATATGCAAGGTACATATTCCTGGAGCTCCCAACAGCATTGCTGCTGCACAAGATCCACTGACCACTGGAGAGCCCTTGAAACAGAATCCCTTCCCATGAGGTCAGCCAGGAGCAGCCACTGCTTCCCAGGAGATCCATTTTTCGGAGGTTCCTGGTACTGGTGTGTCCTGGTTTGAAGGACAGGTGTCTTCCAATAAAGGCAGAAGATTCTCTTTGAAATTGGAGAATGTAAAGTCCCTTCCTCCAAATTATTATTATAATTTTGAAATTAAGGGGCTCTCAGGCGAAGATACAGGAATTAGGAATAACAGTTCTTTACTAGGAAAATTAAAATAGAAATACAGTATTACAAAGAACAAACCCAAAACACTGACAGAGTCAGAATGCAACCTGACACCCCGTCAGTCAGGTGACTGACATTAAATGGTGGCTACAGTCCTCCTGCAGTGCAGATGTGGTTCAGCTGAAGCAGTGTTCCTGTAGAAGGGTGCAGATTTCCTCTGAAGATCCAGGGATGATGTGGAGAAGGTCCAGCTATCCTCTGGAATCCAGTGGAAAGACTGATAACTTGCTGTTCAAAATCTCAGTTTTTTATCTAAGTGGGAAAAGCTTGGCTCCTCCCCTTGGCTGGAGCATCTCCCAATGGGTTGATGTAATTTTATCAGTCATACAGTGGGACTTAATGGGCTATTAGCAGATGATATCTTCCTGGAGGGAGGATGGGTTGTGCCTCACCTTGTCCTTAAAGATGGCCCATTAGCAGATAGTATGTGCTACAGAGATAAGGAATCACTGCCCCACCCGGCTTCAGCAGATGGTGATAGAGTACACATTTCTGGCCAAATCAACCCAACACATGGTGGCTTTGCCAGAAGGAGCAGCTCTGCCAGGGTGAAGTTAGTGGGGCCACAGGAGGACTCAGAATGTTTTGGGACAGCAGGACCATCTCCTGGTCTGTCCTGAGCAGGAGATGGCTGATTTTGAGCAATGAGATTTGAGCAACAGTGGGCAACTCCAGAGTGGCCATTACCACTTCTGAGGTGCTTGCCACCTTCACCCACACTTCTAAACAGGTTGGTTGGTTGGTTGGTTGGTTGGTTGAAAGTGCAACAACTGAGCATCAATCTCCAGAAGACCCATGGAGCAGTTACTATAAATGGTTTATATGAGATCTCTTTCTTCTGAGAGAGCGATGGGAATCATGGAGAGCTGGATATGTCTCCTAAAGGAGCCCTGCAGGAGTCTGGCAGCCCCAAATCAAGCTCCTTTTTGTTTTGCATTAATTTCCTATTGCTCAACTTAAAAAGCCTCATCTCAGATAGTAAAGTCTGAATGGAAGGTGAAGCTGTTGGCAGGCAGCAGCATCCTAGAAGGAGTAGAAAAACACAAATAGGAACAGGGGCTGAGCATGCCAGGTTTGCTGGTCTCACCAGGTTCATGTTTGAGGGCTCCAGTAAATATTCCTACTGGAAAGGGACTGATATACAGTCATTGCCCTGTAAGTGACCTAAAATACATGCTCGCTTAAGCAGGCAGATATTTGCTTTTTAAAATGTTATAAAATCACATTATGGTTGAACTTGTCTCTAGGCTGTGGTAATTCAGCCTCTGTTGTGGACCCAAACTAGCGAAACCATCCCTGCTTTAGATTGCTTTAGGAGGAAAAGAAGGAATCCTGTGCATGAAGGCATTTCTGTGGATCAGTTTTCCTTTTATTTCCAGGACTGCTGTCAGGATTTAGTGAGTTACTTGGCATCCTGTATATTACAAAATGGAAACTGTACAACACCACAGAGCCACAAGTCCTACCCACTGCAGCACCCCACAGTTAATCCTCAACAGGTGTGGCAGCTTGTGATGAAAAGGTGCTGAACAGAACGACTTCAAGTGTGTTTTGCTTTTTCTCTACAGACTAGCCTGTGCAGCTGCTAAACTTGAGACACTACCAGCAGGAACAGAAATCAGATTCCATGCATCTAACAACCCATAATACCATTACAGTAGTTGTTAACAATTCAAAGTAACTCTTGAGCTATAAGCAGGCAGTCTGAACTCTGGACTCAGAGGGGAAGCCAGGGAGCTGTTTTCTGGCAATATAAGTAGCTCAGACACCCACTTTATAGCAAGAAAAATCATAATAATCTCTTTCCCTTCCCTCCTCTCTTTCTCCCACTCACCATTACTAATTTATCCTGATTGTAATGGCTTCTATTTGCTCTAAGCAGAACCAGTTCCCTTCCTGGGAAGAACAGCTACAAGGACATAATATTCCCAGTGGAGGATCTGTGCTAGGATTCAGGCAGATGCAGGCAGATATAATGATCTCTTGATAGCAGGCCCCCTTTTCAACCAGCCAGCCCATCACCATTTTAATGTGATCGTAATCTGAAATAAGACACCAAGAGCTGCATCTGGAGTGAGCCTTCCCGTGATAAGGAGTTGCTGTTTAGTTTATTGTCACAGGGAAACATTTTGCACGTGTTTTATGTCTCTTCAGAAAGCTCAGCTTACTTGCTTGTGTTTGCCTGCTGTTGGGGCTAGAGGCCATGCCATGGGTGCTGAGTGGCACCACAGAGTGGCTCTGCCACTTGCAGGGCCTCCTTCTCTGTCCATTCTGCCTGCAAAGCCAATGATAACACTGCCCTGGTGCACTTCTGCTGACTCAAAAGGATTCTCTGGTTATTTCTGAAGTTTCTCTGCATTCTCTCACATTCTCCCACTGTCATGGATCCTGACTGGCTTTGCAGCCCTGTCTCTGTGCTGTTGTTAAGCTCCTTATGAAGAGTCAGAGCCTTCTGCTCAGGGAATGGGGCAAGTGAAGCTGTCTGAAGTTGGGCAGCTGTTCTGTATTGGGCCCTTTGCTGCTCTGCAGCCAAGGGAGAGAGAAGTGGTAGTGGAGGACAGCTCTTCCTATCAAGCTGAGTGGGATAAATAACTCTCAAGATGTTCTTGCCTCTCTCAGCTGGGTACAGAACGAGCCTGGGCACCAAGTGTAAGAGAGCCATTTACATAATGGGTTCCTATATTGATGGGGTCCCATTAATGGAACAGACAACATCTTTCAGCCAGGATTCTCTTTATCCTGTGTCTGCTTTACTGCTTTTGTTTTGATTCCAGTGTGACACTGAGGAACCAGTGATAGTTCTGCAGGATGCCACCCCTGGAGCCCAAGCCAGCATGGCTGGAACTGCCTTGGGGGGCAGTGCTCACTCCCTTGTGCACTAGAAACATTTTGCTGACAGGGGTTGTTTGGAGAGGGAGAACAGACAAATTTCCTGGGGACAGAGGCTGCCAATCTTCTAGAGAGCTCCACCTCTCCAAAAGGCACTTTAGGCCAGCCAAAAGCCAAGGTGGAACAGAAGCTATACCATGTGCCTCCTGGCACTCGGCCCTGCCTGCTCTCCCCTCCTGCTACTGTTGCTGGAGGCTGTAAGGCTGTCACTTCATCACAAAGTCCTAAATTATGCTCCCAGTGCCTGCTGTCAACTGGGCTGTCAGTTCCAGAGCACTGTGTGGTGCCCTTGGCTTCATGCTTGTCTGCACCACCCTGACTAACTGTGGGCATCGTATAAATAATAAACACTAATTCGCCTTAATACCTTCCCTCTGTCCTGGGTTTTACAGCAACACAGCCAGCCACAGGTCATGGGTGCAATCACATCCCTGTCAACAGTGTAATTTGTCTCCATGTCACATCTAGACAGGCCTAATTTAACAGCGATGCTTTTTAAAACTAGCTAATAAATTGTTTGCTCCATGTTGTTCCCAGCCCTGCTCTCAGCACTCCCATCATCCTGGTGTGTGGCCTGTGAGTTTTCAGTGACTGGTCTCTGGCTTGTTTGGTTGTGGAGGGACTCAGAGCTCTGCTTGGGTGCAGTTTATCTCTGCAACAATGAGCAGCTCCATTGTACCTGTGTGGCTGGAATATGATACCTGCAAGGGCCAGAGATGACAGCATGTGGATGTGGGTGCTCCAGTTCACCAGTGTGTTGTGATCATTGCTCTGTCCCAGGCTGGGGCACAGACATGGGTTGCCTCACAGAGCTCCTGTGCAGCCAGACCAGCAGTGAGGGATTGTGGCTGATTGATTGTGTTTTGTATCCTTGGAAACTGAAAGGGCATTAAAATTGCATGGTGTGTGCAGTGCTGATGCTCCTTGTAGTGCAGCTTTGAGCTTGGAGATGGCTTCAGTCTCCAGCTTCAGGCTGTAAAGGACACTGGTTTGAGAGAAAAGCTAAGCTACAACTGAACAGCAAACTATTTAGAGGGAATCCATCCAAGGCCAGGTTGGATGGGCCTTTCAGCAGCCTGGTCTAGTGGAAGGTGGCAGGGGTTTGGAACTGAGGTTCCCTTTCAACCCAAACCATTTCACAATTCTGTGAAATACCTTTGTGAATTGCAGTGCTGAAGTCCAGGAGGATGTCTGGCTCTGAGACATCCCTGACCATGGCTCAGTACCTTCTCTGTTTTGTTTCTTACAGCTGAGTTCCTGTCCAAGAGGAGTTGCCTGCCTCCAGATCATCCCACCCCAGCCATATGGACTGCTGGGGCTGGGCCTAAGGTGGAGTTCCTGCCACTTGGAGCATGCACAGCAGTCACCACCTACCAGCCTGAGGAACAGGACTTGCAAAAAGCCCAAGTATCTGCTTAGGGCTTCATCATCTAACACTAAAAGGGAGTGAATGTAATCCCTCTGGGATAGAGACTCCAGAGAGCACAGGGTAGCAACAGAGTAATTCTCCAGCCTTTGCCTCATTTTGTTTCAGCTTTTATGCCATAAAATAAATTTACTAAATAAGAAATACTTGCTCCAGTGCTGATGTGTGGATGTTTGTCACCTAGTGCAAGGTGTGCAGAAAGCCCTTGGGCAGGGCTGTCACCCATGTTTGGCTGTACACAGCACAGGGTGTAGGCCAGCACTGCCTACACCAGAGCTCCCCGTGGCTTCCCAGCGTGGGGCTGGCTGCTGGGTTGGACCCTGCTTATGGAGTCCCAGAGGTGCTGCCAGCAGATGAGAAAGCTCTGAGATCAGCCCTGCCCTCACCTGTGCTCAGGTGGTTCTCAGGCAGCTCTCCCCAGCACTACCAGCTCTGAGGGGAAAGGGGCTTCTTTGGAATTGCCCCCAGGGCCATGGGAAGGAGTGCTGGAGGGTTGTCCCCAGTCTGGAGCTGCCATCAGCCCACGGGGGCTGCTCCCACTGCTGCCATCAGTGCACACACTCTCATGGTGTCTCACTAGCACCTGCTGCCCTGTCCTCAGCCAACAAAACTCATTTTGCATCAAATCTGGGTTACTGTTTCTCAGACAGCAGATTTTCCATTTTCTAGAATGGTACCAGAACAAAGGCTCTTATTTGCTCCTACCTTCTCACTTGCTGCTAATTAATGTCATGGCTGCCTAGTCATGCAGTGGGTGTTCATCTTTATGCATGTGTTCAGAGAAGATGTACATAATATCTGTATCATGGGGTCCTGCAAGTTGATTTGCTGGGGAAGAGTGGTGCCTGATTCTTCAGGAATTCCTCTAGCTATGACAGGATCTGCTGAGTGCCTTGATGTTCTTCTCAGCTCTGCACAGCCCTGCAGGTCAAGGTGCTCTGGCTGCTCCTTGTCAAAGGTCACACCAGGAAATGTTCACTGTCAGTGGGCCTTGAGCTGCTCCTGGAGATGCTGCTGGTGGGTGACTCACAGGATGTTACTGAGTGTCCCGTGCCTGCTTGAGCATGGTCAGACCTGTGGAAGAAAAGGAATAGGGCAACTGTGTGTGCAAGCATATGGGGAGGAGAGAAAAACAGTGAAGAGAAGCCACACCTGGTTGTGGGCTTCAACTATTGGGCATGGAGTACTCAGAAACCATTTGGTGAAGTGTACCAGATCCCCACAAAGCCTTGCTGGCAATGAGTCACTGGTTAATGTACCACTAACTTGGATTTATAGGTTTAATATTTTTCTGTTGTGCTGTTGCTGTTGCTGTGTAGATTGCTTCATCAATTTTCTTTCCTGTCCTGAGGTACGTTAAAGTAGGATCTTTTGGGGTTGTTATTTTTTAACAAATAGATTATATTTCAAAGAATATTGAAAAATTTCCTTGCCATTTATTCCTCAAGACTCAAAATGGTCTCTCTAATGTCCTAGTCCAATTTACAAGGTGGCTGTCTCATGCCTATATAAATATCATTTTTTTGAGGACCTAATGAATATAACAGCCACTCTCAATGCATTTATTTCAATAGTAGTCACGAGGGAGGAGCTTTTAATGACAGCATCTTTATTTTTGAAAAAACCCACCAACATATTAATAAATTTTTCAAAAGTGTCAATATTCCTCCTTTCTGTGTCTGACTGAATACAGGCATTTTACTCACAGAGATCAAAACTCTGCTCTGGCAAGAGATTTAAAGTAGGTGCTCAAACTTGGCCGTATCCCACGGAGTCAGGGGACAGTGTCTGTGTGTTGCCGTGGCAGTGACACTCCCTGTTCGGGACAGCCTGAGCAAAAAAGGGACTGGCACTCTGAAGTGTCTGTGCTTGCGCTGTTGGGTGTTCACTTGGGCTCCTGAACACTGCGCTTCACCCTGTGGAGCCTGAAACCCACTCAAGCAAAGTGAGGGAAAATGGATTTAAGACTTGTGGTATTTAAGTTGCTGGGTATTTAATGTCTGTAATTGCTAGTTTTTGAGACTGTACACATGTCATACACACACACACACACACACACACACACACAGTGTATATATATAGAAACACATATGTATGTGTGAGCATGTGTATTTGTTTGGTTTCATGAGTAAGAGGTTGTCTGCTACCATTGTCTCTTTCCAGACAGGCTGGTGTGGTGCAGGTGACCCTGGGGCGGTGCAGAGGCTCTCCAGAAGTGCCAGGAGCACTCGGCTCCTCCGGTAGATTTCTATGAGAACGAAGCCCTCAATGCAGTAGTGAGGAGCCTGAATCTCTCCAGAAATGAGTCTCGGGTTTAAATCAGAGAGAAGGTGTTGCGCGCCCTGCTCGACGCTCCCTTTCCCTTGGCGAAGCGCTGAAGAAGGTGAGCTCTCCCCGGCCATGGGCTCAGCACAGCTGTCCCCCTCCCCAGCCTCGGGGCTCCCCTCGGCCGCCGGGGATCTCTTCAGTCCCGGGGATTCCTCCGGTCCCCTCGGCCCGGGCTCCCGGGCCGCCCCGCACGGTCCCGCCCCGCCCCGCCCCGCCCGGCTCCCGCACCGCCGCGTTCCGGGGCTGGCGGCTCCTCCCGGCAGTGCGGTACCGCGCGGCCGCCATTGCATCACCGGCACCCGCGCCAGCCGCGCCTGCAGCCCGCACCTCACCCCGCACTCGGGAACCGGCTGCGCCTCCGGCTGCGGGCCCGGCTGCGGCTCCGGCTGGGAGCTCCGGGGCGAGCGCGGGCTCCGCGGCAGCGGGAGAGCGACTCGCGGCCGGGCTCCAGCGCCGGCTCTGCGGCTCCGCGGCCCCGCGTTCGGCGCTGCGCTGAGGCGGCGGGAGCTCGGCGGGATGCGCCGGTGGTGACGGGGAGCGGCAGCAGCGCAGGGCCAGCGCCGCCCGCCATGGGCCCCGCCTGAGCGGCGCGGCCGCGGCCGCCCCGGGGCCCGCGGACCGGGCATGGGCGGCGCGGCGGCGGGCGGGCACTGAGCGGCCGGCGGCAGCAGGATGGAGGCGATCTGGCTGTACCAGTTCCGCCTGATTGTCATCGGCGACTCCACAGTGGGCAAGTCCTGCCTCATCCGCCGCTTCACCGAGGGGCGCTTCGCCCAGATCTCCGACCCCACCGTGGGCGTGGATTTCTTCTCCAGGCTGGTGGAGATCGAGCCTGGCAAGAGGATCAAGCTGCAGATCTGGGACACGGCCGGGCAGGAGCGGTTCCGGTGAGACCCGCGGCGCGGGGCCGGGGGCTGCGGGCCGGGCCCAGCTTGGGCGGGGGGCCTGCGGCCGGGTGAGGCGTGTGGAAATGAGACAAAGAAGCCAAATTGGCACCTTTTGTAGCGTGCCCCCCTCCCCTCCTCCCCCCCAATATCCCTGGATCCCATCCCAAATGGTCGCATGCAGATGTGCGGGATGTGCAGGCGTGGATGTGGAGGAGCGGCCCCGCTGCCGCTGGGGTCGGTACGAGGCCCGAGGCAGAGCTGAGTCCGCGTTTTCCCGGCCTGGAGGTGTCTGTGCATCAGCGGATGTGGCGGGCAGGGAAAGCGCCTGCTTCCCCCCGTGGGGAGGCACTGACCAGGATGTTTCACAGACGGACACTTACGCGAGGCTCACGAAATGCACTGGAATGTGTGTTTTGGTGCTCTGCTTCGACAGCAAAGCTCAGCTCTCCGTAGAACAGAGAAAGGTCGGGATAAACCCTTGGCTGTGGCTGTGCGGGGATGACAGGTGCTTTCTGGAGAGCGCCACGCCGAGCGCCGCATGGGCACAGACAATTTGGGAGCTTAAGCAACAGTAAACAAGTCTCGATGAAGTAAAGTAAAGGCAGCATGTGGGACCGTGCCAAGTTTCCCACAGGACTGTATGGGAAAAACAGCAGCCCTGGTTTGAGCAGGCAGGGCCACAGCCAAAGAGGGGCTCAGACAGCTCTCATTTTGAAGGGGTGTCTGTGTACCCGCAGCTCCTGGTCTCCTGTTTGCTTGTATTTTTCATCTGTCTTTAACCCTGATCCACTTTTCCATCCTGCTCCCTTTGGGATCACTTCCTGTGTTCCAAATCTCTGTGTAGCATCACACAGCTTCTACTTCTGTCCTGTAATGACTTGCCTGAGGAATGTTTTGATTTCATCCAGTAGATGAAAACTCCCCTACCCTCACCCCTCTCATCACCTTCCCTCATATATGTGGCATGGGTGTCTGGCCCAGGATGTGCAGTAGTTGGTCCTTATCCACTGAAAAGTTTTTTTCCTGGCCTTGCAGGCCAGGAGCTGATGCTTTATTCTGTTGAGAGAGGAGGTGCTTTAGCTTGCAGTTGCATCAGCTTCCAGCTTTGGATCTTTGTCTGAGGTCTACAGAAAACCTGAGTTTTCTACAGACGTCACCTGAGTGACGTCCCCTGTTCCTGCCATTGTTGTGAAGAGCAAGAGCTGTTGGATGGCTTCAATTTTCATTCTTTAAAACATTAGAAAATTCAGAGCCCTGCTTGCCTTTGGTGCTGGTGCTGACCTGTCCAGGCACTTGGGTTGTGAGTGTGATGAGCAGGTGACCTTCAGCTCAAGGGCAGCTGCCGTGCTGTGGTGGGCAGCAGCCTGCAGAGGCAGGAAGAGTGCAAGGGGCAGGAATGGTCAGTGACATTAAAAAAACCTCATTGTGCAACTTTGCAATGCCCTTGCCAAAGTGCAGATTTGAACTCCCAATGCAAAAAGCTGAAGCAAACCCAGGGGTCTTTATGGTACACTCTAAAATGTGGAAAAAAAAAAAACCAAAATAAAACAAAAAAACACAAACCACCAAACAACAACAACAACAAAAACCAAAACCCAAAAACACACAACCCTCCCCCCACAAAAAAAAACCCCAACAAAAACACAAAAACCACAAGGACAAAATCTGGTTTGTGTTTATCCCTTTCAAATTACTCTAAATCCTGCGACAAATGGTGCCCCATGAAGACAAGTCTTGGGTTCCTCCTACAAGGTTTGTTTCTTGGCCAGAGACAAGAATTAGGTGTTACTGGAATAAGCCAAAGCCACTTGAACTTATCATAGGCAAGAAGCACAATGGAGCAGGTGCTCTCCAGAAACCTGAAACTTTTTTGTCATTTGTCAAGCACAGGGAATTTCTTGAGATGGAAATCTGTAAGAATGAGCTCCCCTTTTTCAGATTTGAGCATTTCCAGTCTGCTTCACATAGTTTAACTGCTGTCCCAGGAGGACAAACCACTGTAGTTATTTTGAAAACACCTTGGTGTTCTCTGAGCAGCAGCTGTGTTACAGTTTTGTTCTTCCTGACCCCCTGTTGTGAGCTGTTTCACTCTCCATAAATTAGTAGCAATTTGTGTGCCACTCTTTTGCCAGACCAGGCCCCAAAACATGCTGCCTGAGGCAGTGTTGGTGCTGCTTTGGAGCTGTAGAAGAGCAGGGTCCAATTCTTCCCATCCAGCAGGTTTTGCCCATCTCTCCTTGCTCAAATACTGTTACTTCCTTGTCTCAAATGCAATGCTGTATAATGCTAGCAAAAGCAAAAGTGCTCCCTGGAACTGTGTCCCATCACCTACAGAAGAGCTGTCTCTTTCCAGCCAGTAGCTCTTCCTTAGCTGAGAAGGAAAAACTCAAACAGGCATGGACCCTGGGTGCAGGTGTCCCCACCATGGGTACAGAGAAGGGGACAGTTCCCAGACAGAGACATTGCCTGTATGTTAAAATTTGGCCAAAGTAGGTGCAAGTCCCTGTACTGCTCTGTGTCAGTGTGTGTGTGTGGCAAGAGGAGGGAAGGTAGAAATCTTGTAAAGGAATTGGAGAGGGATGTGCAGCATGAAGGCAATATGCTTTGCCTCCTGCAGATCAGTGAGGAAAAGAGTTGAGGAAAAGGCACTGAGACCTTCACCTGATTTTACCTTGAAGCAGCATTCAGCTTAGATCTCATCATGTCTTTCAGAAATACCTGAGGCATTGTTGTTGCTGGCAGGAGGAGCCAGCAGAGCACAAGAGAGAAGCAGAAATGTTTGTGACAGTGTGGGGGTGAATTCTAGGTGCCAGTATCTGTTTGCAGCTGGCCAGATAGCAAAAGGCAGATCTAATTCCCAGTGCCAAATGTGAGGAGTGACTGTTGTCCCTAAGCCAAACATTTGAAGAGAAATTATCCAACTATGTTTTTTACCCTGCTTCTAGCTTTCTTCAGTTTTGTCTGTGAATTTTCACTCATCACTATATGTTTGTTGATAAAACAATTCTTGAAAAATCTAGTTCATCCTTTTTTGGGGCAGTTTTGACAGATACATATAATACAGGACCAAACAGCACCTAACAACAGCCTTGGCCAAGAAAAGACTTGTTCTAAGGTAAAATGCATCAGTGCTTATATTACTCCAGTAAGGAGAGTTCAGGCCTGAGTGTGAATTCCTCCAGGGACTGAGATCAATCATTGCTTCTGGATTTAGAGTGAATTCATGACTTGCAGAAACACCACTGTTCATCAGCTTCTTGGTTTTCCTTTGTGTAGTAGTCACTGAACTGTAGCCCTGCTTAGCCTCATGGCCTCAGCTTTGCTCCATTGCCCTGTGTTTGCTGATTTCCTGTGCTGCTTCTGGCTGCCTTCTAGCTTGCAAGAGCTGTGGGAGATTTACTCCATTTTCCAGCCTGCAGTTTTGGGGTCTTTTTGGTGACTATTTAATGTTACCAGTATTTGGCAGTGTTAGCGCAGATTCTCCTTGGGAGCTCCTGTATCATTTTGCTGTTTCTCTGGAGGTCAGACGGGCTGCTCCTGCCAGTGCCACTAACAGTAACAGTGTCCTGTCACTGCAATGTCATTTTAATCCAGTTGTGCAGTGGAAGAAGCTGTATGGATGGGTGGATGCCCCATCCCAGGTATATGGAGGGGAACTATAACCCCATGGTCAGCCTTCCAGATCTCTGACCTCCTGCTTTTATGTGGCTGTCAGAGAGCGGGTATTTGGTTTCAGCTGAATCCTTCCTTTCATTTGTCACAGTGCTTCTAAACCAGTGGGTTGGATGAGGTGTCCAGAGAACTGACATGGTGGGGGGTGGGACTCAACAGCCTCAATACAGAAACAGACTCAATACAGAAATCCATGAGAGTAAAAAGTGGTGGTGGGGATTTTGAAGAGAGCCATAATAAGTCAGTGGGGCAGTTACCCAAGTGTGAAATCTTGAAGCCAAAATAAATTTTCCTTTTAAATTACAAGTTCTAAAGAGCACAAGCGAGAAAGTCCTAAGACATTGCCTGAATGGCCTTCTCTTGCCAGGGTAGACAGGGTGGTGGTAATGCTGCTTTCTTAAACATAGATTAAGATAGCTGTAACTTAACACTCTTGTGGCTCCTTGGCTTGCAGGTCCATCACCAGAGCCTACTACAGGAACTCGGTTGGGGGACTCCTCCTCTTTGACATCACAAACCGCAGGTCCTTCCAGAACGTCCATGAGTGGCTGGAGGAGACCAAGGTGCACGTCCAGCCATACCAGATCGTCTTTGTTCTGGTAGGTCACAAGTGTGACCTCGACACACAGCGGCAAGTGACCAGGCACGAGGCAGAGAAACTGGCAGCTGCCTATGGTATGAAGTACATTGAGACCTCAGCTCGGGATGCCATTAACGTGGAGAAGGCCTTCACTGATCTGACTCGTGATATATACGAGCTGGTGAAGAGGGGGGACATTTCAATCCAGGAGGGGTGGGAAGGTGTAAAGAGCGGGTTTGTCCCAAATGTAGTGCACTCTTCTGAAGAAGTGGTGAAATCAGATAGACGGTGCTTGTGCTGAGCTCCTCTAGAGAGGTGAGTGGTGATGAACTCTACTAACCAAATGTACTTTACTAAGTGAACTCAGTGTGACAGAAGGGAGAGCAACACTCCCGTTGTGAACAGCCTCCCACATTGTTTTGGACACCAGGACAAACCCTGGAAAGAAATGTTCTGTTCCAAATAACCTTTCAGAACTGGGGGCAACAAACCTGAAGGAGAATGAGTGAGGGTGCGTGTGGATGTTGTAAGGACACAGGAAGCAGACATGAGGGGCTGCACAACACAGGAGAGAGTATACAGAGCTGAATGGTTGGTACAGGCTACTGTACACGTTACCTTTTAAGTAAACCTATAGCTCCCTGCTGGCTTTTGGAGCCACAGGATGGATACTCAGGCGTATGACAAACAGGCAGACAGAGAGAAAGCAGGAGGACATCTTGGTTTGTGTCAGCTATTTCTTTCCAGGAAGGTCTAAAGGCAGCACAGAAGCCATTTCCTCATACGGACAGTTCTGCAGGAGAAGTTTACTGACATGGTATGCACACTTCTAAGTTTTCTTTCTTATGTTCTTGAACCTAGTTCGATAGCAAAGAATATTTTGTGGGATTTAAAGAGGAAAACAGTAGTTATTTGATTGATAATTAAAATTTAAATTATTTCTCCCTTAACAGTGTTTTTCTTGCTGTGCAGTACCAAGATTCTAAGTGGCAACTCTTACTGCAGTAGAGATTATTCAATGTAATTTTTACTCATTCACTGTCTGGGTGAGTACCTTCAAAATACCCCAAGTTCAGGGCTTTCCAGTAGAATTAAGTGATCAAGAGCATAAAGAGAGAATCATGTCCTCAGGTGTTATGTCTTAAGACTGGGGTGTTGCAGCCAGGTGGGACACACCATTTCTGTCTCAGTAACAGCACTGTGCTGACCTTACCAGCCAGGTCACAAGGAGGAATGGAAAGGAGGAAGGGAAAAAAGAAACCCAAGAAAATAAGAAACTTGAAAAGCTTAACTCAGGTGCATCAGACAACCTAAAAGGTGTAAATTGCTCTTCAAGAAGTTAAATAGCATTGAAAGCAACAGCTTCCATTGGTACTTTCTGCTGTTAAAGTGTAATTTTCTGTCTTGACCTCTGTGGAAGAGAACTGGCACTGAGAAGGTGGAACACACAGCAGGAGTGTCTGAGCAGGTGGAAAGGAAAGCCTCAAGACACACTCAAGAATAAAATTTGTTTTCCTCCTGATAAAAGAGGATCCATCTCAGGCTGGCCACCATGGGGTGGCAGCCATGTCACAAAAGGTGTATCTAGGTGGATGTTTCCTGGGAATGCCATTCACCACTTAAAAGCTTTGCTTCTGCCAAATTCTAACCCAAGTTTTTGAAGTGCAATGGGATGGCAGTGCTCCTGTAGCAAATTAGGAAAGTTCAGCCTATTGAAAGCAAACAAACAAAACTATAGTTACTTTTTACTTGTGTTTGAAAGCTTTATACACCAAACTGCAATGGGCAGGAGGAAGGGATTAGGCAAAAGCCACAGGAAGCATCTAGTATTTATTTTGGGCCTCTGAGTAGAGAAAAAAAAATTGTTCCAGCTTTTTAATCTGCCCCAACTACAGAAATACAGGTTTTGATTACTGTTGTTCAGACTGTTTCTCCTTCTCACAGTTTGCAGCAGCACATGGGCAGAACTATATTAAGAAAAAACATGTGGTTTCTGTATTGAAGCTGTAAAAAACCCCAAACCCGTAGCAAACCCAACCCAATAATCCAAGCCCTGAGAACTTTTGGTTTTGGTGTTCTAGGAACAATTCAGTTCCAGGGCTCTGCAGGGGAGCAGCAGCACTGTACCTGCTGGGAGGGCACAGGGAGCAAATGCCAGGAAGGGGAGTGGAATTGGCCTGGTGCTTCTTGATGAGCTTGTCACTGCTTGGAATAGGCTGTCAATGTACCCTCCTGCTAAAGGCCAGTCAATGCCAGGCACCTGTGGTTGAGTTGAGTGCCCTGAAGATTAAAAAAAGAGAAATGTGTTTCTGGGTGAGCAAAGGTGGGTGCAGGGAGCACCCCAGGAACTGGGGCGATGCCAGGGCAGAGTGAGGGTTTGCTCACACCAGCTCAGTTAGTTGTTTCACAAAGGCAGGGACAGACAGCACCACAGGGTCAGATTCTTTGTTCCATGGATGGAAAGTCCACCAAACAGCTGCTTCAGCTTTTCAGGGGCCAGCTGGACACTGTGTCTGGAGGTGTCTGGATGAAGATATCAGCACCCCCAAGGGCAGAGCTGGAGTGTGACGTGAGGGGCAGTGAGGAGCTGGACCAGGCATTTTAGCAATAGTCAAATTCTATAATTCCCTATGTGAGAGCCTGGCCAAAGGGGAAAGATCACTTTTCATGAGACAGACAATATTTTATTTCATGGGTTTTGGACATTTCCCTTTACTCCTCCCAGGGAGAAATTCCAGAAAGCCTAAGCCAGTAAGTGCATTCAGGCCTTCAGAGTAAATCTTCAATTTAAATACAGAAGTGTTCTAATTCTAAAGAGGAACACTACAGAAGAAAATGTACACTGTCTTAACTACTTATAAATTGTTATATTAAATTATAGAGAAATCATTACATCTTTTTCTAACTCCTTGCATTTTCTAGACAGCTTATTAAGATATAGGAAATGTAGATTCATCTGTAAAAAATTTGGAATGTTTTTTCTAAGATGAAGAACTTATTGGATACGCTAAGAATTCTTTTCTAACAATTGGTTTTAATGCTTTGACTTAGAGAGACTGAGAAATCAGAAGGTGATACCTCACAGGCTATAGGTCAGGAGCTCTTATACTCTAGGAGAAAAAAGAGGAAAAAAAAAAAGCAAAAGCTAACTTTGTGGTCTCTACCACATATTAAAAATAATCTGCATGTTAAACTGAACTTGCTCAGAACCTCCAGAATAAAAGCGTACGTTACACTGTCCTCGCTTTGTTATGCACTGTAACGAAATGTGAAAATAATGCTGTATTTAGCTGTCTGTATGTGATTGAAAATATGCTTGTATTTAGCAAAATGGTTACTATGTGATAATGTGAAATTCAAAACTTGTAAAGAAACCTTGGTGGTTTTGTCTTTTTCCCTTTCCCCCTGCCCATTCTCTCTTAGTGTGTTCCCTGCTCCCTGTCCCTGCTCTGTATTCCAGCCAGGGCTGGATCCACCATTCCCAGGCATTGCCTCACAGCCACTGGACACTCTTCCCTGCAGGGCCTGCCTCACTTTGCAGAACCTGTCTTCTGCCTTGTTGAGAAAAACCAAACCAGCTGCTCGGAGAAAAAAAGCCAGCCCCTGCTGCCAGCAGCTGCAGGCACTGCAGCCTTGGTCCCTCCAGGAGACCTCTGCAGGTCTGGGGGCACAGCAGCTACAACAGCAAAGGGCAGAGCAGATAGACATAGGCAAGGACTGTCATTGAGCTCATCTCTAAGTTTTGGAGTTATTTACCTCAGATCAAACACACAAATGCCAAACCCTGAGATATGATGGCCACAGCCATCTCCCATCCCCCACGAACCAGACACCTTTGAATACAGGAGCCATTTCAGCTGCAAGGCTGTCACCCTGCCTTCTGACACACAGCAGCAGCTCCTGGCACTGGCACATGCTGGGGCTGATTTTGCTCGGTTCTGCTTTGACTGTGCAAAAATGCTTAACTGGTCATTTCGTTGTGCACAACAAAGGTAGGCAATTGCTGCCTTAGGACCAGCCAGGGGTGGGGGCAGGGGGAGGTAAGCACAGCCTGTTGGGATCTCATTAATTCAAACTGAAGAAAAAACTGGAAGACAAATCAGACTGTGTTTGCAGCTGCCTTTCCATCATTACTGATGCTAGAAAAAGAAAATGGAAAGCAGCAGCCTGCAGCCTGACTGGCGCCACATCCTGCTGCTGCAGCAGATACCTGTTGGAGAATACAGCAGATCTCCACGTTCCCCTGCTGCAGCCACAGACACTGAAACAAACAGCACAGCCCCGGGGGAAGGATGAGCCCAGGCACTCACTGGTGACCAGTGCTAAGGGTTTACCGACTCTGCCCTCTCCTGCAGCTCACTTTTTGACAGGCACAGTGTTGATAAATCACTTGCTTTCAGTCATCAGTTCATGCTGACTCACACTCTCCCTTTCATTCACGCCAGGATCCAGCAGCCACACTTTTCAAAGTCTGCTGCTTCCATGGAATTTTTCACCCCCTCTACCCAGTTAAGGGAGGGAAACACTATCAGAAGATCACACATCACATTCATGACTTTCACACAAAGAAAGATGCACAAAAACAGCTGTTTGCCACAACTGTTTAGTTTTACTATTTTAATATAATGAAATAAAAGTACAAAAAATTTACAGGTATATTGTTTCTTACATGAAGATTGAACAGTTAGCATCTGCATTTATTTTGCAGTGAAACCTGTACTCTCAGTCACAGAATGTGATTATTAGCCACTGACATTACCACTGAGCATTTCATTTTAGAAAGAAACTGCAAAAGAGGCAACAATCTCGCAACGCTTTGTAAGGACCAAAAAAAATACTCCAACTGGACCACCAGAGGTCATGTTCCAGTCAACCATTCAGATTTAACACAGGTTTCACCACCTGGGAGGCTGTGTTCAGACATTTCAACTGGACATCTGGGCCAGGGGGTGGAAATGGGAGGCACTCACAAGCTGGGGCTCCTGGGTTGAACAAGGTTCAATGCGTTTGCAGAAACAACCAACATAAGCACACATGAAAAACAAGGGGTGAGACCTGCAGGCTTGAGAGCCCCTGTGCTGCTCACTCCTTTCCCACTGCTCTCTGAGGACAGATCACAAACTGCTGCATGTAAAGTGCTGAGAGCTCAGTAACAGGCAGTAAACTAACCCAGAGCTACTACAAGTTCATCCAAAACGCATATTCAGGAATGCCTGCAGATTGGTGCTGCCATTAACTGACTGAAACAAACCCCAAGATTCCACTCAATTTTTTGTTGTTTCCTAGAGCATTACAGTTGCACATCTTGCCAGCCCAAGTTAAAGTTAAGTTCATCAGCTGTACAGAGATGAAAAAGAAAAACCCTGTATTGCCTTAGCCTATGTCAGGCTCCATTTCCTACATGCCCCTCAGGCTTTCAGGTAGAAATTTATTTGACAGACTGGTCTGATCAAAATACTACATCCTTTGCTGGACTGTGTGGTGCCTTTTCAAATAATTAATTTCATGAAGCATGCATGAAACCAAATTTTGAGTTTACAAATAAATAAAATGGTGCTCACCATTAGTTTTCATATATTTTACCATTTACTGAAATGCTGAAAGTAACTCAGTCCTGAATGAAGTTTGGGGGTTTTTAAATAAAAAATACTTGGAAATTGAAACCACATTTAAAATTGGAAAAAACTATGCTTTGTTTTTGGAAGGGTCTTGCTTGTTTCTTCTCTTTACGTCCCAATTATAAACTCTAGCCATATCTGAGGATGTGGAATTAAGGAAACAGTTCATGCTACCAGAAAAGAGAGGAAAAAAAGATTTTTTTAAAAAAAGGAGAAAAAGCAGATTACAGAGTTGGCAACTTAGTTACAACAGTCAGTATAGAAACCATTTCATGAAAGGGCTGATTTGGTGCAAAGCTTCAGCTTTCAGGAACAGGAACTGTTGGTAACTGCAGTATTTATGTAATTACTTAAAAAACCTACAAAAATATATTGCACAGAAACACAATTTTAGTTTTCTTAACTCTTTGCTATTTTGTCAAGCTGCTCATATCAGCTGTATTTGCCTCTTTCAGGCATTCCAAACTGCAGCACTAAGACAGCTCATCAACTTGAAAGAACAAGCAGTTGTGCCTTCATTAAACTAAATCTAATGCTTCAGTTAATGGCTACACTCATTAAAATAGTTTTTAACTAGAAAGTATAAAAAACAACCCCACATACTCAGGAGGTGGTTCATGACAATATAAAGGAATTTAAAAAACACTGAGCACAGCCCAAGCCAGTCCCAAGTTTGCTGCAGCAGGGCTTGTGCTGCTTGGAGGCAGCTGCAAAGGGTGTGAGGGCAACAAAGAACAATATTCATGTGCTCTAGAGGAAGATTCACTGTGCTTTAAGGTGGTAACCTGAGCATCAATCCACACTTCCAACTCACTCTGGAGTCAGCCTGGGCTGCAACCACTGAAATAGATTTCATGAGGACACAAACACGAGTTTTGTTACCTCTCATACACCAACCTCCAACTCAGCCCTGCAAACACAATATTCCATTTCATTGCTAGGACAGTAAAGTTCACAGGTGCTAGAGAATTCTGAGGCAGCCAGTCTAAGACAAAAACATATCAGAAATTTGGTCATTACCTGGATATTGACCTTCACATACATCTCCTCCCTCATATTAATGAAAAGGATACTGACTTCTGTAGTGGTGAACTGATCTCTGAGAAAATCCAGATCTTCCTCTAGAAGATCCAGGTTTTTTGTGGCCGTTGACAAATTCTTCTCTAAAAGAGCCTGAGCTTCATCAATATCATATTCAAGCATCACATTGGCCTAAAAGAGAGAGATTGATAAAAGCTCCTACTCTTGCATTGTAAAGACTAAGCCACACTAAGTGCATTTTAGGCTGTTGTTCATAACTGATCATGTTAGCAACAGACTGTCCTGACAGGCCAAGAAAGATTCAGGATAGGCAATGTCCAAATCCACTTGAGGCCTCCACCCCTTCAGTAACAGAGTAATAAATCTCCCTAGTGACTTAGCTTTAAGTTCTCTTCCTATAGCTAAGCAAGGAGGGATTTCTTCCCCAGCAGATCACATTCAACCTTTCAGGTATTAGCATCTCATCCTCACTGTATCTGAAAAGTGAGAGACCTTTTGTTTCTTAGCAGCACCTTCCAGGTGCCACACAACTCTAGAAACAGTTTTTGCTGGATCCAAGATAAACCTCAGGCTCTGTGTGGAATGCTGACAAACAGCTAGCACTGTCAGTAACAAGAGCTAGTACAGGTATTAAAGATACCACAGGTATAAAAGTCCTCTCTGATGCTGTGGTGGGGGTTTTTAATCCACACATGGTTGTTTCAGGAAGAAGCTACCATAGGACAAGAAAAAAGAGCAGTATCAGGTAAAAATGCAATGAAGCTTTGTCCTATTGAAGAACTGTGCCCTGAAGGGAGCCACAGTCTATGACTGACAGCTTCCCATGGAGGGCTGCACTGAGCTGCCAGAGCTAGAGAAGTTCTCCTTTAAAGCAAGTGGAGGGGAGAAATCCCCAGCAACAGTGACATGCACAGCCTAACACAGACTGTAGGCAACAAGCAGGAGAAAGGCAAAAGGCAAAAACACCTAAATAAAATGAATTTTGCATGACATTTCATTATAGCTTTTCAGTGTGAACTATCAATAAGATGGACCTTCTCTGATGTTCTGTTAGAAAATAAACCTGCAATGCTCCATGAAAGGCAGTGTTTATGAATTCAGAAGACAGCCTCCTAATAGCAACAGGTATCAGGAATTGCTTTTCATTTCATGACAGAAGTGGGAAAGGTTGGGAGCAACTGTCCAGTTAGTCTCAATTGTTCATGTATCAACAGTGTTTCTGTCCTAACCAAGAGGTTCTGTTTGGTAGCCAACACTGGATTTAGGAACATCCATGATTTAAGTCTCAAAATAAGCATCAGCAGGTTAATCTCCACGAAGTCTCTAAATACAAAATACTCCAACCTGATATTGCTTAAGTACTTAGGAATCTGAGTTGTGAACGCTGATCCCACCAGGCTTTAGTGCAAAGTCCACTGTAAATGCTGGCATATACCTGTCAGCAACAGAAATCCCATCTTTCCCTAAAAAGGTGCATGAAAAGGGAAAGCAAGATGCTGATACAAATCACATAGAGAAGATGGGAAGCTAGTGGCCAAACTAAGGTATTTTGCTGGGTACATCATTACCATGCCAGGCAATGCTGGATGTTAATTTGAACCAAAAAGTGTCAGAAATTGCAAGGGAAACATAAACAAGCTTTTTGGAAAGAACAATCCAGCAAAAAGACAATTCTCTGAAGTTTTACTGTTCAGGAACCAAATAAAATGGAACAAGAGATCTTCACTAACACACTGAAGTTGCCTGATTAGATGTGCTCTGCTGCCAGGGCACTGTGCCACCATGGCATCAACACAATCATGCCCACTACAACCACAGGAGACAGCAACCAAAACTCTATTTCACAAGCCTTTTGTAAGTGAATGAAACACTTCCAGAGAAAGTTCTATTTTACTTACCCCCAGCCACAAACAAACTTTATCTGTAGGAGGAACTGAAGCTTTGCAGTAGAGGTTATCTGCCAATAAAAATCTGGTTTCCATTGGATGTGTAGAATCCTTAAGACAAATGATAAAACTTACAATTGCTCTTTTCACTGGAAACATGTTAATGACATAAAACTTAGAATAAAGAGCACACTCCTCTGCTTTCTGCCACTGATACAGTATTAACTTGAGTGGAATTCTATGTAACTTTACTTCAACATTAAAGTTAGAGCATTTTAAAAAGGTATATTTAAAAACAATACAGAAATCTCTATAAAGAATGGAGATGAAGTCAAAGCTTAGCTGCAATCTATACACTATTAAAAATGCAGTTTGCAATATAAACATTAATTTTTTGAACTAGCTTTCAAAAAGTACTACATACCTTTAAAAACAATTCTGTTATTTATAAAGGCATATTAAGTGTGCTCTCCAAAACATTTCTTGCAATGTGTTCTGTTAGGGTGGAAAGGTAGTTAGCTTTTCTCATACTCATTAGATATTCAAAATAATTTACCTTTTTCTTCTGCATGTGTTTTAAAATTTCTAATGTCTGTTTAATTTCAGGAATCTGACTTTTTAGCCTGTGAATTAACAACAGTCATAATTTATTATTGTACAGAGACACAAAGTTTCCTAAACAAGTGATCAATTTTATTATACAGTCCACCCTCCATTTTAAAACATGTTAACAGCTTTTTCAGGCTTACAAATGCAGGTTTGAAAGACATGGCATGTAAAGGCAGCTCAGCTCCAGCTTCACCTGCCCCTCACCACACCGAGGTTTGCTGGCTTTGGAAGCACAGCAATCCATTGAGCTTTCACATCAGAACAACACACAGTCACAGTAACAGACCCCCTTGTACTAAAATGGGACATTTTGCATATTTGTAATCTCCCAGAGGACAGGGAAACCTCAGCAGAAATGTAGGTTGAAACCACTTCAAGTAAAACAGAACAAGTGTTTCTTGTGAGGTTCATGGACTATTCTGACAGTGAGAGCCACAGGACTCTGCATTGTTTAAGCAAAAGCTCTCCAGAGTTGAGGGTATCACACTCCCTGACAGCCCTGGAGAGGCACTGGGATTCCCAGGGCCTTCGTGGCCACTACTCTTATTTAAAAAAAACATAGATCTGTGCTAAACATTTCCCAATTCTGCAAAAATTACAACTTACCTTCTCTTCTTTTGAGCAAGATTAAGTTCCAGAAATTTATACTTCTGATACTGCTCATCCAACTTCTTAAGAACAACATCTGCTGTCTCATTTCCAGGCTGTTTCATAAAAGAATCTACATCTTCCTTTAAGGGGAGAAAGAAACCCTCAGTGTTACAAGAGTTTTATGGAAATCCTAGACACAGACATGCTATAATCTTACTTAGCTACATCTAGAGGACATTTCAAATGTAAATAAACTTTTTTCTGGTCTGGAGTACAAAAGCATTTTGGTTCTTTTCTTAGTCATCTCTTCATTTCTCCCCCCCTGCTTTTTTTTTGATAGGGCACTAAGGGATAGGTGCAAGGATTATTTCATAACCATATTTGTGGGTACATGGTTAGTGGTGCTTTCAGGCCTGGCTGATGTCAAATGACACCTTACTGGGTGGATATTCATGGAGCATGGCTAAAACTTGGATTTCCTACCTGTAAAGCAGGGTCAATGCTTCTCTATGGCTAACCAGACTATGAACTTTCTTTGGATAAAACTGGTGAAGAAGAGCAGCCTGATCAAGAATGTTGTGGCAGAGAAATATGCAAAGGGGGGAAAACTGAGGTATCTGCTGAAATAGGCACCATGGGGGTGAACAGCCTGGTTTCAAAAGCTCCTTCTATAGTTAGCAGGAAGCCACAGAAACCTCCAGAGAACAACTCCAGCCAGTCCTACCATCAACTGACAGTGAGAGACACAGGACTGGCAGGAAAAGCTGCCAGAGAAGAAAGGCCTGAGCTGGCAAGGATGTCAACCTTGGCATGTGCCTCCTTCAGAATTCCAGGAAGCAGCTCATCTGCTGGGGGACAATGTTCCCAACTTTGGAAAGGTACATCAGGCCAGGGATCAGCCAAATGGCCTCGCCACCAGTTACACACAGAATTCCAGATGAACTACTCCCCACTGAGGCAATTCTGCCCTTGTCTGGGCAAGTAAAACCAAAGTAAAACCTGATGGAAGCCCTGTCACAGACCTCTTCAGTTCCTCCTTTTGGACTTGGTGTCTCAAGTCTAGAAGTTTCACACCAGAAAAAGACTATAACATGTTACTAAAGCTGTATCAGACTAGGAGCTGCTCCCCCTCATTATGATGCCTTAACTCCCTTGGCTCAAGAAACTTACTAGGAAATTACTGAATCAGGTAAGAAGTCCCTGCCTTCCTTATCATTAAGGAAATCTGTAGCAGAACACGAACTCCACAACCTGCAGCAGGCAGCATTGTCCAGGCAGTAGATCCAAACTCAAGAGACCACACCTCAGACTGCCTGAAAAATGCCTTGAGCTACCTCACAGTCCAGGAAGCATCCCTGCCTCTGGATAAAGCTCCTAGAGAAGCCTTCAACAAAGAAAAAACAAGGATTAGTTTTAGGAAAGTGCTGTTGACGTGAGGCCTGAGGATACTGTGAAATGAAACTCCCACTTGTGGAAGCAGCTCTGCTCATTTAAACCACCTGGGGCAGAAAGCAAAAGCAGGTGGGCAGCAGCTCCCCCCACACCCTGCCTGGCATCCAGCTCTGCCTCAGCTCCTGTGTGTCTGTGCAAACAGACAGGACACAGCCCATGTCCTCCTGAAGCAAAGATGCTGAGAAGTGAATCCAGAAGTAAATCCAGGCCCTGTATATACTGGTGATCTCCTTCTACTACATAATGGCCCAGTTCAAAGTAAGCTCAGATTTACCCCCAAGGTTTTACAGCTGAGGCTTCCAAGTCTGCTGGTCAGACTCTTGTCCCACCTTCCCACCTTGTGCAAGTCTGAGGCACAGTCACTTCTTTAGGCTTGACCACAAGAGCTCTGAGGCACAGCTGGCTGTCAAAGCCAGTAGGATCCCCACTTTGTGGTTTATTCCACAGCACCTCCACCGTGGAATTCTTAAAACTTACAGGTTCTGCAAAGATCTGCCCAAACACATCTATATCTCTTTAGGAAGAAAATTCACTGGCAAAGCATCGTTTTGCAAACTTCATGCCAAGCCACAGGAATGTTCTGAAGAAGCCATGAAATGTAGCAGGATAGCACATTCCCAGGTGTCCCTATGGTTCTCTTCTGAGTGATGACCCAGATAAAGAGCTGCAGGCATTCACTCTGCAGAGAGCTTCATCACCCAGGGGCATGTGCAGAGAACATGACAAGAGACACGTATTTGCAGACCTGCATTTGTTTGGCAGACCTGCAGAACAAAGAAGGCATTTTATTTGGAAATGTCTGGGCAACAGCTCAAAACCACGACAGCTGGAAGTTCTGTTTGGAGAGTCTGCTATGCAGTAAAACCCTGTGTCTTAACATTACTTACTCTGAGTGCTTAACATCACTTGAAACCTGGAGCAGCACAAGAGTTCACAGAACAACTGCCTCAGAGAAAACATGAGCCATAAATTGTGTGTAGAGCCTCTACTGAACCAAGACACCTAAAGAAAACATCTCTGATGATAAGATTCACAGTAAGACTGCCCATGCAGCATGTGGGGAGGGATACGCCAAGAAAGAGATCAGCAAGTATTTAATTGATTTTGAAACAGAACCCTATTTTCTGAAATAAAAAAAAAGCTATAGTAAAACCTACCATCAAGACAGTAAAGCAGAATACCATTACAACTTCTCAGTGCAGGCTTATTTTGAATAAAAGAAAGTCTACCTTAACATCTACATCCAAGTATTCTATCACCATCAATGCACACACCTGCATTTGATCAGAGGCACCTCTCAAAACTGAGAATTAGGAAGCTTCCAAGATGTTTAGATCCAGAGGTTATGAAGATCCATAAGGTAATGAAGAACTGAAGAGAAGCACAGGACTAAGGCACAACCCCATAACTGTTGGAGCCAAGTGATACAGCACGCAAGATACTTCAGACACAGGTAATGAAAGGAAACTACAGGGAACCAAATGTAACAGCTACAAAAGCAGCCACCAGCACGGAATGAGGGATGTGAGAGATGCCCTTAAAGTGTTTCCTGAAGCTGTTTATGTCCTGCTTCCTGCCAGGGTGGCCACCTGCACTGCAGAGTCAGCACAGACCACAAGTTCTCCTCTGTCAGTATCACTGAGGTCTCGCAGGACAGCTGAAGACATGGCCCTTCCCCCTCAACTTCATCTATGCTGGTCTCCCATGAGGCATGGAAGGAAGTTAGCTGGAAGCAGAAATAGTTTCCCAGCCTAGTCAGGATTTGCCAGATCCTAATTATTGTTAACAAACCTTAAAGGAGGAACTGGAACTACTGAAAGCAAATGCACTGTACCTGTCTGGTCAGGCCCTATGCCCAGACAAAACACATCAGCACTACCAGCACTACATCTAGAAACACCAAAATGCAAGACAAACCAATTTATTTCCATAAAAGTAATTGTATCAGATGGGGCAGACATCCAATACTTTCCAAGACTACCAAGCTAGCTAGGTACAGCCACTCCGATCATTAGTTATCGATTAAAGGAAATAAAACTGCAATCAAGACCGAGTACTAAGAGTGAGCACACAGAGGAAAGTGATCAATAGATGATTCTGAGATTATGTCACTGCGTAAGTCACTGATTCCTGCTTTTCAACCGCTCATAAGAACAATCAAACGCTCGGTACATCCGTTTTTAAAGTTGGGTAAACAAGCTGGACCTGTTTTCCAGAAGATATACATTTGCTGTTTTTTAAGAAGACAGGACGTTTCTGAAATGGAACTTCCTAGCAGTGTAAGACTTGATTGAGAGAGGAAGATGTACGGAGAGGTGCTTGGAGCGGCGAGGCGTGCTCCGTACAGCGTGTGCCAGGAGCTGCCCTGGGTCTGGCAGTGCAATAAATAACACGATATTGCTTAACGCGGGGAGCTTCTTGTAAGGTAAAGCGCCAAGACGGGATCGAAACAGGGCAACGCACCCGGGAAAAGGCCCAGAACTGAAGCGGTGAAGGATCCCCGCCACCCGCGCCCCCCGAGGTGCCGCCCCAGGGGCGCCAGGCCCGGCTGGCGGAACACAGCCCCCACTCCCCAGGAAAGCGCCAAGGGGATGCCCGGCCCCACTCCTCAGGAACACCACCTTGGGGTTGCCCAACCTCCCTCGCTAGCCCGCTCACCACGAACGCCGCCTCAGGGATGCCGAGCGGGCCGCGCCTCCCGCCCGCCGCCGCCGCCGCCTCGTTGTCTCCGGCCGCCGCCATTTGGGAACGGACGGTGCATGCGCGGCGTGCGCCAGGACGCCGCGGCTGTGCGTCATCACGTCGGCGCCGAGCGGGACGCGAGGCGGGGCGGGCGCCGCCCATTGGCCCATGCGGGGGCAGGGCTCCGGCAGCGGGGCCGGCGCTGCCAGTGCCTCGCTCGTGTGCCGGGAGGAGATGCCGCTTGTCCCAGCCTCTGCTGCTGCCTACCGAGGAAGCGCCTTGTTTCTAAACGCCCTTGTTTCCCACAGCGCAGATGACAAGACAAATAGAGCAAACAGGAGCAATGCCTTTAACAATTCACACTAAACATTTCTAAAGGATCAGCAATAGCGCTTGCCCTATATTCACACGCATCAGTTCATTGAAGTGCTTCCTCCTGAGGGAGGGACGGAGCGACGCCCGGCCGAGCCCCTGGAGCCCTGAGCTCATTGCTGCTGCCCGGCCGGCAGCACTGAGACGGAAGACGAGCACGAGTGGACTATTAAGTAGTCCAAACTCACAACTGAAAACATATCTCTGAAACATAAAGAAACAAGAATACAATTACTAAAAGTAGAATTTTCTGGTTTACAAAGAAGGAGCACCTGCAGCAGCCACGCTTCCTTACCCTGTCTGTCCCAGGCTCTCCAGACTCTGCAATGATGACGGCTGGGGAATGACCCCAGCTCTAAAAACAACCAAACTCAGTCTCCCTGCAGCCTTCTCCAATGTACACAGAGAAGGAACAACCCAATTAAGGATGCTAATTCAGCTATGTCTTATCAGCACTATAGAAAGCCTTAAGCCTGAGAACACAAAAAATGATCACATAATACACACTCTTTGCATTTGCCAAAGTTTATTTTTTTCCAAAATTTGTTTCATCAAAGATGTGGATATGAGCAGTCTTTTAAAAAATGAACAATTTGCATATTAACAAATTGTGAAATTCCACAATTAAAATATCAACACAGCCAGTCTTGTGCTTAGGCTTATTTAAAAAAAATATTCATAGAACATAAATCCTTATATTTTTTTCCAGTTTGTGGCTAGTATATTTTCCACACATTCTGTATTCTTATAAAATGAAGAAACTCACGTAAAGGAACAGCTGTACAAGAATACATCTGAAAAAAAGGAACCTAAATGATCACAGCTCCTTTTAAATAAATATCCAATAAAAGGCACAAACCTGTTATGGGGAAAAACAAAACATACAAAACAAGACCTATTAAATAAATAAAATGTGGGATAGGGTGAGGGACCTCTGTTCCAGCACCTATTTTTTCATTGCTCCAAGATGAGATTCCAGCCAAACATCTGGTAAAGGATTAAGCTTAATCACAAGGATACGTAGCTGAGATATACTGAAAGACTTGACGTTACAATTCCTGTTGTAACTGTACCAGTTACCACAATCTCTTTAAATAAATGATCATGAGAATCTGCATAAAGTAGTGATGCAGCAATGTACAGATCAATGACAAGTTAGATACATCTTCAGAGTCATAGCAACAGGTTTTTTATATTCTATCAGTAATGTATAAATGATAACACATACAATTTCCATTGCTCAAAAATATAATATTTTCAATGGAAATAAATGACTGATACAGTGCCTTTAGATGTTATCCTTACAATACAAACTACCCCAAACAAAGTTTTCCTTTTTATGTACAAATTAAGCACCGATCCACAGCGCATACTATTCTATTTGTAACCACCCCGTCCCTGCCACACATCAAAATATCCAGCTGGGCATAGATACACCCTGTATTCAATCTTGTAGTCAGAAGTTTTGTTGTTGTTACTTTTGTGTGTGTTGGTTTTGTTTGTTTCTTAAACGAATGTCCATTTGTTATTTTACCTACAAATATTCCGCTACTATGTGCGCAGAACAGAGATTTTTCTAGTACACATGTCCAGATTTTATTTAAAAAAAATTAAAAAAAAATCAGTAACTTCTTGGAGGCAAAGTCAAACTGTATCTCGAGACCCTTAGAAAACCTCATTTATTTAGAGAGGTACATGTTCAAGTCCAAGAGGCCTCACACAATCCACCTTTCCAAAGTCCCTCAGAAGTCATCCTATGGCGTATTCCATGACAGCCTGCCTGTAGCAGCAGCAAGTCCCAACAGTGAGGCTCAAGTGACCCAATATAGTACAATAATGCAAAGTATACAGCATACATCAAAGTCTTCCTCCTTGTTGAGACAAACAGAGAGACATCTTAGTTATCAGCTTCCTGAAGTATTCAGAACATGATTCTGATCCAGTGAGTTGGAAGGAAAGTCACATTTATATACGTCTCTTCATGTATCACAACTACTGTTGGCAGCTTCTGCAGGCTGGTACAGTCACCCTCAAGAACAACCTTGGTGTTCAGTGTGGGGTTTTTTTTTTGTGAGGAATAGCCATAAAAGCCTTGATAGCATCCTAAGTCCTTGGTTTTCACTTCTCATGTGTGCTATTTGAACACATACTCTGCCATTTTATGTGTTCCAATACATGCACAAGGAAGAAGTGGCAAAACCCAGTCCTGTGCACTCGTGTGCAGAGAGAAGGTACAAAGCAATCTTTGCTTCACAAGGATCAAGCTGAAAGCTGTGTTTCAAAGCATCAAAAGAAGGTAGGTTTTAAAACATATTTTGTGGCTGTTTCTCCTTTTTTAATACTAATAAATTGGTATCAGACAGCTTTGCTACAAGAAAGTAGACCAAAAGAACCATTAAAAGATCCAAAACAAATGGGAAGTAGCACAAGCTATTATCCAGAACTAAATCCATTTCTCAGCCAGGTATATTCCAGATATTCAGAATGCTCTGAAATAAAGTTATAACAAATATATACTGCGTGCCAGGCATTTATTTGCATATTTTATTAAAATAATGTGTTATTATTTATACAACTCAGTATAAGAAAGAGACCTAACAACTTACAGTGCTAGGAACTGCCTGCTTGTAGCATTCTCACTTCTGCCATTATTAATGCCCAGACATGTATAACTACATGGACAGATCTAATTTGAACATAAGACTTTTGATTACTGAATGAATTCATTATTCCATAAATAAACAGTCCCCTCAACACAATGACCCATTCTAAATGGCATCTATTCCCTCATCATGTGGAGGGCAACTATAGGCACTGAAGAACTCATTGGCTTAAAATCGTACAATTGTTCAACCCAATAAAAGGTGGATTAAAGCTTGAAGCCCTTTGTAATTCCAACTTGAACATTAAACTACCATATACTGGTCCAAGTTCTTTCAAAATCAATATACATCAAGGAACACTGAGTTTTAAATTTCTGCAAGGTTTCATTTTCCAGGAAATCAGCAGTTACAAATTTCAAGGGTTGGGGAGAAGAGTGTTATTTTGTTTCTTTTGTATTGATTTATTGAGAAAAGTATTTACCAAAAGGTCATTAAATACTACTTTTTCACTCTTTGGACAGAATTAAGCATTTGGAAAAATAGAAGACTTGTTCTCACTCCGAGGAATGTGTCTAATTTAGAAGTTTTTTACAGAAGAATTTGACAAGATTCTCAGGCCTATCTGAATTTGTGGTGCGAGTGAGAGATATTTCTGGCATTACAGACTCTCCAAAAAATAAAAGACATACTATGCTGGAGGTCTATTTATTTTAACAATAGAAAACTCAGCTTTAATATTAGTTATTATTAGAAGTAATTTTGCACCAGAGCTTTTCATTGCATTTTGCCTCAAAACTTCTGCAGGAAGGGTTCCCACTTCTATATACTTAATTATAACAACTGGGTTTTTTTAATGCTATCACTTTTTATCAGTGAAAAATATAAGATAAGGCATTTTCATAGCCAATTTCAGTTCCAGAGGAAGATTCTTAAGTACAAAATATGTCCCAGAAGTCTGTACACATCTGACCCATTGTGAACAGCAATACTTAAAAATTAGTTGGTTTTAAAGATTTTCCTCTCAAAAGAGAGTCTGGATTTCTTAATGTAGCATTTTTACCTTGAAATTACTACAGAAGAAAAAGATTACTGCAGCATCAACAAAACAACTATCTAAAAGTTTACATGTATTTACATATTTAAAAATAATTATTTTTATATTGTTTACAACTAGGTTCTTATTTCAAAAAAGAAGCACAAGCTATTCTCTATAGCTGGATAATTTCAAAATAGTTGCCAGTTCACAGTTGTCAGCATGATTGCAAGGTTTGAGTCTTTTGACCTAATGGACTTTAAAAGAAGAATTGGCTCTCTTGACTCTACTGCAGTTACCAACAAGACTCTCAGGCTGCTCCTGTGTGCTGTGGCATTGGCAGACACTGGCTTCCAAGGCTGCTCTTCCCTGAGCCCATGGTGGGAGATGCCACCTACAGGGAAGGTACCTATGGAAGTGCAGGTGCTGGCACCTCTTGGAGGCTGCATGAGCTATTCTGGAACACACTCATTCCCCCTGTTCAATCACAGACTTGCAGCCTTGCAGCTGCTGGCTCTTTTTACTTAGCCCTGCAATACTGACATACCAATGGAGCAATTTATTATTTTTACTGTATCTATCCATACAATATGTGTCTTGTTGATTCACAGCATTTCAAACTCACATTATAAAGCAAATTACTTGCAAATTACTATAAGCTATTCTAATGTGAAAAAGCTGTCTGATTTCACACAATGTTGGCCTTATGATAATGCAAGCATTGCTCTATCAGAGTATTTATTAAAACACACAATTTTATTGCTCAACTTGATTTCGTGTTGTGTCTTGGTTACAACAGCCACAGAATTTATGAATAAAATAAATAGCTTTGAATTTCTCAGTCAATTCCTAAGGTAATCTACTGATGATTAAGGTTGTAGAGCAATCATGTAACCTTCTCCTTGATTTTGAACACAATAATCCAGCATGCACCTTGAGTCAACCTCAATAAAAATACAGTTTTCTGCTGAGAAATTAAAAAAAAAAATAAAAATCAGGAAACAAACATGACTTCCCATTGCAGTGACTGTTATAAACAAGAATCTCTAAAGCATTGCAGTTCAAAATAATATTGTATTATACAGGGAATAAACAGTTGCCCTGTTCAGGAATACATCATGGAAAGATTGAATTTCAGTCTTTTTCATTTTTTTACCAGTATTTGGTTGTTCTCACATCTTGTTGCTTTGGTGGCTCTACATAAACTGTATCTGTGAAACAAAGATTACATATTAATGCCACTTACATAATAAATGGTTTCCCAGTGTTTCAGAATAAAGAATCTATTTGGCTGCCTTGTTACTTATAAATTAAGTCAATAGGCTTTGGCACTTTAAAAAAAACCCCAAAGAATATTAAGACCTATGTATTTGGATGACAGGAGTACAGTTTCTCCAGCATGAATGATCTCTTGTCCATGCCTTTTTCACTCCCACATCACCTGATCCTTCAAGAAGCTTCCAGCACTGGTCTGGCCAGCATGACTAAACCAAGTATCCAGCTAATGTCATAGGGATACTAAAATATACATACCTTCACCCCTCTTGTTTACTTAATATTGAAACAGTGAGAGGTAAAAATCTGATTTTTACTTTCTTCCTTGCTTCCTGCAATTTCATCATATGAATTTGCCTCCTCACCAGCCCTTGACTGAGGAACCCCTCACTTTCACATGCAGAAATACATCAGCATTTCAGGAAACATTTGGTTGTGTTTGCCAAGGCTGAAGTTTCAATGCCAACAAGATTTAAGAGCACCATTCACCTGAGTTTCAGAAACAGGTGCAAAAGGATTTGTTGGCCTCAGACCAGGTTGTGTATACATCATTGATTGGGGTGCCATCAAAGGAGCAGCTCCAACCTGAGGAGATACCTGTGAGAAAAACAAAAACCCCATGAAAACAAATATATAAAATTCAAACTACTTCCACTAGATACAGCTTTTTGCATATTAAGTATAGTAGAAAAGAAATATATAGACACATACAGAATAAAATCTAAGCTTTTAAAAACTGCCACTATGTCAACCCCAGAGTCACCTCTTCAAATGCAGTGTGAGAAACATACCAGATTTTACACACTATTGCCAATACATTTAATTTGCAGGGTGGTTTTGAACATTGTACTTCATGATATGAAACCCACTGGTAGAGACAACTCAATTTTCAGGAACACAAAACAAATTGTGCTTCTTACCATTCCATATATAGGCACTTGAGGTGTGGTCAATGGGTATGTGATAGGAGCAGGTACCTTTAATAAAAAAAAAATTAAATTTTAGAGAAACTCATGAATGCTTAATAATATATATATACATAACTTTGAAAAACAGATATTTTTCAGTACTAAAAATAACCAATGTATTTACAAGAAATTGACTTACGTATCCAGGATAGTGTACTCCATTCTGGCATAGCAAAAGGATAAGATAGAAAATTATTTAATAGGTATTCATGCTGGAAATTCTAACTAAGGGATGGATTCAAGTCCAGTACCAGAACAGTTTTTAACTATGCTTACTTATTAAAACAATTAAAGTGTGAGGAAAAAAAAAATTCAAGGACAGTAACATCTGTTACATTGCTTTGAAAATTACTACTAGGTACAACTTACCACAAAAATCAGAAATTTTACTACACTTAGCCAGATTTGAGTATATTGCTTGCAGAAGCATGTGTGTGAGAAGGTCTTAGAGGGCATGGCATGCAATGCTATTTCTTTCTCCCATTATTAGAGAAGGGCATAGAAAAGGATGCCAAGAAAGCCAATGACCATTCTGCTTAAGAAGTGAATAGCAACAGATGTTTAGTCAGGTCCATGTTGCCCACATACTAACATCTGATGTCACCACATGAAAAAACAAAAAATGAAGAGCATTTTAAGCCTCATATCAGGTTATGTTTACAGGCACAGCAATGAATGTGCTTCCTGAAGCCATGCTTTGTTAAGCAGTGCTAATTACACTGAAACCCAAGTGCTGGATGAAACACTTGGCTATGGGATAGGATGCAGTGGTACATGAATTGGAGGGCTAGTTCTGAGTGTCAGAGGCCACCCAGGACACTGAGACCTTTGCAGTTCTGGGGCACAGATTTTAAAGAGGCTCATAGCTCAGCTAGATCTTCACATCAGTAATTGCTGGGAGTTCTAGGAAAATGTATGGCCAGACACCTGGCATAAAACAGTCAAATGCTTAGACCTGATGAACACATGAATTAAAAACGTATCTTTAAATCCACAGTGATCAATGGGTACTAAAGCACCCTCTATGTTCCAGAAATAAAAATGCATCAGCACTCTAACAACACATTCTAGAGGACCTAGAGGGGATAAAGAGATTGTATGGTCTCAAAAAATCTCAGATAAAAGTGCAGTACAACTGTGCCCTCTCATCATTTTTTTTATTCTCATTTTTGAGTCCAGTACTGGGTTTAATACTGTATTTAACTTCTCTAATTCTCAATGAGCATAGTCATATAGGACAAAGAAAATAGGCATTAGAGGCAAAACTATGCTTATTGCAAAATAAGCATAATAAATAAGTCAGACAGCAGTCCAAAATTCACAGCAAATGTGGTAATTATTTTAGTTGTCTATGTAACTGAGATGAACATCTACTTCCCTCTAAGACAGCTATATTTTAGAAGTGATTCATATTTCTATGAATATATTATGAATACAACATACTTGAAAAATCTCTTTTAAAAGCGTAGAAAAATCAGTTGCCTACAAATATCCCTCCTAGAAATGAAAATTCTCCCTTTAAATAATTATGAAAGAGACACTTAAAAGAGTTTGTACCGTGTTAAAAATATGAAGTTGCTGTTGAACATTATCGAAAGTCCAAAGTGCTGCTTGACCTCATTATTAAGGTGCCTTGCAGGGGTTGCAGCAGTATTTCATGATAAAACTGAAAAAGTAGTAAAGACTGGAAGGAACAGCAGTTTTGCCCTTAAAACACATTCTCTGAATTCTTAAAGGTGAATTTTTGTGTGCACATGTATGTGTGAGGGGGAGCAGAAGTACTCAAACATGCACATCAGGAATTTTCAGGACTGGGATCATTTGTTTCAATCCCAAAAGAATTTATGAACTGAGACAGGTAGTCAGCTTTTCACTTGAGATGTAAGTCCTTAATGGATAAGCTTTTCAGTGAGAGGAAATAAAGCATGCTAAAACCTCTACCTCATTCAGTAAGATCCTATAATCCTGTAAGCATTCCCTGCTACCCCCAGTCTTACATCAAATGCCTTTGCTGTTCTT